>NC_060143.1:142138567-143391294 GCF_021461385.2 Schistocerca piceifrons | reverse complement strand
GCCTCGGTGCCAATGATGGTCGTATGCGTGTTTGGCGCCGTGCAGGTGAGCGCCACAATCAGGACTGCATACGACCGAGGCACACAGGGCCAACACCCGGCATCATGGTGTGGGGAGCGATCTCCTACACTGGCCGTACACCACTGGTGATCGTCGAGGGGACACTGAATAGTGCACGGTACATCCAAACCGTCATCGAACCCATCGTTCTACCATTCCTAGACCGGCAAGGGAACTTGCTGTTCCAACAGGACAATGCACGTCCGCATGTATCCCGTGCCACCCAACGTGCTCTAGAAGGTGTAAGTCAACTACCCTGGCCAGCAAGATCTCCGGATCTGTCCCCCATTGAGCATGTTTGGGACTGGATGAAGCGTCGTCTCACGCGGTCTGCACGTCCTGCACGAACGCTGGTCCAACTGAGGCGCCAGGTGAAAATGGCATGGCAAGCCGTTCCACAGGACTACATCCAGCATCTCTACGATCGTCTCCATGGGAGAATAGCAGCCTGCATTGCTGCGAAAGGTGGATATACACTGTACTAGTGCCGACATTGTGCATGCTCTGTTGCCTGTGTCTATGTGCCTGTGGTTCTGTCAGTGTGATCATGTGATGTATCTGCCCCCAGGAATGTGTCAATAAAGTTTCCCCTTCCTGGGACAATGAATTCACGGTGTTCTTATTTCAGTTTCCAGGAGTGTACATACAAACGCAGGTAACGACTTGGACACTAACATCCAGCCCGAGTGACTATACAATCTACGCAGAGCAAATTGTGAACTTTTGATGGCAGAATACAAGATATAACCATTGCAAGGAGGCGAATATGATGTTTTTACATCTACATCTACATCCATACTCCGCAAGCCACCTGACGGTGTGTGGCGGAGGGTACCTTGAGTACCTCTATCTGTTCTCCCTTCTATTCCAGTCTCGTATTGTTCGTGGAAAGAAGGATTGTCGGTATGCCTCTGTGTGGGCTCTAATCTCTCTGATTTTATCCTCATGGTCTCTTCGCGAGATACACGTCGGAGGGAGCAATATACTGCTTGAGTATTCGGTGAAGGTATGTTCTCGAAACTTTAACAAAAGCCTGTACCGAGCTACTGAGCGTCTCTCCTGCAGAGTCTTCCACTGGAGTTTATCTATCATCTCCGTAACGCTTTCGCGATTACTAAATGATCCTGTAACAAAGCGCGCTACTCTCCGTTGGATCTTCTCTATCTCTTCTATCAACCCTATCTGGTATGGATCCCACACTGCTGAGCAGTATTCAAGCAGTGGGCGAACAAGCGTACTGTAACCTACTTCTTTTGTTTTCGGATTGCATTACCTTAGGATTCTTCCAATGAATCTCAGTCTGGCATCTGCTTTACCGACGATCAACTTTATATGATCATTCCATTTTAAATCACTCCTAATGCGTACTCCCAGATAATTTATGGAATTAACTGTTGTTGACGCCCAAGCGAACGAAATGGTGCGAGCGCTGGAGATGGTGTAAAACAAGGCGATCCCAACACTTGTTAGGAAGTCAAAAGGGTTTATAATTCCCTGGAGTCCCGCTTCGTGGTCCTTAAGACGTAGAGCATGGCAGTCGAGGAGATACTACCAGAGATCCAAAAATTTGCACATTCTACACTATTACTGACCCCCGTTCATGACCTACATCAGTTTCTGGTATGGCTCTGTTGTACAGAACTAAATATAGTTCGTTTTTCAAAATTTATGGGGATTCCACTTTCTGAGAGCCTGTTAATAATTCTTTGAAAAAGATATTTTATAATCTCTTGTGTTGCGTTCTCTCTAACGAGATTTATTATAACATTATTATCATCCGCAAAATGTACCAATTCTGCTTGTGGAACGCCATTGACATACATAAGGAATAGGAATGGAGCCAAAATTGAATCGTATGGGACTCCTTTTGTGATTTCTCCCCTGTCACTAAAATTTTCTACCCTACCATCATTGTTTGAATTATTCAGAAAATTTTTTTGCATCATCTTGGTTAAGTATGATACAAAGCGGCTGTGTGTGCCATCATTTTTACATTTCACTATGACCGGTTTCGGCTACTACCATCTATCATAAAGTGATCTGATATAGTATCAACGTCAAATTAAACATGTAGGTACATAGCACTTACTATATTTTATGATCTGAAGATGGCAGTAGCCGATACCGGTCATAGTAAAACGTAAAAATTTATATGATCAAGACGGAGCTGCAAAATAAAGCGCCAAAAATATGACCACTGACTCATTTTCAGACTTAATGTCTTCAATTGATAAAACCATCAACTCCATAAAACTTGAGTTTTTTTAAGAGGTTAATATGATCTGCACAACAAATACCTTGGAAGGCTCTCAAAAAATACCAACTTGGCATATTTTATTATTCGGAGCTTGTACTGTTTGATGAGTGAATGTATAAGCACCCTTCTTAGTCGAGCTACCCTTCTGGAATCCAAACTCTGGTATGCTAAGTAAAATGTTTCTACTTATATGTGAAATTACACTTGGGCACATTACTTCTTCGAATGTTTTGGGAAAAGATGATCTGTCGGACAAAATCGGAAGCTGTATGGGGCTCTTTGCAGACGATGCTGTTATGTTTAGGAAGGCTGTCCCGAAGTGCAGAATGACGTGCAGAGAATCGATAATTGGTGCATGAGCTGACTGTTGACCTTGAACGTAAATAAATGTAACATACGTCTCCTAAACGAGTGAAGATATCCGTTATTATAAAATAGCTAAGAGTAATCGTAAGACCTAAAGTGGAATAAGTACATATCATTAATTGCAGAGAAAGCACATGCCATGCTATGATTCATCGCAAAATCTTAAAGAAATTTAATTCATCCGCCAAGAAAGTGTCTTACATAACGCTTATTTGACCGATTCTTAAGTATTGTTCATCAGCCTTAGGCCCATACCAAGTGGGATTAACTGAAGAGATATAGAATATTCGGTCAAAAGCGGCGCGTTTCGTCTCAGGTTGTAAAGTCGGTGCGAGAGATTTACGGAGATGCTCAACAAAAGGCATTGGCTGTCACTACAAGAGAGGCGTTTTGGATCACGGAGAAGTTTGCTGTTGAAATTCCGAGAACATACGTTCGAGGAAGAGTTGGTCAACATATCACTACCTATGAAATGACGACAAAAAATCTGATCATAAAATTTGACAGTAAGCAAGATTTCAGAGTACAAGTAAAGGAAAAACCTGGGAATTGGTAATTTGTAATTGTAACTCAATAAAAAAAATTTTTGGCATTTGTTATCCAACAGTCTATCTGCCTATTTGTCTGTTGAGACCTCTTTTTTCTCAGTAATGGGTTGAGGTTTCAAGATGAAATTTATGTCACACACTAAGGTCTGTGGCGCCTTGGTGGTTTAACAAAAGGAAGTTTTTAAATCAAAGCAGTCAAAAGAAAGGCCGTTTGTGTCCCGTATTTTGAAACTCACAAACTTTTCGAGACCTATGGTACTTTCCTTTAGCCTAGAGTCTTGGCAAGAAGAATTTGGCAAGAAGAAATATTTCACAGTGCAATCAAAGGAAAAAATAAGACAATTTTAATTTGTAATTATATCACACGATTTTTTTCTGTCATTTCTTATCCGACTGTTCCTCTGTTTGTCCATCGATTAAGATGTCATTTCTCACGAACGGGTAGACATAACAAGTTGAAATTTATATCACATACTTAGGTCTATGGTTCTTTGGTGGTGTAAAAAAGTTAATCTTTTACGGCAATGCAAACAATACGGCCATTTACGACACCTATTTTCATACTCCCAAATTCATTCTTTAAAACCTATAGGATACTTCCAATTGACAAAAACATGAAAATTTGCAATAAGCAAAGTTTCATAGTATAAGTGAAGGAAAAAATCAGAAAATTGTTAATCTGGAAGTATATCACACGAGAAAATTTGTTTTCCATTTGTTATCCGACTTCAGATTTGAAATTCAGATATTCTCAGAAGTCTTGGAATCCCCGAGAACGATATCTTACCATTATCAGTATCGATAACAGGAAAAATCTTCCAGATTCTAGGTCTTCAGAATGGATGGACTGTCTATATAACTAATTAAGAGTGTACCTAACTCTCAGAGTGCGAATCCCAGCCAATCTGTATATACAGGGTGTTCAAAAAAAAAAGTATTGTATGCTTTGAGAGATAATAGTACTCATCGAAACTAGACAATAAGTCCAATAAACATGCGTACGCAAACGCCTACTTTCCGAGATGAACACGTGTTCATAGTAAGGGCTGCGCGACTCTTGGTTGCGGATATTAGCAATGTTGTTGCACTGGCACTCCAGTCAAATACGTCGGCAGATTATCATGATGTCTTCCTCACTGTACTCTACCTACCATTAACTGGCCTGCAGTCAGCTGTGGGTTCGATTAGTGTTGTAGGCTACCTTGGTTTTCGTCGTGCTTGTGTGCCTTCTGGTACAGCACTGTCAACGCTAAATATGTATCATGGTGTTTTACCTTCTTCTAAACGAGGATTCACTTATGTGTTTACTGTTATTGCGCTGTTTGTACGTACAGATGGTGTAGTATGTTTACATTTTCTCTCTTCCACCACCTGTTAGCAATGAAAGCCTACTACTCGACAAGCGAAATGGTGGATATTACGAGAGTTACTCGGAAAGTAAGGAACGACCTGTCACGAAATGGAAACCACAGTGAAAATCAAACCTGTTTTCTTTGCACATTTAGCTACACCATGCAGGTCCTTCTCTACATAGTCACCGCTCCGACTTAGACGTTTGTCGGAACATTATACCAAATTTCCAACGTCATCGTCATAGAAGGCAGCCGCCTGTGCTTTCCGATAATTCTCTACGCTGATCTATAGGGCGTAGCCTGCGCCCAAGTGTTGTCTTCGCATCCAGCGTTTCATGTGAACAGAGATGATAATCAAGACGAGCCAGTTAGGGCTGTGTTGTGGGAGATCGAACACTTCCCATCGAAAAGGCTGCAGGAGCGTCTTCACTGCCCCTGAAGAGTGTGGCTGAGAATTGCCATGAAGAAGGAAGTGCGTGGCAGTTGTGACAGGTGGGCTGCATTCACTAAGGCGAAGCCTCTCAGCGGGCCCTCCTACTTGGCGGGAGACATTGTTGTTCTAGGCACCTTTACTCGCTCACAGTGCATTCACAACTGAAAAGAGCGTCTTGATGCGATCGACGGGCATACTAGAGACAGTGACCAAAACGTCCATTGAAAACCTCGTCGGATTTTCCATTTCGCGACCGATCGTTCCTCACTTTCCGAATACCCCTCGTATATTGTGATATGGTTTAGTAGCTGGACCTATTGTGCTCACCCTCTAAGCTGAAATCATTCACTCCGCAGAGTGCCCTCTGATAAGCTGTTCAGCAGACTTTTCCAGCATCTGAGGGACACAGATACCCTTACACCTCAAAAGACTGACAGTGAAAAGTCCCAAACAGTCCGCACACCTGATGTGGAGGAGCGTGTGCTATGTTCGGTGGAAGTAACCCCCAGGACTAGCGTGCGACGATTAGCAGCAGCAGAAGGCCTATCTCACTCTCTTATCCGGAGAAGGAGGTACTCCACTAACAATTGCTGCACCCATGTCATCTACAGCGTGTTCAGACCCTAAGGCCACAGGATCATCATGCAGACGGCGGTTCTGTCAATGGCTGTTGCAGTAGTGTGGCGCAAATTCACTGTTCACATCCGAGATTTTATTTACCTACGAGATTGGGTTCACAAGAGACAGTATTGTGATTTTCAGCAACCATCAGATGTAAATTCCCAAGCAATTCAGGAAAGAGGGCATCAACATCGATTCTCAGTCTGGGTATAGGTAGGCGTACTTGGCGACAGATCAATAAGGCCATACGTGCTACCACAAAGATAAACTGGGCACATTACGTACCGTGTTGGAGGTTGTGCCGTCGCTGCAACGAATATAAATGTGGTTCATGCATGATGGCGCGCCAGCACACTTAACGTCAAGGTGTGCGCGAGCATCTGATGCAGACATTTCAGGACCACTGGATTGGTCGGGCGTGTTGGGGGGGGGAGGGGGGAGGGGGGGTGGCACACCTTGGCCTGCTCATTACCCAGACCTCAGTCCCCTAGGATTCGGTTGTGGGCACACTTGAAGGAATTGATCTACACCACGCCAATCAACGATGTGCGGTTACTAAAGGGTAGCGTCTTCAGTGCGTGCCAGCACGTACAACAACAGCTGGGTGTACTTCAAAGGGTGTGTCATTCCTTACACCGGAGGGCAGAGAGGTGCATGATCATGAATGGTCGCCACATTGAATACCTCCTTTAAACACTTGTTTATTGCAGAAAGTGTGCATTTCTGGGCCCATGTTTATTGGACTTATTTTTCTTGTTTCGGTGAGTACTACCACCTCTCTACGTATTCGACATTTATTTTCGAACACCATGTTCTGACTGACTGACAAACTGGCTCATCAGCGCATAGCCGAAACCGCTCATAGAAACTGTAAGTTTGGAGAAGGTGTGAATCTTATACTGTAGGCGTCGTTTAAGAAGAGATTTTTCGAAATTCCAATCCTTGGGGCATGCAATAGGGATGAAGGGTTTTTCTCAAAAATGTCTTTATTAAGGCAATGTTGAAGCTTAATTTGGTATTTGGTTTCTCTGTCACCAATAAAGGAATACGTCTTTCACCATTTTTGGAAATTTAATCCTTTGGGAATGATATAGTTGGTGAAAGCTTTTTATGAAAATATATCATTATAAAACAACTATTGAAGTATTTTTAAAGCTACATCTACGAATATTTGTATGTGACTTCTCGGTTACAAATAAAAAAATACGTGTTTCACTGTTTTTGAAAACTCAACCACTATAGGTGCGAAACAGGGCATGAACTTTTTATGGAAATATTTCGTTGTGCAAGCACTTTTGAAGCTAAATCTATGAAAATTTATATTTCTCAGAAATAAAATATAACCATGTCACTGTTTTTGGAAATTTAACTCCTAAGATGGTGAAATAGCGAGTGAAACGTTTTATGAAAACATTTCACTGTGAAGGCATATTTGAAGCTAAATCTATGAAAATTTGTATTGACTTCTCTGTTAGAAACAAAACATACACGTATCACTGTTTTCGGAAATTTAATCCCTAAGGTGGTGAAACAGGGGGTGAAGCGTTTTATGAGAGTATTTCATTGTGCAAGCATTTTTAAAGCTTAATTTTTGAAAATCGGTGTATGGCTTCTAGTTTGGAGATGAAAAAATATGCGTTTCACTGTTTTTGGAAATTCAGCCCCTAAGGGTGTGAAATAAGGTCAGACTGATTCACTCACTCAACATCGCCCGGCCCAAACCACTAAGGATAGAAACTTGAATTTCAGAGAGGGAGTAGACCTTATACTGTAGGCATCGTTCAAGAAGGGAGTGTCCGAAATTCCACCTAAAAGGGTTAAATAGGGGATGAAAGGCTTTTTAAAAATTTGCCGTTGTTAAGGGAATTTTACAGCTACAATTACGAAAACTGGTTTTGGTTCCTCAGATAGAAAATAAAAAATTCGTGTTTCAGCATTTTTGGAAATTTTACCACTAAAAATGTAAAATAGTGAGAAAGTTTAAAAAAATGATTGTTTAAGAACTACTAAAGGATTTTTAAGGCTACATGTATGACAGTTGGTATTTGACTTCTCGGTAAGAAATAAAAAAGTATGCGTTCAGCATTGCTGGAAATTCAACCCTTAATGGAGTGCAAAAGGGGATGAAAGTCTTTAAGAAATATTTAGTTACATTAAAATAACTGTAAAGGTAAATTTATGAAGATAAGTGTTTCACTTCTCGGTTACGTATAAAAAATACTTGTTAGGAGATGAAAGTTGCTATGGGAATATCTCCACAAGAACGCAAAAGGCGTGATTAACAAAACCGGTGGACTCCAGCCAGCAGAATCGCTTTTTAGTCCAACGTACGTCGGAAAAGACCACGCTTATATGGTCTTAATTAGAGTGAAAAGCTTAGAAGGCGTTGCAATTTGTGAACAACATAAGAACTCCATTAAATAAAAACAAAATCTCTGCAGGCCATACAGCCTACCCGAGCGAAGCAGGGGTGCCAAACTAGCTTTTGTATACGATACCACTTTCATGTGGATATGCAATGGTAAACAATTTCATTACGCACTTGAAACTGCTAATAAAATTTTGTGGGTGGGCCAGTGGGTGCAGTACAGCAGTATCTAAGAGTGTGGTTGAGGGTTAAATGGAGGTAGAACTGCAGTGCTTCCCTCAGTGGGTACACTTTACCGCAAAGGCGTAACGCTCTCTCGCTGCATAATCGCTTCGCTAGCGAGGCCTGGCATTGGGCTTAACTCATGCAGCTATTACGACGGGGGAGTTTACCTAATCTGAGCTAATGGGCGCTGGAGGGCGCATACAGCGTAATAAAGTGTCCGCCGGCAGAGCAGATCTAATGCACTAGCTTCGCGTTTAAAAGTGCTTCTCTCTGCACGTTTTTTTCCGACAGAAGTCTGTAGTGTCTTCCGCCCAACATAAACACAAAGCAAAATTTAAAAGCGAAAGATGTGCTGTACAGAAAACTTTTAAGTGGTTTCCGTACTCACTGACGTACATTACTTATTCTTCAGTACAGTAGATATTCATTAAAAGGGATCGAAGGTTAGGGTTTAAAGTCCCGTCGTCGACGAGCTCATGAGAGACAGAGTAAAAGCTTGAGTGGAGAAAGAAAGGACACAGCCATTTAAGTACATAATATCAAGCACATACTCCAGGTAACACAACACTGCTGCCACGGTCTGAATTACCAATAGACATCTATGAAAATGCTCTCACTTCTTCGGACTAATCCTTGCAAGCATTTATGTAATCTTATTCTTAGGTTACTACCTCGATTTGCGAGAAACTTCCAGAATACTAATGTGTTAAGGTCTGCGAACTCATCCACTAGCAAAACGCGTCTATAAACACGGGAACTGTTTCATTTACTCAGTCAGCCAAAATCCGCCATCTTTGAGTGATTTGACCTTGAAAAAACCTATACCTTTATAGCACTCTGGTATCCTTTTTAAACTTTGGCTCTATATACTACCAGTTAACTGTACCTACCAAATCTCAAGGATTGGAAGACTGTTCAGTAACTATTCTCACAGTTCCATTGCGTGTAGTTATCTCGTTATTGAGAAACGAGGCATTATATCGATGGTAGGAGGCGTGGTTAGATATGAAGAACAACAAGTCGCAGTCTGTCAGCCTAACTATCTGGCGGCAGTGGAGACTGGAAATTTGAGGTAAGTTCTATGGGACCAAACTGCTAAGGTCATCGGTCACTAAGCTTACACACTACTTAATCTAACTTAAAATAACTTACGCTAAGGACAACACACACGCCCATGCCCAAGGGAGGACTCGAACCCCCGACGGGACGAGCCGTGCGAACCGTGACAAGGCGCTTGAGACCATGCGGCACCTAACGGTAATGTTCCTTCTCTCGGCCAGTGAACAGATAGGAAATAATTTTAAGGCAATGCGTACAGCCTCATTATTTAGAGTCCGGACTTTTACGTAATTACATTTTTTCTTCTCTCTTACGCATGCCAAAATTGTAAATGTTCACGAATTTTGGCTCCACCGTTGATCTATTTCATTTTATCGTTATATATTTTTGCGTATTTTGCTATAATTATATTTTTTTTTACGCATTTTAGCTTTGTGGTACACAGAATTAGGTATTATCGCTTTTTCACCCTTCTTCATATTTACCCCACATGCTACTTTAGAAGAACATCCGACATACTAAAAAACACGAACATAGGAAGTAAACTATCATTAAAAATCACGGTCTACTGGAATAAAACGTGCTTTATGTCACTTTGAGTTGGATTATGAACGACGTCAAGCAACTTCATTTCTATGATTCTTCAAAGCAAGTCAGATAAGTAACAATACTGTGAGTATCTTTGCAGTAGTAATATTGTGTGCGGTAAAGAGCTTCTTGTGCTGTCGAGATTGACAATGGAGCAAACAAAAGACTGGCTGTCCGATGTTTTACGACCACTGGCCACTTCTGTCGATTCAGAGCTATGGTGTCCGAGCGCCAAGAAAAGTTTGTGAAACAGTACTTCATAAGAGGGTGACAACTGTTTGTGTTCCTGAAGCCTCCTGTTGCATCTACCTGTTCATCTAAATTAAGATTTTGGCTTGCAATGATTGGCGCTTTCACTACTCATCGAGTTGTTTTCCTATGTCGAGCGTACAATAAGCAAGTCGGGTGCTCTATGAATTCCTGCCTTCAGCAAGTAATACATAGAGCTGCGCACACGAGATGCAGATGCAAAAGACTTCAAATTTCACATATGAATTCTTTTATGACATCTACATCGCTATGGTTACTGCGAACATTCCATGGTTCAAACTTCAAGTGCGTTACCATCGTACGTCTCTGAAAATGTACTACAGCCATAGCTTCCTGATCAATCGATTTTAAGGCAAGACTGATGGATAGCCATCGACGAAATAATGGACGTTTATGGACGCTTATTAGCAATATCATTGCTAACGTATTCAACGAGAAAGAACCCTCAAAGCCATTGTAGACCTCTTTAAAAGTCTAAAATACACATACAATCCAACAATAGTTCATTACACGGATGGCAATTTTAAAGTGCTGTGCCCATAGGAAATTCAAGCAGTAAAAATTATTATGTATAACGATTAAAATTCTTCCGGGTTTGATACCGCTTCATTGTACAAAATACAAAGACACGGTGCAACACCCACAAGAATTTTAATCATTATGACACCGGCCGCTGAAGTCTACGTAGCTATGTCAATTCTTACGTAATCGAATGCCACGGACTTCATGCTGAAGACCCAATTACCGTAACGAGAGAACGTGAGTCGACCGAAAATAAACTAGCAGAAATTGACTATGAATGCACCTATAAAAATAAAATGAGATTAAAGTTAACAACTCCAATAATCATGTGGTGGAGTCTGACCAACCCAAGTAGCAGCAAGGCTTTGAAGAAAAAATTATGCGATTTACAACCAATAAGGGAAGTACAAGAATACTGGAAGATAAATAGGTCTGTAGGTGTAAGAAAGGACGAAAAAATTTGGAGGAAACCATAGAGAAATGTGCCTCCATTCACAAAGAAACATAATGGTGGAAGACTGAAGTACAGCAGGCTGTAAAAATGAAATGCGAAGAAGACGTGGGATACAACTGGAGTATCTGAGCACAAGTAACTGTACAAGTTGGCCAACAAGGAGCCGAAATGAGCAGTTGGAAGAGCGAAGGTGGCTGTATGGAAAGAAGTCTATGAACAATTGGACATAAAAAGGGCAGCAACAATGGAATGAGAGCAGGGTACGATTAAGGAACGAGGGGAAAAAACCACTGGCGTGCAAAACTTGAAGGACGAAAGTAACTTTCGCATCATGGGTTACTGCCAAGTAACACAGCTCTATGAAACATTCACCATACATAGAAAGAACTGCTAAAGTGCGGTTCAGAAGATAACGGAAAGAAATACACAGTGAAACGAAAAGAAATGCCTTTTTTTAATCATGGACAATAATTACACTGAAGTCACCGTGATTTATAATGGGCTCCTCGACATTACAAAAGGTCGAACGTGGTTCTTAATAGTGTGTGTGACCACCACGGAAGGCAACGCATGCTCTGCCACGTCTCCCTCGCTGGCCACAAGGTTGTTAAAGAGTTCTTGTGGTAAGACATTCCATTCCTTCACAACCAGGGTTACCAACTGATGGGTGGTAGCTGTTGCTTGTGGACGTTCTGCAGTACGTCTACCCAACGCACCTTACATGTGCTCGATGGCTATGAAGTAGGCAGAATGGGCAGGCCAGTTCATTCGCCGAATATCCTCTCTGTCCAAGAGCTCCTTCACCAGCGCATTGTTATCCATAGAAATGAAGTCAGGGCTCAATGCCTGTATGAAAAGTCGCACACAAGGAAGGAGTACTGTGACAAAATAACATTGACCAGTGAGCGTACCGAGTTCAAACATTATGCTTCACCAAAACGTTCGTGTTCAACAATGTACTGAACTGGGTGTATACTCCATTCACCGAAACAAGAGACGTACTGTAAACACGGCAAGGCGCGTGACCATAGCGCTGCCGTCGAGGGGTGTACAAGGCAGGGGCGTCAGAAATTAAAAAATGAAAGTCGTGTTTTTTATAATTTGGCACCTGAACATGATAAAGTGATCCACGAACTACCTTCTGACACTTTTTTTTTACATTACATTAAAATTTATTGTCACTTAAAAAGAGAAATATTTAAGCTTTCAGGAAAAGTTGTTTTTTCGCGTTACTCTATATTTATCATGCCATATCTCCTAAACTGTGTGACGCACAGCAAAATAATTTTATATTTGTCTTCAGTACTATATGTTGATGACGTCTGCAAATTTTCTGCCCAATAGAGTCAGTAATAGTGAAGTAATAAATTAAAATCTCACGTCTGATGCAGAACTTTTACCAAATCATCATCCGAAATATAGTAAACGACGAACTTTTCCCGTTTAAATTTTCTTGTGGGGGTGTACGCGAGAAAAGTTTCAGGAAGGTTTGAATTTAATTTTGTAGTTTGTTTGAATGCGATGGGTGCAACCGTTTGTCCTTTATGAGCGATGCATTGTGCGGTTCGCAGGCGCTGCGCTCAGTGTGGCCGTCTCAGTTGCAGGTGTGAGCTCGTTAGCGGGTGTTGCACAGCGGCGATTTCCGGATATCTTAAGTTCATCTGTAAAGACGCTTGAAAGACTAGTTCTTGATTATTAGAATAAGTATATGTGTTTGTAGTCACGCTGATCGTTAACTGTTTATGTGCGCATCCAATAGCATTGCATGGTTTCTTATTTTATATATTCACTTATTTCATTAGCATCACATACGGCTGTCCTCATTATGTCATCCACGGATTCAGCGAGCGAGGTCAACGTATCAGTTCTGAGCCCACCAAAGAAGCGAGCAAAGAAGAAATCATTAAATTCTTCTGAGAAGCACATTATGCTTAATGTGTATAAAACGGAACTGTTACATCCAGAGCAGTCGATGAGTGACATTGTTTCGAAAACAGCTGCAGCTGCAGGTGTTAGACGTTCTTCAGTGTATCGTGTGAAAGGAAAATTACGACAGAAACTTTCTGAAAGCGTTCATAAAATCGATAGAAATCCGATACGAATGAAAGGACAGGAATTTTTTTTTTCGTAACGAATTGCCAACAATTGACAAAGTGCTTACGGTCGTGAACGAAAATGCAGATCTGGGCAATTTTCGGAGAACTACATTTTATAAGTTATTGAGAGGGATGAATTTCAAATATGTCCGGCGTGGGCGCGATAGCATTCTAATAGACAGGTATGACATTATTTTATGGAGGTGGCGTTATCTTCGAACCATTAAACGGTTGAGAGATGAAGGCAGACCCATTTACTATTTGGAAGAGACGTGGGTGAACGCAGGACATACCCGAAGTTACGTCTGGGTAGATGACACTATAAATTCCTCAAAACAAGCGTTTCTGTTCGGGTTATCCACCGGAAGCAAGGGCCGATCAGGTAAAGGGAAATGTCTGATTATCACACACATTGGCAGCAAAGCAGGGTTCGTTGAAGGATGTTTGTGGACTTTCGAATCCAAGAAAAGTGGAGATTATCATGAGGAGATGTGCGCCGAAACCTTCAAGTGATTTCAAAATGTTCTTCCTCGGCTTCAGGAAAATGCAGTTATTGTTCTTGATAACGCGCCGTACCACTTTCGGAGAAAAGAAAAAGTTCCCAAAGCGAATTCCAATAAGCAAGAAATATCAGAGTGGTTAAAATCTAAAAACATCAATTTCGAAAACGGTATGTTGACTAAAGAACTTTTCGATATAAAGAAAAAACTTTGAACATAGTTAAGGTTCAGTGACCGTGTCAGAGTTATATTGTAACAAATAAGCCCTCGGTCACAAATATTAAGTCAAAATTGACCTGGTTTCGGCGCTACTATGAGCTTCGTCTTCAGAATTAGGCTAACTGTACTAAAACATTAGGTATATAGTACATTAATAAAATTAAAGTTTGTACTGACTCGAAAAGATGCAGTACTTACAAGTCACATATTAAAAGAGATCTCAGCCGGAAAGGTGACGTCATGAACACTTGTCAGATGGCGAGCCGATAAGGGCTGCTCGTACTGTGGACAAGGGTTGCAACAGTGCACAATAGATGAAATGGCGAGGAATGCAGGAAAAACTGTTCTCAGAATTCCTCCGTACCACTGTGAATTAAACGCCATCGAGTTAGTGTGGGCCAGAATCAAAGGCTATGTTGCAGCGAAAACAAAACAAACAAAATGCCGGAAGTTAAAGTACTGCTAGAAGAAGCAGTAAGAACAGTGACTGCAGAGGATTGGAATAAGTGCGTCTTCCATGTCATAGAAAAAGTGAAAACTAAAATGTGGAAATTAGACTGCATTATAGAGGAGAGAGAGATTTGCTACAAACCTCAATGAAAACAGTTCAAGTTCGACAGAGTGAACCTTGTTTCTTCCTTTATCATTATTATTACTGGTATTGTTATTAAAATTAACAATTAATTGTGTTTGAATGGAGCGTTTTGTTAGCGACCTGAATGAAAATAAATCTGCTTCGACAGAATGAACTCAGTTTAACATTATTTTAACATTATTGTTAAATTTATTTCGTACATTGTTGCCTAGGTTTCTCACAGTCCGCTGTGATAGCTTGGCAGCCAGCCGAACGCCGCCAGCTGCAAAGCGTGCGCCAAGGATTTTCCACACCCCTACGTATCACGTGAACACCGAATGCTTTCTCTGGAAACGAGCGTAGTCGATCACGTGACACTGTTTTTTTCGTCCCAGCTCTCGGTGAATAGACTTTAGTTACCCTAAAGTAGCTTAATACACTGTTGAGTGGTAGGGCTGGGCCAGGAGGCAAGGAAGCAGCGTTCGCAGTTGAAAACATGCATAATCTTTTATTAAAATAAAAGTCAACAAGCTTATGGCGTCAGTAAAATAGCTTTTAAAAACAAATACGACATTATACAACTTGTCGAATATTGACGAGCAAATGAGATCATCAGTTGACGTCAACAAAAGATATTTTAAACAATGAAGAAATTAAGCAGTTTGTCTGAAGTCGGCCAAGCTCGATATTAATAATCAAAACTAACAATTACAAAATTTTTCAGTTAACTTTTAAATATAATGTTTTAAATGATTGCAGCGAATTTGGTAACAATTAATAGTAACAACACAAACAATGCGTCCCGTCCGTTGGTGACGTAAGTTCAAATCTAGGAGAAGTTATACAGATACAGTTCAGCCCCTCGACAGGCAGCATAACCCGATGGTCAGGGTGGGCAGTATGAACTCGCCACCCACGAGTGTGCTGGTGGATGGGGCAGGTCCCGTACTACGTGAACTACAACAGACTAAGAACTAACCTTCAAAACCTACTAATAATTCACTGCTTTACAAAAGCCGGTACGTATTTTATTATACTACCATTTAAAAGTCAAACATAAATAAATGAAAAACAAATATGGCCCAATTAGCGAACATGGTGATCAGCGACAACGCACTTAACAGCTGGGTAGCACTCTGATTACAGGAATGAGAAAACCAATAAGACTTACGTGCCCTCAAAATTAATTGGCAAACAGTCACTTGTACTAATTATGCAGCAGGAACAGTCATTAAACAACATTTTGAAATAGAAGAAAATTAAAGTTCACTGGCTTGTAACATGTTTCGCAGTAAAGGCACTAGCCGAAAGTAGTGAATCAGGCAGCTCTTGCTGACGTAAACTCCACTATTTCCAATAACTAAGCAACCGAATCTCATATGTTAAATCTGGTTTACGAGGCTGCCCGTAACAACTACGGTGGAAAAATATATTCTTATTTACCATAGAAAATCTCTCGGTGGGTCACCCTCCATAATGTTGTACAAATAATTGACTAAAATGAATAACTTAAAAATTTACTCTGATTAAATTAAAGTAATCCCACCAAAATGTATTTCAAATGCTTATCTAAAATAATTACCGTCAAAAAACGCTCTAGTTAAATTAGACTTTACTGTATCTAAAAGGAAGAACAACACACAGTTAAGCCGCAAATATGGTCCACGGTAATTCACTCGAAATATGACCAGTTTAAACAGGCCGTTCTGGTTAACGTAACTCCAATGTCTCTGTAATACAGACCACGCAACTTCCACACGTTTCACAAACAATTGCGACTAACGTCTGTAACGGAACAGAGTTGCTTCCATTAAGGTAAACTTCAGTTCCTTGGGAGCGAACCCCCATAAACAGCAAACACGGCAGATAGAAGAAACTAGTCTCAGCACTACGACTTAATTGGAGCAAAAAGGCGCAGAAGCCACAGAAGGAGTCTCACCAAAAATATTTCGTAAATCAGCAGTGAAGTGGCACTCAAAATCTCCACATGCTAGGCGCAGTCAAATTTCCAGAGTCCCATTGCCACCACAGCCAACACAAAACACCGTCTTCGCGGGGTAAGGTCTGTACTCTGTAAAAGCCGTTTCCAATCGGCTCCGGACAACAGAGGTAAATCGGGCTCGCCTCCTGTAAAAGCTCCTACCATTTCGATCCGCAAATTCCAGCTGCCAACCTTCGTGGCCGTCAATGCTCCTCGCGCGGAGATCTACGAAAGATCGTGTCCCGCTACCGCGATCTAGCGATCGATGTGAGCTGACACGGCTCACGTACATGGGTGCATTACTTGTTCATATAATAGTAAGTCCAGTATCATTATTCACTGAACGTGCTATCATCCGAGAAGAGCACGCGATTCCATTCCTCGGTCCAGTTACTTTGTTCTTGGCATCGTTGGAAACGGTACCAACGGTATGCAGTTGTCAACGAAACACAACGTATTGGTCGTCGAGCAACGGACCAGCCCCAAGCATTCGCCATGACAATGTGGAGCGTGAGATTTAGTGCTTTGTAATCATGTTCACTGTGGCTGAAGTTGCACCTGCTGTTTCATGTGGTCTCTTCTTGCCTGTTGCACAGTGTAACGGTCATACGCTTCTCTAGTTGACCATGGTCTTCGGGCAGTAGTGCCTGTAGTTTGGAACGCTCCCCATACACGTAAAACAGTGCTGTGAGCAGTGCTACACTCGTCACACATCGTCTTTCTTCCAGTTTTCCGATGATTCTTTCTCATGTGAAGTCACCAACGTTGTCTCTGGGACATATTTTAATGAAGAGCACCGCCTCAGTACACCTTAACTGCTTGTCCTTCATTTAAGAGCACTTGTTTCTGGGACCAGCCCTATTGAAACTATAGTCACGCTGACCTCATGCCAAATGATGTTTAGCTTTTTGTGCACGACTGGGAGACATCTGGCAACATCTCGCGCACATTCATTCTTTTCAACATAATTGTTAATCTGTTATGTTACTCCATCTGTCTTGTCCTTAAGTTTTGCATAGCAGTGTACTCTGAGAAATTCTACACTCCTGGAAATGGAAAAAAGAACACATTGACACCGGTGTGTCAGACCCACCATACTTGCTCCGGACACTGCGAGAGGGCTGTACAAGCAATGATCAAACGCACGGCACAGCGGACACACCAGGAACCGCGGTGTTGGCCGTCGAATGGCGCTAGCTGCGCAGTATTTGTGCACCACCGCCGTCAGTGTCAGCCAGTTTGCCGTGGCATACGGAGCTCCATCGCAGTCTTTAACACTGGTAGCATGCCGCGACAGCGTGGACGTGAACCGTATGTGCAGTTGACGGACTTTGAGCGAGGGCGTATAGTGGGCATGCGGGAGGCCGGGTGGACGTACCGCCGAATTGCTCAACACGTGGGGCGTGAGGTCTCCACAGTACATCGATGTTGTCGCCAGTGGTCGGCGGAAGGTGCACGTGCCCGTCGACCTGGGACCGGACCGCAGCGACGCACGGATGCACGCCAAGACCGTAGGATCCTACGCAGTGCCGTAGGGGACCGCACCGCCACTTCCCAGCAAATTAGGGGCACTGTTGCTCCTGGGGTATCGGCGAGGACCATTCGCAACCGTCTCCATGAAGCTGGGCTACGGTCCCGCACACCGTTAGGCCGTCTTCCGCTCACGCCCCAACATCGTGCAGCCCGCCTCCAGTGGTGTCGCGACAGGCGTGAATGGAGGGACGAATGGAGACGTGTCGTCTTCAGCGATGAGAGTCGCTTCTGCCTTGGTGCCAATGATGGTCGTATGCGTGTTTGGCGCCGTGCAGGTGAGCGCCACAATCAGGACTGCATACGACCGAGGCACACAGGGCCAACACCCGGCATCATGGTGTGGGGAGCGATCTCCTACACTGGCCGTACACCACTGGTGATCGTCGAGGGGACACTGAATAGTGCACGGTACATCCAAACCGTCATCGAACCCATCGTTCTACCATTCCTAGACCGGCAAGGGAACTTGCTGTTCCAACAGGACAATGCACGTCCGCATGTATCCCGTGCCACCCAACGTGCTCTAGAAGGTGTAAGTCAACTACCCTGGCCAGCAAGATCTCCGGATCTGTCCCCCATTGAGCATGTTTGGGACTGGATGAAGCGTCGTCTCACGCGGTCTGCACGTCCAGCACGAACGCTGGTCCAACTGAGGCGCCAGGTGGAAATGGCATGGCAAGCCGTTCCACAGGACTACATCCAGCATCTCTACGATCGTCTCCATGGGAGAATAGCAGCCTGCATTGCTGCGAAAGGTGGATATACACTGTACTAGTGCCGACATTGTGCATGCTCTGTTGCCTGTGTCTATGTGCCTGTGGTTCTGTCAGTGTGATCATGTGATGTATCTGACCCCAGGAATGTGTCAATAAAGTTTCCCCTTCCTGGGACAATGAATTCACGGTGTTCTTATTTCAATTTCCATGAGTGTAGAACGAAGGAAACCCAAGAAGCATCTCAGAAGAGGGTGACCCCAGTCAAAGCACGAAATGAGATATAGGCCTATGACAGGAAGAAGTTGTGTCAGCACTGAGGAAAAGTAAAGCTGGGAAGACAGTTGTAACAGACGAAATCCCCGTAGAAACTTGAAATTATGTGGGTAGGGTAGGAGTGGACTTACTGTAGTACGACATGAAACAGATCTACGAAGAGGAGGGGATTCTACCTGAAGATAGATAGAGTAGATTGTGTCTATACAGGGTGTTACAAAAAGGTACGGCCAAACTTTCAGGAAACATTCCTCACACACAAATAAAGAAAAGATGTTATGTGGACATGTGTCCGGAAACGCTTGATTTCCATGTTAGAGCTCATTTTAGTTTAGTCTGTATGTACTGTACTTCCTCGATTCACCGCCAGTTGGCCCAGTTGAAGGAAGGTAATGTTGACTTCGGTGCTTGTGTTGACATGCGACAAATGCGGAGTTGGCAGATGCCCATTTGATGTATGGATTAGCACGGGGCAATAGCCGTGGCGCGGTACAGTTGTATCGAGACAGATTTCCAGAACGAAGGTGTCCCGACAGGAAGACGTTCGAAGCAATTGATCGGAGTCTTAGGGAGCACGGAACATTCCAGCCTATGACTCGCGACTGGGGAAGACCTAGAACGACGAGGACACCTGCAATGGACGAGGCAATTCTTCGTGCAGTTGACGATAACCATAATGTCAGCGTCAGAGAAGTTGCTGCTGTACAAGGTAACGTTGACCACGTCACTGTATGGAGAGTGCTACGGGAGAACCAGTTGTTTCCGTACCATGTACAGCGTGTGCAGGCACTATCAGCAGCTGATTGGCCTCCACGGGTACACTTCTGCGAGTGGTTCATCCAACAACGTGTCAATCCTCATTTCAGTGCAAATGTTTTCTTTACGGATGAGGTTTCATTCCAACGTGATCAAATTGTAAATTTTCACAATCAACATGTGTGGGCTGACGAGAATCCGCAAGCAATTGTGCAATCACGTCATCAACACAGATTTTCTGTGAACGTTTGGGCAGGCATTGTTGGTGATATCTTGATTTGGCCTCATGTTCTTCCACCTACGCTCAATGGAGCACGTTATCATTATTTCATACGAGACACTCTACCTGTGCTGCTAGAACATGTGCCTCTACAAGTACGACACAACATGTGGTTCATGCACGATGGAGCTCCTGCACATTTCAGTCGAAGTGTTCGTACGCTTCTCAACAACAGATTCGGTGACCGATGGAATGGTAGAAGCGGACCAATTCCATGGCCTCCACGTTCTCCTGACCTCAACCCTCTTGACTTTCATTTATGGGGGCATTTGAAAGCTCTTGTCTACGCAGCCCCGGTACAAAACGTAGAGACTCTTCGTGCTCGTATTGTGGACGGCTGTGATACAATACGCCATTCTCCAGGGCTGCATCAGCGCATCAGGGATTCCATGCGACGGAGGTTGGATGCATGTATCCTCGCTAACGGAGGACATTTTGAACATTTCCTGTAACAAAGTGTTTGAAGTCACGCTGGTACGTTCTGTTGCTGTGTGTTTCCATTCCATGATTAATGTGATTTGAAGAGAAGTAATAAAATGATCTCTAACATGGAAAGTAAGCCTTTCCGGACACATGTCCACCTAACATATTTTCTTTCTTTGTGTGTGAGGAATGTTTGCTGAAAGTTTGGCCCTACCTTTTTGTAACACCCTGTATATAAGGAGAAAAGTGATATACGAGGATTGTCGAGAAAGTACTGCACCCCATTCATTTTTCTCAACAATTCTTTATTGAACATAATGAGAATTACGCACACGAAAGACTGGTGCTTTATCTAGACACCCTATTTTTCCAGATAATCGTTGTATGGCCTTCCTGGCAGAGCCAGTGGTTCACTGTGTGAATTACTTCCTCATCGTCCTCATAATATCTTCCACGAATGGCACCCTTTAATGGCCCAAAGAAGTGGAAGTCCGAAGGGACTAGGTCAAGACTGTCAGGTGTGACAAGCGTGGATGGTCTACCCGACCGCTCTAAATCGTGGAGCTCCTCCGAACCGCCTTCAAATGACCTCACCCTCCATGCCCAGAAACGAACTAAACTTCTGTCGACAGCAGATGCTCCATAGACTTTACACAAGCGGTTCAGAATATTCGCCACAGCTTCATTATCTGCAGTGAGAAATTCAATGATGGCACATGTCTTGTAACGTAAATCACCTACAGACACCATTATGAAACTGCCCTACAGCTACGCTATCTGTCGGAAATGATGGAAACTTGGCGCGCTCTCTCAGGAGACTTCAAATAACACATACGTAACGTGTCGCATTCGTAGTATTCTTTTCGGCTAAAGAAAAAAATGCGATGCATTAAATTCTGCGAAACCCTCGTATAAGGCTCTGCTAATTATAGAAGAATTAAACTAACGTCACAAAATGTGAAAGTCTGGGAGAAGCTCATACAAATGTGGCTCGAGACGAAGCATCAGCAGGGGAGCAACAGTTTGAACTATATCAGGAAAAACAACAGTTGTGATCTTCGCACTTCGACAGCTTACCTAGAAACAACGAGAGAACATGACGTCTTTACAGACCTAGAGAATGCATGTGACAGTGTGCTATGGCAATAAAACTGGAGGTTATTAACTTCCTGTGGCTAGGGTTCATAGTTGTCGACAATTTTGTAAAAGTCACCATAGTCGCCTTTTGACTGTAGAAGTTATTTATTTGAACTATTTCAGTTTCGTCAGCACATCCATTATCGAGTGGTCTACCGCAAAATAAAAAAATTAAGAAAAACCTTTTGATGTACTTGAATTTTAACTAGATATTTTAAGAAAAGAAGTTACACCGATTTTTAATTAAATACTAGGGCTAGTCTAAGTTCCGATTGATCGCAAAATGGAAAATACTTTGAAAATCAGAAATATTTTATCTGCAACAGTTAGTACAGATTCCAGCCACTGCTATACATAGTCACCACTCCGACTTAGACATTTGTCGTAGCGAAGTACCAACTTTCCAATACTCTCGTCATAGAAGCCAGCCGCCTGTGCTTCCCGCCAATTCTCTACGCTCATCTATAGCTCGTTGTCTGTGCGAGAATGTCGTCCTCATAGCCGGTAGTTAGTGGTAGCAGAGATGGAAAAATGGAAATGAGCGTTTGGTGTCATTGGCCGGGAGGCCCCTTGCGGGGCAGGTCCGGCCGCCTTGGTGCAGGTCTTATTACATTCGACGCCACATTGGGCGACCACTCAGAGACTGGATGTTGTGATGAAGACAACACAACATCCAGTCTCTGAGCGGAGAAAATCTCCGACACCGCCGGGAATCGAACCCGGGCCCGTAGAACGGCAATCCGTAACGCTAACAGCAGAGAAGAAACACAGAGGGAGTCAATTACCGGCTGTAGTGCGGGTGATCAGACACTTCCCATCGAAAACGCAGCAGGAGCATTTTCATTGCTCCTGCAGATTGCGACCGAGAATTGTCACGGAGTAGGAACCGTATGACAGTACTGTAATATGGGCTGCATAACATCAGACGAAATCTCTCACCAGGACCTCATACTTGGCGCGATACACTATTTTCTTCGCATCTTTATGTGCTCACCATGCGCGAGTGAATAGATCTTTAATTTAAAAGATTGTACGGTGATGGTAGGATTAGGGGGGGAAGGGAGAGAGAGGCTGCTAATATGTTACCCATGTTATCGAATTTTCGAGTGTCAGAGAAACAAGCCAATTTTGTTCCCCCCGACAATTATATCTCAAAATACGTGTTTTTCGTAATTCTGTCTAAAGTTCACACTGCAAAAACCTTCAAAGACCTTAGTAACAAGAAAGAAACTCGTAAACAACGCACTTTTTCAAGCAAACGCGGTCAGCAAGCAAGGAACGCCGCTGTTACCAACTGAAAATAGGAATACTTGTTTCGCCCCTTACTTCGTCTAATGTCTGGGATACTATCGCTATGTGTCGACGCTTACATCATCGTATTCTAGTCCTACCACTTGATACACTAATTTAATTTGCAGGACTTTTTGTGCGTCATCGCTATAATAGTTAATAGTAAGGTAGGGAGCCCAAATGTCGTCGCCCTAATAGGTTAAGACCTCTGCAAGCCCTGAAGGTTATAAAAAAGGCACAAAGCTGTAGGAAATATATAGTTAAATTTTTATAACACACTATAGTCAGTATTTGATGTGAAATTAACACTACAAAAAAAGAAATAGAAAAAGGTGTTCGTGATTTTGTCCCCCACAAAAATTCTCAAAAGTACAATTAATTTAAATGTATTTTTCTAGACTAAGATTGCCAAACACTTTCACTATTATAAATCACTTGAACGCCAACGTTTTCAAGTTGCTTTCAGCCTTCTGAACATGTATCACTTACGACTTTGTGTGTGTAGATGAAGAGCGTGCTTCGTGATATCACACAAAGCATTGCATGACGAATCCATTTCTCTCCGCTTGTGTTTATCCGCCTGAAAAAAGTAAAATAACCGTTATGTATAGCAAGTAAAATAAAAGTTTAATAACAGTCCCAAATTTTGTCCCCGGGACAAAAATAGAATTGGTAGGGGGACGAAATTACGAACGTCTCCAGACATTTTATAATTGCTGCTGCAGTAACATCCACGAGACTCTTGACTCTAGCGATTACGCGCTAGAAGCTACGACACATGACAGAGGTGCAGCCCAATATTTGAAGCAAGATCAGTGCTCACACTAGGAACAGAAGGCTGTTATTTGACTGCTGCACTACCTCATCTCATGGTAAAAAATTAATACCCTCGTACTCGAAAGCTAAATGTCCTACACACAGCACACTCATCAAGACAGTGGAAAGAGGTCACGCATTCACACTGTAATGTCTCTTGCAGCGGTCTCTCCACGATATTTTCAGAAATTTTAGAAATTATATAACTCAGTACATATCTCGAAATATCTCTTCTTATCTTACCGATTATCAATGCAAAGTAGTTTCAAGCCCAATTATTCCTTGGAGCGTCCATTTACTCCATGGAATAGCTTCTCTGCTATCTATGTTTTCTCTTATGAAAAGAATAAAAACTTCTTGCCGATTAGTCGTAAAAGAAGGAGGTATATATGTAGGTATTGTTGAGCGAGTCGCCATCTTGATGAGATTCTGTATGAGAAGGAATTTAATACATGAACTAAACTAAAGTAAGTGTGTTCGCGTATTATTTAACGGATTATTATTATTGACAGTGTTTGCTTATTACGCTTTGTTGCACGGGATCAGTGGGGAACGTCTGATTTACACTGGACGAACCTGCCGTTTTGAATGCTCAAGATATCCAGTTACTTCAAATAAATAGGCTAACACGGTCTTACCAGCAGATCTCCGGTCTTCTCCATGTGATCACCGAAAGTTAATAATTATTACAAATGTTTCCAGGAGATCGACTCACAATTTTCGTCGCACCGAGACTTCGAAATTGCTTCACTACCTTATGGAATTTAAGTTAAGCTTAATTTAATCAGGACAGAACAGTATTGAACTGTGTGAATGCTCTAAGTCTGCTTTGTCAATGAAGATTCCCTTAATATACGCATGTTTTTACTATCCTGATCAGTGAAGCTAAATCAGGCCGGTGTGAGAGAGGTTCTTTAAATTTTAGAAATATTAAATTTGGCTTCACTGTGACAGGACTCATTTTTGAGCATTACTTAAACATTCTGTGAATTTTATGTTGCATGTGCACGAGAGCAAAGAAGACGAGGCCTGTTCCAGAAGTCACAATTTCGCCACAACCTACGAGAACGTCGTTCAGGCCAGACAATATACAATTAAATTTTGTAGATAGAAATTTATAATAACTATTTAAATGTCTATCGGGTTGAACTTTAGATAGGAAGTGTTTAATAGAAGTGAGTATTATGCAAAGTTTAGGGCAGTGACATTATTAACTCAGATGCGAGTGACTTTATATGTTTGTTGTTCTGTGTATTAATGGTTCTTACTAGGGCGGATTATAAAGTGGCAATGCAACAGCAGAGCGAATCACAACAGCCCTCAACTGTTTCTGAGGTTAGTGAAACATTAGACGCTAGCTTAACTGAAGTAGTGCCTAGCGGCAGCATTAGTCAGGCCCCACAACAAAGCTTAAGTGTTTCGATGTCATCTGAGCAGGACGAAATAACCCATTGACTGTAATCATGCAGCAGTTAACACTGTTAGCCAAAAATGTAACAGACTTAACTAAAGCGCAAATAGAGACTAAAAGGGAATTAACTAAAGCGCAAATAGAGACTAAAAGGGAAATAAATGAACAATTAGCAGCCAATCAAGTGAAAATCCAAGAGCAATTAGAAGCTAATCAAGCGGAATTAAATAATAAATTAGTAGAGAGTTTTCAGAAACTTGATGATAAATTAAATAAAACTGCGGAAGAATTGAAAATTCAGAATGAAAAGACAGAATTAAAATTAGCCGCTCAAATTGAGCAAGTCACTCAGCAGTGTAATGAAAATGCGAAGAAGTTACGCCTAGAGCTAACTGAGTATGTTGCTACTAAGCTTGATACTACTAAAGAGCAGGTCGAGTCAATCCCACAGATAATTCAAGCACAAGAACAGATGCAATGTTCTATCGCGGTAATTCCGCTATTAGTTGAAGTTCAAGATGAGTTAAAGCAACAAGTAAACGAGATGTCAGCAGATATGCAGGATTTGAGACAATCACAAGACAAGATCCCGAAGGACATCCAAAATTTGGATAAATCCATAAATAACATAAAGGAGAGACAAGACGAGGTTGATCATAAGGTAAACATTCTCGCGGGAAAATTCTCGCAGTTAAGTTTAGAAAGGAAAAGCATTTCTTCAGACAATATTGAACATACAGTCAGAGCAGCTATATACTCTATGACCGAGAGTTCTGAGGAAAATTTATTTAATAAAGGTTTTCGAGAAGTCAAAGAACAACTAGGCGAAGAACTGAAACAATGAAAAGAAAACATTGAGAGCACAGGAGTGCAAATGCGACCTCCCACTCCTTTATCCGTCATGATGAATCTCGAGCTGTGACGTCACCTGGCAGCTACTGGAGCTTGTTTACAACGCTGTCGCTCAGTGTTTCTATCGAAGGCGTGCATGTGCTTTCGTGTTACACGTTAGTTTGTGTGTAATTCTTGTCCTGCCAAGTGTTGAGTTGGAAAGGAATTGTTCCGTGAGTCTTGTAGATTCGTTCTTGGAATTATGTCTACAAATACGTCGTATTGTGCAGTTGCTGAATGTAGTAATAGTGGACATAAGACTGAAGGCGTAATTTATCTTCGTTTTCCAAAAAAATGTTGAACTACAGCGTAAGTGGGTTGCTCGTTGTAAACGAGAGGACAAAATTAAAGTTAATAATGCAAGAGTTTGTTCTGAACATTTTTGTGAAAGCGATTACAATCGAGACTTGCGGAATGAATTGTCAGGTCTACCTACACGGAAATTGCTACAGGATAATGCTGTTCCGTCTCTAAAAATACCAAACTGGCACGGAAATGTACTCGAAGTTCCAGGTCCCAGCACCGCGAATGTTACCGGTAGTGTTCTAACAGAGAGAGAACATCGCTGTGACACTAGAACAGTAAAAAAAAGAGCTCTCTCAACGTTGAAAACTTTATCTCCCAAGAAAAGTAAGCTGGACAAATCCAGCAACACAGACGTTTTTACTGATCCGCTAATTTCACTTAAAGACCAGGAAATTCAAGCACTGAAGAAAGAATTGGTTAGTTTGAAGATTAAAAATGTTCGACTGGAACAAAGAATTGAGTCCATGAAAGAAGTTATAAAGCAAGCTGCATCTATGAAACGCAATGTGTCTCACACTAAGAAGCAAAAATGTGTATGCTCGGATGTGAGAAGTACACTTTCTCAGTGTTTCACACCAGAACAAATTCGTTGTCTGTTAAAGAAGAGGAAGCAAGTAAAGTGGTGCTCAGAGGACATTGCAAATGCTCTCACATTGAGAGCTTTGTCTCCTAAAGCATATGCTTACCTGAGGAGGAAGAATTATCCTTTTCCCTGCAGGTCAACACTCCAGCCATGGACGAAACAGTTCAAGTGCCAACCAGGTAATTTGAAACCACTTTTGGAGTTAATTAAAAGTAGGTCAGAAATGTTCACATCATTAGAGGCGATTGGTGTCCTAAGCTTCGACGAGATAAGCATTGACGGTCGTGTGACTTACGATTCGTCCGACGATGTAAAACTCGGACCACACAACAATGTCTAAGTCGTCATGGTTCGCAGCTTGTTTTCAAAATGGAAGCAGCCAGTGTATTATGACTTTGATGTTGCAATGTCTAGTGATTTGTTGCAGAATGTCATAAAAGAAGTTGAAACAGCAGGAATCCGTATCGTAGCTGTTACATGTGACATGGGACCAAAAAATATGAGTGTGTGGAAGCAACTTCGTGTGTCTACATCCAAGACATTCTTTTCAAACCCTGTTGATCACAGCAGAAATGTCTTGGTTATTTTTTATGTTCCACATTTGCTTAAGTTATTAAGAAATCATTTTCTTGATGACGGAATCACTTTGCCTGATGGTACTGTGATTACAAAAATGGTTATAGAAGATTCTCTTCGACATCAGAAAGGCGATCTTTCGATCAATCACCACATATCGGAGGTTCATATTAACGTTAGTGGACGTGATCGTCAGAGTGTCCGAAGGGCTGCACAGATATTTTCACGTCGCACTGCCCAAGCTGTGAGACATGTTCTGCATAAAGATCGCGAAGGAAGCTTCTTTGAGCTCGTGAACGATGTTTTCGATATGCTGAATTCGAGATACTCTCAAGATGAGAAAGCTCCCCTTAGAAGTGGTTGCGGGTTTAATATCAAAAGTCAGGAAAACTCTCTAAAAAGATTTCTTGAAATGTGCTCTAATATGCGAGTAGGAAAAAGAAACAGCCTTCTCCCATTTCAGAAGGGATTCGTTATATCAATAAATTCACTTTTTGACTTTACAATGATATGAAAAATTCCGGAGCTACTTATATATTGACAGTCAGACTTAATCAAGATTGTCTGGAAAATTTCTTTTCCAGAATCCGTGGCTTTGGTGTCTTCTACAACAATCCCACTCCTTTCGAGGTGAAAAACAGAATTCGTTTATTGATACTGACTGGAAGTGCAAGTGAAATACCTTTGTCTTCTGGTGCTTCGACTTCGGAGGACAGAAATGAGAATCCTGCTTCTGAAAACTACCCGACACCAGCTGATGAAACTGAGGAAGATTTTGCACGTTTTCTCTCGAGTGAATTATGTATAAGAGTAACTGATAAATCATTTGACGTCGCTCTTAGATTTCGAGCTCAGTGATTCAGTGTGTATCAGTGAAGATGTGAATGATGATGCTTTAAAATATCTAGCAGGATATATAGCATTCAAGTGCAAAAACGTTGACAGTTCTTTGGGAAATACAGCAGGGCAGTGTGTTGTTGATACAGACTTAAGTCTGAAGCAAGACTGGATTACCATTATTTCAGAAGGGGGCCTCATTTCTCCCTCTACTGACTGGTTTGCTAAAATACGTGAGTTAGAAATTATATTTGCTGCTTTTCGTGGATCAAATATTTCTCATTGCAATAGAGTGATGGCAACCTTAGCAGATCATATAAGTGCGAAATTTCCCGAACTTGATAGCAAAATAGTTCAGTTATATGTCAGAACAAGAACGTTTATACGGATTAGACATTTTAACAAAAGAGCCAAAATTGATGCAATGAAACTGAATTCGGCAAGGAAGAATCGGCTCTGGTCAGCGTCGCCTTCAGCACTTCGACATAGCTTCTGCATCAGCTTTGTAAGGTAAGCTCGAAGGTTACTATCTTTTTATTTACAAAAACATGTGTAAAATAGGCAGTATCCAACTGTAAAACATTTACCGTAGTCAGATGCCTAAAACACGAGCATGAATGCGGATGCGAAAATCGGCCACAAGTTTTGCGTGGCGATGTATCATCATTGCTACTAATATTTAACGCATTTATTTCGGAAACCTTGTATATAATATTAACATGAAGTGTGTTCAACCCTGTGAGCGCGAAACTTTAAGTTATATGAGAAGAGAAGAGGCGTGAATACAGTTATTTTGCAATCTCTCATATTCTACAAACGGAGACTGCTGCCGTCTGGCTGCCGGGTGACGTAACAAGTCGCTGACCAATGAGAGCGCACTAAGCCAATCTGGCATATCTTTTTTATTCTATGTTCTTTGATTGAGAGATCTTTAAATCTATCTCGAGAAGATTTGTGTTCCACGCAAGGAAATGAACCCATGACAAGATCTATCAATGAAGCTACATTACGAGCAGCTATACAATCTATGACCGAGAGTTCTGAGGAAAATTTATTTAATAAAGGTCTTCGAGAAGCCAAAGAACAACTAGGCGAAGAACTGAAACAATGGAAAGAAAACATTGAGAGATATTTAAATCTATCTCGAGAAGATTTGTGTTCCACGCAAGGAAATGAACCCATGGCAAGATCTATCAATGAAGCTACATTATTTACCCGATCAAGTACAGACAGGGACATTAATGCACACGTTCGTTTTTGCAAGCAACATCAATCACAACACTATGAGGGTAGTCATAATGCCTGTAATTGTAAAAGCAATACTGAGGAGAAAATGCTGAAACAACGTCAATTCCAGATCTACAACCCAGACAAGAAAAATGTTCATCCCGTAGTGTTTATAAAAAGTTTTAGGGGAGTATTGCCAAAAATTTGGAGTGAGTGGCAAAAGATTAGTTTCGTGACCGGTTATATTCAGGGGTCAGGAGCTATATGGGCATCTGATATGATATCAACTTGGGACACATATGAAGATTTTGAACGAGCATTTTTATCCAAATACTGGTCCGAAGGAGTACAAGAACGTTTAAGGCAGGAGGTATTACACCCGGAACCTTTTTCTTTTTCACGTGGGTCTTTAAAGAAATACTTTGAGAAATATATAAACGAATCACGGTATTGGGATAAGCCTATGCCTCTACAAGACGTGATTGGTATATTAAAATCTCGACTTCCGGCCAGCATCAGAAATAGAATGCTGTATATTAATGAGCATGACCTTGACTCTTTCATGACTATGCTTGACACTATAGATATGGTCGAGGAAGATGAACATCGGCCAAGACAACCGGTTATGCAGAGGAGAGCGATTGAGGCGCCAAATGCAAACCGGAATGGAAACGCATTTAATAATTATTATACTAGGAATAGTCAGAGATTCAACGGAAACAATTGCAACGGAAATGGAAATTTCAATAACAGTGCTGCGAGGGGCAGATTCAGATACAACCCAATGTTTGGAAATGCAAGAGATTATCAGAACCAGCAGTTTTCAAATAATAATAATGCGTACAGAAATTCTGACACTCGATTTGAAGCAAATAACACAACAAGTCATCAACAACAACCAGTCATAACAGAAGTAGTAGATGATTCAAGAGGAAATAATAATCGACATTTAAACTGAAGAGGGCCGCTTTATGCTCCGTAAAGTCGGCCGGGGAATACAAAAGGGGCAAACCTGTTTTAAACGAAATTAATTCCGTGGCAATGTTGAGATATAATGAAGGCGAATTAATGACAGATGAATTGACAAGAGACTTAGAGGCCTGTGTAGTCGAGGATAAAAGGGTTCCTGTGTCTGAGATCATCACAGAAGTGGGAGGAATTTTAACCAATGTTGTATTGGACACAGCTTCATCTACAGACGTAGTATCCGGAACTTTGTTTCGCAGAATTAGTAAAATTAAGAAAATCCCTGTCCTACCAGTACAAAATTGCCGAGTTGTAGGTGCAGTGGGAGCAAAATCCAGGAACGTCAAGATACAAGCGCTTATAGAGATAAAATTGGGAAATGTAGCCAAACAATGCACATTCCTTGTAGTGAAAAAGTGGTTAGTAGATTGTATTCTTGGCATTGGAACTTTGCAAGCCTGCAATTGCAAGTTGGACTTGGTAGAAGGAAAGGTGCATTTTAAAATCGAAGATCAATTTGTTACACTGATCTTACTGAGAAAGGAGGCAGTGTATGAGCGATATTTCCGTGGCGCTGCTGTGCAGTTGATTTGTGCTGAAAATAATAATATGTGCCGACTACCGATCAAGTCAATTCAAGAAGAGGATTTCAGACAAACAGTCGAACAGAAGATTGCTGAGTCAGATTGCCTAACGGATAGTCAGAGGGAACAATTATTCAACATATTAACAGAATATGAGTCAGTTTTCGATGAAAGGCCCGGAATTATTAGAGGATACGTTTGTACATTACAGATTAAGCCCCATAAGACATTTTGCCGCACACACTATCCCATTCCCTGGCGATTAAAACAACCAGTTCAGGAAGAGATACAGAAAATGTTAAACTGGAATCTTATTGAACCGTCGAACAGCCCATATTGTTCTCCCTTGCTTGTTGTACCAAAGCCAGGAGGAAAAGTTCGATTGGTATTAGATGCAAGGGAAATTAACGAAATTATAGTACCTTTGCGCACACATCCGGAGAACATCGATGAGTTAATACAGAAATTTCAAGATGTATCCTATTTAACCAGTATTGATTTGAGAAGTTCGTTCTGGCAAGTCCAGTTAGACAAGGACTCAAGAAAATATACTGCTTTTATATATGGAGGGAGAAGCTATCAGTTCAAGGTCGTTCCATTTGGTCTAAATATCAGCTCTGGAGTTTTTATTTCTGCGTTGGACTATGCCCTAGGACCAGAACTACGTAGTCGAATAACGATTTTTGTGGACGATCTATTAATTGCCTCTAAATCTTGGGAGAAACATGTACAACTCATTAGGAGGATTTTTGCTGTGTTCAAACAAACTGGTATAACTGCAAATCTAAAAAAATCCCAGTTTTCTCTACACAGAATAAAATTCTTAGGACATATGATTAATGCAAAAAGCATTCTTCCAACAGAAGCGAAGATTAGTGCGATAAAAAATTTTCCAACTCCAAGAAACAGAAGACAACTGAAAGGCTTTATAGGCTTGGCTTCATTTTTTCGTCGATTTATTAAAACTCAAGCAATGAACTCTGAAGCACTAAACCGGCTCCTGAGGATAGATGTACCATGGCAATGGTCTATTGATTGTGAAAAGGCTTTTTGTGAAATTAAGGATCAACTGATAAATGCTCCGTTATTATACCATCCTGATATGAATGTCGGATTCTGTTTAGCCACTGTTTCATCAGATGTCGGATTAGGATCTTGTTTATTTCAAATTAGGTACATCGATGGTGTAAAAACCTTTTGTCCAATTGCATTTGCTAGCAGAGTTTTATCCACCTGTGAAAGAGTATATACCACTACGGAATTAGAAGCTTTAGCAGTTATTTGGTCTTTGAAAAGGTTTAATTATTATGTATATGGCTCAAGGATAGCCGTTTATTGTGACCACCAATCACTAACCTTTTTACAAACTTGTAAGTTGCTGCATCCTCGCTTGTCAAGGTGGAAGCTGGCGCTGCAAGAATATCAGTTTCAAATTATTCATGTAGCCGGAAAAGAAAATATTATAGCTGACGCGTTGTCAAGATCTCCAGAAGGAATAACAGCTGAACTGGATGTAAATAATAAGGCAGAATTTCCAGTGCTTCTTCTTCAAGAAAATAATTACAAGTTATATTATATTCATTTATGTAAGACAATGGCTCAGCTTCAGAAGAAGGATCGACTATGGAATGCTATAATACGACAATTCAATCAACAAAATCCTATGGTCAATTTGGAATACTACCGGCTGGTGAATAATATTTTATTTTTTAAATCTGGGAAGGCTGAGAATCCAAAGTTGTGTGTCTGCATACCCGAAGAATATGAAGAACGATTAATTTGGTTTACACATTTGACCTGGGGTCATGTTGGTGTTGTAAAGTGTGCTAATAAGATTAGATATTATTGTTACTTCCCAAATATAAGGCGAAAAGTGCACAAAGTCATCCAGAAATGTATTCTCTGTCAAAAGGCTAAGCCGGACAACAAGGGAAATAAAATTGCGCTTCACTTAATAATACCTGAAGCACCAAGATCACTTATATCATGTGATATTTGTGGACCACTTCCTAGAGCCAGAGGTGGTGTTAAGTACATTATTGGATTCTGTGATGTGTTTACAAAATATGTTAAACTATATCCTATAAAATCAGCAACTGCAAGAGCTGCCGCAGTAAAGTTTGTAAATGACTACATTCCTCATGCAGGGATTCCAAAATCTATAATCTCTGACAATGCGAAGATATTTACTGGATATTTATGGAGAAAATTAGTATCACAACTAGGAATAAAACAGATATTTACATCTTGCTATCATCCACAAGGGAATATAACTGAACGGGTTTTTCGAGAACTAAACAGATTCATGAGAACGTACTGTCATGATAAACAAACTACCTGGATAAACTATTTGACCGAGTTTGAGCAGATTTATAATAATTTACCTCATAGTTCTACAAACTTTACCCTGAATGAACTGATGTTCAGGGATAACGAAAGAAACTTTTGGGTAGATAACTTGCCTAAACTCGAGGACACCAAAATGTCATGGGAAGAAAAAATTCGCAATGCTCTCATTAATATTACGGAGAAAGCAAGACAGCGAAAGGAAATCCATGACAGAAACATCAAACGGATTCAGACTTTCAATATCAGACAAGAAATTCTTTTAAGAAGACACATCAAGTCATCAAGGTTGAAGAAGACCATCAGAAAATGGAATCTAATTTATACAGGTCCATATATAATAGTTGATATACCGAATCCTGGTGCGTATTTATTAGCATATCCGGATTCTGGAAGAATAAAAGGATTATTTCCCCATGTAGACCTAAAGAGGTACTTTTAAGGAAAGTGTTTCAAATTAAATGAAAAGTCTGTATAAAGTATTTGGGTGTTAAAAATGAAGTGCGAAGGACAGTATGCCTCAGCTACTGTGATAGGTTAAATGACAGCATGCCAAGCATCTGTGATAGTTCAATGAACAGTAAGCGATTGCTTCTGTGATAGTATAGGAATATTTAGAAAAGTAAGTGGAAATGTAGCTATTGCTGCTGTGAACACTTACGGTTTATCTGTCTACACGATGATCACCAAAGAAGCTTGTGCGTGTGAAATAATATACATTCAGGGAGTGTTAATATCCAGTGAGAATAAGTTTATTGAAACTATATGATCGAATACGGTGCTTGCGTGTGAAGCTAGTGTTTGTAAACTGACAGTTCACAGGAGAACAAATGAACCGCGTTAGGAAATTAGAATCGATTGCTACTATCCACAGATATAAAGACTCGCTGGTTTTTTTTTTTTTTTTTTTTTTTTTTTTTTTTTTTTTTTTTTTTTTTTTTTTTTTTTTTTTTGCACGAGCTAAATTCTATTCAAGAGAATTTAATTAACCAGCTTAGTGTGTGTTTATAAAATTAGAGTTAATAAGAAAGTTCTTCATTGAATTTATAATAATGTGTCATTTTCCAGTTGGATTTGTTTATTGTTATATTGCATTCATATATGTTCATGAGAAAATGCGGCATTTGGAGTATAAAAGAGAAAATTTAATTTCAGCTGGAGAGGTCATGCAGCAAGACTTAATCAAAAGTTCTCTTTCAGCAAAATTTCATTTTAAGCATGTATGAGTAAGATATAATTTTTTTTTGGAAATTGTCTCCAATAATAAAGTTTTTAACATTCTGACATGCTATCCACATTCGTACTTGAAACCAAATTAGGAAAGATTCAGATCTACTTCCACCTGGAAAAGCCAACGAAAAATTAAATAAATAAATAAATAATAAAAACCAGGATTAGAACCTTTCGGCTTACTCAAGAAGATGGATGAAATTATCCATGTTTTCAAAATTGTTTTCCGATATGGAGTTGTGATATTGTGCAACTACAGTATCGATTAAGACACCTAGGTGTGGAAAGTATAAGACGAATGGACTTTCCCATTCCTCACATGGAAGATTGGATGGATCAGGTCCATATTTGAGTTCAAAATGAATCTGGAAAAATTCCACTAACCATTCTCTTCCAGGAATCTTTAATAGTTGACCATTCCTTAGACGAATTTCGATTGTTTCATGCCACAATCCTGAGTACCTGTTCCTGAGGTTCCTTCTGGTCTCTCAAATCCGTTACGTCTCCTGTGCGGTACGCCAATGCGACGCATGTCCTTCGTGCCGTGTCCCATGTTCCTGTTCGATCAGTTTCACCGCAGTTCAGCAAGACATCGATGAAGAAAAATTTTCAGCAGATTGTAAAAAAAATTTTTGCATGTGTAAAGATTTTTTTTTTGGCTATGAGGCAGATTTTATCTTTCCTATGAAATCTAAAATATCTCTCAAATTTCTAAATTATTCTGTCTTTCCTATCATCTGTGATACCTAGTCGGGGTCTAAACCTCCAGGTTTTCCAGGGTTTCCCTGTGAAGGCCAGTTCCTGAATAGGTAGACCTGATTAACAACTATATAAGTCTATCTTCCCTGGTTGTGTACGTGGGATGTGGGTATGCCCCAGTACACGTGAAAGCAACAACTAGGTATCTAGGTAACGAAGATACCAAATCTCTTTCAATTCTTGTAATCAAGAAGAAAAATTCTTACTAACTTCTGGAAATTTATAGGAACGTATGTTCCAGAAATTCTAACGAGTTAGCTAAGCCAATAGTTAGCTCGCAAAGTGAATACATATCAACTTTGCTCGCTGCGAGGGGCGATGTAATGTCTCTTGCAGCGGTCTCTCCACGATATTTTCAGAAATTTTAGAAATTATATAACTCAGTACATATTTCGAAATATCTCTTCTTATCTTACCGATTATCAATGCAAAGTAGTTTCAAGCCCAATTATTCCTTGGAGCGTCCATTTACTCCATGGAATAGCTTCTCTGCTATCTATGTTTTCTCTTATGAAAAGAATAAAAACTTCTTGCCGATTAGTCGTAAAAGAAGGAGGTATATATGTAGGTATTGTTGAGCGAGTCGCCATCTTGATGAGATTCTGTATGAGAAGGAATTTAATACATGAACTAAACTAAAGTAAGTGTGTTCGCGTATTATTTAACGGATTATTACTATTGACAGTGTCTGCTTACTACGCTGTGTTGCACGGGATCAGTGGGGAACGTCTGATTTACACTGGACGAACCTGCCGTTTTGAATGCTCAAGATATCCAGTTACTTCAAATAAATAGGCTAACACGGTCTTGCCAGCAGATCTCCGGTCTTCCCCATGTGATCACCGAAAGTTAATAATTATTACAAATGTTTCCAGGAGATCGACTCACAATTTTCGTCGCACCGATACTTCGAAATTGCTTCACTGCCTTATGGAATTTAAGTTAAGCTTAATTTAATCAGGACAGAACAGTATTGAACTGTGTGAATGCTCTAAGTCTGCTTTGTCAATGAAAATTCCCTTAATATACGCATGTTTTTACTATCCTGATCAGTGAAGCTAAATCTGGCCGGTGTGAGAAAGGTTCTTTAAATTTTAGAAATATTAAAACACACAGCTTCACTTTAGTTATCAGCTCTGGAAAATGGAAATTTCTAGGGGGACGAAATTAGAGGCAGGGACGGAATTAGAGCTCTTAACCTTAATTACGATATGTTATCCAACGGGGAACATAGGAGAGTAATCAGGTTGAGATTACGCACACGAATACGTCAATACATTCCATACGTAGTCTAAAAAAATAACAAGATAGTAATTATAATAATAATAATAATAAAAAGGAAGTCACGCTTGATCAAGGTCCACGTCACTTTCCATTTTTAACCAGACATAACATCTGAGACAGGAAAGAACAATAATAATAATAAAACCCGTGGAGGCCCAGGAAAAGAATAGGCCTTCGGTATGTTCTGCCAGTCGTAAAAGGCGACGAAAAGAACAAACCACTAATAGAGCTAACCCCCCTTTTAGTGTGATTAGTTGGTTCAGGACAGAACTAATGAAGCCTCGAACAAGCGCTGTCATGGTCGGGGACGACGCTTGAACCCTATGCCCATCCACAGTGGTAACGACACTGCTAGCCAACTGTAAAATGATTTAAATCCAAATAGAGGTGTTTTGCAGGATATGCTTCCTGCAACCACTCTAGAAGGAAAACAAAGACAGAGGATGAGATGGTCAGATGAAGTTAACCGACACCTCATGTTCTGTTATTACCAAGCAACAAACTTAGGAACCAACACGACTGGATGCAGATCACAAGTATACAAAAAATTTATTACCAGATACCCAGAATTAAAATTTTTAACAGAACAACGACTAGCTGATCAGATCCATGTGATAATCAAAAATAACAGGATACCCCAGTCAGAATTAGAAAACATCAAACAACAAGTACAACAAATACTGGAACAAAATAATGTGCAGTCAGAAGAAGAAGAAAATACAGTAATTGACTCAAACATCCCAGAGCAAACAAACAAAGAACACCACACATCAATTAAACAATCAGAGGGAAACGAAACCTTAAGACAGCCACCAGAACAGGAACAAATAGAATATGAAGTGACACACATGTTAGATATAGAAGAAAAATTTCAGCTAACATAAATAGAATACAAAGACACAAATATAGACATTAGACCATTCTTGCATAGACCACCAAATAACCCACAAGTCGAAACACAATAACAACTATCAACACAATCATACACAATAAAATAAATGAAAATACACTCCTGGAAATTGAAATAAGAACACCGTTAATTCATTGTCCCAGGAAGGGGAAACTTTATTGACACATTCCTGGGGTCAGATACATCACATGATCACACTGACAGAACCACAGGCACATAGACACAGGCAACAGAGCATGCACAATGTCGGCACTAGTACAGTGTATATCCACCTTTCGCAGCAATGCAAGCTGCTATTCTCCCATGGAGACGATCGTAGAGATGCTGGATGTAGTCCTGTGGAACGGCTTGCCATCCCATTTCCACCTGGCGCCTCAGTTGGACCAGCGTTCGTGCTGGACGTGCAGACCGCGTGAGACGACGCTTCATCCAGTCCCAAACATGCTCAATGGGGGACAGATCCGGAGATCTTGCTGGCCAGGGTAGTTGACTTACACCTTCTAGAGCACGTTGGGTGGCACGGGATACATGCGGACGTGCATTGTCCTGTTGGAACAGCAAGTTCCCTTGCCGGTCTAGGAATGGTAGAACGATGGGTTCGATGACGGTTTGGATGTACCGTGCACTATTCAGTGTCCCCTCGACGATCACCAGTGGTGTACGGCCAGTGTAGGAGATCGCTCCCCACACCATGATGCCGGGAGTTGGCCCTGTGTGCCTCGGTCGTATGCAGTCCTGATTGTGGCGCTCACCTGCACGGCGCCAAACACGCATACGACCATCATTGGCACCAAGGCAGAAGCGACTCTCATCGCTGAAGACGACACGTCTCCATTCGTCCCTCCATTCACGCCTGTCGCGACACCACTGGAGGCGGGCTGCACGATGTTGGGGCGTGAGCGGAAGACGGCCTAACGGTGTGCGGGACCGTAGCCCAGCTTCATGGAGACGGTTGCGAATGGTCCTCGCCGATACCCCAGGAGCAACAGTGTCCCTAATTTGCTGGGAAGTGGCGGTGCGGTCCCCTACGGCACTGCGTAGGATCCTACAGTCTTGGCGTGCATTCGTGCGTCGCTGCGGTCCGGTCCCAGGTCGACGGGCACGTGCACCTTCCGCCGACCACCGGCGACAACATCGATGTACTGTGGAGACCTCACGCCCCACGTGTTGAGCAATTCGGCGGTACGTCCACCCGGCCTCCCGCATGCCCACTATACGCCCTCGCTCAAAGTCCGTCAACTGCACATACGGTTCACGTCCACGCTGTCGCGGCATGCTACCAGTGTTAAAGACTGCGATGGAGCTCCGTATGCCACGGCAAACTGGCTGACACTGACGGCGGCGGTGCACAAATGCTGCGCAGCTAGCGCCATTCGACGGCCAACACCGCGGTTCCTGGTGTGTCCGCTGTGCCGTGCGTGTGATCATTGCTTGTACAGCCCTCTCGCAGTGTCCGGAGCAAGTATGGTGGGTCTGACACACCGGTGTCAATGTGTTCTTTTTTCCATTTCCAGGAGTGTACAACTGTGGAAGAATTACAACTAAATATACACACTACGCAGAGATCAGAACAAACCAACACACAGAAGAAACCCACAAAACTAGCATGGCAACACAGGCTACAGCTCAGAATAGAAAAACTGAGAAAAGACATTGGACAGCTAACACAATTTATAAGAAATGAAATATCAGACAAAAAACGAAAAAGGTTAGGTAAAATCTCACGACAAGAAGCGATAGAGCAATTAGACGAAATGAAGCAGAAATTACAAGCATTGGCCAAACGACTTAGAAGATACAAAAAAAGTGAAAATAGAAGGAAACAAAACCAAACATTCAACACAAACCAAAAGAAATTTTATCAGACAATAGATAACACACACATTAAAATAGACAACCCACCAAACATAACAGACATGGAACACTCCTGGAGCAACATATGGTCAAACCCAGTACAATATAACAGGCATGCACTGTGGATACAAGCAGAAACAGACACATACAAGATGATACCACAAATGCCTGAAGTGATAATTTTGCAACATGAAGTCACCCTTGCCAATTAAATCTACACACAATTGGAAAGCCCCTGGAAATGATAAAATAGCAAATTTCTGGCTAAAGAAGCTCACCTAACACATTCACATCTAACTAAAGTATTTAACAGTTACATTGCAGACCCATACACATTCCCTGATACACTTACAGATGGAATAACTTATCTGAAACCTAAAGATCAAGCAGACACAGCAAACCCAGCTAAATATCGCCCCATAACATACCTACCAACAATATACAAAATATTAACTTCAGTCATTACACAGAAATTAATGACACATACAACACAGAACAAAATTATAAATGAAGAACAAAAAGGCTGTTGCAAAGGAGCACGAGGATGTAAAGAGCAACTGATAATATATGCAGAGGTGACATATCAAGCTAAAACTAAACAAAGGTCACTACACTAAGCATACATTGACTACCATAAAGCTTTTGATAGTGTACCCCACTCATGATTACTACAAATATTGGAAATGTACAAAGTAGAACCTAAATTGATACAGTTCCTAAACATAGTAATAAACTTAGTAATGAAAAATTGGAAAACCACACTTAATATCCAAACAAATTCAAATAATATCACATCACAGCCAATACAGATTAAGCATGGAATATACCAACGAGACTCATTCAGTCCTTTCTGGTTCTGCCTTGCTCTGAACCGACTATCCAACATGCTAAATAATACAAATTATGGATACAATACTACTGGAACATACCAACACAAAATCACACATTTGCTATACATGGATGATCTGAAACTACTGGCAGCAACAAATCAACAACTCAACCAATTACTAAAGATAACAGAAGTATTCAGAAATGATATAAAATGGCTTTTGGAACAGACAAATGTAAGAAAAATAGCATAGTCAAGGGAAAACACACTAAACAAGAAGATTACATATTGGATAACCACAGCGACTGCGTAGAAGCGATGGAAAAAACAGATGCCTATAAATATCAAGGATACAGACAAAAAATAGGAATAGATAATACAAATGTTAAAGAAGAACTAAAAGAAAAATATAGACAAAGACTAACAAAAATACTGAAAACAGAATTGACAGCACGAAACAAGACAAAAGCTATAAATACCTATGCTATATCAATATTGACCTACTCATTTGGAGTAGTGAAATGGAGTAACACACAGCTAGAAGCACTCAATACACTTACACAATCACAATGGCACAAATATAGAATACATCACATACATTCAGCAACAGAAAGATTCCCATTAAGCAGAAAGGAAGGAGGAAGGGGATTTATCGACATAAAAAACCTAAATTATGGACAGGTAGACAATTTACGAAAATTCGTTATAGAACGAGCAGAAACTAGCAAAATACACAAAGCAATCACTCATATAAATATATCTGCTACACCACTGGAATTTCATAACCACGTCTACAACCCTTTAGATCACATAACATCAACAGATACGAAGAAAGTAAATTGGAAAAAGAAAACACTACATGCCAAGCACCCGTATCATCTAACACAGCCACACATCGATCAAGATGCATCCAACACATGGCTAACAAAATGCAACATATACAGTGAGACGGAAGGATTCATGATTGCAATACAGGATCAAACAATAAACACCAGATATTACAGCAAGCATATTATTAAAGATCCCAATACCACAACAGATAAATGCAGACTTTGCAAACAACAAATAGAAACACTAGATCACATCACAAGTAGATGTACAATACTAGCAAATACAGAATACCCCAGAAGACATGACAATGTAGCAAAAATAATACATTAACAACTTGCCATACAACATAAACTAATAAAACAACACGCTCCCACATACAAGGATGCACCACAAAATGTACTGGAGAATGATGAATACAAGTTATACTGGAACAGAACCATTATAACAGATAAAACAACACCACATAACAAACCTGACATCATACTCACCAATAAAAAGAAGGAATTAACACAGATAATCGAAATATCCATACTCAATACAACAAATATACAGAAGAAAACAGGAGAAAAAATTGAAAAATACATCCAACTGGCTGAGGAAGTCAAAGACATATGGCACCAGGATGAAGTTGACATCATACCAATTATACTATCAACTACAGGAGTCATACCACACAATATCCACCAGTACATCAATGCAATACAGCTACATCCAAATGTGTATATACAACTACAGAAATCTGCAATTATTGATACATGTTCAATTACCCAAAAGTTTCTAAATGCAATGTAACATATACCGTACAGTTAAAAGGAAGTCACGCTTGATCAAGGTCTGCGTCACTTTCCATTTTTAACCAGACATAACATCTGAGACAGGAAATAATAATATTTCAGATTACTAACCTAGCTATAGTGACATTTTATTGATATTTGAATTATGATGCATTTACCTAAAAATGAAACACACTAAACATTTAGCTAGTGTTTTATCAGTGATAATGAGCAATTAATATCACAATAATTATTCAATGAGTAGCAATAAACACACATCATTGTACCGACCTATTAAACTGCAAGTACGCAACACTGAATTCACACTGATGGGAAAAATGATAATTAATACCACATTTTGTCGATACAGATTTTTGGTTTACTGTCATAATAAATTGAGTTTTGTCTAACGGCAGCGTTAAAATCATTTCGCTTTAGAAACCTGACAGTTACCTCGTATTACCATCGTAGTAGTGTCATCACATAAGTGCCCATTACTCTTTCCTTCAGTTTCTTGAAAGATAAACAGTTTCAGCTAATGTATCCACTGTTATTATCACAGAATTATTAGATTTGGATTAGCTGTGAAATTTCGTACAGCCATTACAAGAATATTATCTGCAGTGTCAGTGAAAATGATTAAAATGGCTCTGACCACTATGGGACTTAAAATCTGGGGTCATCATTCACCTAGACTTAGAACTACTTAAACCTAACTAAGCTAAGGACATCATACACATCCATGCCCACGGTGGGATTCGAACCTGCGACCGTAGCAGCAATGCGGTTCCGGACTGAAGCGCCTAGAACCGCTCAGCCACAAAGGCCGGGTGTAAGTGAATCTAGATTTTAAAAAAATCAGCACATGGAAATGGGCAAGCATATTTCTAAAGAAGTCCACGCAGGATGTAAGAGTGTTAAGCTTTGCAAAATAGTAATTACTTATTTGTTGATTTCGACAAGGGGAACACATGGCAATAGAATTTTTTTAATATTTTATATTTATGGTACGTAAAGTTCAGAACAAAAATATTTATCCCCTAAAACATTTCGATGCAACCCTCAAAAACTCTCGATAAAATCGGCTTTGAAGTTTTCCAAGCGTATTTAATATAATAGCTTAAGGACGCGTGTAGAATGCTCGCCTGCCATGCAGAAGTTTAAGGTTCGATTCCGGGCTAATCCAAATTTTTAAACAGATGTGCTTGTTCTGCTAGCAATTCTGTGACGTTTATAATACGTAAAGATGTGGAAAAAATCAGTAACACTCAAGACTAGTAGTCGCTGGTTCGAGTCTCTTTTCGGTCATTATTTCTGTCGTTTCTCCCGATTAGTTCGAATACTTACGTCATTTAAATATAAAATTCATGAAATAATTGCTAACTAACATGTATCTAATTATTATATTTATGAAAAATGCTCGTCTTCTTATTTCTAATAACATATCGCACACAGAACTCCAATTTGCATTGCAAATATACATTCCTAATTACTGATTTCTTATAAGAGATTGAATAATAAAAAATTGCAAATTAAGTTCTTGTTCATCCTTATGTATTTTACGCTTCATGGAAATGTTCATTAACGAACACATTACCTTAAAATTTTGGTGGGGCTGAGAATCGAACCTATGCCATATACACGGCGGGCGACTAATCTATCACACAGTTACATTTAACATAATATCCATTTGACAAACATGTTATATTTTTGTATTTCACGTTTTATTCCTGTGACATTTTTATTTGACAAGAGCACTTTTGTTCAGAAATTATGACCCATGGTGTGAGTACATGTAACTCATGTAATTTTTTTATACTGATAAAGTTTGCCCTAGTGCAGTCGAAACCATGATTAGTTTGACGAAACTTTGTGCAACCATTCCATATCATTATCTGTTATCGGGATCCAGAGGTTCAGAGGTAGCATACTTCTGCAGAAAACCACAAAAACTGTTACTAGCCGTTTTTGTGCCATGACTGCAGTTATCGAAATCAGGGGTTCTCAAACTTTTTCGGACTCGCCACCCTCCTGAAACAAATTAATTTGCCCCCTCCTCTTATTTTTCTTTCCTCCCTCAAATCTTATCATACACGGCAGAAATATTTCCCATAATGTCTATTTATTTCTAATTATTGTAACTGTTAGTTATAACAAGAAGAAGAAGAAGAAAGTGTCCTTCGAGCATAATAGAGTTAAAATTTCTTGAAATTATAATAAACTTGTAGTATTCAAAGGCAGTGAAACTGAACAGCTCTGCTACTTTATAAATAATCACGGCTGCATGTGAAATTATTGGAACTGAGCAAATATGTGCATTTCACTACATATTTTTTTACAAATCAGTTCACAAATTAGTTAGTTATTTAAAGTTTAACTGTTTCTATCCACAGTGCTTTTAATTCATTTAGAATGTTTTAATATTTGAAAAATTATAACGTACGAATGACGATAGGACAATAAACTTTAAATGCTCTTTTAGAAACTGTTATATTCAATTCATCATCCAAAAGGAAAACAAACAAGCATAAAAATGCATATGGTTCAATATTCGAACATTTTCTGACATTTGTACATTTAGTGTGATGTGTGTGCTTGAATTCGTGAAGAAAGCAGATCCAGTCTTCTTTTGATCTTTGAAACAGCAACTCGCAGATCCCCTTCCATCTGCAGCTGAGCTTAATGTCATTGCGGAAAGCGTTAACTCACACGAGTAAGTTGATGCGAAAGGTAATAACACGTCCACCACCTTCTTGCTAAATTTGGATATTCATTCAGAGTCTGCACCAAAAGACTTTCAAGAGACTTCGATTTAAATTCATTCGAAGTATTCTATCACTTGGGAGTTCTATTAGCTTTTCTTGTTTTACTGGTGTGAAGCGGTCTGTTATGATCATATCGGACGGATTGTGAACCCAGTCATACTCTTATGAAGGGTCAGGGAATTTATCCTTGAATTGTTGACTAATGACTTAGAGACGTTCTACGTCAGTTCTATTAATTTTATCTACATCCAATTCATTTTACGTAATGAAATCATTGAGACAAGAGGACATCTCGCAGTCACCCTTCTCTATCTGGGTTTTTCTAAGTCCAATTTTCCTCTTAAGAGTAAGCACTTTCTCCCTTAGAAAGGCGATGTTACTCTTTCGAGCTTGCAGTAGTATTCTAGGATAATTCAGTTTCTCAAAAATGTCGGCCAATTAGCACAATATTAGAAGTAATGTAGGATTGCTGTTCAGCAGAAAAAGACGAAGTTCATCCTTTAGCTCCATAACACGACGAGGCACTTTACCATGAGGCAAGAAACGTACCTCCGTGTGCAATAAAAGCTAATCGTGTGAACAGCCCGTCTCCTCGCAAAAAATGTAAAATAGCCTACCGTTTAAAGCTCGTGCTTTCACAAAATTTATAGCACAGACTGCAACCTTCAGCAGTTCATTGGCTTTCGGTTGTATTACTTTAGAAGCCAGTGCAATGTGTCACTTTTAAAGAAGGAGAATAAGCGCACTTTCTTGCTATGAAATTCGTTTTAATTGCAGTAAATGCTGCCACCCCATCGGTACCTATACCAACACAATTTGTACATGACAGAGTGTTGTCAACAAAAAAGGAATTCACAAGAAAGAAAATATCTTCGCCTTTAGTCCTCCCTTCCAGAGCTTTACAAAATGTCCTTCTACATTTCTTTTTCATAACAATAGGGTAGAAAAACAAGAAGCTGGGAAATATTTTCGATGTCAGTACTGTCATCAAGTTGTAGGGCGAATTTTGTGCTATCATTAAGACGTGGTAGCAACTGACTACCCATGTCAGTGGCGATTTTATCAATACGACGAGCAACGGTATCATCTAAGATTGGTGTCGACTTCAGACTATCACCAAACTTTACTACGTGCATTATTTCGCACGTTTTGACGGATCCGGAAAGCAATAATTTCTCACCAGTGATGTGGGGTGATGGACATCGCAATTAAACAAGATACCTCTATGGACGCTCTTAGGAATTTCTTATGTACTGATACCTGTTTTTGAGCCACATTTTTCCTTTTAGTTACTCATGCGCTTAAAAAATTTGACTGGCTTGCTTATATGGTCTGTATACATGTGTCTTTAATTTTATAGGTTTCAATCTGTCATTGGCTAAAATCTCCAAAAATGAACTCACTCTTCTCGTACCTCATTATTCAAAAGAATGCTGGCAAAGCCTAATGTCAGATAATCAACATGATATTTACGCAATTTTGTTTTGCGTTTAGAAGTAACGTTGCTGATAGAAAGACGCGATAGGGGAATGTACTTTGATTAAAGTCGAATGTTTTCCCTTATTAGAACTGCGTAGTTTCGAAGGAGAGAAGACACTCGGTGAATCACTTCCATGGGATCTCTTGTTACCGCCGCGAACCAGCCACCTGCCTGGTGGAAAGTTTTTATTTTAAATCCGGTTTACTACTTCCACTGCACAAGCAATAGAACACAGCTTCTAGCTAACACACTGCCTTTGAACTGACTTCGGAAGCCTTGTTGAAATCTGGAGGATAGTAAGGCTGTGATTAAAAGACAAAAAGCTATTTTTGTAGTCAATGTTGCAAGTAATTGGCTGTCACACTGTCAAACGGCTTATTGGCATTAGTGATTTATAAGTGTTTGGTAAGTAGCTACCCTGCGAAGATGGGTGACAGGGGCTGTGTTATGAAACATTCGCGACTTTTCTGAGCATGCCTGATGACAGGGTCTAATGGGCAGTTCTTGCGAAATACGGAAAGTCTTGTTTCTTCTGAAATTAGACAGCAAATGAATGATGGGTGAGCTTCTTAATTTGGTTCATGGAAATGAGAATCTGGTACTTCCGATATTTATTCACCAGAAATCTCTTTATTACATAGCATGAAATATAAGTACTTCAATGAAAGCCGGCGCCTCCGTCTATTACTTCCTGCGTCTCCCTCCCCCTCGACAGACCCCGCCCCCTTGGGAACGGCTGATCTAAATAATTAAATATTGCAAATGGCTCAAATTTTAACTTGCGTTCTTTATTAATTCATCTAGAAACGCCATTTACCCGTTTTTTTAAATTCTATATCCGTTATCAAGACACACCTAATGAACCATGATTTTTGGGTACCAAAAGTACCAGCTGTGGGGATAGCCTCTTCCATCATTTCTATTCATGATACGTAAACGAACATTGGGATTTTTTCGATACCATTATCCGTTACAGAAGTCCATAGGTTCGAAGTTACCGCACTTATGCACGTAAAATATCACATAATATCCGGTCTGAAGCATATATGTCATTTTAGCTGATAATTTTAAATGACGTCACGAGCACATAGGAAGGGTTCTTACCGTCATCGCAATAGTTCTGAGGCCATCAAATTATGTATTTAGTCAGCATTTTTTCACCAATAAAACTTAATGAGACGCTGTCTCACATCGCAGCTATACAAAATCCCAAAATGGTACTGCAGTGACAAAAAGTGGGCTAAAAAGGGCCTGAAAACGCTTGAAAAGAATTTTAAATGTATACAAAAAATTGCGTGAAACTGGAAAGACAGCAAATGTTTCTAATAATATTTCAACTCTTTTAAGATACAAATCATGAGCCAGGAGTTTCTGATTAATTACAATCGAGGAGAAAAGTACACAGAAAAAACGTAAAACAAACGATTTTGTATTAACAGAAGTGTTAACCACTCTTCACAATGTATTCGAATAATCAACTAGACATTAATGCACTTTGGTTTTGAATTTAAAACTAACGTTGCTGATAAAAACAGAGGAAGTCGCGAAAGAAGAATGTACTTTGTTTAAATTCAAATGTTTTTCCTTATTAGTACTGTTTAGTTTCGAAGGAGAAGGAGAGAAGATACGTGGTGAATCACTTCCATGGGATCTCGTTGTTACCTCTCCATTTGTTGTTTATATGTGTCAGATTATAAAATGCGTCGAAGTATACAAGGTGTTCGGAATTTCCCGTATCAAACTGCTAGGACTTGTAGAGCAGAGTGAGTACATAATATTTTGCATAGGAAACCATGTCCGGAAACACAACGTTTCCGTTCTGCGATGATTTCAGTTCAGACATTTGACTCATCCACTCCCGCTTGAGGAACTGAATCAGGTGTGAATCAGTACAATTATTAAGTAATAATTTTAAAGGAAACATGACAAAACATCAATTTACCACTTAAGCTCATTTATTTGTATTAACACTTAAACATTACGTGTTTACATTATTCCAAAATAAAAACGGATCCATCACGATGTACGTACAGAGCAGTGCTAATGCATCACAACAGCGGATCGATGTGGCGATCCCCAACGTTGTTCAGACATTGTACCTATGAGGTGTGTTCCGGTACACACTCTCCATTCCACTTTGCGTCTCTTCAGTTGCTGGTGGCAAGGCCAGAACTCGTGCCAGCAGATCTCTCTCTGTCTCTACAGGAGTCTCGTAAATGAAGCTTTGCATACGACCCGACAAGAAGCACACTTCTTCCTGTCTACCCTACTGCATATCAGGGTAACCAGTTCTGAGAGTTTTCTCTTTTCCTCAACAGACATGGACGCATTACGCACCTGAATTGAAACCGCCGTAGAACGAAAACGGGACGTTTCCGGACATGTGTTCTTATTCAAAATATTATGTACTCACTTCATTCTACAAGTCCAAGAAGTTTCTAACGGAAATGTCCTAACACTCCGTGTAAATAAACTATTAAAACTTTATTGACCTATAGAATCCATTTTATATGAGCAGCATACCCTATTGTAGCAGGGAAAAGAAGGTAACCAGTTAAAACGCTCTGACAGAAAAGTGGAGAACAAAATGCCTCAACCCTTATTCCACCTTCCTCATTAAAAATTTTAGCATGCGAACGTATTTGCACATTTCTGTGCTGAAAGAGAGTAGAAGGCAGTGACGTTGGAAGAGAGAGGAGATAGTGGCAGTGGAAGAGAAAGAGAGATAAGACAGTGATGGTAGGAGAGAGAAGGTGGCAGTGAAACAGAAAAAGAGATGGATGAAGACAGTAGCAGTGGGAGCCAAAGACAGAGAAGATATTGATGGTCAGTGGGAGCCAGTGGCAGTAAGAAAGGAAGATGGGTGGAGACAGAAGCAGTGGAAGCAAGAGAAAGAGAAGATAGTGTAATTGCAAAAGTGAGACGAGTGGAGACCATACATAAACTTCGGTGGTCTGGACCCTCCCAGACGGGTGAACTTTAACACATAGGCATTTGGACCGAAATTTTAAACGCGTGAGTATAGCGGTAAATTAAGTTGGACCTTAGAATTTTTGAGCTGCCGGGGTATGACACAGACAGTAGCAGTGAAAAAGAAAGAGAAAATGAGACAGTGTAAGTTAAAGTGGCAGTGGGATATACAGGATGTTTCACTAAATGTGTTTGCCTCTTTACGTTACGAAATAATAGGCGACGGAAATATTTATTGCGTAGGTCACCATAAGAAACGTTAGACTGTCTGCGGAGCTACGAATATAGTTTACTGTGTTATTATCCAAAGAGTCACAGCAAAAATATACAATTTTTTTAAATGGAACAATAGTTGTTTCTATCATGCACTGGAATCAGTAACACCAGCTGTGTATACATCAATTTAAATTACATTCCTATGACTTTTAGTTTGGGAGCTACAACCCTTCAAAGTTTCAGGGGCAGATACCACACGCTGTACCTAATACATGGCTATGTGGTGGATGATGGGTGTTCTGGCGGTGGGAAGTTGTTTTAAATGAGATGTTCAAATGTGTGTCCATGTTGCTGAATGCACAATGCAATGGGCCTTCTGAAGAATCTGCGAACGAGATGTAACATCGCCAGTGCCACAGAGCAACATGCATCCACGATGCATCGTTTTAGATCATATGGGGATTTGGGCTCAGTGACATAAACACGATCCTTTAGATATCCCCACAAAAAGAAATCTAATGGTGTTAAATCGGACGACCTTGCAGGCCATGACTCAGGACCACGGCGCCCCAACCACCTTCCTGCAAACCTGTTTTTAGTTCATCCACAACAGCACGCGCAGAATGGGCTGGGTGGCCGTCGTGCTGCATCCACATATGGACTCTCGTGTGTACACACATGTTCATGGAGACCACCCAAACTCACCTGTCAGTGTACCTGGGAAGTAGTGTGGACTGATGATTCCATCCCCAAGGATTCCACACCATACTTTAATAGTCCACCTACGTTGACGCTCGACAGGTCGTACCCACCGAGGATTGCCTGTGGCCCAATAGTGCACGTTATGGCGAATCACTGCACCATAATTTGTGAACGTGGACTCATCAGAGAACATAACATCTTGTAAAGACTCCAGAGTGAAATTACGCACGGCCCATTCACAGAATGTAACTCTAGCACGGAAAACATTCGCAGGCAGCTTCTGGGTCACTGACAGGCGGTAAGGGTGAAGCCTGTGGCCATGTATTATACGGCACACAGACGTGAGACTGACACCAGCGGCTGCAGCAACGACTCGTAAGCTGACATGAGGATCGTGGTATACTGCAGCTAAAACGAACACCTTCATCTCTTCACTTCTTCCATTTCTTCGTCTGTTACTGTGGCGCATTACCAAGCTGCCTGTTTCCCGAAGTCGTTCTTCGGCACGTAAGAACGTAATGGCTGCCGGGGCCCTTCGACTAGGATATCTCAAAAAATGGTTGAAATGGCTCTGAGCAGTATGGGACTTAACATCGGTCCCCTAGAACTTACAACCACTTAATCTAACTAACATAAGGACATCACACACATCCATGAACGAGGCAGGATTCGAACCTACGACCGTAGCGGTCGCGCGGTTCCAGACCGAAGCGCCTAGAACCACTCGGCCACACCGGCCAGCAAGATATCTCATGGCGAACGCAATGGCTGCTTCAGTGGCATCGTGTCGGCACTCGCCGAGCATCAGCAACATGTCAACCTACTCGTTGTTCGTGTATGCCATCTTCATCCGATATCAGTAACTGTGGTATAATGAGACCCGTTTGTTTGTGTGGCTCGAACTGTCGGGTATACGCCCGTGTGCGGCGACGTCGGCAGTAACAGCGCATCGAGGAAGCTTCTCGCTCTGTGGTACCGGCGACGTTACAACTCGACCGCACCACATTTAGAAGGCGCATTGCGTTATGCGCAGCGTGTGGTATCTGCCCCTCAAACTTTGAAGGGTTGTAGCTCCCAAACTAAAAGTGATAGGAATGTAATTTATATTGATATATATACAGCTGGTGTTACTGATTCCAGTGTGTGATAGAAACAACTATTGTTCCAGTTAAAAAACTGTATCTTTTTGCTGTAATTCTTTGGATAATAACACAATAAACTATAGGTTTATAATTTATATAAAAAACAGCTACCAGCCACATGTATGGTTTAAAAAGGTTTATTATCTTCAGACCATGACCGGTTTCGGATTTTTCTTTACAAATCCATCTTCAGATGGCAGTTACAAGTATTCTTAGTTGGACCTATTTTTGTTTGTGTTATTCGTTTGCTGCAGAGCTGTGTAGTTCTGCCTGACGAAATATACGTGCGTTTATGTTTTCGAACGCAAGCTTAATACACTTTTCAATATGCACTATGTGAGTGCTATTCCAGTCAACGGACGTCACTTTCAACCTCATCATCTTAATTACACACGCAGCACACACGAATAACGTTTACAAAACGTGGCCCAGCTTCACATTACAAACGAGAACAATATTTGCAAAGAGCTTACAGTCATAACGATGTTAACTTACAGATGCTGTATAGTCGATATGGGTACAGTAAAATATCTCTTTGCTATTGTATGAAATTAATCTAAAACGGAATAAATAAAATTACATACAAATAAGATTACAAACTAGGTCCAACTAAGAATGCTTGTAACTGCCATCTGAAGATGGATTTGTAAAGAAAAATCCGAAACCGGTCATGGTCTGAAGGTAATAAACCTTTTTAAACCATACATGTGGCTGGTAGCAGTTTTTTATATAAATTATAAACCTTAAGTACAACAACCACGTTTCTCAACATGTCGACTTTCGACAAAATAGCGACAATAAACTATGTTCATAGCTCCGCAGACAGTGTAACGTTTCTTATGGTGACCTACCGCAATAAATATTTCCGTCGCCTCTTACTTCGTAACTTACAGAGGCAAACACATTTAGTTAAACACCTTGTGTATTGAAATAACAAAAGTCATGAGGTACTGTATCAGTAGTAACGCTGCACAGGGTATAAAAGGGCGGTGCATCGGCGGAGCTGTCATTTGTACTCAGGTGATTCAGGTGAAAAGGTTTCCGACGTGATTATGGCCGCACGATGGGAATTAACAAACTCTGAACGCGGAATGGTAGTTATCGGTAGACGCATGGGACATTCGATTTCGAAGTCGTTGGGGAGTTCAATATTCCGCGACCCACAGTGTCAAGAGTGCGCTGAGAATACCAAATTTCAGGCGTTACCTCACACCGTGGACAACGCAGTCATCGATGGCCTTCGCTTAACGACCGAGAGCAGCTGCGTTTTGCGCGGAGCTGTCAGTGCTAATAGACAAGCAACACTGCATGAAATAACCGCCGAAATTAACGTGGGACGCACGACGAACATATCCATTGGGATAGTGCGGCAGAATTTGACTATATCCTGGAAGAAATAGAAGTTAAAGTTCAGTTAACAAATCAAGTTTCTGATAAAGAAAGGCAGAATTAATGGAAGTGTTAACCACTTGTCACAGTGTAGTCTCAATTACGCCTGGTGAAGTTAAAGGGTAGGAATGCCGTTTGAATTTAAAGCCCGGGCAGGTATTTTTCAAAAACCTTATCAGATACATGTTGCGAGAAAGCAAGCTGTAAAGAAGGAAATTCAACGCATGTTGGCATTGGGGGTCGTTGAACAAATAACTAATGAATATAATAAACCTCTTGTTGTTGCGCATAAGCATGACGGAAGCGTCAGATCATTACTGGATGTACGCTGGCTAAATGAAATTGCAATAACAGTGACCGTCCTCAAAATATGGACGAACTGATACAACCGATCGGAGGAGTTTTGTATCTTTCATAAATGGACATAACATGTGAATACTGGAATTTGCCCCTGGCGGAAGAATCGCATAAACACAGCCGTTTTACTTGAATGGTGTGCTACCAATATAAAGTAGTCCCATTTGGATTAAATATTTATGTATGTGCCTTTGTAAGAGTGATGGCTCATGCATTAGGGCAGAAATCGTTAGATCAGTTGACTATTTATGTAGACGATATACTGTTGGTTCAAAATGGTTCAAATAACTCTGAGCACTATGGGACTTAACATCTGAGGTCATCTGTCCCCTAGAACTTGCAACTACTTAAACCTAACTAACCTAAGGACATCACACACATCCTTGCCCGAGGCAGGATTTGAACCTGCGACCGTAGCAGTCGCGCGGTTCCAGACTAAAGCGCCTAGAACCGCTCGGCCACAACAGCCGGCTGTACTGTTGGCAACTCCCACATGTGAAGACCATGTCGGTCTAATAGACAGGGTTCTAGAAGCTATAGGAAAAGGAGGTATGAAATTAAAGTTGGAGAAAACTGAATGTGTTAGAGATACAATAAAATTATTGCGACATGATATTATCAACGAAAATGTATTAACTGATCCTTTCACATTATGTCACCGAAAGTTTTGAAGTACCCAAAAATAAAAAGCAGCTCAGGTTAGTATTCGATTTATTCGGATTCTACCGCCTTTTTATTAAAATCGCTTTTTTAATGTATCTTCTCTACTCCAGCTGTTGAAGAAAAATTCCCGGTGGGTTTGCACTGAAGAGTGCCTGTCTGCTTTTGAAGAATTAGCAACTGTTTGATGAGTAGTCCGCTATTACACCAACCGGATTTTTCAAAACCCTTTTGCATGTCAGCTGACGCAAGTGGTTATGGGATTGTAGTAGAGGTGTTCGCTGCAACCTGCTAAGCGAAATTATGGAATTTCGGAATTAGAGCACTGGCTGGCGTGTTTTGTGAGCAAAAGTGTGAACATTGTTTGTTGGGTCACAAGGTGATATTATATAGTGATCACAACGCACTTATGTTTTTGAAAACTTGCATATTGAGACATCCAAGACTAACAAGATGGTCTATGTTCCTTCAGCAGTGAAGAACAAGGGAAGAACAATCTGGTAGCAGATGGGTTATCAAGAAGTGGTGAGTTATGCAGGGAAACAGAAAATCCGTTAGCAGATAAGAATGAGGTGAGTATGTTGGCCATACATGAAATCAAGGAGGAAAGGGCCTCGAACTTCAGGAAGAAGCCAATTAATGATGATCAGTTGTGGGTAGTCAAAAGCTATTAAGGGGCCGTTAATTGTCTAAAAGTAACGCAGTACTATTGCCTCCATAACGAAATTTTATTCCGAAGATAGGATTTAGATTCAGCAGAATGGAAAATATTTTTTCCTCGAAACATATGGATCTGTTGATAGATTACGTGCATCTACCAAATGGCCAATATAGAGTCAAGAAATATATTACTAAATTAAGTGAGAACATGATTTTCGTCAATGTGCATCGCAGAGTATCAACGCTGTATGACAGAAGGTATATGCAGTAAATCGTGTAGTGCAGGGAGATATGCACAGTACAAAACCAAGCGAACACCTCGAATTATGTGCAGTTGATCTTTTTGACCCTCTTCTGATATCTAAAGGAGGATGTACTTATCTTTTTGTGGTGATTGACGGTTTTAGCAAGTATTTAAAACTGTATCCAATAAAGAGAGCTAATGCCAAAATGCCGGCAGACATGCCGGAAAAGGACTAGTCTGTAAAGACGGGAAGCCTAAGAGTGCCTTATCGGATAATGGTCCGCAATTTGTAGCTGAAAAAATTGAAGCTTATACACAAAAGGCCGGAATTCGACATATAAGGATATAGGCGTATTTTTCACAAGAAAACATGAGCGAGATGGCTATGCACGAGTTAAAACGATTGCGTAGAACTTACTGTGCCGGGAAACAACCAACTTGAGCCGATCATTTCAGAACCTTTGAATAAATCATCAACAACCTTAAACATGATGCAACAAGCTATACTCCTTGTGAACTGATGTTTAACCGGAAACCCCATAACATCTTTTCAAACATGGTGGATTTTCCAGTCCTATTGAAACTTCTACTGCTGAATGCAAATGAACCCATTGTCTCTCTGCTTGTTTTATTATTTCAACACTGACCTACAGAATTTTCCCTGACAAACACAACACAAACTTATCCTATACATTTATGACCCAAAATATACAAACGCAATGCAATCTGACTGCAAATAATTAACACTAAAGAATGGCCCTGAATTAGAAGAATCCTAACAATAACCCATACATTTCTTAAGTCACTTACCTCACAGAAAATCTTCATTACACGAACTACAGCAATAACAGCAAGCAGCAACTACAGCCAGTTAAATAAAAGATTCTAACTACTGTAGGCTCTCAATACTAATAGGCATACGGTTAGCAAAGGAAAGATTTTGTTACAGAGCAAACAATGTATTTAGCAGACTTTACCTTAATCATGTGACATCCAGTTCCAAAATTATATAATCATCAGTAATTCCACTATCCAAACATTAGCAGATACATCAATCATCATTTTGCAGTCCATTCCAACCAAAACTAAATCTTCATGACGGACACATGTCCAAATCGTCCGCCCGCGCTAACCTCCATCACTGCTAACTATTCACTTCTAACTGCGAGTCCCTCCAGCCACAGAGTCTCTTAGCGAGGGCGCAGAGCGCTGTCAGTGATATTAATGCAGTCTATAGCGCTGCCAACATAGAAACATATGAACAGGCTTTTTACACTATCTCAGAGTTCTATAGATGAAAAAAAGCACAGGCAACCGCAAACATACGTAAAAGAGCCTAGGATAGAAAAATACAGCATGACGCCAAATCTTCCCCCACTGGTTTTAACATTGGTGAAATAGTGTCCGTTGAAACAAAAGAAAAATCTAAGAAAATTTCAGCATTTTTGCATTTTTATCAAGGACCATTCAGGATAATAGGTAAGCCTCATGCAGACGCGTGCCGATTGGAATACCCAAAAAGGAAGAGAGAACTAGGCCTATGAAACATTATACATCTGAATCTTTTCAAAACTGACAGTAATTAGATTCTGCAAGGTGGGTGCCACTCTTTGGCTGATACTCAGTTTTGCATACTGCACGGACCCGGTTAGATGAACTTTATTTTCCTTTCAAGTTTCATTCTCTTCTTCTATCTATAGTAAGTAAGGAATATATGCCTTCATGTTGTATCTATGATATTAGTGTGTAATATCTTCCTGATAAGTAAGAATGATTCTCGAAAATGACTACACCCGAATTATGACTTATAAGGGAATATGAAAAGCAGTTTCCAGTAATAAATTCTAAACGTTAAAATAACAAAGGTAGCTCATGAACATCAATGATAGAAAAATAATGACTAAAGTAAACAAATAATAAATGAGATCTACAAAAAGGATTAGTAGGAACAAAATACAGATACTTTGCGTTAAGAATTAATTGAAGCTGAAAATTCCCAAAATCTGAAAGAATAAACTCTGCATAAATTAATAATTTTCATATCGGAAGTAAGGTTGTCTGTGGTGAGAGAGAGTATTAATATGATGCCAACAGAGGCAAGCTAAAGCGTTTTGATATTAATTAAAGGAGATGTCTGAAAGTGGTGTGAGGATCACAGCAAGAATATGTATAAACAACGGCGACAGTAAGCTGACGAAGATAAAAGAGAGAAAGAAGTGTCGAAATATATAGGAAAGTGAAATATATAGGTGAATGAAAATAAGGGTGAACAGTAGTAAAGAAGTCAGTAGGCTAACATATAAGGTAATATGGTGGAAAATTGGTGTGTAATTCCCTCACGTCTCGTAAAAAGGATTCAAATGTTCAAATGTGTGTGAACTCCTAAGGGACCAAACTGCAAAGGTCATCGGTCCCTACATTTACACACTACTTAAACTAACTTAGGCTAAGAACAACACACACACCCATGCCCGAGGGAAGATTCGAACCTCCGGAGGGAGTGGCCGCGCAATCCGTGACATGCCGCCTCAAACCGCTAGGCTACTCCGCGCGGCTAAAAAGTATTGAGAAACGCGTAATCTTGCTCAAGGCAGACGGTCAATTAACAGATATATGTTGACATACACAGACAACAATGCAGATAAACGAATGTGTTAGAAAATGCAGATTGTTGAGTTCTGGTGTGTTACAATAAAAACAGCTTTTTAATCGTGTGTGAGTAACGTTACGATTTTATTAAGCGGCATATTGCAATAATCATTTTGAAAAAGTTAATAACAGATTTATAAATATTAAATTTTAAAAAGAAAAACTCTTTCTGGTAACTGCTCAGTCAATTACTTAAATAATAGAAGGAAAATAGAGTACAGAATATGTTTCGTTCTCCCTTAGGTATATGCTGAGAACAGAGCTTAGCATATGTTATGTTTTTCAGGATACGGAGGCCGCATGAAAGGCAGTCTACAAGTTGTATGGAGAAGGAATGAGAAGGATACCAACTATATTGACTCCTCCCCTTCCCCTTTTTGTAATAGAGTGTCGAAAAGGAGTGACTTCTCACCCTCTACCTTAAACGTGTTAGTGAAGGTCGTTCATAACGACACGCACCGCAGTGCCCACTGTTGTGATTAAATAAGCGAGTATTGAAAAACTACAAAAGAGTGAATTTTTTGGTGTTTCTCTTTCAGGTAAAGACTGAAAATTCTAAATTACAAAATTAATTTTGTAATAATGGAAAATTTTATTCCATGTTTCTATGTGTGTGTGTGTGTGTGTGTGTGTGTGTGTGTGTGTGGTTAATTTTGTTGGGTATAGTACTAAGGAAAGCTTAGCTAACAACAATTTCATTTAAAACAGGAGACCTGTAATAAGATCACTTATTTATAATATTTAATTTTGCTATCAGTTGTTAGTGCCTTTAGTAGAAATTTTTATTTAGTTGGTACTATTGACGCTCATTGTATTGCAGTAGTTCCCTTTCAGTGATCATAATGAGTAATGTTGACTTGCGAAGTGGAAATTACGGTCAGTATGTTCTCCATCGCATTCTGGCTGATCGCAGAAATAGTTTTGAGGCTCTTGCAGACGGCTAAGGTAGGTGGGAAGAATGCACAGACAAGAGTCTTTCCATAATGACATAATAGACTATATGATTACTAACTGATAACCCATAAGTGTATACAATTATACAACCATGAAAGCGTCACCGAAGAATGATGAAACAAGAAGCTGTCATAGATGTATAAGGAAATACAGTAGCGAAGTGTTGTGAGAATAATCACCTCATTTCTTTTTTTAATAGCGTAAGGTCTTCATTTTCATTGTTATCACATGAATGTTCCCAGATGTCCAATTTCCCACTAAGATTACATCGATTTATGCATTAAATTTTCTCAGTAATTCCTCTCCTATTCTTTCTCGTTTATATTGCATCTGCCTAATTTTCCCGTGAGAACGGCTGCGGCTTAGAACGGGTAAGCAAATACGAGTGCATTACAGAAAACGCTGCTTACATTCCGTGAGATTCGACAGGTGTGCCGTTCGCTTTTGCGATAATCGCTGACATTAATCCGAGAATGGCGTGCAGTCTAGCAAGCACTCACTAATGGAGAGAGCCAATTCGCCATTAGGTCGGTTTTTAATCCCAAGCGCTCCGACACTCGGCTCTGTGCTGACTGCTGAAGGTGTCAGCTTACAAAACGACTTCCGGGGCGGGATGGCAGTACACCATAGGCAGAGAAGATTGGTTGTGTGTTTTCTCAGTTACGTTTTCCCTCTGTATTTAGAATGACACGGCGCCATTTCGTACATTTTTCGATCCTGTGCTAATTTTTTCATCTCTACATGTACAGTATGTGTCCCTGAAGAGCGTCAGGCGAATTTTTTCAGGTATTCCAGCAGATACTTGCAATGCAGCTCGACACGTCTTTCACACGACGCCATATGTCGACGTAAAAAGCCGACTTCTTGCCGTTACGAACAAAATTATTATTAAAGCGTAATTTTACAGGCTCATTCGGTAGAGCAGTCCCATCTTAGTCTGGTGTGTTATTCCTAACAGGGACAGTAAGAAATGAAGAATAACCAGTATTCCAACAGAGACAGCACCGCCCTGGCCAGTGCTGTCTGCTACTATCTCGCAGCAGCGCTGCTCATTCGCTTCTGGAGTACTGGTTATTCTTCGTGTTTTACTGTGCCAATTAACACATATCGACAAAACCGATACCATACTATTTGTAGGGGGAAACAAATCGATGTTTTCCCTCGACATTGGGCCTGCGTGATGAGCAGCATTTATTTGGACTGGCTCACATACACATGATAAAAATGAAATTGGATATACCAGCTGAAACACCAGAGAAAACGCACCTGACGACTCTTAGGCGGGACACCTGGAATACTATTCCCAGTGTCCTTGATACATTCTTTTACATAATCCTCTGTTTTGTACACCCTTGCATGTAATTGCGCTCTATGTCTGCTCCCGAATTATTCCTTGATGACTTGGGAAATGTGTTGCTTTTCTTTCTTTGATTATTCATGAGACGCGTTTTCTCCCTTACTCTATCGCCTCTTCATGCTGTATTATATCTCCTTAGTACTTTCTGCAGCATCTCTTCATAAATATTCTCAGTTTATTATTCTTCATTTCATGGCCCATGTGTTACTTCTGTACAAGTTTCAGTAGTCGTTCAGGCTCGGAAATACCACTCTCAAGTCCATACCAATATCTAATAGCAGTAGAGTTCTTTCGTTGAAGAAGGCTTGCTTCGAGTGCGCCAATAATTTCTGATGTGTCATTTGCTTCTGCCATAAGGTGAAGTTTGCACCCTAGCTAGTAAAATTGTTTCAAAATTGTTAAGGCTTTCGTGGCCACTTGTTGACAAACTGCCTATTGGCTTCTGTCTCGGGTTCTTCGGCCGACGTTCATATAATGATTTTTCTGACGTTTCGCCAGCACGAGTGGCTGGCATTGTCAAAGCTTCACCCTCCATTGCCGGTGGTGAACTCGAGCCGTGCTCGCGGGCGCAGACTATATGTACCTGGTGTGTCAACGTCCGAGGGCTTCTCTGCGGTCATTTCCGGTGCGGTTCTCCTCTTGCTACCTGCGACGGTCGTTCGCTGCAGTACGGGAAGCCAGGATCCGTTTACCTTAAGGCTTTCCTCTTTCTTGTTCAAACTGTTCGCGTGTTTTTGTATTTCTACAGCTTCTCTGAACAAGCGCGTGTGATAGTGCTTCTCTACAGCCGACACGGAGGTTCTGGCTTCCCTAAGACTCCGATCAATTGCTTCGAACGTCTTCCTGTCGGGACACCTTCGTTCTGGAAATCTGTCTCGATACAAACGTACCGCGCCACGGCTATTGCCCCGTGCTAATCCGTATATCAAATGGGCATGTGCCAACTCCGCATTTGTAAACATTGCACTGACTGCAAAACCACGTTCGTGATGAACACTAACCTGTTGATGCTACGTACTGATGTGCTTGATGCTAGTACTGTAGAGCAGTGAGTCGCATCTCAACACAAGCACCGAAGTCAACATTACCTTCCTTCAATTGGGCCAACTGGCGGTGAATCGAGAAAGTACAGTACATAATGACGAAACTAAAATGAGCTTTAGCATGCAAATTAAGCGTTTCTGGACACATGTCCACATAACATATTTCCTTTATTTGTGTGAGGAATGTTTCCTGAAAGTTTGGCCGTACCTTTTTGTAACACCCTGTATATACATAATTACCTTCAAAACTGAATAAGGCCAAAAGCAATCTGAGTATTGTCACTTGTGGTTCTACAGATACCCATATTTATGTTGTGCAAACGGATATTTTGTTCTATTTAATATCTCTTAGACTATCAAGACAGAAATTCAGGTTTATGCTTTCATGCTTAAAGTTGTTGTATTTCATCGAAATGATCTTCGCAACTCCACAACAACACAAAACAAGTGAATAGAACATCAAGTAGCCGCCGTCTCAAGACTCTTGATACGGCTTCCCTTATCTGACCTGAAAACACTTTACTAACCCAAAAATTTGTTCTTTGTGAGCACCTATTACGAGCACAAACGGTTTTTTTATTGAAAAAACTGAGTTGGTTTAGGTACGAGAAGATTAAGTACTTACACATAGGCACTGGGCTACGCCCCATGCTTACTCTCTTCTACTATCTAATGAAACTGGTGGTTCAATTAATCAAACTTAACGAGGACGCGAACATAAAATAAAGACATGAGATTTTCAGTAACTTCATAATTCCAGAATGAAATTCTCACTCTGCAGCTGATTGTTCGCTGATATGAAACTTCCTGGTAGATTAAAACGGTGTGCCGGACCGAAACTCGAACTCGGGACCTTTGCCTTTCGCGGGCAAGTTCTCTACCAACTGAGGTACCCAAGCACGACTCACGACCCGTCCTCACAGCTTTAATTCCGCCAGCACTTCGTCTCCTACCTCCCAAACTTCACAGAAGGTCTCCTGCGAACTTTATAATTATTATTGTACGTCAAAATTTACAAAACACACAGTTCAGCTGATTAACGTACGAATACCTGCTGCTCTCAGTGGAATCATACAAAGATTCCTTGGGACACGTTTGAAAAGGGTATGAAAAATGCAAGGTCTGTTTAGTGAATGAGGTGCCGGCTGTAAGACATGTAAATTTCTATTGTCTGTTGTCAAACCACAACTTATGAAAGATGTTTACATTTTATTAGTAGGATTAAATAGGAATAATTAATATTTGTCATGTTGGAAATAATTGTGGTAGCAGGGAATGTCTGCACCAAAGTATTGTTGGCAAGAGAGACCGCACATTGATATAATTTTAAATAGGGCGGGAGAGACCGCGTATGGATACATTTTAAGAAAAGAGCGGGAAAGACCGTGCATTGATACATTTTGTAATAGTAGCATGGATTGTCTGCACCAGAAAGCGTTGTTGGCAGGAGAGACCGCACTTTAGTGTTCGTAGGAAGTCAGTAGTAAGCGAGATGTGAAGCGAGTTGGTAGCAGGTCTGAAGCGAGAGGTTGAGAGGAGCAGAGTGCCTGCCAGCCACCAGCTAAGATTTACAAGAGATTATAAACGGATGTACAGAGACATCAACTAACTATTATCATAAGAGGAACTAATATTACTGAATTAGTTTCTTTGCGAAACTCAAGACTGCTGAAGGTATGTTTGCGCAATGCTAGTTGTAAGATTATTGTAAAAAGTAAGTCCCATTTGAACGTTTGTAAAATCATTTCATTACCAGCAGTAAATATTTGAAGAAATGGTTTCAGAATATAAATAATTTTTGCCAGAAATGTTGCATTATTGATTATAATCCATCCCAAAAAAAAAAAAAAAAACATCAACGGGGCAAAAATTTTATTGTTATCAAGAAAAAGTGTAACTACGAATTACGTAACGTCAGTCAAATTAATTAAAGAATAACGTCAACTTTGGTAATAAATACAGCCACTTATTATGAAAGCCCACCAGCAGCTAATAGAGTATAGTAAAACAGAGTAAGTATATTCATGTCGCAGTTCGATGTAGCAGTCAGATGGCGATCCAGTAACAGTAAAAAAGGTAAGAAACAGTTTTGGGTTATTGCAGGTAACGACTGAGGGCCACATGACGACACATTCTATGTTTCGTCGTAATAATCGGAAAATTACTTTTAATAAGCAGCAATTAAATTTGTATGCGAAGATGGAGAAAGAGAATTAATTTCAAAGGGAAGATTTCATTTGCTATTATTAATCAAGAGATAGAAATTCTAAGGAAAGGTTTCATAGGTTATTGTAGAAGGGAAGGTTGAGTAACAAAAGAGATATGGAGGAGACGGTTGTTGCGTAACAAAAGAGATATAGAGGAGACGGGAAGGTTTCACGACTTACTACACCCGATCATGAATTAAATTCAGCTCATCAGCAGAGTAAGATCCACCACACATCGATCGTAGCCGCTACTACCAGTCTGTTAATATTCGACAAGAAGGCTTAAGCAACACACTGCTTCAACACAACACTCCATGTCGTAAAGAAAAAGTACACATTACCCTGTGTTGCTGAGCAGATAAAAAGAGAGAAGCGTTATATGCTTGTTGTTCTCACATCTTCAGTACTATCTCATTACTGAACGCATGCATAGCTCTTTCTCGTTCTCTCTGTCCCTTTCAGTGCATCTTATTGTGCCAGCGCTCATTAACACTTGACATCAATGTCACGTCTTCTGTTCACAGCAGTGTCAAAAGAGAATAAATCAGACAACTGTCTGACCATCATACACAACCTTCAGCGACCACTTTGTGGCCAGCACCGGTAGCCTGCTCGCAACCAAAACGGACACACAGCAACTGACTGCTACACTATAACTGCCACTTTCTCGTTTCGAAAACTAGTCTGCCCAGGTAAGGTGTCCATGCTTTCACTGTTCATTGGCTGAGCCAAACTCGCTCGAAATATCACAGGCAAATACCTAAACGTAGTCGATGCAGAAGAGAAACAGCAGGAAACCATGTCGTACCGGTGCATTAGTAAAAGCGTGTGCCATTAATCCACACGTAAATAAATGGAACAAACGAAAGATGGCTGATTAAAGCCGACACGTTTCAACTATACTTTGTGTGTTGTATTGTAAATGTTTACCGGAGATCAGCCTCTTGATTTTTCTCAGTCTTCATTTGGTTAATAAAGATGTTAATTAAATGTTGTTGCACACATCTCAACCCGGCGCCATCACTCGTGGCTACCACTGTACTTAGTGAACACAGCAGGGCGATTTCTGTGGCTCAGAAACTAGCAGGCTGGGCAGCGTACAGCGTCTGTTTAGAAAGATACTACACTACTAGCCATTAAAACTGCTACACCAAGAAGAAGTGCAGATGATAAACGGGTATTTATTGGACAAATATATTATACTAGACCTGACATGTGATTACATTTTCACGCAATTTGGGTGCATAGATCCTGAGAAAACAGTACCCGGAACAACCACCTGTGGTCGTAATAACGGCCTTGATACGCCTGGGCATTGAATCAAACAGAGCTTGGATGGCGTGTCTAGGTACAGCTGCCCATGCAGCTTCAACACGATACCACAGCTCATCAAGAGTAGTGACTGGCGTATTGTGACGAGCCAGTTGCTCGGCCACCATTGACCAGATCTTTTCAGTTGGTGATGGATCTGGAGAATGTGCTGGCCACGGCAGCAGTCGAACATTTTCTGTATCCAGAAAGGACCGTACAGGACCTGCAAAATGCGGTCGTGTATTACCCTGCTGAAATGTAGCGTTTCACAGGGATCGAATGAAGGGTAGAGCCACGGGTCGTAACATATCTGAAAGGTAACATCCACTGTTCAAAGTGCCGTTCAATGCGAACAAGAGATGACCGAGACGCGTAACCAATGGCACCCCATAACATCACGCCGGGTGATAAGCCAGTATGGATATGACGAATACACGCTTCCAATGTGCGTTCACCGCGATGCCGCCAAACACGGATGCGACTATCATGATGCTGTAAACAGATCCTGGATTCATCCAAAAAAAATGACGTTTTGCCATTCGTGCACCCAGCTTCGTCGTTGAGTACACCATTGCAGGCGCTCCTGTCTGTGATGCAGTGTCAAGGGTAACCGCAGCCATGGTCTCCTAGCTGATAGGCCATGCTGCTGCAAACGTCGTCGAACTGTGCGTGCAGGTGGTTGTTGTCTTGCAAACGTCTCCATCTGTTGACTCAGCCATCGAGACATGGCTGCACGATCCGTTACAGCCATGCGGATAAGATGCCTGTCATCTCGACTGCTAGTGATACGAGGCCGTTGGGATCCAGCACGGCGTTCCGTATTACCCTCCAGAACCCACCGATTCCATATACTGCTAACAGTCATTGGATCTCGACCAACGCGAGCAGCAATGTCGCGATACGATAAACCGCAATCGCGATAGGCTACAATCCGACCTTTATCAAAGTCGGAACAGTGGTGGTTCGCATTTCTCCTCCTTACACGAGGCATCACAACAACGTTTCACCGGGCAACGCCGGTCAACTGCTGTTTACGTATGAGAAATCGGTTGGAAACTTTCCTCATGTCAGCACGTTGTAGGTGTCGCCGCCGGCGCCAACCTTGTGTGATGCTCTGAAAAGTTAATCATTTGCATATCACAGCATCTTCTTCCTGTCGGTTAAATTTCGCGGCTGTAGCACGTCATCTTCGTGGTGTAGCAATTTTAATGGCCAGTAGTGTATAATCTGTGAGCTCGCCTCTGCCAGTAAACCATAAAACCTCGGCGGTCCGCAGCTTCGTCTGCAGTAGACGCGAGCGGCAGTTCTGTGGCCTGACGCACTTAGCTGACCGCTACCAGTGGCTTCCTCCAGCTGCAATTTCCATGCAAATGCTGCGGTGTAAAGGCCGCCAGTGCGTATACTTGTCCGTCTCGGACACCGGTCAGCGCGCTATTCTAACACTGCTCTGTGGAAATACGAGGCAATTGCTGGCGGTGCACGAGAACGGGATTTCTCGCAGTTCTCTCGCCCCTGTGATAATGATAATGGCGGCGGTGAGTTTTGTCTGCTATCCTCAAGTGTGGCAGGCAGCGCTCAGTGCTGCCTTTAGCTTAAAATACGAAATACATGTCTCATATTAACAGTCTGCACAGTCGTTGCGAGTTTGCAGTAATTACCCTTTTATGTACCGATCTTGGTTCGATTTACTTACAACATACTAACGACAGGAACATACATTATATTAATCAACAAGTATAACAACTGAACAAGAAATTTAAAAACATTATTCTTCAGTTCGACAAAACCTTGTCGTTCACAGCTGCTTCATGAAATGTTACGAAAGCAGAACCATAGACCACGTGAAGACAGAGCGATTCTAGAGTTCAGTAGAACCAAAGTTCGTTCACAGAGCAGCCAAGTGGGTGAGGAGGAGTTTTGGTTTTGGTAGCTGGAGGGAGGATAGTCTTTCGAGGAGATGTTGTCTTGTATGTGAAATTAATTCATACGCAATTCGGACTTTTTTGTCTACTTGCTGGAGAGGTTCGTATTTCGTAATTTTGATATACCCTTCGCCCACAGTTAGGTGCTAACTTCAATGTAATCAACACGAATCTGGTAGGCTAATTTCATCATTGTTTTCTCTCCTAAAGGCATTAATGAACTCCTGTCACTTCTTTTGCTGTGGTGAATACAACTTTTCATTGTGATGAGAAACGGCGGCAGGACATTATTACCGTTGTCATCCCCATATATCAGAGGTCACATCGCCTTAACCATATCTTGGCCTCATGATTATTTTATTCTATTACAAGATATTTTATTATTGATCTTATTTTTGTAAGACAAGGGCAAAAAGGGCGGCAACCTAACCATACCGACGTAATGACAAAGCAAGAAATACGAAACGAAAAATATTAAACATAAATGTACTAGGCCATCGGATAACCAACACCTAAATTATTACAAGGCGCTGTGTGGCCTTGGAATCTTCAAGCGCATAACAGAGAATACATATGACAATTTCAAATGGCTCTGAGCACTATGAGACTTAACTTCTGAGGTCATCTGTCCCCTATAGCTTAAAACTACTTAAACCTAACTAACCTAAGGACATCACACACACCCATGCCCGAGGCAGGATTCGAACCTGCGACCATAGCGGTCGCGCGGTTCCAGACTGTAGTGACTAGAACCGCTCGGTCACCCCGGCCGGCTGACAATTTTAGCTTCGGGCGCAGGAGTGTGCAGCCATTACGTCTGGATGACATGTGTCAACAACACAAGCTGCGTCCCTCCATCCTTATTGCCATAAAAGACTTCCTTGCATATCCTATACAACAGAGCGAGCTACTAATTCAGAATGCTTGACTAAAAAACGTCGAAACATGAAATTTTCTAGACGACTTTTTTCTAACCATTATTTCTTCCATGGTCCCACTACGTAGTAAAACAATAGTGACAACATATACACTGACGGAAAAAAATCACAACACCAAAACATAAAAAAACATAAAAAATAATGTAGGGTATTGAAATTTCGGGAATGTATTCGTCTTGGAAACACATTTAACTGATTAACAATACAAGATCACATTCTAATGTAAACGCGAGATAAGCCATTACAAATGTGAAATGCTGGTACACTAACAACGGGTGTAACTGCCAGAATATTGAATGCAAGCATGTAAACGTTCATGCACTTTCGACATCTACATCTACATGACTACTCTGCAATTCACATTTAAGTGCTTGGCAGAGGATTCATCGAACCACAATCATACTATATCTCTACCATTCCACTCCCGAACAGCGCGCGGGAAAAACGAACACCTAAACCTTTTTGTTCGAGCTCTGATTTCTCTTATTTTATTTTGATGATCATTCCTACCTATGTAGGTTGGGCTCAACAAAATATTTTCGCATTCGGGAGAGAAAGTTGGTGACTGAAATTTCGTAAATAGATCTCGCCGCGACGAAAAACGTCTTTGCTTTAATGACTTCCATCCCAATTCGCGTATCATATCTGCCAGACTCTCTCCCCTATTACGTGATAATACAAAACGAGCTGCCCTTTTTTGCACCCTTTCGATGTCCTCCGTCAATCCCACCTGGTAAGGATCCCACACCGCGCAGCAATATTCTAACAGAGGACGAACGAGTGTAGTGTAAGCTGTCTCTTTAGTGGACTTGCTGTATCTTCTAAGTATCCTGCCAATGAAATTCAACCTTTGGCTCGCCTTCCCCACAATAATATCTATGTGGTCTTTCCAACTGAAGTTGTTCGTAATTTTTACACCCAGGTACTTAGTTAAATTGACAGCTTTGAGAATTGTACTATTTATCGAGTAATCGAATTCCAACGGATTTCTTTTGGAACTCATGTGGATCACCTCACACTTTTCGTTATTTAGCGTCAACTGCCACCTGCCACACCATACAGCAATCTTTTCTAAATCGCTTTGCAACTGATACTGGTCTTCGGATGACCTTACTAGACGGTAAATTACAGGATCATCTGCGAACAACCTAAGAGAACTGCTCAGATTGTCACCCAGGTCATTTATATAGATCAGGAACAGCAGAGGTCCCAGGACACTTCCCTGGGGAACACCTGATATCACTTCAGTTTTACTTTGCCGTACAGGTGCCGAATATCAGTTTGTGGGATGGAGTTCCGTACCTGCTGCACTTGGCTGCACTTGGTCGGTCAATACAGAGGCAGTTAATGCTGGTTGTGGGCGAGGCTGGAGTTGTCGTTCGATGATGTCCCATATGTGCTCGACTGGAGACTGAGATCTAGGGGTAGTGCCTTTGATTAAAAATCAAAACGTCCTCGGTCCCGGTTTCGCACCCCGTAACCTGTTAAATTTAGAATAAATATCATCAGAAACGGCGACCGAAGACTTCCTGCCTAAGAAGTACCCATTCAGCCGACGGCCTTGTTAAAGTGAGCAGAAAAGCGGACAGAGGTTCAGGGTACACTCTTACCGTTGGGGTGGGAAACTGCCCCTAAAGGCGGAATAGTTAGTAATGATCAACGGCGTGATGGTGCAGAAAGCGACAGAAACCACTGCTTTGAAGACACAACGTGTGTCCACTGGACGTATAGCGTGTAATCCAAAAAGTGTCATGATGATCTCTCCATTGGAAAAAGATGGCGGAATAGTCGCTCATTGGGTTTCCGGGAGGTGACTGCTAAGGGGGAGGTGACCTCGAGAAAACTAACAGAAACGCTCTACGAATCGGGCGTGGCATGTCGGAAGTTTGAACGCGGTAAGATAGAAAACGTTCAAATGTGTGTGAAATCTTATGGCACTTAACTGCTAATGTCATCAGTCCCTAAGCTTACACACTACTTAACCTAAATTATCCTAAGGACAAACACACACACCCATGCCCGAGGGAGAACTCAAACCTCCGCTGGGACCAGCCGCACATTCCATGACTGCAGGTAAGATAGGCAGAAAATCAGAGAAGGTGAATGCTAATGTTCAATCTAGATGTAGTGGGGTCAGTGAAGTGAAATGGTAAGAAGACAGGGAAATCTGGTCAGACGAGTATAGGGTAATATCAACAGCTGTAGAAAGTGGGACAATGGGAGCAGGATTCGTTGTGAGGGTAAGATCTACCAGAGACTCAGTTACTGTGAACAGTTCAGTGATAGGGTTTTTCTCATCAGAATCGACAACAAACCAAAACTATCAACAACAGTTCAGATTTACGTGCCGATGTCACAAGTAGAAGATGAAGAGATAGCGAAAGTATATGAGGATATTGAACGGGTAATTCAGCACAAAAGAGGAGAAGAAAATTTTAGAGTCATGGGGACCGGAGTGCGCTTATAGGAGAGGGAGCAGAAGAATACGGGAGAATATTGGCTTGGTACCACGAATGAGAAAGGCGAAAGACTAATTCAGTTCTGCAATAAATTTCAGCTAGTAATTGCGAAGACTCTATTCAAGAATCACAAGAGGAGGAGAGAGACTTGGAAAAAGCTGGGAGAGACGGGAAGATATCAAATTATATTTTGGCCAGGCAGAGATTCTGAAATCAGATATCGGATTGTAAGACTTTCTCAGGAACACATACAGGCTCATACCATAATTTGGTGGCGATGAAGAGCAAGCTGGAGTTTAAGATACTACTCAGGAAGAATCAGTATGCAAAAATGTGGGATATGGAAGTACTAAGATATGAAGAGGTATGTTTGAAGGCTATATACACTGTTGTAATGAATAGCCCCGTAGGAAGTTGAAGAGGAATGGGCATCTCTACAGAGCGTAATCACAGAAGTTGAAAAGAAAACCACAGTTACAAGGAAGACAATTTCAAACAAACCATGGATAGCGGAAGAAATACTTCAGTTGATCGACGAAAGACGGAAGTAAAACAAAACGTGCAGGGGAGGGAGAAATACAGAAATACAAGGCACTTAGGAACGAAATAAATAGGAAGTGCAGTGACGCTAAAGAGAAATGGCAGCATAAAAAACGCGAAGAAATCGAAAAAGAAATGATCGTCGGAAGGACAGATTCGGCTTATAGGGAAGTCAAAACAACCTTCGGTTAAATTAAAATCAAGAGCGGTAACATTAAAAGAGAAATGGGAAATCACTGTTAAATGCAGAGGAGAAACAAATTAAGAGGAAAGAGTACGTTGAAAGTCTCTATGAGAGGGAAGACTTGTATGGTGACGTTATAGAAGAAGAAACAGAAGTAAATAGGGAAGAGACAAATGATCCAGTATTGGGGTCCGAATTGAAAAGAGCTTGGGAAGACATAAGGGGTGAACGACAGGGTACAGGGTGACGGTCGAAAAAAACTAGAATTTCTTTTTGATTACAGAATTCGAATGTATATACACTCCTGGAAATTGAAATAAGAACACCGTGAATTCATTGTCCCAGGAAGGGGAAACTTTATTGACACATTCCTGGGGTCAGATACATCACATGATCACACTGACAGAACCACAGGCACATAGACACAGGCAACAGAGCATGCACAATGTCGGCACTAGTACAGTGTATATCCACCTTTCGCAGCAATGCAGGCTGCTATTCTCCCATGGAGACGATCGTAGAGATGCTGTATGTAGTCCTGTGGAACGGCTTGCCATGCCATTTCCACCTGGCGCCTCAGTTGGACCAGCGTTCGTGCTGGACGTGCAGACCGCGTGAGACGACGCTTCATCCAGTCCCAAACATGCTCAATGGGGGACAGATCCGGAGATCTTGCTGGCCAGGGTAGTTGACTTACACCTTCTAGAGCACGTTGGGTGGCACGGGATACATGCGGACGTGCATTGTCCTGTTGGAACAGCAAGTTCCCTTGCCGGTCTAGGAATGGTAGAACGATGGGTTCGATGACGGTTTGGATGTACCGTGCACTATTCAGTGTCCCCTCGACGATCACCAGTGGTGTACGGCCAGTGTAGGAGATCGCTCCCCACACCATGATGCCGGGTGTTGGCCCTGTGTGCCTCGGTCGTATGCAGTCCTGATTGTGGCGCTCACCTGCACGGCGCCAAACACGCATACGACCATCATTGGCACCAAGGCAGAAGCGACTCTCATCGCTGAAGACGACACGTCTCCATTCGTCCCTCCATTCACGCCTGTCGCGACACCACTGGAGGCGGGCTGCACGATGTTGGGGCGTGAGCGGAAGACGGCCTAACGGTGTGCGGGACCGTAGCCCAGCTTCATGGAGACGGTTGCGAATGGTCCTCGCCGATACCGCAGGAGCAACAGTGTCCCTAATTTGCTGGGAAGTGGCGGTGCGGTCTCCTACGGCACTGCGTAGGATCCTACGGTCTTGGCGCGCATCCGTGCGTCGCTGCGGTCCGGTCCCAGGTCGACGGGCACGTGCACCTTCCGCCGACCACTGGCGACAACATCGATGTACTGTGGAGACCTCACGCCCCACGTGTTGAGCAATTCGGCGGTACGTCCACCCGGCCTCCCGCATGCCCACTATACGCCCTCGCTCAAAGTCCGTCAACTGCACATACAGTTCACGTCCACGCTGTCGCGGCATGCTACCAGTGTTAAAGACTGCGATGGAGCTCCGTATGCCACGGCAAACTGGCTGACACTGACGGCGGCGGGGCACAAATGCTGCGCAGCTAGCGCCATTCGACGGCCAACACCGCGGTTCCTGGTGTGTCCGCTGTGCCGTGCGTGTGATCATTGCTTGTACAGCCCTCTCGCAGTGTCCGGAGCAAGTATGGTGGGTCTGACACACCGGTGTCAATGTGTTCTTTTTTCCATTTCCAGGAGTGTACATTGAAGAATTATTCCCCAAAATATCATGTTCCAGAAATAGGTCTTAAGACGAAATTTCTGAGAATGTATCTGTACGTTTGGAGCATAGCATCGTACGATACTGAAACATGGTCTGTGAGAAAACCGGAAAAGATGAGGATCGAAGCGTTTGAGATGATGAGCTACAGAAGAATGTTGTAAATTAGGTGGATTGATAAGGCAAGGAATGAGGCAGTTCTCCTCAGAATCGGTGAGGGAACACTGACAAAAAGAAGGGACAGGATGATAGGACATCTGGAAACGCATCAGGGATAACTTCTATGATACTAGAGGGAGCTGCAGAGAGTAAAACCTGTACACAAACACGAGGACGTAGGGTGCAATTTGTACCCTCAGATGAAAAGGTTTGCACAAAAGAGGTATTCGTGTCGGGCGGCATCAAACCAGCCAGAAGACTGATGGCTCAAAAAAAAAAAAAAAAAACCGATGTCATTCGTCTTTCCACTGATTCGATGCAGAGTAGTACTTGCAACCTGTGTCCTTAATTATTTGCTGGATATATTCCAATACCTGTTTACCGTTTTTACTATTTATAGCATCTTCTAATACTGTGGAAATTATTCCCTGATGTCTTAACAGATTTCTTAGCATCCTATCCCTTCTTCTTGTCACTGATTTTTCCACATATTCCTTTCCTGGAAGGTTCTTCGTAGAACTTCCACGTAACTTACGTTATTGGTTCACCTAATTTTCAAACATTCTTCTGTAGTACCCCATCTTAGACGCTTCGATTCTATTCTGATCCAGTTATCCCACAGTTGATGCTCCACTACCGAACAATTCTGTGCTCCAAGTGTAGGTTCTCAGAAATTTCTTCCTCCAATTATGTCTGTGTTCGATACTTCTGGCCTTCTCTTGGCCCTTTTTGCCCTTACTAGCCTGCTTCTTAGATCATCTTTGCACCGTCCGTCGTGTGCTCTTTTGCTGCTTAGCTAGCAGAATTCCTGAACCTCATTTACTTCATGATCACCATTTCTGATGTTCTCGTAGTTCTCATTTCTGCTACTTTTCATTACTTTCAACTTTCTTCGATTTACTTGCAATACATATTCTGTACTTATTAGACATTCTACTGAACACATCCTGTTCTTCACTTTCATTCATGACAGCAATGTCATCAGCGAATCTTATACTTCATACCTTTCACCATGTATTTTAATCCCATTCTTTTATTTCCACCTGCGCTTCTAGGATGTGTAGGTTGAACAGTAAAGGTGAAAGGCCATAGCCCTGGCTTACAACCTATTTCATCCGAGAAGTTCGTTTTGGTCTCCCACGCTCATAGTTTCCCCTTCGTTCTTGTACGTATTACATACCACCCACCTTTCCCTATAGCTTACGCTCATTTTTCTCAGAATTTCAAACATCTTGTACCACTGTGCTTCGTCAAACGTAAACGTGCCTTTATTTTGCTTCAGTCTTGGTTCCATTATGGCTCTGAGCACTATGGGACTTAACTTGTGAGGTCATCAGTCCCCTAGAACTTAGAACTACTTAAACCTGACTAACATAAGGACATCACACACACCCATGCCCGAGGCAGGATTCGAACCTGCGACCGTAGCGGTCGCGCGGTTCCAGACTGAAGCGCCTAGAGGCGCTCGGCCACCCCGGCCGGCGGTTCCATTATCAACCGCAACGTCAGAGCTGCCTCTCTGGTGACTTTATCATTCCTAAAGCTGAATTGATAGTCATCTAACTTGTCCTCAGTTTTGTTTTCCATTCTTCTGTATGTAATTTTTGTCAGCGACTTGGATGTATGAGCTGTTAAAGTGACTGTGCGATTTCTCGCACTTGTCGGCTCTTGCTATCTGTGGAATTGTCTGGATGATGTTTTTGGCCAAGTCTAATGGTGCGTCTCCAGTATCGTACCTTCTACAAACCATCTTGAATAGTGGTTTTGTTGCCACTTCTCCGAATGATTTTAGATATTCCTACGGAATGTTATCTACTCCTTCTGCCTTATTTGATCATAGGTCTTCCAAAGCTCTTTTAAACTCTGATTCTAATACTAGATCACCTATATCTTCTCTATAGACTCCTGTTTCTTCTTCTCCTCCCCCTCCTGGAGGTCTTCAATGTACTCTTTCCATCTATCCGTCTCTCCCCTGCAATACAACAGTGGAATTCCCATTGTGCTCTCGATGTTACCGCACTTTCCTTAATTTCACCGAAGGTTGTTTTGACTTTTCTACATGCTGAGACAGTTTTTCCGAGTTCCGACTATCATTTCTTTTTCGATTTCTTCACGTTCTTCATGTAGTTATTTCGCCTTATCTTCCCCGTACTTACTATTTATTTCGTTCCTAACAAGGGAACCTCCCCATCGCACCCCCCTTAGATTTTGTTATAAGTTGGCACAGTGGATACGCCTTGAAAAACTGAACACAGATCAATCGAGAAAACAGGAAGAAGTTGTGTGGAACTACGAAAAAATAAGCAAAATGTACAAACTGAGTAGCCCATGCGCTAGATATGCAACATCAAGGCTAATGTAAACTAACGAGCGCCGTGGTCCCGTGGTTAGCCTGAGCAGCTGCGGAATGAAAGGTCATTGGTTCAAGTCTTCCCTCGAGTGAAAAGTTTATTTTTTTATTTTCAGATAATTATCAAAGTTCAGGCACTCACACACAATCAACTTCGCTCTCCAAAATTCCAGGACATGTTCAGATTTGCTTGGACATATGCAGGATTTGACGGTCTACACACGGAAAAATTTGAGAACGTTAGAAACATATGTTTTGACAGAGCACAGGGAAAACTGTGCGACTGTGAAACTGTTGCATTCATTTGTTGCAGTTTATGTGACAAATTCTTATGTTTTCATCACTTTTTTGGGAGTGATTATCATAACCACAAGAAAACCTAAATCGGGCAAGGTAGAAGAATCTCTTTACCCATTCCCCAAGTGTACAAGTTAGGTGGGTCGACAACATATTCCTGTCATGTGACGCACATGCCCTCACCAGTGTCGTATGGAATATATCAGACGCGTTTTCCTGTGGAGGAATCGGTTGACCTATGACTTTGTGATCAAATGTTTTCGGTTCCCATTGGAGAGGCACGTCCTTTCGTCTACAAATCGCACGGTTTATCGGTGCCGTCGCAAAACACAGACACTAAACTTATTACAGTGAACAGAGACGTCAATGAACGAACGGATAGATCATAACTTTGTGAAAATAAAGAAATTAAACTTTTTACTGGAGGGAAGGCTTGAACCAAAGACCCCTCATTCCGCAGCTGGTCACGCTAACCACGGGACCACGGCGCTCCTGAGCTCCCCTTAGCCTTGAATGTTGCCTATCTTGCGCATCGACTACTCAGTTTGTATATTTTGCTTATTTTTTCATAATTCCACACAACTTCTTCCTGTTTCCTCGATTGATCTGTGTTCAGTTTTTCAAGGCCTATCCAGTGTGCCAACTTATATCTAAATCTGAGGGGGGTGCGATGGGGAGGTTCCCTTGTGAGTGACTTGTGTTTCTTTATTCCTGACTCCCCTGCACGTTTTGTTTTGCTTCCTTCGATCAAGTGAAGTATTTCTTCTGTTATCCTTAGTTTCTTCGCAGTTGTTTTCCTTGTACCTACGTTTTTCTTTCCAACTTCTGTAATTAGCCTTTCTAGAGATGTCCATTCCTCTTCAACTGAACAGCCTGTTGAGCTATTCATTATCGTAGTGTCTATAACCTCAGAGAACTTCAAGTGTATCTCTTCATTCCTTAGACTTTCCTTGTCCCACTCTTTGCGCATTGATTTTCCTTAACTTAAACTACAGCCTACTCTTCATAATTACTAAATTCTGACCTGCTTCTCTGACTGCTTCTCAGTACGCCTCACACTCCAATATTTGATTACGGAATCTTTGCTTGACTATGATGTAATCTTACTGAAATCTTTCAACATCTTCCTTCCTGTTCCAACTATACCTCTTCCCCTTGTGATTCTTGAACAGTGTATTCGCTACTACTAACTGATTTTTATTGCAGAACTGAATTAGTCTTTCTCCTGTCCCGTGTCACTACGAAGCCCATATTCTCCCATAACCATTTCTTCTACTCCCTCCCCTACAACCGCATTCCAATCCCCCACGACTCTTAGACTTTGAACTTCATTTACGTGCTGAATGACTAGTTCAACACTCTCTTATACTCATCTCTTCATCTCACGCCTGCGACGTCAGCATGTATACCTAAACTGTTGTAGTCGGTATTGGTCTGCTGTCTATTCTGCTCAGAAGAGCCCTATCACTGAACTCACTCTCTGCCCTACCTTCTTGTTCATAATGGATCCTCCTCCCGTTATACCATTTTCTGCAGCTGTTGATATTACACTATACTCATCTGAGCAAAAATCTTTGTCTTCTTAGCATTTCACTACACTGACCTCCAATATTTCTAGATTTAACCTTAGCATTTCCCTTTTCAGATTTTCTACCATTCGTACCACGTTCAAACTTCTGACATTCCATCTTAATTACTATGATTTATGGCTGAAAAATAAGTTGATGGCTGCACAGATGTTACAGTGCATTTGTGAAAATGACGGGTAATTCAAAGAGGCAGTATTCTACTGGCTGAATTACCTTAACAATTATAACTTATGACCCACTTGGCACAATAGCCACCCGAGATTATTCCCCCTGCTCTAAGCAATGAGTAGGGACGTTTCTACAGACACACTGAAGCACTGCACTAGAATTGTTTGTCGCCCTTACCTTAATTACTACAATTTAGGACATAATATAGTATCATTTTGAAAAACGGAGTTGTGTTAGAGCCGTCTGACACTATAAGACTGTACTGGATTTATCAAAAATGGTGGGAAATTTTAAAAAATCCAAGTAGGAGCGTTTCTGCAGCCATGTATGTAGATACACCGGAAGTCACACACAAGAATCGGCAAATTACACTAATATCCCATGTTTGAACTATTTCTCGTACTTACACTGTTGCTACCTTCACCACCACTGGGATCAGACACGAACAAATCGTCTTTATCTAAAACAAAAAATGCGAGGAGGAGCCCCAAATGTCATCCTCTCCTGATAGCAGCTGCAGGATTGACAGCCATTGCCACTATAAAACTCCGTTCATCATGAGAATAAACCTGATGTAAACGTTGTACTATGTATTCTTCCGCGTTTATTGGAACCTCATTGGATTTCCGTTTCACGTGGGACTGTAGCCAAGCTGCCTCGATTACTGTAGTACTATAATAAGGGTACGTTTTGTGCTGTGCGTTATGCGCACATCGACTTAGAGATAAAACGGGACAACAGCTTTACCAATGCATTTAACTTGGACAGCATTGGTCGATGAGCTGGTACAGCTAGCCTGCATTGACGTGGCCAGCTGCAGTTCACACGTAAAAAGAGATGAGCAGATGAGCTCAAATGGTTCAAATGGTTCAAACGGCTCTGAGCACTATGGGACTTAACATCTGAGGTCGTCAGTCCCCTACACTGAAGCGCCTAGAACCGCTAGGCCACAACATCAGAGGAGCAATACAGCTTCGAATGTCATTTAATTTTTAAGCAGAATGAAATAAAGCACTGGAAATCTCACACAATACGCTCCTTAGACGACTAGACGAAAACCGCAACACGTTATCGTTTTTAGCTAACGTAGTATTGTAATTAAAAACAAGAATGATGAAAATTCCTGACTTAACCACAGGGTAATTTTTCTGCATAAGGTGTGTGTAACATAAGAAAGTATTGAAGGATTTCACCTTATAGTTAAATATTGAAGCCACTGTATTACTTACAGTCAGTCGTCTGGTAGTATCTTATCTCCTTCCTTATCCGAATCCGAGAAATACATTTCAGTTCTGGAAGTGTCAGCTTCTACGTTGATAACGAGCCTCTCAACAACAGAATCTACGAAGCCAACCAGGTGCAGAATTTTCTCTTCTTTTATGACGAGCCGTTCTACATGCCGCCAGCGTTCGGTAGTGACGTGTGAAAAAGCTGCGTGCGTTAGTTCCAGTACGTCTGACAGTTTAACAGTCTTGTTACTTCGCGAGCCAAATCCCGCAGCTTCGCTCCACATCAGTTTTGTTGGGTTCATATGGTAATGGTACAGCAGCAAATGTAAAACTGCAGCATTTGTATGACGTGCTCGATGCTGTGAAAATGATTGTTTTTTATGTTTCTACGATACTAGTGTACCTCTGTTGTATAAAACGATGGACATAGTCCAAATACAGAGGATTTGGTTATTTATTTTTGCCTTAAAATTTAAATTGTTATAAGCCGGCCGCGGTGGCCTTGCGGTTCTAGGCGCTTCAGTCCGGAACCGCGTGACTGCTACGGTCGCAGGTTCGAATCGTGCCTCGGGCATGGTTGTGTGTGATGTGCTTAGGTTAGTTAGGTTTAAGTAGTTCTAAGTTCTAGGGGACTGATGACCTAAGATGTTAAGTCCCATAGTGTTCAGAGCCATTTTTTTAAAATTGTTATGTTTTCTTAATTTAAAGAACTTTTATGAACAGTCTTTCATAAGACATCGATAATTAATAATTTGTAATTGAAATGGAAATAGGAATTTCGCGTCCAATATATAATTAGCAACAAGAAGACATGCATTATTCATAAAAAGTGATTATGAGTTTTATAATTACGAGATGTAGGTATTCCAAATATCACGGAGATTTGAACCAATGTATGAATAACCGCATTTTGTTCATAAGCCAATACACTACCGACTGTGCTGCAAATTCAGTATAGGTTTGTGTATCAGCTGCATTGTATACAAACCTGGGAAAACTTCAAAGCCGATTTTTTTCTGCAAATTTTTGACAAACATTAAGAACAGCCTACTTCTCGGCACTTTTTAACCGTGTTCCACGCGCGTGTTTCCCTACGGAACAGAAAGCAGCCTAGGCCATTCTTATACTGCGCATTAACAGCGCGGCAATCAGAGCACAACGCTGCGGAGGCTAGTACTGTACACGATTTTTGAAAGAAAAATAACGAAGCTAAAGCGTGATTAAGAAAAACGTTGATGGCTGTTAATACATTTGAATATCTTAATGTTTCATTTAACGTAACTTAGTAATAAGATATCTAATACATGAGTAGGACCAACTTCCAAGAGCGTAACCAGTGTACGTGTGCTGCGGCTTCTAACTAATCATCACGTTGGTGTTTGTTTACATCAAATTTATTCTTATGATGAATGGATTATAGCATCGCTGCTGAACCCTGCTCCACTGTGTTGCACTCATGAGAGCCACCTCCTTGCGAATAGCGTTCATCTCACGCTGGATGAGAATACCCTTCATCATAGCGACGTAACGCTACGTCATCGTGACGTAAATAACATAAATCGACTATATTAGCAATTTATATCGATCTTTGCAGTTGTACCACGGATGTTGCAGCGATAACGTGAAAGCTAAATGTAATTGCACGTGTAGAAATGGAGTGACAGCAATTGTGTGGTATGTTCATCCCAGTTGAATTACTTATTAAGCTGTAATCCCAAGAATTTTGGATGTTATTGTGTGTTTCTTGAATATAATTAATGTCTGAACGAAGGAACCATAACAATAACGAAAGTAAAAAAAGCGTCTAGTCATTTTAAAAAAAATCCTATTAATTGTGCTTAAATCATGTGGGTAGAAACGTGAAATAGGGAGAAATTATAGTGTATCGATTTTTATAAAAGCCAATGGACTACACATAATTCTTCTGGGTAGGAACGTTAAACTAAGAAATTAATGTGGTTCCACAGATAGTTAAGAATGTTGCTGGAATTTTAATTTTGCCTTCATGCTGTAGATCAACTCTGAAAATTTTGCTCTTCCGAAATTAATTATTGGTGATGATTATAATGTACTGACCTGTTCATAAAACACATCATTATTTTTCTTTATACGTTATATACCATGAAAAAGCAATGGCATGCAAGTCACATTTACCAGCGTTTTAAGAAACTGAAAGCAGTGAGTTGTCATTTTCAGCTACATTTTGTATGAGTCTTAGGCAATATGGAAATAGCTCTAGTAATCATGCCAAACACCCCAAAAAATATACTATATCTATTGAGTGTGTTGTGTCTAGACAAGACAGCCTAGACACAATGAGAGGAAGCCGAAAATCACGCGCTTAAACTCACGCAGGCTGGCGTGAGGTCTGAAACAGGATACGTAATGAATGCTATAAAGAAAAGTACGTAGCTTCTGGAATACTTAACTTTAATCCATAATCGGTGTACATCGCTCTTGTACAGATATAATCTCCATTTCACTATACAATGGTAATGGCGCCTTGCTAGGTCGTAGCCAATGTAGCTGAAGGCCATGCTAACTATCGTCTCGGTAAATGAGAGCGTAATTGTCAGTGATCCATGGCTATCAACGTCGGCTGTACAACTGGGCGAGTGCTAGTACGTCTCTCTAGACCTGCCGTGTGGTGGTGCACGGTCTGGGATCACTGACAGTGGCGACACGCGGGTCCGACGTATACTAATGGACCGCGGCCGATTTAAAGGCTACCACCTAGCAAGTGTGGTGTCTGGCGGTGACACCACATTCCTCCCCCGCAAATCGGCGTACGGTTGTGTTATAAGGCTTCCGCTCGCCGTGGGGAGGACCCCATGTTGACGTATGCGACGAGGTGGGGAGCCTAACAACAGGCGAGGCTGTGCCACTCGCACCCGGCCATTCGGTCCGAAGGGAGCTAGAAAACGCCTGAAAACCTAGTCCAGGGTGCACGCCAACATGCGGTATAATGGAAATGTCGTGTGGCTAGGGCCTCCCGTCGGGTAGACCGTTCGCCTGGTGCAGGTCTTTCGATTTGACGCCACTTCGGCGACCTGCGCGTCGATGGGGATGAAATGATGATGATTAGGACAACACTACACCCAGTCCCTGAGCGGAGAAAATTTCCGACTCAGCCGGGAATCGAACCCGGGCCCTTAGGATTGACAGTCTGTCACGCTGACCACTCAGCTACCGGGGCGGACAACATGCGGTGTATGCGCCCGTAAAGATACAGGAGGGGCCGAAGATTCGACCTCCATCGGGGCGGGGCAGCCGACGGGCGAAGACGACATCTGGTCCGGAGCGGGCAAGAGGTCCATGTCGGAGGACAGCTGGTCACGGGAAGCGATCGGCGGCGCGTGACCCAGGGAGGCGCTTGGCGGCTGCAGCGAAGCGTCCACTGCGGGCGTCGCCGGCGGGAGAACAGGCGGCGGCGGCGGCGGCGGTGGCGCATCGCCATGTGGCAAAAAGGAAGGCAGCGTCGGTAACACCTGGGGATGAGGCGAGCCAGTAGATGGGTCCCCAGGGCGCTGACCGGACGGCACCGTCGCTGAAAGCAGACGGCGAGCGGTAGAACCCGTGCGACGACAGAGGCGCAGCTGATTGAGATGCCGACGCACTGCACCAGTGGCCCCCAAAACCAGATACATAGCGCGGCCGAGGCAGCGAAGAATGCGCCCTTCGAGCCAACGCCGTGAACCTCGATAGTCGCGATAGTATACAACGTCGCCTGGAGCAAAAGCAGGCGTCTGCCGCTGCACAGGAACCTGATGCGGCGGATGTAGCAAAGACATCAAGGTCCGATGACGACGACCGTGGAGCAACTCAGCCGGCGAGCGACCATCTCGGGGCTGAGAGCGATACGAAGACAAAAATACCAACAACGCGTCCTCCCGAGAATGCGACTCTTTCAACTTCAACATCTGTGACTTGAAAGTCCGGACCAAACGTTCAGCGGCACCGTTTGACTGAGGCGAAAACGGCGCGGATGGCAGATGTTGAATACCATTGGCCTTGCAGAATGACTGAAATTCTGCGGACATGAATTGCGGGCCATTGTCGGAAACAATAGTCTGTGGAAGACTATCAATGCAAAAGATAGCGGATAACGCTTGGATGGTGGCAGATGACATTGTGGAAGACATCCGGACAACAAATGGAAAATGACTGAATGAATCGACAACAACCAACCATCGAGCATTCCAGAATGGACTAGCAAAATCGATGTGTAAGCGTTGCCAAGGGGAAGTGGCTTTCGGCCATGCAAAGAATTTCCGCGGTGGTGCGGATTGTTGTTCGGCACACGCCATGCAAGAAGAGCACATATTCGTAATCGCAGCATCGATTCCGAACCAAGTACAGTGCTGACGAGCAAGTTGTTTCGTGCGCACTATACCCCAATGTCCTTGGTGGAGAAGCCGTAAGACAGAGGACTGTAACGAACGTGGGACCACAACTCTGGACTGATCATTATCAGAACGCAACAGCAAAACACCACGTCGAACAAAAAGTCTCTCCTTGTGAGCAAAAAATCGGCGAACCAATGGATCCTCGATCCGTGATTTTGACAAGGGCCATTGCGTAGCAACAAAACGCAAAACGGTAGCAAGGACAGGGTCAGCAGCTGTGGCTGTAGCTGCACGACGAAAATCAGTCGGAAACGATTCAACCACGTCATCGGTTTCCGCATCAATGAACATGCAAGCAAGTTCGGAAGAATCGAATGCTCTATCCTCAGCAACAGGCAAACGGGACAAGGCATCGGCGTTTCCGTGCTTAGCAGTGGACCGATACAAGATATCGTAGCGGTACTACGAGAGGAAAATAGACCAGCGAATGAATTTCTGCGCTGTACGTGGAGGTACAGGCTTGTTCGGATGAAAAAGCGATGTCAAAGGTTTGTGGTCTGTGATGATGGTAAAGTGACGACCATACAAGAAATCATGGAACTTAGTAATACCAAAGACGAGAGCCAAAGCTTCTTTCTCGATCTGTGAATAATTTCTTTGCGCAGACGAGAGCAATTTGGACGCAAAGGCAATAGGGCGATCGTGTGTACCATCTTTGTGCGCAAGCACAGCACCGATCCCGAAATCCGATACATCTACCATTAACAAAAGGGGTTTCTGGGGATCGAATGGCGTAAGACAAGTATTTGAAAGCTACGCCGATTTCAACCGGCGAAAGGCGCGTTCGCCTTCCGTCGTCCAGACGAACGGAACACCTTTACGGCGTAAGCGATGAAGTGGAGCTGAAATGGAAGAGGCATGGGGAACATATCGGTTGTAGTGATTAATTTTACCCAGCACACTCTGTAGCTGCTTCAAATTCTGCGGCGAAGGCAAGTCTTGTATGGCACGGAGGTGCTCGGGACTGGGATGTATGCCTTGTGCATTGATTACATGTCCCAAATAGGGTAAGTCACGAGCAAAAAACACACATTTGTCCTTCCGCAAGCGAAGACCATTTTGTCGCAAGACCTGAAATAATGTTCTGAGATTGGCTAAATGTTCTTCTTCTGTCTTTCCGGAGATCACAATATCGTCCAGATAGTTTGCTGCAGTAGGGACCGAGGCACAAACAGTTTGTAGATATTGCTGAAACGATGCAGGGGCGGATGCACACCCGAATGGCAGTCTTTTGAATTGGTACAAACCAAGATGCGTGTTAATCACCAAGACGCACTGGGATTCGTCGTCCACTGGTATTTGCAAGTACGCATCTGCGAGGTCCAACTTCGAAAAATATTTACCCGGGCACAGTTTGTCAAAAAGATCTTCCGGGCGGGGTAAAGGAAAAGTTGCAATCACTAGTTGTGGATTCACTGCTGCCTTGAAGTCCACACAAAGTCTCAAGTTTCCGGAAGGTTTTGGCAAAATTACTAAGGGCGAGGCCCAGAGAGAAGCCTGCACACGTTCAATTACACCTTGTGATTCTAAATCGTGTAATGTTCTTGCGACCTCATCACACAATGCGTGGGGAACATTGCGCGCTCTGAAAAATTTTGGTTGCGCGTTTACTTTCAGTTTCAAATGTGCTTTATAGTTCTAAGCGCAACCAAGGCCCGGTGCAAAAATGTCTGCAAATTCTTCACATAGACGAGAAACACTGGCTGAAAGCACAGTCTGATTCACTGATAGGACCTGATTGACTATAGACAAGTTAAACAACTGAAATAAATCTAAACCAAACAAGTTCACTGCAGAAGAAGAATGAAGAACGTAAAATGACACAAGTTTTGTTTGTCCCTTGTATGTTGCAAGAATGCTGCACTGTCCTAACACAGGGATATGCTGTCCTGAATAACTATGTAACTTAACATTTGCGGCACGCAACGGAGGTGTGCCCAGTTGTTTGTACGTGTCTTTATTGATCAATGAAACTGCAGCTCCGGTATCGAGCTGGAATGGTATCACGTGGCCAAGTTTATTGTCCTGCTGACGACAACAGCGACTGTCTCGTGCAACGTGAACAGACACTGGTACAGAATCACTTGCTAATTGACGTGATTTCCGGCGACGTCGACGCACACTTTTTGTGGGTCGAACACAGTCACTGGTAGAGAGATTAACACTGGGCGGAGTAGAATTAACGACATGAATTTCCATGGGCGAAGGTTCACCAGCCTGAGTATTCTTGGTTCGATTCCAGCGCGAAGCAAAGGGCCTGGAATGGTTGTTAGTGTCCGATCTGAGCTTGTTCTGGCAAACACTCTGAACATGTCCTTTTTTATTACAGAAAAAGCAAATAGCTTGGCGTGACAGGCAGTTCTCACGCGAATGTCTAGTAGCACACCGTGGGCATGATTTTATCACTGCATTTGCGTGCTTGCGCGTCAAACATAGCGGAGAGCTTGGCGGCAGCTGCACGGACGAGCGCGAGGGCTGTTTACTGTTCCGTGCAGCTCGCCCGGCGGGCCGGTTAACGTGACACACGGCTGGCGAAGTTGCAAATGATTCCTGAGCAAAGTCAAGTGTGTCTTGCCTATCCAATATGTCTATCACTTGGTGAAGGGAGGGATTGACTAGTTTCAAAATGGTAATGGCGCCTTGCTAGGTCGTAGCCAATGTAGCTGAAGGCTATGCTAACTATCGTCTCGGCAAATGAGAGCGTAATTGTCAGTGATCCATGGCTATCAACGTCGGCTGTACAACTGGGCGAGTGCTAGTACGTCTCTCTAGACCTGATACGAACATCAGAAACGTTCTGTGCAATTGCATCACGCACCATAGTATCTGAATAAGGGAGTCCACAATCCCTAGTAAGGCCTTGCAAAGTTGCAACCCACTCCCTATTAGTTTGACCCGCTGTACGTTTTGTACGAAAGAACGTATACCTTTTTGCAACAACATTGACCGATTCCTTGAAATATGCATCTAATGCAGACAAAATTTCTTCGTAGGACAGAGTTGCTACGTCGCGGCGGGGAAACAATTTCACTATCACACGGTACGTCTGGACGCCGACATATGACAATAAGTGAGGCTGCCGCTCATTACCTTGAATTCTGTAGGCGGCGAGATGGAATCCAAATTGGCGTGACCACTCCGTCCAGCTTTCCATTGCCGCATCAAATTGACGAAAAGGTGGTGCAACTGCGTGTTGTGGCTGCGGTAGCGGTGGAGCGGCGGCGGCCGCATCATTTTGCATTGCACGTTGACCCTGGATGAGCTCTCCAAGGGCATCCAATAACGCCTGCGTCTGCTGATTCTGCAAGCGATAAAATTCGGACAGAACACCTGGAGATTGTGGCGAAGCCATGACACAAGTAAATTAGAGCAATACGACCGTTTGTATCCGAGTCGCCAAAAATGTTGTGTCTAGACAAGACAGCCTAGACACAATGAGAGGAAGCCGAAAAGCACGCGCTTAAACTCACGCAGGCTGGCGTGAGGTCTGAAACAGGATACGTAATGAATGCTATAAAGAAAAGTACGTAGCTTCTGGAATGCTTAACTTTAATCCATAATCGGTGTACATCGCTCTTGTACAGATATAATCTCCATTTCACTATACAATGGTAATGGCGCCTTGCTAGGTTGTAGCCAATGTAGCTGAAGGCTATGCTAACTATCGTCTCGGCAAATGAGAGCGTAATTGTCAGTGATTCATGGCTATCAACGTCGGCTGTACAACTGGGCGAGTGCTAGTACGTCTCTCTAGACCTGCCGTGTGGTGGCGCTCGGTCTGCGATCACTGACAGTGGCGACACGCGGGTCCGACGTATACTAATGGACCGCGGCCGATTTAAAGGCTACCACCTAGCAAGTGTGGTGTCTGGCGGTGACACCAGAGAGTGAATAAACAAACGCAGAATTCCACCACCGCGTATAAAACATCACTTAGTGCTGCTAAAAACAGAGGGCTGTTGAGGTTATTTTCTCAAGTAGCTCATCCATTGTGACAGTTAGTGTTCAACTTCATTTGGCAACTACTAGGAAACGTATTTTTTATAGTTGATGCAGATTAAATATTAAAATGTGAGTAACAATTATAGATTAAATGTCATTGTTTTTCACTTTATACAGCGTATAAAGGAAAATAATGACGTGTGTTATAAACAGATCAGTACATTATGATCATCAGTAATAATTTATTTCTGAAGAGCAAAAGTTTCTGAGTTGACCTACAACATGAAGGCAAAATTAAAATTCCAGCAACATTCAGAATTATCTATGGAACAACATTAATTTCTCAATTCAACGTTTCTTCCCAAACGAATTATGTACAACTCATTGGCTTTTATAAAAATACAAAACACTTTAATTTCTCCCTATTTCACGTTTCTATCTTCTATCTTCTCAGCGATCACAGGCCCTGTAGACCACGCGCTGCATCATCGATCTGCTTCCACCGCCTTCTATCTCTCGCAGCCTCTCTCCACCCTGCGGTAGTTCCTAATGGTGCGATGTCCTTCTCTATGTCATCTTTCCACCTTGTACGAGGTCGGCCCAATGGTCTTGTTGCCTGGAGAGTTCCTTCAAGTTCTTTCTTGGTGATTCTGTTGTTTTCCATTCTGGCCATATGTCCAGCCCATTGCAGTCTCCTACTTATTAATTTCTGGATGATAGTGGGATGCTTCATTAACTGATAAATTTCATTGTTCTTTCGAATTCTCCATGCGCCATTCTCCAACACACATCCCCAGATTTTTCTCATTACTTTTCTTTCGAAAACATTAATTTTTTTCTCTTTCATTCTTTGTAAGCGTCCAGCTTTCTCAACCGTATAGTACTATGGGGCAGATAATAGTGTTGTATATCTCCATCTTTTTGGTGATTGACAAAGCTTTACTTTTGAGTGGGATGCTTAGTGAGTACAGACATCTTGACTCTGAGGGTATTCTTTCATTTATATCCATTGTTGTGGTATTTTCACTGTTGCAACGTGGTCCAAGGTATTTAAACCAGAGAACTTTTCTGAATTTAGAATGTTGGTCAATTTCAAAGTAAGGATTTGGGTTTATGACTCGACCTATTTCCATATATTCGGTTTTCTCTTGGTTAATCAAAAGCCCGATTTTGCTGGCACTGTGCCTGAGAGATCTGTACATGTCTTTGAGTTCTTCTTCAGTTTCACTCAGCAACACTATATCATCTGCATAAGCCAGTAGTTTTACTTCACTGTGTTCAAATCGGAGACCATTGTATAGATGTAAATTATTCTCCCGAACCACTTTCTCTAATGCAATGTTGAAGAGGGCACATGAAAGAGAGTCTCCCTGTCGTAAGCCTGTTTTAATTGGAAAGGTGGGGGATATGGATCCTCTGAACTTCACTGCTGCCTGGGAGCCATCCATGCACAGTTGTATCATCCTAATGATTTTACTTGGTATACTAAATTCTTGTAATGTGTTGTAGAGGCTACTTCTGTGGATGCTGTCGTAGGCTCGTTTCTAGCCACATAATTTATACACAATTAATCGGAATTTAAAAAAAAAGACTAATCGCTTCTTTTGACTTTCGTTATGGTTATGGTTCCTTCGTTTAGATATTCGTTATGTTCATGAAACACACAATAACGTCCCACATTCTTGGGATTAGAGCTTAATAATTAATTATTTCGCGTTTCTGTCGACACAATCACGCACAATTCATAAGATTTTTTAAAAATGCCTATAAGCTTTTTTTTTACTTTCGTTATGTTCATGAAATACCCAATAGCATCCCAAATTCTTTGGATTACAGCTTAATAATTAACTATTTCAAGTTTCTATCCACATAATTTGTGGACGATTCATCGTATTTAAAAGAAAAATAACTACAAGCGTTTCTTTTTTTACTTTCGTTATGGTTCCTTCGTTCAGACATTCATTATGTTCAAGAAACACACAATAACATTCAAAATTATTGGGATTCTAGCTTAATAACTAATTCAATTGGGATGAACGTACCACACAACTGCTGTTACTTCGTTTGTACGTGAATATTTTCGTTTAGTTTACACGTTATCGGTGCAACCTCTGTGGTACAACTGCAATGATCGATATACGTACTCATGCAGTCGATTTAGGTTATTTACGTCACTATGACGTAGGGTTCTCCTCACCTAGCGTGAGATGAATGCTACCCTCCTTGCATGTGAAGCCGTCGGCACACGGACCGTGCTGTCGAACGTTAACATTGAGCGTGCCAAGTTCAACGTGCTGCTGAACGCTCAGGCACGATGCGACTTGGGCATACGGTACGTGGGCCCCAACGTGGTATACGCGATCGCAACGCGCTCCAGCGGCAGTTGAGGGATTTTTCTAGTTCGTAAATCACACTGTTTAGTCAACGAGTGTAAAATTCCCACGTTATCCTTATTAAAACGCACATTTCCTCCATCGGCCACGAAAAGGAAAGAACCACGTCCAGTCAATAAGGACACAGGTTTATAAAATTTCCATTACAAACAGTGCGGTACAAATTTGGAATACTTCTCCGCATAAGATAAACATTATGTCATCATTCCCACATTTTAGTATAACCCCAAGGTCAGTCTTATTTGATCACTGTTCCTACCCTGTAGCAGAATCTTTGTAACATGTGAATTGCGAAGCGAAAAGAAAAAGGAGCAAAATATCTTTATACAAGTAGCGCAAGCTGTCCTGTAGATTAAGCCAATCGAACAAAGTCACCTCTCAAAAAAAAAAAAAAAAGGTGAACCTATATTTACATAACATCAAATATTATAGTATAAACTTATATTAAACGAATAATAAAGTATCAAAACCTAATAAATAGGCGAATATTAGGAAAAAGAACTTGGAAGTTTCATGACGCGAACCAGCCCCGCAACACCCAACTCTTCACCAGACAGTGACGCTACCCATTATGCCAAACCAACAACGTTTATCTTCTTTCTAAATACAGTATTTTATAATGAAAACCTTAATCGTAGATATGTTACTAATTGAAATTTAATTATAAGAAGTTGTACCAAGAACAATGCGTTTTGTGTGGATCTTCAGTGTATCGCTGCCTTCAAATACCCTACTCTCATAATAAGCAAGCTACAATAAACCTTTTGCCACGAATATCATGTTTCTCATTGTTTTATTGGAACGAATCACACAGTTAACAACGGATTTTCCAGTGATTCTCAATTTGCTGGTGCTCAGAAACGGCATATATACATATAGGCTTGAAATGAATGCCAATATGGCGCCTCACAAGTCTGTGCTGAAGAGAGTTGGCGTGTGTGTGACGTAGGTGGCGTTGTGCCATCTCATTGGTCAACGCTCAGACGCACGCTCAGAATATCTGACATGCCAGATATTGCTCTGCACGTTAGGAAAGACTCCCGAACGTGCTATTCCACGCTATGACGTCAGAAGGTCGGCAGGCTCAACTCTCAGCGTTCGGATGCACGGTCCGACAGCTTAAGGCTGCGATTATGGTGGAGTGGCGTGGCACAATCGGAGCAGCACAGCGCGGCGAGCAGGTCAGTGCTAGCGAAACAAACCAGTGCTGCTCACAAGGGAACCTCCCCATCGCACCCCCCTCAGATTTAGTTATAATTTGGCACAGTGGATAGGCCTTGAAAAACTGAACACAGATCAGTCGAGAAAACAGGAAGAAATTGTGTGGAATTATCAAAAAATAAGCAAAATATACAAACTGAGTAGTTTATGGGCAACATAGGCAACATCGAGGATGATGCGAGCACACGAGCAGCGTGGTCCCGTGGTTAGCGTGAGAAGCTGCGGAGCGAGAGGTCCTTGGTTCAAGTCTTCCCTCGAGCTAAAAGTTAACTTTCTTTATTTTTGCAAAGTTATGATCTGTCCGTTCGTTCATTGACGTCTCTGTTCACTGTAATAAGTTTAGTGTCTGTGTTTTGCGACCGCATCGCAAAACCGTGCGATTAGTAGACGAAAGGACGTGCCTCTCCAATGGGAACCGAAAACATTTGATCCAAGAAAACATGTCTGATATATTCTATACGACACTGGTGACGGCATGTGCGTCACATGGCAGGAATATGCTGTCGACCCACCTAACTTGCATACTTGGCTAATAGGTGAAAATATTGTTCTACCTTGTCCGATTTAGGTTTTCTAGTGGATGTGCTAATCACTCCCAAAAAAGTGATGAAAACATAAGAGTGTGTCACATAAACTGCAACAAATGAGTGCAACAGTTTCACAGTCGCACAGTTTTCTCGGTGCTCTGTCAAAGCATATGTTTTTAACGTTTTCAAATTTTTCCGTGTGTAGACCGTCAAATCCTGCATAGGTCCAAGCAAATCTGAACATGTCCTGGAATTTTGGAAGCGAAGTTGACTATGTGTGAGTGCCTGAACTCTGATAATTGTCTGAAAATGAAAAAAACTAGGCAAGACTTGAACCAAGGACCTCTCGTTCCACAGCTGCTCACGCTAACCACGGGACCACGGTGCTCTTCAGCTCACATCATCCTTGATGTGGCCTATGTTACCCATGGACTACTCAGTTTGTATATTTTGCTTATTTTTTCATAGTTCCACACAACTTCTTCCTGTTTTCTTGATTGATCTGTGTTCAGTTATTCAAGGCCTATACACTGTGCCAAATTATAACTAAATCTGAGGGGGGTGCGATGGGGAGGTTCCCTTGTCAGTGCGTTTGATCGTAGAGGCGCTGCAAGCTAGCGGAGCGATGGAGAGCGGCACAGTGCGGCGCTGAGCAAACCAGACATCGCTGTTTCTGAGAGCGGCGACCGGAACGCTGGAGTGACTCAAACAGCGTTCGGGCAACGCCGGCAGCATTCGGCTGTTGCTGTGCGTAGTAGAGTCAGTACTGTTGCTGGCGCTTCTGTTTCTTTTGTTGTACTGCTGAGAAAATGGCTTCTGTGGAAGCCACTCTCAGAAACAAACATGTTTGATTCGCTCAGAGGCACTCTGTGCAGGCCTTCCCCGCGGCGCCCTGCTTTTAGCGCCGCTGCAATCACGTGCACTGTACGTCAGTGCTTTGTTTCTCCAGTGTTGCTCCGCTCGCCATACTGTGCTGCTCTGTGCTTATAATAGTTTCCACAACGAAACGGCCGGCCGCGGTGGCCGAGCGGTTCTAGGCGCTTCAGTCTGGAACCGCGCTGCTGCTACGATCGCAGGTTCGAATCCTGCCTCGGGCATGGATGTGTGTGATGTCCTTAGGTTGGTTAGGTTTAAGTAGTTCTAAGTCTAGGGGACTGATGACCTCAGATGTTAAGTCCCATAGTGCTTAGAGCCATTTAAACCATTTGAACCAAAACGAAACTTTGTCTCGAAACCTGGCAGAAATACCAAGGAGATTCTGGTCGTACGTAAAGTACCGGCAATACACAACAATGCCTTCGTTGCGCGATATTAATGAAAATACTATCGACGACAGTGCTACCAAATCAGAGTTACTAAACCCAGCCTTTCGAAATTCCTTCAACAAAGAAGACGAAGGAAATACTCCAGAATTCAAATCAAGAACATCTGCCAACATGAGTAAGTTAAGAGCAGCGAAACAACTTAAATCACATAATAAAAGCAAGTCTTCTGGTCCGGACTGTTTACCAGTTAGGTTCCTTTCAGAGTATCCTTCTGCAGTAGCTCCATATTTAACAACCATATACAACCGTTCGCTTGGCGAAAGATCAGTACCCAAAGACTGGAAAGTTGCACTGGTCAGACCAATATTCAATAAAGGTAGTAGGAGTAATCCACTAAATTACAGGCCCATATCATTAACGTCGATATGCAGCAGGATACTGGAACACGTATTGTGTCCGAACACAATTACCTCGAAGAGAACGTTCTATTGACACACATCAATACGGATTTAGAAACATTGTTCTTGTGAAACACAACTAACTCTTTACACATGAAGTGCTGAGTGCTTTTGACAAGGGATATCAAATTCATCCTGTATTTCAAAATTTCCAGAAGGCTCATGACACTGTACCACACAAGTGGCCTGTACTGAAATTGCGAGCTTTTCGAATATAGTCTCAGCTGCATACTTGATTTCCCGTAAGAGAGGTCACAGTTAGTAGTAATTGACGGGAAGCCATCGAGTAAAACGGAACTGATTTCTGGCGTTCCCCAAGGTAGTGTAGTGCTGTTCCTTATGTATATAAACGATTTATGAGACAATCTGAGCAGCTGTCTTACATTGTTTGCAGTTTATGTCGTTTATCGTCTAGTTAAGTCATCAGAACAAATTGCAAAACAGTTTTCAAAAGGTGTCTGTATGCAGCAAAAATTGACAATTGACCCTAAATAACGAAAAGTGTGAGATCATCCACATGAGTGCTAAAAGGAATCCGTTAAATTTTGGTTACACGATAAATCAGTCAAATCTCAGGGCCGTAAATTGAGCTAAATACTAGAAATTACAATTATGAACAACTTAAATTATAAAGAACACATAGAAAATGTTGTGGGGAAGGCAAACCAAAGACTGCATTTTATTGGCAGGTCACTTAGAAGATGTAGCAGACCTACTAAGGAGACTGCCTACACTACACTTGTCCGCTCTCTTTTAGAGTACTGCTGCGTGGTATGAGATCCTTACCAGATAAGATTAACGGAGTACATCGATAAAGTTCAAAGAAGGGCAACCTGTTTTGTATTATCGCGAAAAAGCGGAGAGAGTGTCACTGAAATGATACAGGGTTTGGGATGTACACCATTAAACAAAGGCGGTTTTAGTTGCGGCAGAGTCTTTTCAAAAAATTTCAATCACCAACTTTCTCCTCCGAATGCGGAAATATTTTGTTGACGCTGCCCTACAGAGGGAGAAACGAGTGTATAATAAAATAAGGTAAATCAGAGCTGCACGGAAAGGTATGTGTGTTCGTTTTTTCCGCGCTCTGTTCGAGATTGGAATAATAGAGAATTATTGTGAAGATGGTTCGATGAGCCCCCTGCCAGGCACTTAAGTGTGATTCGCGGAGAGTCCATGTAGATGTAGATGTAGAAGCTTTGAAAAACAACTGTTTTTAATCGGCATCCTCTACGGAAGCAACGAAACAACTATGATCACAACTGATTCATTTTGGACGAGTTACGTGATGAAGTGGCAGTGGTATTACAAACTACACGTACGCAGTACTCTTCTTTAATCCTTTAATCTCTTATTTCTTCCATTGTCTTAAAACGATAGTCGATAATGAAATTGAAGTAGAATTGCTAACACACACGTGAAATCAAGTTATCAAGTTCTATTAGGTAAGAAAAAGTTTTCAAAAACGTCTCATTTGGACAGCTTCATTTGAAGCTTTGTTAAAGCATCATCCTATCTAATAAGTGCCTTATTCACAAAGCTCGATTTCTACTCTATGTTGCTCGCTGACACTCAGGAATATTTCGACGTCAGCGACAGTGTTGTGGAGAACATGTAAATTTCTCAATATCGTCAGCACGTTCTGGTGATGTGAAGTACATTCAGTTAATCGTCAGGCTGTGGAAAAGCACTTGTCGAAATATTCTTTCACTGGATCTAAAACCCATCGAGTGTAAGAGTTGTTAAGATACCTCAACAATGGATATGTCTCATCTCCTATGAACACAAAACGCTGACGTCTTTAGTAGTGGTTAGTCTGCCGGTATATTAAGGTCCCCCTTCTTGCATCAAGCGAAATAGACTAGAAGAATGAAGTCTACCCCCTTGCCTTTCCTTCCCATATCACCCACTCGACATCGATTATTAAGAATTTCCCTTGAGGAACTGCAACTGCTTGTAGGAAGGTTGAATGGAAACGTTCTATAGTTATAAACATTGTATCAGAATTTTCTGAGAGTTTTAGATGAATGTATTTTCTGTCGACATTACTGATCGACATCACTGATTGCATTTGGTAAGTTCTGTATGTTGTATAAATCAATTACAGGGTTTAGAATATCATCTTCAAAAGGCACTGATTTGTTTTGGCTGGAGAATATCCCACAACACTTTGGTAGCAGGCCAGACAATTCTTACAATGCTTACGAATCCTGTTATGATTGTCAGAGTCATGGCTCGGAAATTTCTTGTGGTTTCTAGGAACCTGTGACAATTCTCATTTCACAGGCTGTCAATGACCTTTAAAAATTACGTTGTTCTATTGAAACAAAATCTGTAGTTTCTTGTACGAAGGTTGCACAGAAAGTTAGGCACAGCATTTTTTTTTCCTAGCTGAAAACAATACTACGAATGCGAAACGTTACGTGTGTATTATCTGAATCCTCCTGACAGAGAGCGCCAAGTTCCCGTCACTTCCGACAAATATCGTAGCTGCAGGACAGTTTCAAAATAGTGTCTGTGGGTGATGTGCGTTACAATCTATGTGCCGTCACTGAATTTCTCAATCCACAGAAAGGAACTGTGGGGAATATTCACAAGCGCTCGTGCAAAGTCTGTGGAGCATCTGCTGTCGACAGAAGTACAGTTACTCACTGGGTACCGAGGGTGAGGTCACCAGAATGCGGTTCGGCGGAGCTCCACGATTTGCAGCGGTCTGGGAGACCACGCACGGCTGTCACATCTGACATGTTGCAGCGAGCTGGTATTGTCATTCGCGAGGACAGACGCATTACGACTCGAGAAGACATTTTGAGGACGATGAGGAGGTGATTCACACAATGAAGAACTGGCTCCCCCACCAGGACAAGGATTGGTCCGGACACTGCATACACGCCTTTGTTTCGCGCTGGAGGAAGCCCACAGAACGGGATGGAGATTACGTGGAAAAAATAGAGTGTGTGGATAAAACACCATTCTATTGTGTGTGTGTGTAATTCTCATTATGTTCAATGAAGAACAGTTAAAGAAAAAAATGCTGTGCATTACTTTCTGGGCAACCCTCGTATAGCACGCTACACAAGATAACCATGCGGCAAATCATTCTTCTGTTTGCACGGTATCATTTAGCAAAATCCTGTTTTGAGATCTCTAATCGTTGATGAGACACAAGGGTGTTTTGAATATTTCATTCTCGCTTTATCGTCTCGACACGCGAGCGGAACGGAGTCACTAATACTCGAGAATGGAGTGAGTTATAGAACCCATCCCAAGTTTAAAGACTAGTTTTTTGGTCATCAGTCTTCCGATGGGTTTGCTGCGGCCCGCCACGAATTCTTCTCCTGTCCTAACCTCTTCATCTCAGAGTAGAACTTGCAACCTACGTTCTCAGTTATTTGCTGGATGTATTCCAATCTCTGTCTCCCTCAACAGTTTTTGCCCTCAACAGTTCCCTCTAGAACCATGGAAGTCATTCCCTCATGTCTTAACAGATATCCTATCATCCTCTCCCTTCTTCTTACGAGCTTTTTCCACATATTCCTTTCCTCTCCGGTTCTGTGCAGAACCTCCTCATTCCATAGCTTATCAGTCCACCTAATTTTCTACATATGTCTGTAGCACCACATCTCAAATGCTTCGATTTTCTTCTGTTCCTGTTTCCCACAGTCCGTGTTTCACTACCATACAATACTGTGCTCCAAACGTACATTCTCAGACAGAAATTTCTTCCTCAAATTGTATCATTTAGCAAAATCCTAGTAGACTTCTCTTGTTTAGTGATGCCCTTTTTGCCATTGCTATTCTGCTTTTGATCTCCTCCTTGCTCTGTCTATCATTGGTTGTTTTGCTGCGTAAGTAGCAAAATTCCTTAACTTCATCTACTGCGTGACAATAAATCATGATGTTAAGTTTCTCGCTGTTCTTATTCCTAATACTTCTCATTACTTTCGTCTTTCTTTGTTTCACTCTCAATCCATACTCATTAGATTGTTCATTCCGATCAGCAGATCATGTAATTCTTCCTCACTTTCTCTCAGAATAGCAATTTCATCAGCGATTTCTATCATTGATAGCTTTCACCTTGAATTTTAATTCCACTCCTGAACCTTTCTTTTATTTCCATCATTGCTTCCTCGATGTACAGATCGAACAGTAGCGGCGAAAGGTTACGTCCTTGTCTTACACCCTTTTTAATACGAGCACTTCGTTCTTCGTCATCCACTCTTTGCTGTTGACATATGGTAGATGACACGTCTCTCCCTATAGTTTACCCCTACTTTTTTCACAATTTCGAACATCTTGCACCATTATACACTGCTGGACGCTTTTCCCAGGTCGACAAATCCTTTGAATGTGTCTTGATTTTTTCTTTAGTCTTGCTTCCATTATTAAGCGCTAGGTCAGAATTGCCTGTCTCGTGCCTTTACCTTTCCTAAAGCCAAACTGATCGTCATGTAGCGCATCCTCAATTTTCATTTCCATTCTTTTGTATATTATTCTTGTAAGCAACTTGGATGCATGAGCTGTTATGCTGATTGTGCGATGATTCTCACACTTGTCAGCTCATGCCGTCTTCGGAGTTGTGTGTATGATGCTTTTCCGAAAGTCAGATGGTATGTCGCCAGAGTCATACATTCTAAACACCCACGTGAATAGTCGTTTTGTTGCCACTTCCCCCAATGACTTTAGAAATTCCGATGGAACGTTATCTATCCCTTCTACCTTATTTGATCGGAAGTCCTCCAAAACTCTTTTAAATTCTGATTCTAATATTGGATCCCCTATCTCTTCTAAATCGACTCGTGTTTCTTCTTCTATCACATCAGACAAATCTTCCCTCCCATAGAGACTTTCAGTGTATTCGTTCCACCTATCCGCTCTCTCCTCTGCATTTTACAGGGGAATTCCAGTTGCACTCTTAAAGTTATCACCTTTGCTTTTAATGTCACCGAAGGTTGTTTTGACTTTCCTGTATGCTGAGCCTGTCCTTCTGACAATCATTTCTTTTTCGATGTCTTCACATTTTTCCTGCAGCCATTTCTTCTTAGCTTCCCTGCACTTCCTGTTTATTTCATTCCTCAGCGATTTCTATTTCTGTATTCCAGTGTTTGCCGAAACATTTTCCTCCTTTCAACGACGAGTTGAAGTATTTCTTCTGTTACCCATGGTTTCTTCACAGTTATCTTGTTCGTACCTACGTTTTCCTTCCCAACTTCCGTGATGGCCATTTTTTATAGACGTCCGTTTGTCTTCTACTGTACTGCCTACTGAGCTATTCCTTATTGCTTTATCTATAGCCTTACAGAACTTCAACCGCATCTCGTCATTCCTTAACACTTCCGTATCCCACTCCTTTGCGTATTGATTCTTCCTGACATATGTCTTTAACTTCAGACTACTAATCATCACTACTATATTGTGATCCGAGTCTATATCTGCTCCTGGGTACGCCTTACAATCCAGTATCTAATTTCGGAATCTCTGTCTGACCATCATGTAATCTGCCTTTTCCAAGTATACCTCCTTCTCTTGTGATTCTGGAACAGAGAATTCACTATTACTAGCTGAAACTTGTTACAGAACTCAATTAGTCTTTTTCCTCTCTCATTCCTTGTCCCAAGCCCATATTCTCGTGTAACCTTTTCTTCTACTCCTTCTCCTACAACTGCATTCCAGTCCCCCATGACTATTAGATTTTCATCCCCCTTTACGTACTGTATTACCCTTTCAGTATCATTATAAACTTTCTCTATCTCTTCATCTTCAGCTTGCGACGTCGACATGTAAACTGGAACTATCGTTGTCGGTTTTTGTCTGCTGTCGATTGTGATAAGAACAACCCTGTGACTGAACTGTTCACAGTAACACACTCTCTGCCCTATCTTCCTATTCATAACGAATCCTACTCCTGTTATACCATTTTCTGCTGCTGTTGATATTACCCTATACCCATCTGACCAGAAATCCTTCTCTTCTTTCCACTTCGCTTCCCTTACTCCTACTATATCTAGATTGAGCCTTTGCATTCCACTTTTCAGATTTTATAGTTTACCTATCACGTTCAAGCTTCTGACATTCCACGCGCCGACACGTATAACTTTATCCTTTCGTTGATTATTCAATCTTTTTCTCATGGTAACCTGCCCATTGGCAGTACCCCCCCCCCCCCCCCCCCCGAGATCCGATGGGGCACTATTGCAGAATCTTTTGCCAATGGACAGATCATCATGACCCTTCTTCAATTACGGCCCACATGTCCTCTGGATACACGTTACGTGTCTTTAATGCAGTGGTTTCCATTGCCTTCTGCATCCTCATGCCGGTGATCATTGCTGATTCTTCCGCCTTTAGAGGCAGTTTCCCATCCGTAGGACAAGAGAGTACCCTGAACCTCTGTCCGCTCCTCCGCCCCCTTTGACAAGGCGGTTGGCAGAATGAGGCTGACTTCTTATGCCGGAAGTCTTCGCCCGTCGATGCTGATTATTAATCAAAATTTAAGCAGTGGCGGGATTCGAACTCGGGACCGAAGACGTTTTGATTATGAATCAGATACGCCACCCCTAGACCTAACTTGCACCAAAAGCTAATTTGTAGTTACCTCTATTCGATATTCTTGCAGTATCTTGATTAATTTTGAAACGTCACAATAATTATGACGATTAACGAAATGGTAAGTAATTCATCACGAATCTGACGAATTACACTATGAGACAAGGGCGAGAATCAAACCGAGCAGTTCCTTTAAAATCGTCTGAGAAAGTTTGCCGTCCACACATTCAAGCGAGCCTGCCTGCTGCCCTTACTACACCTCGGCGCATAGCGGAGCTGCGGTAGCTGCCGAGGCTCAGCTCCGCCATGCTCTGTTGCGTCTCTCCACTATATTCCTAAGTCTATACGAGAGACACAGCCTTGATCAACAGTCACTTGCACTCCCAGGTAGCAGTTGCCAGGCCTGAAAAACAAAATCAACGCCCTCCCCCCCGCTCCCCTCTCTACGCTCAGAAACCAGAAGTTTGGTTGGTTGGTTGGTTTGGGGAAGGAGACCAGACTGCGTGGTCACCGGTCTCATCGGATTAGGGAAGGATGGGGAAGGAAGTCGGCCGTGCCCTTTCAGAGGAACCATCCCGGCATTTGCCTGGACGGATTTAGGGAAATCACGGAAAACCTAAATCAGGATGGCCGGACGCGGGATTGAACCGTCGTCCTCCCGAATGCGAGTCCAGTGTCTAACCACTGCGCTACCTCGCTCGGTTAACCAGAAGCCTTTGTGCCTGGATGGGCATATAAATGTTCGATTCAGTGTGTAGTGGGTTGCTACTTCCTTTAGCGGTAAACACTCTACAGAGGTGGAGGTATGTGCAGGTAGCCACTGCCCAGCCACTCGCAGAGGAAGCTCTCACAGGTCTTTATCAAAACCTAAAAATTTTTTAACTCGCCTATTAGTCGTCAAGGATGTTTCCCGAAATGAGGTGTTGTTAACATTCCATCACCCTGAAATATTTTTCATAGCAAGACTTGTTCAGTAACCATTTCCACACCAGCTGTATTATTTAATAAAACTAAAGCGAACTGGATGTCGGTAATTTTCCACCACCTTGTGTAAGCTATCTCATTCTCTTGTTATACCGTGCATGTATGTAAAGAGGACGTCTACACATTGTTTAAATCCACTGCTTTCTATAACTCTTGATTCACAAGCTTAGATTTTACAACTCTGAATCCATTTTTAATGCCGAGATGCTTAAACAGTTTTTTCAGTTGAAATAGGATTTTTATATCTCCAAATATCAATTTGTCCCTCGATTGTAAGACAGAGGTTATTTTTTACCATTACGCCATGTTGTGCAGAGACGAACTTGGATATCAAACCCACCTAACCTAAATAAACAACTGCATTTGCTTCTAGGAAATGACACTCCAATGGCACCAAATGGCTTTTCCTCTTTACGTTCCATATTGCTACCACTACAGTAGCAGTCACAGACAGAACCCATCTTTCTTAAGTGACGTCAGGTACATTTTCTCTGGTGTTTCGGCAGATAGTTGCAATTTGTAGCGGGAGGCGAGCCAAACAAGTGCTACTCATCACACGTTTCATGAAAAACATAGTGTCGACAGAAGGCGTCGGTTTGTTTCCCAATACAAACAAAATTACTTTGAAGAAGACTTTTACATTTCCATTCGTTAGAGAAGTCCCAAATTGACCTAGTTCAATATTCATTTAATCTACACTATGTGATCAAAGCTATCCGGACACCCCCAAAAACACACGTTTTTCATTTTAGGTGCATTGTGCTGCCACGTACTGCCAGGTAGTCCATATCAGCGACCTCAGTACTCATTAGACATCGTGAGAGAGCAGAATGGGGCGCTCCGTGGAATTCACGGACTTCGAACGTGGTCAGGTGATTGGATGTCAAGTGTGTCATACGTCTGTACGCGAGATTTCCACACTCCCATACATCCCTAGGTCCACTGTTTCCGGTGTCAAAGTGAAGTGGAAACGTGAAGGAAAACGTACAGCACAAAAACGTATAGGTCGACCTCGCCTGTTGACTGACAGGGATTGCCGACTGTTGAAGAGGGTCGTAGTGAGTAATTGGCAGACATCTATCCAGATCATCACACAGGAATTCCAGACTGCATCAGGATCCACTGCAAGTCCTATGACAGGTGGAAGGTGAGAAAACTTGGATTTGATGGTCGAGAGGCTGCTCATAAGTCACAAATCACACCGGTAAATGCCAAACGACGCCTCACTTGGTGTAAGGAGCGTAAACATTGAACGATTGAACAGTGGAAAAACGTTGTGTGGAGTAATGAATCACGGTACACAATGTGGCGATCCGATGGCAGGGTGTGGGTACGGCGAATGCCCGGTGAACGTCATCTGCCAGCGTGTGTAGTGCCAACAGTAAAAGTCAGAGGCTGTGGTGTTATGGTGTGGTCGTGTTTTTCACAGAGGGGCCTTGCATCCCTTGTTGTTTCTCGTGGCACTATCACAGCACAAGCCTACATTGATGTTTAAACACCTTCTTGCTTTCCACAGTTGAGAGAAATTAGGGGATGGCGATTGCATCTTTCAACACGATCGAGCACCTGTTCATAATGCACGGCCTCTGTCGGAGTGGTTACACTACAATAACATCCCTGTAATGGACTGGCCTGCACAGAGTCCTTACCTGAATCCTATTGAACACCTTTGGGATGTTTTGTAACGCCGACTTCCTGCCAGGCGTCACCGACCGACATCGATACCTCTCCTCAGTGCAGCACTCCGTGATATATGGGCTGCCATTCGCAAAAAACCTTCCAGCACCTGAATGAACGTGTGCCTGCAAGAGTGGAAGCTGTCATCAAGGCTAAGGGTAGGCCAACACCATATTGCATTCCAGCATTACCGATGGAGCGCGCCACGAACTTGTAAGTCATTTTCAGCCAGTTGTCCGGATACTTTCGATCACATAGTGTATATGTATCATTAGTGCAATCAAACTTTAAAAATTCTCAGTTCTCCAGTAGAACAAAGCGCAACACACTCCACACCATTAATCTATACATGTCAAGTACGAAAAGAGGTTGGATGTGTATTACACACATTATCAAGTCCATTGAGAGTACATCCTTTAGTCATTTGTGGAATGTATACAAACTTAAGTTGAGGTATAGCTACGTGGTACTGCCTTTCCCTATATTCAGATTCTTGTCTTAAACAAATGTTCCATTAAAACTACAGTTTTCGTGATGTACAGCGTACTCGACTTCCATCTACTTCATTTTGGAATGTAGTTTGCTTATTGTTGTCAACAGTTTGCTTCTGTAATTGTTACATACCAATTCGGCAAATGACCAACAGCTTTCTCACCTAGCTTTATTTCCCTGTAGTGCTAAACCCTTTCCACTACTAAAAATTGACGTATTCCTTCACTTCTGCATGAGGTCGAAGAACTGCTATATATTGTAAAAGCTAATTTGCACTCAATAGTGGCTCTCATACCACCTCCTAGGTCAGGGACCTCTGATAGGGTGATACGTTTTACCTCGTTTCAAATGCCAAAACTATCGTAGCGATAACAGATTTACAATCTCACTAGTGTATTACAACAAACCACCTACATATGTTTTGTAGGAACTGAAATGCGATACCACGGGAATAGAGACAACAACTTTACTAAACAGTCCTAGTGTCTACATCGAAAGCCAAATGAGTAATATCTTCGTGCCATCTGCGGCACGTAGTGCAGAGAACATCCAGCATTTAACCGTCAATTTATTCCATTCATGAGGAAAAAATGACTGCAGGTAAACATCTCGTCTAGCTCCGATTGCTCCTTGTCATCATTTCGCGAGATATGTGGGAGAAAGTAGTATCTTGCTCGCAACATACTCCCTCAGATTTTTTCAAGAGTAAAACCTATTCGTGACACAAATTAACTTCATGCGTGCTTCTCTTCACTGGATCTTCCATTAAACCACCCTGGTTTGGGTTCTAGACTGACGAGCACTACTAAAAAATGAGTCGGACAAATATTTTGTAAGCCACTTCTTCTTTTGTGAATTTCCATAAGATTTCTCTCCGTCAGGCATAAGCTTTTGATTTATGTAGTAGGTATTTTAGGATTCCAAATGCATGTAACTCATAGCTCGCTGATATTGAGAAAGATTACTACAGAATTTAGAACCCAGTTTAAGCATATCTGAAGAGGCCAACAATCATACTTCACTTACCTATCATCCGTAATAAAACGGCTTGAGGGAACTCGACATAATGTGGCGAGAAGCTTCCCGCATTTATCAGTGAGCGTGCTGTCCGTTTGTAAAATGGGGAAGGCGCGCCATCTATCTGAGTTTGACAGAGGGCAGACTGTGATAGCCCGGAGGCTCGGCACGAGAATTTCGGAAACTGTACGACTTCTCGGGGGTTCGAGGAGTGCTGTGGTGAGTGTCTTCAACACGTGGCGAAACCGAGTGGGGTTGGGTGGCCACTGACGTCGTAGTCTGAATAGAGTGGTAAAACAGGACAGGCGGCGAACTGTGGCGGAAGTAACACCAGACTTCAATGTTGGGCAGATTACAATTGTGTGTGGACACACAGTGCACCGTACACTTCGAATGATGGGTCTCCGCAGCTGACGGCCCATGTATGTCCCTATGTTAACACCACGACATCCGTAACTACGACTGAAATGGGCATGTGACCATAGGCACTGAATGTCAGTACAGTGGCAGAGCGTTGCATGGTCTGATGAACCCCGCCGATGGGAGGGCGCAAATCCGTCGTCTTCCAGGGAAACAGCTCCTTGACACCTGTACTGCAAGACGGAGACAAGTTGGCGGCTGTTTCATTATGCTCTGGGAAAATTCACGCGTGCATCCGTGGGCATTACATCTCATCTCATCCATGAGATGGGATATTTACATTTTGCCTGTGAGAGTACATAAATAAACTAAATATAATCCTGATTTTTCAAGGCCGGCAGCACCGAAGGAACTACACTATCTCGCACAAATAGTGTGCAAGCGATATAACTCACACAGACGCACCATTTTCACCATATGCACAACACATCCGTACATGCTTACACACTATCACCCAAGTGAACAGTGTGCATACGGAAGGACTCCAGTTTCATCAGAACTTACGACCTGCTTGTCATCATGTCACGACAGACTGATTCTTAGTTGTGAAACAGTTTCACCAAACGTCTTAGCGACTGAATGATAACTAAATTAGAATTAATTTTAATATCTTCAGCTTCTAACGTACGTGATAAATATCAACGGGGACAGGTGAAAGTGTGTGCCCCGACCGGTACACGAACCCGGGTTCTCCTGCTTACATGGCAGACGCTTTATCCATCTGAGCCACCGACGGCACAGAGTATAGTGCGAGTGCAGGGACTATCTCGCGCACGCCTCCCGCGTGACCCATATTCTCACCTTCTATGTCCACACACTACGTTCGTAGTGTCCCACCCCAACACACTCATTACTCGTGGAAGACATTCTTACGAAGTCCCATAAGAGTTCGGGGAATATGTGTGCATCCGCACAGAAGAAGAAGGTCATGGCCGGTATTGCCAGAACTATACACTTATATGGATGTCCGAAAGAACAGACACCATATTCATGTAAGTATATGAATGATAACTTGTTCTATTTGCGGAGTGGGAGGTGGAACACCTCCGTCACCAGAGGCATTCTAAGTAATCAACAAACATGAGAGCCATTGAGGATGCATGCTGCACGCCCTTTACCCGCCTTTGAGTGGCACCTGTCACAATACGGTACGCATATGTTTTCGATCTAAGACCTGAAAAAGTCTGATGACTCATTCGCCTTGTCTGTCATTGTATTGATAACCTAGTTGTTCGTAGGATTATTGGCCGCATGTCCAGACATGCGGAAAGCATCGGAGTGCACTACTCATATCGATCTCATCCATTCACGCAGTAGATGAAGCTGTCCACATCCAAATAAAGTAACTTTGAATCTGTGAAAGAAGTATTCACAAACCCACAATTTGAACACACATTTCAAGACAGACAGGCTTCATGAACTCTACCAAAACAGCAGCCATCTCCAGAGTGACGAATTCGTTATTGAAGATTGCGGACAATTTAAAATTCGGCCTGGCAATGTAATCCCTTGCGGTTAACGTCCCTCCTGACTGATAACTAAGTGAATTTTGCGGTAATCTGCGACATCCTCCGTGATTTTGCTAAAAATTACATTATTCATAAGTTTGAAGAAATCTTTCTCAAATGAGCATGTCGCGGAAGTGCTCTTCTTGGTTCAAATGGTTCAAATGGCTCTGAACACTATGCGACTTAACCTCTCAGGTCATCAGTCGCCTAGAACTTAGAACTAATTAAACCTAACTAACCTAAGGACATCACACACATCCATGCCCGAGGCAGGATTCGAACCTGCGACCGTAGCTGTCTCGCGGTTCCGGACTGAGCGCCTAGAACCGCTAGACCACCGCGGCCGGCCTCTTCTTGGTATTCTCACTAATGCCAGTGACGCTGCTGAACATAAGTAGCCCGAGTGACTCCATCCGTTTCCAAGTCCAACTTCAGACACTGCTCGAGACTACGATATTGAATTATGTAGTTCTTTTTCCTTTCCTGCCTTTAACCATTAAGTGTCACGGTCGATGGCAGGAACATAATTACTATGGTGGGGTCTCTCATAATGCCTTTTTGTATAGAAAACCATTGTTTGGCCGAATTTATTTTTTCATGACCTTCTGTTGTTCATCACACTTACTGGAAGTAGATTTTATGGAAATCTGATTTTTTAAACAATACAGATTTTAAAACATTTGGTCAACTAAAACATATAGAAATTTGTAGTATATTTTTTAAATTTTATATGCTACTAAAAAAACAGTAGATAATTACCTCTCTATGCACTCACATATTATCATCAGGGAAATAATATTACAGATTCACAACAAAAGTATATGGAAAAGAACATTTCAGTGATGAGAAATTGTATGTAATATCTGAATTTATTACTCATCGTTTCAACGTTGGGCGACTATTGTACTCCATACTTCTACCAAGTGAAAAATGTCGTCACATTTTAATTGTAAAATACGAGTAGAACGTAATTGTTAACTCTTATGATACCAGTGGATCATATTTTAATCATTTTCAGCCTGCATTCATTTCCTGCAGACCGTCCAAGAACACTCCAAACAAATCGGACCAGTTCGCTGTGGACACGGATTTATTGTTTCCCTTTCAAGCGTTTTGCAAGCAGTTCTCTCATTGTTTAAGCTCATATCTACAAAACAGGAGGGCTTTTTCCGAGACCTTTCGTCATCAGTCGAAGTCCAGAAAGCTGCAAGATGATGTGTTGCCTTCTTCTCACACGGCCGCTGTTTCTCTCCATTAAAGCATCTGTTCTTACCACAGAAGTTCTCCATCGTCATCAGCTGTCACTTTGTTCATCTTCGCTACTTTCTCTGAAACTACTGGTTGAAAATTTGTTGTTCGTTGACTATGTGTACTGGAGGTCATTATTTAACTGATATAGCCATAATTGTGTCATAAAACGTTATGGTGGCGCGGGATGACCGCCGGGTCTAAGGTTCGAGTCCTCCCTCGGGCATGGGTGCGTGTGTTGTCCTTAGCGTAAGTTACTTTAAATTAGATTAAGTAGTGGGTAAACTTAGGGACCGATGAACTCAGCAGTTTGGTCCCATAAGACGTTACCACAAATTTCCAGAATTTCCAAACGTTAGTCTATGTGTTAATTACTACACTTCTTTTCGTAAGCGTTTTAATTCTCTGGGACGGGCTCCACTGTAGTCACTTTATTTATACTCGTGACTACTAGTCCTTTTTGTTGCAGCAGTCTTCAGGTACCTAAGGCAGGGAAGTCGTGTGTGCCACCTGGTGTAAATTGTGTGAACTTAGTTCTCTGTGTCACTATACTTTAACTCTGTGTGACTGTATTTTAACTGTGTGTATATGTCCTCTTTTATGAATCTGGAAGTGAGTCCCTTCCGGCATCTGCCTAAACGAGTGTGGGAAACCGCCTCAAAATCAAAATCAGGCAATCCCGTACTCCAGCCACGGCTCGATCCGGATCTGGCTCACCATTTTGTCTCGAAAGCTATCGCACTGCTAGTTACGCTGTAAGAGCAGGTCATATTAATTACTACACTAATAGTACGTACGCTTCTTATACATCTTAGCTGCTGGTTTCGTTCTTCTTCAACAAGTGCTTATGACAGGAACTCCAGTGTCGAACGTTCACGGGATGGCAGATCGAGCAATCCCTGCGACAGTAGTTTGCCAGGGGCACTCCTTAACCTTCTGTTACCCGTACAGTAATCTCTGACGCGGTTACTAGCGCGGATGAAAGGTGTCATCCGCAACATAGACAGTATATTTAACGGTGTATATGAATAACTTTAAAAGGGTTTTATTTAAATCTAAAAATTATTTCGTTAATACACACATACAGTAAGGTATACACTAGGAGACAAATATTTTTGACGAATGTTCCTAAATAGTTCCAATTATTCCAGATAGCAACCAACATGTCATTCTCTCCGAGAACACCTCTATTAAGGATTCTATCAAACCGGAGACACCTCATGTGCAGCCTGAATTGGTTTTTGCTCATGCACAAATAGCATGATTCAATGATGATGATGATTTTTTGGTTTGTGGGGCGCTCAACCGCGCGGTTATCAGCACCCGTACAATTTCCCAACCTTTGCTCAGTCAAACCTCACCACTTTCAGGAATTATGATGAAGACAACACAAACACCCAGTCATCTCTAGGCAGGTGAAAATCCCTAACCCCACTCGGAATCGAACCCGGGACCCCGTGCTCGGGAAGCGCGAACGCGACCCCGAGACCACGAGCTGCGGACAGCATGATTCACGTCTGTTGCCATTTGACTTATCGCACAACTATGACAAACTCTTTCTAGCATGTCGCAGAGATTCGCACGGATATTATAAACCCATAAAATTCTGATCACTTGCCGGCCGTTGAAGCCGAGCGGTTCTAGACGCTTCAGTCTGGAACTGCACGACCGCTACGGTCGCAGGTTCGAATCCTGCCTCGGGCATGGATGTGTGTGATGTCCTTAGTTTGGTTAGGTTTAAGTATTTCTAAGTTCTAGGGGAGTGATGACCTCAGATGTTAAGTCCTATAGTGCTCGGAGCCATTTGAACCATTTTTGAAAGCTCTAATCTCTGTAACTTAAGCTTCTTTAGCATTACTTCTCTAGAAAAGCTACCACGAACTTCATTGATGTTGTAATAGTGGGTATTATACTTTCATTCAAGAATAACTTCATAATATACAGGGTGTTACAAAAAGGTACGGCCAAACTTTCAGGGAACATTCCTCAGAAACATATAAAGAAAAGATGTTATGTGGACACGTGTCCGGAAACGCTTAATTTCCATGTTAGAGCTCATTTTAGTTTCGTCAGTATGTACTGCACTTCCTCCATTCACCGGCAGTTGGCCCAACTGAAGGAAGGTAATGATGACTTCGGTGCTGGTGTCAACATGCGACTCATTGCTCTACAGTACTGGCATCAAGCACATCAGTACGTAGCATCAACAGGTTAGTGTTCATCACGAACGTAGTTTTGCAGTCAATGCAATGTTTACAAATGCGGAGTTGGCAGATGCCCATTCTATGTATGGATTAACGCGGGGCAATAGCCGTGGCGCGGTACATTTGTATCGAGACAGATTTCCAGAACGAAGGTGTCCCGACAGGAAGACGTTCGAAGCAATTGATCCGCGTCTTAGGGAGCACGGAACATTCCAGCCTATGAATCGCGACTGGGGAAGACATAGAACGACGAGGACACCTGCAATGGACGAGGCAATTCTTCGTGCAGTTGACGATAACCCTGTCAGCGTCAGAGAAGTTGCTGCTGTACAAGGTAACGTTGACCACGTCACTGTATGGAGAGTGCTACAGGAGAACCAGTTGTTTCCGTACCATGTACAGCGTGTGCAGGCACTATCAGCAGCTGATTGGCCTCCACGGGTACACTTCTGCGAATGGTTCATTCAACAATGTGTCAATCCTCATTTCAGTGCAAATGTTCTCTTTACGGATGAGGCTACATTCCAACGTGATCAAATTGTAAATTTTCACATTCAACAAGTGTGGGCTGACGAGAATCAGCACGCAATTGTGCAATCACGTCATCAACACAGATTTTCTGTGAACGTTTGGGCAGGCATTGTTGGTGATGTCTTGATTGGGCCCCATGTTCTTCCACCTACGCTCAATGGAGCACGTTATCATGATTTCATACGGAATACTCTACCTGTGCTGCTAGAACATGTGCCTTTACAAGTACGACACAACATGTGGTTCATGCACGATTGAGCTCCTGCACATTTCAGTCGAAGTGTTCGTACGCTTCTCAACAACAGATTCGGTGACCGATGGATTGGTAGAGGCGAACCAATTCCATGGCCTCCACGCTCTCCTGACCTCAACCATCTTGACTTTCCTTTATGGGGGCATTTGAAAGCTCTTGTCTACGCAACCCCGGTACCAAATTTAGAGACTCTTCGTGCTCGTATTGTGGACGGCTGTGATACAATACGCCATTCTCCAGTGCTGCATCAGCGCATCAGGGATTCCGTGCGACGGAGGGTGGATGCATGTATCCTCGCTAACGGAGGACATTTTGAACATTTCCTGTAACAAAGTGTTTGAAGTCACGCTGGTACGTTCTGTTGCTGTGTGTTTCCATTCCATGATTAATGTGATTTGAAGAGAAGTAATAAAATGAGCTCTAACATGGAAAGTAAGCGTTTCCGGACACATGTCCACATAACATATTTTCTTTCTTTGTGTGTGAGGAATGTTTCCTGAAAGTTTGGCCGTACCTTTTTGTAACACTCTGTATATTTCTGTCTTCGTTATACGAGTTTCATTTGACAAAAAATAATGGTTCATATGGCTCTGAGCACTATGGGACTTAACATCTGAGGTCATCAGTCCCCTAGAACTTAGAACTTCTTAAACCTAACTAACCTAAGGACATCACACACATCCATGCCCGAGGCAGGATTCTAACCTGCGACTGTAGCGGTCGCGCGGTTCCAGACTGAAGCGCCTGGAACCGCTCGGCCACAAAGGCCGGCTTTCATTTGTCGATACGGTAAATACGTAATGGCATTACAAGCTTTATTCTAGCAGTGGTAGGATATCTGCTGTTCCTCCATTTAGTTATTCCATCTTTTCATAAAAGAAAGACGTCATCCTGAATTACTTCCTCTTGTGATTCAGATTCGCACTTTCTGACAATTCTTGTTCTGTTGCCGAATCATCATCGCATTCATTTCCACAATCCTCGTTGTATGAGTCAACAATATCACTGTAGGATCCTTATCACTCATCTCTTGCAACCATTCCAGCCATACATTAGGATCTCTGCTAAACTCTGCCCTAGGCTTCTTTCCTTTGACAGTTATTCCACAAACTGCAAGTATAAGAATCTTTACATTTCGTTGGTAAGTTTGATAAAAATCAAAGTAACCGTAATTTGCTTAGATGCGACGAAAATTACGTACATGAAACTTGTACTGAATCTAGGGGAATAGTAAAGAAACAAACACTACTTTGTTTCAGGTTGTAGCAGTTGTGCTTGCGTGGATGAGCTGTGTCCACTAAGCTACAATAACATTTCGTAAACAATGCCAACTGCGTAACTGAAAGCCAATGATGGCTGAAAATAACGGATGGAGAGTTATCGGAAAGGTACTGGCGCGAACTCAATCCAGTCTAGTCAGACAAAATAGAGCGGAAAAATCTTGTGGATGACTAGCAACATTCGCGTGAACAACGGAGGGTTAAGTCTAACGTGTGCCGTGTTTTTTCGTGGTATATGTGACATCAGCTGTAGGGCCGCTCTACTACGTTGCGATGGACGACGCCTGCTTCCCCAGAGACTTGCCTTCTTTCCGCTGGGCCGGCACACTCTTCGAGGCTTGCTATCCCCCCGTAGCAGGCGACCTGTATATAGAGACAGAAGTCATGAATTTCTGATGCACGCTCCGACGTGAGATGGAACTAGCAACACTGTAGATCTGGGGCTGTTTCGTGAACTCGCGTTTGAGATGGGAGACGTGCAGAAGGCAGAGAATGGGATGAAATTCATTTTATAAGTATGAGCCGAGTAAGTATTTCTTTCTTTGGCTTTTTTGTGACGCAGTGATAGGAGTATTAGTCTCCAACGACCCGTGGACGACGAGGTCATTAGGGAAGGGATTTCACTAGAGCGCTCATAATATCATACCCGTAGAAGTAAGATACCTGAAAACAGCGTCAGAATAGGGAACATATGCCCGCGACTGTTGTGTGCTGTGGAGAGATTCCTGTTTAAAGGTCACTTTCGTCTCTACCAATGGTGGGAGATATTATCAAGTGCGTTAGGCCTCTAAAACACCAATATTGAAGTGTAACCGGAAGTTGCCTACGTTCTACTTTTGCCCAGGTACTGAACTAGACTATAGTATAAAAACGTCCTTTCCAGCAAACTATATGACCTCCGCCTTCCTCGATTCACTATCACCAGTCTCTATACATCGATTTGATTCTCACTTACGGGACTCTCGTGTTCAAATTTCATGCATATTCATGAATCTACACGAAATGCCCTACAGTTTTCACCCAAAAGTTGGCCGAGTCTGCAGCGAAATGTTCATCTGAGTTCGTTTTAGTTTAAAACTATCAAACACGGTACCTCATACGCATACACTTTTACTTTTTTAGTTTCATTTTCGTACTGTAGGCTATTAGCTGGTATCTACAGAAGAGCTATCTCGTGCACTTTTATTCCGCTATATTCTATTAGCATATCACGATTTCTTCATTTGTTTTCTGTAGGTTACGACTACTAGCCAAATGAAGGCTCATCACCCTATGAGCTTTTGCGATTACCTTTAAACTAACTGAACACATTAACTTCATCCAGTCTGATTTTTATCTGCTCAACAACCAAATCTTTCAAATGGAAGTGTTAAATAATAGCAGGAAATGTGAGTTTTTTCTCATCATCTGTGCTACACGTCGCACTGACGTTTACAAACTGTCCTCAACAAAGAACTGCACGATGCATTCGTTTGAACATTTTAACGATAGCCCTACGTCAATTACAGTTACAAAAAAAAGACTCATTTGTACAAAATTCGTCACCTCCTGTATAAATTGACCTAACTCATTGCAACTACCTTCGTACATTCTTTGATCAAAGGTTCTGCAGCATAACGATAAACCTCACTGATTGAATCAGTTTTATCTCACAATCCATATTATCTCACATGTTTTATTCCCCTTTCCCACATAAAGTCTCTTTACTGGATGTGCTACTTCTGTTCTCTTAGCTATTCATTCATAATCCGGAGACGTCGCATTTTTCGCAGAAAGTTTCCCTTTCCAGTTTGGCAGATAGCAATTTTTAGACAATATCTGCACTTCTCGCTCAGCTATAGATGTAACTGAGAACTACTCATTCTAGGTATATTTCTAAATTAATTTTGAATGCCAGATTCAACTTTCCAAACGAAAGTTAGTGTTTTTTATTCTTCAGTTCATTTCTGTGTTTCATCCACTCATCGATCTTAGGTACCCCAGGTACACGTGATGGTCAGTTGTTTTAGTGACACTATTGTTAAAACTTACCCACTTTGTTTCATCGTATTATTTGTACATCATTTTGGCGTTAATTGAAATAATTTAGGGTTCTAATTTGACACATGCTTTGTTGAAGGCATTAAACTTCCCTGATTCTTTCCTTTAGTCCGGAAACACCGATCACGTGAAATGGAAAAGTTATCTGCATCTATCAAAACTTTAAATAAATCACGGTCGGTTACACAGTGTTGCATCCTTATCTCCACCTGGAAATACGTATTTTATTATATATATATATATATATATATATATATATATATATATATATATATATATATTATAATGCAGCCAGTTCTACATATATATATATATATATATTAATGCAGCCAGTTCTACATGTTAGTGAAGCAGTCAACGTCAGTTAATACTGATTTCAATGAAGTGCATTACAAGCTGTCGTCCTTGTGCAACGGTATGTGCGTTCAATTCTTGGAGAAGCCTTCTGCCAACAAGAGCCTCAATTCGGTGTTGCTAAGGCTCTAGTGATTTCCGGAACAACTACTTCTCGGGAGCTCTCTTGGATACCTCAAGACTTGACCTCTATCCGAAGTCGATCGCCACGACTGGAAATGTATCCACAAGCGGAGGAATGATTGATCCTGGATCCCATCTCTAAGAATAAGTAACTGACCTGGTCGAACTCATCAGAGATTTTGTTGCTGCACAATTCAAAGATGGTAACGTCTGGTCAGAAAGGAAATTGCCGAGAAACATAATGAAGAAGAAGATGAATCGTAATAGATTGTACTACTATGAGAACTGAAGGACACTCACGACCGCGGCGTAAGAAAAGTACGTATTGGTTTCAGAAAAAGAGCTGTGGACAGAAAAACAAAATCATTGAAAATCCATGACAAAAGAAATACAAATCCTTGGCGCGATTCTTACAGCATTCTGACAATATTCATCCTCCGTAGGGTTGTCTGTAATAAATAAATCTTGTGTGATGTAGTGAATTCGCAGGTAGAGGTCGGACCTCGACTGTCGACTTCAATACAAGTAGCGCTTGTATTCATACATCCATCAACGCGACACAAGAGACACCAATAACAAAAACAATTCTTTTGTAATATGATGTGTTTTATAACATTTGAAACGATTAAAGAAATTTATATTTTTAAGCTCCATTCAGCCGTCTAGTTTCCAAATAAAATTTGGCTATATAGAATAAGAAATTAGACTGCTGAAAGCTGATTAATTTGATATCCTGTATCGAACAGCCGAGTCCCGCAACCATCTCTGGACATACAGAGATTTATATTTTTGTCTAAAAACTCAGGTTGAGACAAAGTTAAGTAGAAAATGAAAGACATGTCTGCATACGCCATCAGTTTTTGTACAATCTAAATACACTGATTTACAAACCAAAACAGAAAATGACGGTACAACATTAAATATTTAGGCTATTACTAGCCTTGCCGCTTCTCTGTGATGTCGCCAGCGTACACATTCGACACAAATACTGAACACATCTCCTCCTCACCCTCCCTGTGTCCACCTCTTCATCCCTCTCCCTTTCCCTCTCATCTTCCCACTGTCTTGTTCACCTCATCCCTCCACCTCTGTCTATCTTCTCCACCTCAGTCTGTCTCTTTTCATCTCCTCCTCCCCTCTGTCCATTTCTATCTGACCATATATTCTTCCTCCCTCCTTTTCCACCAGCCCATTTACCATCTACACCTTCCATATGCCTTATGCATCTCCCCTCCTCCCCTTTCTCTGTCCATTTCCTACTCCATCTCACTCTACCCATCACTTCATCCATCTCAACCTGCCTGCAGCCACACTCATTGGCATGTGTAGCCCTTGCAGTGCACTTCAGTAAAGCAGACCAATACTATTCCAACAATATACCTGTCATGCAGGGAAGGCTACACATCAGGGGCTTGAAAATCATTTATCTGTCATGCAATACAGGTCGATAAAGCAGTCCGATACTACTCCAACATAACGAGTCTTTCATGTAGACAACCTACATGATATGGTCCAGAAAACAGTTTCCTGTCCCTGATATGTAGGCTGCCCTGCATAGCAGATTGATTTGGTAGGTTGATACTGTTCCAACACTACATGCCTGACACAATGAGCAGCCTGAGAAAAACATGTTTTTGCCCATGTCTCTGCTACTGTTGGAGCCAGGCGGTGATAAATCCCACAGTCCTGATACTTGTGAGGCACTGTTGTTTGTGTGCCAAATTTAGTTGAAATCGATCCAAGAGTTACATGCACATGTGTACCTCACAGCAAAAAACCGCTATTTCCCCATCCTACATCTAATTCACGATACAATCAACCAAACTGTTAAAAGATATCCGTACTATGGTGTTCTACACACAACATGGCATTTCAGTCAATGGACAACCACGCCAATGATGACGTCAAGGCACCTATCAAATGGGTTAGTGTTTGTCGGGTAGTCGCATATCCCACAATCACCGTCTACAGAGTCATAGATGGTGCAGTATGGCACAGAGAAGACGCCTACCAGACTCTCTGTTAAGGAGGACCGTAGAAAGAATGGAAGTAGCCAATCGCAAGCCTTTGTGGCCCGAAGGTATAATGTGAATCGTTCTGTTGCTTCTCGGACGTTGTGAAAGAGTATAGAGATCGTAATTTTATCCCAAAGACCAGGGCAAGGTCGACCACGTGTTGCATCAGAAAGAGACGACTGTTATTTGACTGTATGGGCACGATGGTGCTGCTTTAGTACTGCACAGCATCTGGCATCCAACCTCGCAGCATCCACTGGACGTCTTGTATCGACGCAAACGATGTTCAGAAGGCTTCGGCAGAGTGACCTTTACTGTCAGAGATCTGCTGTATGTGTACCTCTGACTTGTCTTCACAGAAGGATATGTCTAGAGTGGACTCGTCAACATCCCACCTGGATGGTCTAACAGTGGACCAATGTTCATTACACACATGAGTCCCGATTTGGTCTGGAGAATAATTCACGGCGGATTCTCATCTGAAGGGAACGCCGAACACAATTTCGGGACCCAAACATTATGGAAAGACACCGATATCGAAGAGTATACCTAATTGTGTGAACTTGTACAGGTGAATCGGCAAAGTTTGACTGCTGTCAGGTATCGTGACGAGATCTTGGTACCTCATGTACGGTTGATTGGCGACTCCATGGAGTGTTCTGTGCACCACGACAACATAATGGAATAATTGGAAGGAGAAACAGCATTGGTCGTATTTTTTTTGTTTTATTATCCGCAAAATCGATTTTCGGTCACTTAGTGACCATCCTCAGTGCTAGAAGTTAAAAATTTCACATAACGATCAGAGAGTATAAAACAGAAAATCACAACTACACCTGCGTATGAACATAACAGTTGGTAGGAACATATCTGTAATATACAATTAAAGTTGGTAGGCACTGGTATCAACAAGCTTAGGGCGATCACATAAACTGAGGCCGCTGTTTACATGCACCTGTTCAGCAGACCTCGGTGTGACAGGGCTTGGAACGCCCTCTATGTGACATGTGTCACTGAAGACTTAATATTACTGGTTTTGCGAGATATTAACGCAAAATAACTCTTGTGCATTTGTGAATCATGAAGTAATTCAAATTTAAAATGTACGTAAAACACATAGCAGACGATGGGGGAAGGAAACATATAAAATAAATTGGAATATTGTTTTTAAAAAACAAACTTACAAAACATAAAACAGATCGATAATAAGTTGTCAGAGTGCAGGACAGGTAAAAGAGAAAAGGACAATGAAAAAGAATAATATATGAATAACATGAAATGAGGTATAACACAGGTTTTTAAAAAACATAATACCCACCATCTGGCGTGGGAAGTTAGAAGTATAACGTTCGTGATTTACGTAAAATGTTACGTTTAGACTAAGGAGTCAAATATATGAAAAATAGTAATAGTACGAAACGGCCATTACGTAATAATTAAAACCGGTTGTTACGTAATTATTTTTGATGTATGTAAACAATTCCTTTTCTGTTTGAATAAGTGCTGGATATCGTGCATAGCCTATTGTTAATTTCTCTAAAGTACGATGTATATTTCTGGGTTAGTGGCACTATTACCTGTCCTTCCTCATGATGGTTTCTCGATGTATGATGTATACTACTTGTTCGCATCTTGTATTTTAAATTTATTTCAATAACGCAATTAGAATTATAGGTACTTCTCAAGTCTGCTTTTAGTTCATATGGGTCCCACTGCTATTATAAGTTACGTAAAATCAAATTATTTTTATTAGTATTCAAAGCTGGTTGCTTGGCAATTTTATTATTGTTTTATCAACCTGTGAATGTATGTATGGGTTCAGACCCAGTGCTTATGTGGAAGCGTACAACCAGTGTTATAAAAATGATAGCCTCTCCAAATGGGACGAACCCTATAAACGGATTCGGAGCCCGTAACAAAGACTAGCTATTACTCGGAAAAATTATTCCTCAATTTTGAATACATTACTATTCGACTAAAGAAAGTGGAGTCAGGCGTCGGCGACTGCAAAGGCAACTCAACATCAGGGCCGGTGAAGCAAAGGTTGAAAACCTTCGAAAAAGTTCTTATTTCTCAACTGTAGCTGGTCATTAAGTAGGTTTTCCTTATCAAGCAGCAGATGTTTAAAGATTTGCAATTCCTCAAGGGTGTCAAGCCTAGTGCCTTTAACCTCGCAGTTTAATAGCTCTGTGTTATTTGGTGGATTAGGAGCATGGGCCAATTGAACAAGGACTAATGTCAAGGATATGGAGAAGAGAAATAATGCAGAATCAATTCAATTGAAACAGTTTTAATGTGCTGCTACGGTACATCATACCAATACATACCAGTACCATTGCTGCTACAAACGTTGCTCAATATGGCAACCATCAGTGTCCAGAAGAGTCTGAAAGGGCAGGATTGTATTCTGCATAGCAGAACGAAGCATGTCCTTAGGTTTGCTGGCTACCACTCTCGACAAGCTGCTCTTCAGCACATGTGTGAATGTTCTCCGGCTAAACCCTGTGCTTCAGGTAGCCACGCAACCTGAAATCAAAGGGAGGGAGATCAGGCGATCGTGCAGACCCAGCATTTGGAAATGATCGGTTGATAATTCAATCGTTTCCAAATGTATTTCGGAGTAGCAGGTGAACGTCATGAGCGATGTGCAGTGGGGCCTCATCTTGCATGAAAACTGTTGAGTTCAATGCGTCTCTCACCTGCAGGATGAGTATCACATGCTCGCAAAACGTATCTCAGTAACGCTGGCCAATCATACTGCACGTCTTTGATCCTTGAACGCCAACCTGTTGAAAAAGAATAGGCCAATGACGAACGTAGCCGTGATGCTACGCCATATGGTGACACATTCGCCGTACAGAAGAACTTAATGCACAGTGACTGGAGGTGAAGATCCCCACACTCAGCAATTCTGTGTGTTCACCTCATCCGTCAGGGAAAAATGAGCTTCATCCGTCCATAGGACGGTCCAGGGCCAGCCCTTGTCAACTTCAATCCTTGCGAGAAAGTGGAGAGCGAAGTCAACACGTCGTTGTGTGTCCTGTGGTGCAAGCTGCTGTACGATATGGATCTTATACGGATACCATTTGAGAATGGATCGAAGCACCTTCAGAACAATGGACCACGGGATGTTCAACTGTCGTGACAGAGCACGTGCACTGACGATCGGGAATTGCTCACAGCGTTGTTTGCCACAGAAACAGTGATTTCGTCAACCACCTGCCAGCTCCTTCCCGGAACGACGCCCAGTTCTCCAGTTGATTCGAACTTCTTCATCATGCTCCCCACAGCAGGTGGAGAAAGAGTGCACTGCGGCATTACTGTTGTTTTGATAACAGAGCTTCACGAATAATGTCCTGCTCCTTTAATCCAAACTCACGTTGACACGTTAACAAGTGCACTGCGACTGGTCAGATGTGTGAGACTTTGAATCATGACGAGTGATCACGGCACCTGGTGGCATTAGTTTGAACTGGACGGTAGCGCTGTGACACATGGAAGTCATGCACCCTATTCTCTAGACATTAATGCTACCAAGCTTGGTACTCGTATAGAAACTAGTCTCCGTTTAATAACGTGTCAAATATGGAAACTTGAATTATAACCATCCTGCACTTCTGGCACTGGTTTTTTCGGTTTGGCAGGTCTTAAGTTAGAGCAGCCGTAGTCTTGGGAGGAGAATCTGGAGATGGAGCTGGTGTACAGCCTGTTCGCGAGCGACATAGACAGGGCAGCGAAGGCTGCCTGCCGGCCGGAGTGGCCGAGGGGTTCTAGGCGCTACAGTCTGGAACCGCGCGACCGCTACGGGCGCAGGTTCGAGTCCTGCATCGGGCATGGACGTGTGTGATGCCCTTAGGTTAGGTTAGGTTTAAGTAGTTCTAAGTTCTAGGGGACTCATGACCTCCGAAGTTAAGTCCCATAGTGCTCAGAGCCATTTGAACCATTTTTGAGGGCTGCCTTTGGAACAGCAGCGCCTGTGAAGGATCAGTAGCCCTTGGAGGAAGGTCGCGGGCAGGGGTGTCCCTGGGAGGGTGTAGTGACTGGAGCGGCTAGTGGTTGTTGCAACTCCTCACAGGAGCTGCAGAACTGAGTTTCAACGGGGCAATGCGTGTCTTTCCACGGAATTGGTTGCAGCGTTGATCTGCTGGCCACTGCCCTTCTTGGTGAGCCGCTATATTTGAAAGTCACTGTTTGAAAATCGTTCTTCAGCTTTCACCGTTAGTCGTTGCTGTTAAAGCTCCCCTACCGGCAATGTACTGTGTTCCCACACCATATCGGCATACCTGTTATTTGACTTGGCTTGGATGTGCTCACTTTCTTAGCCCACTCCAGCGTCTCGATTTCTACGGAACTTCCAGCTTGCCAATTGGTAGTTGGTATTGTAATTCTGGAACTTCTGTCCCCGACCTGAATGGATTTTGGGATTGTTTGGGGGAAGAGACCAAACAGCGAGGTCATCGGTCTCATCGGATTAGGGAAGGACGGGGAAGGAAGTCGGCCGTGCCCTTTCAAAGGAACCATCCCGGCATTTGCCTGGAGCGATTTAGGGAAATCACGGAAGACCTAAATCAGGACAGTCGCACGCGGGATTGAACCGTCGTCCTCCAGAATGCGGGTCCAGTGTGCTAACCACTGCGCCACCTCGCTCGTTATCTGAATGGAGATCTAGAAGATACAGTGCTCGCCATTTCTCAGTGCGTCAGTGTAATCTCACTGGTTTGTTAAAGGTCTGAAAAATTACTTCCCTTTTAAAGACTGCTCTGTACAACTGCCTATACATGTTTAAAGATCTTAGTCCCCCTTGAAAGTTCCTTGAGGTTGATAAGTTATTTCTAAATTTATTTTTAGGGCACCTCAAGATAATTTTTTTTCTATTTTAATGCACCCTTCAAAGGTGGTTGAGAGTAAATTTACCCCGATTTTCGAAGAGATTTTTATATACCTTTTAAAAGAGGGTCAGCCTGACTCGGGTTCTTTGTAATCACCAGTTTAAATCAAACCTTAATGTCCTTCTCGCGCTCTTGTTATCGGTTAAGGTTAAGTATAAATCTCGATCAACTGCTACCAACTAAATTGTTGATCTGTAAAGTAACCAGTATTCATTCCTGTTTAGTCTTTTTAGATCGACTCAACCTATTTGTTCCTGCAATTATTCCACGTGTAGTCTGGCGCCTAGGTCAATTAAGGGAATCGGCACATGATCAACATGTCATATACTGTTCTTAATACGGTGAGCAAGTTGCTTTCCATCTACATTTTGAGTAAAGTTATAATTTCAGGTAACTGAATTTTTCCCAGTTTCACTGAACGGAAAATTTTTAAATTCTGTTTGAATATCGGACTGGAGTCTGTTATGCGATACACATTGCTAAGCCTACCTGTAAGATAATTTTTACTTAGTTGTTCAAATTAAATTTGGCAGCAACTGACTCTCTATCTAAACTTTGGGCTTCAGTTTGTATTGCTGTTCAGATTGCTGAGCATGCCTGTAAAACCATATTTTGCTTAATTGTTTCAAGTTAAATTATCTATTTATTTATTCTGGTTGCTCTTTTTGCTGAGCCTGTCTGTAATACCACAAGTTGCTTAATTGTTCTATGCATGCTACCAGTCTAAACAACCCCAAGCGACTCAGTAAAAAAGAAAAAAATTAGCCACGACATGTGCTTAGTCCTACTTTAGCAGCCCTTGTCCTGCTGTCCTGCCACTCCAGGTGCTACAACAAAACTTAGAAACGTATACAGTTTTAATATTGAAACTCTTTCGTAGTGTCGGGTAGAGATAAGTTACTAGGTGACTGAAGAGGAGTTAATGCTGCATGGCCGAAATGACGTGGAAGCACTGGAGTGGTATGAGATGAGGAAGTATTCTACCGTCCTAAGGGGAAAGTTTACAGATCCATTCTCCGTGCAGTGGCTCTATACGGCTCAGAATGTTGGGAAACAACAACGACAGATGAACAAGCGCTGCATACACAGATGTTGCGCTGGTCAACGGTTGCCACTGCACTGGACTGCACTAAATACGAACGTGCTGTGAACAGATGGCATTGACAAAAATCACCAACAAATTAAGAGAAACAAATCTTAGATGGACACATCATCAAAAGCGACTGCTATTCTGTGACAAAGAAACTCCCTGCATTATGACCCATAAGGAAGTTGTCATGTGCCCCTCCCATCTGCTACACGTCTATAACCACATCCATTGTAAAACGTATTAGGATTTCTAGGCGTCCCATTCGAATATAGAGCGTGGCAAGAATGATTGCTGAAACGTCTCTGTCTTTCTTTCCCCTAGCGTTTACGCTGTCTTGTACGGGGTCTAATGCCGGATGCGCTTCTGTACGCCTCATTCGTCGGGAAAATCGGAGGAGGAAATTCTTGCGCAACATACGTCCTTGAATCGTGCGAACTTTGTTCTGTGTGTTATCATGCTGAAACAGTTTGTACGTCGTATTCCCTGGGGCGGAATTTCGGGAAGCAGCCCAACAGTTACCTAAGCGAGCGTAACAAACCCCCTAAAAACCACTTTCAGGTTGGAAAGTGTACCCATTGACGGTCGTTGATCCTCCGTGCGAATTCTATTCACCCCTGCCTCACCTCTCAATCTCGTGAACAAGCGCTCTGTGCTTTATGCTATACGAGCAGGTCACTGAAATGCCTCTCTGTGTTCTAATTACTGTTGTCATGGCAGTCCCTACGAAAGCGATGCGTCGGTTGGGGGAAGGGTGTGTTGTGTGTGTGTGTGGGGGGGGGGGGGTGGAAGGGAGGGAGTGTAGTAAATCGCTAGATTTCTCACTTAATACTGGTTCTCTAAACGTTGTAGTAGGCTTTCGGAGGATAGTTCGCGTCTACCTCCAAGTGTCTGTAAATTCTTGAAGAACAGCCTTTTAGCCATTAGCTGTATGAATTATTCTTTCTCCTTTACCGCTTCCAGTCATAGCGACTATCTTCATAGGAAGAAAATGCAGTACATCTAATGGGTAAGCAATACATATTTCCTTGGGATGAACTGAAAGTTTAAATTCGTCTAAAGGGATGAGGAATTGCTTATCTGCCTGATGCACTCTTTTTCCTCCTATGCTGATGGTCTCTTACGACCGAAACCGCTACAGAACAAAGAATAATTCGCGCAGCTGATGACTAAAATGCGTTCTTCAGGTTCGTAACAGCTATATCGAGTCACATCACTGAAATATATGTCAGTTTTCCTTTGTTAGCATCTACTTGATGCTCTCGCGTGGGTCAAATAGACCTGTAATGACTCTTGCTGCTCTTCTTACTATTTTTATTTTTACACATTTTACACTTCCAGTTCCGTAGGAAAAAAACTGAGGAGCAAACCTCCAAGGTCATGGAATGCCTCAAAACATGAAATTAAAACATAAAAGTAATAACAGATAAAAAAATGCTTATGAACCCAAAAATGACAGGCCATAAGTTCATGTAAACGCAGTCAACAATATAACACAGGAATCAAATTAATTTTTCAAGGAATGCCTCGTCAGAATAGAAGGAGTGATCCATGAGGAAACTCTTCAGTTTCCATTTTGAATTTTTGTGCTAGCTTATTGAAAATGGATGTAGCAATATACCACACACCTTTCTTCACAAGAGTCAAGGAAGTGCGATCCAAATGCAGATTGGATTCCTGCCTTGTATTAACCGAGTGAAAATCGCAAATTCTTGGCAATAAGCTGATACTGTTAACAAGAAACGACAGTAAAGAATTATTAACAGGGGTCGAAGGGAGGTTCGCGAGCTTACACCACTTATTGCCCAAACAGCCAGTTTCTGAGCCAAAAATATCCTTTGATAATGGGAAGAGTTACCTCAAATTATAATACTATACCTTGTAAGCGAATGAAAATAAACAAATTATACTGCTTTTCTTGTCGAACTACTACTTACTTCAGATACCATTCGAATTGTAAAAATGGCAGCATTAAGTTTTTGAACAAGTTCTTGAACGTGGGCTTCACTCGACAGTTTCTATCTATCTGAACACCTAGAAATTTGAACTGGTCAGTTTCACTAATCATATGCCCATTCTGTGAAATTAAAACGTCGGCTTCTGTTGGATTGTATGTTAAAAATGTAAAACTGAGTCTTTGATTTAACGTTAGTTTATTTCCTACAGACCATGAACAGGCTTGAACTGCACTATTTGAAACAGTGACAACGTTGCACACTACATCCTTTACTATCAAGTTACTGCCATCTGTGAACAGAAATATTTTAGAATCACCTATAATACTGTAGGGCATATTAATTATATAAATGAGGAACAGGAGTGGCCTCAGCACTGATCCCTGGAGCAATCTCCCACTGAAACCCCACATCACAGCCATTCTCAACGCTATGGAGAATGAGCTTTTGCGGTCTGTTATTAAACTAAGAGGCGAACCAGTTGTGAGCTACTCCCTTTATTTCATGATGGTCCTACTTTTGGAGCAATATTTTGTCATCAACACAATCAAACGCCTTAGTTAAATCACAAAAGATGCCTAACGTTTGAAACCTTCCGTTTAATCCATCCAGTACCTCACACAGAAAACCGAATATAGCATTTTCTGTTGTTAAACCACTTTTAAAACCAAACTGTTCTTTTCACAGCAAATTATGTGAAATAAAATGATCAATTGTCCTTACATACACAGCCTGTTCAGTAACTTTAGCTAACACTGATGGCACAGAAATAGGTCTAAAATTGTCTACATTATCCCTTTCTCTCTTTATGTAAGGCGGCTTTACTACTGAGTACTTTAATCGTTCAGGAAACTGACCTTTCTTAAAGGAAAAATTACAGATATTGCTAAGTACGGGTCTAACATGTGCAGCACAGACTTCTTAGGCTTCAGTGAGTTAATTATTGACTCAATCTGTCCCTTGTCAGTATAATAGAGGAGTATTTCAGACATTAGTCTTGGAAAGGCATTTTCCAGAGTTATGCACTGAAGTACCAAAGAAACTGGTATAGGCATGCGTATTCAAATACAGATATATGTAAACAGGCAGAATGAGGCGTTGCGGTTGGCAACGCCTATATAAGACAGCAAGTGTCTGGCGCAGCTGTTAGATCGGGGCCGGCCGAAGTGGCCGTGCGGTTAAAGGCGCTGCAGACTGGAACCGCAAGACCGCTACGGTCGCAGGTTCGAATCCTGCTTCGGGCATGGATGTTTGTGATGTCCTTAGGTTAGTTAGGTTTAACTAGTTCTAAGTTCTAGGGGACTAATGACCTCTGCAGTTGAGTCCCATAGTGCTCAGAGCCATTTGAACCATTTGTTAGATCGGTTACTGCTGTTATAATGGCTGGTTATCAAGATTTAAGTGAGTATGAACGTGGTGTTATAGTCAGCGCACGACCGATGGGACACAGCATCTCCGAGGTAGCGATGAAGTGGAGATTTTCCCAGACGACCATTTCACGAGTGTACCGCGAATATCAGGAATCCGACATCACTGCGGCCGGAAAAAGATACCGCAAGACCGAGACCAACGACCACTGAAGAGAATCTTTCAACGTGGCAGAAGTGCAACCCTTCCGCAAATCTCTGCAGATTTCAATGCTGAGCCATCCCAAGTGTCAGCGTGCGAACTATTCAACGAAACATCATCGATATGGGCTTTCGGAGCCGAAGGCTCACTCGTGTACCGTTGATTACTGCACGATACGAAGCTTGAAGCCTCGTGTGGGCCCGTCATCACCGACATTGGACTGTTGATGATTGAAACATGTTGCCTGGTCGGACGAGTCTCGTTCCAAATTTTATCGAGCGGATGGACGTGTAAGGGTATGGAGACAACCTCATAAATTCATTGACCCTGCATGTCAGCAGGAGGCTGTTCAAGCTAGTGGAGGTTCTGTGATGGTGTGGGACGTTTGCAGTTGGACTGATATGGTACTCACGATACGTCTAGAAACGACTCTGACATGCATCTTGTCTGATCACCTGTATCCATTCATGTCCATTGTGCATTCCGACGGTTTTGTGCAATTCCAGCAGGACAATGCATCACCCCACACGTCCAGAACTGCTACAGAGTAGCTCCAGGAACATTCTTCTCAGTTTAAACACGTCCGCTGGCCACCAAACCCCCCAGAAATGAAGAATACTGAGCATATCTGGGATGCCTTGCAACGTGCTGTTCAGAGGAGATCTCCACCCTCTCATACTCTTACGGATTTTTTTTTTTTTGGGGGGGGGGGGACCTACACCATATTAGGCAGGTGTATGAGTTTCTTTCCCTGCAGAAAACAAGTTTTTATTTAATTCACCAGCAATGCTCAGAAAGCGATTTTTAAATACTGTACATACATCTGATTTAACAGTAACAGAAACATTTTTACTACGAACTGACTTTATATCGTTGACCTTGTGCTGCTGACCGGACATCTCCCTCGCGTCTTGCCATATGGTTTAATTTTACCCTGAGAATTGGCTCTTCTATATTTGCGTACTAAATACTCTTCTAACATTTTGATACAATTCCCACTTTGTTCTACATTATATCCTTATCCCACCAGTCATCCGTCCAGGCTGCTGTTTCTTGCTAGTACTCTGTTTAAGGAATGACGAGATACGTTTGAAGTTCTCTAACGCTATACATACAGCAATAAGGAATAGCGCAGTAGGCAGTACAGTTGAAGAGGAATGGACATCTCTAAAAAGGGCCATCACAGAAGTTGGGAACGAAAACATAGGTACAAATAAGGTAGCTGCGAAGAAACCATGGGTAACAGAAGAAATACTTCAGTTGATTGATGAAAGGAGGAAGTACAAACATGTTCCGGGAAAATCAGGAATACAGAAATACAAGTCCCTGAGGAATGAAATAAATAGGAAGTGCAGGGAAGCTAAGACGAAATGGCTGCAGGAAAAATGTGAAAACATCGAAAAAGATATGATTGTCGGAAGGACAGACTCAGCATACAGCAAAGTCAAAACAACCTTTGGTGACATTAAAAGCAACGGTGGTAACATTAAGAGTGCAACGGGAATTCCACTGTTAAATGCAGAGGAGACAGCAGATAGGTGGAAAGAATACATTGAAAGCCTCTATGACGGTGAAGATTTGTCTGATGTGTTAGAAGAAGAAACAGGAGTCGATTTAGAAGAGATAGGGGATCCAGTATTAGAATCGGAATTTCAAAGAGCATTGGAGGACTTACGGTCAAATAAGGCAGAAGGGATAGATAACATTCCATCAGAATTTCTAAAATCATTGGGGGAAGTGGCAACAAAACGACTATTCACGTTGGTGTGTAGAATATATGAGTCCGGCAACATACCATCTGACTTTCGGAAAAGCATCATCCACACAATTCCGAAGACGGCAAGAGCTGACAAGTGCGAGAATTATCGCACAATCAGCTTAACAGCTCAAGCTGCTTACAAGAATAATATACAGAAGAATGGAAAAGAAAATTGAGATTGCGCTAGGTGACGATCAGTTTGGCTTTAGGAAAAGTAAAGGGACGAGAGAGGCAATTCTGACGTTACGGCTAATAATGGATTTGTCGACGTGGAAAAAGCGTTCGACAATATAAAATGGTGCAAGCTGTTCGAGATTCTGAAAAAAGTAGGGGTAAGCTATAGGGAGAGACGGGTCATATACAATATGTACAACAACCAAGAGGGAATAATAGGAGTGGACGATCAAGAACGAAGTGCTCGTATTAAGAATGGTGTAAGACAAGGCTGTAGCCTTTCGCCACTGCTCTTCAATCTGTACATCGAGGAAGCAATGATGCAAATAAAAGAAAGGTTCAGGAGTGGAATTAAAATACAAGGTGAAAGGATATCAATGATACGATTCGCTGATGACATTGCTATCCTGAGTGAAAGTGAAGAAGAATTAAATGATCTGCTGAACGGAATGAACAGTCTAATGAGTACACAGTATGGTTTGAGAGTAAATCGGAGAAAGACGAAGGTAATGAGAAGTAGTAGAAATGAGAACAGCGAGAAACTTAACATCAGGATTGATGGTCACGAAGACAATGAAGTTAAGGATTTCTGCTACCTAGGCAGTAAAATAACCAATGACGGACGGAGCAAGGAGGACATCAAAAGCAGACTCGCTATGGCAAAAAAGGCATTTCTGGCCAACAGAAGTCTACTAATATCAAATACCGGCCTTAATTTGAGGAAGAAATTTCTGAGGATGTACGTCTGGAGTACAGCATTGTATGGTAGTGAAACATGGACTGTGGGAAAACCGGAACAGAAGAGAATCGAAGCATTTGAGATGTGGTGCTATAGACGAATGTTGAAAATTAGGTGGACTGATAAGGTAAGGAATGAGGAGGTTCTACGCAGAATCGGAGAGGAAAGGAATATGTGGAAAACACTGATAAGGAGAAGGGACAGGATGATAGGACATCTGCTAAGACATGAGGGAATGACTTCCATGGTACTAGAGGGAGCTGTAGAGGGCAAAAACTGTAGAGGAAGACAGAGATTGGAATATGTCAAGCAAATAATTGAGGACGTAGGTTGCAAGTGCTACTATGAGATGAAGAGGTTAACACAGGAAAGGAATTCGTGGCGGGCCGCATCAAACCAGTCAGTAGACTGATGACCAAAAAAAATGTTATCGGCACTATAAACATCCTGCTACTGTTCTTCCTAAACGAGGTGTAAAAAACTCTCAGTCTGCCGTTGGATTAGTTTTTCTACAATGCTTGACATTTGTTTAAGTGAAAAAACATTTTAGTGTTAAAATTTGTGCATCGTGGTCTGAAAGACCATTCACCCTTTTACTAAAAGAATGCCCTTCTAGTAATGAAGAATGAATAAAAATACTGTCTAAGATTGTGCTACTGTTTCCCTGCACCCTTGTTGGAAGAAAACACAGTCTGCATTAGATCATATGAATTATGGAGATCTTTCACTACCCTTTTTCTTGCACACTCACATACAAAATTAATAAAGTCACCACATATAACCAATTTTTGTATTTTCTATAAAGTGAACCAAGAACCCTCTGGGGCTTCAGCATAAATGCTCTGAACTAAGGGACCTACAATAATAACCATAAGAGGTTTAGTTTCACTAAATTCAGCTGTCTTAGTATACGTTCAATATCCCTTGTTATTCCCATTTGGTATGGGTTGCACACACTTGAATAATGATCTAGAACAGTTCACATGAGTGTTGTGTAAGGAATGTAGGGCTACTTCATTTTCCCCGTTGTTGCTGTTGTTCGTGATTCAGCTCTCAATGTTACTCTATTTTGTGCAAGCTTCTTCATTTTCAAATAACTGCTGTAACCGACATCCATTTGAAACTGTTTACTGTGTTCAGCCCTTGGTTTCCGTCTACAATTTTTATCCTCTTACTACCCTCCAGTACTAAATTTATGATTTCTTGATGCTCATGATCTATCCTGATCACCTTTTTCAATCACATGGTAACTTTTTATATATTGTTAAATTAACAGTTTGCGCAACACTATGTTAGTCTTTTCATAACTAGTAAATAAAACCGCAAGATACTATTACTAAGGAGGAACGTATGGTACTTATAATCATTTATTTTTTCTGTATCACTTCCTGAACTTAGCTAAATATTTACACAAGAATTCTACACTAGCCTTTCTTTTGTATCGTGGACATGGGGCTAAGATAATGAGAGTTGCATGCTGTGGTGTTTTTTCGTAAGTAACTTAGTGTATCTGTCTCGCCGTTGGTAGCTTGAAAACCGAAATTTAGCTGCTTTTGTAAGTCACCAATGTGTGCTTGCGTGAACGTTTTTCCTCATGTTGAGCGCACCAGCATATTTGAGCTACTCGCCACTGGTTACTTCGTGCTCCAGCTCAGTAGAATAGGCAGCGCTCAGTGGTCCGGAGCTGGACAGCCCTGTTTCCAATTACTCACCCGCAGTTTTTATTTTTATTAGGGGCAAATCAACTTGCTCATCACGTTAAGGCGTGCACTTACTGCTAAGTGACTCTCAAATAAGATCTGTGTACAACTTTTCTTGCTAGAATTTCACAACACTTGCTTATCCGAGGCATGGTGCTTCGGAATGGTAAGTCCCCAACTGTTTATAATTGAGGAAATTTTTACAAATATTTATTTTGTCTGTCTCAGTTGCATGAATATACATTTTACTGCTGCCGTGGTTACCGATTTTGACCATTCTCAAACCACACATCTAAAAATTACAAAATACATTTCATACTGAAATATTTCCATACTGTAAGCATATTCACTTTACAAGTACTTACATGACTATAGACATACCTTGTTATTAACCTAACTATCTACGCAACATTGTGTCAAAAGGCACGAATTGTTCGAAAAAGGCAAACTGTGAGCAACATGTACTCTCATTGATAAGATAGTCTATGTGTCTACTGTTAGAAAGACAAAACCAAACTGACAAACATAATTTTTAGTGGCCAACAGGACAGCTTGGTATGTGTTCGATTCCACGACCCAGGCATTGCGTGATACTGTACATTTTGGTCATAAAATGTGCTGTACTGTTTGTATCAGTGGTACTTATGATTATTTCCTTTCACAGTGGAAGGGGTACATTGTTATGGAACTACTGTGCGTAGGTTGTGTGCAAGCGTACTCGCTTGCTACACTTATGCAAATGTGCATTACTATCTGCAAACTTCATGATGATGCATGTTATATGCAACAGCCTCTTTTATAACATAGCTCTTTGAAAATGGTGTATTAATGTCAATTTTATGTGATACTTTGATGTAAACCTGATAGTTTTCTTTATTATACAATAGTTATCAAGTGCATCCGAAAGTTATCGTAAGAGAAGTAAGGTCAAGTGATCATTTAACGTTGCTTCTCTACAGCAATTCAAATAGGTTTCTCCTCTCTCATTCCTACTACCAAGCCCACGTTCTCCCGTAAGCATTTCTTTTGCTCCTTCCCCTTAAACCGCATTCCAATCCCCGATGACTATTAGGTTTTCATCTCCCTTTAAATTCTGAACTACCATTCAGTATTCTCGTATAGTTTCTCTATCTCTTTACCTTCTGCTTGCGACGTCGGCATGTGTACCTTGACTGTTGCTGTCGGTGTTAGTTAAAGTTTTTTACAACACAGAAGGCATTATTTTTACCTGTCCCACTCTCGCATTTTGGATAGTTAGATACCATCACACGATCAATTACTTCTTTTTTTCCACTTTAAAAACTAATGGAGAAAAGAACAATTGAAGTAGATCCATTTCAGTCAGTAAATAACAAAATAATTGATGAGGTAGACTACTGTGGGTAAGAATGGGAGCCATGGTGCGCCTTCCCTGTTGCTGTGTCGCCACGCCGCGCTCTGCGAAGCTCAGACGCAGTTACGCAGTAACCACACTCCTACACGCCTCGCGCTGCCGACACCAAGAGCAAACAAGACTCGTTTCGTCGCTCAGATGCCGCAAGCAGCGCAGCTGTAGCACTGGTGGCCAGACCCAGCGGCCGCAGTCGGACGCGGAACGGCTCCCATAGACGAAACAAAACAAGAAAACACTCGACGGTCCGGCAGAGAGAGAAAGCACAGCGATACTGATAACGCTGGACGACAGCGCTTTTCTCCTGCAGTCGGTATCCAACGTTTCTGTAGCTGTGGTGAGCTGGACATCGTGAACGTCCTATTCGCGGTGCAAAATTCAGCTGTACCACAACACTGCCTTGTATCAGTGGTTTTCAAAATGTGCGTCGCGGCTCCCAAGGGCGTGCAGCGTTGCAGTAGGTGATTCGCGGTGGTTTCATAAAAATAATAACTTGATTTAGTTGTTTTCCGAGTAAAGGAACAGCGTCTGTGCTACAGGGAATAGGCAAATAAAAGTGGCCCCGAGAACAGCGCACAAAGAAATACAGCACAGGAAAGAAAATGCAATACTAACCTGACTGCAGCAGATGTTGAAAGTGGCACTTTTGGGCCCTGCTGTAATCTCATCCAAAATGTTGTGCTGCAGTTCTTGAAGACTATGAGTGCTGTTGCGATACAAAAAAAAAAATGGCTCTGAGCATTATGGGACTTAACATCTGAGGTCATCAGTCCCCTAGAACTTAGAACTACTTAAGCCTAACTAACCTAAGGACATCACACATATCCATGCTCGAGGCAGGATTCGAACCTGCGACCGTAGCGGTCGCGCGGTTCCAGACTGAAGCGCCTACAACCGCTCGGCCACCACGGCCTGCGTTGCGATACACCTTACAAGGAGAAGACCCCAGTGGTGCCATCGGATTTTTGAAACCATCTATACGATTATGTAGAATAAGATCTCACGTAACACACATTGCAGCCATTCACCCTGGAGGGCTATCGTTTGCGAGAAATTGACGAAAAAAGTATTGACATTTTTGTGACACGCAATACCATTAAAAAAGGTCGCTCGCATCTTGCGGGTGTGTGATGCAAACAATCTGAAAATAGCTCCACATTCAAGCAGTTGTGGGTTCGAATTTTACCACGTTTAGTGAAGTTCTTTTTAAATCTTTCTCGAAACGACTTTTGTCATCATTTTTATTCAGTTAATTGATTTAAATGTAGCTTTTTATTTTCATTCCTTTGTCGCATCATTTTAATCATAATATCAACTTCTTCATTTGCTCTCATTTTCCTTCCTCTCATTCTTTTTCCACTTGAAATCTTTGTTCATGTGTTTTTAATTATTTTTATGTATTAATTTCCATTTAATTACTTTTGTTTTATAACCCTGCTTTTCTACCAGATTATTGGGTTCATTATATCTCTCTTTCATTTTTTTTAATTTCATTATACTTCTTACCCTCCTTTCATTTAAATCTTCATCTGCGCTATTTTGTCTATAGCGCAGTACGTATTTAGGTTACGTTTTAAATGTCTATATGATGACTACCATGCAAAAAATTTGCAGATCTGGTAACGAAAAATACATTTTTCACATCACTGCACAATCAATATAAATAGATTATTTGGTCTTTTGTTTTTTTTTAACGGGTATATCGGAATTTTCAAATAATTGAATATTATAATAAATAAAATTCATTAAATTAGTGCTCACAAAAATTCCGATCGCACAAACAATGTTAAAGTTTCACATTGTGATTAATATAATGTAACAAAGAAATCGAAATAAAAAATTACGCTTAAACCAATTAACTGAATAGAAATAATTATCAAAATCATTTCGATAAAGATTTAGAAATAAAAAAACGTACTACCACTGACGAGAGTCGAACACACAACCACTTGCTTGTGAAGCTATTATTCTACTGATTACACTACACAATCAGTCTATTTGATCCACCTTTTTAACGCTATTAATTGTCACACAAAATTCGAAATTTTTTTGTCAACTACTCGCTAACGACGGCCCACCAGGGTGTGATACCTCGGATCTTAACCTACATCACCGTATATTTGGTTTCAAAAAGTCGATCGCACCGCTGGTGACCTCTCCTTGTTAGACTTCTTGGCTCCCCAGACAGGGTAATGGCACACTAACAGATCACGTGACGTGGGTGGCCAGCTAGGGCCGCGACCAGACTGACCTCTGCTAACAACTCTGTCAGGCGTGATGATTGTGTAAATGTGCTCCAAGGATCATCCAGTTGCTCTATCCTGTTGGAAGTAACTTTAGGTCTTTTCCGCCTCCGTAAATGCTGCCACTCTTCCAGGTCACATTTATTTGTCCCACCCTGTTGCAGGGATAGCCGGCAGCTAAGTTTTGTTACTACGGCTGCGTGGTAGACAGCATCAAATCTTACGTGACTCATTTGCTTCATTGAAGCCTTCCGCTGTGACCGAGCGGTTCTAGGCGCTTCAGTCCGGAACCGGGCTGCTGCTACGGTCGCAGGTTCGAATCCTGCCTCGGGCAAGGATGTGTGTGCTGTCCTTAGGCTAGTTAAGTTTAAGTAGTTCTAAGTCTAGGGGACTGATGACCTCAGATGTTAAGTCCCATAGTGCATAGTGCTTAGAGCCGTTTGAGCCTTTTTTTTTTTTTTTTGCTTCATTGAGCAACGACCAGTTTGAAGCATAGTTTTATCAAATTCGGATATTTTTGATTGTTGTCTGTTACTAAACACGGTATTTCATATATATCACGAAGTTATAAAGAGATAAATAGACGAAAACGCATGAAGTATGACTACACCTGAATCTCGTTTTTCAGTGTACTGCTGCAGGAAATGAACGACCACAGTGTATCATTTGCTTGAAAGTTCTAGCTACTGAAAGAAAGCTTCCTAATAAAGTGAAACGACTTTTGAATTGAAATCACGGAAGTGTGGTTAAAACGAGGGAGAGAGAAACTTTTCTCAGAACTTAAAAGAAATGACACAACAAAAGAAAAAAGTCCATTAAAAAGGGCTCTTCTTTTATCAAACACCGTTGCCCGCCGTGTAGCAAAGAGCAAGAAACCTCAGTTAGATGATGAGGATATCCTCGTATTTAATATTTTTCCTGTGCTTCACTGTTTTAGAAGATAATGATTTTCAGTTAAGTGGAGAATCGAAGTGTCTGGTTGTAGATCATTTAAATGAACTTATTGATCGCTTTCTGAAGTAATTTCCAGAACAAGTTGTGCAACACAAGTGAACCAGAGATCCTTTCAGTACAGAACATCCATTAACACTTAACAACGAAGAACAAGAGTAATTTCTTCAGACTCTACACTGAAATCGAAGTTCGGTTCGCCAGCACTGCTTGAGTCTTGGGGTTTGGTAATCAGGAGTGCCCGCAAGTAGGTAAGAGGCCCGACGTATTTTGATACGTTTTTCAACATCCTACTTGTCAGAGGTAGGATTTTCAGCACTGGTAGTCATCAACACGAGATATAGATCGAGTGTGATTGAGCAGAAAGTGATACGAGTCTGAATTTCTAACACTGTGACGAGAGTAGAAGAACTGACGAAGAAGAAAGCTCATCCTCCCAACTGAATTCGTTCAAGAATGGGATATAATAACATACAACTTTATTAAAATGTGTTACGTCAACATTAGATATGCGTCCTACCAATCCTACTGTTCGGTAGCTTTGGTGCATTACATAAAAGCCGAGGAAATAGTAATATTAACGGTAGCTTTGGTAGCACTGTCGAAAACAAACATAAATGAACGTGTAAGACAGAAACTGGGAGCCCACGACTGCTATTTGTTTTTTTTTTTGTGTGTTTGGTTGGCTGTTTTGTACATAATTAGAAATGCACATCAATCAGTGTTACTCTATTGTGTATTTTATATCCTTGCGGGATATAAATTGCTTTTTATAAGTAATAAAAATTATTTGCTCGTGAAACCTTTTCACTTTAATGTAACCAAAGCAGTTAGTTTTGATGCAAGTACAGTTTACATGTACAAACACAAAAAAATATAATTATTGTTGTTATTTTCTACTCAATAGAACTTCTTCATCATGATCAAAGACAAGAGTTTCCTTTTATTATTAATAAGTGCGAAAGTTGTTTATGACTAATGGAACCATGTTTTGTACAGGGTGTTTCCGTAAGAGAGAGCAAAAATGTGACAGGACGTAGAGAATGCGCCACTGAACAGAACATAGACAATGCGCCACTGAACAATTTGAGGTAGGGAACCTGGAGCCGGAGAATTCAGCTTAAGGAGAAGTAAACTTGTCTATGCTTTGCTTATCATTACTGTTTTCCGGCTTTTTTACAACTAACATTCGTACAAGTTTATACGTACTGTGCTGTTTATTTAATGTACATTGTTTATTTCCTGCGAGGAAACAAGAAGGACGAGGCTGATTGCTAGGAAGTCATGATGCAGGTTTTGTTTACTTTTCCATAAGGTGGCTCTGTTGTACCGTATTTACGTTGTCCCATAACAGACGAGCTATGAATCAACAACAAAAACATTCATTACTAAGTGCTATTCAGAGACGTACAGCACAATACGATGGAACAGTACCGGTAGTTCCGCAGAACTCACTGACAAGCACCTTGTGTATGGGGAAGTACGTTGAATGCTCTCACTGCCGAAAAGCTGTAAAGGGAACGATTTCCTAACAGGCGTCACCCGACAAGAGGAGTGTTCATTTCTGTCTATCGACGAATGCGGGAGAGAGGTTCATTGGAAAGAAGAAATGAGGGACCTGACAACATGAGGACCACTCGCATCCCAAATTTTGAAGAGGAGGTGCTGGAACGTGTTGCAGCGGACTCCACTACAAGTATTCGTCATACTGCATGTGAAATGGACGATGCACATACTAGCGTCTAGCGAGTACTCCACAACAATAACAACTGCGGCCTTATCGCCCACAACGAGTCCATGCAATTCTTGTGACTGACTTTGCTCCAAGGGTCGCATTGTGTCAGCGGTTGCCCCAACAAAGGATTAATCGACCATATTTCCTCCAAATCATACTGTTTACTCACGAGGCCTCATTTCATCGCGATAGTATTTCGAACAGCAGGAATAGCCAGGTGTGGGATGAGGAAAACCCTCAAGGTGTTCAAAATGGTTCAAATGGCTCAGAGCACTATGGGACTTAACTTCTAAGGTCATCAGTCCCCTAGAACTTAGAACTACTTAAACCTAACTAAGGACATCACACACATCCATGCCCGAGGCAGGATTCGAACCTGCGACCGTAGAGGTCGCGCGGTTCCAGACTGTAGCGCCTAGAACCGCTTGGCCACCTCGGCCGCCCCTCAAGGTGTAGTTGAGTCACACCATCATGTACGTTTTTTGTGAATATCTGGGGCGGCATTGTAGGCCACAGTCTCATTGGGCCGTATCTTCTACCTGGCCGTTTGAATGGCCACCTGTACTTGAGGTTTGTGCAAAGAGTTCTACTGAATTGTTGGAGAACGTACCCATGGCTGTTCGTGAGAGGATGTGGATACAGCATGACGATGCATCGCTTCACTTCAGTATGGATGTCCGCAACCATCTCAGTGGTGTATTTCCTGGCCCCTGGATTGGTAAGGGAGGTCCCATTCCATAGCCTGCGAGGTCCCCTCGATCATTTCCTATGGAGACATCTAAATTCACTTGCGTATGAGACCCCATTAGATACGGAGATGGAATTAGTTGCCAGAATTGTAGCTGCCTGTGATCTGATTCGAAATACACCAGTGATATTTGTCAGGGTACGTCAGAACCTTGTTCGCCGATGTCACGCTTGCATTGAGGTTGATGGCCGTCAGTTTCAGAACATTTTGTAAGATACAGTACAAATGGTACGTTTAATGTGTCAGTGATGCTATTTACAGTTAACTACAACTAACATAAATAAAGAAATACATAGTAATGTGATTTTATTCTTATTATCCCCTAAAGCTGGCTTCTCCGATTCCAAGTTCCCTACTTCAAATTGTTGAGTGGAGCAATCCTCTACGTATTGTTAAATTTTTGCATGATCTTATGGAAAGACCCTGTATAGTTAAAGATTGATAATTTCAGTTTTGCTTACTTTTAAGTAATGGCGGAATAGCTACATAGAACAAAAATGTTCCGTAAGTTTCCCGGTTCTTTTTACATTCTCACTCAAGTTTTGTCCACAGCTCGTGGTCTAGTGGGTAGCGTTGCTGCCTCTGGATCACGGGGTCCCAGGTTCGATCCCCGGCCAGGTTGGGGATTTTCTCTGCCCGGGGACTGGGTGTTTACGTCGTCCTCATCATTTCATCATCATCATCATCATTCGTGACAATGGCAAGACTGGGCTGTGCAAAAAAACTGGACTGTATAAAAATTGGGACCTTTTATGGGCGCTGATGACTGCGCGGTTGAGCGCCCCACAAACCAAACATCATCATCACTCAAGTTTCTAGACGGTTCACTGCTTTCAGTTTTTAGGGATATCTAGTAAGACATTTATCGCATACGTAAAAAAAGCGATCGTTAAGTAGTTCTTGCAGCTGTAGATAGTCATAGCTGTGTTGGGAAAGAACCAGAGCTCCGAGCCATAACAGGAAGCATTGACGTTCAAATAGTTATAGGTACGGAAAGCTGGCTAATGACATAAGTGTTCAGAAAGGTCAGATTAAATACAATGGTTGGTGGAGTATTTATTACTGTCAGAAGTAGCTTACCTTGTAGTGAAATTGAGGTAGATAGTTCCTGCGACATAGTATGAGTAGAAGTTATACTTGACAATCAGACTAAATTATTAATTGCATGGTTTTACAGACCCCCTCCCCCAATTCAAAATATATAGTTGCTGAACAGTTCAAAGAAGACTCTTTTCATAGAGGCACCCAACTCATACAATTATAGTCGGTGGTGACTTCAATCTAGTCTTCATATGACTACGAAGTCTTTCGCGATGGAGTCCTTGCATAAAAAGTTCTTGGTTTACTTGCCATGTCACATTTGGATAAAATCAAAAGCTTTCGATGACTACCTCCGTCATCTTTGTCAGGGGTAAAACTGACTGTCGTGGACCGGTTTTTTTTTCCTTTATTGTTATTTTTATACCTGTACAATCAGGTAGGGTGGCAGCGGCATGCTACGCCGCTCTTCAGCCTTAGAGTTGACAATGATATAACAGAGAAAGAAGATCCAGAATAAACATAGTGATGGGCAAAAAATAGTGGACACAGAAATACAAAAAACACGGAGCTGTTCACACTCGACGATAACGACACTGAAAACATGTTGACACGGCGCACATAACACTGATGAATTCGACGGCACAGGTGAACGTATGAGCGTGACGACGGACACGAAAAAACACAAAACGACGGCACACACACACGAAACTGATAGCGATGATCTCTGGCGCGTGAATGTCCACATAGCATGTACGAGTCCAGTGACCTGCCAAGAGGGGAAGAAAGGGGAGTGGGAGGGAGAGGGGTGAGCAAGGATGCCAATGACGGAGGAAGGATTGGAGGGGAAGCCCAGGGGAGGAGTGGGAAGAAAGGGAGGAGGGACGGAAGGGGGAGAGAAGGGAGAGGGGTGCCCAAAGGAAACAAACACAGGAAGAGGGAGGGAGGATCAAAGTTGGTAGGAGGGGTAGATGGAGGGGAGGAGGGCATCATCAGGGAGGGGGAGCTGGCGGAAGCCACCTTGGGAGAGGGTGTGGAGAGTGGAGAGATGGAGAGCAGGTGGGATGTGGAAGTACAGGCGCGGCAGCGGACGGGGGCGGGAGAGGATGGGAGAGACCAGTGGGTGAGGAGGATTGAGTTTGCGGGAGGTGTAGAGGATCCGTATCCGTTCGAGGAAAAGGAGGTGGGGGAAGGGAATTAGGTCGTAGTCGTGGACCGGTGAGGGTTCCGCTTTTATAAGCAGTGGACGGCTTCTCATTGGCTGGATGACGTCACGGTGAAACTGGCGCGTACTGAGGTGGCGGCCTGTCTGTCCATAGATTTTGTTGCGCGCTTTATCCAGCGTTGCTTGCAGCGCCATCCATCGCAACAGGGGGGAACTGCGAGGAATGTAAGAAGTCTCCCTCTGCGCTCTTTCTTTGTCAATTGCGCGCTTCCATGCATTGCTGAGTGCATAACCGGAGTCTCTGTTGAAGTTATTTTCACAGAGTCTAATTTCAACTGTTTCCCTGATGACAGAGTCCCAATAGTTTGAAGCGTGAGCAAATAGTCTTGTTTCATCGAACAAAATCTTATGTTTATGTAACAAACTGTGCTCAGCCACCGCTGATTTTTCTAGATACCTGTATTTCAGGTGACGCTGATGTTCCACACTGCGATCGGCAACACTTCTTATAGACTGGCCCACATAACTTTTCCCACACTCACAAGGAATGCTGTAAATTACCGGTACTCTCAGGCCAAGATCATCTTTCACGGGTCGCAGCATTTCCTTAATCTTCCTGGGTGGCCAGAAGACTGGTCTGATTCCCTGCCGGCTCAGGACTCTGCCGATCTTGCTGGTCGTTGCACCGCAGAATGGTAGCCGCGGGATGTGTTGGTCCTCTAGATCTGTTCGAACAGCGTCCTTCCTTGGTTTCTTCGTCAGAGTAGATCTGATATCACGATCGGAATATCCATTTTTATGGTGACGTCATCCAGCCAATGAGAAGTCGTCCATGCTTATAAAAGCGGAAGCCTCACCGGTCCACGACAGTTAGTTTTACCCCTGATGAAGATGACGGAGGTAGTCATCGAAAGCTTGGGATTTTATCCAAATTTGACGCGGCAAGTAAACCGAGAACTTTTTATGCTAGTCTTCAGATGCTGAAAAAATTATACGTTTAATGCTTTCTCAGAAAATTATTTTGAACAATTAGTTCATGAGCCCACTCGAAGCATAAATACTTATATGGATATGGTGTCTGTTCTCCCAGACATGTCCGAGAGAACAGACACCATATCCATATAAGTATATAGTTGTGGAAATACCGGCCATGACCTTCTTCTTCTCTGTGGATGCACACATATTGCCCGAACTCTTACGGGACTTAATAAGAATGTCTTCCACGAGTAATGAGTGTGTTGGGTAGGGACACTACGAATATAGTGTGTGGACATATAAGGTGAGTATGTGGGTCTCGCAGGAGGCGTGAGCGAGATAATCCCTGCAGTCGCACTATCCTCTGTGCCCTCGGTGGCTCAGGTGGATCGAGCGTCTGCCATGTAAGCAGGAGATCACGGGTTCGAGTCCCGTTCGGGGCACACATTTTCACCTGTCCCCGTTGATATATATCAAAGCCTGTCAGCAGCTGAAGGTATTAATATATAATTCTAATTTCGAAGCAGAAATGGATGCGAAAGCATACTTGTTCTCGTAGCACAAATAATCCTGGACAAATAGGGAGTACTGTGAATACAGGGATTAGCGACCACGAGGCAGTTGCTGCTAGGCTGAATACCATAACACCAACAACAACTAAAAAGAAACGCTAAGTATATCTATTTTTAAAAAAAGCTGATAAAAATGCTCTCAACGCCTTTTTAAGATACTGACTTCACTCCTTTCGATCTGATCATGTAAGCGTAGAAAAGATGTGGTATCATTTCAGAGAGATAGTATCGACGGCAATTGAGAGATATATACCACATAAATTAATAAGTGATGGTACTGATCCCCTCATGGTAGACAAGCCGGTTCAGTTCGCTGTTGCAGAAGCAACGAAAAAAGCATGCCAAATTTAAAAGAATGCAAAATCCCCAAGATTCTCGAAGTTTTGCATAGCGCATATTTCAATAGGAGATGCTTTTAATAATTTCCACAACGAAATTCTGTCTCGGAGTATAGCAGAAAACCCAAAGAGATTCTGGTCATACGTAAAGCACGCCAGTGGCAAGACGCAATCAATACCTTCACTGAGCGATAACAACGGTGAAGTCACTGACGACAGTGCCACTAAAGCAGAGTTATTAAACACGGTTTTCCGAAACTCCTTCGCCAAAGAAGACGAAGTAAATATTCGTGAATGCCAGTCAAGAACAACTGCTAAGGTGAGAAGCACAAAAGAAAATATCCGCGGTGTAACATAGCAGCTTAAATCACTTAATAAAGGCAAGGCCTCCGGTCCAGATTGTATAGCACTCAGCTTCATTTAAGAGTATGCTGACACAATAGCTCCATGCTTAGCAATTACATACAACCGCTCACTCACAGAAAGATCTGTACCTAAAGACTGGAAAACTGCTCAAATCACACCAATACCCAAAAAGGGAAGTAGGAGTAATCTGCTGAATTACAGACCCATACCACTAACGTCGATTTTCAGTAGGGTCTTGGAACATATACTGTGTTCGAACATTATGAATTACCTCGAATAAAACGATTTATTGACACATAATCAGCACGGATTGAGAAAACATCGTCATTGTGAAACACAACTAGCTCTTTATACTCACGAAGTAATGAGTGCTATCGACAGGTCATGTCAAATCGATTCCATATTTTTAGATTTTCAGAAGGCTTTCGACACCGTTCCTCATAAGCATCTTCTAACCAAACTGTGTGCCTATGGAATATCACCTCAGTTGTGCGACTGGATTCGTGGTTTCCTGTCAGAAAGGTCACTGTTCTTAGATTTAGATAAGATATCTGTATGGTGCGAAAAGTGGCAATTGACCCTGGAAAAGAAAAGTGTGAAGTTGTTCACATGAGTACTAAAAGAAATCCGCTAAATTTCGATTACGTGATAAGTCACACAAATCTGAAGGCTGTAAATTCAACTAAATACTTAGGGATTGCAATTAGAAATAACCTAAATTGGAACGATCACATAGATAATATTGTGGGTAGAGCAAACCGAAGATTGCGATTCATTGGCAGAACACTTAGAAGGTGCAACAGGTCTGCTAAACGGACTGCTTACACTACGCTTGTCCACCCTCGCCTGGAATATTGCTGTGCGGTGTGGGATCCGCATCGGGTGGGACTGACGGATGACATCGAAAAAGTACAAAGAAGGGGAACTCGTTTTGTATTATCGCGAAATAGGGGAGATAGTGCCACGGACATGATACGGTACTCGGAGTGGCAATCATTAAAACAAAGGCGTTTTTCGTTGCAACGGGATCTTATGAAATTTCACTCACTAGTTTTCTCCTCCGAGTGCGAGAACATTCTGTTGGCACCCACCTACATAGGAACAAATGATCATCACGATAAAAGAAGAGAAATCAGGGTTTGCACAGAAAAATTTAATTACTCGTTTTTCCCGCGCACTGTTCGAGAGTGGAACGGTAGAGAGACAGCTTGAAGGTGGTTCGTTGAAACCTCTGCCAGGCTCTTTATTGTGAACAGTAGAGTAATCACGTCGATGTATGTACACTCCTGGAAATGGAAAAAAAGAACACATTGACACCGGTGTGTCAGACCCACCATACTTGCTCCGGACACTGCGAGAGGGCTGTACAAGCAATGATCACACGCACGGCACAGCGGACACACCAGGAACCGCGGTGTTGGCCGTCGAATGGCGCTAGCTGCGCAGCATTTGTGCACCGCCGCCGTCAGTGTCAGCCAGTTTGCCGTGGCATACGGAGCTCCATCGCAGTCTTTAACACTGGTAGCATGCCGCGACAGCGTGGACGTGAACCGTATGTGCAGTTGACGGACTTTGAGCGAGGGCGTGTAGTGGGCATGCGGGAGGCCGGGTGGACGTACCGCCGAATTGCTCAACACGTGGGGCGTGAGGTCTCCACAGTACATCGATGTTGTCGACAGAGGTCGGCGGAAGACGCACGTGCCCGTCGACCTGGGACCGGACCGCAGCGACGCACGGATGCACGCCAAGACCGTAGGATCCTACGCAGTGCCGTAGGGGACCGCACCGCCACTTCCCAGCAAATTAGGGACACTGTTGCTCCTGGGGTATCGGCGAGGACCATTCGCAACCGTCTCCATGAAGCTGGGCTACGGTCCCGCACACCGTTAGGCCGTCTTCCGCTCACGCCCCAACATCGTGCAGCCCGCCTCCAGTGGTGTCGCGACAGGCGTGAATGGAGGGACGAATGGAGACGTGTCGTCTTCAGCGATGAGAGTCGCTTCTGCCTTGGTGCCAATGATGGTCGTATGCGTGTTTGGCGCCGTGCAGGTGAGCGCCACAATCAGGACTGCATACGACCGAGGCACACAGGGCCAACACCCGGCATCATGGTGTGGGGAGCGATCTCCTACACTGGCCGTACACCACTGGTGATCGTCGAGGGGACACTGAATAGTGCACGGTACATCCAAACCGTCATCGAACCCATCGTTCTACCATCCCTAGACCGGCAAGGGAGCTTGCTGTTCCAGCAGTACAATGCACGTCCGCATGTATCCCGTGCCACCCAACGTGCTCTAGAAGGTGTAAGTCAACTACCCTGGCCAGCAAGATCTCCGAATCTGTCCCCCATTGAGCATGTTTGGGACTGGATGAAGCGTCGTCTCACGCGGTCTGCACGTCCAGCACGAACGCTGGTCCAACTGAGGCGCCAGGTGGAAATGGCATGGCAAGCCGTTCCACAGGACTACATCCAGCATCTCTACGATCGTCTCCATGGGAGAATAGCAGCCTGCATTGCTGCGAAAGGTGGATATACACTGTACTAGTGCCGACATTGTGCATGCTCTGTTGCCTGTGTCTATGTGCCTGTGGTTCTGTCAGTGTGATCATGTGATGTATCTGACCCCAGGAATGTGTCAATAAAGTCTCCCCTTCCTGGGACAATGAATTCACGGTGTTCTTATTTCAATTTCCAGGAGTGTAGATGTATGCTCAGTAGGTACGCTACACGCATAATGTACAGGTAATGCATATGTGACCTTAACTGACCAAAGCCAGTAGGAAAACAACCGTAGTCCACGCTTACTTATCATGGTCTATAGTAGCCTACGGTAGTTTTTTAGCTATAGTCAACTGTCAACCACCAAAGCTATAAACGCTGACTGATAAAGAAAATGAAGCACCCAGAAGACATTGTCGCAAAGCAGTGTAACTGTAGTTAAACGTAGACACCACTGGCAGGTTTTCAAATGATTAGAGCTCAAATTGTCTGTGATACCAAAGTGTATTAGTGTTGTTCGTGTTTGTTGTTGGTAGGGTATGTAAGGGGCATGAAGGGGCGTCAACGACGTCAGATGTTGAGTGGTCATTGAACGTCACAGAAGTGCCCCATACTTGTGTGGGGCAGGCTTATCAGCACCTGACGGTAATTTGAAAGGGGCCTCGTTGTGGCTCTCTATTTGGTCGGTTGGTCGAGTCGTGCAGTATCCAGATTTGCGTGGCATTCAGATGTGACGGTGGCCCGATGTTGGACTACATGCGAAGGTGACGGCAGCCATACTCGAATCAACGTTCCAGTCGACGACGTCTGACCACCGAAAGGCAAGATAGCCATATTCTGCACCATGCTCGTTGCAAACACACTACACCCGTGCCTGCCAAACGAGAACAAGCAATGGCCTCCCTGCAACGTTTTGTGCCATCAAGCATCACTGGTTGGGCAACAGCAGCCGGACTAGGGAATTACCGTCGCACAGTTAGGGTGCCACTAACACCACAACACAAACGGCTGTGTTTGGAATGGTATCGTGACCAGGGAGCATGGACTTTTGACGAATGGCACCCCATTGTGGTCAGCGATGAGTTTTGGTTCTGTACCACCCCAGATGAGCACCGTCTACGAATATGGCATCCATCTGGGGTGAGGTCTCATTCTTCCAAAATTTGGTAGAGTCGAAGCGGTATTATTTCTGGTGTAGGAAGCCGGAGTGTATGGCTTCAGGTCACGGCTGGTAGCGATTCTGAGAAATCTGACAACACAACAGTACGTCACGTATAACTGAGACAGTATCGTAGTGCCATTTTTTAACAAACCAATGCTCATCTACACATGCTACCTATCTCAATGAACTGCTCCGTTATGTTGAGGTACACCATTGGCCAGCAAAATACCCAGTTATGTCCCTGTTAGAACATGTGTGAGGCCAGCTCAAACGTCAACTCAGTCCCGGCGTTAGTATCTAGGATGTCAAGAACCAGTTACAACAGTCGTGGGTCAGCTCGCCTCAGGAGTGGATAACATGGCTTCCAGACACCCTTCACAACCGGATCAGTACATGCAATGAATGTCACTCTGATAAGTGGTCTCACACTGCCAAGTTATTTTGTAAATTTTATTTGAGTAAGTAATTACCGAAATAACATCACATACCATCTCAACACGTGAAGATTCACTTCGTTTCTTCCTCCCCTTCTGTGCGCATCATCATTCTGTTCTGTCAGTCAGTGTAACATGAGCGTTCAACCGTTACCGACAGGCACAAAAAATTGAAGTCGAGCGTTACATGCAAATTATTGCTGGCAGGTTCCCGCAGAAGAACACAAAAGATACGCACGAAGCCTTTTTGGAGGAAACAAGGAGGATTGTATCGACTCACACAGTATCCAACCGTCACCTCCTGATAAATTTGGCCTCCAACACCATGGTACGCCAAGGCTTTTGGCAAGAGAACACCTGCAATGGATAGCGTTCGGTGCTCCTCACCAACAAAAGTAGGATTTATCGAACACCTGATACACAAAAGACTTATTACAACACAGCACAGAGAATCTCTTCCATGCTTGATTGTATATGGCACCTAAATAACCTTTTCTCCTTCTGCAAAGAACTTGGGGATAGTCCTGGACCACCACTTAGACTGGACTGAAAACACTACTGCAGTCTGCAAGAAAGTTTCTGCATCCCTTCATTGTCTACCGAAATATAAAAAAGTATTTCCATTCGAGCTTAAGAAGAAGCTCGTAGAATCTCTAACACTGCCTATTCTCGACTATGGCGATGCTATTCTTCAAGGACTTTCGTACGAAAACTCTCGCAGGCTTGAACTGGCGATGAATGCTTGCGTCCGATATATTTGTGACGTTCGTTATCACGATAATATCACTCCAGCCTATGAACAATTATCGTGGCTACGTGCTGATAAACGTAGGGACTACCATACTTTATGTTTACTCCATCGTCTTTTCACTCATCAGACTCCCTCTTATTTATCCTCAGTCATTGCATTACTATCTGAACAGCACAGCAGAAATACTCGATCTCAAAGTAAGATCCTCTCAGTACCACCACACAACACCGTCACGTTTTCTAAATCATTTTCTGTATCCGGAACCCGACTTTGGAACAATCTTCCTCAAAATATCAGAGAAATTAAATCACTTCCAGGCTTCAAAAAGCAGCTAATGGCTCGCCTTCTTTCGCAATAGCTATCTCTCCCACATACTGGTCTGCAGCCCACACTCTTCAATCCTCCCTCCCCCTAGAACGTTTCCCTTCTCCTCGCTTACAGAGTTATTTACTTAAATCAAGTCCTCTCCTAACAGCCAATATTACTGTCATTCCAATTTTCTTGTTCTTCATCCTTTCTTTTTCTGACATTACTAAACATGATTCAAGTTGTTCTAAACTAGCCTATATTATTTTTAATGCACTTTGTTTTGTTATTACTGTTATTATTGCCATTTATCCTTTCTTTCATTATTGTGAACTACTACTGTTATTATTATTATTATTATTATGCTTATAATCATCTCTAAGATTGTTATCATTTTCATGAATGTTTTGGTAATATATCTGTGTGTTGCTCCTGGTCAGATGTAAGACAGGGCCTTAAGGACATAATCTGGTCAGGCTAAATAAGCAAATAAATAAATAAAATAAATAAATAACCATTATAGAGGAGTGTGGAGTCGCTCAAGAACCAACGCATGTGCCCAGCAAGCAGTAACATCGGTTCGTGAGATGCGGGTCTTTCATGTACTGGCCTGTTATCATCACTATCGAGGGTTGTTTGATGGCTGTGCAATATCAGAGCAGGATCCTTCAACCTATTGCCAAGCCGCACAGTCAACATTTCGTCGATGGTTTCGTTTTTTCAAGACGATAATTCACGAGCACACTGCTCCCATCTCGCGAACTCCTTCTTCCAAAAAAACAGGAAACAAATGAACCCACTAGGCATGCTTGGGACCAACAGCAATGTGCAGTGTATCGTCGCAGGAATCCTCCTCTCTCTCTCTCACTCACTCACACACAAACACACACACACACACACACACACACACACACACACACACACACACACACACACGCATACACTAGATGACTTCAGGAGAACAGCTGCCGAAGAGGGTGGCAACTGTGAGCACCAACATCTCGACATTTTGTGGACGGCAGGCCATGGAGGAACCAAACTTGGTGAACTGCAGAGAGTGGACCAACACGGTATCGAAATTTATCTGTCAGCAGACACCTGTAGAAATTTGTACTTTTGAACATACTGCAAAAATTTTGATTTTTGGTATCTTTTTATTCCACAGTAAAGTTATTTTTTAGTTTCATAAAGCTTTCTTTTTCATTTCTACTCCCTTGAATCTAATCGCATGCACATTCGCAAATATTCTGGTTGTGCAAAACTAATTTTATCAGTTTACTTACTACTAACTAAGAACAGGGCGCCCTCGTTCCTGTTGTAATTACGAGGGTCGTTCAATAGGTAATGCCCCACTTATTTTTCTCAGAACATATTTATTGTTAAGAGTCAGAATTTGGTGACAATATACATGAAAATATCTTGTCCATATCCTATTTTTATACGTAGTCTTCATCACGTTCTATGGCCGTACGCCAACGTTGTGGGAGAGCATGTATTACCTGCTGGTAAAACCTCTTATTCTGTAGCCGTAGCCATGTTTTCACTGCATGACTGACACGCTCGTCATCTTCAAAGTGTGTTCCCCGTAGAGAATCTTTAAGCTCCAACAACTCAGATGAAATGGCCTTTCTTTGAATCTTGTAGTCCGCTGTGAGCATTCGTGGAACCCATCATGAGTACCTCTTCGAATATCCGAGATTCTCGATCATTGCAGAGGCACTTCCAATGCTGACCGACAATTGTCGAGCCAATTGTCGAGTTGTGATGCGCCGGCATGCACGAATAATGACATCCGCACGATTCAGCATGTCTAGAGCAGTGACTGACATGACGTCCCGACCGTGGCTGCATTTCCTGAGGCTGTAACTTTATTTACCCATCGCCCAACTGTACTCCTATCAACTGCACCATCGCCATACACTGCACACAAACATTTATGGATGTTTTCCGCAGTTCATTTTTCTGCACACAAGAATTCAGTAAAAGCTTGTAACGTCAGTCGTATGTAGACGCCATTGTGACGCTGTACTATTGCTCCGTCATCTGCCAGAACGTCTCCAAACTTCACCGGCGCACAGAATAAACATCAAATGTGAAGCATCAATAAGGAAGTTTGTCTATGTATATTAATGGATTGTTTTAGAAAAATATGGGGCATTACTTACTGAACGACTCTCGTATGATATCACATGCCATTTTCGTCCGATTATAGTAACAGCTGCCAGAAAGTGGTACTTCGTAACTAGGAGAGTTGACTGCGGTGCTCCAAGGGCGAGCCGCACTCTCGACATTGAAGAGCACCCACCGTCACGTAGAAGAGAGCCCGATACCGAGAAAACGGAATGTTCCCCTGAGCATGGGCTCCTGTAGAGCACACAGGGCTGTGAGCATTCCGTGAAGGGTGAGATTGCTGATGACTCTGCATTGTACCACCAGCCACTATCATCATCCTCTTCACCGTGAAGTGGGGGATTTGAAAGTGATCCTACCTTCAGACGTACACTAATGGCCATTAAAATTGCTACACCACGAAGATGACGTGCTACAGACGGGAAATTTAACCGACAGGAAGAAGATGCTGTGATACGCAAATGATTAGCTTTTCAGAGCATACACACAAGGTTGGCGCCGGTGGCGACACCTACAACGTACTGACATGAGGAAAGTTTCCAACCGATTTCTAATACATAAACAGCAGTTGACCGGCGTTGCCTGGTGAAACGTTGTTGTGGTGCCTCGTGTAAGGAGGAGAAATGCGTACCATCACGTTTCCGACTTTGGTAAAGGTCGGATTCTAGCCTATCGCGATTGCGGTTTATCGAATCCTGCCTCGGGCATGGATGTGTGTGATTTCCTTAGGTTAGTTAGGTTTAATAAGTTCTATGTTCTAGGCGACTGATGACCTCAGAAGCTAAGTCGCATAGTCCTCAGAGCCATTTGAACCATTAATCTGTCTTTCATAATTGCTTCTATTATTTTTGAGAATGCTGACAGCAGAGAAATGGGCCGGCAATTTTCTATGTCTTTTGCATTATCTTTCTTAAGCAAAGGTACAACTCTTGCCTGTTTTAACTGCTCTGGAAATATCCCTGATGTGAAGGATTCATTTATTACATTTGTTAAGGAGCCTTGTATAAGCCCTATGCATTGTTTCAGTACACACACTGATACTTCATCTAAGCCTACTGACTTTTTATTTTTTTAGTTTCTGAATTATTTTACGTTCTAATCTGTTACCGGAAAAATTACCCACGGATTATCTGTAAATAGAATGCTCGGTCAATATTCTACAAATTGTTCACCTCTAACTATCCTTGTAGGTGACGATTTGTACAATACGTCACACGGTTTTAAGTTCACATTTCACACAAAAAATCCTAAATCTACGCTTTCGCCTTTATCGTCCGTCCGTTAACACTTTAAGATACTCCGCGATCTTTTTAAGACCAAATCGCTCAAAATTAAAAGCATTTTTTCAGAGCTCAGTGGTAACGCGTCCGATCAACACGATGTCTGAGACTCGAATGTCTTTCAGACTCCAGAAATCAGTCCTCTAGCCCACAAAACGCAGATGAATTTTCTCTCTTCTGATTGGCTGAGATCCATCACAGCCATCATCTAGCAGATCTAAACGTCAGCATCCCGCGTATTTTATCTTGCATCAGTCATATTATGAACTTCGCTTTAGAACATTTTATTAAATAAACAATTTTATAAATCCCCTAAATAGCAGAATAATCCCTTCTTTATGTAACCCAACTTTTGGAGTAAGTTTCTCGTTTCCCTGTACCATAAACAGCTGAATTACATGTTACAATCTTCCCCTATATATTTATATGTCACATAGCCTATTCACATAGCCTATTCATATACTTACATGCAATGTATTCACGGTTGCGAATATGGACAACCATCAGGTGTATAGTGGAATGACAACAATGAAATTTTTTACCGGACTGTCACTCGAATCTAGGTTTCCCGCTTACCGCGGGTGGGCGCCTTATCATCTTGGTATTCCTCCATGACTGACATAGGGACCCAAACTTCCATGTGTCGTCAACCATGTGTCTGCAGCATGTACTCCTACATACATTAAGCATATTCCGGTACAGGGGGTTATTTTACTTGAAAGGCGTTTTCCAGGTGTTGATAGATAAATATGATATTGCAGTCCCTGTGTTATTCCGAATTACGATGCAATGTTCCTTCGGACTCTTCGGAATAACACAGGCACTGCAGTATCGTATAATATGCTTAGTTAATACAAAGGCAAATATTCATGTATCACATACTTTACATTATCCCTTCATTCGCTTTGGTAACTAAATAAACGAAATTGTCAGTATTCAACAGAAAACATAAGATCAGCAGAAGGTAAAATTATTCACGAAAACTAAAATGTTTCACAGACAACTGTTTTCCCTCGTCACTGAAAACCTAAAAAGATTTAGATACACATATATATGTAGGTACAAAAGTTTGTTTCATTTGCTATGTCGCAAACGTTGCATTCAATTTTACAATCGCCTGATTACTATTTCGTTGCCTGTATGATAGGAACCGCAACTACTAGCCCATAGCTGCCTGATGTGATCTGTCACGGGGGAGCCTGTATGTGGTTACTAGCGGTCGTAAAATTATACAAGAGCGATGTGTGGTGCAACGCTACAAGCATGTTACATATTTCCTATCACAGCCTTGACGTTGTACTGGGGATTTAACAAATATTAAGGATCCCATGCCCGAAAATGTACCGTTTGGATGTAAAATACACTACTGACCATTAAAATTGCTACACCAAGAAGAAATGCAGATGATAAACGGGTATTCATTGAACAAATATATTACACTAGAACTGAAATGTGATTACATTTTCACGCAATTTGGGTGCATAGATCCTGAGAAATCAGTACCCGGAACAACCACCTCTGGCCGTAATAACGGCTTTGATACGCCTGGGCATTGAGTCAAACAGAGCTTGAATGGCGTATACAGGTACAGCTGCCTACGCAGGTTCAACACGATACCGCAGTTCATCAAGAGTAGTGACTGGCGTATTGTGACCAGCCAGTTGCTCGGCCACCATTGACCGGACGTTTTCAGTTGGTGAGAGATCTGGAGAATGTGCCTGCCAGGGTAGCTATCGAACATTTTCTGTATCCAGAAAGGCCCGTACAGGACCTGCAACATGCCGTCGTGCGTTATTCTGCTGAAATGTAGGGTTTCGCTGGGATCGAATGAAGGGTAGAGCCACGGGTCGTATCACATCTGAAATGTAACGTCCACTGTTCAAGGTGCCGTCAGTGCGAACAAGAGGTGACCGAGACGTGTAACCAATGGCACCCCATACCATCACGCCGGGTGATACACCAGTATGGCGATGACGAATAAACGCTTCCAATGTGCGTTCACCGCGATGTCGCCAAGCACGGATGCAACCATCGTGATGCTGTAAACAGAACCTGGATTCATCCGAAAAAATGACGTTTTCCCGTTCTTGCACCCAGGTTCGTCGTTGAGTACACCATCGCAGGCGCTCCTGTCTGTGATGTAGCGTCAAGGGTAACCGCAGCCATGGTCTCCGAACTGATAGTCCATGCTGCTGCAAACGTCGTCTAACTGTTCGTGCAGATGGTTGTCGTCTTGCAAACATCCCCATCTGTTGACTCAGGGATCGAGACGTGGCTGCACGATCCGTTACAGCCATGCGGATAAGATGTCTGTCATCTCGACTGCTAGTGATACGAGGCCGTTGGGATCCAGCACGGCGTTCCGTATTACCCTCCTGAACCCACCGATTCCATATTCTGCTAACAGTCATTGGATCTCGACTGGTTTCGATCATAACTAAGAGAAGGGTACAAAGAGTAGAGATAACACATACTTCAAATAGATCTAAACATTTAGTAAAACACTTATCAGAACCAAAATACATTAATATAGGGGTTTCGCAAGGTAGCATATTGGGACCAATACTGTTCCTGATTTACGTCAATGACTTTCCCAGTAGTGTTACTCATGGTAAAAAAATCTTCTTCGCTGATGACATCAATATTATAGTCACTGAGAAAACAAGAGAACTTCTTGCCGAGAAAGCAAATGAAACTCTCAAGGAAGTTTATGATTGGTCAGTAAGTAATAAAGTGACGTTGAACATAAAGAAAACTAATGCCATGAATTTCAATTTGATGAGAAAAAATGACAATGTTCAATTAACTGTAGATGCCACCTCCATAGACTGTGTTACAAATGCAAAATTTCTGGGAATGAATATTGATTCTCAGTTGAAGTGGTGTGAGCACACGAAGTTACTTGCAAACAGAATGTCATCAGCATGTTATGCCCTTAGAATCCTATCATCACTGTGTAACATGCGGTGTCTTTTAGTTACATACTATTTATATGTACACTCAATTCTTAGGTATGGAATTCTTTTTTGGGGAAGAAATGCACAGAATATGAACAAAATTTTCAAACTCCAGAAGAGAAACATAAGAATAATAACCAAAACTCCTAGTCGAGCTCATTGTAAAGATCTGTTCAGAAGACTGGGGATTTTAACTGCTCCATGTGAATACATTTACCAGTCAGTTGTACACATCAAAAATAACATTGGTAATTACTGCACAAACAGCTCTGTCCATGACCATGCAACAAGAGATAGACTCAACTTACATTTACCAAGAAAAAATAAATATAAAACTCAAAACAGCATTTTCTACCAAGGAATAAAACTGTACAATAAATTACCAAAAGAGATTAAAGAAATTGCCAAAACACGCTTATTTAAAAAGGGAGCTAAAAAGTACCTGTTATGCAATACATTTTATACATTGAAGGATTACTTGTAAGTACGCTGTTTAGGTTTTTATGTTGGTAACGCCATGTAGCGCGCTATATGTAAATCACTGACTATGCTGTGTACAGTCTGTGGCTGATTTGCATTGTTGGAATATTTGCTATTGTAGTGTTGGGCAGCTGGCTGTTAACAGCGTATAGCGTTGCGCAGTTGGAGGTGAGCCGCCAGCAGTGGTGATGTGGGGAGAGAGATGGCAGAATTTTGAGAGCGGACGATCTGGACGTGTGTCCATCAGAAAGAGTAAATTTGTAATATTGGATATCATGAATTGATATCTAAATCTTTCATTTACTGACTATGCCTATCAGTAGTTAGTGCCTTCAGTAGTTAGAATCTTTTATTTAGCTGGCAGTATTGGCGCTCGCTGTATTGCAGGAGTTCGACGAAGATTTTTGTGAGGTAAGTGATTCATGAAAGGTATAGGTTATTGTTAGTCAGAGCCATTCTTTTGTAGAGATTATTGAAAGTCAGATTGCGTTGCGCTAAAAATATTGTGTGTCAGTTTAAGCACAGTCATTTATAATTTTTCTAAGGGGACGTTTCATACTTAGATAAAACAGAGTAGGGGTTTGGAAAAAAAATGTTACACAAATAAATAATAATAATTATTATAAAACATCCAACATTCCGCATAACACCTTCACACTACGTTTTTTCCCTTCTTTTTTCCTTTTTTGTAAGTACTTCCCCCCAAGATATGTGTAGCACGACACTAACACCTTTACCTCCTTCTGAACTCAACATGTCAATCATAATAGAGGGATGCTGACTCCATTTTTCAGGATAACAAATGGGAAGCTTCGGTACTGAAAATGGCCCAGAGATCACCAGTGTGTGCGTGTGTGTGTGTGAGTGTGTGTGTGTGTGTGTGTGTATGTGTGTGCGTGTGTGTGTGTAGTAAGTGAAGTGCTATGAAACAATGTGTGTATAGTGCGTGCAGTGACTGATAGTGAGATATCAGTGAACAATGTGGCATTACATTATTTTATAAGTTATTTGCAAAATAAGTATTGTATACCAGGAGTAAATCTAATGATTGTCTCTAACTAGAAGTCTGTAAATATATGTGTATATGAATTAGCTTATTTTAAATTGATCTAAATTTTTAAATACTTTGACATGTCCTATATCCTCGTAAAAAGGGATCTACAGATGAATAAAGCTACTACTGCTACTACTACTGCTACTACGTTGTATATCATAAGCTGGCTTCGAGAGTGGCTGTGCTTACGCATGAATGTCGTAATTTTAACTCCAAAACAATTAGGACTTGGTAATGAACGTTTATACAAAGATTGAAAACATATGGGAATTTCTACTGGGTGACTTTCATTTAATATCTAGCAATACTTGGGACTACAAGAACAATTTTTGCATCCCATGGAGGCTTACAGAAAGTAATGTGGACTTTGTAGTGAATGTTTATACAAAGACTAAAAACATATGGAAATTTTCACTGGATGACTTCCTCTAGTTTAATACCTAGCAATACTTGGAACTAGAAAAACAATTTTTGCATCCCATGGAGACTTACAGTGCCACTGGTTTCTGTTACCGCTTTTCCATTGAGAAAACATTACTCGTTTTCTTCATGTCAGGTGTGTGCCACATGAGAAGAAGTGTGTGAACGTCTAGTGTGTTTAGGAAACAGCTATAGACAATTGGCTCACCAATTTCCTCATTTTGCACCGTCAGTTCCTATTTCTGCCACTTACCATTCAAGTTTTGAAGGGATGGGTCAGTAGAAATTCAAAAACAAATGCAAACATTAAAAAGTCTCAGTCTCGCCGCTATCCGAGTCTTTGTTCATGCGTTTTTTTGTTTCTTTTTTTTTTGTTTTTTTTTTTTTCAGCCTACATCCCTCTGAATAGAATCTGCTTCTGTATACATCCCTTGGTCTCCCTCTACGATTTCTCTTCTTCCAATTGTATTCAGTATCTCCTCATTAGTTACGTGATCTACCCATCTAATCTTCAGCATTCTTCTGTAGCACCGCTTTCAAAAGTTTCTATTCTCTTCTTGTCTAAACTGTTTATTGTCCGTGTTGCATGGAAGGTCACTGAGACACAGGCATTTTAAAGTGCTAAAATAGTAACCTGTATCTCGCGTGTGCCGCTGTGTTCATGTTGACAAAGCGGGCAGCTGTGTACGGTAATCGGCAGCAACTGCCAGCCCCCTGAAGTGACCAAATGAATGCACGTAGCTCCTGTACGGCAGGCACCAGTTGCACAGTGCGCCCGCGTGACAAAGAGCCAGAGCTCCATCTGTCCGGTCCCGGGCCAGACTGCACTCTGCATGCGGCACAAAGCCACTGGCACCCCGCATAGCTGACTACCGGGAGCGACTATTCTGATGGCAGTTGGCACGCGTGCATTGTGCGTGAGCACCGTTGGCTCATTTAGCTGTAGGTGTGTGTGTGCAGGAACGGAGCCCTGTGTTGGAAGAGAACAGGGTACCGTAATGGGACTGGAATTCGGATCGTTACACTCTTGTGGGAAACATTCTACGACGTGAGCCGTTCTGGAATCGACGAATGCAGTGCCGAGGGTCCGACAGAGATGACTTGCTACAGTTTCTTTGCAGCAAGCATAAATTAAATCATGAATATTCTTCTGCTTCTTTTCATTTCAAGGTTTAGGCGAGATGCCTGTTCCGATTTCTCAGATTTAAGACCATGTTTCTTTCTGTCTTCCAACGTCTACGTCCCCGAGGGCTTGTATGTGTTTACAACGATTGGAACTCTCACTTCCACCGTAAGTTTAAGATGATGCCTCCACTTCTCCCTGTAATCTCCTACTTTGTCTTTTAAGTTAAATGTTCCTAAGCCTTCTCGCATATCACATATTCTCGTTTCGTACAAGATCCCTTCCTGAGCAAACATTCGTAGTTCTTAAAAATTTTATTTCATTCGATTGTATGCTACCTTTGTCTTTTTCTTTTTTTCAATCCAAGATTTACTGTCATAGAGCAAGATAAGAACAGCCATTCTCTTGTAAAACTTTTATGTTTTTCTTCTTCTTGTTCCTTAAGATTTTATTTATAGTTCCACTTACGAGCTGAAATTTATTGAATTTATTATTTGCATAATTATTGTTGTTCACTTTGATATCGCATGCTAAACATCTAAAACTGAAGATTTGTTCCAGTGCTTTGTCTTTAGTAAAAATTCTTGTTCCCACTGGGTGGTTTCCACAGTCAGTGAACACTTCACTGCTTCCTTATTCTGTGTTAAAGACCATGCTGTTGTTGTGGTCTTCTGTCCAAAGACTGGTTTGATGCAGCTCTAAATACTATTCTATCCTGTGCAAGCCTCTTCATCTCTGAATAATTACTGCAACCTACATCCCTCTGAATCTGCTTACTGTATTCATCCCTTCGTCCCTCTCTATGACTACTCTTCTCCCATATCTGTTCAGTACCTCCTCATTAGTTATGTGATCTACCCATCTAATCTTCAGCATTCTTCTGTAGCACCAATTTTCAAAAGTTTCTATTCCCTTCTTGGCTAAACTATTTATTGTCCGTGTTTCACATCCATAAATAGTACACTCCATACAAATACTTTCAGAAAGGAATTCCTGACACTTAAATCTATACTCGACATTAACAAATTTCTCTTCTTCAGAAACTTTTTTCTTGCCATTGTCAGTCTACCTTTTTTATACTCCCTATTTCGACGATCATCAGTTATTTTGCTGCCCAAAGAGCAAAATTCTGTTACTACTTTCAGTGTCTCCTTTCGTAATCAGTTCCATCAGCATCACCTAATTTAATTCAACTTGATTCCTTTATTCTCGTTTTGCTTTTGTTGATGTTCATCTTAGGTGCTCCTTTCAAGACGCTGCCATTTCACTCAACTGCTCTTCCAAGTCCTTTGCGGTCTCTGACAGAATTACAGTGCAATCGGCAAACCTCGACGTTTCTTCTCCCTGGACTTTAATTCCTACTCTAAATTTTTCTTTCGTTTCCTTTGCTGCTTTCTCAATATACAGGTTGAATAACATCTGGGTCAGGCTACAACCCTGTCTCACACGCTTCTCAACCACTGCTTCCCTTTCGTGTCCCTCGACTGTTATAACTGTCATTTGGTTTCGGTACAAATTACAAGTAGCCTTTCTCTCCCTGTGTTTTACCCCTGCCACCTTTAGGATTTGAAAGAGAGTATTCCAGTCAACATTGTCAAAAGCTTTCTCTAAGTCTACAAATGCTATAAACGTAGTTTTGTCTTTCGTTAACTTATTTTCCATGAGAAGTTGTATGCTCAGTATTGCCTCACTTGTTCCTACACTTCTCCGGAATCCAAACTGATCTTCCCCAATATCACCTTCTATTAGTTTTTCCATTCTTCTGCAAATGATTCGTGTTTGTATTTTGCAGCCGTGAATTATTAAACTGAAAGTTCGGTAATTTTTAAATGTCAGCACCTGCTTTCTTTGGAATTGGAATCATTATATTCTTCTTGAAGTCTGAGGGTATTTCGACTGTCTCATACATTTGGCTCACCAGATGGAAGAGTGTTGTCATGGCTGACTCTCCCAAGGCTATCAGTAGCTCTATTGAAATGCTGTCTACTCCCAGGGCCTTGTTTCTACTTACATCTTTCACTGGTTTGTCAAATTCTTCACGCAGCATCATATCTCCCTTCTTATCTTCCTCTACGTCCTCTTCCATTTCCATAATATTGCCCTCAAGTACATCTCCCTTGTACAGACCCTCTATATACTCCTTCCATATTTCTGCTTTCCCTTCCTTGATTAGGACTGGTTTTCCATCTGAGCTCTTGATGTTCATACAGGTGGGTCTCTTTTCTCCGAATGTCTCTTTAATTTTCCTGTAGGCAGTATCTACCTTACCACTAGTGATATATGCTTCTACATTCGTATATTTGTCCTCTAGCCATTCCCACTTAGCCATTTTACACTTCCTGTCGATCTCACTTTTTAGACGTTTGTATTCCCTTTCGCCCACTTCATTTATTGCGTTTTTATGTTTTCTCCTTTGATCCATTAAATTCAATATCTCTTGTGTTACGCAAGGATTTCTACTAGCCCTCGTCCTTTTACCTACCTGATCCTCTCCTGCCTTCATTATTTCATCTCTCAAAACTACCCTTTCCTCTTCTACTATATTCCTTTCCCCTGTTCTTCTCAATCGTTCCTTAATGCCCCTCTGAAACCTGCTACAACCTCTGTGTCTTTCAATTTATCCAGATCCCATCTCCTTAAATTCATCTCTTTTTGCAGTTACTTCAGTTTTAATCTACGGTTGATAAACAATAAATTGTGGTCAGAGTCCACATCTGCCCTGGAAATGTCTTGCGACTGAAAATCTGGTTCCCTAATATCTGTCTAACCATTATATAATCAATCTGAAATCTCCGGCATCTCCAGGTCTCTTCCACGCATACAACATTCTGGCATGATCCGTAAACCAAGTGTTAACTATGATTAAATTATGCTCTGTGAAAAATTCTATCAGGCGGCTTCCCCTTTCATTCCTTTCCCCCAGTCCATATTCACCTACTACTTTTCCTTCTCTTCCTTTTCCTACTATCGAATTCCATTCCCCCATTATTATTAAATTTTCGGCTCCCTTAACTATCTGAATAATTTCTTTTATCTCATCATACATTTCCTCAATTTCGTCCTCATCTGCGGAGCTAGTTGGCATATAAACTTGTACTACTGTGGTGGGTGTGGGTTTCGCGTCTATCTTGGTTACTATAATGCGTTCACTATGCTGCTCATAGTAGCTTCTCCGTGTCCCTATTTCTTCACTCATTATTATACCACGATTCACCATTATTTTTCTCTTTTTGAGCTTCCCATGTTTATGTTTATTTTGAAACACTAGTATAAGGTCTTGACTTCTGTACTAGACGTACTGGATATAATTTTTCTTCTATTATTGTCATAGTTAAATGCTGATGACGGATTCAAAAGCTTCCCCGATGTCAAGCAACATGTGTTTCTAGTCTAAATTCGCATCATTTGCACTGTTTTTCAATTTTTTCCTGAAAACATTACTTTCGAGAGGCACCTCTTCCTAGATGTATAACAAATTAAAAAACGCATTAATTGTTTAAAGATTATATACGTAAATGCACTGACCACATTTCTATCGTTTCAGCATTAGGCTCCGTTCAAGTTATGTCTTTGTATTTATTTAATGGAGGATGGCAAATTAATCCAATATATTAACTCAAAAGTGATTTGTAAAAGAACGAAACGTGGTCCATGGATGAGATTTGGTGTTAAGAGATAAGATATACTATTTTTGCAATATCCTGTATAATCATCAGATAGTTGCTCTCAACTAAGCATTTGCTTTAACTAACTTTCCGCAGTTGCAGCCTAACATAACCACCATGCATAGAATGAGTATTGTTTCACTATTTCATGATTCGATTTGGATCGACAAAAAGATAGGGACATGTCAAGCTTTGCATTTTCTTCTGCGTGGGTCCCACAGCCTCAATAATTCTGAAGAACGACATGTTTCAACCAATGTCTACAGAACACACAGAGTCTGGTGGAAAAATGTCGTTCTTCTAATTTCAAACTTCATTGTTTTACATTGTTTTACTGGCGATGGTTTCCTATGGCCGAGTAACTACAAGGGCTATACGAGACTAAAAACACTAGAGGGAAAACGTTTCTAACGAAAAATGGTTTTCAATTAACTGCATTTTAATTGAAACCACAATTTTAATTAATTTTCCATGTTATCATCTTCCATGTCTTACATTTATTTAACCTACATACGGGTTTTGTATAAGAGTTCCATAGTCATTTTTTACACTGGGGCCCACAGCAAATACAAATTTCTCGGAAACACTCTTTTTGCAATATGAAATTGTATGATTTAGTTTCAATCCCCTCCTATGCGAACCTCTTCATGTCAGAGTACCACCTGCAACCTTATTTGCTGGATATATTCCAACCTGTGTCTTCCACTACAGTTTTTACCCTCTACAGCTTCTTTTACTACCAAGGAAATTACTCCCTGATGCCCTATCATCCTGTCCCTCCTCCTTGTCAATGTTTCCCATATATTCCTTTCCTCGTCGATTCACTGGAGAACATCCTCATTCCTTACCTTATCAGTTCACTTAATTGTCAACATTTTTCTGTTGCACAACGTTTCAAATGCTTCAGTTCTCTTCTTTTCCGCTTTTCCCGCAGTCCATTTTTCACTACCATACACTGCTGTGCCCCAAACGTACATTCTCAGAAACTTCTTCCACAAATTAAGGCCTATCATTGATACAAGTAGACTTCTAGTGACCGGCAATGCATTTTTTCCCAGTGCTGGTCTTCTTTTTATGTCTGCCTTACGCCGTCTGTCGTGGGATATTTTGATGTCTAGATAGCAGAGTTCCTTAACCTCATCTTCTTCGTGATCACCAATTCTGGTATTAAGTTTCTTGCTGTTCTCAATTCTGCTGAATCTCATTATCTTTGTCTTTCTTCAATTTACACTCAGTCTGTATTCTGTACTTATTAGCCTGCTCATTACGTTCAGTAGATCTTGTAATTCTTGTTCACTTTCACTGAGGACAGCAATGCCATCAGCGACTTTTATCATTTATATCCTTTGACCTTGAATTTTAATTCCAACTCGAACCTTTCTCTTATTTCCGTCATTGCGTCTTTGATGTACAGAGTGAACAGTAGAGGTGAACGACAACACCCTTTTTAATCTGAGAACTCTTATTGTTCTCTCTTAGCTTTTTTATATATTGTATATGACCCATTTTTCGCTATAGCTTACCCCTACTTTTCTCAGGATTTCGAAAAACTTGCACCGTTTTACATTGCTTTTTCCAGGTCAACAATTCCTATAAACTTATCGTGATTTTTCTTTAGTCTTTTTTCCGTTATCAACCGCAACCTCATATTTACCTTTCTGGTGCCTCAACCTTTCCACAAGCCAAACTGATCATATAACACATGCTCAATATTCTTTTCCATTCATCTGTATATTATTCTTGTTAGCAACGTGGATGCATAAGCTGTTAAGCTGATCGCGCGATAATTCTCGCAGTTGTCGGCTCTTGCAATCTACGGAACTGTGTGGCTGATGCTTTCCCGAAAGTCAGATGGCATATCACCAGACTCATACATTTAACACCTCAATGTTAATAGCCTTTTTGTTGCCACTTGTCCCAATGATTTTAGAATTCCTGATGAAATGTTATCTATTTACTCTGCCTTACTCGATCCTAAGTCCTCCAAAGCTTTATTTAAATTCTGATTCTGATAATTGATAATAGATCCCCTATCTCTGCTATATCGACTCCTGTTTCTTCTTCTATCACATCATTAGACAAGTCTTCCCCCTAATAAAAGCCCTCATTGTACTTTTTCCACCTATCCGCACTCTCCCCTGCATTTAATAGTGGAATTTCTCATTGTGCACTTAATGTTACCATCCCTACTTTTAATTTCACCATAGATTTTTTTGACCTTTCTGTATGCTGAGCTAATCCGTCCGAGAATCATTTCTTTTTAGATTTCTTCACATTTTTCATGCAGCTTCCCTGCATTTCCTATTTATTTCGTTCCTAAGTGACTTGTATTTCTGTATTCCCTGAACATTTTTGCACTTCATCCTTTCGTCGATCAACTGAAGTATTTCTTCTCTTACCCATGGTTTCTTCGCAGTTACGTTCTTGTATCTACGGGTTTCTTTTCAACTTCTCTGACTGCACTCTTTAAAGACGTCCATTTCTCTGAAATTGAAGGGCTACTGAGCTATTCATCATCGCAGAAGCACATTCCTTAGTACTTCCGTATCCCACTTCTTTGCGTATTGGTTCTTCCTGACTAGTCTCTTCAACTTCATACTCCTCTTCGTCACTACTAAAATGTGATCCGAGTCTGTATCTGCTCCTGGATACGTCTTACAATACAATATATGATTACGGAATCTCTGCCTGAACATGATGTAATTTACCTGAAATCTTCCTGTATCTCGGTCCTTTTCCAAGTATACCTCCTCCCCCCCCCCCCCCCCCCATGAACCATGGACCTTGCCGTTGGTGGGGAGGCTTGCGTGCCTCAGCGATACAGATAGCCGTACCGTAGGTGCAACCACAACGGAGGGGTATCTGTTGAGAGGCCAGACAAACGTGTGGTTCCTGAAGAGAGGCAGCAGCCTTTTCAGTAGTTGCAAGGGCAACAGTCTGGATGATTGATTGATCTGGCCTTGTAACAATGACCAAAACGGCCTTGCTGTGCTGGTACTGCGAACGGCTGAAAGCAAGGGGAAACTACAGCCGTAATTTTTCCCGAGGGCATGCAGCTTTACTGTATGATTACATGATGATGGCGTCCTCTTGGGTAAAATATTCCGGAGGTAAAATAGTCCCCCATTCGGATCTCCGGGCGGGGACTACTCAAGAGGATGTCGTTATCAGGACAAAGAAAACTGGCGTTCTACGGATCGGAGCGTGGAATGTCAGATCCCTTAATCGGGCAGGTAGGTTAGAAAATTTAAAAAGGGTAAAAATCGTAGAGGGAGACCAAGAGATGAATACACTAAGCAGATTCAGAAGGATGTAGGTTGCAGTAGGTACTGGGAGATGAAAAAGCTTGCACAGGATAGAGTAGCATGGAGAGCTGCATCAAACCAGTCTCAGGACTGAAGACCACAACAACAACAACAACCTCCTCCTCTTGCGATTCTTGAACAAGGTATTACTAGCTGAAATTTGTTGCAGAATTCGATTAGTCTTTCTCCATTCCTAGTACCAAGCCCACATTCTCCCCTAACCTTTTCTTCTACTTCTTCCCTCACAACCGCATTCCAGTCTCTCATGACTATCAAGTTTTCATCTCCCTTTACATATTGAATTACCCGTTCAATATTGACATATAGTTACTCTATTTCTTCATCTTCGGCTTGCGACGTCGGCATGTGTGCCTCAACTATCGTTGCCGGTGTTGGTTTGCTGTCGATTCTGGTAAGAACAACGCTGTCACTGAACTGTTCACAGTAACTCACTCTCTGCCCTACCTTTCCTGTTCATAACGAAACCTACTTCCTACTCTCATTATACTATTTTCTGTTGCTGGTTATTACCCTATTCTCATCTGACCAGAAATCATCTTGTTTCCATTTCACTTCAGTGACTTCCACTATATATAGACTGAGCATTTCCCTTTGCAGATTTTCTAGCTTCCCTACCAAGTTCAAATCTCTGACATTCCACGCCCTGACTAGTAGGACGTCGGTTTTTCAATCTTGTTCTCATGATCAACCCCCCTTCGCAGTCTCCACCAGGAAAGCCGAATGGGGGACTAGTCTGAAATTTTTGCGAATGGACAGATCGTCATGAGACTTTTTCATTTACATACCACATGTCTTGTGAATACACGTTATACATGTTTAAAGGTATAGTTTCCTTCCCGTCTGCATTCTCATGCCGTTGATCATTGCTGATTTAGGAGCAGTTTTTCGAACCCAGGGACAAGAGAGTGTCCTTAACCTCTGTCCGCTCCTCCGCCCTTTTGACGAGGCTGTTCGCTGAATGAGGCTGACTTCTTATGCCGTAAGTCTTCAGCCGCTAATGCTGATGATTTTTTTCTTCAAAATTTAAGCAGTGGCAGTGTTCGAACTCAGGACCGAGGACGGTTGTGCTTTCCAATCAAAGACACTATTTCTAGACCACAGGTGCATCTCCCATTCCGTTACTCATTCAGAATTATGGAATATGTTTCACTAAAGTTGAGCACCGAGCGAGGTGGCGCAGTGGTTAGCACACTGGACTCGCATTCGGGAGGGCGACGGTTCACTCCCGTCTCCGGCCATCCTGATTTAGGTTTTCCGTGATTTCCCTAAATCGCTTCAGGCAAATGCCGGGATGGTTCATTTGAAAGGGCACGGCCGATTTCCTTCCCCATCCTTCCCTCACCCGAGCTTGCGCTCCGTCTCTAATGACCTCGTTGTCGACGGGACGTTAAACACTAATATCCTCCTCCACTAAATTTGAAACTCCCTTTTCGAGAACAATACCACAGCAGCTGTGGCTCCGTGTGTTGCGGCGCAATAGGATGACAGAAACGACGAAATCGTCAATTTTGGAAAATTAGCTTTTCTTTAAATTCTTGTTGGGGTTGAAACATCCTGACATGTTAAAAGTGTTATCTGGGCCGGGACTGGAACCCTGCGCCTTTGCTTTCCACAGCCAAATATTCTTCCGACTGGGGTAATTTAGGGAAATAATGGAAAACCTAAATCAGGATGGCCGTACGCGAGTTTGAACCGTCCTCCCCCCGCCCTCCCCCCCCCCCCCCCCCTCGAATGCGAGAATGCGAATCCAGTGTGCTAATCACTGCGCCACCTTGCTTGGTGCAAAACTTATGAAGGAAGTAATTTTTTCACTGCCAGGTAATAAAGCTCGATGAAACTTGGACTATACATGGAAAAAACTATTATGGTATAGTGCAGAAGTTAACTGAAACAAATGCGCAATTGCCGAGCGGGGTAGCCGCGCAATCTTGGACATCTTGCCACGGTTCGCGCGGCTCCCTTCCGTCGGAGGTCCGAGTCCTCCTGCGGGCATAGATGTGTGTTTTGTTCGTAGCATAAGTTAGTTTAAGTAGTGTGTAAGCCTAGGAACCGATGACCTCAGCATTTAGGTTCCATAGAAATTTACCACAAATTTCCAAAAAAAAAAAAAAAAAAAAAAAAAAAAAAAACGCAATTATACGAACAGAAATGACATCTTTCATCAAAGACGATACTTACACTGAAGTTATCGTGACTTATGATGGCTCCTGTAACTTACAAAAGATGGGACATAGTTATTAATAGGGTGTGTGGTCATCAAGGACAGGAATTTGGTAAAGAGTTCTTCCTATAGAACGTTCCATTCTTCCACCAGCAAGGCTGACAACTCCTGGATAGTCGTCAGTGCATATGGACGTGCTACGGAAAGGCCAGTCCACTCGCCAAACATCCACCCGTTCCAAGATCTCCTCCATCTGGTCAGTTCGATGCGGTCGCTCACTGCCATCCACAAAATTGAAGTCAGAGCCGGTTGCGCGCCTAAAAAGAAGCCCATTGGGCAGGAGTACAGGGTCGCAATTGACTGGTGAGTGTAACATCTTCAAATACTTGTAGGTCAGTACGCCCAAGCAATATTATGGTACCCCACGCCATAACGCCTGCATCACCAAACCGATAATGCTCGACAGTGTTCCCGGGTGCATTTCGTATTCCAACCTCTCCCCTTAACCCTCTATGACGTATCCTCCAGAATCACTACTCAGGCCGAACCTGATCTCATTCAAGAAGGGGGCACGACCCCACTCTTCGTTGGTCAGGTGCGTATGATCTCAGCTCATACCGCAATCGATCTCCTATGTGCATGTGTCAATGGAACACAACTTCCTGGTCGTCCGGGGAAGAGGCCAGTCCTCCCCTCCCCCCCCCCCCCCCCACCCCTGCGGTCGATCTGCCACTGTGGCCAATGTGGAGGGTGAAACTGCGTGCCTTGCAGTCCTGTTAAATATGGTTGCAGCTTCATCCGCTGTTTGACGTTGGTCCCGTCTTGCCTGACGCACAGTTAATTGTTATCTGCTGCTACAGTTGATCGTGGTCGCCCACCTCCTCTCCTTTGGACAACAATGTCTGTAGTTTGAAAGGCTCGCCATGCATGTGAAATAATTCTGGGCGCAGTACCAAACTCGTGGGCTACATTCAACACACTTCGTTATTCTTGCCGGCCGGGGTGGCCGAGCGGTTCTAGGCGCTACAGTCTGGAACCGCGCGACCACTACGGTCGCAGGTTCGAATCCTGCCTCGGGAATGGATGTGTGTGATGTCCTCAGGTTAGTTAGGCTTAAGTAGTTCTAAGTTCTAGGGGACTGATGACCTTAGAAGTTAAGTCCCATAGTGCTCAGAGCTATTTGAACTATTTTTTCTTCGATATTCTTCCAGTTTCCTAGTGACTCTTACCCGTGTAATGTCATCCAGATGTTGTCTTCGAGCCGCATTGTAATAAAGAACACCATCAAAGTGCTCCATAACTGCTCACAGACTGACACACACTGTCTTTCCCTTTTCCTTCAACTGCCTCTTGTTCCGGGGCGAGCCCCATTGCTCCACTATAGTCAAGCTGAGCTCACGCGATGACGCCATGTGACGTCCAAGCTTCTGTGCACGACGGGAGACTCCTGGCAACAGGCTTCCGCTCTTTCGTTCATTTCCACTGAGTAGCTGATATACACTGAAGAGCCGAAGAAACTGGTGCACCTGCCTAAACGACGAACAGCTTTCCTACATATCTGACATTTAGAAACCATCTTCCAGCGGTCGTACTAAACACTAAAACTAGAAACAATATTATCAGAAGGTTGATTGAAACGCGCTGGGGAGCACAAACTTTTTACATATGCGTCGGCTCGCATCGATGAATCGATCGCTAGATCGGCGTATCGGAGAACGGTCTTTTTGAGGTTCCGCGCATGAGGAGCTTTGACCGGCACGAAGATTGACAGTGAGAAATTGAGGGCCGAACTGGAAGGAACACTTACGGTGAATGAGGCCCGTTTACCTCCGCTGTCTGGAGGCGATAGTAAACGGTTTTTGCAGAGTACAGACCTCGTCCCGCGAAGACGGTGTTTAGGATTGGCTGTAGTGGCGATGTGGCGATGGGGGACTGGAAATTTGCGTGTATCGAGTGTCTGGAGATTTTGAGTCCACTTCGATACCGATTCCTCAAATATTTGGCTGAGACTCTTACTGTGGCTTCTGCGGCATTTTTTTTTTTTTTCCCGGAAGGTTTGCTGTGTTTGCTGTTTACGTGGGTTCGCTGTGAAAGAGCCTTAATGGAACCATCTCTGTTTCAGTAGAGAAACTAGTCGCAACTGTTTGTCAAATGTGTGAAAAGTGTGTGGTCAGTGTTACAGGGACAGTGGAGTTACGTTAATCATAACGGCCTATTTAAATTGGTCATATTTCGAGTTGCTTAACGTGGACCATGCTGGGGGCTGAACTGTGTGCTGTCCTTCCTTTTAAATACCGGGAAGTTTAATTTAATCAGAGTGCCTTTTCTTTGCAATCATTTCTGTTAAGTATTTGTTAACTATTTTAGTGAGGTGAGTGTAATCAGAGTGTCATTCACTGCAATTATTTAAGTATTTGTAAAACATTTTGTTGGGATTGTTAGTCGACCTGCCCTGAGATTTTCTGTGGTAAATTTTGCTAAAATAAGAACGTACTTTTCCACTGTAGTTGTTACGGATAGCCTTGTAAACGAAGTTTGACGTCTGAGATTCGGTTGCTTATCTACTTGAAACAGCGGAGTTTACATTAGAAAGAGCTGCCCAATCCGTTACTTTTGGCTAGCGTCTTACCGCGAAACATGTTAGAAGACAGCAAGTTTGAATTTTCGTCCATTTCAAAATTGTGTTTAATGACTGTTCTCGGTGCATAATTAGTACAAGTAACTGTTTGCCAATTTTGGGGGCATGTAAGCTTTACTGGTTTTCTCATTACCCAGTTGTTCAGTGCTTTCTTTTTCACCATATCCGCTGATCGAGTAGATGTTCGTTTTTTATTTATTTATGTTTAAATGGTAATATAATGAATATGTGCCATTTCGTACTTGTTTTAAACGTTCTTTTACTGACATCACACATTTATTTAAATAAACTACTACGTGTTTTTTCAACTGTGAACGCTGCTTTCTTGCCTTCTCGTCCAGCCCTACCGCTCAGCAACGTATTAAGCTGCATTAAGGTAAATACATCCAGGTCAACGTACGTTATGAGAATCTATTGTGTTCTCTGTTGCCGAATAGTCTGCTCCTGTGTGGGCTCTAAGCAGTCATGTTAGAAAGATTGATGTCCTGATCTATAAGATTTATGACTGGCACGCTAAAGTCAACGCCAGTCCCCCGCTTCATGTCATCTCTAATTTAGCTCGGCCGTGTCTCAGACGATACCAAAAGTGGACCGAGAACAGAGTAACTTATACAGCGGGTCAGTTCCTAGAAATCCTCACCCTCCACTTACCAGGATTACATCTACAGGGTGGTCCATTGATCGTGACCGGGCCAAATATCTCACGAAATAAGCGTCAAACGAAACTTGTCTAGCTTGACGGGGGAAACCAGATGGCACTATGGTTGTCCCGCTAGATGGCGCTGCCAGAGGTCAAACGGTTATAAACTGCGTTTTTTTAAATAGGAACCCCCATCTTTTATTACATATTCGTGTAGTACGCAAAGAAATATGAACGTTTTAGTTGGACCACATTTTTCGTTTTGTGATAGATGCCGCTGTAATAGTCACAAACATATGGCTCACAATTTTAAACGAACAGTTGGTAACAGGTAGGTTTTTTAAATTAAAATACAGAACGTAGGTATGTTTGAACATTTTATTTCGGTTGTTCCAATGTGATACATGTACCTTTGTGAACTATTATTTCTGAGAACGCATGCTGTTACAGCGTGACTACCTGTAAATACCACATTAATTCAATAAATGCTAAAAATGATATCCGTCAACCTCAATGCATTTGGCAATACGTGTAACGACATTCCTCTCAAAAGCGAGTAGTTCGCCTTCCGTAATGTTCGCACACGTGTATCCACAGGACATGTGGACTGTAATTGAAGAAGTGTCATGATGATCTCTCCATTGGCAAAAGATCCCGGAATAGTCCCCCATTCGGATCTCCGGGAGGGGACTGCCAAGGGGGAGGTTACTATGAGAAAAAGATTGAATAATCAACGAAAGGATAACGTTCTACGAGTCGGCGCGTGGAATGTCAGAAGCTAGAACGTGGTAGGGAAACTAGAAAATCTGAAAAGGGAAATGCAAAGGCTCAATCTAGATATAGTAGGGGTCAGTGAAGTGAAGTGGAAGGAATACAAGGATTTCTGATCAGATGAGTATCGGGTAATATCAACAGCAGCAGAAAATGGTATAACAGGTGTAGGATTCGTTATGAACAGGAAGGTAGGGCAGAGGGTGTGTTACTGTGAACAGTTCAGTGACCGGGTTGTTCTAATCAGAATCGACAGCAGACCAACACCGACAACGATAGTTCAGGTATACATGCCGACGTCGCAAGCTGAAGATCAACAGATAGAGAAAGTGTATGAGGATATTGAAGGGGTAATGCAGTATGTAAAGCGGGACGAAAATCTAATAGTCATGGGCGACTGGACTGCAGTTGTAGGGGAAGGAGTAGAAGAAAAGGTTACAGGAGAATAGGGGCTTGGGACAAGGAATGAAAGAGGAGAAAGACTAATTGAGTTCTGTAACAAGTTTCAGCTAGTAATAGCGAATACCCTGTTCAAGAATCACAAGAGGAGGAGGTATACTTGGAAAAGGCCAGGAGATACGGGAAGATTTCAATTAGATTACATCATGGTCAGACAGAGGTTCCGAAATCAGATACTGGATTGTAAGGCGTACCCAGGAGCAGATATAGACTCAGATCACAATATAGTAGTGATGAATAGTAGGCTGAAGTTAAAGACATTAGTCAGGAAGAATCAATACGCAAAGAAGTGGGATACGGAAGTACTAAGGAATGACGAGATACGTTTGAAGTTCTCTAACGCCATAGATACAGCAATAAGGAATAGCGCAGTAGGCAGTACAGTTGAAGAGGAATGGACAACTCTAAAAAGGGCCATCACAGAAGTTGGGAAGGAAAACATAGGTACAAAGAAGGTAGCTGCGAAGAAACCATGGGTAACAGAAGAAATACTTCAGTTGATTGATGAAAGGAGGAAGTACAAACATGTTCCGGGAAAATCAGGAATACAGAAATACAAGTCGCTGAGGAATGAAATAAATAGGAAGTGCAGGGAAGCTAAGACGAAATGGCTGCAGGAAATATGTGAAGACATCGAAAAAGATATGATTGTTGGAAGGACAGAACAGGAAAGTCAAAACAACCTTTGGCGATATTAAAAGCAACGGTGGTAACATTAAGAGTGCAACGGGAATTCCACTGTTAAATGCAGAGGAGAGAGCAGATAGGTGGAAAGAATACATTGAAAGCCTCTATGAGGGTGAAGACTTGTCTGATGTGATAGAAGAAGAAACAGGAGTCGATTTAGAAGCGATAGGGGATCCAGTATTAGAATCGGAATTTAAAAGAGCTTTGGAGGACTTACGGTCAAATAAGGCAGAAGGGATAGATAACATTCCATCAGAATTTCTAAAATCATTGGGGGAAGTGGCAACAAAACGGCTATTCACGTTGGTGTGTAGAATATATGAGTCTGGCGATATACCATCTGACTTTCGGAAAAGCATTATTCACACAATTCCGAAGACGGCAAGAGCTGACAAGTGGGAGAATTTTCGCACAATCAGTTTAACAGCTCATGCATCGAAGCTGCTTACAAGAATAATATACAGAAGAATGGAAAAGAAAATTGAGAATGCGCTAGGTGACGATCAGTTTGGCTTTAGGAAAAGTAAAGGGACGAGAGAGGCAATTCTGACGTTACGGCTAATAATGGAAGCAAGGCTAAAGAAAAATCAAGACACTTTCATAGGATTTGTCGACCTGGAAAAAGCATTCGATAATATAAAATGGTACAAGCTGTTCGAGATTCTGAAAAAAGTAGGGGTAAGCTATAGGGAGAGACGGGTCATATACAATATGTACAACAACCAAGAGGGAATAATAGGAGTGGACGATCAAGAACGAAGTGCTCGTATTAAGAAGGATGTAAGACAAGGCTGTAGCCTTTCGCCCCTACTCTTCAATCTGTACATCGAGGAAGCAATGGTGGAAATAAAAGAAAGGTTCAGGAGTGGAATTAAAATACAAGGTGAAAGGATATCAATGATACGATTCGCTGATGACATTGCTATCCTGACGAAAGTAAAGAAGAATTAAATGATCTGTTGAACGGAATGAACAGTCTAATGAGTACACAGTATGGTTTGAGAGTAAATCGGGGAAAGACGAAGGTAATGAGAAGTAGTAGAAATGAGAACAGCGAGAAACTTAACATCAGGATTGATGGTCACGAAGTCAATGAAGTTAAGGAATTCTGCTACCTAGGCATTTCTGGCCAAGAGAAGTCTACTAATATCAAATACCGGCCTTAATTTGAGGAAGAAATTTCTGAGGATGTACGTCTGGAGTACAGCATTGTATGGTAGTGAAACATGGGCTGTGGGAAAACCGGAACAGAAGAGAATCGAAGCATTTGAGATGTGGTGCTATAGACGAATGTTGAAAATTAGGTGGACTGATAAGGTAAGGAATGAGGAGGTTCTACGCAGAATCGGAGAGGAAATGAATATGTGGAAAACACTAATAAATAGAAGGGACAGGATGATAGGACATTTGCTAAGACATGAGGGAATGACTTCCATGGTACTAGAGGGAGCTGTAGAGGGCAAAAACTGTAGAGGAAGACAGAGATTGGAATACGTCAAGCAAATAATTGAGGACGTAGGTTGCAAGTGCTACTCTGAGATGAAGAGGTTAGCACAGGAAAGGAATTCGTGGTGGGCCGCATCAAACCAGTCAGTAGACTGATGAACAAAAAAAAAAAAAAAAGTTCGCACATGCATTGACAATGCGCTGACACATGTTGTCAGGCGTTGTCGGTGGATCACGATAGCAAATATCCTTCAACTTTCCCCACAGAAAGGAATCCAAGGATGTCAGATCCGGTGAACGTGCGTGCCATGGTATGGTGCTTCGACGACCAATCCAACTGTCATGAAATATGCTACTCAATACCGCTTCAACCGCACACGAGCTGTGTGCAGGACAGCCATCATGTTGGAAGTACATCGCCATTCTGCCATGCAATGAAAAATCATGTACTAACATCGATAGAACATTACGTAGAAAATCAGCGTACATTGCACCATTTAGATTGCCATCGATAAAATTGGGGCCAAATTATCTTCTTCCCATAATGTCGCACCATACACTAACCCGCCAAGGTCGCTGATGTTCTACTTGTCGCAGCCATCGTGGATTTTCCGTTGACGAATAGTGCATATTATGCTGGTTTACGTTACCGCTGTTGGTGAATGACGCTTCGTCGCTAAATAGAACGCTTGCAAAAAATCTGTCATCGTCCCATAATTCCTCTTGTGCCCAGTGGCAGAACTGTACACGACGCTCAAAGTCGTCGCCATGCAATTCCTGGTGCATAGAAATATGGTACGGGTGCAATTGATGTTTATGTAGCATTCTCAACACCGACGTTTTTGAGATTCCTGATTCTCGCGCAATTTGTCTGCTAGTGATGTGCGGATTAGCCGCGGCAGCAGCTAAAACACCAACTTGGGCATCATCATTTGTTGCAGGTAGTGGTTGACGTTTCACATGTGGCTGAACACTTCTGTTTCCTTAAATAACGTAACTATCCGGAGAACGGTCCGGACACTCTGATGATGTCCAGAATACCGAGCAGTATACATAGCACACGCCCGTTGGGTATTTTGATCACAATAGCCATACATCAACACGATATCGACCTTTTCCGCAATTGAGAAAAGGTCCATTTTAACACGGGTAATGTGTCACGAAGCAAATACCGTCCGCACTGGAGGAATGTTACGTGATACAACGTACTTATACGTTTGTGACTATTACAGCGCCATCTACCAAAAAGCGAAAAAAGTGGTCCAACTAAAACATTCATATTTCTTTACGTACTACACGAATATGTAATAAAAAAGGGGGATCCTATTTTAAAAAACGCAGTTGATATCCGTTTGACCTATGGCAGCGCTATCTAGCGGGCCAACCATAACGCCATCTGGTTTTCCCCTTCAAGCTAGACGACTTTCGTTCTTTGTAGTTTTTTCGTTTGATGCTTATTTCGTGAGATATTTGGCCCGGTCACTATCAATGGACCACCCTGTAGAAAGCCTGCGTGTGTTCTCAATAATCTCCACTAACCTGCTCCTTGCCATTAACAAGAGCGCTGGAGATGTAATTGGACACTGTGTGTTGGGAAAGGGCTGACGTGAAAGCGACCCAGCTTCACTAGCTACAGGCGTGCAGTTGGCAAGGAAATCCTATAGCTGCCTCAGCTGCAACAGAACCAGGCATGCAGGATACTAAATATCCTTTTGTAAATGTGAGTGTTGAATGCGACTGTTGTGCAATGCAGGAAACACTAAACCCCATTATTCGAGGATACCCAATAATAATAAGATTTAAGGGAGGACTGCAACAACTTTATTAAGCTCCTCTCCTAAGGTTGTTCCATGATTGAGTTCCTTGGACATATGATGGAAGTGTGATATTAATAACGTCTCTAAATGTTCACTTGCTGCCGTTTTACACCAGATAGTTTGTTAATTTTTTTCTTATTTTTATGACTCATGTTGTAACACGCCACTTCAGTAACGACTATACAATGACTTGTCCTCTCAACGGACTTTTGTCTTTATTCTGAATGGAATGTCAATGAAGGAAATGTTCACTTTACTGAAACATAACATTTTTACTTAGTTGGGTGTCTTGAAGTTGGTCTCATTGCCTTCTTACAACTGCAACATCCACGAGATGACTGCTCTTATTAGGCTTACGGCTATGGCCGTAAGTTTTGATTGTGCGAGGAATGTGTGCTGATTACAAGATTGCGAATATTCGAATCAATCACCAACAAAGAAATGAAATAAAACGTCAATAGTTTTAACTTCTCTATTTTCAAGTATTCAGATATCAAATTGACAACATTTAACACCTATTCCCTCCCCTGAGCCATTAACTGCAACCAAACAGCTCTCTTTCTATAGCAGGACTTGACCCTATTAAACGAAAACTTCCCACCAAGTTCGAACAAGAAGAACGACATAGATCATATGTAACAGAGATTGTATCGATTAAACGTTAGATAATGAAGGGAAACAGTAAAAATTTAAATTTACAGATTTTTATGTTAAGCTTCGAAATTGTAATAATTACATAAAATATAAATGGGTCAGGATGAAATAGTGAATTTTAGAGAGTAAAGTTCCGTACGAAGTTTTCTACTTATAAATGAAATTACCGATACCAATTGTTATCGAAGGTTTCAGAAAGTGTATCAGACTAGATTACACCACAATGTAGCAGATTTTTTTGTAGTTCCGTCTTCCGCTAAGTATTAATAATAAATAGCTATTCGCTATTTAATAATGCATTATGATCTGCACAGAATGTCGAGCACCGGAAAAACAGTCCTGACTAAGCAGCAAACGATCATTGCCACCCTCACAAAAAAATCCACACGTAGCCCTAGCACCTGTTCTGTATTGCGAGAGAGATGTAGATTTGGTTTTCACAGTGGAATAACTGTCCGTAAAGCACGAAAAACACGGCAGGCAACCGATCAGGTCTTGTTAATGCGTATTACACCCGACATGAAACAAGTCGATAAGCATGCAAGCTGCAAAGTGTACGTGTTGTTATTGACCAATTTACACGCCAGGCACAGGATGCCACAATGAGATCTGCTCGCTCGTTCGTCGTGTATTTCCTGTTTTAGCTGCCTCACGTGACTGGTGGAGCTACGTCACAGCGAGGCTGAATCATTTAGTACTGTGGTGCACCCCCGTGTACCGCGTGGTGCGTGATACGCATCTACATCTACATCCATACTCCGCAAGCCACCTGACGGTGTGTGGAGGAGGGTACCTTGAGTGCCTCTATTGGTGTTCCCTTCTATTCCAGTCTCGTATTGTTCGTGGAAAGAAAGATTGTCGGTATGCTTCTGTGTGGGCTCTAATCTCTCTGATTTTATCCTTATGGTCTCTTCGCGAGATATACGTAGGAGGGAGCAATATACTGCTTGACTCCTCGGTGAAGGTATGTTCTCGAAACTTCAACAAAATCCCGTACCGAGCTACTGAGCGTCTCTCTTGCAGAGTCTTCCTACTAAATGAGCCTGTAACGAAGCGCGCTGCTCTCCGTTGAATCTTCTCTATCTCTTCTATCAATCCTATCTGGTACGGATCCCACACCGGTGAGCAGTATTCAAGCAGAGGGCGAATAAGTGTACTGTAACCTACTTCCTTTGTTTTCGGACTGCATTTCCTTAGGATTCTTTCAATGAATCTCAATCTGGCATCTGCTTTACCGACGATTAATTTTATATGGTCATTCCATTTTAAATCACTCCTAATGCTTACTCTCAGATAATTTATGGAATTAACTGCTACCAGTAGCTGACCTGCTATATTGTAGCTAAATGATAAAGGATCTTTCTTTCTATGTATTCGCAGCACATTATACTTGTCTACATTGAGATTCAGTTGCCATTCCCTGCACCATGCGTCAATTCGTTGCAGATCCTCCTGCATTTCAGTACAATTTTCCATTGTTACAACCACTCGATATACTACAGTATCATCTGCAAATAGCCTCAGTGAACTTCCGATGTTATCCACAGGGTCATTTATATATATTGTGAATAGCAACGGTCCGACGACACTCCCCTATGGCACACCTGGAATCACTCTTACTTCGGAAGACTTCTCTCCATTGAGAATGACATGCTGCGTTCAGTTCTCTCGGAACTCTTCAATCCAATCACACAATTGGTCTGATAGTCCGTATGCTCTTACTATGTTCATTAAACGGCTGTGGGGAACTGTATCGAACGCCTTGCGGAAGTCAAGAAACATGGCATCTACCTGGGAACCCGTGCCTATGGCCCTCTGAGTCTCGTGGACGAATAGCGTGAGCTGGTTTTCACACGATCGTCTTTTTCGAAACGCATGCTGATTCCTACAGAGTAGATTTCTAGTCTCCAGAAAAGTCATCATACTCGAACATAATACGTGTCCCAAAATTCTATATAGGTGTATAGTTCTGCACATTTGTTCGACGTCCCTCAATATATCGATATTTAATTTGTATGGCGTCTGTTATATTGAATGTGACTTCGCTAATAGGAGTGGAATTGCCCTGATTAAAGGTGCCCCTATGCAAATTGAATAAAGCCCAAATGATACAGTATTATTACGCGATCTGTCCTTAGGAACAATTCGTCACAGACACGCATACCTAACGCTAGGAAATTCTTCTGACATCTGAAATGATCTGCTGTTTATTCTGACCTAGTAACGGAAAGTTGTCACAGAGCCTAATAACGAGACGACGAAACAGCTGTTGCCCTGGAACTCTCGACGCAAAATTAACTTCCGTGACTTGGAAATAATTTACTAATTCTAAGACATGACAGATATTTGAACAAATTGTTCGAAGCAGAAATGGCTCCAAATTGAACCTTCGCTCGAATTAAACCACGAGAATACTATATCTGCATAAGACATTAGTGCAAAGCCTCTTAACCATTCTGTGCTACTATCTTGCGAAAGTAATGCTCCATTTCGTTAAACTGACGAAAGGAAGGAAATAGCAGTGTAGACAAAGGATTTCCTTCGAACTACAGGATTATTGTTTGATCCCGAAAAGCACAATTATTGTACACAGAACAGGTTAATGTTAAATGACTCCGTAAAGAGGATTTGAAAAGACATAAAATGCAAAGCCTTATAGTGAATGAGACAACTTCCTGCTAAAACCGATTAATGATCACAATTCGTAAACAGAACGGCATCTGCCCCACACTGACCGTAACCGCTCGTGTCACTCTGCTACGTATTCGCCAATATCGACTAAGTAGCCACACTGTTCCAATACAGCTCGTAAACAAAATAAACGCTTTACCTTGGGTCGCAGAACAGGCGCCTAGAGGGAGCTGTATATGCTTGTTACAGTCACATAGCCAATACAAGCCCACTGCTGTTTACATACACGACTCCTTCTCTCAATATACGTACATACAGCCACGACCGTTACCACGCCATACCACACGCGAGCAAAGACCCTCATTACAGAGCAGCCCAAAGGGAACAGACTGAAGCAGAACGCCTTGTTTACTTCCAAACATGAAAGCCAAATGCGGCGACCACGTCCTCGCTAGATACTGGCTGAAGCCACTCTCATCTCATAGACGTCAGGCATATACAGTCGTGTAGCCGAAGCAGCAACAAATACGAAGTATTCGATCAATGTGCCACAATATAACAGCGAAGATACACACCTTTCAAACTAAAATAAAAAAACATTTCAGTTGTATTAGTCTATTTAAAAGTCGTGAAAACCTACAGGCTCTCTTTCTCTATTATAATTAGATTTTGAAAACAAAGGTGGAGAGAACTGAGCCGACAGATATTTTCTACCCTAATATTTTTGTTAAAGTATCCAAGTACAAGATTAGATACTTTTCTTTCGATATTGTTTCCCTAGTTTGAGGTAAGCTACGCATGTGGTGAACGGTATCTACTGGCCTGCGTAGTGCCAATAGCAAAATGCTGAAAGTGGAGAAGTTACAGATAAGTGCTATAATTTTCTGTCTAAACCAGTACCTGCCGTTCTAGGCGCTTCAGTCCGAAACCGCTTCAGATTCGAATCCTGCCTCGGGCATGAATCTGTCTGATGTCCTTAGGTTAGTTAGTTTTCAGTAGTTCTAAGTCTAGGGGACTGATGACCTCAGATGTTAAGCCCCATAGTGTTTGGAGCCATTTTTTAACCAGTACCAGGTGCTAGGTATATTCCTTTAGCTTTTCTTCACATTAATATTCAGAAATATAGAAAATGAACTATAATTTTAGAAATGGTTATAAATAAAAACGAACTGCTCGGTGTAACGCAGGAATCCAGTCTTTCAGCCCTGCTGTTCAATCTCTACTTCGGAAAAATAATGTCGGAAATGAAAGAAAGGTGCAAAAGTGAAATTAAAATTCAAGGTGAAAGGATATCAGTGACAAGACTCGCTGATCACTTTGTTATACTGAGTGTATGTGAAGCAGCATTACAGGATACGATTGATGGAATGGTCTAATGAGGACATGGTATGGATTGAGAGCAAACCGAAGAAAGACGAAAGTAATGAGAAGTAGTAGAAATGAGAACAGCGAGAAACTTAACATGAAAATTGTTGATCGCGAAGTAGACGAAGTTAAGGAATGCAGCTGTCTTGGAAGCAAAATTACCCTTGATGAACACAGCAAGGAGGACATAAAAAAGCGGACCAGCACCGGAAAAGACGGCATTCCTGTCGAAGACAAGTCAGTTAGTATCAAACGCATGCCTTCACCTGAGGAAGAAATTTCTGAGAATACACGTTTTGATCACTCCACTGCATGGTAGTGAATCATGGACAGTGGGAAAACCGGAACAGAAGAGAATCGAGGCGCTGGAGATGTGGTGCTACAGAATAATGTTGAAAATTATGTGGACTGGTACTATACTGTGTGAGAAGGTTCCCCGCAGAATCGGCGTAGAAAGGAACGTGTGGAAAACACTGACAAGAAGAAGGGACAGAATGATAGGAAGTGTGCTAAGACATCAGAGAATAACGTCTGTGATACTAGAGGGACTGACAGAGCGTAGCGGAACACGAAGATTTCAGTACATCAACAAAGGACGCAAGTGCTACTGTGAGATTAAGAGGTTAGTGCAGGAGAGGAATTCGTAACGGGATCCATCAAATCAGTCAGTAGACTCATGACTTCGCAAAAAAAAGGAAATCCAGCAGGTGCTAAGAGTATGAAGCTACTGTTGCAGAGCAGCTATTTTAGATGCGATGTTACAAGCCAAGTGTTCCTGGCTGCAGAGTTGCATACGCTGAAATCTCTGGTATGGGTTCTCCAGTACCGCAACACGACAGCAGTAGTCTTTATTACTTGATGCCTTCCATGCAATACTTCGAAGGTACGAGTAGAATCGCAGGTGCTGGTCATTGCTGTAGTTTAAGTCACGAACGATGGTGGTCGAGGTTAGGTTTGTTCTGCCACGCCCTCTCCGACAGCCAGTGAGAGTTTCTGAAGTGTTCTTAGTGCTCCATTGCGAATGTCGTAGCTAATCTGAGCATTAAACGTTATCTTAGCGAGTTATTAGTGAATTTTTAGTCCATTTGTTGTGAGTTGTCATTGCTGACGGTGGTAATCGAAAAATTTTAGTTAAGCAAGCGAGTGATATAATTTGCAGGATATACGCTTTCTTCGAGCACAAAGAACAAATCAACAACCGAGCTAGGTTAATGATTGGCTCCTTTTATCGACCTCCCGACTCAGCATTAGTGGCAGAACAACTGAGAGAAAATCTGGAATACATTTCACATAAATTTCCTCAGCATGTTATAGTCTTAGGTGGACATTTCAATTTACCAGATATAGACTGGGACACTCAGATGTTTAGGACGGGTGGTAGGGACAAAGCATCGAGTGACATTATACTGAGTGCACTATCCGAAAATTACCTCGAGCAATTAAACAGAGAACCGACTCGTGGAGATAACATCTTGGACCTACTGATAACAAACAGACCCGAACTTTTCGACTCTGTAAGCGCAGAACAGGGAATCAGTTATCATAAGGCCGTTGCAGCATCCCTGAATATGGAAGTAAATTGGAATATAAAAAAAAGGAGGAAGGTTTGTCTGTTTAGCAAGAGTAGTAGGAGGCAGATTTCAGACTACCTAACAGATCAAAACGAAAATTTCTGTTCCGACACTGACAATGTTGAGTGTTTATGGAAAAAGTCCAAGGCAATCGTAAAATTCGTTTTAGACGGGTACGTGCCGAGTAAAACTGTGAGGCACGGGAAAAACACACCGTGGTTCAACAACAAAGTTAGGAAACTACTGCGAAAGAAAAGAGAGCTTCACAGCAAGTTTAAACGCAGCCAAAACCTCTCAGACAAACAGAAGCTAAACGATGTCAAAGTTAGCGTAAGGAGGGCTATGCGTGAAGCGTTCAGTGAATTCGAAAGTAAAATTCTAGGTACCGACTTGACAAAAAATCCTAGGAAGTTCTGGTCTTACGTTAAATTAGTAAGTGGATCGAAACAGCATATCCAGACACTCTGGGATGATAATGACATTGAAACAGAGGATCACACTCGTAAAGTTGAAACACTAAACACCTTTTTCCAAAGCTGTTTCACAAAGGAAGAACGCAATGCAGTTCCTTCTCTAAATCCTCGCACGAACGAAAAAATGGCTGACATCGAAATAAGTGTCCAAGGAATAGAAAAGCAACTGGAACCACTCAATAGTGGAAAGTCTACTGGACCTGACGAGATACCAATTCGATTCTACACAGAGTACGCGAAAGAACTTGCCCCCCTTCTAACAGCCGTGTACCGCAAGTCTCTAGGGGAACGGAAGGTTCCAAATGATTGGAAAAGAGCACAGGTAGTTCCAGTTTTCAAGAAGGTTCGTCAAGCAGATGCGTAAAACTATAGGCCTATATCTCTGACATCGATCTGTTGTAGAATTTTAGAAGATGTTTTTTGCTCTCGTATCATGTCATTTCTGGAAACCCAGAATGTACTCTGTAGGAATCAACATGGATTCCGGAAACAGCGATCGTGTGAGACCCAGCTCGCTTTATTTGTCCACGAGACACAGAAAATATTAGATACAGGCTCCAAGGTAGATGCCATTTTCATTGACTTCCGGAAGGCGTTCGATACAATTTCGCACTGTCGCCTGATAAGCAAAGTGAGAGCCTACGGAATATCAGACCAGCTGTGTGGCTGAATTGAAGAGTTTTTTGCAAACAGAACACAGCATGTTGTTCTCAATGGAGAGACGTCTACAGACGTTAAAGTAACCTCTGGCGTGCCACAGGGGATTGTTATTGGACCATTGCTTTTCACAATACATATAAATGACCTAGTAGATAGTGTCGGAAGTTCAGAAAATGGTTCAAATGGCTCTGAACACTATGGGACTTAACATCTGTGGTCATCAGTACCCTAGAACTTAGAACCTAACTAACCTAAGGACATCACACACATCCATGCCCGAGGCAGGATTCGAACCTGCGACCGTAGCAGTCACGCGGTTACGGACTGAGCGCCTATAACCGCACGGCGACCGTGGCTGGCTGTCGGATGTTCCATGTGGCTTTTTGCGGATGATGCTGTAGTATACAGAGAAGTTGCAGTATTAGAAAATTGCAGCGAAATTCAGGAAGATCTGCAGCGGATAGGCACTTGGTGCAGGGAGTGGCAACTGACCCATAACATAGACAGTTGTGATGTATTGCGAGTACATAGAAAGAAGGATCCTTTATTGCATGATTATATGATACCGGAACAAACACTGGTAGCAGTTACTTCTGTAAAATATCTGGGAGTATGCGTACGGAACGATTTAAAGTGGCATGATCATATAAAATTAATTGTTGGTAAGGCAGGTGCCAGGTTGAGATTCATTGGGATAGTCCTTAGAAAATGTAGTCCATCAACAAAGGAGGTGGCTTACTAAACACTCGTTCGACCTATACTTGAGTATTGCTCATCAGTGTGGGATCCATACCAGGTCAGGTTGACAGAGGAGATAGAGAAGATTCAAAGAAGAGCGGCGAGTTTCGTCACAGGGTTAGTTGGTAAGCGTGATAGCGTTACGGAGATGTTTAGCAATCTCAAGTGGCAGACTCTGCAAGAGAGGCGCTCTCCATCGCAGTGTAGCTTGCTGTCCAGGTTTCGAGATGGTGCGTTTCTGGATGCGGTATCGAATATATTGCTTCCCCCTACTTATACCTCCCGAGGAGCTCACGAATGTTAAATCAGAGAGATTCGAGCGCGCACGGAGGGTTTCCGGCAGTCGTTCATCCCGCGAACCATATGCGACTGGAACAGGAAAGGAAGGTAATGACAGTGGCACGTAAAGTGCCCTCCGCCACACACCGTTGCGTAGCTTGCGGAGTATAAGTGTAGATGTAGATGTAGCATGTGTTTGCGCGTGCAGCATCCGTCGCTTGGTGTTGGCAACAGTGCAATCCCCGTCCGTTACCCGATCTGCGCGGGCCTCTTTCAATCGTTCAAATGGTTCAAATGGTTCTGAGCACTATGGGACTTAACATCTATGGTCATCAGTCCCCTAGAACTTAGAACTACTTAAACCTAACTAACCTAAGAACATCACACACATTCATGCCCGAGGCAGGATTCGAACCTGCGACCGTAGCAGTCGCGCGGCTCCGGACTGAGCGCCTAGAACCGCTAGACCACCGCGGCCGGCTCTTTCAATCGTGAATCGTAGTGTAGCAGGCAGTGATGGCTAGCGGCCAGCAGTGTTTTGCTTGCGGAGGACACCTTAGTTGCCGGCCGGAGTGGCCGAACGGTTCTAGGCGCTACAGTCTGGAACCGGGCGACCGCTACGGTCGCAGGTTCGAATCCTGCCTCGGGCATGGATGTGTGTGATGTCCTTAGGTTAGTTAGGTTTAAGTAGTTCTAAGTTCTAGGGGACTGATGACCTCAGTAGTGAAGTCCCATAGTGCTCAGAGCCATTTGAACCATTTGAACACCTTAGTTTGGCGGCGTAAGGCCAAAACAGGACCGGTAGCGTGTACTGCCACTGCCACAACCTATTCACATTAATGAGCTGAGTACAAATGACAGTGCTGCCAATGCACTGCCGTTTTATACCTCATGTACACCGTATCATCACCATCTGTATATCTACATATCGCTATCCCATAACTTTAGACACCTAAGTGTAAAGAGAAAGACGAAGGTAATGAGAAGTAGTAAAAATGAGAACAGTGAGAAACTTAACATCAGGATTGATCGTCACGAATTCAATGAAGTTAAGGAATTTTGCTACCTAGGCATTAAAATCACCAATGACGGACGGAGCAAGGAGGACATCAAAAGCAGACTCGCTATGGCAAAAAAGGCATTTCTGGCCAAGAGAAGTCTACTAATATCAAATACCAGCCTTAATTTGAGGAAGAAATTTCTGAGGATGTACGTCTGGAGTACAGCATTGTATGGTAGTGAAACATGGACTGTGGGAAAACCGGAGCAGAAGAGAATCGAAGCATTTGAGATGTGGTGCTATAGATGAATGTTGAAAATTAGGTGGACTGATAAGGTAAGGAATGAGGAGGTTCTATGCAGAATCAGAGAGGAAAGGAATATGTGGTAATCACTGATAAGGAGAAGGGACAGGATGATAGGACATCTGCTAAGACATGAGGGAATGACTTCCATGGTACTAGAGGGAGCTGTAAAGGGCAAAAACTGTAGAGGAAGACAGAGATAGGAATACGTCAAGCAAATAATTGAGGACGTAGGTTGCAAGTGCTACTCTGAGATGAAGAGGTCAGCACAGGAAAAGAATTTGTGGCGGGCCGCATCAAACCAGTCAGTAGACTGATGTCCAAAAAAAAAAGTGTAAATGCAGATGTTGTCCAAGCCGCAGGTTGCACTGTTGTATTTAACCACGGACAGCACCAACTCTAGACATTGCAAGTATCAGTCGTGGTCAAAACAGTCTCCTGTGTGGTTGTGAGGGCATTTTGTCGGAGCTAAGTGAACTCGAACGTGGGTAAATTGATCGTATTCATAGAGGGGGGGGGGGGGGGGGGTTGCTTGCGTAAACAAAAGGAGCTGATGTGTTTGGTGTTTCAAAAAGCACCGTATCGAAGATTTATAACACATACAGGATAAGCAGAAAACGTCATCCGCTAAGTCACATCGTGGAGGAAAGTGTGTATTGAATGGTTGTGACGGAGGTCATTGAAGAGGATTGAGACCAAAACTAAGAGGACAACAGCTCCATAAATCACAGCAGAAGTGAATGCCGAACCCGCGAAGCCTGTCAGCACCAAAACTACACGAAGGTAGCTCCGAAAGTGGGGAACTCAAGGCCGATCTGGAACTTTAAAACCACTCATCAGTGATGCAAATGCTCGCAACAGGAAAACGTGCTGCCGAAGCCATAAAACCGCAAACGTGGAGCAATGGAAGAGCGTCATTTCGTTGGTTGTGTCTTATTCTAGTTTCCAACTTCTGGTCGAGTTTAAGTCCCAAGAGTGAAACATGGCGGGAGGTTCGGTGAAGATTTTGGGCACCCATATTGTTGTATTTCATGGCCCTCATGGTTACGCTGCAAGGTCGCATTACTGTCAAGGTTTAGGTGGCCATTTTTGCTGATCATGGCCAGTCCATGATACAGATTTTGTTCTCCAATGGCATGTTGTGTCCCAAGACAACAGGAGCCCCTTTTCACACAGATCGCATCGTCCAGGACTGCACGAGCACGAGGACGTATTGTTCCATTTGCACTTTTCCTATACCGTATTAGATATGGCAATATTTTGCGTCTTTGGTCTTTCCATATTTTTGCCCATCCCGGAATGTCGACCGCGTATCCCTTGTCTGGATGTGAACGTCTATCTAAACCTCAGGCCGCAACAACACAGAGGGTTGACAGCGTCAATGTTTTGGAATTTAGGATTATGGAAATCTTGGAATCTACAGGAATGATGAAATAATAACAAACATATTGTTTGTGATACGTATGTTATCAGACACACGCGACATGAAATTTTTTGCCGGCCGTTGTGACCGAGCGGTTCTAGGCACTTCAATCCGGAACCGCGCTGCTGCTACGGTCGCAGGTTCGAATCCTGCCTTGGACATGGATGTGTGTGATGTCTTTAGGTTAGTTAGGTTTAAGTAGTTCTAGGTCTCGGGGACTGATGACCTCAGATGTTAAGTCCCATAGTGCTTAGAGCCATTTGAACCATTTGAAATTTTTTTCCTGTCGACAATTCAGTTCACGGAATTAATCCTAGGAACTACTACTGTCCCCATAGCAACTCTCTCCGAATAATAGTCTCTCGTTATTCAGGGGTACCTTCGACTCTTTATTATTAACATGTGGTGCTGGAGTGCAAGGTATAGTTAATGAAAACTGTAAATGAAATATTGTAGAATAGTTCTGTATTTGAGCTGAATCCGCGGCTGCTTTCACAGTACTACAAATCTATGTCTCGTGAATATATTACGGTTTCTCTCCATTGCATTCACTAAATGGTGCCTGAAAATATTGTTTACGCCTCTCTGTGCTGACTTCCTGGTATTATATTTTGTGGACTGGCAAGACAGCCAATCCACTAGGACGGGAGGCCGAAGGGCACGCGTTTAAGCTCACGCAGGATGGCGTGAGGTCTAGAACAGGACAAGGTCTTTATAGTAGCAAAAATAGTACGTAGCTTCTGGAATACTTAACTTTAATCCATAATTGGTGAACATCGGTCTGACGGTACATGCATCACAAGATAAACAGCAATTGATAATGGCGCCTTGCTAGGTCGTAGCAAATGACGTAGCTGAAAGCTATGCTAACTATCGTCTCGGCAAATGAGAGCGTAAATTGTCAGTGAACCATCGCTAGCAAAGTCGGCTGTACAACTGGAACTAGTGCTAGGAAGTCTCTCTAGACCTGCCGTGTGGCGGCGCTCGGTCTGCAATCACTGATAGTGGCGACACGCGGGTCCAACGTATATTAACGGACCGCGGCCGATTTAAAGGCTACCACCGAGCAAGTGTGGTGTCTGGCAGTGACACCACATTCCTCCCCCGCAAATCGGCGGACGGTTGTGGTATAAGGCTTCCGCCCGCCATGGAGAGGACCCCATGTTGGCGTATGCGGCGAGGTGGGGAACCTAACAACAGGCGAGGCTGTACCACCCGCACCCTGCCATTCGGCCCGAGGGGAGCTAGGAAACGCCTGAAAACCTGCTTCAGGGTGCACGCCAACATGCGGTGTATGCGGCCGTAGAGAGATAGGAGGGGCCGAAGGGTCGACCTCCATCGAGCCGAGGCACCCGACGGGCGAAGACGACGTATGGTCCGGAGCGGGCAAGAATTCCATGGCGGAGGACAACTGGTCACGGGAAGCGATCGGCGGCGCGTGACCCATGGAGGCGCCCGGCGGGTGCAGCGACGGGTCCACTGCGGGCGTTGCCGGTGGGAGAACAGGCGGCGGCGGCGGCGGCGCGTCGCCATGGGGCAAAATGGAAGGCAGCGTCGGTAACACCTGGGGATGAGGCGAGCCAGTAGATGGGTCCCCAGGGCGCTGACCGGACGGCACCGTCGCTGAAAGCAGACGGGGAGCGGCAGAACCCGTGCGACAACAGAGGCGCAGCCGATTGAGATGCCGACGCACCTCACCAGAGGCCCCCAAAACCAGATACATAGCGCAACCGAGGCAGCGAAGAATGCGCCCTTCGAGCCAACGCCGTGAACCTCGATAGTTACGATAGTAGACAACGCCGCCTGGGGCAAAAGCAGGTGTCTGCCGCTGCACAGGAACCTGATGCGGCGGATGTAGCAAAGACATCAGGGTTCGATGAAGACGACCGTGGAGCAACTCAGCCGGCGAGCGACCATCTCGGGGCTGAGAGCGATACGAGGACAAAAAGAGCAATAACGCGTCCTCCCAAGAATGCGACTCTTTCAGCTTCAACATCTGTGACTTGAAAGTCCTGACCAATCGTTCAGCGGCACCGTTTGACTGTGGCGAAAACAGCGCGGACGTCAGATGTTGAATACCATTGGCCTTGCAGAATGACTGAAATTCTGCGGACATGAATTGCGGGCCATTGTCGGAAACAATAGTCTGTGGAAGACCTTCAATGCAAAAGATAGCGGATAACGCTTGGATGGTGGCAGATGACGTCGTGGAAGACATTCGGACAACAAAAGGAAAATTACTGAATGAATCTACCACAACCAACCATCGAGCATTCCAGAATGGACCAGCAAAATCGATGTGTAAGCGTTGCCAAGGGGAAGTGGCTTTTGGCCATGCAAAGAATTTCCGCGGTGGTGCGGATTGTTGTTCGGCACACGCCATGCAAGAAGAGCACATATTCGTAATCGCAGCATCGATTCCGAACCAAGTACAGTGCTGACGAGCAAGTTGTTTCGTTCTCACTATACCCCAATGTCCTTGGTGGAGAAGCCGTATGACAGAGGACTGTAACGAACGTGGGACCACGACCCTGGACTGATCATTATCAGAACGCAACAGCAAAACACCACGTCGCACAAAAAGTCTCTCCTTATGAGCAAAAAATCGGCGAACCAACAGATCCCCGATCCGTGACTTTGACAAGGGCCATTGCGTAGCAACAAAACGCAGACCGGTAGCAAGGACAGGGTCGGCAGCTGTGGCTGTAGCTACACGACGAAAATCAATCGGAAACGATTCGACCACGTCATCGGTTTCCGTATCAGTGAACATGCAAGCAAGTTCGGAAGAATCGAATGCTCTAACCTCAGCAACAGGCAAACGGGACAACGCATCGGCGTTTCCGTGCTTAGCAGTGGACCGATACAAGATATCGTAGTGGTACTGCGAGAGGAAAATTGACCAGCGAATGAATTTCTGCGCTGTACGTGGAGGGACAGGCTTGGTCGGATTAAAAAGCGATGTCAAAGGTTTGTGATCTGTGATGATTGTAAAGTGACGACCATACAAGAAATCATGAAACTTAGTAACACCAAATACGAGAGCCAATGCTTCTTTCTCGATCTGGGAATAATTTCGTTGCGCAGATGAGAGCAATTTGGACGCAAAGGCAATAGGGCGATCGTGCGAACCATCTTTGTGCGCAAGCACAGCACCGATCCCGAAATCCGATGCATCCACCATCAACAAAAGGGGCTTCCGGGGATCGAATGGCGTAAGGCAAGTATTGGAAAGCAACGCCGATTTCAACTGGCGAAAGGCGCGTTCGCATTCCGTCGTCCAGACGAACGGAACACCTTTACGGCGTAAGCGATGAAGCGGAGCTGAAATGGAAGAGGCGTGGCGCACATAGCGATGATAGTAATTAATTTTTCCCAGCACACTCTGTAGCTGCTTCAAATTCTGCGGCGAAGGCAAGTCTTGTATGGCACGGAGGTGCTCAGGACTGGGATGTATGCCCTGGGCATTGAGTACATGGCCCAGGTAGGGTAAGTCCCGAGCAAAAAACACGCATTTGTCCTTCCGCAAGCGTAGACCATTTTGTCGCAAGACCTGAAATAATGTTCTGAGATTGGCTAAATGTTCTTCTTCCGTCTTTCCGGAGATCAAAATATCGTCCAGATAGTTTGCTGCAGTAGGGACCGACGCACAAACAGTTTGGAGATATTGCTGAAACAATGCAGGGGCGAATGCACACCCGAATGGCAGTCGTTTGAATCGGTACAAACCAAGATGCGTGTTAACCACTAAAACGCGCTGGGATTCTTCGTCCACCGGTATTTGCAAGTACGCATCTGCTAGTCCCAACCTCGAAAAATATTTACCCGGGCACAGTTTGTCAAAAAGATCTTCCGGGCAGGGTAAAGCAAAAGTTGCAGTCACTAGTTGGGGATTTACTGTTGCCTTGAAGTCCACGTTAAGTCTCAAGTTTCCGGAAGGCTTTTGCAAAATTACTAAGGGTGATGCCCAGAGAGAAGCCTGCAGACGTTCAATTACACCTTGTGATTCCAAATCGTTTAACGTTCCGGCGACCTCATCACGCAATGCGTGGGGAACATTGCGCGCTCTGAAAAATTTCGGTTGCGCGTTGACTTTCAGTTCCAAATGTGCTTTATAGTTCTTAGCGCAATCAAGGCCCGGTGCAAAAAAGTCTGCAAACTCTTCACATAGACTAGAAACACTGTCTGAAGGCACAGTCTGGTTCACTGATAGGACCTGATTGACTATATACAAGTTAAACAACTGAAATAAATCTAAACCAAACAAGTTCACTGCAGAAGAAGAACGAAGGACGTACAATGACACAAGTTTTGTTTGTCCTTTGTATGTTGCAAGAAGGCTGCACTGTCCTAACACAGGGATTGCTTGTCCTGAATAACTACTGAGCTTAACATTTGCGGCACGCAACGGAGGTGTGCCCAGCTGTTTGTACGTGTCGTGATTGATCAGTGAAACTGCAGCTCCGGTATCGAGCTCGAATGGGATCACTTCGCCGTTAATGTCCAAATCTACAAAGAGTTTATTGTCCTGCTGACGACAAGAGCGACTGTCTCGTGCAATGTGAACTGACGCTGGTACAGAATCACTTGCGAGTTGATGGGATTTCCTGCGATGTCGACGCACACTACGTGTGGGACGGACACAGTCACTGTTAGAGAGAGTGGCACTGGGCGGAGTGGAATGAACTGCATGAATTTCCATGGGCGACGGTTCACGAGCCTGAGTATTCTTGGTTCGATTCCGATTCCGGCGCGAAGCAAAGGGCCTGGAATGGTTGTGAGTGTCCAATCGGAGCTTTTTCTGGTAAACACTTTGAACATGTCCTTTTTTATTACAGAAAAAGCAAATAGCCTGGCGTGATGGGCAATTCTCACGAGAATGTCTAGTAGCACACCGCGGGCATGATTTCACTGCAATTGCTTGCCGGCGCTGGACACGTGGCTGAGAGCCCGGCGGCGTTGGCGTGGCCGAGCGCGAGGACTGATTACTGTTCCGTGCAGCTCGGCCGGCGGGCCGGTTAACCTGACACACGTGTGGCGAAGTTTCAAATGATTCCTGAGTAAAGTCAAGTGTGTCCTGCCGATCCAATATGTCCATCACTTGTTGAAGGGAGGGATTGACTAGTTTCAAAATCTGTTCCCGTATACGACCATCAGAAACGTTCTGTGCAATTGCATCACATACCATAGTATCTGAATAAGGGAGTCCACATTGACACTCAAAAGCACAATCCCTAGTAAGGCCTTGCGAGGTTGCAACCCACTCCCTATTAGTCTGACCTGCCGTACATTTTGTACAAAAGAAGGTATACCTTTTCGCAACTACATTGACTGATTCTTTGAAATACACATCTAATGCAGACAAAATTTCTTCGTAGGACAGAGTTGCTACGTCGCGTCGGGGAAACAATTTGACTATCACACGGTACATGGTCACTCCGACGCAAGAAAGGAGAAATGGCTGCCGCTAATTACCTTGAATTCTGTAGGCGGCGAGATGGAATCCAAATTGGCGTGACCACTCCGTCCAACTTTCCAGTGCAGCATCAAAAGGACGAAAAGGTGGTGCAATTGCATGTTGCGGCTGCGTGAGCGGTAGAGCGGCGGATGCCGCATCGTTTTGCATTGCACGTTGACCCTAGACAAGCTGTCCAAGGGCATCCAATAAGGCCTGCGTCTGCTGATTCTGCAAGCGATAAAATTCTGACAGTACATCTGGAGATTGTGCCGAAGCCATGACACAAGTAAATCAGGGCAATATCAATACGAACCCAAAAATCCTCGTCGCCAACTTTTGTGGACTGGCAAGACAGCCAATCCACTAGGATCGGAGGCCGAAGGGCACGCGTTTAAGCTCACGCAGGGTGGCGTGGGGTCTGGAACAGGACAAGGTCTTTATAGTAGCAAAAATAGTACGTAGCTTCTGGAATACTTAACTTTAATCCATAATTGGTGAACATCAGTCTGACAGTACATGCATCACAAGATAAATAGCAATTGATAATGGCGCCTTGCTAGGTCGTAGCAAATGACGTAGCTGAAAGCTATGCTAACTATCGTCTCGGCAAATGAGAGCGTAATTTGTCAGTGAACCATCGCTAGCAAAGTCGGCTGTACAACTGGAACGAGTGCTAGGAAGTCTCTCTAGACCTGCCGTGTGGCGGCGCTCGGTCTGCAATCACTGATAGTGGCGACACGCGGGTCCGACGTCACCTACAGGAACAGTACATAACGTGGTAAAGAGTTTTCGTTAGTGACACCTTAAAAATCGGTTCCTGTAATTTTCTAAACACTCATTCGCGAAAATGTCTTTTCACTATTTCATCTGTAGCAGGTTAGATTCTCCTGCGAATGAAACAAGCCTGACCACCAACGGTGTAACTTTTCTCTGTATATGGTCGATATCCCTCCTCCCCAATAACAGCAATCTGATATCCGTTTCACACACTTACGCCACATTCGAGAATATACTACGCTAGTATTTCATACTTTAAACTATTTCGTTTTTCAAGCAAACTCCATTGTTTGAGTGTTCAACCTTCCATTAGTTTTACCTACGACTGAGCCTAAGTATTCGATTCCTTTCATGTCGACGCCTGATGTTACTGGCAGTTGTTTTCGTGGCATGATTGTATGTACAGTGTGAATGCTAACTCCATCAACACAATTTCTGAGGTTGTCGGGGGATATTTTCTGAGTATTTTGTTATAACGGAACCGTGGTCTCCAGTGACTTCTTACACACTCATTGCATTTCTTCTGATTTCTTGTCCGCATTTCTCTTTGTATCTCTATTGCATGAAAATGTTGACGGTATGGGTTGCGTGTCGCGTTTGGAAACAAACTTGTTCCTTTCACTCACGGTGCTGTTGTTGACGAAACTGATATCCACATTACTCCTTGCCCACTCTATTCGTTTTTCCTGCAGTGTTTCACGGAAACAAAGGTAACCGGAGTAACAAACCGAATAAATCATAATCGCATTACTACACTATAACTAGCCAACAGAGAGTAAGGCTCCCTTATACCAAAATGCTCAGGAAAGACCCCTGAACGATCTTCGAAATTTTATTGGTGGAGGCCGTGTTCATCCTGCGCCTGCCATTCATGTTAATGTATGTAATGTAGTCAAAAGTTTCTTGAAGAGTGCAACGTAATTTTAGTTGACCTGAAGTTTTTTCTGTTATTCTTCGCAGTTTGTTGGTTTTTTTCTAGAAAAAACGACAGTTTGTCTATCGAGTGCGTGATTGATTCTTCTGAAAAAATTCTTTTGTTTATTTATACACACAATCATATATTTATGATACAGTCATAACCGGTTTCGGCCATACAATGACCATCTTCAGATGCTAAAACAATACAAAAGAAAATTTATATTACAACCTAAAAAAAGTGCAATATTTAACCACGCTTATTAATGATCTAACTGAATTTATGCTAAATACATATAGTTCATACCTAATGGCGGCATACACTGAACACAGGTTCATGCGTTGTCAAACTTGTTATAAAATGTAAAACACCGGTCTTATATAGATATGAAAATTTGTTAGATTTTGATCATCCTCTTTGCGCTAGATGCGCTCGTCCACTATAAGATAGTCTAAATTTTTCAAAAGCCTAAAATATACAAATTTTGGTTTTCTCTGGCTGGGTATTTCTGTAATTTAAACGGATTTCACATCCGTAGTAAATTTGCTCGTAACTGTTGCTGTTAATGTATAATTTTGAACATTATTGGCACCAACATACTCATCAAGAGCACAGGTGATGTTACTCCTGTAGCTGTCGGCGATTCTCCGTTCTGCATAAGGTACTGCGTCTGTCTGGGAAAAAGGGTTGACTCTAGCAGCAAAATTTAACTAGGTATCAAATATGAAAGCGTTTTATTTACCAAGTATCGTTATCGTACAGATTCAAAATTCTTTTGAAAGTCAAGAAACATGGAATTTCCTTGTACCGTCTATCCTTGGCCTTCAATATCATGTAGAACAGCTCGAGTTGAGTTTCGCATAGGGCACTTGAAGTGAGGCTAACATTTAATGATTACGTGTATTACAAATCAGTGTGAACATAGATACCACGTAGGAGGACTCAAAATATAACCATAAACATCATCGATGCGCTGTATGTGTAAACACCATTTGCGTTGTACCCCCGGGAAACTGACAAGTGAGACTAAACTGTGCGGCTGTAACAACGTAGCGAGAAGCAATTGGCAGGAAACAGCGTGTATGATGCCATTAGCAAAGCGAGGATCCCATGTGAAACGCTTCGACATCTCTAATGAACTGAACAAGCCGATATTATTATTGAGTCGTGTCTGAGCACATTAATCGCATAATCGGTTTGTGACTGACACAGTCACCTCTTTAATTACAAGTTCATTACAATGCAACGGCTTCGACTGTACTCTCAAAAGGAGTGTTGTTCTATAACCATTTTTGTTAGATGTGCTTAATTGTGATTTCCAATGACATTTCACTGAACATTCATCAAGTAAAGTTAGTCCGTTCTGCAAATAATGCATTTTCTAAAGTTATTCCTGTAGACTATAGAAACGGAAGTAACTTTCACAAGCTGCGACATCGTCGCGAAAATACACAGTGATCCGTATATGTAATAAGTTTCCCTTAATTTACGTCGATGGTCACAATCTTTTTTGTTTAACAGATTACCGGTTTCGGTCTTTAATGACCATCATCAGATCTGTTTCATAAAAACAAAGTCCTAATGTACTGCAGCCATAGTGGCATCGCCAAATGTTAAATGCGGAATCAGCACCAGCATCGTCAAATACATATAAATCACATCACATGCACGAGTCATGTTGTCAGTAAAACTACTCAATGATTAGTTTTACTGACAACATGACTCGTGCATGTGATGTGATTTATATGTATTTGACGATGCTGGTGCTGATTCCGCATTTAATATTTAATATTTTCTCTATAAATGGTCGCTCCCTTGATGTCGAAAGAAGCCCATTGTACTAAAATCTGCACAGTAATAGGAATATCACCAGCGGTAAACAAAGTACGTTATAAATAGGACAGAATTCCCCATTGTTTCGGACTTACGTACTTGACTGGAAACAATGCATTATTTTAGAACAGGCTAAGCACAACTTTTCTGGGTAAGCCAATTAGAAACAAAATCCCTTTGCACAAAAGTGAACGCCAAGAAAAATATGTGGCGTGCGCCCATCGTCATAGATGCAGGCGGCTCCGTCAGGAAGTTGCGCATTTTAAACAAAGATTCGCAAGATGCGGTCATGAAAATGTTCATAAATCATTTATCATTATTTGAAAATATTGCCAAGCTTCTCAGTTACCTTGAAATCTTCATTGTAGATGACCATCAGTTGCTTATTTTTATGCTCAATGCTACTGGTTTCGATCAGCAGGTCGTTATGAAGCTGAAGCAAAGTGTTACCAGCTTGACAGTACAACATTTGAAGTGGACAGCTTCGATGCAGGTAGAAAACATAGTTCCCGTTACAATAAAAATTTCCGAAAGACACAGACATATAGGAAACGCACACAAGACGATCAAAAATTGCTAACTACATGATCGTCCTGTGTGCGTCTCTTACGTGTCTGTGTCTTTTTGAGATACTTTATTGTGACAGAAGCTATGTTTTTCTACCTGCATCGAAATTGTCGGCTTGAAATGTTCTAGTGACAAGCAAGTTACGCTTTGGCCCGACTTCATAATGGTCTACGGATCGAAACCGGTATCATTGAGCATTACGATAAACAGCTGATGGTCATCTACAATGTAGTTTCACAATTATTTGACAACAGTAATGCCACACATTATCACAGATACAAATATCCCCTCAATTATGACAATAGCAGAACCATGGCCTTTATTGTGTATCGCTGAAGTTGCAAGTCAAATTTTAATTCTATCCGAAAATATTTTATTCTGAACAACAGCTTTTCTGTAGATATATTTCCAATTTAAATAAATGGCTTGTAGTATATAAGACAAATGTATTTATAGATGAAGACTTTTACACAAGTAACACATACAGTACAAAGAAGACTAAAATGTTTTGTGAAGGGAGTGACATGAAAAATTATATAAAACGAACAATGTTAGTTTTCATGGTTGCCTGGCTGGCTAGTAACAGTTCCGATGGCATATAACTTCTATGGATGTGGGTATTATAACGATGAATATTTAAGCAGTAGTAATAATGTTGTCTGGAAAGCTTTCTATATTTTTAGCTGTGTAGTGTCTCCTGACGCCGTTACAGTGATGCCTAGCAGACCATCTCTGCAGTGTTACCCGCCACGACCCAGTCAACTGTCTTCAGATAAAACGGTGAATAAATGATAATAACAATTAATATTTATATAGTTTTCTTGCTACCGCCACTTCTATTAAACTGCTAATGGTTGCTCAAGTAAACTCTGTTTTCACTGCCTGCTCAAAAGTCACTCTGATGTCGACAAAATTTAAGTACTCCCCCACACACAGAAGACTAGCTAAAACCAACATGCATTACCTGGCCACCTTTCCACCTACGTTTTGCTTCTCCTTTTTAATACACAGACTGTATACACACATACATCTGCACATTCGAGCACTCCATCAGTCCATCAGACAACTCCATCTTGAAAATTACATCATAAGCAGTGGAAGTATGTAGAAATTAAATTTAAGATCTGCGTTAAATGCTGTTAATTATGAAATCCTGTAATATCTGAAGCTGCTTATTTATCAGATCACAATGTAAACAAGTTTTGCTTTAGTATAATACATTCTGTTCGCCAGAGTACGGCTGAAAGGCTAGTTTCAAATTCTTGTCGCTAATATGAAATTGAAAAAATGCTACAAAATCTAATTTTATAATACTCCATGGGAAACTGAGTTTTAAGTCTGTATTAAATGATTTACAAAAGCTCGAGAGAGTTTTACGTTTTCACTGTATCGGCCATGTCAGCTTATTACCGTCCATATGACTTCAACTGCAAAAACATCTCTCCTTAAGACACTGGTTTATTTTGTTATAATACTTCGTATTAACTGTTATGGTTTGTATAGAACTGATAAGTTTAGTGTTTCATACACAGCTATTTCTTATTGTAGTTCGTCGATGACCAGCGCCCTTTTTATCCTAGCTTCCTACCTTTAGGACATCATCGGCTACAGTTGGATGCTGCATGATCTCTGGTCCTCTCACCGCGTATCGCATCGTCGTTATACTCGTGTGCTACAAATGACAGCCCTCGATATCGAGTACAAACAGATTCTTCTGAGAAGTTGTCCACCAAAATCTTGCTCCGAAACGTAGCCCATTGACAACTTGACGTTCGTAAGTCATAAACAACTCTCGGAAAAGCTTCTGTATGGATTGGACGAGGGATTCCAGCGAAAACACAATCATGCAGTAGTAGAGAGCACATGTCCCATTATATTAACTGGTTCGAAGGCATGCGCATATATTTACAATTTCACTTTGCACAAAATTCGTGTGATTCCCTTCCTGTTAGTCCTAAATTTGGTCTCAAATTCAACTGGTCATGTCATTTAATCTTTCCCACACAACTCATTCATAGGCCACAGTCCACACACAAGTTCATTCCAACGAGATTTCAATTCATGACGGTAATTGCTTCTTTACACCTTTTCCACCTGTCCATCTTAATTCAGCGTCCATCAGCCATAGAACATTTAGTACTTGACGCTGACGATATCAGCCACTGAACGCTTCCAAAATACCTTCGACTGTTCGCTTCTTGTTGCGGATTTTTACAAGAAAATACCTCTGTCCACTCTTCAACTTATCAGTCCCCTTCTCTGGCTTCCTTCTATGTAACACAGTCCTTGTACATTTAAGTAAGCGATAGTTCGATGTAGAGTCATATAGCATCGCCTTTATGCAGCGATACAACATCAATCTTTATCTGTTCACTCTCAATTCAAACTCCACTTTATCTCATGAGTTAAAGTATTTGTTTTACAACTCTGTTTCACTACGTCTATTCAGACTAAAGCGATGAAAAAAAGTTTGTATGGAGTCCATGATTCGAACCCGGATCTCCTGTGCGCTAGGCAGATGCACTAACCACTACCCCACCCTGGCACAATGGCTTTGGACAAATAAGGTACTACCCAAGCACGCCTCCCTCCTCAGTCCGAATTCTCGTTCATACTTCAGCCCACTTTGCGTGAGCTGTAGGAAGTTGGGGTTACGAGCACAGAGTGCATTGGTGCCAGATGTATCCAAGATGGTGGAGATGACGTCATCCAAGATGTCGGCCTGTAAACTTGGCAACACCACAAGACGTCATCCAAGATGGCGGCCATGACGTCAACTGATGATGCCAGTATCGTTATCCAAGATGGCGTCTTTTGCTGAGAAAGTCGTGTGCCCCCCCCCCCCTGCCCCCCCTTTCTGACTTTTTGCATGATGGCAAGTTATCTTCTTGGAAAATAGCCTGGAAAATTTTAATTTTGGCTGTAGTTCCTTCGTCCCATAGCTGTGTTGATGTGCTCACCCCCCCCCCCCACCACCACCACCTACCCTTGGTAAGTTATCCTCTTGTAAAATAGCCTGGAAAATTTTAATTTTGGCGGAAGTTCCTTTGTCCCATGGCTGTGTTGATATGCCCACCCCACCCCACCACCCCACCTGCCCTACTGGCAGAAATTTCGAATTTTGGCGGGAATTTCGAATTCTGGTGGGAATTTCTTTGTTCCAGGGCTGTGCTATTGTGCCCACCTCACCCCACCCCACCTCTACCCCCACCACCACCTGGGAATTGGCAGGAATTACAAATTTGGGACGGAATTTTTTTCTCCACTCACATGATCAGAACTGGTGGCATATGTTCAATCTTTGCTGAGCTGTTATTGTGGAACCATCATGATGTGTTTGATCATCGGCGGCCGCAGTGGCCGAGTGGTTCTAGGCCCTTCAGTCCGGAACTGCACAACTGCTACGGTCGCAGGTTAAAATCCTGCCTTGGGCATGGATGTGTGTGATGTCCTTAGGTTAGTTAGGTTTAAGTAGTTCTAAGTTTTGGGGGACTGATGACCTCAGAAGTTAAGTCCCATAGTGCTCAGAGCCATATGAACCATTTTTGTTTGATCATCAAGATGAATTTGAAGGATAGAGCGGCTTTCAATAGCTGCATTACATGTACACATTCGAAGGAGGACTGTAGCCACATTTCACTACATGAGGAATGGAAGACTATGGTAATGAAGTGTGGGAGAAAGAAGCAGAGTATTTCAGTTCATCAGATGGCAACAGTGCAGAGGGATGGAGCCAAGATACATGCTGTAACCAATACAAGTTCATGTGCATGTGCAAACTGTCGAAATATTCCACATGAAGTATTCACTTCCCAAAATGGAAGGGGCAGGCAGTTGTTGTCGATTTGCTTCACTGGAGGGCATATTTGTGTACGTGATACATACTATTGAAGAGCAACTGCTCATCCCCATTCAGTTCCTCGTGGGTGTGCGGAATGTGTTCTACCGAAGAGCTTTTGATGTCTGAATGGGAGGATTTTAACAGAAATATTGCCTGTAAGCATACAGGTGAGCACTGTACCCATAATTTCCTACATGTAGCACGGAAGCGAGCATTAATGCTTGAACATATGAAGAAGAACAATACAGTCCTGCAAATAAATGCTTTGCATTGAGATGCAATAAAGATACATTACATAATGCATGGAAACATCTGTCTCTGCCGTAACTGTCTGTCATTTCTATAACCTACATATAAGCTCCCACCCCACAAGAGACAACTGCCTCCAATCCAGCAGAACCAAAGAACTGAGCTAGTTCACGGTTTCACCGCTAGAGGGCGCCACAATAGGTCATGTGATCATGCAGTTCAGCCAGTAGGAGCACAGCATCATGATGATGTAGGCTTGGTGTATATAAGGAGAGCCCAGCAGAACAGGAGGAGGAAGCAGCAGAAAAGTAAGCATTCACTTTGCTCTATTATTATCATTATTATTATTGCTTCTGTAGCAGCAATATATGATGCTGATGATTATTCTTCTCTTTCCACCAGATGTATCCAGAGAGTCCCCCACCAGCTTATTGGGATCAGCACACGTGTCAGCAAGATCCAACCTGTTGGCACCAGCAAGTTACAGCCTGTCGAGAACCACACCCATGGCACTGGCAAGATCCAGTCTGCTAGGACCAGCAAGTTCCACCCCATCGGGTCCTGCACACAGGGTGGCAGTAAGCTCCAGCCTGTCAGGGTCTACAGGTTCCAAACCGCAGGGATCTGCACCCGGGGCATTGGTGGTAGTGGTCTCAGCCATGGAGGATCCTCTAACGCAACTTCTCAGCATGCTAGATCAGGATAATGAGACTCAATTGTTTGTGCCACTCGATACTGTCGAGGGTGCAACATCACACTGGGCTCCATCATACACATCGTCCATTGAGCCAAGTGCAAGAGACATTCCAGCATCAGTGCAAGAACAGATGGCTAGCCGTGCTGATGTGAATGTTGTGGATGAGAAGCTACCCACCCCCAGTGCATGGCCACCTTTATTATTCGCCTCATGCTATACCTTAACAACTAGGAGTTCAGAACATCTTCATCAAGGAACTCAAGTTTCACAAGACGATGACATGTCATCTGTGTTAGTCCTCGAAAATGTGCCAAAAATATTAAAGTGCGTTTCTCAGACTATGATTGGGGTGAACTCTGTCAAGCAAAAGCTTACATCAAGAGGCATATGACTACGAAATATGTTCTGTCACAATCCTACCAGGACACTTACTGTGGAGGCCTAACTGTGAGTATATTATCAACGTATGATTATGCTACACTAAAAGTTTCGATAGGCAGAGTATTTACATGCAACACTCAACAGTTCATAACTTGTTCAATCTGTATTCAACGATAACTACTATGATGGAAAGAATAAATAGATGGCTCCCTTATGTTCAAACTGTATACATTGATATCATGAACGGGCCTCGTACGTCCAGCATTCACACAGAAGGTATAGATCACTGTTTTAGTACCTGTATAAGTGCAATGCTGAAGTCTAGCGCTATTCCTCGAATAGGTGTGAAAAATGTTGAAATTAAATTTACTTATGGAAAAAAATGGTTCAAATGGCTCTGAGCACTATGCGACTTAACTTCTGAGGTCATCAGTCGCCTAGAACTTAGAACTAATTAAACCTAGCTAACCTAAGGACATCACACACATCCATGCCCGAGGCAGGATTCGAACCTGCGACCGTAGCGGTCGCCCGGCTCCAGACTGTAGCGCCTAGAACCGCGCGGCTACTCTGGCCGGCTTACTGATGGAATAACGTTGCGGGATCTACGTGCAGAATTTGAGGGATATAAGAAGCAGCAATTTTCCAAATACTGCACTGCTGCTGCACCGATTAAAAAAGAAGCAAGTGGTTTTTTTGATGGTGATAATGCTATGTATAACTGTCAATGGTGAATAAAGAAATATATTTATTATCTCAATTTTGTGTTTGTGTTATTTCGCTAGACAAAATGACCCTGCATATAATGTCATATGTGATTACGCACGTTCATGTGCAAATTTTCTTTTTTATATTAACGCCTATTGCACGCCAGGACCTAACACGGTAGGTATCATGGCAGGCTGGGTGAAGCACCCTCGCCACAAGGACTTTGTTGTAGGGTGACTGGTCCTGCAACGATGAAGATCCAGAGAAAAAGACTAAGAAGAATGGAGTGCTCCTTCCCGACAGTATACGAGCTATAATTGTAGGTCCTTCCAACTGTGGCAAGACAAATCTTCTCATGGCTCTGCTAACGGACATTGATAGAGTCCGCTTCGAGCGTGTCTACGTATTCTCCAAAACACTATTTCAACCCCAGTATCAGTTACTGCAGAGAATATTAGATGACATAGATGGTGTAACGTACGGGCATTCAGTGAAACTGAATACATCCCACCACCTGAAGAAGTAAAGCCATACACGGTCTTCATATTGGACGATGTAGGTGCTGAAAAGAAGTACCAGATCCTTAGATATTTCAGCATTGGTCATCATTTGAGTGTTGACATATTTTATCTGAGTGAAACATACTCTAGGATCCCAAAACAGTTGGTGAGGGATAACGCGAACGTCATTCAACAAACAACAACACAATCTCAATTTAATTTACTAGGCTCATGTAGGGACTGACATGTCGTACAATGAATTTGTAAAGATATGTGGAGATTGCTGGAATCACTCACAGTACGCATTTCTCGTTATTGATAAAACTCGAAAACTGAATGATGGTAGGTACACTCGGAACTTCCAAGAGTTTCTCCATATATAATCGTACAAAATAGGTGAATGCATCAGTATACTCTACACTATGGACAAATTCGGACGCATGTCGGGCACTCAGTCTGAGAGGTTAGGTTTACGTAGACAAAATGATCGCATGTATACTGATATCAAAATTCAAACTCTTGAGGGGAGACTCAGCATACTCGGTAAGGCTGTAAAGGAATTAAAGGACAATCAGAAAGTATTTGCTCTTGCCAAAACTGGCTAGAGAAAAGAATTAGCGCAATTGAGGGGGATAATAGAAGCTGAGGTTTTTATTATTGAGGAGGAGAAGGAGGAGGAGGAGGATCTGGGAAAGAAGAAGAAGAAAAACAAAGTATATACAAAGCCTCGCGATATACAGAGCTCAGATTAGTATGCGTCAAGATGTCGACTAAGCATCTTAAAGTCATTCAGGCGCGTAAAGCTGTTCGACAGAAATTACGTTTGTTGAGGATGGGGCATATGGAGCGGGCGCAAACACTAAGAGAGACATTTAAACCCGTTACCGAATCTACCAGAAAGCTAGTATCACGAGATGATGACAATGTTGAGAACGATCCTATTGCTGAGTTCACTAATCAGTGTACGACTAGGATAGAACATTCGGTGTCAGCAAGAAGAGACCGTACATGCTCGACTCTCAGTCTGTAAGTTTAACCGATAGCACAATACGGATCGGGGATAAAGAGTTTAAAAGAACACCTGGCTTAATGAAACTCATCTTTCTAAAAGCCTCAAAAAACTTAAAATACTCTGGCAGTGATCGCAAGGCGTATGGAGAAATACTACAGTTGACTGAAGTATATAAGAATGCAGACGGAACACTGAAAAGCCCACAAAACTCGAAATACACTAGCATTATACAACCTTTACTGAATAAACAACCCCAAAGCATTCGTGAAGGTCTTGACATTCAACATAAACGAGTGAGCAGTCAACTCCCCCAGCATATATATTACGATGAGGCAGATGAACTAATAGATAGACTTCGGCTGTTGATGGCTTCTTCTGCAGCGGGTAATACAGCACATTCGAATGAGGCTGTCTCAATAATTTCAGAACTTAGATAAAGAGGAATCATCGAATAATAATATCAAGTATGGAAGCAGTAGTTCAGGAGCTGCACAAACCAGCACGTAGAACATACCGTCGCAGACATGTGATGATTAAAGGACTGGGTGACTTATGGCAGGCGGATCTTGTGGATGTGGGTCTGTACATCAGTGAGAATAAATGTCTGAAGTATATTTTAATGGTCATTGATATATACTCTAAATTCGCATGGGCATTAGCTGTGAAAACAAAGACAGAGATGTTGCTGCAGTTTCGAGCGTTTGCTGCAAACAGGAACGAATCGATGTCCAGACAACCTTCAAACCGATCATGGTGGGGAGTTTTACAATGAACTTTTCAAAACTGTGATGGAGCGGTATGGAATACACCTCTACTCAACGTTTAGCAACCTGAAAGCGAGTATTTTGGAGCGACTGAACAGAACAGTGAAAGCTCAAATGTAGAGGCGATTTAATCTTCGTGGTTCGTAAAAGTGGACCACAGACAATAGCAAGGCATAATACAATACAAAAGAGACCGATTGATGTCCATGACAATTCACTCATGGAGTCGGTGTATTTCCGCTTTAAAATTCTGGATCCACGCAAACAAAGGTTTAATGTAGATGACTTGGTATGTATTTCAAAGCACAAGATTGCATTTGGGAAATCGTACTTACCAAAGTGGTCAGCTGAAATATTCACAGTATTCAAAGTGCAGAGAACGAACCCCCGAAGATATGTCTTAAAGGTCAGCAAGGGTGAAGAAATTACAGGTTGATTTCACACAGAGTAATTGCAGAACAGCTCTGTATCAGATATATTCCTCAACGAACGTGTAATAACACGTCGTGGGAATAGAGCGCTAGTTAAATGGTTGGGATTTCCTTCATCAGAAAACAGCTGGATTGATGCTGACGAATTAGTATATAATAGGATGCGTAGACCTCAATCAGCTTAGTAGCATACAATGTTCAAAATGTTCAAATGTGTGTGAAATCTTATGAGACTTAACTGATAAGGTCATCAGTCCCTAAGCTTACACACTACTTAACCTAAATTATCCTAAGGACAAACACACACACACCCATGCCCGTGGGAGGACTCGAACTTCCGCCGGGACCAGCCGCACAGTCCATGACTGCAGCGGCCAAGACCGCTCGGCTAATCCCGCACGGCAGCGTACAATGCATGATAGGAAAGACACCATAAGAGGTGGAGGTGGTATTCTCGATAAATTACCTGTTCAATTGCACATTCCGGAATATAACTTCTGCAGACCAGGAACAAAACTTCAGAAACGCTCGGCAAGTGGCGACAGAGAGGTATTAACCTGCTCGACGAAGCCTGCCTTGAGCACGACCTAGCCTACGCTGCAAATAAAGATCTCCGAGCATGTCAGAATTTTAGCTGATAGAGCCAAGAAAATAAGACGAAAAAAAGATAGTGGTATAGGTCAACGTGTGGCTGCATTCGTTGTTGATAAAACCATGCGTGGTAAAATTAAGTTAGGCTCAAGAGTGATAAAATTCAAACGAATTATGAAAACAGCGCGGTCCGCTTTGGTGAAGAAGAAGAAAAAAATCATGCGTGCCTGAAAAGCTGCATTCTCATCTCAATGTGTGCAGCTAAGTATGGAATGATTAGTAAGAACAAGAAGAAGAAGAAGAAGAAGAAGAAGGGCACAATTAAACCACCTCGTGTTCTATCCTTACCCAAGACATCAGGTGGAAATATTCCGTTCCTCGTTCCAGACCTTGCGGCACTATCAGCAGTAGGCTCGCTCACAGGAGGGGCTGCAGCTGTAGCCAAAACAGTCAAGAATGCTCAAAACGCCCAAGCACAACTAGAGGAGGCAAGAAGGCATAATCGTGTCATGGAAGCTGCACCCATTAGAAAGAATCTATACTTGAAACAATATAAGAAAGGACTGGGCCTCTTCAGAAATTTAAAAAAAAAGCCTGTTAGCTATTCCACCTGATCGAGCGCTCACGAATACAGGTCTGCTTAAAGTTGTTAAAGAAAAACTCGACATTTAAGGATTCCGAGGTGTCTTTATACGAGATATATTACCGAAGACCATGTGGCAAACTAATGAATGCGGAACAGTGAATTCAGACGTTGCAGCAGGTCCAGGAACCCATTGGGTCTCATATGTCAAGAAAAGTGCAAATATAGTTTATTATTGTGATTCATTTGGAGATTTACAGCCACCTGAAGAATTGCAACGATACTTCACCAGGAAAAGACGAGTCCTCTACAATTTTCAGCTATATCAGGGCTTTAACACATACTTCTGTGACATCTCTGCATCAAGTTCCTTCTCACATCCTTGATGAAACAGCATATAAAACTACACCAAAGATAAATGTATGCTGAACATCCAGGACGGTTGATGTATTATAAGAGCCATCATTGGACGTGCCCCCATCTGTTGAGGTTTAGATGTGACGTCGTACACTCTGACGTTAAAAGAACGAGCGTCTATATTACATGCAAATTACATTCCGCTGATTCATTTAAGTTCTGGTGATTGAAGTATTGCGCTGATTGTTCTGGAGACGTATAACAGCATCCCGAATATCACAAAGACCAACAATGAATTTCATCTGGAAACTGATGGTCAGAAGGAGATTCTAGAAATACAACCTGGTGCCTAGGACATTGATGATTTAAATGAAGTCTTAAAACATTCCGGAAAAAGAATTGAACGACGTGCATACATCAATATGCTTAAATCTGAAATACGAACAGAGAATGCGACGATCGACCTTAGTCAGAAAGATTCATTAGGTTCACTGCTAGGTTTTGCGAAAAACAGTGTTTTGGTGAAGGATTCCAGTAAATTTTACGCATCAATTCAGGCTGTGGACATACTACCAATCAGCACAATCCACGTTGAGTGTAATATAGCTACAAACTCATATCTCAACAATAAGTTGATTCGCTCTATTTAAGGGGTCCTTCCCTACAGTTCGAATCGGGTATAAGATAGTTCAAACCCCCACAAATGCGATGTACCTCCCGGTGGCAGTTCAGACATTGGACTACATGGAACTACTTATTGTGGATCAGAATAATCGACTTGTCGACTTTCGGGGTGAAGAAATCATCATACGTCTGCATCTAAGACAAGATGGGGGTAAGGTATAAAGCTAGCACGCAGAGTTCACAGTCAGTCAGTGTGTCACAGAAGCGCAAGGTTTATAACACGCCTTAATTACGAGTTCCTTGATTCCATTGGTCTCAAGCCGTGTGATGACGTCACTCAACGTAACGCAGTCAGTGGAGTATAATGATCGAATTATGCGTCATGAATTCCTGCGCTTCAACCACATTTAACAAAAAGATGGAATTAGGATTGTTCTTCAGCACCAGGACCCTTTAACACTACCTTGCAAGAGCTTTTTATATCTGGACTGCACATTTAAGAAAACTGACGACGCTGCGGTAACACTCTTGAAGCTGACACGTAATGCTCCAGCATTCTTGTTTCAAGAGATACGTTAAGAACTTAATGAAGTAGAAATCTACCGCACACGTAATGTCGGGCTAGCGTCAACCCTTAAGACTTACGTTTCAGCCTCTGATTCGAACATCTTTGAAAAAGCGGGGTGGATCATAGACGCACCAGATGTCGGAGATACTCGATTTACTGCTTGCGTGCCTCTAAAAATTCTTATGGGTTACTTTAAGGACATACAACGAATTATTATGAACGTCAAACAGGAACTTATTTTGGTGTGGAGTGCAGGTGATGCCAATTCATACAATCAAGCAGCAATAGAGGAAGTCTAAATCAAGATTAATACTGTAGCATTGAAAATGCCCCACATCAGTGTTGTTGACGAGGAACGCTTGAAATTTTTAAAAGTTCTGAGTGCCGGCACTTATCTGCTGCTAACTTTCCGATCATGGGAGCTTTTTGAATACCCTGTCTTATCTGCAGCACCAACACATACGTAGACTATTAAAACATCAGTTCAATTCATCATACTTGCATCTCAAACTCAAAGGCAAGGGACTGTATCAAAAGATTCAGGTTAACTAACGCCAGAGTCTACTTCAATTTGGGATTCTATCCATACGAGAATTTACAACTACAGTGGGACAGCAATGTATACAGTATAGCATTTCACATGTATACAAGATTCCGTGCATCTCACTACGAAGGCTCTTTAAAGTCAGTGCCGCCATTAGACTGTTGTTATTATGAAAAAATTATTACTACGAAGGAGTTGGAAATGAGGGATGTCTACTCAGCCCACAGAATTTCAAGAAGCTGGTACTAATAATCGTGATTGACTGCTCAAAACAGAATGAGACAATTAAATCAGGACCGGTAGATGTACGGATTGAATTTGAATCTTCAACAGACTTCCCAGATGACATTGCAGCGTATGCTCTAGTTTTGCATAATCGTGTTGTTAACTAATGTCCATTCATAGGTGTTGTTCAGCGAGTTGTATAAACTAAAAGGTGCACAACACAGTTCACGATGTTACCGCAGGGTCTAAGGATAGTAGCTGACGTCCATCTAGGTACGAAAAGGGGGTCACTGTACTTTCAACTACCTAGTCTCAACTACTTTTCAAGGTCATCCGACTACCCACTTTCCACAACCGAAATACATCCCCATGGATCATTGTATATAGAAAATGTCTAGGAATTTTGGTAGATTAGCGAATAAGACAAGCAAATATTCTCGTACCAAATCTTTATCAACTTTTGCATTTACATTTACGTACAGAAAACAACCCTTGCCTTATTTTTGTTAGGTGCAGCTGTAACAATGTCCAATTTAATTTTTAACTTATAACTTAAATCCACATCCGAATGACCTATTTCGTTCTCCAGCTAGTAATTTGACAAATACAGAGAAGGTATGTTTTCGAACTCCAGTATACATCTAATTTTTTCCTGTGAACTACCTCTTTTATTGCTTTAACAATTAGTTCTGGTCCTTCTGGAAGTTCTTCTAGACGAGAGCATTCGGGGACTTTAATTTTTCCTCTTATTTCCTGCATGACACTGTTGTTATAACACTCCACATTCTCCTGGGTCTAAGTTGCAAGTTCTTCTGCTGCACATTCTTAGGGTATTTCGTTATAGACCTTTAAGTTCATAGTTTTTGCAAACGAATTGCCGTTAAAGGTTATTCCATTGGTTTTAAGCTCTGAAAACGGTTGTTCTGTTGTTAAGTGTATGTCATCGAGCCCACCATATTTCGATATAATGTTTCCATCCTTTTTAAGCAGCTCTAAAGAGGTATGGAGTTTAATAAATAGATTTTTGCTGTGTCCTTTATCATAGTAAACATGCTCCAGTTCGTCGTTTTCAGCCAGTACTCCAACATATGGCCACTTACCACTGCTCTTTACAGTAAACGCTATTATCTTGTACTCCCCAGTCCTAGCTATATTTCTCCACACACTGTATTTAAAGCTAATCGTAAACCTGCCCTGCACATCCGCTCTAGCCTCTTCCTTCTCCATTTGCAGCTTATATTCTTCCTTTATAGCAGTTGGCTTCTCTGTATGCTCTAGTTTTCTTTTCTTTTCTTCAATGTCTTCCATTTCCAGTTTCCTTTTCTGTGCACATAACACATTAATTGTACTTAAAGATGTAATTTCTTTAATGGGCAGTGGCTTAAGTCTGTGTGACACATTTACTCTTTTTCTTAGGACTTGTGGAATAACGTTGTTCGTGTCAACCAGTCCCAATTCCGCAATATCTACATCAGACGGTATTGTGGAGAACAGTGTTCTAGACAGAGAAAAATAAGTTTCTCCTGCTTTAACATAACACTTGTGTATAGTACTTATATTGTCTTTATTCGAGTCAGAGTTAGGAATCTCCCCATAGTTTACAGGTAGGTAATTAAAACTCCATGCAGACAGAACATAGCTGATAAGCTTTTCTCTGTCTCGAGTATCTGGAAGACTTGCTTGTATACCTGACAATTTTCGAGTATCTTATTACCCCAGTACACAAACTACAGAACGTTATTAAATCAGCACAACAGTAATTCTGTATGTTATCCGTTAATTGACGTCACATGGAAGCAAGTGGCACAGAGTAAAGTGGAGCACATTGTAAATACTGTTTATTGGTGTCTAACAAACGTAAACACTCCTGCACTGGATCGAATACACGATCCATTCTGTAGTTGTATATTGTAGCCTCCAACCTGGTAATGCCATGGTACTTAGCCAAGGAAGACCTAAAAGTTTCTCGTAGTCTCGTGTCTGAACTTTTTTATAAAATCTATAATGTGGTTACCAATATCTTTGTTCACTCCTGGACTTGTGATCTGACATACAAATTTATTATATATCTTTACAGTTCGAGCTTAACTACGTTAGACAGTCTATTCCAACTGTCTTATTGTTGTCCACAATCACATTGCTGTTTCGCTGGTGATCTCCATCCATGCAGAAGTCCTGGGTTGATATTAAGAAGTCCCACATCTCCATTTTGTCAAAAATTCCGGCGAAGTCTTGCGTTATGTCCAAATCCAAACGGTAAAAGTCGTCTACACGTAGCTGTTGTAATATTCCAGGGAGCTCCTCCATTAGAACATCCATTTTAAAGTCAAATAATTCCACTTTATATGGTATAACCACATGATTTTTATATTTCCTCGAAATAGTTTCCAGTGCTTCCTTGCCGATTTTCTGCCGTATCCCTCTTGCTGTGACACTGTCGTTCCTGTATAGGAGAAAAGACAGCTTCGCCTTCCATGTCTTGCAGTGACGAAATTGGAGAATTTACTACGTTGATAATAGTTAAATGAGCCACACATCTCCTTCTATAACATTACAGTCCGCCCTCTTTCTAATTTTTCTTGACAGTCCACTTGGTCACAGATTTTAATCACCATGTTATCGCAAAACGGTTCCGTAATAGGTGTAAGCACTTTTACAGTCTTCTCGCTAAGTAGTTTACCATTTTCGGTGTAATTTTGTTGCCAGCGTCAGTAGCCAAGATATCCAGGTTCTGCTGTAATAACCACAAACCGAAGCGTTTGTCCGTTGGTCTTGTCTTCCTCCCTAATAGCTGACGGATGTTTAGCACTTTGGAGGAATCCATGTGGACACTTTCAACTACCGCGAAAGACTGATCAGTTGCTGCTGTCAAGCCTTTTTTTATACTCTAAAGATCCAAGATGGTAGCACTTCCCGTCACGTGATTTCCGGTCATACACTCTGCTTAACGTCTAGCCCAGTTGTGCTTTTTGTATGCAAAATGTCCATGGTAGGGAGGGAGACTGCCCCTTGTAAATACCGCAAGAGTGTGCAGCAGAAGAACTTGCAACTCACACCCAGGAGGATGTGGAGTGTTATAACAACAGTGTCATGCAGGAAATAAGAGGAAAAAATTAAAGTCCCCGATATCTCTCGTCTAGAAGCACTGCAAGAAGGAGCAGAACTAATTGTTAAAGCCATAAAAGAGGTAGTTCACAGGAAAAAAATTAGATATATACTGGAGTTCGAAAACATACCTTTTCTGTATTTATCAAATTAGTGACTGGAGAACGAAATAGATGATTCAGAACTGGATTTAAGTTTTGAGTTAAAAATTAAATTGGACATTATTAAAACTACACCTAACAAAAATAAGGCAAAAGTTGTTTTCTGTACGTAAATGTAAATGCAAAAGTTAATTAAGGTTTGGTACTAGAATATTTGCTTGTCTTATTCGCTAATCTACCAAAATTCCTAGACATTTCCTATATACAGTGATCCATGGTGATGTATTTCGGTTGTGGAAAGTGGGTAGTCGGATGACCTTGAAAAGTAGTTGAAACTAGGTAGTTGAAAGAATAGTGACCCCCTTCTCGTACCTATATGTGGAGGCTGGGGCAGAGGTGCAGCTGTGAAAACACGTGACGTCATCCGAGAGCAGGGGTGGTCGTGGTCAGGGGCGGGGGTGGGTGGGGTGGGGTTGATTAATTGATCAAATTAATTAATTTGCATATCAATTTGATATCAAAATTGCGCTGTCGCCGCCAACTCCCTACTACTGGCGTCCTTAGATATTCCATGCAGTTGCCCGAAGCCACTGTACCAGAGTGGCATAGTATGTAGTGCATCTGCCTAGTGAGGACGAGGCCTGGATTCGAATCCCGGTTTTGGTAAAAAATTTTCATTTGTCATAGATTTTTGAGACTTGAAAAGTTTCTGGAACCATACAGTTTTATTTGACTCTTCTCCTTGTCCACACTAGCGTACTTCCATTCCAACAATTAACTATCTATCTCGCTTAAAATACATACTGTATTTATGTCTAACAGGGCGTAGCACATAAGTCTATTTACTATCAGATTTACGTCATTCAACTTTATATATCAGAAAATCCATAAAAAATCATGCTCTTGTGAAAAACAAAATATACCAACAAAAAGAAAGAATACATTGTAACAAAGACAAAATAGAGAACTGGGAATAGCATCTAACCAGTGCAGATAAGTACCGAAGAATTCCATTAAAATGGTCGTAAGGAGGAATGAGGTGTAAAGTATACATCTGAACCGCTGGCGGTAATGTCAAGCAACCTTCTTACACGTATTGAATAAACACTTCACGGAGTTATCACTGTGTCAGATTTGTCAGTCTCGAGCTTGCGAACATGTGAAGTACTTTCGCTTACCAGGCCAGAGAAATATACTCTGGAGGTAATACACCGCTGTCATCCCTATTTGAGGGGATTGGGGTTGGTAAAATGTGTTGAGAGGGGGGAGGGGGGAAGAGGGCTCGAATGGCTAATTCTCAAATTTATGAAGCAACCATAAACTAAGCATACGTATGGCTTACTATCTAGAAAGAAGGGGGTGCAGGGAGGAAGAAGGTGAGGGGCGTGGTTGGAAGGCGACATTTAAAATTAATCGAGAACGATAAATATTAGCGTCGAATTTTTCGGGCTTGCCTTTCTGAATTGGAAAGGTCCTGACGACAATTAAGATATAGGATAAGGTATGGGGCTCTGTGTGGGAAGGCGGTCACACGTAAAACATAAGCGCGGAATGTGTTGAGTAATTTCAACCAAACTTGGTCTACATAAAATTTACTATCTGGAAAATCACAGGGTATGAGACCTGCTAACACCCCTAAATTAGGATGGGAAGGGTGGGGTACGGGAAATAACAAAAAATGGCTGATACTAGTGCCATATCAAAAGACCTACGGAGTCGTTCGCTGATTGGTGAAAGTCTCAATGACTTTTTACTCTTAGCGACCGTGTAATGGTGAAAATAGGGTGACGTAAAATTAAGCAATCAAGCATCGCTAGGTGCTCAGCTGGTATTACGACATCTATGAAAAAAAAGGCGAACTGAGAAATTACACCTTCACGAGTATTAGCATAACAGAACATTAAATCAAATGATCGTGGCCGTTTGCGATCTAAAGTTCACAATCAACGTAAACCTAATTTATGTTTGTAAAATGTTGCTTGTATACCCTTTTGGTATTCGCTAAGTATTGTGTTTTTGGAACAGAAGAAGGTGTGATCCGTCAAGTACAAATCGACAGAAATCAGACCCAGCGTGGCCAGGAAACAGGATGCTACACCCCACGTCTTACAGTACTTCTGTACATATTTCGCTCTCCATAACAACCGTTCTTTCCAAACCAGCATAAGAAACATGAGATTCTCTCCTCCGTCCTTTAACGACCAAGAGGAGACGTGATATTCAATCTTTTGATCACGTTTGTTGTTTTGGTTTTGTTTTCTTAGGCTTTCACGGTTCCTTCGGAAACAACCCAAATACACAGAACAAAAATTACAGTCTTTTTCTGAAATTTCTCTAATTACTCTGGAAAAGTAAGACTTTCCAAATGTTACTCAAATACACACCAATAATCAGTAATTCAAATCAAATTAAATAGAAGTATTATTAAAAACCGGATATAAGTTAAATATATTCTGAAATAAAAGCTATCACAAACTAACATAAATTGCCGTTTTATAGACAGTTAAAATTGTTAAGGCATTACAAAAACTCAGTTCATTTGCAGTATGTTCCATGGTAGAACACCTTTCTTCCGTTTCGAGGTACAAGATGTAGGACGACTAATGAACCGTGGCTTAATTGTCCACACTTTATATGACTAGTTTTAAAAATATACAGCATTATAATCCTCATAGACTCCTGTAACTGAAGAATTAACACTAACTTGCAAATAATTTTAATATATTATGCAGCGTGGCGGTCTCCAGTGCGCAATACCTCATATGATTCTCAAACCTTTCACTAGACTGAAAACCGACCAGGATGCATCATTTATTCCTAGGCACACTACCCTCAAGATATAACTCCCTCCCCGACCTTCACAGTTAATCAAGTGCCTGTCAGTAAGCTTTTACGCTACCTGTTGCACTCCCTGTTGTATTAGTGAAGAAAAGAAAAGATTGATAAAACAGTTCTGTACCCTGAGCTATTAGATAGTTTTACTACTTATTGTAAAGTTTTTAACATTTCTGCTACAGAAATAGAATCGTTTTAATACTTCAGTTTTTTAAGTTATTGGTGTGAAGGTTTATGGTTAGTCTCATGCTGTTTAGAGGAGATGTACTAAAATGAAATCGCTTTCCCGCTTAGGTATCTAGTCAGTTGGTTGACCTAGTGTCACGATTGCTTTCTCCATGTTTGATTGCATCAGTAAGTTGTATGTCGTGTTTTACACTGTAATCTTCTCTCTGTTTTAGTTGTATTAGCGAACTGTAAATTTGTGCCATTGAGCAGAGGCAAAGACGGAGCTGGCTTCCGAACTTTTATGATGATAGTTTAGTTTCAGTATTATGCAAGATTTTTAAATTAAGATCTTTCCTGTTACGCTTATTGGTTTCAAGTTTTCTAAGTTAATTCAACGCGTGTAAATAATTAAAATTTAAAGATGTTTGCTTTTACTTGCAGAGATTACTAAATTGAAAGTTAAATTTGTTTTAATTTAAATTTTTGTTGCCTAGTACTTTCCGCTCACCCCATATCCTCCTAGCAGTTTGCAAGCGGGACTGCCGACCAAGACTGCTGAAGAATAAGAGGCTTCCAGTGAGATCCAAAATAATTATTTTCTTTTTATTTATCTTGCCCACTTGTTTACTTGTGCTTCTTTGTCCGATAATTCACTCAGTAAATGAAGGTAGAATTTAGCCTCTTTCTAATTCAAGAGGAATGAAAGTTGGCGCAACCATTTAACTAATTTGCACAATCACTAACTTCCACTTTTAGCAGAGGTATTTCTATTTCTTTGGTCGCAGATACTAGACCACCTAGGCCACACAGAAACAAACGAACCCCATTACGTAAAATTCCCGTTCAGTTATCGTGTTATACTCAGAGCTGCAAAATTCTAGCTCCTTTAGAACGTCTGCCATAAGGATTAATGTCAACTGTTGCCTTTTATAAAGTGTCCACCTGTACGCTGCCTGATATGTCCACCTCCTTCTTCTGAAGCATGTTTTTGGGGGCTAAAACAGGGGCATATGCTTTTATAGGAGTGGCGATGGAAAAAAATGCAATTCTTCTCGCCTTTAATGGTAAAACCAAAGTGACTAACACAGTCGTCAATTGAGGGATCTAGTCAGAGAGCGACCTATGCTACTTTGAGAAGAGATGGAAATAAACTGGATTTCCTAGAGCATATATTAAGACATTCGTACAATAAAGGGTTACCTTTTTTCTTCTTAATTTATTGTTAAGTAAATCATGCAAAAGGAAAAATATAAATTTTGACATGAACAGCTCTGGTTATGAGCTTCTATGCTATAACTAATACAACAATTAAAACCACAAATTTTATGCACACATTTCAGTTTTATCCTGGTTGAAATACTGCTAACCGAGTTAAATCACGTTATCAGGCCTACATATTACCTACAGACAACTTTATATCAGTTATAAATTGTTTCTGTAGATTTCCATTTTTGGTAAACAGCACGAAAAATGGAGATCTTTCAATTTCAGGGCTGCTATAGATCTTCTGTGTGGATAGATTAGTGATATTTCTTCAAGAAATTTGGTCATATAAGGACAATCAGCCAGAGGGTCTATCATGGTTTTGGAGCGACGAACTGACATCTTCTTGAAGATTTCCAGTCTGTGCCGCTCTTCCATGAGATAATAGATGTGTTTGAAGAAGAGTATGGCTGGTTTTTATCAAATTTCACCGCACTTATTTTCGTAGAATTAAAGGTAACGCCCTTTACTGAAACACCACTCTGTACTATTTTACTGTTCAACTGCTGAAAATCCGTGAAAACTTCTACTGTCTTTGGAATGACCTTAAACAAACTCTTGCACCCTAAAAAACAATAACAATACAGTGTTTAATCCGAACTATTCTCTCATTGTTTTTTTACAACATCTTTCCAGTGATCAGGTGAGTAAGTTTCATCTGATTTTCGGATTTTCTTTTTTATTGTGCCAAAATCTCCGTCACTGTGTAAGTAGGTATGTCTAGGAACAAGGAAATAGTGTTGAATAGAGTCATAGGGTCCGTTGACACTGAGAGAATAGTACACATTAATCACTGTATTGTTTTTGTTTTGTTGGGTGCAAGAGACTGAGAAAAAAATCATCTTACATTTATAATGAACGTTTGAGGAATAGCTCAGCAATTTCACGATACTTGATACAATTTCTGACACACACACACTGTGAGGCACACATGATACATGCACATAAAAAAATGGAAATGAGCGTATGACTTCGTTGGCCGAGAGGCACCATTCGGGGAAGTTCGGCCGCCAAGTGCAAGTCTTATTTCATTCGATGCCCCATTAGGCGACTTGGCGCCGGTAGTGAGGATGAAATGATGATGAGGACAACACAACACCCAGTCCACGAGCGGAGAAAATCTCTAGCCTTCCCGGGAATCTTACCCGGGCCCGCTTGCATGGGAGACAAGCATGTTACCATCCAGATAAACAGGCGGACACATACACGGAATAACTGAATTAGAGTCGCATATGTGGAAACGAAGGTCGTATACGCACAACTGCCTTAGACTGAAGTTGTTATTTTTGGCGTCGGCAGTGGTTATTGTAAATCATAGGTGATTACACAATAGCCTTTGTGCATTGTCTCAACGGAGCATATGCTTTGTCAGCTCGAAATTAATGTCGTCTGACATTCCAAGTAATGTCGTCGTTCGGAGAAGCATTGCACTGATCACAAGTTCTGCATGTAACTGTATGTGGCAACTTGAGGCTTGTATTAAACTCTGCGTTAAAAATTTTGGCATATGCTTCATATTTTACTGGTAAAACAACTGATTCTAAGCATTCTCTTTCATAGAGGCGGTGCATTTCAGACACGAATTTCACATTTATAATGTACTCCTTATGTGTATTGTCTTTCCGTGAATAATAACTTCTGCATTTCGGAAACTTTTTAAAATGGTGTCGAACAGTATCCAACGAGGTTTCATTCATTTTGCACTTAACATTGCCGTGTTTTCCGCATGCACATATGTGATGCATTAAGTTTATTGGTACACTCATCCGTAACAGCATCTTCACCAACACTAAGCATTTTCTTGTCATCTCCAGCTCTTGACACACTTTTCCATGACACTGAAAATATGTCACAAAAAGCTTTTAAACATACTCTGTGCTTTTTTGCAGTTGCTGATTTTACACGATAAGCCAGTCGGTGCTTTCATCTGCTCCTTTCTAGATCGTTACGGTTTTTAGCATAGCTCCAACTGAAACCGTTACGCTGAATAAGATACTGAGATACGTGTTCTGAATATTGTTGCTCTGCAGCTTGTAAAACTCCCAAAATTACGAGGTTTTAGAAACTTCATCTAACATTGAATAGCTGTACCAACTGAAGTTAGATCGGTCTGATTTGTGTTTGAAGTCATATCCAGGACCTTGCTTTGCTGCTGCTTTCTTACTTGTTTTATCAATCACATTTTCATGTCCACTATGTCTTTTTCTCTTTACATCTGCTCTTTCCCACTTATCTGGATTACGATTGCGTTTTTACCACCACTTTCGACGTTCTCTGATACACAAGTATTCAGGTTTCTCTCACCATTGTAAAACAGTGTTGCCAGTAGCACAACAAAACAACTTACATACACGGAAGAATGACATAAAGTGTTTCTTACAATGTAGGGACAAAATGCGAATTATGTTTAATACGTATAAAAAAGAGCGATATAGAAAAACAATTACATTTTGGAACAATATGTTGTTCCCTTACAAATGAGAAACCAATCCGCAACACCTCTATGTTGGCAGGTCTGCAGCTCACATAGCAGACAACGTCTGTTAAGTGGATCGCTCCTCCTCTCTCTCAAAATGATCATAAGGACGCATTCAAAAACGTAGAACAATTGCTGCAGAAAGAGCGATAGCTATGACACGTGATTCTAGTTCATAGGATAGACGCAAGAAGGCAATAGAATAATGAAAATGGCCAACACTCAATTTTTTAGTTTTTGTGGCACAGCTCGCTCTCTCACTGGATCCTTCAATTCTAATATGGTGAAGATGCAGCTGGAGTTGGTAGCCCACAGTGCATTGCAGCTTTTTTTTTCATTTTTTGACCGTAAGTTTTCTGAATGATTTGATGTAATTCGGTACAGACTCCTCTCTAGTGCCATTTTCTTCATCTCGAGTAGCACTTACAATCAATAATTTCAATTATTTGTTAGATTCCAGTCTCCGCCTTTCCCCACAGTTAGTGCTCTCCGCGGCTCCCTCTAGTACCGTGAACGTTATTCCTTGATGTCTTAAAATATGTCCTACCAGCCTGTCCCTAATTCTAGTTCGTGTCTCCTGCTTATTTCATCCCCTGCCGATTCTGCGGATCTCATTTTTGATCGTATCAGTCCACTTAATTTTCAGGATGCTTCGACTATACTCGGATCAGGTGCCTCGATTGTTCTCTGTTAAGTTTATCCTACGGTCCACAATTCACTTACATACTGTGCTCGAGACGTACATTGTCAACAATTCCTTCTTCAAATTAAAACCTATGTTTCGTACTAGCGGCCTTCTTTTAGCGTGGTACCTTCTTGCTCTAGACAGTTTGCTTCTTATGCCCTCTTTCCTTCATTCAGAATGCATTATTATGAACCTAAGGTGGAAGATAAAGTGGCCTACGCCGTTGGTGGTGCAGAAAAACTAGATCCCACGTTGGCAACGAAAGATACATTTATTACAATAAACTTCTTCTTCGGAGGGTAATTATATAACTCAAATAACCATTCACAATTGCCGTAGTCTTCGAAGTGGAAAGAAATGTAAGTCCGGTGGGCTGTTACCCGTAGAGAATTAAATCATTATCTCTAGAGTGAACACACTGGTTCACAAGAAACTGAATGTCAAGTTAAAAAAAGAAAGACAAGAAACGTTGCGTCAGGCCAAATCCAATTTGCAGGTAGTCCACACTGTCGAGGAAAAGTGTCGACATAGCTCGAAGACGCCATCTGGGTGCTTCTCGTCGCATTAGAGAAGAAAATTCACAATAGGCAATCTGGCGTAGAATGACAGGTCGCGGGATAAGTCCAGGAGAGCTTCTGACTGCGTTTTATTGGCAGGACACTTAGAAAATGTAACAGATCTACTAAGGAGACTGCCTACACTACGCTTGTCCGTCCTCTTTTAGAACACTGCTGGGCAATGTGGTATCCTTACCAGATAATACTGACGGAGTACATCGAAAGTGTTCAAAGAAGGGCAGCACGTTTTGTATTATCGCGAAATATGGGAGAGAGTTTCACTGAAATGATACAGGATTCGGGCCGGACATCATAAAAAGAAATTTGTATTTCGTTGCGACGGAATCTTCTCACGAAATTCCAGTCTCCAACTTTCTCCTCCGAATGAGAAAATATTTTGTTGACACTGACTTACATAGGGAGAAACGATCACCACGATAAAATAAGGGAAATCGGGGCTAGTACGGAAAGATATAGATGTTCGTTCTTTCAGCGCGCTATACGAGATTGGAATTATAGAGAATTTGAAGGTGGTTCGATCAACCCTCTGCCAAGCACTTAGATGTGATTTGCGGAGTATCCATGTAGATGTAGATGTAGATGATTGATGAACCACGGCAGCAATCGGCGTAATTGCCCAGAAAGTTCGTCCGTGAAGAAATAATTCGCCGTAGCCGTGCACCGGCCTGACGTACTAGACTACGACGGGACATATTTTCGATCACGTGACCCTGCGGAAGCGGGTAGGTCCACGTTGACTGCGTCCTGTTCTAGCGATACCACTACCGCCCCTGCCCGTGTGGCATGCGTTCGAAATTGCAGTGGTTGTGTCCACCGATGTAGCGCCTATGACATTTGGCGTATGCCACCCGCACTACAGTGCTGTTACGCTGGAGGGCTATGAGCCCCAACTTAGCAGCAGAATTCTCTCATTTCATTTCCTAAATGGTCCCCAATTTTGATGTTAAGTTTATAGCTAATTTCATTTGTGCTATTTCTCATTACTGTTTTCTTCCTTGGTACATCCTGTACTCATTAGACTATTCATTGCACTCCACAATCCCTTTCATTTTTCCTCGCCTTCACTGAGGTCACAATTATTAATAAAGGAAATAAATTTCCTGAATGATTTTGCGATAATTGTGAATATCCTTTCAAGAACTCCATATATATATAACTTAATACTTATATTACTTTATTTATTACTTCGTTGCGGCAACTGACATCGTGAGATCAGACGGTGGAACTTGTAGTAAAACGTTCAGTGTCGGTTTCAATAAAAGCTATCAGGTTTCATTAATACTGACACTGGATCTTGTTTTGAGTTCTAAGTTTTGATATGATGAGGACAATAATGTTATCATCGAATCTTATAATTGATTTCCTTTCACCTTGAATTTTGCTCCCACTCCTAATCTTCCTCTTAGGTTCTCTACTGTTTTTTCGATATATATATATATATATATATATATATATATATATATATATATATATATATATATATCGAACAATAGGGTAGGAAGATTGCATCCCTACCTTACACCCGTTTGAATCAGGCTCTTCTCTGTTAGTCTTCCAGTTTTATTGTTCCCTCTTTGTCTTTGAACATATCGTATATTACCACTCTATACCTATTTTTCTGCGAATACAAAACATCTTGCACTGTTTTACGTTGTCAGAATGTTCTATAGGTCATTATTCCAGTCGAAAACTAGGACGCATAAGCTATTAAGCTGGTTCTCGATTTTATCTGCCTTTTTTATCTTCGGTGTTGTCTGAATGACATTACTCCGAAAGTCCGTTGGTATTCCAACAGTCACATGGATTTTACTCACTAACTTGTGTAATATTGCCAATTTTTCCAGTGATATTATGCATTCTTTGATTGCCAGTCTTCCTAATCTCTGTCAAACTCTGCTCCTAATACTGGATCCCATAAATCTTTCAAATAGATAAGCATTTTCTACCACGCAATTTACTCTCCCTCGTAGATGTGTTCATCGTATTCCATCCATCTTTCTTCTGCGATTACAATGGAACCCGTTTTCCTCTCTTAATATTTGAGACCTTGATTTTAATTTCACCGAAAAACGTTTTGTCTTTTCTACATCCTGAATCTGTCCTTCCGGCGACCACTTAATATTCTATTTCTTCATATTTTTCCTGTTGACATTTGAATTTAGCTTCACTGCGTTTCTTACTGTTTTCATTCGTATGTGATTTATATTATTTTCATTTTTCGTCGATCACTGAAGTATTCCTTCTATTACTACGCCTTCTTACTAAGTTTCTTGAGAGGTATCCTTGTGCCACTTTTTGTCTGTTCAACCTACGTGACTGTCCTTTGTAGGGTTTTCTATTCCTCTTCAGCTGAACTGCCTACTGTAGAATTCAGTATCGCAGTATCTAAAGGCTCAAAGACCATCAAACGCACAATTCATTATCACGCTTCCTTAGACATTGATTATTTCTTATGTCTCTCTTAAACTCAGATTATCACCTAGATCACTTATTTAAATCAGGAACAGCAGAGGTCCTATGACACTACCTTGCGGAACGCCAGATATCACTTCTGTTCTACTCGATGATTTACCGTCTATCACTACGAACTGTGACCTCTCTGAGAGGAAATCACAAATACAGTCACACAACTGAGACGATACTTCATATGCACTCAATTTGATTAGTAGTCGCTTGTGAGGAACGGTATCAAAAGCCTTCTGGAAATATAGGAACATGGAATCGATCTGAGGTCCCTTGTCGACAGCACTCATTACTTCGTGGGAATAAAGAGCTAGCTGTGTTGCACAAGAACAATATTTTCTGAAACAATGTTGGTTATGTATCAATAATTCATTTTCTTCAAGGTGATTTACGTATAATGTTCGAGTACAGTATATGCTCCAAAATCCTACTGAAAGTAATTGATCCTTTCTTGAATATTGATGTGACCTGTGCTACTTTCCAGTCTTTAGGAACAGACCTCTCGTCAAGTGAGCGGTTGTATATGATTGCTATGAAAAGCGCTATTGTGTCTGCATACTCTGAAAGGAACCTGACTGGTATACCATCTGGACCGGAAGACTTGCCTTCCTCAAGTGATTTGAGTTGTTTCGCAACACCTAAGATATCTACTTTTATGTCACTCATGCTAACGGCTGTTCTGGTTTCACTCTGTCACTCGGGCACACAGTTCGTTCAATTGTTGGCCTGTTGGTGCTCGCGCATTCACTTGTTGAAAGTGTTTGCAACTGCGTTATGAGGTCAAAATTTTGTGTATATACTAAAATGTAATACATCATTACTTGGATCATTCTATATGAAGCCTGCTATTTAGTACTGACATGACAAAAGTATCAGTTGAAATGTATACAGTAAATATGTGAAGGTATCGATATGGAATTACTTGACACTAAAAAGTATCGGTACTTTTCGTGTCCCTAGTGTCCCTCTTTCTAAGATCTCTAAGTGTAAAAACTCATTAGAATATAATCTTCACATACATTAGAAACTAGAAAAGTGATTAGCTACAATCAAGGGAAAAATGGACGAATTAAATGCATTCGTTATTTTCTTCATGCGCTTGCAATTTCAGGTTAGGAGATCAATTTAAGATTTGGAAGCTTTAAATGAAAGTGTGAGTCTGTGTTAAATTCAAATGCTGGGCTCTTAAAGGAAATGAGGCTCACAGGCAAATATTCAGTAAAAATATGAGCAAAAGTGGCCGAAGACCTCCGTTATAAGAAGGAGAGGATCAGAGGTTCAGGGCACTCTCTTGCTCTTGGGGTGGGAATTGTCGCTAAAGGCGAAGGAACAGGAATTCAACGATCGAAGTAGGCAGGCAGCAGTGAAAACCACAGTACTGAAGAAATATTATTTGCAGTCACCCCTTGCTAATTAATAAATATTGACCTTCTGTAGAATCCTATCTAAACGTGTTCATCTGCAAAAAATGAACTTTTTGCAAAGCCTTATTGTGCTATACCCATTACGGGACTCCACGTGTGAAATCAATATCGCTTACTTGGTGCACTTTAAAAATCTTGTTTTTCTGTATTTACATACATTAAAAATACAACTTATTTCAGACATATCTTAATTATGCTGTCGCAAATAATATTACAGGATAAAATGAAAATGCAGATTCAGAAAGGCTGTTTCGTCTACTACTTCGAGAAAAGTGTTACTCTGCTGTCAATGAATCACAAATTAGATTTGTAAATGGAAAATACAGTACCTCACGTCACTTGTCATCGTAACAGAAAATTATAGTCAGTCTGATATTCATGTTCAAGTACAGTTTACTGCCTAGAGTAATAGCAGGTATCTTCTATGTCTTTTAAAAAACCGGCAAGCAACTAAACGTCTCCGAGCAACCATATCTCCATGTTTCGTTATTTTTATATGGAAAGATAATGGTTTCTGTAGTCTAGTCTAAAAATATTTACGTTCGTCAGTAACAGTGCCCATCAGGTTGGATACTTTTATAAGAGACGCTTAGAAGAACAGAGACGCTGCATTGTTGTCTACTATTGTGAAATTTTCGTGGCAGGGTGTGCCGATGCGCAGTTGTTTCGCCATCGATCTCCATTAATCGCCCCCATAGCGCCGTTGGCCATTCAGCCCTAGTGATGGAGTGTTCATTGTCTTCGGTATTCATGCCGCTTTCTCGTCCTCACGCGCCATTGCTCTTGCAGCCGGCTTCCTATAGCGCTCCAACAATGGCCCTGAAACTCTGCCAAACCAGACAGCCTGTAGGGAACCACGGCTGTTTCAAATGAGTCAGAGTATATTCTTGGCTGGGTGGTAGCTGAGACAGTACTACGATGAGTAGCCATGACACTTTGTCTTTTTAAGTATGTTTAAGTGAACGCAAACAAGCCTCTATGAAAGGTGAAGTGTTACCATAGTACCGTTACGGAAGATCGCTAATTTCCTGTGCGGGAGCGAAAAAACTACATTGATCCTCTTTGAGTTTGTCTTAATTCTAGAAGAGGGGGAAGGAGGGCTTCAGTTTGTTGTTATCAGTCAGTGCGGAAGTTGATACAAGGGCAATCTAGATTTTGTATCCGATTAGCAGGGCACCACGTTGTTGACAATAAATTACTTGCTTCGGCAAAACTGGGCTGTATCATGTGTGAGATACAGAGGCGAGCGAGTGCGCCAGTTCACTGCTTGTAGCGCCACATCACCACAACGCTTCTGTGCGAAGCTCACAACTATTGCAACATAATTTAAGAATGTAATTAAAATTTAAAAGCTGCTTTTCCAAACTTGTTCAGTATGTGCTTTAATATATTAATGTTTAAACTGTCAAATCTCAGTTTGATCAGATGAATAATTTTCCCTAAATACATCGTTTTAAGAAAAAAATATGTGCCGCTTGATAATAAAGCCATATATAATGAGCTGGTGCTTCCTGTCGGAAGATTCAAGTGGCTTCCTGGAGACATTCGGAAGTCCGATGCGAGAACGACTTGGCGCCCATAAGCGAGGCAAATATTAGTCACTCCAGCAGGAGGGTTAGTCATAAGCTCATGTTTGTTCGATCATTTTGCAGCTAAGCTCTTGGTCGTGCATCTTGATTCCATCTGCAGTCAGTTTCCTCCATTTGCGGCGATCGTCTACGAGTTGCTCCACTTGTCACTGTCAATATTAAACGCGCACGTATCACACTTGACGCAGTCCTTAAAGCGTAGTGAAGGTCTTGCACGAGGTCTCTTTGCTCCTGCTGTTCGACTGAGTAATGTGCGCCGGGGCAGACTGAAGTGGTCCATACGATGCAGATGTCCTAACCACCGCAGGCGACGTTGCTTGAGCGTGGCAGTGATACTCTGTTGTTTTACAGTTTTCAGAACCATATCATTTGTCACACGATCCTTCCATTGGATTCACAAGATGCTAGGTAAGCACCGCATGTGAAAAGCTTTAAGCTTTCGTTCCTGTTTGGCATACGCCGTCCAAGTCTCAGCTCCGTACAGGGGAGTACTTAGCACACATGATTGATACACAAGTATTTTTGTCGACATTGTAAGATGTTTGCTGTCCCGTGTTCGTGTGCGGATCTTTCCGAAAGTGCTGGCAACTTTCCCTATTCGTGCATTTATCTCGTCATCCAGGGAGAGATCTTCTGTCATTATTGAACCAAGGTAGCAGAATTTATGGACTGCCTTCAACAAGGCGCCGTCCACTTTGATGACAGGTGGATCTGTGTATCCTTGTGCCATGACAACCGTCTTCTTTAGGTTTATAGACGTGGGAAGAGCTTGCATCCAGTAGGAAATTAATCCACAAACTTTTGCAGATCGTCTTGAGTATGCGCTACAAATGCAGCATCGTCAGCAAATAAAAGTCTATTTACAAGCAAGTCTTCTCGGAAGCTCTTGGATATGAGTAGAGAAATGTTGTAGAGCTTCCCATCAACTCTGGTACACAGATGAGTGTCCAGGTTAGCTTCATCAAAAGCAACTTTGAGGAGTGCTGAGAAAAAAATATTGAACAGCGTGGGAACCAATACGCAGCCTTGACGAATCTCTCTTTTCACAGCAAACGGGTCAGATGTAATTCCTTCCATATCTTTGTGAAAAGCCATGATCATCTTCAAGAGCTTTGAGGGACAACCTATCTTCAAAAGTACTGCATATACTGCATACAGTCCTTCTCTGCTGACTGTGTCGAAAGCCTTGTTTAGGTCGATAAAGTCAATGAACAGAGGAGTTTTCTGCTCGTGGCACTTTTCCTGAATTTGCCGGAGCGTGAAGATCGTATCAACTATAGATCGTCGGGGACGAAACCCAAACTGTTGCTCAGGGTATATGCGCTTGGCAAGCTTCTGAAGTCTGCCAAACACCACACAGAAGTGAGATTCCATGGTGACAGTTGCAATCACCGCGATCACCTTTACCTTCGTATGAAGTAACAATATTGGCATCGCGCATGTCTTACGACACAGTACCCTCAGCCCAACATTTCAGTAAGAGGTTGAAAAGCAGAGGTAAAGTTTTACAATTTCAGTGGAAATGTTGTCTTTGCCAGGGCACTTCCCACATTTAAGCTGTGCGATTGCTCTTTGAAGCTCCTCCAGAGTAGGCGTGACATCCAAGTCATGGTAAGGTGTCATCTGAGAAATTTCATCCATTGCGTTTGGACTAATGTTGATAGGGTGTGAGTAAAGGCTGTAGTAATGTTCTACCCAACGGTGCAATTGACGATTTCGATCTGTGATGACTTTTCCATCTATTTCCTTGAGTGGCACGCTCTTCTTAGGAATGGGTCCAATGGCCCGTTCGATGTCCAAGTACACACCACCAATGTCGCCAGCACTGAAGCACTCCTGCATGCCTGTGCAAAGTTTCTCCCAATAGGAATTGATGCAGTTTCGGGCAGTGCGTTGAACAGCCTTTGCGTTGCGTAACTCCCTGCGTGTAGAATTGCGTGGGATTTTATGCCAGACGACAGTGGCCTGACGCTTACCCTCAAGGAGAGGTTTCAGGACATTTACGTTCTCGATGAACCAATTCTGGGATTTTGCTTCCAGATTACCGAACACAAAGGTAGGAACCCAAAAATTGGCCACAATGTGCAGATGTATGTGTAATGCCACTTCCTCGGACGAGAAATAAAAAATCAAAAATTAGCTCCCAATACCCCAAATATTTCCACCCAAGTCCCAAATTCCCAGAAAAGTGAATAAGCGAACGAAGTTCCATTTATCACTATTATTAGGGCAATAACAAGTAATTAAATCAGGAATCTAAGACTTGACAATTTAGCAGTCTACGAAAGAAAGATTAAATTTCAGTAAAATTAAAATCAAAATCATAATAAATCGCAAAATTTGCGTAAATTAACATTGGCAAAGTAGAACCAACGATTCCAAAGAATACTCCGTGTGAGTACTCTTTGGGAATCGTGGGTAATGACTAAGTATAATTCAATCCATTGTCACTACGTTACGAGAGTTAGCCGAAGCAGGTCATATATTTGAATGCTCGTACATGTAGGTGCGCTTAGATTGTTTTTGAGATCGAATAATTGCGATCTATTATGACGCAGTAATACGATCTTCTGACTTCAAATATCACGGCGTTAGAATTCGAACGGAGGACTTTTACCTACTAGAATAAAGTGAACTTTTAACTAGATAATTGAACTAAACATTGCTTAGACAGTGATTTAGGCAACGAACACTGATAGACAATTTTCATTCATAATAGCCAGTGGTTTATGGAACTTCAGTGATAGGTCCGAAGTATATAATTTAAATCCCCCCATCACCTGGGAAAGTTTTCTTCTCAAGGCTCGGCTAGGAAGTGACTGATATTGTGCAATAAAACATCCTCTCGTGCCAAGTCGGGCATTTGTGATTTAAAATTCTATCAAATTATTGACATGAAACTCCCGAGTAATAATTACGCGCAGCGATAATACTTTACTGTAGCGCTCGGCGCTTGTGTAGAATCTTTGACTCAAATAACAAGCCCAATGTTACGATTTCTTAGATACTTGAAATTACGACCAGCTTGTAGGTAATTTGTTGTGGATGTGACTGTATTGGTTTTATCATTAATATTTCAACATTAATCAGTTAAACATCGATTACGAACGATTAATTACGATTCTTGGTGAAGTAAATATGTCACGCACGTCGACATTTCGGTTCAGCACTGTTATTTTGTGTAACGTCGTCTTCGTAACTTGATAACGATCTCAACACTCTACCGAGTGTCGCCGAGTTTTAGCCGAGGCCAAGTACAAATCAAACCAAATCATCAAGAAGAAGAGCCGTTATATATGTCAAAATTAACTGGTGCAAGTCTCAACGTGATTAAAGCAATATTTTGGTCAGAATCCACGTTTTCAAGAAAACTTGAAGGTGCTAAATATTAGAATTAGAAATATGAAAATTTTATGAAGCTTCAGTTTAGTGTAAAAACATTAATTATGTAACCCTACTGAGCTACCTCTCATAGTTTTCGAGTAATTTGCTGAAAACTAAATATGGAACAAAACTGTCCTAAATTGTGGTAGATTAAGTATCTGTTATACTAATGCTAGAAAGTTTTGGTCACAGCACGTGATGAAACCTATTAAATAATAGAGCTATGACAACTTTCAAGGCATGGATATAAATAATAACAAATGTAAGGCCTGTTAAAGATGTAGTTCGAGGTCATGCTCTACTGTCAGTTCCAGTCTAAAAATTCTAGATGGCAAAGTTTATATGTAGGCGAAAGAAAACTTTTTCTGTGATTTCAACCAACTTAACTACGTTCGTACAAAAATTAAGAAGATTCTAAACTGATTCATGACATAGTTATTAAATATTATGGGTCTGAGAAAGCGGCCGTTTAGAAGCTGCTACAGTGTGCATAGAGCGGATAACAGCAGGCGTTCCCTTGGCCGTCCGCTGTGCCAGTTCATAAATACAGCCCGAGAGGCAAGACTGGTCTTCACTTCGCACCCAGCCACCGTATGATCCGCTTCAGTCAAACGCCGGAGTACGCGATGCATTGGATGACGCCTTAGCCAGATTGCATCTAAACTAATGTTTCCGGTAAAAGTAGGAAGTGAAACCGCGAGGACTGTACACCGCTTTGGATGGCTTACATTTTGCGGAAGTAACTGTTAGTGTGCCGCCCGTAATGGTAGCAAATCCGCGTGGCAAGTGGTGACAGTTATTTTCCATTTTTATGGCGAGCAATTATTTTGATTGTCAGAAGTCAAGGCGAAAGACAATTTAATAGGAACTTACTGCGAGACATTGCCTGTGAACTGCTCATAGTGCTGTTTAGCATAGATAGATCTATTACTAGTATTAACATAATGAATATTGCGATGTTGTACGTGTGAAACTTTAGCAAATATATCTATCAATTAGAACTCAAAATCTTCATTTATAATCATAGTCCTAATCCCGCTGAACAAATTGAGAATAGAAATATTTCTTTCAGTGGGCTGGACAAGAATGTGGACTTTCAGACTGGGAACTATGGTCAGTATGTTCTCCATTGCTTTATGGCGCCGGCCGGGGTGGCCGAGCGGTTCTAGGCGCTACAGTCTGGAACCGTGCGACCGCTACGGTCGCATGTTCGAATCCTGCCTCGGCCATGGATGTGTGTGACGTACTTAGGCTAGTTAGGTTTAAGTAGTTCTAAGTTCTAGGGGACTGATGACCTTAGAAGTTAAGTCCCATAGTGCTCAGAGCCATTTGAACCATTTTGCCTTATGGCTGACCACAGAAATAGTTCCCAGGCTCTCGTAAAAGACGGCGAACAATATTTCCGACATTCCAATTTCCTACGATTTATGACTGATTGATATTCCTATTAATGATGATTAAATTATTAAACCGCAGCCCCACAACCAAAAAAAAAATGGAGGGAAGGAGAAAGACACCCTCAACAACCAAACAACACCGACCTTTTTGGTGTTTTCAATGCTACTGACTTAACATAGCTGCGCTATGAACTCACGAAGGTGGTATGCGACCATATTGAAAAATATGTACAGTCTGCAAAACGCTGAGTCACTGACTGAATGCAAACTGCTTTATTGCAGCAGCATTACGGGTTCCGATCATTTCCATCATCAGATTTCCTGGAAAATGTTGTTACACACAGATATAAAAATTACATGCTGTGGTAGTAACGACCATAAGCAGACTCAGTTCATGATCGCTGCCGCTACAACACGTAACATCTAAATCTATATGCAACATGAGGTTCCAGGATATATGATGATGGCAATGTCCGAAACCCGTAATACTGGATTGACAGAGTCAACCTGCATCCGACGTTTTCCTCAGCGAACTACTCAGCGTTTTGCAGACTGCACGTAGGGTTGATTTACTGCTTTCTGGGGCATAAGGGTCTGAAAAGCACAAGTTAGTGCCCCTTGTTTTCAGATTACGTTTTATTTCCTTACCTTTGTGATTTACATTTCACATCGCGTCTGCAGATATCAGTAGCATTCAGCAGCACTGCAGTGAGTAACATTTCATTTCCCGCGCTGGCTGAAGCAGGCGCTGGACCATCTGTTGTTGCCAGTAGACGGTGGAGTGGGGTGCTGTGGCTAGCTTTGGGAAAGACAGTTACGCCAGCGGAAGTTACGTACGGAAATCACAGCCATTCTGACGCGAAGCAAGTAATTTTGTTTTAATAAAATTTACAAATAAAAGCCACTTTTTCCACAACAGGTATTAGGTGAAGCATACAAGTCATAAACACTTTCTTACAATAATATTACGACGCAAGAAAGCTTTCGTTTCAATAAACAAATGAACATTGTTTAAGAGAATGAAGTTGTACACAGCTACGATGTCTCGCGGTAGTATGTACAAAATCCAAACAGTGCGCCATACTCGCCAGTCTCCGGCAGGATGTCTCTCTATCTAGTTCTATCGGCTGACAATAATCTCACGAAATAGCTCGCTTTGAGTTAAAAGCGATGGATTGTTCCAGTATTGTCAGATAACGGTGTTTTTGTAAATAAACGTTCATAAGGGCATCCAAGAACATTATTTCAGCTAATATAGCTCCCACTTTAATCACCTAAGAAATTAGAAGATACAGAATTGCGCATTGCAGAGAACCCGATGGCGCTGACACTCTTTCTGCGATGGACATCAACTACGTGAGGAGCGACGGACATCAGCTGCGAGAGCTTCGCAGAAAAACAGGTAGGAAGAAATCCTACGCGACTACACACTAGATAAACTAAGGACAAGTTGTCCTTATCTCTGTTAAGTCTCGGATGGAAGTGATGGCCAACGGCCAGTCGTACTGTATGCCTCTTATGCCACCTCCTATGGACTTCATAACTAAAATGAGACTCTTAATAAGAACATTTGACAGTTACACACGTCACAGAATACATTCTTACTGAATCAAGATTTGGTCTGATGAAATGTGTATAAGTAGCTACGCTGTGCAGTTGGTGCAACTCTCAGAAAAAGCAGACGACTAGCCAAAGGGAATCGATATTTTTCGGGGGTGGATGGTGGGGGGGGGGGGGGAGGGGGACGGGGTGGGAGGGTGGACAGGGCGGGAGTCTCAGTCATCTGATTTGCACTATATGTCCTCAACTATTTGTTGGATGTAGTCCAGTGCGTGTTCCCCTACTGGCTTTACCCATTTCAGCTCCCTTAAGTACCATGGAAGATATTGCATAGAGTCTTAACACATGTACTGTCATCCTATCCTTGTCGTTAGTGTTTTTCACGCGTTCTTCTTCTCGCCGAATCTGCGGAGAACCTCTTCACGTCTTACTAGTTCACCAGATTTTCAACATCCTTCGATAGCAGCTCAATTCAGGCGCTTCGATTGCCTTCTTTACCGATTTTCACGCAGTACTTGATTCACTACCCTACAAGGCTGTGCTCCAAACGTACATACTGAGAAATTTCTTTCTCAGACTAAGAATGCGACGAAGAACAATATTATACCATTAAGTGATTTTGGTCCTAATGGGGTTTTTAATTCGTTGTGCAGGGTTACATTTGTTTCAGATATATTGATTCGTGATGGTGCAAGTTGCATATCTTGATACTAATAGCCTTTTTGATCACGAATGCCCCCTTGCTTCTTGAGTCATATGTTACTTTGCTTCCAAGGTAAAAGAATTCTTTCGCTTAGTCTACTTCGTGGTTCCTACTTTAGATGTTAAGTAGATACTAACCCCAATTATATTACTCCTCATTACCTTCGTCTTGCTTCGATTTTCTCTGAATCTATAGCGTGTGCTCATTAGTTGTTCATTCAATTCAACAGGACCTGCCGTCAGTACTTTTTCTCTCGAGAGGCTATGTTCCCGTCTTATAACCATTCTAATCCGAGCACTTCATTCGTGGCCTTCCAGTCCTATTTTTCCCTCTAGGCTCTTGTAAGTACTATATATTACCTGTCTTTCCCTATAACTTACAGCCTTTTTCGTGAGACTTTACGATGTTTCACGTCCTTTTACATTTTTGAATGATTTTTACTAGATCGATAACTCCTATGAACGTGTCTCCATTTTTCTTACGCCTTGCTTCTTATCAGGTGCAACGTCAGAACTATGCCTTTATCTTTACTAAACCTAAAACCATTCCTGCAGATTGGAAAATTGCAGTTGTGTGCCCCATATTTAAGAAGAATGATCCACTAGTTTGTGGTAACTACAGAGGAATTGCCTTACTGGATGTCACCTACAAAATCTTATTAATCTGCCTATTAAACAGGCTGATACCAATAACAGAAGAATTGATTGGGGACTACCAATGCGGTTTCCGCAGAAACAGATCCAGGTTAGATCATTTATTCACTCTAAGACAAGTAACTGAGAAGGCGTGGGAATTCAATGTAGATGGCCACATATTATTCGTAGATTTTAAAAAAAGCCTATGATAGCATACACCGATAGACACTCCAAAATATAATGAAGGAATTTAAAATACCATCAAAATTAATCAGATTAATTAAAATGTGTATCGATGAAACTTTATGTCGCATAAAGACACCGGTAGGAGAAACTGAAGATTTTAAGGTGTACACTGGACTGAGACAAGGGGATGCCGTTTCACCTATTTTATTTAACCTTGTCTTAGAGAAGATTGATAGACAATTTTCTAAAACCAGTCCACAAGGGATCCAGCTACAGGATGTGAACATTACAAGACTTGCTTATGCAGATGATGCAGCACTAATAAGTAGTTCCAAAAGAGAATTAATCAGAATGATGCAAAATTACTGCAAAATTGCTGTTAATTAAGAAAAGATAGAAAACCTGCCCATAAGTAAGAAAACCAGAAAAGATGCACCTCTGACTGTAGATGGATTCAATTTCAAGACAGTTGACCACTTCAAGTACCTAGGAAGTATTTTTAGTAATAAAAACAGAACAGATATAGGAATAGATGCCCGTTTATCAACAGCAAACAAGACACTTTTTAGTTTCATCAAAATTCTAAGAAAAAGATCACTTAGCAGTAACTTCAAAATCCGCTTATATCAATCGACCATTATACCTGTGATGTTATGTGGATGTGAAAAATTAATATTTAGAAAGAAAGATGAAGAAAAACTGTTAATGTTCGAAAGAAAAGCACTAAGGAAAATTTTTGGACCTGTATACGACGAAAATAACATGGAATGGAGAATAAGAAGAAATGAAGAATTAAGAGGGCTGTACAAACACCGTAACATCGTCGAAGTGCTCAAGAGGAGAAGGTTGAATTGGGCAGGCCATATAGCAAGAATGATAGAGAATAGACTACCTACAATGGCATTCAGCAGAACAGTAGAAGGAACGAGAAGAAGAGGGAGACCCAGAATCAGATGGCGGGATAACATTCGGGACGACACAATGAGGATGAACAGCAGCAGCAACTGGACAAACAGCGCATTGGACAGGCAGAAGTGGAAGAGGCTCATACAGCAGGCGTATGGTCGATAAGGCCCTTGCCACATGTAAAGTAAAAAGTAAACCTAAAAGATGCTCAGTTTTCTCTTCTCATCTTCAGTACATTGTTACTGTCAGGAGCTTGGATGTATGAACTGTTAATCTGATTATGCTTCTCGCTCTTGTCTGCCTTTCCTGTATTCGGGATTCTATGAATGACAGTCTTACGGTTTGTCTCCAGGACCATAGATTTCGCTAAACAACTTGAACGGTTATGTGACTTTTCAAATACGCGACTTTCATAGCGATTTAGCTGTCTGTTTCCGTGCTGTTTCAGACGCTTTCATCAAGTGCTAGAGCTACTCTGAAAAGGTGCGGCCCAAAGCGTGCACACCTCTTCTGCAAGATCGCAGAGGCGCCGCTTCCTCTGAATCTGTTTCGCATGCTGGTAGCGAGATCCCGCTGCCAGAATTGGCGTCATTTTTGGTGGCGCAGGTCGTTAGGACGAATGGTCTCGTTTAGCGAAGATCGGCGGCTACCACGCGCTCACCGACCGCCCGCAGCGGGCGCGCGTCTGACGGTCGTCGGATACGCCTGCTGAATCCCGTCGTTAACGCCGACGTGATGCGTCTTCCAATGCCGCCGCCGCCTGCTGCCGTCTTATCGGAAGGCGATCTCTGTCAGGCTGGCGGAATGTAACATTCTATGGTGCTTCGTATACCATCATTTCCCGGAGAATAAAAGCTGTGTGGTAGTTTTAGGAAGAGGACTCATTCTCCAGAGGATCTGCAGAATGCAGTATAAACACTGACGAGATAGTAATACTATAGCTTAAGATAACACTAAAGGAGTCCTCTGCAGCTATATTTAGGAATTTTCGAAGGCAGAAAGCAGTAATGTTTCATTGGATGTGCGATAATTTACTGCGAGCGCCACTTCTTTCTTTCTTTTGCTTGTGCCTTTTTCCCGCAATGACGCAGGGTCGGCAAGGTTAAACGGATATGGCAAGGTTAATTTAAGGGGTGGCCGGAAGCCCTTCCTGCTGCCACCCTGTACCCCCCCCCCCCCTCTCCCGGGACGGAATTCGTGTACCCCAACTGTCTATGTCTACTGTAATCCATGGAATAGTGCGAATGTGTTCAGATGCCTGTGAGTCGTGTAACTGAGGTGGGACGTGGGAACCAGCCTGGTATTCACCTAGTGGGATGTGGAAAACCGCCTAAAAACCACATCCAGGCTGGCCGGCACACCGGCCTCCGTCGTTAAGCCGACGGGTGGATTCGATCCGGGGCACACGCGCCTACGCGAGTCCAGGAAGCAGCGTATTAGCGCTCTCGGCTAACCTGGCGGGTAATTTACTGCGCCACTGTACAACGTAAAATGCGATGGTACTACTTTTGACGGAAATCATCCCGGATATGCTGCAGTATTCTTCTTTCAAACTTTCCTCACTGACCAACACCATTTCCACTGAATGTGTAGTACGTGACCGAACACTGCCAGACACAGAATTCTCAACGCAGCGAATATGGCATCAATCACTTAAACCATCGCCCCCTCCTCATCTACATCTACGGGGGAGACCCAAAAGTATGTAAACATTTGAAAATCCGCTTATTCACAGAATAAAGTAGGTAGAGAGGTGGAAATTTACACACACGCCTCTAACGACGTGAGATTCTACTGACACCAAAAACGGGTGCAAAATAAAAAAAACTGGCTAACTTATGACGCAGGACAGCAATACTTACGTGTGGCGGCTGCAAGGAACGCCGATATCTTACAGAACCGCGTCATTGCTGGCCTGACTGATAAACACCTGCTGCAAGGTACGACTTTCATGCAGGATGGCCCTCCACCCCATTTGCTACACGTGTGAAAGATCTCTTGCACATATCGTTTTGTGATGATCGCGCGCTGAGCCGCCTCTTCCATTATGTTTGGTCTCCCAGGTCTCAAGACCTCAATCAGTGTGCTTATTGGTTGTCGAGTTGCCTAAAGTAGCAAGTCCACTGCGATCGTCCGACCTCATTACTAATGCTAAAAGACAACATTCGGCGGCAGTCTCTCACGACACCTATGGATATGCTGTACAGTGCTGCTGTTCACAACACCGTCCCTCCACCGAACGACGTGGCGCAATGGTCAGCACATTAGAGTCGCATTCGGGAGGACGACGGTTCAAACTTGCATCCGGCCATCCTGATTTAGGTTTTCCGTGACTTCCCTAAATCGTTTCCGACAAGTGCCGGGATGGTTCCTTTGAAAGGGCACGGCGAGTTCCTTTCCCATCCGATGGGACGATGACCTCTTTGTTTGTTCCCCTCCCCCCAAATCAACCAACTAACCAATGGTCTTTCGACTACAGGTATTGTTGATTCTTGACGGCCGACATGTTGAGCATTTGTTATAAAGAAGTTCGTATTTGCTAAAAATCAATTGTTATGCTAATAATTGCTTCTGTATCACATGGAGCGCCATTTGTTCGTCATTTTGTGCACCTTTTCGCTTCAATAAAACCCGATGTCATTTTAAGCATGTGTCAACTTTTTTACCTGTCTACCTACATTATTCTTCTAAGTATTGAATTATCAAATGTTAACTGACTTTTGGGTCACCCTGTAAATCATACGGTGTGTGGCGTAGGGTACGAGAAGTACTTCTTGTACCACTAACTGTTATACTATTCTCTTTTCCACTAGCGAATGGTGCATGGGAAGAATTATTGTCGGTAACAGGCGTATTTAACTCTAACGTCTAGATTTCCTCGTCGTGAGCGTTTCGAGAGACGTATGTAGAATGAAGTAATATGTTGCCCGATTTTTCCCGGAAGATACTCTGGTACACAACACATCTCCATGTGTGAGTAGGCTGTTCAGGTATTTATGTTGGTAACGCCACGTAGCTCTCTGTATGAAAATCACTGACTGTGCTGTGTGCAGTCTGTGGCTGGTTGGCATTGTTGGAATATTCGCTATTGTAGTGTTGGGCAGTTGGATGGGAACAGCGCGTAGGTTGTGCAGTTGGATGGTTCAAATGGCTCTGAGCACTATGGGACTTAACATCTGAGGTCATCAGTCCCATATAACATATAACTACTTAAACCTAACTAAGCTAAGGACATCACACACATCCATGCCCGAGGCAGGATTCGAACCTGCGACCGTAGTGGTGGCGCGGTTCCAGACTGAAGCGCCTAGAACCGCTCGGCTGCGCAGTTGGAGGTGAGCCGCCAGCAGTGGTACATGTGGAGAGGGAGAGAGATGCCAGAGTTTTGAGCGGACGATCTGGACGTGTGTCCGTCAGAAAAATGAAATTTGTTTAATTGTATGTCACAAAATTATATATATAATGAATTCTGAACGCTATTAAGGTAAATACAATGTTTGCTCTCTATCAAAATCTTTCATTTGCTAACTACACCGATCAATAGTTAGTGCCTTCAGTAGTTTGAATCTTTTATTTAGCTGGCAGTATTGGCGCTCGCTGTCTTGCAGTAGTTCGAGTAAAGAAGATTTTTGTGAGGTAAGTGGTTCATGAAAGGTATAGGTTATTGTTAGTCAGGGCCATTCATTTGTAGGGATAATTGAAAGTCAGATTGCGTTGCGCTAAAAATATTGTGTGCCAATTTAGTGATGATCAGAATAAATTGTTGTTGTTGTGGTGATGCAGCTCTCCATGCTACTCTATCCTGTGCAAGCTTCTTCATCTCCCAGTATCTACTGCAACCTACATCCTTCTAAAACTGTTTAGTGTATTCATCTCTTGGTCTCCCTCTACGATTTTTACCCTCCACGCTGCCCTCCAATGCTAAATTTGTGATCCCTTGATGACTCAGAACATGTCCTACCAAACGGTCCCTTCTTCTTGTCAAGTTATGCCACAAATTTCTCTTCTCTCCGATTCTATTCAATACCTCCTCATTAGTTATGTGATCTACCCATCTAATCTTCAGCATTCTTCTGTAGCATCACATTTCGAAAGCTTCTATTCTCTTCTTGTCTAAACTATTTATCGTCCACGTTTCACTTCCATACATGGCTACACTCCACACAAATACTTTCAGAAACGACTACCTGACACTTAAATCTATACTCGATGTTAACAAATCTCTCTTCTTCAGAAATGCTTTCCTTGCCATTGCCAGTCTACATTTTATGTCCTCTCTACTTCGACCATCATCAGTTATTTTGCTCCCCAAATAGCAAAACTCATTTACTACTTTAAGCGTCTCATTTCCTAATCTAATTCGTGCAGCATTACTCGATTTAATTCGACTACATTCCATTATTCTCGTTTTGCTTTTGTTGATGTTCATATTATGCCCTCCTTTCAAGACACTGTCCATTCCGTTGAGCTGTTCTTCCAAGTCCTTTGTTGTCTCTGACAGAATTACAGTGTCATCGGCGACCCTCAAAGTTTTTTATTTCTTCTCCATGGATTTTAATTACTACTCCAAATTTTTCTTTTGTTTCCTTTACTGCTTGCTCAATATACAGATTTAATAACATCGGGGAGAGGCTACAACCCTGTCTCACTCCCTTCCTAACCACTGCTTCCCTTTCGTGCCCCTCGAGTCTTATAACTGCCATCTGGCTTCTGCACAAATTGTAAAGAGAAATGCCTGAGTACGTTCAGTTTTGCTCAGCTGTTTGAAAATCAAATAACGTAAGAGGTTTACTAACACAGTCATTTATAATTTTTCTAAGGGGACGTTTCACATGTAGCGACTTCCAGCGGACACTGCTGAGCCTCTCCACAATGCTCTCTCACCAGCTAAACTATCCTGTGACCGTGCTGCTCTTCGTTGGATCTTCTCCATCTCTACCACAAACCCAACTTCTTAATGACCCCTCACTGAAGAGCAATATTCTGTAACAAATGTTATGTAAGTTTCTTCTTTCGTAAATGAATTACATTGCCTTATGATTCTTCCTATGGAACGCAGCCTGGCATCCGTTTTTTCTACAGTTTGTTCTATGCTGTCACTCCATTTTAGTTCGCTGTAGGCATTTTGTGGTAGTTACTGTTTCCAGTGATAACCAAGACAGTAATCGAACTACCATTCATTTCATCTTCATTGGCATACCCTCTGATACTATATCTATGTTTTAAAAGAACTGAGCTAAAAATTAAAATTTAAAAAATTCTGCTGAGGAGCGCAAGGAACTTAAATAGATGAGGTGTAACACATCTTCTCGCACAGAAGCATAAGCTGTGCTGGTTTTACTGATGTAGCAATTTTACTCTGTAAACCGATGCTTGTGAATTGTGAGTTGTTACTTTAGTTCTGCCGTGCATAATATCCTCCGTCATGGCTGTTCCCCTGAAAGTTTCTCAAAGGAAGTCATTTTTGTGAATATATTGACTTTTTATTTTGAAATAAAAACTTTATTTCATTATTCAGTAGTCAGCCAATAATCTCCTTTGGACATCGTAAAGCTACATGGCAATAGCAACTGAAATGATTCCAGTACGTTAGTAGCTGCGCTGATCTATTTTAATGTGTTACCTAAGCTGGCAAAGTGAGAAAACTCGTATAACGATTGCGCTTTTTCAATTATGTATTTAGATTTAACATCTAAGTAGTTGTTCCCATACATACTAGACTGCTGTGCCGAACTTAAGGAAGAAATTAACTTCCGCATGTTGTAGCACTGACTGGTAACGTAGCTCGATGGAACTTGATCCATACATGGTGTAAAGGATGAGCCAGTCGGTAGTAAAATGTTTATTTATTTTATTAGCTCCCAGAGGTAACTTCATTTTTCCATTATGGCCAAGCGACGGCCGGCAGTGTTGGCTGCCTGTAAATTCTTTCGTCCCACGGTCTAGCGACCGGAAGGAAGGGCACCTTGACCACGCGCCACCCTCGTTTGCTGATAAGGGTACGCTATGCGGAGGTGTCACTTAGAAGGCTCTGGAAAGTTCCATGCCACCCGCGCGGTTTTCTCGATCCCAACCAATCAGGGTGGAGGAAGCCGCGTGGTCTGTCGAATATACCGGGCCGCCCGTCGCCGGGTCCGCTCTCTTGTTTTCTTGCTCTCCTGTGAGTCGGACGTGCGCCCTGTAGCAGTGAACATCTTCCACTTCTTCCAGTGCTGCGGCACTGTGGACTTAGTCTTCGCAGGCACCAACCTTCACCATACTTTACCTTCTGGCTCACCCTTACCTCCCTTGGCCCGACATTGTATTCCCTATAGCGTAGCTGTTGCCAATAAATGGCCTTACAAAAGAAACATTGTCGTGCTCTTCCCAAAACGCCCACCGCCATCCCATCTGCCCATCCTGTACAATGGAAGTAACTGTTGTGCCTTACTACAGAAGTTAACTGAGAGAAATAAACAATGAGATAAACAGAAATAACATAATTATTCAAAATCTATAATTACACTGAAGTCACCTCAGTTTTCATGGTCCCCTGGATATTAAAAAAGGCGGGAAGTGGTTGTTGGTTGGTTCAAAAATCTCTGAGCACTATGCGAGCTAACTTTTGAGGTCATCAGTCGCCTAGAACTTAGAACTAATTAAACCTAACTAACCTAAGGACATCACACACATCCATGCCCGAGGCAGGATTCGAACCTGCGACCGTAGCGGTAGCTCAGCTCCAGACTGTAGCGCCCAGAACCGCACAGCCACTCCGGCCGGGGAAGTGGTTGTTAATAGGGTGTATGATCACCACTAACGGCAGCACATCCTCTGCAATGTACTTTCATGCCGGCTATAAGGTTGCTAAGGAGTTCTTCTGATAGATCGTTCCATTCTTCGACCAGCGCGGTCGACAACTGATCGATGGTCGTTGTTGCACGTGCATGTGCTGCTGTACGTCTCCACAACGCATCTCACTCGTGCTCGATGGATTTAAATCGAGGGGTACGGGCTGGCCAGTCCGTTCGCCAAATATCCTCTCCGTGTAAGAGCTTCTCCACCTGAGCTGTACGACGTAGTCGCGCGTTATCATCCATAAAAATGAACTCAGGGTGGAATGCACCCTTGAAAAGACACACGTCGGGGATGAGTGCACTATCACAATAGCGTTGACCTGTATGTGAGTTAACGAGCATTGTGCTCTCATTTAAGTATATGGCCGAAAGAGTCAGCCTACAGGAATTGTGAAACGAACCCTGTGTAAGTAGGCTGTTGAGGTTTTTATATTGGTAACGCCACGTAGCGCTCTGTATGAAAATCACTGGCTGTGCTGTGTGCAGTCTGTGGCTGGTTTGCATTGTTGTTGGCTATTGTAGTGTTGGGCTGTTGGCTGTTAACAGCGCGTAGCGTTGCGCAGTTGGAGGTGAGCCGCCAGCAGTGGTGGATGTGGGGAGAGAATTGGCGGAGTTTTGAAATTTGTAAGACTGGATGTCATGAACTGCTATATATATTATCATTTTTGAACACTATTAAGGTAAATACATTGTTTGTTCTCTATCAAAATCTTTCATTTGCTAACTATGCCTATCAGTAGTTAGTGCCTTCAGTAGTTTGAATCTTTTATTTAACTGGCAGTAGTGGCGCTCGCTGTATTGCAGTAGTTCGAGTAACGAAGATTTTTGTGAGGTAAGTGATTTGTGAAACGTATAGGTTAATGTTAGTCAGGGCCATTCTTTTGTAGGGATTACTGAGACTCAGATTGCGTTGCGCCAAAAATATTGTGTGTCAGTTTAAGCACAGTCTTGTATTTTCTAAGGGGACGTTTCACCTGTCGACCATTAGCCGAGGATACCTCACTGGAATCTTCTGATTTTTTCTTGTAGTTTGTGTAATTAGTGTAGCTATTGTTTATTGCTAGCGCGTAATTATAGAGAGAATTTCCTTTGTAGTTGTAGTTTTTCATTGTTGTACAGTAAAACACTTGTGGCATGAATGTAGATTTGCACCAAGTATTTCGCAGCTGCGCTTGCAATTAACTAGATATTATTTTCAGTGCTATGTTAATGTGTTTTCTTATTTTGCTCTTCAAATTGTGCTTTTCTGTGTTGTCGTGTGAAATATTGTGACAATAATGGCGTGTGAAAAACGTAATACTAGGCTCCAAAGTAAACTGAGAAATGACAGTGATGACGAAAGCAGTGTGTTAGCGCAATCGTGTAACGAATTAACTAATGTTCAAACTAGTAATTTGGTAATTGTGCATAGGGCAATGGAGCGGGCGGCAAATAATGGTGTAGACAGTGAAACAACCAGTGAACAGGGAAGCATTATCGATCGATCGGTCGGCAACAGCTCGCCTCAGGAATCCGAAATGACAGAACACAATATAGCAAATACTGTAGACTCAGGTTTTGGGTCCTCACCGTTTTCTCAAATAAGTCAAGACACATTTTCTGCTCGTCAAAATGTGAATGATGCCGGTGCAAATGCACTGCCAAAAAGCATAGAGGAACAGATTCCAGACAGTAATACATTATTATTGCAATTAATGCAGTAAATGAAACAAAATCAGAGACAAACACAGCAACTGTTAGACACAATGGAACAAAATCTTCAAAAGTTAGACACAGTGGAACAAAATCAGAGACAAACACAGCAAAAGCTTCAAAAATTAGACACAATGGAACAAAATCTTCAAAAGTTAGACACAATGGAACAAAATCTTCGGAAGTTAGACACCACGCTTGAACAAACACTTGAAGATTTAACTACTGAGTTACATAAAATCGAAGCAAAATGTCAAAAAGTCTGTAATGACGTAAAAACACAAATTTGTGAGCATTTCCAACCTATTTTTTCGCGTCGTGAAAATGCATTACAGAATCACGAAGCAGCCATAAAAGAACTGCAAACTATTGTTCATGAAAATCACGACACCTTGCGAGCTAAAATTGACTTAGTTGCATCTACCGATTCGGTTACGCAACTTGCAAAAACTCAGGAAAACTCAAAGGACACAGTAGATACTCTGAAAATTGGTTCAGAAAGACACATGGAGGAAATTAGTTCATTATCAGAGAAAGTAGCTGAACTTTCGGATCAGCTAAATAATTTATCTATGAAGGTAGATGATAATCTGAATGACACAAAACCGGTAGTCTTTAATGACACAGAAGAGTGCGAACAAATTAGAAAGTTCAAACAAAATCAGAATCAAATTAATACGCAACACCAAAGAGAAATCCGGGAAGTACAAGATCAGTTGACACACGTAATACAAGAATTACATATTTTAGAGGACACTCGCGCTCCAGTACGGGAAGAGGGACATAGAAATACGGAACAGCCACTAAATAATAACCCAGCGCATTTCGGAAATTATTAAAGAAATTGGCAAGGTGCACTGAATTTTGAAATGGAACCGCCGAAACGACGTAACAATGACCGACATGCGACTCGCCGACACGATGATTTTGACTATAAGATGTTCATTACATTCACACAAATTCAAAACATTTAAGAATTCTGGCAACGACATTCATCCACAAGCGTGGCTTCATCAATTCTCTCATTGTTTCCCCTCCAACTGGTCATTAGAATTTATGTGTGGCTATTTAGAGAATGAACGAGCTGTAAGAATGCGATCGGTCATTCACAATTGCCACAGTGAAGGAGAATTTTATCATGCCTTCCTCTCAGCATATTGGTCTCAAGCTACACAAGACCGAGTAAAACATAGTAGCATGAAACATTTCGAACAATCTGAATTTTCCAGTCTTGTGAAATATTTTGAAGACATGTTGCACAAGAATCAGTACCTGTCAAACCCATATAGCCCCTCAGAACTCATCCGCATTTGCTTAATCAAATTACCTGAACATTTACGATATATTATTTCGTCAGGACGTTGCAAAGACGACATTGAAGCTTTTCAGGGACTCTTACAAGAATTAGAAATTGACACTGACAATCGCAGAACGCGAAAACAGGAACACAACAATTACAGGTCACATCCGTCGCAATTCCGCGATGAAAGAAATAATAACTGGACACGACAAAGCTATTCCCACAACACAAATCGTGACCAAAACAGACATCACCCGTATGACAACCGTTGGCAGAGTAGTAATAATTACAGGGACAGATCACCTCTACGCAGTAGTGACCATCACAGAGACAATCGGAGAAACAGACCATATGGGAACCAAAATAATTATTGTCAAGGGAGACAGAATAACTTTAGACGCAACGGTCCAGCGCGCAGTTACGATTCAGGGAGAAATTCTCCACCATGTGACCGACGAGAAAGAAATGATGGAATCTACCGACATGACGACAGACGATATGATCGTAACGACAGACCTGAATTGCATCAGAACTGGCGGGATTCAAACAGGGCAGGGCCCTCTCGACAAGGTGAATTTGTAGAAGTTAGGTCTCCAAATCCCAATAACTACGCGCGCCAACAAAGAGACAATAGGCAATGAAACTGACGACGCAGCTGCTGTAGCTAGTAATTACGTAAAAATGGAAGACATTAGGGACATCGTACTCCAGGAACACGACGTAAAACATAACTACATTGCATATCCTGTGATTCACATTACAGTAAATGACGTAAAATTTACGGCAGTACTTGACTCTGGCAGTCTCATTTCAGTAATTAGTGAAACAGCCTTTCGCAAATGCAACAAATCGAACTATTGCCCCACACTTCCGTTACGTAAGATTAAATTACAAGGTGCGATCGTTGGAAAAAGTGTAGATGTACGCCAACAAACCAACGTAGAATTCATTTCTCAAAGCCATAGCTTCTCTATGAACTTTCTTATTGTACCATTATTGTCAACGGAAATTATATTGGGAGTAGACTTTTTGAATGAATACAAAGCAATCCTAAACTTTCACGATGCTGAAATAAGTTTAGAGAATGAAGGTAAGTCAATAGCTTTGAAATTTGAAGATTGGCTCTCAAACCATGACGAGGAAATTAATCGTCTTTACCTTCCGTTAGACAACAGTTCGGAATTTTCTACAGAACTAGACACTAACAATCACTCTACAAGTACTGACAGAGATGATATCGACGACATATTTGAAACTAGTGAGTTAATTCAGAATAAAATCCAAACAATTGAGAATTGTAATAACACTGATAGGCAGGACCTTTTTGAGATTTTACAAGCACATTCCACAGTTTTTACTCACAAAACAGGAAGAATCAAGGGATTTCAATACAAATTTCGTGTTCGTGAGCATACTAAATTTTGTGTTAGACCATACGTAATTCCAGCACATTATAGGGACCGTGTTAGAACAGAGATACAATCTATGCTTGACGAGGGCATTATTGAGCCTGCAGTAAGCTCGTACAACAATCCATTACTTGTTGTTGAGAAGAAAAATGGATCGATCAGACTTGTCTTAGATTCGAGGCAAATCAATACTATCATTATTCCTGAAACAGACAGGCCGCAAACAATGGAAGAACTTCTTCAAAATTTTAATGGTGTAAAAGTGTTGTCTTCTATTGATCTCAGATCCAGCTTTTATCGGATCGAACTTCATCCAGAATGTAGAAAATATACAGCTTTTCTTTGTTTCGGCGTTTGTTATCAACTTCGGAAACTTGCTTTTGGTTTGAACATTTCTTCGGCAGCATTCATTCGCGGGCTAAATTCCATATTACCTGAGTTCTTAAAACGGTACATCACCTTATACGTGGACGATATTCTGATAGCAGAAGCCTCATGGGAACAACATAATCGCATCCTCAACAGTTTCTTACGTATTTTTGCAGAATCTGGAATTACAGTTAACTTGGAAAAGTCTGAATTCGGTAGGTCAAAGGTGAGGTTTTTGGGACATATTATTTCTTCTGAAGGCATTCAGCCGGATCCTGAAAAGTTAGAAGCAATCAGAGCCATTCCAGTTCCATCCACAAAAAAACAAGTCCGCAGTTTTCTAGGTCTCGTAAATTTTTACCGTCGTTTTCTGAATATGCAAATTCTAGTTACACCAAAACTTTGTTCTACCACTGGAAAGCACAGTTGGTATTCAGTTCTTTGAAAGAATCGCTACTTAATGCGCCAATACTAGCTCATCCAGAACTGTCACAAGATTTCTGCCTTAGCACGGATTCTTCTAAAGTCGGTCTTGGTGCCCATTTATTTCAAGAAGCCATAGAAAGTGACACTACTGTTCAGAAAACCATTGCTTTTGCTAGCCGAGTGCTAACAAAATCTGAAAAAAATTATTCCGTTACTGAATTAGAAGCTTTAGCTATTGTTTGGGCATTTAACAAATTCCGTTTCTTTCTTTCTGGCAAGCACGTAAAAGTATACAGTGATCATCGTGCATTACAATTTCTTATGTCTTCAAAATTAAATCATGACAGGTTAAAACGTTGGACATTTTTTCTGCAAGAATTCCACTTCACAATAGTCTACACTCCCGGCAAGGAGAACATTGTTGCGGACGCACTGTCACGCGCACCAGTTGGGCGTGAGAAAAGTAACACAGAAGGCAACTTCGAGAAAAATTTCAGTATTCTTTACATTCAGAAAGTCGCCTTTTAAAACTTCATCACCACATCTTCAAAGGACATTGCTCATGAACAAGATAAAGATCCGATTTGGAAAGACATCAAAAGTAAATGGCATGAAAAGACGCACACTCGGATTCGGCATTATTATCTGGTTAGAAACAACATACTCTTCAAACGCTGCACTGTTGATGACAAGCTATGGGTGCATTCCAGACGATTTTGTTAATAAGCTCATTTGGTACATTCATTTCAGCTATGCACATTTTGGTCCACGAAAATGTTATCATATTCTTCGGACGACTTATTATTTTAACAATATGGAAAAGAGAATTCGAAGAGTCTTGTCTGTTTGTAAACTTTGTCAAAAGGCGAAACCATCTACCATCTCACATAGTGCTCCGTTGTTTCCTATCATTCCTTCTAAATTAAAAGAATTTGTTGCTGTTGATCTCTTGGGACCCCTTGTCAGAACATCGAATGGATTTTCGTAGGTTCTAGTCGCTGTTGAACTTACTTCAAAATTTGTTTCTTTCACTCTGTTACATAAAGCCACTGGACGGCCTGTATCCAACGCCTTTGTTAAAAGTTTCTTACATGAAGTTGGCCACGTTGCTAAAGTCATTTCAGATAACGGATCGCAATTCAGGTCTGCTGTTTGGTCACACATGCTTCGGAACCATAAAATAAAACCTGTTTTTATTTCATTGTACTCACCACTTTGTAACCCGTCTGAACGGATTATGAAAGAAATCAATAAGCTTTGCAGACTTTATTGTCACAGAAAGCATCAGCATTGGGACAGATATTTACACTTATTTCAAAATGTGCTGAATGAAATGCCTCATGACTCCACTGCTTTACCACGTACTCTTGTACTGAAGAATAAAGAACCACCGAACAGAATCAGAGAGCTTGTACCTTTCCTGAATACACGCAAACTTGATTTGGCTATAAAAATATAAAATCTGCAGCAGACAAAAGAAAAAAACTACACGGTAAAGCAAATGCAAAGAAATTATATATTGGTCAGAAATTCTCATTAAAGCTCATTCATTGTCACATAAGAAGAAACATTTGAGTCAAAAATTCTTTCTGATTTACAATGGACCTTACAGAATCCAACGTATACCACATGATAATTGCGTTGAAGTTGAAACTCTGTGTACTAGAAAAGTAAAGGATTGCACCACATTTCACATGTAAAACCGTTTATTGAGAGATAATCTGGTTTTTTTTTTAAATTTAGTCTTTACTATAAAATTTTTCACTTCACGTTACTAGTACTCTTTGTCACACTTAGAAACTGTTAACATGTAACTATGTTTTAAAATAAACTATCCAGTCTATAACCTAGGGAACATATTTAGACAGTAATTATGTATGCATTGTTATAGTGAACAGACGACACAGTGTTATTGTGTGTGTACATTCTTGCTTGTTAGTGGCACGATTACGTAACGACCATAAAGCTCACATACTTAGAACATGTACCGGTACTGCTAATGAGATTTTAATGAACATTTGGTTTACTTGAAAACACATTCTGGATTTAAAGTACTTTCTGAGAGATATCAGATGATACAGTGGTTAGTTTATTTGACAGCTACACAATTATATCACGACGCTACTAATGAGTGACACAATTTATATTATTGCTTTTGTGCTGTATCTGTTTTATATCTGCACAGTTATTCTTTATTATTCTGGAAAGTAAAACATGTTTTAGTAGTAACTTTCGTGGTAAAGCTACAATGAGACAGCCTTTTTCGTAGCACAACAATACGTTACATTATAGTACTTTCTTGATCACGGTAAGGTACGTAATAACTACGATATCTATACGAAAAGCATTTCACTTTCGTTTATGATGAGGTAAGTATATTGACTTCAGCAGAACTTTGCTTACAGAGGACGATAACTACGACAGTTCCACAGAATTATCTTACAGCAAGACGCACATTTAGCGCTACAGAACACGCATTTGAGTGATTAATTTTATACTTAAACCATTTATTTTTCACGATTTTTGAATTACAAAGAAAGTTTTCGGTGATACATTTCATTCCATTGCTGTAATCTGTAACACCTGAGGGTCTAATTACACTATTCCTCAGGGGGGTACACGCTTACTTTGTGTACCATGTGTGTGGCAAGTACAAGGAGCCCTAGCTAATATGGTATTTGCTTATACAACTTTACACATCGGTACCACATTTCTCCAACACAGAATTACACAGCTGCCTGATTATTTAACAGAGAAACAAACATTTTTTTAGTACATCAGTGACAGATGTTAACGTAATTACACAGTTGGATAACTTCACACTTATGAAAATGTATTTTGTCTGTACTTTGTGAACTGTTCATCTTTTTTTCAGAACCATTGTGATAATATGAGAGCCTAGAATGATGTATTTGGTAAGGGATCATGATTTTTGTAGTACGTTTGACGTAGATGACTTTATTGAAGGTCTTGAAATTATTGAAAGAAGTTGCGATGATTCTGAGATGTGATTGATCTGTTATGATGTTATTATTGTGTTGACGATGTGTATTATGCTGTTGAGGTATGTTTATGATCAATAAGCTGAGAATCGTACTTTAAGAGTTATGAAATGTGTGCACATGCGTGAATGTATCACAATGCCGCCAAAAATTTTTTGGACTCTATTATATTGATAGGATTTTGTTTCTACACATTTGTAACGCAAATTCTCGACCTGTGAAATTTTTATATGAGACTGTCACTGCTGTCGTAAATATTTCGGTAACAAAGTTAAGTGACCACCTTCACGTAATGCGTCGTGGCCACCCAGCTGCGCGACAGTCGCCTGGAAAAAAGCCATTAGTGTGTGCCTTTCAGAGGCACAGGTGGAGAAAAAAAAAAGGCCATTATCCTCGATATTGACATTTCTTTGTAGAAAGCATCGCAAATACGACACACTCAAACTTGGAAACATATGATTATACTGTGGAGCATGTGCTTTGTGCTACTTGCTGAAATGCTAATGAACTGATGAGAAATATTCTTACATCTGCAACCTGATTATGACAAGTGTCTTTCTACGAGAGTTGAGAGAATTTCTACTAACTTATGAAATGCCACATGACTATTGAATTATATTTTTATGCTTCGCTTTAGATAGTTGCTTATTTCATTTGATATCTGGTTTCCAGCTGTGTTACAGCATTGGTTTTATGAAATAAAATTAAATGCATTTGCTAATGTGAAAACTTTCTGTCAACGGATCCATTAAATAATAATTTTATGATCCACATTCTTCGAAAATGGAGCACTTGGAATGGAAAGAACAATAAGAAGAGATTAATAACAGTAACTGCATACATAATTTTCTTTTCAACTACTTGGTAATTTTTTTATAGAATAAGTTTTTGTGGTGTACCCCTTTAATTATATAGACATTAAGATGTGAATATAAATTTCCCTTATCTGCATTGTTGTCTTTAGTGTACTATTTTTTCTGCTTGTGGGTTTGTCATGTTTAGAGATAAGTTATTAAATTTACTGCTGCTTGCTTTGCCAATTTGCATATCTTTGGCATTGCTGTTTGTGTTAATTGTTTTGTGCTGCTGCATTGCCTCGCCCCTTAGTTTAGCATCTGAGCTCAGTAGATTTAAGTTAGCTTAAGATGGGATAGGCTATATATGAGAACGAGTTGTGATGAATTGGATGAAATGCATTGAGAAGCTATAAGAAAATGGTTTGGCCAAAAAAAGTATTTTGAAAGAGGATATGAACAAAAAAGTAGGGTTTAGGTAGGATTTTCTTGGAAATAAATGATGAGGTAAGATAATGGAAAATAAATAATGAGGTAAGAAATATGTGAACATATAAATACAGAAAGCATGCTTGGATAGGATTTTTTTTGGTGGAAATAAATGTTGAAATAAGAGGAAAGATCTATGGAATGAAGTTTTGGATTAGACTGCAGTACCAAATGTTACACTGAAAACGAACCCTGTCTTTCCTTTTGTATTATTCCGCTATGTGTTTATGTACCATTTTGTATTTGTCTTTTTCCTGTCTTTATGTGTTTAGCTAATAAGATTTATGTTGTAGAATTTTTCAAATAATATGTTATTTACTTTGTAAAGATGTTAGACATTATTAATCTGTTCTGTTTCAATGCTCATATGTGAAATTAATGTTTCAAAAACTATTATCATTATTTTATTTATTTACTTATGTCATAATTCCTGTAACACTGATGTACATGTTTATTTCTATTCTTTTGTAAAGCCTGTATTACTACAAATGTTATCTGTATTATTATTTTTTTAATGATGCTTTCTGTGTCTCTGTAATTGTATTCTCATGTTATAAAATTGTAGTTGACACCAGTTTATCACATTAAGTAACATGTAAGCAGGGTACTAGCATGAACAGGCAGCCTGGGTGGCTGACTAAAGGTGTAAGAATATCTTGTAGAACAAAGTGGCAATTATATCAAAACGTTACAAACAGTCAAAATCTAAATGCAATAGCCCATTACAAACAGTATTGTAAGGTGCTTAAAAAAGTTATTAGGAAGGCAAAAAGTATGTGGTATGCAGATAGAATAGCTAAGTCTCAGGATAAAATTAAAACCATATGGTCAGTCATAAAGGAAGTGGCTGGCCTGCAGAGACAGGTCGAGGATATAGAATCAGTGCATAGTGGGAATGTCCGTGTTACTGATAAGTCGCATATATGTGCAGTAATTAATAATCACTTTCTGAATATAGCAGGTGAACTAAATAGAAACCTAGTCCCAACAGAGAATCATATTGCGCTCGTAGAAAAAAGTGTTCCGAGACTGTTACCTGAAATGCTCCTCCATGATACTGACAAGAGGGAGATTGAGTTAATAATTAAAGCACTAAAGACCAAGAACTCTCATGGATATGACGGGGTATCTAGCAGAATACTGAAGTATTGTTCTATGTATGTTAGCCCAGAACTTAGCCATATCTGTAACTTTTCCTTTAGGAGTGGTCGGTTTCCTGACAGATTAAAGTACTCGGTAGTGAAGCCACTTTATAAAAAGGGAGACATTGATAATGTTGATAATTATAGACCTATTTCTATGCCATCGGTGTTTGCTAAAGTTATCGAGAGGGTTGTATATACAAGGTTACTGCAGCATTTAAATTCACATAATTTGCTGTCAAATGTACAGTTTGGTTTTAGAAATGGTTTAACAACTGAAAATGCTATATTCTCTTTTCTCTGTGGGGTTTTTGATGGATTAAATAAAAGGTTGCAAACGCTAGGTGTTTTCTTTGATTTAACGAAGGCTTTTGACTGTGTTGACCACAAAATATTACTGCAGAAGTTGGACCATTATGGAGTATGGGGGGTAGCTTACAATTGGTTCGCCTCTTACTTTAAGAACAGAAAGCAGAAGGTAATTATCCGCAATATTAAGAGTGGTAGTGATGTTCAGTCCCAATGGGGCACTGTTAAATGGAGCATTCCCCAAGGATCGGTGCTGGGGCCACTGCTGCTTCTTATTTATATAAATGATATGCCTTCTAGTATTACAGGTGATTCCAAAATATTTCTGTTTGCTGATGACACCGGCTTGGTAGTGAAGGATCTTGTGTGTAATATTGAAACATTATCAAATAATGTAGTTCATGAAATAAGTTCGTGGCTTGTGGAAAATAATTTGATGCTAAATCACAGTAAGACTCAGTTTTTACAGTTTCTAACCCACAATTCAACAGGAACTGACATTTTAATCAGACAGAATGGGCATGTTATAAGCGAGACGGAACAGTTCAAGTTCCTAGGCGTACGGATAGATAGTAAGCTGTTGTGGAAAGCCCATGTTCAGGATCTTGTTCAGAAACTAAATGCCGCTTTATTTACCATTAGAACAGTATCTGAAATAAGTGACATTTCAACACGAAAAGTAGTATACTTCGCATATTTTCATACGCTTATGTCATATGGTATTATTTTTTGGGGTAATTCTTCTGATTCAAAAAGGGTATTTTTGGCTCAAAAACGGGCTGTTCGAGCTATATGTGGTGTAAGTTCGAGAACCTCTTGTCGACCGCTATTCAGTAGTCTGGGAATTTTGACATTGCCCTCACAGTATATATTTTCTTTAATGTCGTTTGTTGTTAGCAATATTAGCTTATTCCCAAGAGTTAGCAGCTTTCACTCAGTTAATACTAGGCAGAAATCAAATCTGCATGTGGAATGCACTTCCTTGACTCTTGTGCAGAAAGGAGTGCAGTATCCATTTTCAGTAAGCTACCACAAGAACTCAAAAATCTTAGCAGTAGCCCAAACGCTTTTAAGTCTAAACTGAAGAGTTTCCTCATGGCTCACTCCTTCTACTCTGTCGAGGAGCTCCTGGAAGAGCTAAAAAATTAAGCAAATTCCGGTGTTACATTCTTGATTTTCTTTATTTAAACTAACGACGTGTCGCCTAAATATGTTTCTTATATTTCATTTTATCTGTTTCTACAATCTACAACTGAATATGTTTCTTATATTTCATTTTATCTGTTTCTACAATCGTGTTATAATTTCATGTAGTGACTCGTTTCATGACCATGGAGACTTCTCCTTAATGTAGTCCCACGGAACAATAAATAAATAAATAAAAAATAAATAAATTTCACTGCACACATTTCTGTTGGTCATAGTATACGCACAATATGTGAAAAAAAAGAGGACTGTTAGTGCTCCCACATGTGTTGATAATTCAGCAAAGGACTGGTTAACAGCATTGCTGGTTCTAAGGACAATTCCAAAAACTTTGTGAGTGCACAAGTGGTGGTTTATGGACTTGCTATATTCTCTGCAAGACTCTTTGATGGTGATTGTGCACCTCCACAGTCGCAACAGATGGCTGCTGGCCGTCTCTACAAGGACTACAGTGGGTCTGCACCTTTGATGACCCACCAATACCATTACTTCTACAAGGACTGCAGTGGGTGTGCACCTATGGTGGCCCACCAATACCATACTCTCTACCAGGACTACAGTGGGTCTGCTCTGTGATGACCTACCTACCAATATTCTTGAACTTGGACTGACTCTGCTGTGGGTTTGCTCTGTTGTGGCCCATTACCTGTCTGCATGTCAAGAGTCAGCATTGTCTTTCCGTTGGAAGGACAACACTACTTGTTCAAGACTGCATGGAAATCCACTACTTCCGTGTGCATTTTCTTTTACTGCTCAGACTTTGAAAAAAAGAACACTGCAATTTTACTGTGATGAATGATCAGGACTGTCTTTATGGACTGTGAGAAAATTTTACCTTTTGACCAACATTGCATCAATAAGTGTGTGCATTTGATTTCTTTGTTATTGTAATTATGAAAAAAATTTTCAAATCTGTATTGGCCACTGCCCAAAACAATTTCTAAAAATTTTTTTTGTGGGGAGCATGGGGGCTATGTAAGTAGGCTGTTTAGATTTTTATATTGGTAACGTCACGTAGCGCTCTGTATGAAAATCTCTGGCTGTGCTGTGTGCAGTCTGTGGCTGGTTTGCATTGTTGTTGGCTATTGTAGTGTTGGGCTGTTGGCTGTTAACAGCGCGTAGCTTTGCGCAGTTGGAGGTGAGCCGCCAGCAGTGGTGGATGTGGGGAGAGAAATGGTGGAGTTTTGAAATTTGTAAGACTGGATGTCATGAACTGCTATATATATTATCATTTTTGAACACTATTAAGGTAAATACATTGTTTGTTCTCTATCAAAATCTTTCATTTGCTAACTATGCCTATCAGTAGTTAGTGCCTTCAGTAATTTAAATCTTTGGTTTAGCTGGCAGTAGTGGCGCTCGCTGTATTGCAGTAGTTCGAGTAACGAAGATTTTTGTGTGGTAAGTGATTTGTGAAACGTATAGGTTAATGTTAGTCAGGGCCATTCTTTTTAAGGGATTACTGAAAGTCAGATTGCGTTGCGCCAAAAATATTGTGTGTCAGTTTAAGCACAGTCTTGTATAATTTTTCTAAGGGGACGTTTCACCTGTCGTCCAGGACCGGATGCCGCAAAGGGCGCAGATTCATCACGAAATGGGGAAACTCACAGGCGTCTATTGTCTATTGAGGCATCAGCGAAGTAGTGTGCGAGTGAGAGACGAGAACCTACGTCATAGGGAAACCCAGTAGAAGGCTTTTGTGGCCGAGGAGACATAGCAGTCTTAAATATGGCGGACCTAAGATTATCCATAAAGGGAAACATTTATGAAAACTATTTAATTCAGTAGTAGTGCAGGGACTCAAACCACAGTAATTTTAATCTGCCATTCTCCATAAAATTTCATGATGATCCTAATAAAACTTGAATACTGATCACATCTATAATAGTTTAGGATTTAAAGTGAAATTAACAAGTTTTGTAACCTAGACCTGAATGCTAAAATCTGAACGCTTTGGTCCATTTTAACGATCGGCGTGTCATATAGAAGCTCATCATTAAAATGACAAATGTTGTAAATATCAACTCTGTAACTATTTGTTTAAAAGGTATAGTAAATTTAAATTATCAGTATTTTCAGTTAAGCATCAGATCATCATTTTCTCCACACAAAACACATTGAACGATGACAGCTTGACACCTTATTGAATCATAAGGTAATAGAATATTTGTTGTAAAGTTCAGTGCATAATTGTTACTTTTGTTCTTCATTTATTTAGCATAAAGCACATTGGTGCAAGGCTACTGCTCGTGAGCCGCGCGGGATTAGCCGAGCGGTCTCAGGCGCTGCAGTCATGGACTGTGGGGCTGGTCCCAGCGGAGGTTCGAGTCGTCCCTCGGGCATGGGTGTGTGTGTTTGTCCTTAGGATAATTTAGGTTAAGTAGTGTGTAAGCTTAGGGACTGATGACCTTAGCAGTTAAGTCCCATAAGATTTCACACACATTTGAACATTTTCTACTGGCCGTGACATTCAAAGTTAAGAAGCAAATTGTTTTGGTTTTATGTAAAAGAATTTAACGTTTATTATGTAATGGATATTATTGTTACTCTATTTAAAACGTGAATGTGATCAAGCTTTGATTATTTAAATATGTTAAAATGTAAAATAATGTAGAATAAGCTGTAGTCAATCAGGTGTATGGCTTCAGGAAAGGGAACTGCCCTAGTCAGATGAGCGAAGACGTTCGGCGCGCGGGAAACGCAGTCGGAGACGGCAGATGACAGTTCTGGTCTAGACACCAAAAAGTACAGTTCGGCTGGAGACACCAAAGGGTGCAGTACGGATGCAGACGCGAAAGCGGACGGTTGGTCTTTTTGCAGCTAGGAAGTAAAACGACTTAGAAAATTTCGCGTTGTGTGGTATCGCGGGACTTAGTCTCTGAGCGTTGAGCAGCCGCGCATCTGGTGTGAACTCTAAACTTCCGTGTAAATGACGAGATGGAGTATCGGACTTGTGTTTCGCTATGAGATTGTGAATGATCTAACTGTGTCAAATGGATATTGTTCGTGAGTGTGTGAAATATCTAACAGCATCATGAGGGAGTTGCAAATATCGGCTTAATACCACATTCCTTAGCCGAATCAATTTCTAAATTGAATGATAAGGGTGATTTTATTACGAGTTTACACTGCTGGCGACGTACATCCGCACTTTCTGTCTATTAATACATGCCCCGTGATCGCCGTCTATATTCAGTGTCACGGTATTTGTGTGGGAGATCCTTCATTCAGAAGCAATACCATTGTTCTGACATGTGCAAAGAAAATGACTTTGATCATAAGGGAAGTATGGATTTGACGTGGAGACCTGGAGTTTCAGTGTATCGACAGCCTTAAAGGGGATGAAGGATTCAACATGGAAAAGTATGTCCAGTCATAAGAGAGGTATAGATACTGATATTTCCAGAGCCACAACCATCAAGGGGAGGTATTTCCGATATTTCACTCATTATATAATATCATCAGATTAGGGGTGCAATCCAATATTTAATTGTAGTTACAGTGATGAATATGTGACTGGTTACCTAGGGTACCATTTCGGGTGCAAGGGCGCGTGGCGGAGGTAGCCTATGGCCTGAACTAATGGGCTTTTCCGGATTTTTTTAAGGCTCTAGCGAGCGCTGGGTACAAAGAAAAGTTCAAGTTGACGGGCTAGTCGGTTCTTGCCAGCAGCTGCAGGGGGAGGTCCTAGCGGCGGAGCTCTACGGACAGATGAATAGCGAACAAATACTCAGTATACATTGGGCTGTCTCTGCAATCACGTGTGTTGCATGTATTCTTCGTGGAAAATTAAGCGATTCAATATCGATCACTGACAACTGTTGGCGACAGATATACTGAATAACATTCGAATTTCTACCACTCCAATCATGCCCGTATTGCCAACATTGCTGGGCGTGGTGCACTCTGACATACACGCATGTCCACAACTGCGGGCGTTTTCCCCAATCTCATAGCTTTGGGCTGGTAGTGTACGAATGGATGGGCCGCTGTGTGAGGACATTTGGACAAGAGCAAGCAGACTATCTGAGTGTTTCAGCGATCTCAGACATGTAGCCATGACAACTACTGCTACAGACTGGATCGTGATGTAAGAGTGTCGAGGTTAGTGCTTATCAATACATCACAGTCGACCCTGTCTTGCAATTGTATTGGCTGTTTTCCCTATCCTGTCACACCGTAGGCGCTTCCTCCTCCTTCCGAATGTAGCAGAGAGAACCAATGTAGGTATTCTATAGTGCTTTAAAAACCAAATCGCCACATCAGATTCCCTATTGATTAATTTTTTATTACTAAAAGTGGTATTGTGAGTATGCATCTGTCCAACCCCACCAGCAAATTGTTTAAGGACATAACATGCAACTGAGCTGAAACTGCAAATTTTCAGCTACTGCCAGCATAATGGACTTCCTACCAAATGACCTAACTGCGACACTATCCACCGATAGGGGGGCAAGGGAAAACAAATCGAATGGGGTTTAGAAACTGGGTGGTTGCAGGATCGAATCCCACCAAATATTCCAATCCTAGTATCCACCTATAGGAAGCAAGGAAAAACTGTACCACACAAAGGGTATCGATTTAATTAATTAGTCAATCCGATAGTGGGGGGGAATATTTCCAACACTTCCACAGCTGCAGGTTCGCCAGGTAAACGCTGCTTTGTTTGAGGTTCAGTTTAACCAAGATTGACGGCGCATGCAGGTCCGGCAGTGGCACATGGCACGATGTGGCCTTTTGGGAGAAAGAGAGTATGTATTTCAACAGGAATTTCTCAGGTATCAATATCAAAGAGTTGCTGCCACCTGACACTTGTTTGAAGATTAGCGCGACATCTGGTCTGTCTATCGCGGGGTCCAAATGAGCGTAGTGGAGTCCCTTGCGCACTGGCATGTGACACGATCCGTCAGCTGCTGCAGTGGCGCGAGCCAGTGCTCTGTATGGGTCAGCAGACAGCGCGTGCTTTCCGATCTAAAGATTTTTGTCAGTGTAATTATAAGTGGTGTTTCATATGGGAATAAAAAAAGCGCTGCAACAATTTAAATATTCCATACTGTCTTGTGACCCTCTAAGTGTTTCAATAAACAATATTCCATACAGTGCATTTAATTTCCAACCAATTCTTTAAATAATTAAATAAACCATATACCAAGCAGTACCTTGTACCATAAATTGCTTAAATAAACAATATCCCACAAATTGCCTTGTCTACCAGAAATTGCTTAAGCAATATTCCATACACTGCAATCGATTTCCCGCCAAATTCTTTAAATGAATAAATAAACTATATTCCATATGCCACTTTTTATCAAAAAATTGTTTAAATAAACAACGTTGCAGACATTGCATTGTCTACCAGAAATTATTTAAAGAATACTCCATACACTGCAATTCAATTCCCATCAAAAGCCCAATCAACTCACTCTCTTTCCTGGCAATTTCCAGGTGATGGAGGACTGTGGGTCTCCCAGATGAAGAGGGATTAATTAATTGATCGATTTAATTAATTAGTCAATAAAATTGATAGAGTGGGAGGAGGCTATTCGAATAACTCATTCCTGCAAGCGTACTTGTATTGGCGAGATGGTATCCAGAAGGCGGGAGAGGAGGATGGGGAGGGTGAGGATAATGGGGAGAGGGGTAGGGTTGACATGGAAAACCGCCGAATCAATATTAAAGACAGATTATCCCCAGGGGCTCATACTCACTTAGCAGAACAATATGTTAAGGACCTGTCAATCAAAAGAAAGCAACAGATTTGCCTCTGAATGTATACTTTCCCCTGATGTAGGCAACCTGCACTAACAAATTATGCCCCTGCTCTATTTACCCTCCTACTGACATGAAGCAGAATAAATCGTTCAGGGCCCGAGAAGTCGACAGTCACGACTTTACTGGGTGAGAGTGCAGCTTTAAATTTTTTCTTTGAAGTTGACTTACACGTATTGTGACGCCACTCTGCAGACTGTCGTTTTGTTTCCAGTTCGAAGCAATGAAACCAAGTTTCATCATAATGTGATATTGATCCACAAAAAATTGTTACGATCGGCTTCGTAACGGGCAAGTAGTTCGGCACAGGTGGTCCTTTGTTGCTGTTTATGGTCGTCTGTTAGGCAGCGAGAAACCCAGCAGGAACGCACCTTTTAGTACCCCAATTCGTGAACGAGTGTGTCAGCACTACTAACAGATGTCAAGTTGTGCAGCGAGTTGTTTGATTGTGATCCGCCGACCAACTCGAATGAGAGTGTCCACACGTTCCAACATTACAGGAGTCACAACTGTATGCGACTGCACGGCACATGACAGATCAGACAGGTTTGGGCGACCCTGTTGCGATGACGACAGACGCCTCTTTCAAAAACACACCGAACTCTTGTTCACCACCAGGTCCCCATACACATTCTGCATGCACTTATGAATATATGCGATGTTCAGGTTTTCCACCAAAAGAAACTCAATGACAGCTCTCTGCTTGATAAGCAAATCATTCACTAACCTCTCAATCAGTTTTATTGAAACTAAGAGTAAACGGGCATCAAATTCTCTTTCATTTTGACCATCAAGTAGAATGTTTTAAGTTAAAACTGAGTAGGAATCATTCACTAACTGTACTTTCTTCACTCGTAGAGTAAACGTCAAAGAAGGTGACCACTAGAATATGATACAGTTTCTGAAGAAAATAGCATGTCGAACCATTCCATTGTAGTTCAGTCTCTTGTCTTTCAGCAGATACCGTTCGCCCCCAAAACAGGAAGCTATCAGTTGCGCATTCTACTGTCGGATACACTATGAACTTGAACTAAAAAACTGCATTACGTATTTCTTCAGAGGAAGAAAATTCTTCGGTCCAAACAAGCTAAATTCTGCTGCAGAAATGCAGAAGTCAGAACCATTTGTCTGTGGAATTGATATAAAGCTTATGCAAAGCAGGTAATCTAGATAGATATACTGCCGAGTAAACTCTAAAAGAAATACGCACCGCTTCGAATTTTATCTCTAGCTGATATCTCCTCTGATCGAAAGTCGCCATTTTGCTAAGGAGTCGTAGCACCGCAACGCTGAACTATACAGCTGAGGTCGTAGAATTGTGCGACACATTTTATGCTGGAATACGATAGGCTCCCTCCTTTCTAGCCGGAGTCTCTGACGTAATTCATAAGGATTCCGTGAGCAGAAATCGTATGACATACTGCTTGTTCCGTTTATCCAAGAGCGCCAGAAGTCTGCAGAACATGAGTCCAGGTGGATGGTTCACTTTTAAACGAAGGAATTAAAAAATGGTTCAAATGGCTCTGAGCACTATGGGACTCAACATCTGAGGTCATCAGTCTCCTAGAACTTAGAACTACTTAAACCTAACTAACCTAAGGACATCACACACATCGATGCCCGAGGCAGGATTCGAACCTGCGACCGTAGCGGTCGCGCGGTTCCAAACTGAAGCGCCTAGAACCGCTCGGCCACCCCGGCCGGCGAAGGGATTATTTTTGCTGCAGTTTCGCATTATGTGTAAGAAAATTCGAGCTTGTTACTGATGGAGATCTTTAAGGCTACGGTTACTGTGGCACCGACAGTGGGTGATTCCAACGACGACCGAATTCGACCGAAGACTGCAGATATTTTGAAGTCAGTATGACAGCATGTTCGCGTTCGCAGTTCTTCACAACGTCCGAGACTTCGGACGAAAGTCGGCGAAATTCCAACCAGTTTCTTTTCATCGGTCGGATGGGGCAACGACTCCATCCGCAAAATATTGATTGTGAGAAACAAAGATTTAACACAAGAAAGAAGCAGTTTATGGCATCTCCAGGATGAGGAAGATTATAATAGTGGTATATCTCGGAAACTACGAGTATGATCTGAAATCGCTACTTCATTGGAAACCATAAGTCGGGAACTCTGGTTCACAGGCTATAATACATTTCTTAGATTTGGCTGAATGAGGAATTTCTTTTTCTACATTGTAAAATCATTTGAAAAATGAAATTCAACAATTTTGTAATAATCTTTTTCATTTAATTGTCATTTCAAGTACGTTACATTATTTCTTTAGTAACTATGAAATACAAACAATTAAAGATAAATTAAAATTATTTGCTTGATCAAAAAATTGTATTCTGCTTATTATATTACTTCACCAGGTTAGTGTGAGGTGCTCTACTTAATAGTACTCCATTATACATTAACTGAAGTTAGCAAATAGATATGGAGCAATCTCAACTTTTGAATGAGGTATTAAATAGAATAAATAAACAGAATTTGTACTGTGGTCACGACTAGCCTCGCTTCTGTTGAAATGCATTTTCTGAAGTCTGACTGCATTTCAACGTCACCACAAATCATATCGAGTATGTAACAGAACGATTCTCCCTTCATACTCAAACATTCGTTAAAATTGTCTGGTCGTTCCCGTGACTGAGGGAAGAATGTTGGTATTCGCCACATTCTTCTCAAAACAGATGTAGCTCACTGACATGCGTCGTGTTAATAGCAAAAGCAGCTCGTATCTAAGCACAGAAGCGTCATGGCTTGAAGGAGATCTGACGACGGAGATGGGACGCACTGAGAGCAAGCTGTCGGCCGATAACGTCGGGCGTAGAGCTTGAAGTATTCAAGTCACATATAAATAACTTGGACATAATTTCATCAATAAGAAAAGAAGATGTAACTATGTTATTTTTCTTAAAGTACCATCTTAGAAATCTTGAAAATCAATATTGTTTTTCTTTCTCAGAGTTTAGAAAATATTCAGAATGTACCTGAACATCGTTTCCCTTAAACTGTTTTCTCTAACCCAAAATGAGTACGAATGTTGGTCACAATTTTAAATATGGCTGTGAGACAGCAACCGTTCAAGAACATGATTTTCATGATACAGCCAACTGGCTCCAACAAGATTTTACTTTATCCTGGTTTCAACATAGACAATAGGTGTCTTCACCAGAAAATCCGAACAATTACATAAAAATATAACAAAACTATTAACATAGACTGATGCCACCTCCAGTATCTGTTCCCTCCTACAACCCTTAGCGGCTCATAGTGTGCTGTGTACCTGTTATTTTACTGATAATTACTAGTTTTATGTCAGTTCCAAAATCTTTAACTTTTAAATGGTTTTAAATATTTTCTTGTGTAGTAATTTTGTTCGTAATTCTGTTCATCCGTTATAGCACGTGAGCGCAGTCTTCTCATCAATCTGTTCAGTATAGTAACCATCTATTCTTGGTATTTCTCTATGTTAATAGTTTTATAACATTTTTTGGTAATGGTTTGGTTTTCGTTATGAAGACACCCACAGTTACTGTCGAAACCCGGTCAAAGTAAAATCGTGTTGCAACCGGTTGACTGTATTATACAGTCAAACTAATGTTTCCGTTTACTCTACCTGTTCATTAGTAACTACTGCTTTAAAATTAAAAGTAGGCTGTATTACATTTACTTTATTCTCTATTTATCGAATGACAACTTAATGTTACGTCTGTACAAGTCGAATTCCGCTTTTAGTTCACAAGCTAACGCTTTCATGGTTCTTAAAATAATATATCTAACCGCAACTACTAACTTCCGATTATCGTGACAACATCAAAAGCTCACGTCCTGCACTGATTTTTACTTTTTCGCAAAGACGAAATTTTACGCTTCATAACAAGTAGAAATCATGTATTCCGCATGGCTGGAAGCAATTTCATTACGCAAAGTTATTACAACACGAGGCTAGAACACCATTAAACTTAACCAGTCTCTCTCTCTCTCTCTCTCTCTCTCTCTCTCTCTCCCTCTCTCTCTGTTGAACCGTATTTGCCATTATTTTAATTATCAAAAATGTAAATATCTGTACAGCCGGTGCGTTATACATACAGTGCTACACCTGAACTAAAATATATCACAGTTTTTAATACTGTAATTATTTATTTCGTAATTAAATTTTACAAATCAAATTACAGTAAATGGAACAGCCTTTCAGGGCTAACTTTTGCTTAAAATCAACATTCTAGGTTTTTATTTATTGCATCTTTAATAATTTCCTAATATCATGGTGGGCAGTAAAAATAAATATATGAGTAAAGTTACTTAAAACAAGATTAATCCTCAAATATTTTAAATTTTCTCATTTATGACATACACAACAACGAATGTCATGTACATTTATGTGAACTGTGGCATAGACTGAACAGCTAAATGCAGTGAGAATTCTATGACATGATTCACAATTTTGTGTTTCAAACAGAAGTTATCTGGGTTCTTTCGACTCTCATGACGATTAAAGAATTTGTGACAGATCAGCATTTTCATTCCACACCAACAAACTTCCCTAACACATTACCAAATGCAGACTAACGTCCTTAAATTGATTAAATACCAGCTTATTGTTTGAGTTGTTGCTGTTCAGACGTACACACAAAAGAGTGCTTTGACACCGACCTTCACGCTATCCATCCTGTGCAAGTCTCTTAATCAGTGCGCAACTACTGCAACCTACCCCCATTTTAACTTGCTTACTGCATTCAAGCCTTGGTCTTCCTCTACAAACTTTACGCTCTTAAAGTTTTGAGTGTAGTATTACGACTTAGTCTGGAGCACTGAAGTAAGTGGCATCAATGTAAACACGACATTGCAAAAGACTGGTGTCGTCGTCATGGTGACCATGCAATATAAAGTAAGAAGTCATATTCAAAGGGCAAGAGTACTTATCCAGTGTTTTGATGCTACATAATATTCCCTCCACAACTTCTGACAAGCAAAGTTGGGACACCTTTCAGCTACGACAGAGCATCCAGAAAAGCTGACCAGACGAGAAAAGGCTACGTGCAATGACTATTGCTTCACGGCGGCGAGCGAACACACTGACATTTTTTAGTCTCCAGGCTGAAGCGCAGTCGAGAGGAAGACACTAACCTCACATCGACATGAAGAGCGCTCGCAGTACAACGGAATACAGCCAGTTACCTAGTCTGGATTTATGCCCTAGAAGCTGCAGGGATTCGCCTGAGAAGAAGAGTGTTCAGTCTACCTGGTAACTTCGCACTGCTGAGTCACCTACTGGAGTAGGATTACTATAGGTTCCAGATAGCTGTAGGCATCTGCCAGGGCAGAAGATTGTATGCTGTCTACCTAGTGCCATCACACTGCGAAGTCACTTACTGGGTAGGCTTACCATAGGACGCAGAAGCTATAGGCATCTGCCTGGGCAGAAGATTGTATGCGGCCTACTTGGCAGGTTCACACTGCCATGTCACTTACTGGGGAGGTTTACCGTAGGCTCCAGAAACTGTAGACATCCGCCTGGGCTGAGGATTGTTTGCAGTCTACTTGGCGACTTTACACTGCCTTGTCAGCTACCGGGCAGACTTAACATAGATTCCAGACGCTTTAGTCATCTATCTGATCAAAAGATTGTATGCAGTCTACCTTGTGTCTTATACCACCGAATCACCCACTGGGTAGGCTTACCATGTGTCCAGGATTATCCCCGACAGTCTTAGTTTTTTTATTAGTGTATGAGGTAATGTCAGCAGCAGCCACCAGCTGGGAAACACCAACAGAACACCAGCAACAGGGAAGTAACCGATATTGTTATATGTTATGAGATCCTAATCAGGAGCAAATTATTTACTCTCACCACTGTGCTTTGGTAGTTTAGTTTTTGAATCTCTGCATGTTAATGAGATTTTATTAGTGTCAATAGTATAGTCCCACACCATGTGTCGATAGTCATTTGTTTGTCTGTATAGTGTAGTTTCCCACTGTCTTCAGTATGGACAGAGACTGTGGTTGCTGTGTGTGGACACGAGCTAAGTTGATGGCACTTCACTCTCAGCTCCAGGCTGTGTTAACTTCAGTTACACAGCTTGAGGCTGCAGTGGATTGGCATCATTGCTGTAGACCGACCGTGGGGATCCAACGGATATCCAGCACGATCTATGAGTCCACACCAGTGGCCAGCCCAGTTACTGCTCGCACTGAGGTGCATCTGTCACCTGTGGTTGAGTGGGAGGTTGTCTCGGAGTGTCAGGCTGCGAAGACTTCCCAGGAGGCTTAACATTAGGCATCCCTGGTTAGTCTGACAGGCAGGTTGCAGGTTCTGTCTGTGGGTGACAATGTCCCTCAACCAGATGCAGTCGCTTGTCCTAGTTCAAAGGAAATCTCTCAGCCTGTAAGATCCAGGCAGTCACAGACTGTATGATTATTGGCAGTTGGGAGCTCCAGTGTTAGGTGCGTTATAGCGGCCCTTAGGGATTTGTTGCCGAAAAGGGGAAGAAAGCCAGCATGCATTCCGTGTGCATACCAGTCATTCCAGCTGTGGAACAAGTCCTTCGGAGTGCCATGAAGAGCTGCAGGTGGCTGCTCACTTTGATACCAATGATGTGCGTCATTTGGATTGGTTTCGAGTGGCTATCATAAGTAATAAAGGTTGTCAGTCTTGTCTGCGGTATTAAAGCAGAGCTCACCATTTTCAGTATATTACTTTTGAATGCATCACGGGAACAGCAGTGATCAATGTCTTATAAATAATTACTATTAAAAACAGTCTTGATCACGATTTATTTAACAAGGTGGCCGGTTTCGACCACTACTGTGGTCATCTTCAGACCATTGAGTAGGAACCTCTTTCTGTTGGAGAATCTCCAACAGAAAGAGGTTCCTACGCAATGGTCTGAAGATGACCACAGTAGTGGTCGAAACCGGTCACCTTGTTAAATAAATCGTGATCAAGACTGTTTTTAATAGTAATTATTTTCAGTATAGTCGACAGGAACGAGTGAAGGCTCTGGATCAGAGGCTCAGACGGTTCTGCGACCATGAATGAAGTCTGCAGATTCCTCGACTTCCGCCATAGGGTTTCACTAGACGCAGGATGCAGACACACAGGTAGCAGGGGCTGTGTGTCATGGACTGAAAGATTCTTTTAGGCTAGAGCGTGTAGAGGAAACACAAAATGGGCTTCAGTCTCAAAGGGAGCAGGGTGAACACAGGAGGAACGTTGAAATAGGAACCACTGATACAACAGGTGCAAACTGTCATAGCTGTGTAGGGAAATGTGTAGTTTAAAACACTAACAGAAAGCACAGATACTCAAATCGTTATAGGCACTGTAACCTCACTAAAACAGGAGAAGTTAAACTGAAAGTTTTGCGAAGGACTTAATGGTGTTCAGAAAGGATAGGCTAAAAACAGCTGGCGGTGGCGTGTTGCTCTCGGGAGAAGTTTATCTTGTAGCGAAACTGAAGTAGGCATTTCCTGTGTGTTAATAGGGGTAGAGGTCATCAATTGCCACCGAAATGTAAAGGTCCTTTTACCGATCCCCCAAAACCAGATGATACAGTTGCTGAAATGTACACATGAAATGTCATCACAGTTGCTGAAATGTACACATGAAATATCATGAGAAATTGTACTTTCTCTGAAAATACTTCCCAGCAATTAGTTCATGAGCCCACCGGAATAGTAAACGGTTGTGAAAACACACTTGAACTCGTAGCAACAAATAATCCTGAGCTTATAACGAGCGTTAAAACGGATAAACGGATTAGTGAACACAGGGTTGTCGTAGCGAGACTGAATAACGTAACTTCCAAATACACCAAAAACAAACAAAAATATATCTAATCGAAAAAGCAAATAAAAATTCATTTGGCACCTTCCGGAGAGACGTTCTCCACTCCTCCCAAATTAACTATGTAAGTGTAGAATTCAAAGAAATAGTATCGATTACAATTGAGAGATTTATACCACATAAATTAACAAATGTAGGAGCAGATCCCCATGGTATACAAATCAGGTCAGAACACTGTTGCAGAAGTAATGAAAAAATCATGCCAAATTTAAATGAACCCAAAAACTCCAAGATTGGTGATCTTTCACAGAAGCTCGATATTAAGTACAGTCTTCATTGTTATATTCTTGTAATAGTTTCCGCAATGAAACTTTTTCTCGAAACCTGTCAGAAAATCCAAAGAGATTCTGATCATATGTAAGCTATACTAGCGTCAAGAGACTATCAGTGTCTTCTCTTCCAGATGCCAATGGTAATACTATCGATGATGCTGCTATAGTAGAGTTACTAAACACAGCCTTCTGAAATTCCTTCACTGAAGAAGACGAAATAGATATTCCAGAATTCGAATCAAGAACAGCAGCCAACATGAGAAAATTAGAAGTAGGTATCCTCGGAGTGGTGAAGCAACTTAAATCACTAATAAAAGCAAGTCTTCGGGTCCAGATTGTATACCAAGTTCCTTTGACAGTAAGCTCCATACTTAGGAATCATATACAGCCGCTCGCTCGACAAAAGATCCATACCCAAAGGCTGGAACGTTGCACGGGTCAAACCAATATTCAAGAAAGGCATTACGAATAATCCACTAAATTACAGGCCCATATCATTAACGTCGATATGCAGCAGTCTTTTGGAACATATAGTGTGTTCGAAGATTATGAATTACTTAGAAGAGAACGGTCTCTTAGCACATAGTTAACGGATTTGGAAAACATCGTGTGAGTAAAGAGCTAGCTGTGTTTCACATGAATGAAGAGATTTCAAATTGATTCCGTATTTCTAGATTTCCAGAAGGCTTTCGACCCCTTCACAAGCGACTTCTAATCAAAGTGCGTGTTTGTGGCTGATTGGTTGGTTTAAAAGAGGGGGAACGGACCAAACTGCTAGGTCATCGGTCCCTTTTTCTGACTAAAACAATGCCCCAAGGGTGAGAATACAACAAGCGAGACAGACAACACAAAACAGAGAGAAAGGAGAAACCACAAGAACGACGGAAGGGCAACAAACAAATGGAAAAAAGGGGAGAATAAAACCACAGGAACGCAAGAAACAGGTAGAAGAGATTGAAACGACAGAATAGATTACCATGGTTGGCTGACCATGAGAATAAAAAGGAGAAGCCAGCCACTATGCAACACATTAAAATCTCCACCCTAAAAGCACTGCCGGCCGCGGTGGTCTCGCGGTTCTAGGCGCTCAGTCCGGAGCCGCGCGACCGCTACGGTCGCAGGTTCGAATCCTGCCTCGGGCATGGATGTGTGTGATGTCCTTAGGTTAGTTAGGTTTAAGTAGTTCTAAGTTCTAGGGGACTGATGACCAAAGATGTTAAGTTCCATAGTGCTCAGAGCCATTTGAACCATTTGAACCTAAAAGCACTAGGGCGGAAGATACAGAGGGACAAAGGACATGCGCTAAAACTTAGATCAAAAGTTAAAACCCACCCTCAAGAATAAAACGTAAAACTGAAGCAGTCGATGAGGCGTTGTCAGATAAAATTAGCGGCAACGAGTCTGGTAACCGAAGATTTCGTCGCAGGGCAGTCAAAGTGGGACAGTGCACCAGAATATGGGTCACTGTCAACTGGGCGCCGCATCGACACTGAGGCGGGTCTTCACGGCGCAGGAGATAGCCGTGGGTCGCCCAAGCGTGGCCAATGCGGAGCCGACAGAGAACAACAGAATCCCTTGCGAGAGGCCCGCATGGAGGACTGCCACACATTCATAGTCTGCTTAATGGCACGCAGTTTGTTGTGAGTACTGAGATTATGCCATTCCGTCTCCCATAGGCGAAAAACCTGGCGGCGTAAAAACGAACGCAGATCAGTTATTGGAATACCGCTCTCCATAAGCAGTTTCCGTGTAGCCTGTCTGGCCAGCCTGTCAGCAAGTTCGTTGCCTGAGATTCCGGCGTGTCCTGGAGTCCACACAAACACCACTGAACGACCGGATGGTCGCTACCAAAGGATGATCAGTGCTGGTCGATAGCTTGTAGGCTACTCAAGGAGTCAGTACACAGAAGAAACGACTCCCCAGGGCATGAACGGATGTGCTCAAGAGCACAAGATATAGCCACCAGCTCTGCAGTGAAAATACTGCAGCCATCGGGCAAGGAATGCTGTTCAATATGTCCTCCATGGACTTACGCGAAACCGACGTGACCATCAGCCATCGAGCCGTCGGTGTAAACCACTTCATGGCCTCGGTACATGTCAAGAATCGAGAGGAAGTGACAGCAGAGAGCTGCGAGATGAACTGAATCCTTTGGGCCATGTGAAACGTCCAGGCGAAGCCGCGGCCTAGGTGTTCACCATGGAGGTGTACGTGAATGGACCTCGAGTATATGCGGTAAAAGCAAGGACTCCAGATAGAAGGGATCGGACGCGAACTGCAATTGTAAGCCCTAACCTGGGCCGCCGATGCGGGAGATGAACCGCCGTGGGTAGGAAAAGAGTAATCCCGATGCGCAGGAGAACTACGTACTTATGCGATTTAACTGGCGAGCAGTTGCGCACACCTGACCTGCAACGGAGGGACTCAAGCCTCCGCCAGGACGCTGGTCACTGGACTCATCCTAAAAGCTCCAGTCGCTTGTCGAACGCCACTGTGGTGCACTGGGTCGAGTAAACGCAACGCTGAGGGCGCCGCCGAACCGTGAACCAGACTCCCATAGTCAAGGCGGGATTGAACAAGGGCGCTGTAGAGCTGCAGCAGCGTAGAGCGATCTGCACCTCATTTGGTGTTGCTCAGGCAGCAGAGGGCATTGAGTTGCTGGCAGCACTTCTGCTTAAGCTGACGAAGGTGAGGAAGCCAAGTCAGTCGGGCGTCGAAAGCCAGTCCTAAAAATCGATATGTCTCCACTTCAGTCAGGGGATCGTCAGTAACGTAAAGTTCTGGTTCCGGATGAATAGTACGACGCCGACAGAAGTGCATAACACACGGCTTTGCGGCCGAAAACTGGAAACCGTGGGCTAGAGCCCATTACTGCGCCTTGTGGATGGCTCCCTGTAGGCGCCGCTCAGTAACACCAGTGCTGCTGGAGCAGTACGAAATGCAGAAGTCGTCTGCATACAGAGAGGGTGAGACGGACGGCCCTACAGCTGCTCCTAGACCGTTAATTGACACTAAAAATAGAGATACACTCAACAGAGCCCTGTGGATCCCCATTCTCCTGGATATGGTGGGAACTATGTGAGGCACCAACTTGGATACAGAAAGTAAGAAGCGACAGGAGATTCTGGATAAAAATCGGTAGTGGGCCTCGGAGACCCCACTCATATAATGTAGTGAGGATACGATACCGCCAGGTCGTGTCATACACTTTCCGTTAATCAAAAAGGATGGCAACAATGTGTTGGCGTCTGCAAAAGGCTGTACGGATGGCAGACTCGAGGGACACAAGATTATCAGTGGCAGAGCGACCCAGGCAGAAACTGCCCTGGCACGGAGCCAGTAGGCCACGTGACTCCACGACCCAACCCAACTGCCGACACAGGTTTCAGTAGCTTACAAAGAACGTTGGTGAGGCTGATGGACAGATAGCTAGATATCCACATCAAGTGGGTTTTTTCCGGGTTTGAGCACTGGTATGATGGTGCTCTCCCGCCAATGCGATGGAAAGACGCCATCGCACCAAATCTGGTTGAAGATCATGAAAAGATGTCGCTTGTAGGCAGATGAGAGATGTTTAATCATCTGACTGTGGGTCCAATCTGGCCCAGGAGCTGTGTCGAGGCAATGAGCAAGGGCTCTGAGGAGCTCCCACTCTGTAAATGGGGCGTTATAGGGTTCACTGTGGCATGTAGTGAATGAGGGAACTTTCCCTTCCATCCGCCGTTTGAGAGTGCGAAAGGTTGAGAGGTAATTCTCCGATGCAGAGGCGCGAGCATGGTGCTCAGCAATCGCGTTTGCGTCGGTAGATAACACGCCATTTATGTTAACACCAGGGCACCTGTTGGGGGTCTGGTGCCACAAAAGTCGTTTGATCTTTGCCCAGACTTGGGAAGGTAACGTGTGGCACCCAATGGTCGAGACATATGTCGGCCAACACTCCTGTTTCCGTCTTTTGATAAGCTGGCGAACGCGGGCACGGAGCTGTTTGAAGGCTATGAGGTGCTCCAGAGAAGAGTGCTGCTTATGCCACTGTAGAGCTCACCGACGCTCTTTAATTGCCCCAGCGAGTTCTGGCGACCACCAAGGGGCTGTCTTTCGCCGGGGGCACTCTAAAGAATGAGGGATCGCATTTTCCGCTGCAGAAACGATCGTTGTAGTTACCTGGTCAACCATCACACCGTTGTTACCATGTGGGTGAGATTCAGTGATGCGAGCAGAGGTGAAAGCGTCCCAGTCTGCCTTGTTTAAAGCTTATCTGGGCAGGCATCCGTGGGCCTGATGCTGGGGCATTGAAAGGAACATGGGGAAGTGGTCACTACCACACAGATCGTCATGCGCTCTCCAGTGGATGGATGGGAGAGGTCCAGAACTGTGATCCGAGAGATCAATGGACGAATATGTGCAGTGTGCCATACTGAAATGTATGAGGGCACCTGTATTTAAGAGGCAGACGTCGAGTTGTGACAGTAAATTTTCGACATCTTTGCCTTGACCAGTAAGCATGAAGACAACCCAAAAGGGGTTATGAGCTTTAAAATCTCCCAAAAGTAGGAAAGGTTTAGGGAGTTGATCAGTCAGTGCAGCCAATGCCATTGTCGTCTTTATGTTGACAGCCACAGCTTCAAGAGGGGTTTGAAGGGGCACAGGTTCACTGCATGCTTAGTTCAGGACTTAGACACAAACTCCACCTGACACTCTATTATAATCACTACAGTTCTTGTAATACCCCTATAGCCACGGAGGGTAGGGGTCTGCATTTCTGGGAACCAGGTTTCCTGAAGGGCAATGCAGATAGCAGGTGTAAAGTTCAAGAGTTGCCGTAGCTCACACAGGTGGTGCAAAAAACCGCCATAATTCCACAGGAGGATGACATTATCGTGAGGCTGGGAAGGCATGAAGCGTTCAAGGAAGCAGGTTACACCTCAGGGTCACCTGCTGCCACCGATTGAGTATTTGTGGCCTTTCTATGGTGGATGAGGCATCAGTGAGATCCAGGTCCGCAGGGGACGCTAGGATCTCCACTGCATCCTTAGATGCAGAATTGATAGGAGTGGTGGTGTTGGGGCCAGTATAGGGTCCTGTTCCTTAGCAGATTTCTTCTTAGTATGCTTGCTCTCTCGCTTCTCTTTAGGGGCTTCCAGGAAAGACTTCTCTGAAGCAGCTTCAGGCACAGAGGAAGACCGTGAAGTTCTTCATCCAGCAGCTTTTGGCTCCTTGAGTCACTGGCGAGTGTCTGCCATGGCATTAGTGGAGACCTTGGGAGATAGGGCCCCCTAGGGTCCCCTTCTGCACCACGAGAGGGGCGGGAGGAGGCTGTTGCTTCTGCAGCGGGGGGGGGGGGGGGGGGGCGGAGGACCGATGTCCCCTGCATTTGGTGGGGGGGGGCCTTTCTCCCAAAGTAGGTGCTTTGGGAGTAATGGAGGAAGATTTGCCCCCTACCACCAAAGGGGTAGATGTATTCTGCTGGCCCGGAGGGCCCACTGTTCATGACATGAGTGAGGAACCACTGGCATTTGGGACGGCAATGGTGACGTAGCTGCAGCATATGTCGACGTCAACCGAATGGGGTATAATCTTTCAAATTTACGTTTAGCCTCTGTGTAAGTCAACCGGTCCAGGGTCTTGTACTACATGATTTTCCGCTCCTTGGAGTACTGGGCAGTCTGTCGAGCAGGGGGAGTGGTGCTCTCCACAGCTGATGCAAGTGAAAGGAGGTGCACATGGAATATTTGGGTGCAGTGGACGTCCACAGTCTCGACATGTGGCGCTGGAAGTGCAGCAGGAAGACATGTGCCCAAACTCCCAGCACTTAAAGCACTGCTTAGAGGGAGGGACGTATGAGTTAACGTCACAGCGGTAAACCATGACCTTCGCCTTTGAGGGTGATTCATTGCCTGAAAAGGTCAAGATGAAGGCACTGGTAGGAACCCTGTTGTCTTTGGATCCCCTGTAAATGGGCCAGATGAAATGAACACACTGCCATTCTAAATTCGCGCGGAGCTCGTCGTCAGACTGCAAGAGGAGATCGCGATGGAAAATGATCACCTGGACCATGTTGACGCTTTTGTGGGGAGTGACGGAAACAGGAATATCACCCAGCTTGTCATAGGCGAGTAACACTCGGGATGGGGTTGGGAACGCTGTCTGAATCAAGACTGCACCGTTACGCATCTTGGACAGCGCTGTCACTTCTCCAAACTTATCCTCAAGGTGTTCAACAAAAAATTGAGGCTTCTTAGGTAGAAAGGAGTCCCCATCAGTTCTGCTAGAGACTAAAAACCAAGGCGATTATGGCTCTGTCCTTTCTATAGCCCTACATTCCTCCCATGGTGCAGCGAGGGAGGGAAACGATTTAGGGTCATACCTATCGGCATTTTATTCGATCTCGCCCTTCTTAGAGACTGCTGGTACCGTACGGGTACCAGCAAGAGATCACTTAGTTCGCTTCATTGCCGGTCATCCGCCCTGATGTCACCCACTCCGATCAGGGGTTCTCCCCAGGGGCGCCACCCAGCCACAGCAAAGGCCAACTGGGATGATGGCCGTTGCTGGGAGTCCTGATGCCCCAGGAAGACAGGCATTTACTCCTTTGCATACGTGGAGAGTTTACATCTCAGGCATCAGCTGCGCGATCCCTGTGCTGTCAGGGGGCTACCACCAAATGGGTACATGAAGGCCCCATCACAACATACTGGCTACCGTGTTGGATGTTGGGTGCAGAGAAATCCAACATTGTCATGGGGGCGAAAGAGGACAGGAGACAACGGAAAAAAATGACATACCCCAGAAAGTGTCCTCGTCCAAATAGTTGAATCGCAGGAGGAGATGCAAAGCCATGACGAAAGATTCAGGAGATCGAATCTAACAGCATTATGGATAACTCGTGCACCACGTGAGGCGTCCTTTCCCATATGGCCCGCACTTCTGTAGAATTTTGAAAGTGGCAGGTCAAATCATAGAATAGGACATGAAGTTCTAGGGCTGAAAAGTGTGAAACTCCTTTTAGTCGACTCTTACGACAGGCGAATACGTCAAGCCTATTGTAACCCCCAGACCCGCAGGGGGGCGTGCTTATTGAATATCGTCTCAGTGACTGGATTCTTTATTTCCTGTTAGAGATGTCAGAGTTCGTAGGAACTGACGGAAAGTCATGGAGTAAAACAGGAGTGATATCTGGCGTTCTCCAAGGAAGTGTTATAGGCCCTCTGCTGTTCTTTATTTTTATAGGCGATTTAGGAGGCAATCTGAACAGCCGTCTTAGGTTGTTTGCAGATGTCACCGTCGTTTATCGTCTTGTAAAGTAATCAGAAGATCAAAACCAATTGCAAAACGATTTAGATGAGGTATCTGTAAGGTGCGAAAACTGGCAATTGACCCTAAATAATGATAAGTGTGAGATCATCCACTCAGTGCTAAAAGTAATCCGTCAAACTTCGGTTAAGGGTAACTCAGTCAAAACTAAATAGCTAGGCATCACAGTTACAAACACATAGAAAATGCTGTGGGGAAGGCAAACCAAAGACTGCGTTTTGTTTGCAGAATACTTAGAAAATGTAACACATCTGGTAAACAGAGTGCCTACAGTACCCTTGTCTGTCATCTTTTGGAGTACTGCTGCGCGGTCTGGCGGATTAACGGAGGTAGATCAGAGTACATCGAGAGAGTTCAAAGAAGAGCAGCAAGTTTCGTATTATCTATTATCGAGAACAGGGGAGAGAGTGTCATGGACATGATGTGGGGTTTGGGGTGGATACCATTAAAACAAAGGCGTTTCTCGTAGCGGCAGGACCTTCTCACGAAATGTTAGTCGCCAACGTCCTCTTGCGAATGCTAAAATAGTTTTTTGACGCCGACCTACATAGGGAAAAACGTTCATCATAATAAAATGAGATAAATTAGAACTCGTATGGAAGATATAGGTCTTCATATTTTCCGCGCGCTATTCGAGAGTGGAATAACGGAGAATTTCTGTGATGGTGGTTCGATGAACCCTCTGCCAGGCACTAAAGTGTGATTTGCAGAGTAGCCCTGTAGATGTAGTGCAGAATGCGTAGGGTTGCAAAATCGTCCGGAGTTTGAGAATTTTATGACTGGGGAGAGTATTTTTTTTAATTTTAGGGCAATATACGTGAGGTAACTCTTGTACGCGTTTTGAATCATTTAATCTCTTTTCGCTTCTTATGCTTTAGCAATGGACAGCAGAAACTAGCTGCTTGATGTTCACCTTCAACAGGAATACAGATTTTTGAAATTGTATATTGGCACTAACAATGAACGAGTTTATTGCACACTATCTACTGGAGAATTATCTGTTGCACGTAAAAGAGAGGGTGATGATATTAAAGAACTTTTGAAAACAGCTAAACATAGGAGTGCTAGTGATGCTACTACTTCACCAAACATAATCCTTTTTTTTTCAAAATGTTCAAATGTATGTAAAATCTTATGGGACTTAACTGCTAAGGTCATCAGTCCCTAAGCTTACACACTACTTAACCTAAATTATCCTAAAGACAAACACACACACCCATGCCCGAGGGAGGACTCCAACCTCCGGCGGGACCAGCCGCTCAGTCCATGACTGCAGCGCCTTTAGACTGCTCGGCTAATCCCGCGCGGCCCTTTTTTTTTTTTTTTTTTTTTTCAAAGCCAAAGATGGGAATAACAGTGATCCGGAGTGCCCTGCTAAGAACGCTACATTTTCATACCACACTGCCTCAAAACATCAGACTGCACATCTTACGGATTAGAAAGTTATACGACTCAAATTTTCATCTACTACAACCAAAACCGAGGCAACTATTGTTAACGTTATTTCGCCATTGCTATCTGACAATGTAACAGTAACGATGGACAGAATTGAATAAATTGTTTCTACTGCATATTGTAATCTGGAAGAAGGAATTAAAGTTAACTTAAAATTCGATGAAGTGTCAGGTAAAACTGATCAAATTTTGAAGCAGTGTCTTTTGCAGTGTGTGAAAGAATACAAACTTGAAGAAAAGACAGTTTATTATACTGCTGTCTAGTGGAAAATACAATTTAATAAAGTCTAATGCTTCAATAAACAGATGAGACATATAAGTAATTTCAAAAATATGTCCCGGGTTGGACGCAAAAAATATATTTACACGAAATGGAAAATAGCGAAAGAATTGGAAGGGACGGGTGGGAACTCGTTACTTCCAGTAGTACTGGACATTGTCATAATACATTGGCGGAGTTGGAAATTTGTGCCACACCGGGACTTGAATACGGATTTAGCACTTCTCATGCGCGGTTTCCTTAACCGCTTTGACCACCCGGACGAGATCTCTGAGCGACTCGAATTTCCAACTTATCATAGTGTCCCTCATCCATTAAACCCCTACTCACAAATTACCGATTCCCGTAAACGTTCGGACAATATTAGTGCATCCGTACTGAGACAAACGCCAAGGAGCCGTCGTCCTCATATAAGGGGGAGTCCGGAGGAAAGGTTCATGCTTTGACAGGTGATACTACTGGTGATTCTGAACAAAAAACTTCTAATAAACATATGCCCTTTTCTTAACCGTCTCCGAGTAAACCAAAGAAAACAGCTGGGAACAGGAAAGGTGCCGGTGATGACAACTTAAGATACTGTAGTGTTATGGTTTGTTTAATTTCGTACGTTTCCTCACAGAAGATGTTCAAACAGTCGACCGTCAATTTCAATGCATGTTGCTGCTCTTGTATACAGCTGTTGTGTCGCCGATCGCAGCTCAGTTTTGCATTCCTTTACTTGGGCGCTACATCAGGTGCCGCGCTAGGTCTCTGGTAGCTACTGCCGTCCGGCTGATATCAGCGGGTGACGCTGCCTCTGCACGATACTGTCCAGACGCAGCTGCTGAGAATCAGTGGGTCATCACGGGGTCAATGACCTCCTCTACAGCGGCGATCGCACGTCTGTACCTAACACGAATAAAAGTCCAACTCAATCAGGGACGTCTTACTAGCGATCTGCAACTCATCTCCAGACACCGCCCCCACTCTCAAATCACGTTCCGATGAAGGACTTGGAGATTCATCCTTACATCCTCACAGCCCTTTCCTGCGTCACTGCTGGAGTCATCGCCCTGTCACAACAATAGTACTCGGTGATTTTAATTAAAGCGCAGATTCTCACAGATGTCCAATGTGGGCTGCAACTACCGTGCGGGAGCGAAACTTGGTAGATATTCTAATGCTTCAGTGCGTAACTGACTTGTGCTGTAAAAAATTAGTTACAATTTTGGCCACCAGGTGCAAATATGGTACTGCACCTGCAATAAAGACGTATACAAATGTTTCTATGTGGAATGAATTAGGACCGAGATGTGGGCAGAAAAGGTAAAACAAGTGAGAAAGGCATAATATTTATTTTATTATCAACCGACGCTTACACGATTTGTTCAGTAGGAGCACCGGAGACACCTACGAGCGTAAACAGATTCTGTGTTAACACCTTGCGTACCTACCAAGTTTCGCTTCCATATTATAATTGAATGAGTTATTATGAAAAGGTCATGAGTCCAATTTTTCACAAATTCAGATTTCAGCACTTTTGCATTCTCCATCTACAGGCGCATGTATCTGTGTTGAGAACGTCATGAGTTTCTGCCTTTAAAGCCAAGAAAATCGTTGCCAAAATTTTTAGTTGGTATGAAAACGACATGAGTCCAGTATCTATTGTTGGTACGACATTGTAAGACAAATCTTGTGTGGTTGTTGTGTAATCTTACATTAGTAGTGGCACTTTAATCAGAAGAGAGAGCATGGACTCAAATGAAGAAGATAACAGACATAACAAGACGAAAGGCATACGGCATTATGATAAATACAAGCACATCATAATAAAGAAAGCTAGATTACGAGGAGAAGAGTACATTAACTATAAAGAACAAAACATTCCTGCTTCTGACACGTTTCAAAAAATTTTCAGTGCTTTCTTACCTTGTGATAGGGTGTTTGGGGATATAAGAAGGAAGTTACAAGAAACTGATAGAGTTTACATTGTGAAAGAATATATTGAACTTATTCTTCATTCTGCCAATAAAAAGAACTCATTCATTGTCAACTACCTTGAGGATAAAAACATTGTTAAGAACTATAAGGACTGGTGGCCAGATCTTTTTAAATGCAATTCTCAAAGTTTAGAAACAATGGGAAAAGACAGTCCAGTGAAAGTCAACGTCAGTGTTTCACAGTACAATATGTTTGAGCATGACAGCCACTACCTAGGGGTATTAGTAGCCCGATGATTCGTTATTGGACTGACTCAAAACTCTTTCAGACTTTTAAAACCCCTAACAAATATCAGACTCCTAACAACCGTAGCACATGCAGTGAGATGTCCTATAAACAAAGTTAAGATAAACGATATTAAAAAAAACTGGAACAATACATCCCAGAGGAGCACAAAAACATTTATATTGACTTATTCACTTGGCCTACAACAACCGAAGAAGATGAAAATGTATGAAACCCACAGAAAATGTTGCAACAATGCTTATCTGTATTGATGATTATGTTAAAATACTATTTGTAATTTGTGTTTATTAATAAATTCTCAAAATTCTATAGTCGTAATAATATTTATTTTAATTTAGTTCAAAAAGGTCATGAGCCCAAGATCAAAAAATAAATAAATTTGAAGAACGTGAAAATAAAAATTGATGATTTGAAATTTAATGGTTTCCAGGTACACCAGAGTATAAAAGTCCAAGTACTTCATATCTTCTACCACTGAAGCATAAAACAGTTTTCCTTAATATCTCAAAATCATGTTTTATGGACTTATGACATTTTCATAATAACCGATTCAATTACAGTCCTCATTGGACGTCCGTGAATAGTTGCACTTTAATTATAACGACCTAGTACCAGTAATCAATCAATAATGGCCGTAACACTGCTATACTGCCTTGGTATGGTCGTCACGAGTGGTGTAAAACTGAATGACTACGTCAGTCTTATAGCTGGAAAGGCAAATACCAATTTGAAACGCTTCGATGGCAGTCTAAGGAGATCTAGTTTTTTATTCACTTGGCTGCTCAGGAGTGCTTTATTGATAAGTTTCGGGCTCTGCCCATCATGAGAAATATCGAAAATAAGAACAAAGTCTTCATAGAGAGTATGGAGTCAATTACGTCAGTTAAATTTCGCTACTGATTCTGACGCACATGACTCCAAACTTCGTATGAAGACTTAGTTCTTATTTTTAATATTTCTCATGAGCGGCAGAGGTCAAAACGTGTCAATAAATCACTTCTCAATAGCAAAGTGAATAATTATTTAGTGACTTATTCTGCAGTGGATAAAGATTTAGTTTACATGTCTACTACGCGACTTCATGTCGCACTTTGAGATCTAACGTTACTGTGAAGTAGTTTACAAGACTCTCTTGGAGCTCGTGGTTGAGTACTGCTTGTTTGCTTTAGACAGCTGTGAGGTATGATGGACTGAATACTTTAAAAATATTTAAGAAGAGGTGCACAACGTTGTCAATTATTTATTTTATGGCTACAAGAGCGTTACCTAGGTACTCAATGAATTTTAGTCAAATACATCACGTCAGCCTTAATTTCTACTCTCTTGCTGATGTTTTCACTGAGGAGCTGAAGAGTACAACTGTGTTCATGAAATCATCAATCACCCTCAGTGGCAGTGACGAGCAAGCCCTGATTTTATAGTGACATGCAAAAAGACAAATGTAACCATCAAAAAAAATTAACAACGCTGCTGACTCGAAATAAAACCTTTAGAATAGTCACACAGCACACACTTTCATATAATTAAGTGAAACGGTTAGTTACGAAAACCAGTACATCCCATCATAGAACATAATACAGTTCAAGAAATCAACAGGTGCCAATAGCTTGTGTTTGTTTATTCACAATGAATCTAAAAATTAAGCATTAGAATAAGAATGCTTAAACTGTATTTTCACACTTCTCGCCCACAAAACCAATTAATTTTGTGATTCAGCAGTCCGAAGTCTAGTCAATGTATCCTTACCCTATCTCATGGCTGAAAATGACTGACGACTATGCAAATAGATCGTGCAACACAGTCTCTTCCACCTTTGTCACATCGCACGTTATTGTAGTCATCAGGCGTAATTCACTTCTGCCATTATTGGCGTAACCTCAGTTCGACAAGATGGCGGCAGCCTGTGCAATGTATTTAATTAAAACATGAATAAAGAAAACTACTTAATACGAAGCGACTGTTAAACATGCGTAATTAAAATTAATATATTTATCTTGAACGGAATGAAAGCACAAGACTACAGTTTCACATTGAGAATAGTGGTCGTATTTAACTTATAGAAAGCCGCCCACTGTGGCCGAGTGGTTCTAGGCGCTTCAGTCCGGCACCGCGCTGCTGCTACGGTCGCAGGTTCGAATCCTGCCTCGGGCATGGATGTGTGTGGTATCCTTAGGTTAGTAAGGTTTAAGTAGTTCTAAGTTCTAGGGGACTGATGACCTCAGATGTTAAGTCCCAAAGTGCTTAGAGCCATTTGAACCATTTTTTAACTTTAGAAAACAACTTTACAAATAGGGAGTACAACGCAATATCATGTACAGAACTAAACGTCTCGTTCTCTTTTAACTTACTATGAAAGGCAGTAATAACATTTGAATGGAATATACCTGCAACAAAAATATGCGGTAACTAGCTTCTCAGTACCTGATAATCCGTACTCTTTCGTGGACTACGCCACTGCACATGAATACCCATTTGTGAGTAACGGCTCGCAGAAGAATATAAAGTCTCGGCCTGTCGTTTATCTCATACTGTGACACAGAAATCCCCACGATAAATTAACTTAGAGTTATCTTACCGTTAATGTGATGGACCATGCTGTAATTTAACATAATATCTCACCAAATGGAAAAATTATTTCATCAGAGCAGTCGGTTCCTTTGAATATGGCTGCAGTACAAAGCACGTCCCATCATTCCAGCACTCAGAATACGACTTTTTAGAACAATCAGGGCCATTAAACAAATGGCTGACTACCTTTTCGAACCAGAAGCACATAGCATACACCACTGTTGAGGGTTCCGATTGGCTGACAGCCTACGTCTCGCCAAAGAGAAGGGGTCCGATGCAATGGTTATGCAAAGAGTTTGTAAACGTACCAGAATCGATATGTAATGAAGCTTCAAGAGTGGGATTAAAATTGTAGGTGATAGAATATCAACGATAAGATTCGCTGATAACATTGGTATCCTCAGTGAAAGTGAAGAATTACAGGAACTGCTGAATGAAATGAGCAGACTAATTAGTACAGAATACGCATTGAAAGTAAATCGGCGAAAGACAAAAGTAATGAGAAGTAGCAGAAATGAGAACAGCGAGAAACTTAACATCAGATTGGAGGTCACCAAATAGAAGAAGTTAAGAAACTCTGATACACAGTCACCAAAATAGCCCATATGGGAGGAGGACATGAAAAGCAAACGAGCACAGGCGAAAACGTCATTCCTGGCCAAGAGAATATTGCTAGTTAAAACATAGGCCTTAATTTGATAAAGAAATTTCTGGGAATTTACATCTGGAGTACACCACTGTATGATAGTGAAACATGGACAGTAGTAAAAAAGGAATAGAAGAGAAAAGAAGCATTTGAGATGTGCTACAGATGAATGTTGAAAATTAGGTGGAGTGTAGGTTCTTCCCGTAACCGGCGAGGAATGCAATACATGGCAAAGACTGACAAGAAGAAGAGACAAGGTGATAAGACATTTGTTAAGACATCAGGGAATAACGTCCGTGCTGCTAGGTGGAGCTGTAGAAGGTAAAAACTGTAGAGGAACATAGAGACCGGAATACATTCAGTAAGTAATCGAGGACGTAGGTTGCAGCTGCTACTCTAAGATGAAAAGGTTGAAACAGGAAAGGAATTCGTGGCAGGCTGTATCGAACCTGTAAGGAGACTGATTATTCAAAAAAAATTAAAAAATAATAAGTGTTCCACAGTACATACAGAGACCTTTGCTGGAACTCGGTACCACGTTCAATCCACGCTCAGGAGTTCTGCAGTGACAGTTAGTGTGGATTGGAACGTCTGTCCTAGTTCTTCACAATTTCGTTCTCCGCTCTCTTTTTACTGGTCTGCTCAAACTGAAAGCAAGTATTCACACTGCAGTCTCTCAACACGTTGGACTGTGCGCGTAGGTTCAGTAACAAATCGGGCAAATTCGTTCAAGGGGTGCTCATAGGCACGGCCAAACATGATAATACCTTCCTGTCATACACTCCTGGAAATTGAAATAAGAACACCGTGAATTCATTGTCCCAGGAAGGGGAAACTTTATTGACACATTCCTGGGGTCAGATACATCACATGATCACACTGACAGAACCACAGGCACATAGACACAGGCAACAGAGCATGCACAATGTCGGCACTAGTACAGTGTATATCCACCTTTCGCAGCAATGCAGGCTGCTATTCTCCCATGGAGACGATCGTAGAGATGCTGGATCTAGTCCTGTGGAACGGCTTGCCATGCCATTTCCACCTGGCGCCTCAGTTGGACCAGCGTTCGTGCTGGACGTGCAGACCGCGTGAGACGACGCTTCATCCAGTCCCAAACATGCTCAATGGGGGACAGATCCGGAGATCTTGCTGGCCAGGGTAGTTGACTTGCACCTTCTAGAGCACGTTGGGTGGCACGGGATACATGTGGACGTGCATTGTCCTGTTGGAGCAGCAAGTTCCCTTGCCGGTCTAGGAATGGTAGAACGATGGGTTCGATGACGGTTTGGATGTACCGTGCACTATTCAGTGTCCCCTCGACGATCACCAGTGGTGTACGGCCGGTGTAGGAGATCGCTCCCAACACCATGATGCCGGGTGTTGGCCCTGTGTGCCTCGGTCGTATGCAGTCCTGATTGTGGCGCTCACCTGCATGGCGCCAAACACGCTTACGACCATCATTGGCACCAGGGCAGAAGCGACTCTCATCGCTGAAGACGACACATCTCCATTCGTCCCTCCATTCACGCCTGTCGCGACACCACTGGAGGCGGGCTGCACGATGTTGGGGCGTGAGCGGAAGACGGCCTAACGGTGTGCGGGACCGTAGCCCAGCTTCATGGAGACGGTTGCGAATGGTCCTCGCCGATACCCCAGGAGCAACAGTGTCCCTAATTTGCTGGGAAGTGGCGGTGCGGTCCCCTACGGCACTGCGTAGGATCCTACGGTCTTGGCGTGCATCCGTGCGTCGCTGCGGTCCGGTCCCAGGTCGACGGGCACGTGCACCTTCCGCCGACCACTGGCGACAACATCGATGTACTGTGGAGACCTCACGCCCCACGTGTTGAGCAATTCGGCGGTACGTCCACCCGGCCTCCCGCATGCCCACTATACGCCCTCGCTCAAAGTCCGTCAACTGCACATACGGTTCACGTCCACGCTGTCGCGGCATGCTACCAGTGTTAAAGACTGCGATGGAGCTTGTATGCCACGGCAAACTGGCTGACACTGACGGCAGCGGTGCACAAATGCTGCGCAGCTAGCGCCATTCGACGGCCAACACCGCGGTTCCTGGTGTGTCCGCTGTGCCGTGCGTGTGATCATTGCTTGTACAGCCCTCTCGCAGTGTCCGGAGCAAGTATGGTGGGTCTGACACACCGGTGTCAATGTGTTCTTTTTTCCATGTCAATAAAGTAATTTTAATAATCTGGGTTTTCGTTGGTGATATGTTCATCTGGCCCTATTTATAATTTACAATCTTTAAAAAGTAAAATGAAAATGTGTAGTCACTGCCTGTCACAACACTCACTTGGAGTAATGTTGCCAAGCAGAAACTCTTTCTGCTTTCTCTGCACCAAAACCTACGTGCTCCTGCGAAAGACTGGTTCTGGCTGTGTGTCGGATTGTGGTGCCGGCTGACCACAACTCTACAAACGGAACGCTGGGTGACTGTGTTTCGCAGAGCCAGTGCAGTAATCCGCTTCCGGAACACAAAGGCAGGCAACCCCGCTCGCTGCCTTGGCGGGCACTCCAATTAATAACTCACGCACCGCTTTGAGAACAAAGAGCGAGTTTGCTCCAGTGGTTAGTTCCAGCGTAACGCAACAAGCGCGAGACGCACCTGCCATATATTTCCCTCAGCCTCTATTCACCCTTTTATTTACTTAACGGTTTATGACAGGCGACTTTTTCCAGCGCATTTCGATGTTTTCATTTTGATAAGGATTCTAGTCGTCTCTGTCATCATGTTACAACCATCCGTTTCTCTGATGGAGGCTATTACGTCAAGGAAAAAGCAGAGTGAAGTTTAATTTCAGTTTGTGATAGTGTGGTGATACCCTAACGTTTGCAGTTCAAGAGAACCAGAACAGCTACTTTAGTCAAGCAGAGGAGACCCGGGGGGAGTAAGTATCTCGCAGGTTAAATATTTTTAATCAACTCTTTTATGGAGCTAGTTGTTATTTCTCTGCGTGTATTAATAGTATAACTTTTCGAAGTATTGAATTTCGTTGCGTAATTTTTTCCCCCCCATGAACCATGGACCTTGCCGTTGGTGGGGAGGCTTGCGTGCCTCAGCGATACAGATAGCCGTACCGTAGGTGCAACCACAACGGAGGGGTATTTGTTGAGAGGCCAGACAAATGTGTGGTTCCTGAAGAGGGGCAGCAGCCTTTTCAGTAGTTGCAAGGGCAACAGTCTGGATGATTGACTGATCTGGCCTTGTAACAATAAGCAAAACGGCCTTGCTGTGCTGGTACTGCGAACGGCTGAAAGCAAGGGAAAACTACAGCCGTAATTTTTCCCGAGGGCATGCAGCTTTACTGTATGGTTAAATGATGATGGCTTCCTCTTGGGTAAAATATTCCGGAGGTAAAATAGTCCCCCATTCGGATCTCCGGGCGGGGACTACACAAGAGGATGTCGTTAGCAGGAGAAAGAAAACTGGCGTTCTACGGATCGGAGCGTGGAATGTCAGATCCCTTAATCGGGCAGGTAGATTAGAAAATTTTAAAAGGGAAATGGATAGGTTGAAGTTAGATATAGTGGGCATTAGTGACGTTCGGTGGCAGGAGGAACAAGACTTCTGGTCAGGTGACTACAGGGTTATAAACACAAAATCAAATAGGGGTAATGCAGGAGTAGCTTTAATAATGAATAGGAAAATAGGAATGCGGGTAAGCTACTACAAATAGCACAGTGAACGCATTATTGTGGCCAAGATAGATACGAAGCCCACACCTGCTACAGTAGTACAAGTTTATATGCCAACTAGCTCTGCAGATGACGAAGAAATTGAAGAAATGTATGATGAAATAAAAGAAATTATTCAGATAGTGAAGGGAGACGAAAATTTAATAGTCATGGGTGAATGGAATTCGAGTGTATGAAAAGGGAGAGAAGAAACATAGTCGGTGAATATGGATTGGGGCTAAGAAATGAAAGAGGAAGCCGCCTGGTAGAATTTTGCACAGAGCACAACATAATCATAGCCAACACTTGGTTTAAGAATCATGAAAGAAGGTTGCATACATGGAAGAACCCTGGAGATACTAAAAGGTATCAGATAGATTATATAATGGTAAGACAGAGATTTAGGAACCAGGTTTTAAATTGTAAGACATTTCCAGGGGCAGATGTGGACTCGGACCACACCCTATTGGTTATGACCTGTAGATTAAAAGTGAAGAAACTGCAAAAAGGTGGGAATTTAAGGAGATGGGACCAGGAAAAACTGAAAGAACCAGAGGCTGTACAGAGTTTCAGGGAGAGCATAAGGGAGCAATTGACAGGAATGAGGGAAAGAAATACAGTAGAAGAAGAATGGGTAGCTTTGAGGGATGAAGTAGTGAAGGCAGCAGTGGATCAAGTAGGTAAAAAGACGAGGGTTAGTAGAAATCCTTGGGTAACAGAATAAATATTGAATTTAATTGATGAAAGGAGAAAATATAAAAATGCAGTAAATGAAGCAGGCAAAAAGGAATACAAACATCTCAAAAATGAGATCGACAGGAAGTGCAAAATCGCTAAGCAGGGATGGCTAGAGGAAAAATGTAAGGATGTAGAGGCTTATCTCACTAGGGGTAAGATAGATACCGCCTACAGGAAAATTAAAGAGACCTTTGGAGATAAGAGAACGACTTGTATGAATATCAAGAGCTCAGATGGAAACCCAGTTCTAAGCAAAGAAGGGAAAGCAGAAAGGTGGAAGGAGTATATAGAGGGTCTATACAAGGGCGATGTGCTTGAGGACAATATTATGGAAATGAAAGAGGATGTAGATGAAGATGAAATGGGAGATACGATACTGCGTGAAGAGTTTGACAGAGCACTGAAAGACCTGAGTCGAAACAAGGCCCCCGGAGTAGACAACATTCCATTGGAACTACTGACGGCCTTGGGAGAGCCAGTCCTGACAAAACTCTACCATCTGGTGAGCAAGATGTATGAAACAGGCGAAATACCCTCAGACTTCAAGAAGAATATAATAATTCCAATCCCAAAGAAAGCAGGTGTTGACAGATGTGAAAATTACCGAACTATCAGTTTAATAAGTCACAGCTGCAAAATACTAACACGAATTCTGTACAGACGAATGGAAAAACTAGTAGAAGCCAACCTCGGGGAAGATCAGTTTGGATTCCGCAGAAACACTGGAACACGTGAGGCAATACTGACCTTACGACTTATCTTAGAAGAAAGATTAAGGAAAGGCAAACCTACGTTTCTAGCATTTGTAGACTTAGAGAAAGCTTTTGACAATGTTGACTGGAATACTCTCTTTCAAATTCTAAAGGTGGCAGGGGTAAAATACAGGGAGCGAAAGGCTATTTACAATTTGTACAGAAACCAGATGGTAGTTATAAGAGTTGAGGGACATGAAAGGGAAGCAGTGGTTGGGAAGGGAGTAAGACAGGGTTGTAGCCTCTCCCCGATGTTGTTCAATCTGTATATTGAGCAAGCAGTAAAGGAAACAAAAGAAAAATTCGGAGTAGGTATTAAAATCCATGGAGAAGAAATAAAAACTTTGAGGTTCGCTGATGACATTGTGATTCTGTCAGAGACAGCAAAGAACTTGGAAGAGCAGTTGAATGGAATGGACAGTGTCTTGAAAGGAGGATATAAGATGAACATCAACAAAAGCAAAACGAAGATAATGGAATGTAGTCGAATTAAGTCGTGTGATGCTGAGGGAATTAGATTAGGAAATGAGACACTTAAAGTAGTAAAGGAGTTTTGCTATTTGGGGAGCAAAATAACTGATGATGGTCGAAGTAGAGAGGATATAAAATGTAGACTGGCAATGGCAAGGAAAGCTTTTCTGAAGAAGAAAAATTTGTTAACATCGAGTATAGATTTAAGTGTCAGGAAGTCATTTCTGAAAGCATTTGTATGGAGTGTAGCCACGTATGGAAGTGAAACATGGACGATAAATAGTTTGGACAAGAAGAGAATAGAAGCATTCGAAATGTGGTGCTACAGAAGAATGCTGAAGATTAGATGGGTATATCACATAACTAATGAGGAAGTATTGAATAGGATTGGGGAGAAGAGAAGTTTGTGGCACAACTTGAGCAGAAGACGGGATCGGTTGGTAGGACATGTTCTGAGGCATCAAGGGATCACCAATTTAGTATTGGAGGGCAGCGTGGAAGGTAAAAATCGTAGAGGGAGACCAAGAGATGAATACACTAAGCAGATTCAGAAGGATGTAGATTGCAGTAGGTACTGGGAGATGAAGAAGTTTGCACAGGATAGAGTAGCATGGAGAGCTGCATCAAACCAGTCTCAGGACTGAAGACCACAACAACAACAATTTTTGTTTTGATATGATATATTACTATGCCTATTTTAAAAGCTAATAGCTAGCCGGAGTGGCCAAGCGGTTCTAGGTTCGAATCCTGCCTCGGGCATGGATGTGTGTGTTGTCCTTAGGTTAATTAGGTTTAAGTAGTTCTAAGTTATAGGGGACTGAAGACCACAGAAGTTACGTCCCATAGTGCTCAGAGCCATTTGAACCATTTTTATTAAAAGCTAATACAAGGGTGGAACGTCGTTCTAGTATTGTAACAAGATAACTTAAAACGTGGGCTAAGATGACAGTACTGATAAAATATGAATACATTTTTGTTCTTAGAAAATGTAAGAGAGCGACTTAATTAATTTTACATTGCAGTGTATTTTTAATGAATAGTATACCACGAAAGCGTTATTATATTGAACATTAATATATTTCCAAATTAGAGTTTTCACTAACAAAAAACACACACAAATTCTGATTAGTCCTCATGCCACATCGTGTGGCAACACTATATCCAGATCCCTGCTAGAGATTCATCACATGCTGAACACTTCATCAGACATTCTTTCGAAGCTCTCTCTCTCTCTCCCTCTCTCTCTCTCTCTCTCTCTCCCTCTCTCTCTTTTTTGCGTCTACATCTACCTACATACTCCATAAGCCATCGTATGATGCGTGGCGGAAGGTACCCTGTACCACTTCTAGTCATATCCCTTCCTCTTCTACTCGCAAACAGAGCGTTCGTTGTTTTCCAACTCTACGTTATTCCTTATCAGCCAAAATCCCAAAATCTGTTTTACAGGTGAGCTTCTTAAAACACTTGTGCTTAGCGTACAGAGACTTTTACATTTTATCGCACCTGATCGAGACTTTTCCAGTTTACCGAACTTGGCCTTTCTTTAGGCAAAGTTTTAATATCAAAATAGCTTCGTTGAAGTTTTGGCTTAATGGTAGGATCATTTATTGAAGATCCTGGTTCATCAGTTTGCGGTGTATGATGTTCTTCATATGTTCACCAGACTGTTCTGTGGATATCTTTAGGTGCTTAAACTTTCAAGAACGCTGTCTTGCATGTTCTGTGTTCATTAGCCTTCATTCCGTTCAGCAGGTACAAAAATTGTTCTTCACTTTCTCAAATGGTATCAAAGTCATCATTGAATCTTTTCACCGATATCCTTCCTCCCTAAATTTTTTCATCATTCTTGAACCTTTCTTCTATTTCCGTCATAGCTTCTTTGATTTATAGATTGAACAGTAGGGGTGCAAGACTTTATCCCTGTCAATTTAGCGCGATTACTTCGTTATTGGTATTTCAGCCTTACTGCTCGCTCTTGGTTGTTGCACATATATTACACGTCTTTCTCAATAACTTACTGCCATATTTCTGAGAATTTCGAATATCTTGCACTATTTACATAGCTGAACCCTTATTTAGGTCGACAAATCCTATGAACATGTCTTGATTTTTCTAAGTCTTACTTTCATTATCAAGCGCCACGTCAGAACTGGTTCTCTGGTGCCTTTATCTTTCCTAAGGCCAAGCAGATCATCTAACAAATCCTCAGTTTTCTTTTCCATTCTTCTGTACATTATTCGGGTCAGCAGCTTTGTTGTATCAGCTGTTGAGCTGATTGTGTGATACCTTTGGCCCTTATCGGCTCTATTTTCGAAACTGTATTGGTGATGAAACTTCCTGGCAGATTCAAACTATTTGTTGGTCCGGGACTCGAACCCGGGACCTTTGGAAGGCGAATATTCCGGCCCAGTGCATAATTTTGCTCTGTCAGGACGTTTATTTTCAGCGCACACTCCGCTGCAACATGAAGAATTAATTCTGTATACGAACCCCAGGCTTTGGCTAAGTCAAGTCTCCTCAGTATCCTTCGTTCCAGGAAATTTAATCCTGCAAGTTTCGCAGGAGAACTTCTGTGAAGATTGGAAGGTAGAAGATGAGGTTCAAATGTTCAAATGTGTGTGAAATCTTATGGGACTTAACTGCTAAGGTCATCAGTCCCTAAGCTTACACACTACTTAACCTAAAGTATCCTAAGATCATCAGTCCCCTAGACTTAGAACTACTTAAACCTAACTAACCTAAGGAAATCACACACATCCATGCCCGAGGCAGGATTCGAACCTGCGACCGCAGCAGCAGCGTGGTTCCGGCCTGAAGCGCCTAAAACCGCTCGGTCACAGAGGCTGGCGAAAAGACGGTCAGCGGTACTTAATGAATACTGATCCATTATGCGTTTATCTGTATACATTGATCCAACAAACACGAAAGAAAACGTTTGTAACAAGGAAATAAGAAAATCGTTTTTAGTACTGTCTTATCCTATGTTCAAGAAGACGTCACTTAATTTAATCGTTACCACTTATATCAGATGGCTATTTTCTGCACAACAATAAGTAAGATATTCCTTTTCATCAATTCGCATTTCTACAGAATACTGAATCTCAAAAACAATGAAAACAGGCCAAGAAGACATTCATTAAGAACGAGAGGAGGAGCTGCAGGGGACGTAAAAGGCCTAAAGTAATAAATAAATAAATTAAAAGAACGGTAGAGCATTTGCGCACAAAAGGCAAACGATTCACTATGTCTTTCATATCGACTCCCATTTTTTCTTCCATCCAGTCACCACATAAATCTTCCCGAGGTAGAGGCCTTCAGTGTACTCTTTCCACCTGCCTGCATTACTACATATTTATTACCACGTCTCGAAATTTCAACGAGAGTCTGGTTTAACTTGTACCCATGAGGATGTTACCGAGAATTATTTTTTTTAAAAAAAGCGTTAAACCTACTCAACGAGAGGCATATCGAAGTACTGGTCATCAAGTTTTGTAATTCACCAGTCAGTGATCACGAGAACCACACTGATTCGATATTGTCGTGCAGATCTCCTGGTTTAAATGATAAAACCATAGCACCAGTGCCGCGAGTTCAGCCAGTAGTATATCACACAGCCTACCATAAGCAGGCTGTAAGAGGATCCCCGCCCCAGTTGGCCACCTAACGCTAGGCTCATGTGCCCCAATACCACCAACAAGAACAGGAATCGCGCCTTCAGTTCCAAGTTTATGTTATCTCCATCTCCCAGTGAACTTTATTTCGTATGTTTCTGATTATGTGTTTGAACTGAGGTATACTGAAACTGTAACTTCATTAAGAACATTTCACTTTACAGATTTCATGTATATCTATGCTACGCGATAGAGCGTGTCCAGCGATGTTATCACACTGTTTCTAGAAGGTTAGCTATACGCTCTATGTGCAATGAACGAGAGTTATTCCTTGGAGTGAAAACGGTATATGAAAGATTATTCGAGGGACATTTCTTGGCTTCGATACTGAAAGTCATCCTGTCATGGGACGCCACAATGAATGTTAACCCGTGGTGCTGACTATATAAAATGAATGAGAATGTAGTAAAATTTACTAACATTTATTTTTTAAAAGAAAAACAGACATAAATTATAGTTATTGACTAAATATAGTGAATAACTAACAGTTGGGTTAAGAGAACAATGGCCAAGTATCCTGGGTGGCAGAAGTGAGTCAAGAACTCTGGCCCTAAAAATGTGGATAACACAATCTGAATTGATCTGACGCTGAGCAGACAGTAGTCTATATAGGTGCAGCTGATAGCAAGTGGCGATTGAGTTCTGTACGCCCTGACAAGGCCGGAACAGCAGTTTGCTTCGTGCAGCGATGTAACTTGCAGCTGGCGAGATGTGTGCGGTGGAAAAATGGTTCAAATGGCTCTGAGCACTATTCGACTTAACTTCTGAGGTCATCAGTCGCCTAGAACTTAGAACTAATTAAACCTAACTAACCTAAGGACATCACACATATCCATGCCCGAGGTAGGATTCGAACCTGCGACCGTAGCGGTCGCTCGGCTCCAGACTGTAGCGCCTAGAACCGCACGGCCACTCCGGCCGGCTGTGCTGTGGAGGCGAGGCGTAAGGCGGCACCTGTGAATCGATCGCGGCCAACAAAGAAATGCAAAAATCTCACAGTCTGGTGATCAAGCAGGTGGATCGCAATTTACTCTCTACCAGAGTCCTGAAATCACAGTAGATTTCAGTGTGTGACACACCCTTTTGCTGGTCGTACCAAGGATCAATTTGGCTCACTTATACGAGAGAGCCCACAAGGAAACCAAACGTCGAGACTGGTAAACCAAAGATGAATAAGTGTGTCCTCGGCAAACGAGTGGTCCAAAACATTTGAAGTCACACTGTTGGTACAGTAAGAACTTCACCACAGGCCCTCCTGGCTAACTACTTGCAAGTGAAGTCAGTCTCAGGACAGGTCCCAAGCACCAACCACACATGTCAGAACTTCGACCAGAAGAACCCTCCCAGACCAAAGTCCAGAACCCAAGAGCCTCGCACCTCTCCAGATAAAAAAATACCCTTTTTCCGCAAAGTGCACGAACGACGACACCTTCACCCCATCTTGAGCCAATCACAGGGTTTTAGAGGCGCTAAATCTCCCCTCATAAACGACAGCACAAACTCATGTCGAACCAGCACTATAGTTAAGAAACCTGCGTCTCTGAAAAAAAAAGGAAATCGCCAATTACTGACTTTAACTTTTCGTGGAGGGAGAAGATGTTTTTCTCCGAAGTCGCATCGCTTCCCACCGCAACAAGAGAACAGATACAGACTTAAAGATCTTTATCTAAATCACCTGTGCCTTGGAGCATGTTAGTTCTAGCTCTGAGGTGTAATAAATATTCTATCTCTAAACGTTTCTCAGACGCTGGAGTTTCTTATACAACTGAGGCAGCCGATGGAAGTGAGTCACAGGCCTATTTGCAGTATCAGCAAACATGAAGACGTGAATTTTTATTACTCGTAGCTCTGCACACAATGTCTGGTTTACGACTCCACTGTGTAGATGCATCACTTCAGTCTGTCGTTGCCAGCCAAGCCTTCAACTGGCGCCAATGCAGGTATAGCGGCGTTGTCCTGCTGGAGACCTGTCTCGACTAGGGGCTGTTCTGTCTGCCCCGTACAGCTGTGGGCCTGTTTGGCAAGATTTACTGAGAGATGGGCTCACCGTCAATTGCTTTCAACGTCCAACGTGCTGTTTCTATGAACTGAGAACCACAAAAATACCTCATGCTTTTAGCACCCTACCAGGCTCCATCAACATCTGCTCAGGCCGTTAACTTTCTAGAGTCTCACTCAATGTGTGCAAGTTGTAACAAAGTCTTTAATAATTTTCCATACATGAAAAACTGGTGAGAAAGTAACTTCTCCTCTCTCAATACGAGACATACTGGAAAGTAAATATATAATATTTACGTGGCTGATGTTAGTACTGCATTGTGTTGTTGGCCACCATTGTACAAGAAATTGGAGCTTAATGAAATACGTGCAGTGCTGTGGCCACGTCTACGACAATGATTGGAAAGGAAATTATTAGGGATTGTGAAACATTATTGCCAAGTTCTCATCCAAAATAGCAGAAAATTCAAGCCAATAACTGCAAATTTTTAAGTGTTTATATGTCTAGAATGTTGGGACGAAAATGTTTTTTTAATCTATGCATTACAAATATTTCTGCAGCCCATTGTTCGAAGCAATGCCACAGCTGCCGAGGGACGGTCTCAGTTGGAGACTCTCAGCTCGGGTAGAAGCCTTGTCGTGGCGTGACCCATGTACACAAAATGATTTATATTGCAGTATGCACGCACATGTGCTGAGGAACAAGTGTACAGGCGGCCAAATGCAGCATATCTAGCTCAGCCATATGGGGTTTTCTCGCTAAGAAGAACAAGGAAATTACTCTTCAGGAAATGCAGACTAAATGTAAGTTACATAAACACTTTTTTGGTCAAATTTCGTTAAAATTGGTGAAAACAACTTCCGGACCGCCATATTGAATTACCCATTTTGAGTTTTGAAAATCTAACTTCAGATGCATGTTCAGCGACATCAAAAACTTATAGTAACATGTATTTTTTATGCATATTGAACTAATAACTCACACACAAAAGTTTTCCCGAAACCTAAACTAGTTTCTCTCGAGAAACGATTTTTCAAAAATTGTGTGCAATATAAAATAAAAACGGTTCAGCCTGTTAACTTCTACCTTTGTCCCCCGAAAAGTAAACACTTTTCCTGGGAGCTTATATTATTTTATATGAAATTTGTTAATACTGCCTAATTTGTGTAAAGCTATAAAGAGTGAAATAAACCCCCAAAAATCTAACTTAAAGTTCGAGTTAGCGCCAAATCGTTAAATTTAAAGTTAGGTATAAGCTCCTCAAAATGTAATGTAGTATGGACTGATGTTATCCACCTTTGATTTCAGATAGCTGCTGAGGGGCTATACTACACGGAGTCTGCATACTTCAAACTATCAGGCTCCTGTTCAGATCATGATTACGGGTGCCATTTTGTTTTCTTGTTTGTTTGTTTTTTTTAATTGAAAAGCTAAAAGTATGTTGAAAGCATGATCAGTCATAATCCCCAAACCGCTCCTTTGTCTTTTCACTGTCTCAAAATAACTTACAAACTTTGCCTATTTTTTGCTCAGTTGAATGAGAACCTGGCCTTACATAACAGAAAATGTGCTGTATCTTTAGTACTCAAAGTACGTCTAACGAATTTTTATTATATGAGGGGCGTTCGATAAATAATGCAACATATTTTTCTCTGCCAGTTTCGGTTGAAAAGATGCGGAAGTAGTTGTAGCATTTCGTGGATTCCTTGCGCTTCAGCCCTAGCAGTTCCGTGAAGTTCCGATAGGTGGCAGCGTCATACATAGCTTTCAAAATGGGGTCTGTAACGAAGGTGCGTTCCAAGCACAGAGCTGTCACCGAGTTTCTTTTGTCGGAAAACCAGAACGCCGCAGACCATAGACATTTGCAAAATTTCTACACAGACCCGGAAGTGAACAAAAGCACGCTGAGTCGTTGGGCGAAGCGTCTGCATCGTCGCAATAAGGCCACGCGAGCCTGTTCGACATCCCACGTAACCGGCCGGTTCCAGACAGCTGCGACTCTTACACGGTTGGAATGCGCGAGCACACTCATTCGAGGTGATCGACGGATTACCTCGTTGCTCAACTGGACGTCTCTGTTGGTAATGCTCATACACTCGTCCACCCGTTGGGTACTCAAAGTTGTGCGCCCATTTGGTTCCTCGCCGCCTAACAAAAGACTATAAAGAGCAACGAAGGACGTCTGTGCGGAATACTTGCGCGTTACAGGACTAATCATGACAGCTTTTTGCCGAACATCGTCATAGGCGATGATACACGGGTTCCTCACTTCCAGCCGGAAACAAAGCGGCAATCCATGAACTGGCGCCAGATCGCCTCTCCTCCGAATAAAATGTTCAAAGCCGCACTCTTAGCCGTAAAGTCATGGTGGCGGTCTTCTGTGATTTTATTCTGATCTCCTCCCCTCACCATGCAACGACCAAATCTGAAGCGTATTGTGCTACCCTCAGGAAATTGAAGAAATGGCTTGTTCACTGTGTTCGTCGCATTAAGATCAGAAACTAGACTATATCTTTTCACAATAGTAAACACCTAACCAAAGCTCTCCCCTGGTAGCTGAGTGGTCAGCGCGACGGAATGTCATAGCTAACGACCCGGATTTGATTCCCGATTGGGTAGGAGATTTTCTCTGATCAGAGACTGGGTGTTGTGTTGTCCTTATCATCATCATTTCAACCCCATCGACACGTAAGTCGCCGAAATGGCGTCAACTCGAAAGACTTGCACCAGGCGAACGGTCTACCCGACGGGAGGCCCTAGCCACACGGCATTTCCATATTGCCACAAAAATGCTAACGAACTTCTCTTTCTGCATGACAACGCTAGGCCTCACACAGGTTTGCGCACCCGAGAGGAGCTCACAAAACTTCACTAGACTGTTCTTCCTTATTCACCCTACAGCCCGGATCTCGCACCTTCCTACTTCCATCTGTTTGGTCCACCTACATCTACGTGATTGCTATTCACAATAAAGTGCCTGGCACAGGGTTAAATGAACCACCATCAAGCTGTCTCTCTGCCGTTCCAGTCTCTAACGGCACGCGGGAAAAACGAACAATTAAATTTTTCTGTGCGAGCCCTGATTTCTCCTATTTTATCGTGATGGTCATTTCTCGTTATGTAGGTGGGTGGCAATAGAATGGTTTCGCAATCGGAGGAGAAAACTGGTGATTGAAATTTCATCAGAAGATCCCGTCGCAACGAAAAACGCCTTTGTTTTAATGACTACCAGTCCAATTCACGTATCATGTATGTGGCACTATCTCCCCTATTTCACGATAATACGAAACGAGCTGCCCTACTTTGTACTTTTTCGATGTCAATGAAGGGTGTATCCCGGGGAAAGCAGTACGTGGATGAGGGGGAGGTTACTGATGCAGCAACACGTTGGCTCCGACGTCGACCAGTAGAGTGGTACCACGTGGGCATATAGGCCCTCCCGGTAAGATGGCGCAAGGCTGTCGCATTGAATGGAGACTTGTTGAAAAATAGAGTTTTGTAGCCAAAAGATTGGGGAATAACATGGTGTATTGGAATTAAACCAAGACGCTTTCAGACAAAAATATGTTGCATTACTTATTTAAAACCTCTCACACTTCCTAGACCCTGTATTTCATGGATAACGAATTTTGCCTAAGTAAATTACGGGGATTTGTCAAGGATGACAGGTTAGACTATTCCAGAATGAGATTTTCACTCTGCAGCGGAGTGTGCGCTGACATGAAACTTCCTGGCAGATTAAAACTGTGTGCCCGACCGAGACTCGAACTCGGGACCTTTGCCTTTCGCGGGCAAGTGCTCTACCATCTGAGCTACCGAAGCACGACTCACGCGCGGTACTCACAGCTTTACTTCTGCCAGTATCTCGTCTCCTACCTTCCAAACTTTACAGAAGCTCTCCTGCGAACCTTGCAGAACTAGCACTCCTGAAAGAAACGATACAGCGGAGACATGGCTTAGCCACAGCCTGGAAGATGTTTCCAGAATGAGATTTTCACTCTGCAGCGGAGTGCGCGCTGACATGAAGGTTCGCAGGAGAGCTTCTGTAAAGTTTGGAAGGTAGGAGACGAGGTACTGGTGGAAGTAAAGCTGTGAGTACCGCGCGTGAGTCGTGCTTCGGTAGCTCAGATGGTAGAGCACTTGCCCACGAAAGGCAAAGGTCCCGAGTTCGAGTCTCGGTCGGGCACACAGTTTTAATCTGCCAGGAAGTTTCAGGTTAGACTATTTCTGATCCCCAGTCCTTGCAACTTTGCGTCATTTTCTATTAACATAATTGCATGTTTTAGCTCAACGCGATTAAAACCCTTTCACCCTCCACGCAGTACTTTGTACTCAGAAGTGTGAACTCCCGGGTTCTGTATAAAGACACGGCAAGTACCTCCAGAGGTAAGTGCTTTGCTAACAGACAATCTTAGCGCAATGTCGCCTATATCCAGTGTAGGTATGCAGTTCGAAGAGACAGTACCTCTTCTCGCTCACTTACAAGAAGACATATTTTTTCTCTCAACAAAGCGATTCAAGAATTGTTAAGTGAACACTACTTGTTTGATTCAGATATTATTGTAAGAGGAGCATAACATTCTTTAACGGTTTCAGTCAGAAGCAATAAAATTATTTTCTGAGGTCAAAGTGTTTTCAAAAATACATGCAATCAAGTTTATCAAATATGTTTGTGATCATCTCAAACTGTTCACACACCTGCAGTACAACATTGTACTTATGTTATTGTAATTGACGGGTTTTCTGCGATACAGACCTTTAGACATGGGTTATTTTTCAGGAAATTGTTTTAAATGATCCGCTATGTTGTATAGAATATTCCCTCCAAGTTTAGTTTTAGAATCCCGTAATTTCAGTGTCTGGAAACAATTGTGTTTTATGTGTAGTTATCTGAAGCCTATGCATTGGATCCTTTTTTAGTATATGTAAGTTTGTTTTTACATGAAACTAAGTGATACTGAAACCAATGAAAACAAGAGGAAAAAGATTCACTGCAATAGTAGTTTGAAGACAGAAGCTAAGAGAGTTGAGTTTAGTAAAATAGAAGTTTTGCCAATGAACGAATCTTGCCAGAAAAAAGGTCATCTAAAAGCGTTACAAAACCAGTAAAAGGAATTATATGAAATATTTTATAATGAACAGAGAAATGACCAGCAGGATTCTTATTTAGCACATCCCATGCGACTGAAAAATATGAAGCCGAACAGAAGAAAAATTGAAAACCAGAAGACCTTTCGAAACAACATCTGTTAGTTATAGGTAGATCTAAGGTTAAAATTTACCGTGTAACTCTCCAAGGTTTTCTAGGTGTCAGTAAGAAGACTTACATTCATACAGAAAAAGGTATTACATGATTCAACATTTTAGGAAAGAAGGGAATTCACAAAGACCATCCACATAAATTGGAATCAAGCGTCTAGGTTAAATCAAAGGAATATTTAAGCGTGATTCCTACTGCCAAGAATCATTATTCTGGCAGTAAATGCAACTTAAATTACTTTCAGAAACCACACTTGAATGTCAAGATATTATCTGAAATGTTCTCCGAGACTTTTTTGATCAAACAGGTAAAAATCTTACTATGAAGTACGTAAATTATTTCAAGTTTTTTAAAGAACATTGTTAGTGTGCCTTCAAGCAGCCAAAGACCGATATTTGTGATTTTTGCCCACGATGTCAAAACAGCCTGAGAAGTGATCCAGCATGAGTTTATAAAGTAGCGTATGCACTGCACCAGAGGAGGACAGAGAGATACCTATCCAAGAGGAAAGATTACATCCATAAGAGCAAAACAGACTCTTCTTATCTTGTTGCTGAGTTCGACTAGTCTCAAAATTTTCCAGTACCAAAGTTGAATATAACCAATCAGTTTTATAAAAGGCTTTTATGGTTGTATGTTCATATACACTGTGGTATCGATAGCTACGATGCGACGGCGTAGATACAAGTTCTTAGGTTGGCACTACGACACCGACACCGACGACAGCGGCCTCTAGCCGGCGCTGTGCAGCTCTACGAGCACCGCTCCAGATTCAGCCCATTTGATTCCGAGGAGACGACCAAGCAACATTGTTTCATTTTCATAGTGGACGAGTCACTACAGACTTTGCCAGTGTTAGCTTTGATCCATCAGGCTTCGCACCTACGTGCTCTTCTTTACCAAAGGTTACGTATATGTCATTGACTATTACTCTCTATTAAATGTGCTTTTACCGTACTGGCAGTACCGAGATTTTTACCTCACCTGCCCCTACTCGCTTCCTACATTCGGCCTACCCTGCAGTTTACAGGAGCAGACCCACGCGCCGCTTTCCAGGCGGGATACAAAACATACGCAATGAGTTTTCGACATTCAATGGAGGCGAGAAAGATAAAACTCAGTTGCCTCATTTCAAAACCATGCTTTAAAAAAGAAACTAAATTCCCTAGTATAAAAAATGTGATATTGTTTTCTGATGCCTGCAGAGGAGAAAATAAAAACGTAGTTATCACTTCGTTTTGTGCTTGGTTAGCCATAGTCTGTCAAGTGGAAGTTGCGCACATATTTCCTATCCTGAGGCTTTTTTTTTTTTTCAATGCGACAGTCACTTCCGATTAACAACATCAAAATCGTAGAAAGTGGAGACAGTTACAACTGTGTTATCATATCTTTCAGCTATGGTAGGAAGTAGAATCAGTCCTTCGCCATTTGAAGTTTGCATAGACAGGACCCTAAAAAGGACTCAAGAAGTGGTCTTAACAAATATTGTCTCCCTAAACCCATGGCGAAAGATAGTGTAATCAAGATACAGACACAACTGAAGTATGAATTCAACTAGTGATACTATACTGTGCTCACCAACTTAACTTCGGTACATTTACCCCGTTTCATCTGTGGAAACAGAAGTATAGTACCCAGCAACTAAGAGTTATTGAACTTGAAACTGTGAATCATGCACCACTAAGATCTGTGTGGTTTGTTTAAATATATGAAGTTAGTTGTGTTTCGTTGGATAGGATGGTTGATGAAAGCCAAGCATGAAATGTAAGCGATTGTAATAAATAAATAATTACATTATTTTATCTTACTATGTGTAGAGTCTAATACTGTTACTTCTACATCTAAAATATAACATACTAGAGCACTGTTTACTCTATAAAACTTGTTTACTGTTGATTTATGGAAATAGAAGCCATATGCAACTGTTACTCTTATATTTTAGAGACTGTGCCACTTTTAATTTTCAAAATAAAGTATTTCTTTTTGCAAAACCCAAATATGTCAAAAAGTAGACTTGAATATACATTATATGTAGTTTTTATTAAGCTACACATTCTGAGCATCTTTGATTGCAAATATCTCAGTTCGCCATATTGCATCACGGATCCTTTTTCCAGAAACCAACTGCTGCGTAGCATGTAGAGATACAGTAAGTTTCTATTGATCGCCTCCTCTGCTGTCTGCCCCACACCTGTCCAGCAGAGGGTGTACCAGTCCCACTAATAACTTAGAGGGTTGGAACAAGTGAGAGGCCAGGTGAGTGTTAAGTGTCCATCCGTTTCCATTGGGCATCCATTCACTCAGATATCAAGGGAAACCATTATCCGTAGCTACCTATCGAGATGATAACCAAGGGACATCCACACGGCACCTCAGTGTATGATGTAACGCACCCCCCAAGTCTGCAGGTATCTGAAACCAAATGAGAACAGAACACTTCGAATTTCCACAGGCGTCCAAAGTTATGGATATGTACAGGCTGTAGATACCCAGAAGCTCAAGCATCGAAGGAGTGCAGGCGTTCACTGAAGTGTTGGTGCACTTCCTTGTGTCTGTCGAGTGAGACCTATGGCGCCTCAAGACAGCGAGAGGCGGAGAAATTCCGTACAGGAAGCGCCTCATGCTAATCGTAAGACCGGATGGAAACTCAGCCAGACATAAACCCATTGCATATTGTTACACTGCATCGAAAGCAGACATTTGCAAAACAAGGCGCCTGTTTAATACATGTGAGAAATGGATGACAAACTACATGTATGGCTTGCAGAATCGGAGACAACGTAACTCGCAATAACTAAGCAATGCTTTCGGAGGTGAACACTCTTCAACACAATGTGTGTCTTTTTAAGCACGGGAAAAGGATATGTTACACGACAACAACGAAATTTGTTAGTAAATGATTCTTTAGGCGAGAAGAAGAACACGAGGTGACAAATCAGATGTATAGACCTACCGATACAGAACTGTGCACAACGCAATGTGCGAGATCCCTTCCCGTGTGGGACACTTCGATGGTAGCCTTCAGATGAGACACTTTGCTGTCGTGTAAAAGTCTCTTTGCGTCTCTAAACGACTGTCCGTCAGAGCCGTTGTCGATAGCTCCTTAGGACCGGGGGTGACAAGGCCATCAACACTAAAGATCCAGTACTGCTGACATAGCCAACACTGCTACCAGATGAATCATGCGGTTACGCACTCTCATCAGTGTTTTCCTGTCAGTGTTCCGTTTGTCTCCGAGCAACAATAACAACCGTAGAAAGCATTATTCTCATTTTTTTACATCGTTATTTCTAACTCAGAGCCGGCCATGGTGGCCTAGCGGTTCTAGGCGCTTCAGTCTGGAACCGCGCGACCGCTACGGTCGCAGGTTCGAATCCTGCCTCGGGCATGGATGTGCTTGATGTCCTTAGGTTAGTTAGGTTTCAGTAGTTCTAAGTTCTAGGGAACTGATGACCTCAGATGTTAAGTTCCATGGTGCTCAGAGACATTTGAACCATTTGAACCCAACTCAGAAAAGTAATTTAACTTATTTAGCGTTTTCAGATTACTATTTCCTTTTCCCGAAATCTCTTCATGTTCTCGCTGAAGTTTCTCTTCCATTCTTCTTCCCAAGTACTATTGGTTCCATTTCTCGGTTTGTCAGCAAACTGATTATTCTCGGCTAGAGTTCCGAAAACATTCACATCTTGTAATGTTTCGCCTTTAAAACCAAATTCCTGAAGCCTTCTTTCAGTTTCAAACAGCCAACTGTTCTTCCTTTGACATGACAAGACGGACAATTCATTTCGTCAACTTGCCATCATTCATTCTCAATATATGACCGTAAAATTTCAATAGACTCTTCCCAAAAGTGTCACATCAGAAATCATTAAGTTGATATGTAGTTTCCGATATTTCCTTGCCGGCCGGGGTGGCCGAGCGGTTCTAGGCGCTACAGTCTGGAACCGCGCGACCGCTACGGTCGCAGGTTCGAATCCTGCCTCGGGCATGGATGTGTGTGATGTCCTTATGTTAGTTAGGTTTAAGTAGTTCTAAGTTCTAGGGGACTGATGACCTCAGAAGTTAAGTCTCATAGTGCTCAGAGCCATTTGAACCATTTTTTGATATTTCCTTTCCATTCAAACCCAGACTGACAAAATATGTTCTTATAACATAGCTTTCTTACTTTCTATCACATGAATTACTGGTTTCTATCTAATTACTAAGATTTTCTGCTCCTATAATGTGATCAGTTACGCGTTCGGTGATACTCATTTTCTGTCACATACATTCCAGAAGATTCTGTAGATTTTCTTGAAGCTAGAGATCGTCTCTTCGTTTGCTTCGCGATTTAGTCCTGCGAAATGGATAATGTCCAAAGGTATATGAATCCAAAGTATTTTGTGAAACTGAGTTACTATAAGCCGCGATCAAAAAGTTTCCGTTTGAGGCTGTTGCTGTAGCGAATACGAGGGGGCGTTCAATAATTGAAGCAACACCGTTTTTCTGAAAGGAGGTTGGTTTTATTCAGAATAGCAATAAACCGTACTATTCCCCAATCTTTGGGCTGCCAAACACTGTTTTTCAACAGAATCTCTGTACAGTGCGACTGCCTTACGCCAACTTACTGTGAAGGCCTGTATGGCCATATCCACTCTACTACAGGTCAAAGTCAGAGCCAACGTCTTGTTGCACCAATAACCTTCACATTATCCACGTACTTCTTCCTGCGCGGTGCTCCTTTCACCCAGCCAATCAGATGGAAATCGAGAGGTGTGAAATCCGGGCTATAGGGCGGATAAGAAAGAACACTCATCTAGAGTGGGCAGACATGTGTGATGCCTTGCGTCATAATGGAAAAGGAGAAGTTCGTTTGCATTTTTGTGGCGTCGAACACGCCAAGTCGCTTCTTCAATTTCGTGAGGGTAGCACAATACACTTCAGAGCTGACCGTTGCACCATGAGGGAGGACATCAAACAGAATAACGCTTTCAGAGTCCCAGAAGTCGGTCGCCATTCGGGATTAGCGGAGCGGTCTCAGGCGCTGCAAATGGTTCAAATGGCTCTGAGCACTATGGGACTTAACTTCTGAGGTTCTAGGGGACTCCCTAGAACTTAGAACGACTTAAACCTAACTAACCTAAGGACATCACACACATCCATGCCCGAGGCAGGATTCGAACCTGCGACCGTAGCGGTCGCTCGGTTCCAGACTGTAGCGCCTAGAACCGCTCGGCCACTCTGGCCGGCAGGCGCTGCAGTCATGGACTGTGCGGATGGTCCCGGCAGAGGTTCGAGTCCTCCCTCGGGCATGGGTGTGTGTGTTTGTCCTTAGGATAATTTAGGTTAAGTAGTGTGTAAGCTTAGGGACTGATGACCTTAGCAGTTAAGTCCCATAAGTTTTCACACACACATTACTTTACCAGCTGAGGGTGTGACTTCGAACTTTTTCTTCGGAGGAGAGGTGGTTTGGTTTCACTCCATGGAGTGCAGTTTTTTTTCCGGTCCTTTGTGATGAACTCATGCTTCATCGCATGTGACGACGTTCGAAAAAAAAATGTCTCTATCAGCCATATAACGCGCAACAGCACTGCACGATCCTTCGTGCTCTTTATAGATTTTGTTAGGAGGCGAGGAACCCACCGTAGACACACCTCTGAGTGCCCCAACTGGTGTACCAGTCTGTCAGCACTACCAAGTCCTTACCCAAAGAAAGACCCGTAGCCAATGACTGGAAAGTTGCACAGATCGCACCTATATTCAAGAAAGGTAGTAGGAGTAATCCACTAAATTACATACCCGTATCATTAACGTCGATATGAATCAGGATTTTGGAATAGATATAGCGTTCGAACATTATGAATTACCGCGAAGAAACCGGTCTATTCACACACAGTCAACACGGATTTAGAACACATCGTTCTTGTGAAACACAACTAGCACTTAACTTGCATAAAGTGTTGAGTGCTATTGACAAGTGATCTCTAATCGATCCCATATTTCTTGATTTCCGCAAGCAACTTGTAGTGAAATTGATTGCATATGGAATGTCGTCTCAGTTACGTGACTGGATTTCTGATTTCCTGTCAGAGGGGTCACAGCTCGTAACAATTGATGGAAAGTCATGGAGTAAAATAGGAGTGATTTCTGGCGTTCCCCAAGGTAGTGTTATAAGCTCTTCGCTGTTCCTTATCCAAATAAACGATTTGGGAGACAATCTGAGCAGCGGTCTTGGGTTGTTTTCAGATGACGCTGTCGTTTATCGACTATTAAGATCAAAACAAATTGCGAAATGATTTCAAAAAATCTGAGCACTATGGGACTTAACATCTGAGGTCATCATTCCCCTAGAACTTAGAACTACTTAAACCTAACTAACCTAAGGACATCACACACATCCATGACCGAGGCAGGATTCGAACCTGCGACCATAGCAGTTGCGAAATGTTTTAGAAAAGATGGTGCGAAAATTGGCAATTGACTCTAAAAAACGAAAAGTATGAGGTCATCCACATGAGTGCTAAGAGGAATCCGTTCAAGTTCGGTTACACGATGAATCAGTCAAATCTAAAGGCCGTAAATTCAACTAAATACCTAGGAACTACAATTACGAACAACTCAAATTGGAAGGAAGACATTGAAAATGTTGTAAGGAAGGCTAACCAAAGACTGCGTTTCATTGGCAGGACACACAGAAAAGTAACAGATCTAAGGAGACTGCCTACACCACGCTTGTCCGTCCTCTTTTAGAATACTGCTGCTCGGTGTGGGATCTTTACTAGACAGGATTGGCGGAGTACATCAAAAAAGTTCAAAAAAGGGCAGCACGTTTTGTATTATCGCGAAATAGGGGAGAGAGGGTCACTGAAATGTTACAGGATTTGGAATGTACATCATTAAAACAAAGGCGTTTTTCGTTGCGGAGGAATCTTCCCACGAAATTCCAATCATCAATTTTCTCCTCCGAATGCGAAAATATTTTGTTGACGCCGACCTACATAGGGAGGAACGATCACCATGGTAAGGGAAGTCAGACCTCGTACGGAAAGGTATTGGTGTTCGTTCTTTCCGCTCACTATACCAGAATGGAATAATAGAGAATTGTGAAGGTGTTTCGATGAACCCTCTTCCAGGCACTTAATTGTGATTATCAGAGTATTTCATATACATATAGATGTAGATGTAGAGACAAATGGTTGTGCAGCGAGGTGTTTGATTGTGATCCGTCGATCACCTCGAATGAGAGCCTCCTCATATTCCAACATTGCAGGAGTGACACCTGTGTGCGACGAGCCGGCGCGCTGAAGATCGAACAGGTTTGCGCGATCTTGTTGCGATGATGACAGACGCTTCGCCCAACGACTCACCGAGCTTTTTTTCACTGCAGGTCTCTGTAGACATTCTGCAAGTGTCTGAATATGTGCAGTTCTCTCATTTTCCGCCAAGAGAAACTCAATGACTGTTCTCCGCTTGTAAGGCATCTCCGTTACAGGTGCCATTTTGAAGGCAACGTATAGTGGCGACTCCTCTTTTAACTTCATGAAAGTATAAGTGCTGAAGTGGGAATATTCCACGATGTCCCACAACAACATCCGAATTTTTTTCAACCAAACTTCGTCGACAAAAAAGTGCATTAGTAACTGAACATCCCTCATACGCAACGTAGTGCTACTCCGAGGCGGGTATATAAGCACTGACATGTAGTGCAAGGGATTAGCCTGGCTTTCGCGATTTTCAGACATGCGTGCGGTAAATGTGGAAACATGAACTATAGCGGCACTATTACCAAATGCTTCCAAACAGGGCCAAAGTGCTGCTATTCTTTTCTTGTCTGCCAAAGGACAAACACCGGTAGATATCCATCGGAGAATGATGAATGTGTGTAGTGCAGCATGTCCGTCGAAAAGCACCGTGAGTGTTGAGTCAAGTTCCGTACTGGTTGCGATTTGACACAAGACGTCGGTCTATCTTGGAGGCCAGCCTCGTCTATTATGGAAAGTGGGAGACAAACGAGCACTCGCCCATAGTCCTCTCACCACGTCATTATCACGCCTTCGGGCCCTTAAAAAGTTCCTTAACGGGTCGACGATTCATGTCAGACGAGGATGTGCACCAGGCAGTTATGGACTACTTCACGCAGCTAAACACGGTGTTTTACCAAAGAGGTATCTTCCACCTCGTGCGACGGTGGGATGATTGCCTCAATGCTCACGGCCATGTTGCCTGATTGATATACAGATTCTGGACTGTATGGCCTTCGAACGGAATCTTTTTGATCGACACTTTATATAAGTTGTCCATCCAAAGGCATTTCTTCCAAATACTGAATTTTTATGCATAAGATTTACAGTCCAATTTTAGTTGAGGTATCAGGACCTTGTGCGAGGAGTTTCACTCAAGATCCGTCAGCATGTAAGCTCACGTTTGCTGCCGAAGGGGTGGTTTATCGACAGGCATTGATTCTCTATTTTCGACGCTCTGAAGCGTCCTCAGTTTGCTCCTCGAAACGCCCTCTATAACTTCTCGCTGTTTAAATCGTTTTATTACATTCTGCAGTAATTTGCACTTACTCTGCATGCGAATAGAATAAGAAAAAGAGACTAATATTGATAGGAAGTACTCTGCACCACCCACAGGCAAGTGGATTGGAAGTAGCATGTAGTTGAAGAAACTTGGCTAAATACATTATCAACAAATAATCCTCTTTCAAACTTGATAACACATTGTAAATGTACAAACTGGCTGTGTTAGGTCAGTGTGGCACAAGCAACCACGACAGATAGCGTGGCTGCAACAAGCAGCAATTTTATGTGCAGCAGTCTCTTTTGAATCATCAGTCTTCCGACTGGTCCACCACGAATTGCCCCCTTGTACAAAATTCTTCATCCCAGAGCATCACTTGCACCCTATACTCTTTATTTGTTGTGTATTCCAATCTGCGTCTTCCTCTGCAGTTTTTGTCCTCTGCAGCTCTATAAAGTCTATCAGTGAGCTCCGTATGAAGTGAATTGCCAAGGTTCTTGCAGAAGCGATCTGAGAACTGCTAGGGTCTGAGTGGACATGCAAACACACCATATGGTCCCCAAGTCGAGATATTGAAGTAGCCACTCCACGCAAGTAGCTGTTTGCTACTGACGACTTTTACCCACGTCATAAGTCCTTTGAGACCGAGCGTTGTCATCGAGAAGTTATTAACTATTGCTTTTACATGAAAGTTAAAATAAGCAAAGCATTCTGTAATCTTGCACAGTCACGGTGGCAGCTGAGATGACGAAACTCATGGGATACCTCCTAATATCGTGTCGGACCTCCTCTTGCCTAGTGTAGTGCAGCAGCTAGACGTCACAGACTCAACAGTTCGTTGGAAATCCCCTGCAGAAACATTGAGCCATGCTGCCTCTATAACCGGGCGTTATTGCGGAAGTGTTGCCGGTGCAGGATTTTGTGCACAAGCGAATATCTTATTATGGTTAGGTGTTGGTTGGTTCAAATGGCTCTGAGCACTATGGGACTCAAATGCTGAGGTCATTAGTCCCCTAGAACTTAGAACTAGTTAAACCCAACTAACCTAAGGACATCACAAACATCCATGCCCGAGGCAGGATTCGAACCTGCGACCGTAGCGGTCTTGCGGTTCCAGACTGCAGCGCCTTTAACCGCACGGCCACTTCGGCCGGCGGTTAGGTGTCAAAGCAAAGAGTCCTCTGCAAGATTAGTCTCAGCGGGAATGGTTTCTGCAATTGTCTTTTATTGTTTTGTCCATTAGTAAGACAATTTGGTAACGCAGTGTAATAAGAGCGTCTTTTGACTTAAGCAGTAACCCGAGAGCATCGAGAAACATGGTAAGTTGTGAACTTGACTAGGTTCCTGGAGTTACGACTTGAACGTGAAAATATTTGAAACTTCCTGGCAGATTAAATTGTGCGCCGAACCAAGACTCGAACTCGGTACCTTTGCCTTTCACGGGAAATGCTCTACCAGGAGAGCTTCTGTGAGACGAGGTACTGGCGGAAGAAAAGCTGTGAGGACGGGTCGTGAGTCGTGCTTGGGTAGCTCAGCTGGTAGAACACTTGCCCGCAAAGGGCAAAGGCCCGAGTTCGAGGCTCGGTCCGGCACACAGTTTTAATTTGCAAGGAAGTTTCATATCAGCTTACACTCCGCCGCAGAGTGAAAATTTCATTCGTGAAAGTAGTTATCTGAAAGACAATTTCAGCAATGTATAAAACTAATTTGTGTAATAATGGAGTGTGAGTTGTCAAGATTTAGTTTGTGTATTTAATTGAAATACGTTTAAAATTTGTAAATAATTTCAAATTGCGGTCTAGAATTTAGGTGTTGCCATAGCTACAGCGGCAGTGACAATAAGGCACCTCTATGCCTTAGAGTTAGGGGTGAGAAGGGATGACAAAAGCATAAATCAGGAAAGCCTTGAACAATTTCAACCAAATTTGGTATATAAATGACTCGTTATTTGTATAAGAATACTATGAGAGTAAGACTCCCCTACTACTACTAGGAGTGGAGCTGGCTATAAAATGGGGTGACATTTAGAAACTTCCGGAAACGTCCTGTGGTTTCTCTTTCAAGTAAGTAGTTGACTTAGAATACTTCAATTGAAGCGCAATCTTTCTCTTATTTGCTTTCAATCTTTGCATCAGCTACGTGGCGTGAGAATTAGCACTGCAGGAAGCTGGTAATTCTGCAACGTGTTTCGCGCTCAAAGATCATACCGCACACCTCAGTACCACAGATAAATTTAACGCCTTGTCTGAAGTTGCATGGTGTAAAACAACGGAAAAGCAAAGTGTTACCAGCGACCGTCCTTTTTGTCGAAACTATAATTACTTACTGGAGGGATAGTACGTTTGCCCAGAATTCAGATAAAACTGAAAGGCGAAATTGGTTACGGGTACGAATGAAATATGTGTGAACTATGCCAGTTGCACGTGTAATATATATGTGTGTGAAATATGTGATACGTGCGTACACGGGTGAAGCCGCGGGAAGAAAGCTAGTTATACATAAATCATAGTAACGCACAGGAGCACAACATGCCACATACTACACGAAACTCTTTCCCATATGAAATTTTCATGATTTCCTCTGTTAGCATTTATACGTGCATCAACCTGACGTCACATTCAATCCTGAATGCACTGTTTATTTATTTATTTATTTATTTATTGTTCCGTGGGACCAAATTAAGGATAAGTCTCCATGGTCATGGAACGAGTCAATATATGAAATTATAACACGATTGTAGAAACAGATCAAATGAAATATAAAAAAACATATTCAGGTGATAAAGAAAATCAACAATGTAACACTGGAATTTGCTTAATTTTTTAGCTCTTCCAGGAGCTCCTCGACAGAATAGAAGGAGTGAGCCATGAGGAAACTCTTCAGTTTGGACTTAAAAGAGTTTGGGCTACTGCTAAGATTTTTGAGTTCTTGTGGTAGCTTATTGAAAATGGATGCAGCAGAATACTGCACTCCTTTCTGCACAAGAGTCAAGGAAGTGCATTCCACATGCAGATTGGATTTCTGTCTAGTATTAACTGAGTGAAAGCTGCTAACTCTTGGGAATAGGCTAATATTGCTAACAACAAACGACATTAAAGAAAATATATACTGTGAGGGCAATGTCAGAATTCCCAGACTATTGAATAGCGGTCGACAAGAGGTTCTCGAACAGTCCGTTTTTTAGCCAAAAATACCCTTTTTGAATCAGAAGAATTACCCCAAAAAATAATACCATACGACATAAGCGAATGAAAATATGCGAAGTATACTACTTTTCGTGTTGAAGTGTCACTTATTTCAGATACTGTTCTAATGGTAAATAAAGCAGCATTTAGTTTCTGAACAATATCCTGGACATGGGCTTTCCACAACAGCTTACGATCTATCCGAACGACTAGGAACTTGAACTGTTCCGTCTCGCTTATAATATGCCCATTCTGTCTGATCAAAATATCGGTTCTTGTTGAATTGTGAGTTAGAAACTATAAAAACTGAGTCTTACTGTGATTTAGCACCAAATTATTTTCCACAAGCCAGGAACTTATTTCATGAACTACATTATTTGATACTGTTTCAATATTACACACAAGATCCTTCACTACCAAGCTGGTGTCATCAGCAAACAGAAATATTTTTGAATCACCTGTAATACTAGAAGACATATCATTTATATAAATAAGAAACAGCAGTGGCCCCAGCACCGACCCTTGGGGAACACCCCACTTAACAGTGCCCCATTGGGACTGAACATCACTACCACTCTTAATATTGCGGATAATTACCTTCTGCTTTCTGTTCTTAAAGTAAGAGGCGAACCAATTGTAAGCTACCCCCCTTACTCCATAATGGTCCAACTTCTGCAGTAATATTTTGTGGTCAACACAGTCAAAAGCCTTCGTTAAATCAAAGAAAACACCTAGCGTTCGCAACCTTTTATTTAATCCGTCCAAAACCTCACAGAGAAAAGAGAATATAGCATTTTCAGTTGTTAAACCATTTCTAAAACCAAACTGAACATTTGACAGCAAATTATGTGAATTTAAATGCTCCAGTAACCTTGTATATACAACCTTCTCGATAACTTTAGCAAACACCGATGGCATAGAAATAGGTCTAAAATTGTCAACATTATGAATGTCTCCCTTTTTATAAAGTGGCTTCACTACCGAGTACTTTAATCGGTCAGGAAACCGACCACTCCTAAAGGAAAAGTTACAGATATGGCTAAGTACTTGGCTAACATACATAGAACAATACTTCAGTATTCTGCTAGATACCCCGTCATATCCATGAGAGTTCTTGGTCTTTAGTGATTTAATTATTAACTCAATCTCCCTCTTGTCAGTATCATGGAGGAGCATTTCAGGTAACAGTCTCGGAACACTTTTTTCTAAGAGCGCTATATGATTCCCTGTTGGGACTAGGTTTCTATTTAGTTCACCTGCTATATTCAGAAAGTGATTATTAAATACTGTACATATATGCGACTTATCAGTAACACGGACATTCCCACTACACACTGATTCTATATGCTCGACCCGTCTCTGCAGACCAGCCACTTCCTTTACGACTGACCATATGGTTTTAATTTTATCCTCAGACTTACCTATTCTATCTGCATACCACATACTTTTTGCCTTCCTAATAACATTTTTAAGCACCTTACAATACTGTTTGTGATGGGCTGCTGCATTTAGATTTTGACTGTTTCTAACGTTTTGATATAATAGCCACTTTGTTCTACAAGATATTCTTATCCCTCTAGTCAGCCATCCAGGCTGCCTGTTTGTGCTAGTACCCTGTTTTGAACGTTCTAACGGAAAGCAACTTTCAAAGAGCACGAGAAAAGTCTTGAGAAAAGCATTATACTTATCGTCTACTGTATCAGCGCTATAAACATCTTGCCACTCTTGTCCCTTGATAAGGTTTACAAAGATCTCTACAGCAACTGGATCAACTTCCTTAACAGCTGATGACTATATTTAACACGTGTTGCAGCACAAAAATCTTTTAGAGTTCAAATTTGTGCATCGTGATCTGAAAGGCAATTCACCTTTTTGCTAACAGAATGCCCTTCTAGTAATGAGGAATGAACAAAAATGTTGTCTGTGGTTGTTCTACTGTTCCCTTGCACTCTCGTTGGAAAGAATACGGTTTTCATAAGATTGTATGAATTAAGGAGGTCTACCAGCATCCTCTTCCTTGCACAATCACTTATACAATTAATACTGAAGTCACCACATATAACTAATTTTTTGTATTTCCTGTAAAGTGAACCAAGAACCTCATCTAGCTTTAGCAAAAATGTTGTGAAATCGGAGTCTGGGGATCTATAAATAACAACAGTTAGAAGTTTAGCTCCATTAAATTTAACCACACCTGCACAACATTCAAACACCTTTTCAGTGCAGTACTTTGAAACATCAATTGACTCAAATGGGATGCCGTTTTTCACATACATGGCTACTCCCCCACACCGCAAAGAGCTCCTCGAAAAGCTAGCAGCCAACCTGTATCCTGGTAAAGGAAGCCTCTGAATTATCTCCTTATTTAAGAAGTGTTCAGATATACCAATAGTTTCAGAGTCAACATCTATGAGCAGTTCACTAACTTTATCTCTAATACCTTGTATATTTTGATGAAATATACTAATTCCCTCATTACTCGGATACCTAAGCTTTGTCAAAAGTGGTTCCTTTGTTAGAGAGACTTCCCTTAAGCAGGAATACCTATCAGCTGACTTCAATCTAAAAAAGGTGCAGCTCTAACACCCACTACTGCAGGAATTTTCCCATGAGTGATCCCACCAATCCCACCTATGCTGTCACCTATAAGCTTTGCCAACCTCCCCTTCCCATACCTGTTGAGGTGCAGGCCATGTCTAGTGAAGCCCGTCCTGCTGATAGACTCCACCGACACCACTGAAATGTGACCCATGCTTTCTGTCATCAGCGCACCCCCAAGTCTCATGTTATTACGGCTGACGGCTGTATTAAGATGAGGCCGATCGTGACGCTGAAACAGTTCCACGAAATGCACATTCGTGTTGCCAGTCTGAGTATCTTTTCCAGGTCACCATCTATGTCATACTTCCCATCCCTATCAATACTATTACCAGCCCCACCCACAATCACTATCTGATCCTCTTTAGTAAAATCCCTACATAACCCCAGTCACCTGTTAACAGTCACCTGAGCCAATCCTGCGTTAGGCTTCACAATGCTGGTGACCTGGTACTCACTCCCCAGCACTTCCTGCAACTGCTGGCCTACACTTCTGCCATGAGAACTACCTAACAGCAGAACCTTCTTCTTCCTCTTCGACTTTGCAACTGTTCCAGCCACCGTAACTACTGAGGTCTGCTGCATACTTCCTACATCTACAGCTACTAGAGATTCCTCTCCACTAGACTCTGATAGTTGGTCATATCTATTGTAAACACCAATAGTAAAACTATCTGAAAATCTTCTTCTCCTAGCAGATCTCTTGCCAACAGCCAGCTCCCATTTCCCAACCCCCTTCTCCCTCCTCATCCTATCTAGCTCCTCCTGTGCGTTTTTCAACTGCATCTGAAGGGCACAGATCTTTCGCTCCTGCTCCTCTATCAACTTACTCTTGCTACATAACCTGCAGTTCCAGGAGAGGATCTCACCAGAATGCCCACTGGCTTCCCCACTGCATCCCCCTCAGGAAAATACTTCCAACAAGTCTCACACCGCAATCCACTACTCACGAACCTACGGCAAAGCCCACACTTCTCACTCATGGTAAAATTTTACTTTTTCTAAGTTCCGCTACTACAATAAGAAGATGTTAAAAACCTGACTACAATAATCACAAACTTACTCTACAAGGGAAGTAACTACTATTATTAACAGTATTAATAACTGTTACAGAATCTGTTATTTGGAATCCGATGTACATCAACAATAAACTGAGACGGAGTTTGTCGCAGGTGACGTGCGTGTTCCGTCGTTCTGATAAAAGAACGTTTTCCAGTATTTCAAGTTCCGTCCACAGCTTAGAAGAATATGCGTGGCATAGCGTAGAGTAGAATACTACGCACTGTTCTAAAAGTATTTCCATGAATGAAGTTTACATCACCACTGCAACTGTGACTGGCTTGAAGAGAGTAAACATATGAAATATCTCATCTCTTAAGTACATTGATACTCCGAAATAATATCGGCAACATTCTCCATTTGTGTCTACAAGGTATTAGTAGCTGCTGCATCGACAATTTATTGATGCTGGCACTGCTTAGGCAACTACCGAAATGCTTTGTTCGTCACGATAAATATTTAGTTCCATTCAACTGAACACCGTCAAAAGTAGGTTTTCTTGTCAGTTTCTTGCGTATAATGTGGAGGTAATGTTACATGCACATTTCACAAGAATATTTCTCTTCCTCACTGGCGCTGTACGTAACAAATGTAAGTGACTGGGAAACCATGCGTGCCGAGTCATGAAATACAGAAGAGCTTACTGCGAAGTCTTTTGGTAAGCCAACATTTTTCTGATGGCCAAAAAGACCGTGGGAAATGCATGGTGGAACTGAGCAAGGGGAAACACCGTTTCCCCAATCCCTGCCTCATCCCTCGGTGTGCCCCCCCCCCCCTCCCTGCCTCATCCCTCGCAGGAATTATTCTCAGCTGCCTACTGCACAATTGTGTGTTGAGTCTGGGGGAGAACACGACGCCCTTATGAATAATCACCCAAATTCCCGGGACAAACATTGAAAGAAAATCTTTGTTAATGGTGTATTCCAACAGTTTCAAGATCATTGCCGTCACTACAACGTCACGACTACGAAAATTTACAATCTTATCACTCTGAAACATAAGCGAAAATTAGTTCTAACACGAAAAGAAAAGTTTCTGCTCTCACGTCCGTATAACGTATTTTCTTCTTCAGTGCGTCAGGAATGTGTCCTGAAACTGGCCGTACCTTTGTTATGTGCTGTCTAAGCTGTAACACGCTGGGCACTTTCAGAGGAACTATAAATTTCACATGCATAAACAAACAAGATAAAATTCTCTCCATTTTAAAGCCGAGTCAATTGAAATACGCAGCCTGACAAAATAAGTGAAGCACCAAGAAGAGAAGGAGGATACCAAATGAAACTTCACGGATTCCGAGGTTGCGTTATTACATAATCTAGTCATATTTAGGAAGAACTTGACAACACGAGGCCATTTGCCAGTAGGACGTTGCACCCCCTATGGGCTGGATGCCTGCACTAATTCGGTTAGGGAGGCTGTGATAAAGCAGCGTTATCCTCTCCTGAGTCAAACTGATCCACATCTGTTGCAGCTGGTCCTTGACATTTTGGGTACTGGCACTGGGAATGAGTTGACGTCCCAGCTGGCCCCATGCATGATCTGTAGGGAACAGATCTGGGAATCTGATGGAGCCACTGGAGTACCTCAACGTCACATAGATAGTTCAAAGACACACGCGCCATATATGGACGAGCATTGTCCGGTTGCGAAATTGCAACACGATACTATCGCGTGAGAGGTAACACATGAGGGCATAGTCCGCAGCTCGTGGTCTAGTGGTTGGCGTTGCTGCCTCTGGATCACGGGGTTCCGGGTTCGATTCCCTGCCGGGTCGGGGACTTTCTCCGCCCGAGGACTGAATGTTGTCCTTATTATTTCATCATCAATCGGGAAAAATGGAGCGACTGGCCAGTGTAAAGATTGGGAATTTGTCCGGGCGCTGATAACATCATCTTCGAGCCCCCTCCCCCCCTCCCCACACACACCCACACACACACACACACACACACACACACACACACACACACAAACCAAACGTCATCATCATCATGATCATATATGAGAAAAAGTTGCTCCACAGTTGTATCGTTAGAAGTCTTTATTCCATCACGCGACTAGTTTCGGCGGCACATTACCGCCATCCTCAAGCCACACCACTGCCAAAAGTATTTTATTTCCTTGGCGTATTTGCTGTGGAATCCTTGTTACTAGTACACGTGGACTAGCTTCCATCAGGAGCCTATAGCCGACACGGTGTCGAGTACAGACTCCTGATGAAAGTTGGTCCGCATGTCCTAGTAACAAGAATCGCACAGCAAATACACCAAGGAAATAAAATACTCTTTTGGCAGTGGTGGGGCCTGAGGATGGCGGTAATGTGCCGCCAAATAAGTCATGGGACAGAATAAAGACAATTATCAAGGGATAGCTGTGGTAGTACTATCTCTCATACGCTGAAGAGCCTAAGAAACTGTTGCATCTGCCTAATATCGTGAAGGTCCCCCGCGAGCACGCAGAAGTGCAGCAACGCCACGTGGCATGGACTCGACTAATGTCTGAAGTGGTGCTGAAGGGAATTTAAACCATGAATCCTGCAGGGCTGTTCATAAATCCGTAAGAGTACGAGCGGGAGGAGTTCTCTTCCGAACAGCACGTTGGAAGGCAGCCCAGATATGCTCAATAATGTTCATCTCTGAGGAGGTTGATGGCCAACTGAAGTATTCAAACTCAGAAGAGTGTTTCTGGAGCCACTCTGTAGCAATTCTGGACGAGTGGAGCCGGCCGCTGTGGCCGAGCGGTTCTAGGCGCTTCAGACCGGAACAGGGCGATTGCTACGGTCACAGGTTCGAATCCTACCTCGGGTATGTATGTGTGTAATTTCTTTAGGTTAGTTATGTTTAAGTAGTTCTTCGTTCTAGGGGGTTGATGACCTCAGATGTAAAGTCCCATAGTGCTTAGAGCCATTTGAACCATTTTTTTCTGGGTGAGTGGGGTGTTGCAGTGTCCTGCTGAAATTGCCCAAGTCCTTCGGAATGCATAATGGACATGAATGGAAGCAGGTGATCAGAAAGGATGCTTCGTACGCGTCATCTGTCGGAGTCGAATATAGACGTATCAGGGGTCCCATATCACTCCCAACGCACAAGACCCCCACCGCTTGAAACGTCCTCTGTTGACACACAGGGTCCATGGTTTCATGAGATTGCCTCCATGCCCGTACACGTCCATCGGCTCGATATAATTTGAAGCCAGACTTGTCCGACCAGGCCACATGTTTCTAGTCATCAACAGTCCAATGTCTGTGTTGACGGGCCCAGTCGAGGCGTAAAGCTTTGTGTCGTTCAGTTATCAAGGGCACACGATTGGGTCTTCGGCTCCGAAAGCCCATATCGATGATGTTTCGTTGAATGGTTCGCACGCTGACGCTTGTCGATGGCCCATCGCCGGCCGGAGTGGCCGTGCGGTTCTGGGCGCTGCAGTCTGGAGCCGAGCGACCGCTACGGTCGCAGGTTCGAATCCTGCCTCGGGCATGGATGTGTGTGATGTCCTTAAGTTAGTTAGGTTTAATTAGTTCTAAGTTCTAGGCGACTGATGACCTCAGAAGTTAAGTAGCATAGTGCTCAGAACCATTTGAACCATTTTTTTGATGGCCCATCGAAATCTGCAGAAATTTGCGGAAGGATTGTAATTCTGTCACGTTGAACGATTCTCTTCAGTCGTCGTTGGCCCCGTTCTTGGAGGATCTTTTTCCGTCGCAGTGATGTCGAAGATTTGATGTTTTATCGGATTCCTGATATTTACGGTACACTCGTGAAATGGTCGTAGGGGAAAATCCCACTTCATCGCTTTCTCGGAGACGCTGTGTCCCATCGCTCATGCTCGAACTATAACACCAAGTTCAGACTCACTAAAATCGTGATAACCTGACATTGTAGCACCAGTAACCGATCTAACAACTGCGCCAGACACTTGTTGTCTTACCTAGGCGTTGACGACCGCAGTGTCGTATTCTGCTTGTTTACGTATATGTATTCTGCATGATTACATATATGTATTTGAATACGCATGCCTATACCAGTTTCTTTGGCGCTTCAAGGTATATACTATCAGCTGAAATACCTTTTCCATGCAACTAGATGGACATCTGCGATCATCATAGTCATCAACATGGGGACGCAGGATGTCCGTGACGTACTGTTCTGCCGTCAGTTCCCTCAGTCGCTACCAGCGGTGACCTAAAGTCACACGCGATGTCTCCTTCCTCTATGACGCCGGGAGTAACACAGCTGTGCCTCCGCAAAACATGAAATGGGACCTCTCCCCAAGTCGCGCCATTCTCGGCGACATTGATCATCCGCAACAGTGCAGCATCGCGATTCATCAATGAACACAGTCCATGATTCTCAGTCACGGTACTACTTCAGACGCAGCCATTTGTGTCTGGTGCTAACAGTAGTCCACATGTGGAGGGGGGAGGGAGGGCGGGCTAATTGCCTAGTTCGGCTGCTGACAATCCCCGACCAATGCAATAAGAGGACACATAACGTCGCAGGAAGTCAAGAACATTAAAGAGAAGCAACATTCTACCTGTCACAGAGAATTATAACTCCTATCATTTGCACATGAGCCGATGGTGTGAATGTTTCGAAGTTACACTAGCATCCGACCATGTCGTGTGGTTGCTCAAAAAAAATGGTTCAAATGGCTCTGAGCACTATGGGACTTAACTGCTGTGGTCATCAATCCGCTAGAACTTAGAACTACTTTAACCTAACTAACCTAAGGACATCACACACATCCATGCCCGAGGCAGGATTCGAACCTGCGACCGTAGCGGTCACGCGGTTCCGGACTGTAGCGCCTTTAACCGCACGGCCACTCCGGCCGGCTGTGTGGTTGCATCACTCTTTTTGTCAGCTAGTGCAAAATTCTGGAGCTTTCGACAGCTGTCGTCACAATCTTCGTTAGGGACTAAAACACCTGACTAGCTGGATATTCACTGGGAGGCAGCAACTAGAACGGTCCAGAAGTGAGTCGAATTTAGGCTTGCCCTAACTCATCTTCCTGCACATGCATTAATTCGGCCCACCTCTGGAAAGTTCTGGACATTGGCTCACGTATATAAGGCGGACATCTTATCTATCCCGGTAGTACGAAGTTTGAACTCCGGAGGACTATGGGGGTGAAATCTAAAGTAATTCATCTCTGCTGACGTGGCTTGTAAATCGAGAATAATTTATAGTGTTATACGGCCACGAATTTCACAGAAGAGAAATAAATAAACAACACACACTGTACTTCTTAGGTTATAACCATTCAGATGGTAAAATCGTGCCTTGTGATACGCATATACACACAGCAAAAAAACTTTTGCAGCATCTCGGTTCCGAGAGTTCCGCAATCTGTACAGAAACTGATATAGAGCCCAACACAAAAATAAAAAAAAAATTGCTCTGAGCACTATGAGACTTAACTTCTGAGGTCATCAGTCCCCTAGAACTTAGAACTACTTAAAGCTAACTAACCTAAGGACATCACACACATCCATGCCCGAGGCAGGATTCGAGCCTGCAAGCGTAGCGATCGCGCGGTTCCAGACTGTAGCGCCTAGAACCGCTCGGCCACCCCGGCCGGCCACAAAAATCATTTCCGACCTTTTTAGTACTCATGAAAACCACACATTTCATGTTGTACCACCACACAGCGAGACCTTCAGAAGTGGTGGTCCAGACTGCTGAACACACCGGTACCACTAATACCCGGTAGCCAGTCCTCGTGCATTGATGCATGCTGTATTCGTCGTGGCATACTATCCACAAGTTCATCGAGTCACTGTTGATCCAGATTGTCCCACTCTCAACGGCGATTCGGCGGAGATAGAATGGTTGGTGGGTCACCTCGTCCATAAATAGCCCTTTTCAGTCCATCCCAAGGATGTTCGATAGGGTTCATGTCTGGAGAACATGCTGGCCACTCTAGCCGGGAGATGTCGTTATCCTGAAGGAAGTCATTCAAAAGATGTGCACGATGGGGGCACGAACTGTCGACCATGAAGAGGAATGCCTCGCCAATATGCTGCCGATATGGCTGCATTACGTCGGAGGATGGCATTCACGTATCATACAGCCGTTACGGCGCCTTCCAGTCAACTTCCACCACGCTGCACTCGCTGAACAGTGTGTCTAAGGCGTTCAGCCTGACCGGGTTGCCTCCAAACACGTCTCCGACGATTGTCTGGTTGAAGGCATATGCGAAGTCATTGGTGAAGCGAACGTGTTGCCAATCCTGAGTGGTCCATTCGGCATGTTGTTGGGCCCATCTGTACCGCGCTGAATGCTGTCGTGGTTGCAAAGATGGACCTCGCCATGGAGCCTATTGCGCACAGTTTGAGTCGTAACACGATGTCCTGTGGCTACACGAAAAGCATTATTCAACATGGTGGTGTTGCTGTCAGGGTTCCTCCGAGTCATAATCCGTAGGTAGCAGTAATCCACTACAGTAGTAGTCCTTGGGCAGCCTGAACAAGGCATGTCATCGACAGTTCCTGTCTCTCTATCTCCTCCATGTCCGAACAACATCGCTTTGGTTCATTCCGAGACGCCTGCACACTTCCCTGGTTGAGAGCCCTTCCTGGCACAAAGTAACAATGCGGACACGATCGAACCGCGCCGTTGACCGTCTAGGCATGGTTGAACTACAGACAACACGAGCCGTGTACCTCCTTCCTGGTGGAATGACTGGAACTGATCGGCTGTCGGACCCCCTCCTTCTAATAGGCGCTGCTCATGCATGTTTGTTTACATATATGGGCGGGTTTAGTGACATCTCTGAACAGTCAAAGGAACTGTGTCTGTGACACTATATCCACAGTCAACGTCTATCTTCAGGAGCTCTGGGAACAGGTGTGATGCAAAACTTTTTTTAATGTGTGTATCAATAATACAGAGGCCATTTAAGTTTTACATTCAAAATGAGCCGTCACAGAAGCAATTTTGTCTTCTTGTTGATAGCACCAGCACGAGCACGGGGATCTAAGAACTTCTTTAGATCTTTTAGTACCGTTATGTTCATAGATGACCAAGTAACAAAACTGAGTCATATTGTAAAACATTTGCGCAACACTAAGCTCTGCGAAAGATGTGCCAATGCTCCATCTCGAAATAGAGAGCAATATGGTGGCAGTTTGAGCAGACTGTGGAGAAAAACTGTGGCAAATTAAACAAGTTGTAAATGTATAAATTATCTACAGAAAAAGTTTAACTTTAAATGCGAAAATTTTAGGTTAGGCTTACCGTGACTGTTATTGACATTAAATGGCCGGCCGCTGTGACCGAGCGGTTCTATTCGCTTCAGTCTGGAACAGCGCTGCTGCTATGGTCACAGGTTCGAATCCTGCCTCGGGCATGGTTGTGAGTGATTTCTTTAGGTTTAAGTAGTTCTAAGTCTAGGGGATTGATGACCACAGATGGTAAGTCCCATAGTGCTTAGAGCCATTTGAGCCATTTGGCATTAAATGAAACAACAAGTTTACTGTTACCAGTCACTGTTTTCGACAAAAAATTAAACGTGTATCTAACGGTATACATAAAATAAGTAAAATAAAGTACCTCCAGTGGTCACAGGTTCCTTTCACTGTCGTAACACATCACGTGTATACTGTCATATTATGTAAACAAATATGGCGTTGAAAACTACTGGGTGCATGGATCGTATAGTAGAAGGCAAAACATTATCACAAAGTACAAAGAATATACGTGCTAACAACATTATTACAGAATGAATTTTTTAAAGGATTTTGAGATGTTGTTTGAGGTGTTGAATACATTCGTTGGAATAAATACTGCAGGGAGTATATAAATCCGATTTTGACAAGTTAAAATAAGTTAAACTTCATACTCATTTATACAATCAGGTGAAGTGTTACAAACCATAAGTACAATAATCATATTGGCTACAGTGGTAAAATTATACACAAATAACAATTTTGGTTGGGATTCATAGATATAAAAGGCTGGAGGCAGAGGGGGATGAAGAGAAAGAGAAAGTGAGAGGGTGGAGAGAGTGATTGTATGAGAGCAAACTTTACAAGGCAAGGGGTCTTAAGATTATATCTGTTACATGTAATAACTGCCTAAAGGTTGCGGTAATACATTAGTTAATGCTTAAAGATATGCAGATGGATGTGCAATTTGTGCCAGTAGTTGATGTACATATAGTTTCTAGCTGACAAGGGGTACAAACTGTTGGTGTGATGCAGAGAAAGTCATAAAGATGTAACGAAGATTAAGCTATATGAAAAAACTAAAGAAATAACATCCGTGTCACAAATAAAGGCCTCCAACGAAAACGGACTGCTTGCTGTCTCGTAGAATATCACCAACGACTCTACTTGTTACAAAGTCCCACATAAGCGTAAACTGGGACGATTTCAAGACCAAGCCCGACTTCCTTCTTTGTGTGAGTCTAGTTACACACGCCTTCTGGCTCTAGTGATCTCTGTTTATTATATGTACATCACGTTAAACTAAACTTCTCTTATACTCTACTGTATGCGGTGTGAGGGGTATGTGCACGAGTTATCTTTTCATGTGCAGTTTTCTACTCATTTTTCGTGCGATTCCTGCCTCATTTTCTTATGTTCACAATGTAGATGTGAATTTTCGGCCCAAAGGGTGGCTTGAGGTGAGATGGCTGAACTAAACTCACTACTGTTTGTCCACTAGGGCATCTTCATACTCCGTGAAATTCATGGCAACTCACTCCTAATCTGCTTACAAATTCCATCGTTTCGGAAGTCGTTTTAGAGAAGCCGTTACCCCCACTGACCACAGTGGCGCAGGTCAGCACACCTGCTTCGGAAGCAGCCTTGTTTACCGCAAAGTTCGACCTGTTTGGTGGAGGCAACGGGCACGTAACGTCAACGTACACATAATCAGCTAGGACGTACAGGGTGGACCGAACTGCATAATATTGAATCCAGTTCCAAAGAAGTGCAGCATTAAACTTGCACTAGTCATTAGTCACGGATAAACACTCTGTAATCCCTAGCGCCAGAATATTTATGTTATAGCGACACGCATAATATGTACGTATTTATGCAATGAAACTGGGTAAAGTCTCTAAGAAAATATATAACGTCGCGAAAGTATTTCGTTAAATATTTAACATAAAATAATAATTGCAACGACAATTAACTCCTGAATTAGACGATAGTCTAATATATTATTTTATAATGCACTTCAAGGTACCAGAAACACGAAAAGTACGTTAAGAAGATATATTTTACATTGATTAAGTTTTTATTTTGAAAGTATTATTGCTATAGATGAACAAAAGTTATTTTTAATTAAATCTGTTTAGAATAATGCCAACTTCACTTAAATTAGCAAGGTGCCCTTTCTTATTTTTCATTTTGAAGCAAAATGAACAACCAGGCACCTTTGCAAATTCTTTGCATTCATAGAACGTCGCCGATGAGAAAAAAATGTTTTTGCAGGAGGAAAATGAGCTCTCCATATCACATGATATTGGTGGTGCAAATTTCAGGACATGAAATATTCCTGAAAAGATGTCCGCTGTAGCGTCTTCTCTTCAACTGAGGATATTGCAGATAGTAGCAAAAGTCGAGTAGCCCGAATTTCTTCCCAAAACAGTGTCAGATGTATTCTCTACCCTTTGTCCAGTCCGTCTCTGCCGATCAGCTTGCATTTGACATTCTGAACAGCTTTTAACGATTTCTGCAAAGACAGTACGGTAGATAGTAATTCTGTAATGCGACTGGCAAGGAAGCTGAAGTCGCTACCGATGTGCGACAGTGAAAGGATTTTGTGATGTGCCTCTCGTACTGAAACTGGAGATTCTCTCGGAAATGAATAAATCACAGATTTCATGGCTTGAAAATGTTCATTATAAAAACCGACTGCTTCAATCTAAATCGTTAGGGCAGGCTCTCGAGGAAATTTCATGATCGGCAGCTGCTCCTTAAAAAGCGACACATGACGCAGGGCTTTGAGTAACGCTCTTTTGGTGTATCTAATCATTTAACTTGCTTCTAGCCAGCAGCCGCGCACATCTTCGGCGATACACCTCAGGGCATGGGTCAGACAGATGGTGTGCATTATATCCGGACAGAATACGCGTCGGGCAGATAGGCCGCAACATTCAAAGCCATAAGAACTTTTTCTCTCTCCATAAACTGTGGAAATAGCGTCCATTGTAACCAAAAATCTTAATTTATAGATACTAACCAATAGCCGCCAACCCCTACGATCCTTTAAAGAACCGAACTTTCGCGTACAAAACAGCCCGACTTCTAAAATAACTTTCTCCGCTTAGAGACCCTCCTTAAGATTTTCTTGTCAAAAATTTCTCTCAGTTCACGGGGATACGTAGTATGCAGCACACCTGTTTAGTATACCCTGTTAGTTCGGTGAAATTTCGTCATCCCAGGGCTGGTGAATTCAATAAAAAGATGCCTATCGTCCCCGGGAAGCGTCAACGAACATTTTGTCTCTAACGAAAGATGTTTCCCTTGACGCGGTCTGTCAGCCATAAGCTTTTGATGCAAAGACTATTAAACCCTGCAAGTATGGTGTTCCAGGTGTGATGCAATCACTGCCTGCAGCGTTGTTTGGCAACTAGTACACGTGTGGGCAGGGCACGGTCCCTATCAGCCACATGACGCTCCAGCCCATTGCTCGGGCAATGTAGCACTGCTGCATCCGGTTTAACCGAAAGTTATGCTACACGAGTTAGTAGTGACCCTGGGTGGAAGTTCAAGAAAACTGTTTTGCCATTCAGCTTCTCAGAGCGATGAGACAATAACATCTCCGAAGGGACCTAAATAAGTAATTGTGTGAATGCGTGGTGTCCGTTCTTTTGGGCATGTCCGAAAGAACCGACAACACATCGAATCCGTAGCTGTGATACATTATATGTAAATCGAAGGTAGAGAGGGGAGAAAGGAAAGGAAAAGGAAGGGGCATAATGCTTACTACTTGAGCCTCATCTTATTCTGTTATTCGCTCCTGTGAACGGGAACGCGATATGCAGGTCTTGCAGACACGTCCATTTAGAAAAGTTTTTACTGAGTTTAACGAAGGCGATGTTGGCCTGATATATTCGACGATGCCCTTTGGCTAGACTGTTTAAAGGATCGTTCTAAGAAATACCAAATTAAGATCAACCTGAAGATGCCTAAATAAGGCGAAACGCGTAGTTGAAAAATAAAAATTAAATTGCAACCAATACTGTGTTTAACCAATACTGTTAAACACTGGTTTGCTGTATGCCACAAATGGATTGGAAGAATTTCTTTCTCACTATCAAATGTTTTACCACGCAGGTGGGCCTTCAGACAACCAAAGAGGTAAAAATCAGACGGAGCCGAGTCCGGACTGTAGGGAGGATGAGGATCAATTTTCCAACCCATTTTCCTGATTTTTTTCTGCGTCATAAGGGCTGTATTGGGTTTGGCATTGTCATGGTGTAGTCTGATGAGCTGACCCTGAAACTGTGGTCTGTGGGTCTTGATGGCACGTCGCAGCTTGTCCAATGACAAACAGTAACGGTCTCGGTTAACTGTGGAGCCAGGTTCCAAAAAGTCAATGAAAATGACACCATACTGATCCCATAAGAAGGAGGCCATCACCTTTAGCCTCCTGTTCGTGAAAGTCTTGGTGTTCAGTAGAGAGAAATCACTGCTGCGATCCACTGTGTCCTCCCCATAAACAGGGAGCAACTTCCTGTGAATCGGTGTGGCAGAGTCATCGCCGTTCTTGAAGAGGAACTCCATCACCGACCGTTGTCGCAACCTGCCATCTACTTTACGGGGGCTCACCTGCAAATAAAAGAACATACTTTTATATACGAACTTATAGCTAAATGTTCCAAGAATGTTCACAAAAAATTTCATTCTCCTCCTTCAAAAAATAAAAAAAATAGAGACGACTGTGTAAATAATTTCGAACGCCCTTTGTATATCAACTATTTAGGAGACTGAGAGATCCCTTAAATTATTTGCAGATGGTGATATCGTTTATCGTCCAGTGGAGTTATCAGAAGATCAAAACAAATTGTAAAACTATTTAGAGAGGACGTCTCCATGATGCGGAAAGGAGCAGTTGACCCTAAACAATAAAAGGCGTGAGGTCGTCCACTTGAGTAGTAAAAAACTGGTTGTCAATTCAACTAAAAACCTAGGGATTACAATTATAAATGATTAAAGTGGATCTATTACATCGAAAATTTCTGAAGAATTCGAAACGAGTTCGAGTGTTTATTGACCGCACAGTGGAGCTTATATCGTCTGCCCCCTCCCTCCCTCCTACCTGGCGCTCTGTACAAGGACCGCATCCCTCTGTACGAGGACCGCATCCAGGCGTAGGCATGTGTCCAGCATCTGCTTCTGATCCCCCCTCCTACTCCTACCTGCAGGTCGTTCCGTCCGAGGTTTGCGCCCCGGGGCGCTTTCTGATGGCTCTTCTTCTCTTGCTCTGTCTGTCTACGAAGTCAATCTTGGCGACATGTGAGCGGGCCCATATATCAAGGTTGCCAAGGCTGTTGCGATTACGCTGCAGAATTTTCACTGGGAAGTCCTTACACATTTTCGTTACAGTCCTTATCTCCCCCCACGCGATTTCCGCATTTTTGGAGCCCTGAAGAAAGATATTCTTCGCCGTCGTTTTGCTTCGGACGGAGAGGTGCAAGCCTGAGTACAATCATTTTCATATAATCGAGTGAAAACATTTTTTTCATAAAGGCGTTTACCACCTTGTCTCACAGTGGGATAAATGTATTGATATTTATGTTCATTGCTTTCGAAATGACTAACAGTTTACTTACTTTTCTTGTGTCGGCCTCGTTTTCATTTGACTGCCCCTTAGATGAGTGAGTTGGGAAGCCTATCATTACAACAAACGCGTTTTTCTTTGAGAAGAGATCTCTTCATTTTGTTGCAGTCACCAAGTCTCTACTCCGGGTCCCAAAATATTTTGTTGACTCGCGCCTACTTGGACACAAATGACCATCGTAATAAAGCAAGAGAGATCAGAGTTCGTACGTAAAGATTTAGCTGTTCATTTCTGCAGTGAGCTGTTCGAGAGGAGAATGGTCGAGAAATAGTCTGAAAGTGGTTCTATGAAGTGTGATGTAACATATCACTTTGGGGAAAGTGATGTTTTGCCGGATGCCTTTCTCTAATCGACGAATGCTGGTCGTGACCTTGGTCAGTGTTTTCGCGTTAGTAAGTACTGTAGTTAGTTTCGACCCGCATTTTGTACGCGGGATTTTTGTTTCTTTTGTGCATCTACTTGAGTTTGTATGTACGCAGCGTATCTGCGAGAAAGGGCGACAAGGACAGATTTTCTGCGCGTTGCGACACCTAGCTTTGCGGCACCTGCTCCTTGCGCAATTACGATGGGGTACCAAAAAAATCCGGAATAACATTGCCGTGGGCGGAGCTTGTGTAGCACACATTTTTGCCGCTAGGTGCGCATAGCGAAACTCATTGCCAGTTCAGTGCCGCCTGTTTTGTCGACCTGGCTTGTTCTGTTCATCTGCAGTGATTGTTTTTGCTAGCACTGTTTCGTCTTTGTTTCGTTTTTCGTGTTGCCAAGTTTAAGTGAACAACGTGCAGCTGTGAAATTTTGTTTTCTACTCGGTAAAAATGCTGCTGAAACTGTTTTAATGTTGAAAACAGCTTGCCAAGGTGACGCTATGGGCAATGCTCAAGTGTACGAGTGATTTGCTCGATTCAAAAATGGCGAGACGTCGATTGATGCCAAACGTCGTTCTGGACATCAAATCCACGAAAATATTGAAAAACTCAAGGGTACGAGTGGTTTGCTCGAGTCAAAAATGGAGAAATGGCGATTCCCATTTGTAAAGATGACTACAAAAAATGTTTCGAACAGTACAGGTGCTGTTGGGACAAATGCATTAGAAGTAATGGAGAGTATTTTGAAGGGGATAAGGTTGTTTCGTAAACGGTTTGAAACTATGTAGCTTTTAAAGAAATTAATTCCGGTTTCTTTTTTGGTACCCCCTCGTACTCTGTGCCACCGCCTTTCTGGCTCGGAAGTGGGCTGCGGGCCATCGAATCTAGAACATCCTGTCAACAATGGTGACTCCAAGATAAATAAAGTCAGCATTCGTTAAGTAGACCTAAATGGGTATTGATGAATTCATACAAACCACCATTGTCCATATAAAATATTCTACACGATCTGTAACTGAAGTATTCTATATAACACGAGATACAATAGATGCATCTCTTAAAAAGGGAAAGTGGGCTGGTTTTTCTAGAATGACATTTCGGCCAACACAGAAGAAGATGCTCTGGTGACAAAGTCTGCAGCTGCGAATCAACTCCACGGTCATTCTGTCAGTGGGTTGCCACGCATGCAAAAGCAAATTTTAAAAAAACTAGAAACAAAGGTAACAGAAAACTTCTTCATGCAGATAATTGACACATGAGACACGGAGCATGTCAAAACCTTCTACCAAACATTTAAATGTAAACTGCAGAGCAACCATGTAGATTAGAAGTACTCGTCGTATGTTTGTAAGAACTAGAAACCTGAATCATTGTCTTTAGGCACGACTAAAACTAATGCTATGCTACCAGACCTATCTCTGACCGGAGATATCATAATACTGTCTTATATGCGTATAAGCGGATACGTCCGTAAAGATCCTTAGGATCACCTTCTAAACAGCTAAAGTATTTCCTCGGTGTCGTTCCATGGAGCTGAAGAACACTCCTTAAAAGACTTTCCAATCGTGTGGACTTATTCAAAACCAAAAGATCATGTGTATGTTAACACATTCGGAGAATGTAAGCTGACTTTCTTAGTAATCAACTGCGAAAACAAATATTTCACACTGTAACTATGGAAAACCAAGACTACACAAACATCGTTTGTAGGCTTTGGGTATTGTATTAATTCTTAAGGATGAAGTGCTATTGTCTGGATAATTTTAACACAACCTTTGCTACTTTAACAGGGTGTTATAATATTTCTGTAAAAGTAAACAGCCCCTTGTATTAAAATGGTATGATGCAACGTTATATCATATAAATCGTTGACAAACTTAAAGTAAACGTTTCTTTGAGCCATTAATCTTCCGCCTTGTTTGATGCAGCTCGGCTTGATTTCCTATCCCGCCCCAACCTCTTCGTTTCAGAGCAGTATTTGCGCCCTACGCCCTCATTTACTTATTGGATGTATCGAAATCTTTGCCCTTTTTATCCTCTGCAGTTCCCTCTATGACCCTGGGGATTAATCCCTGATGCCTTAACACATGTCCTGTCATCCTGTCCCTTCTTCTTTTCAGTGTTTTCCAGATGTTCCTTTCTTCACCGAGTCAATGGAGAACCACCTAATTCCTTGCCTCACCAGTCCTTGTGGTTTCCAACCTTCATTTGTAACTCCACATCTCAAATGCTACGATTCTCATCTTTTCTGGTTTTCCCACTGTCCATGATTCACTTTCATACACACCTGTGCTCGAAACACACTTTCTCATAAAATTCTTCTTCAGGTTAAGGCCTATGTTTAATACCAACAGCTTTATCTTGGTAAGGAATGCATTCTTCGCCTGTGCTAGTCTGCATTTTATGTCCTTGCTTCGTCTGCCTTCTCTTATTTTGCCTTCAAGGTAGCAGAACTTTAACTTCATCTATTTTGATGACAATCTAATAATCATGGGGAACTGGAACTCAGTTGTAGACGAAGGTGTAGAAGAAAAGGTTACAGGATAATATGGGATTGGGACGCGTAATGAGAGAGGAGAAAGTCTAATTGTGTTCTGTAACAAATTTCAGCTAGTAATAGAGAATATTCTGTTCAAGAATCACAAGAGGAGGAGGTATACTTGGAAAAGGCCGGGTGGTACGGGAAGATTTCAGTTAGAGTACATCATCGTCAGATAGAGATTCTGAAATCAGATACTGGATTTAAGGCATACCGAGGAGTAGATGTAGACTCAGATCACAATGAAGTAGTGATGAAGAGTAGGCTGAAGTTTAAGACATAAGTCAGGAAGAATCAATATGCATAGGAGTGGGCTACGGAAGTACTAAGGAATGACGAGATACTCTTTAAGTTCTCTAAGGCTGTAGATACAGCAATAAAGATAAGCTCAGTAGGCACTACAGTTGAAGAGGATTGGACACCTCTAAAAAGAGCATTCACAGAAGTTGGAAAGAAAAACATATGTCAACGAAGGTAACTGCGAAGAAACCGTGGTTAACAGAAGAAATACTTCAGTTGATCAACGAAAGAAGGAAATACGAAAACGTTCAGGAAAATTCAGGAATATGGAAATGCATATGCTGAGGAACGAAATAAACAGGAAGTGCAGGGAAGCTGAGGTGAAATGGCTGCATGAAAAATGTGAAGAAATCGAAAAAGAAATGATTGTTGGAAAGATATACTGAGCAAATAGGAAAGTCAAATTAAAAGCAAGAGTGCAACAGAAATTCCACTGTTAAACGCAGAGGCGAGAGGCGATATGTGGAAAGAGTACAATGAAGGTCTCTATGAAATGGAAGATTTGTCTGACGTGATACAAGAAGAAAGATGAGTCGATTTGGAAGAGATAGGAGATCCAGTATTAGAACTTAAAAGAGCTCTGGAGGATATAAGATAAAATAAGGCAGAAGGGATGGATAAAATTCTATCTGAATTTCCAAAATCATTGGAGGAAGTGGCAACAAAACGACTGTTCACGTTGGTGTGTAACTCTACACACCAAGTCTGGCGACATACGACCTAACGTCTGGAAAAATATCATCCATACAATTCCGAAATCCGCGAGAGCTGTCATGGGCGAGAATTATCGCACAATCAACTTAACAGCTCACGCGTCCAAGTCGCTTACAAAAATAATATACAGAAGAATGGAAAAGAACATTGAGAACGTCCCAGATGGCATCCAGTTTCGCTTTAGGAAAGGTAAAGGCACCAGAGAGGCACTTTTTCGTTGCGGTTGACAATGGAAGTAAAACTAAAGAAAAATAGGATTCGCCGACCTGGAAAAAGTGTTCGACAGTCTAAAATGGTGCAAGAAGTTCGAAATTCTGAGAAAAATAGGGGTAGTCTATAGGGAAAGATGAGTAATATACAATATGTACTAGAGCCAAAAGGTAATAACAGGATTGGACTACCAAGAACGAACTGCTCGGATTAAAAATGGTGTAAGAAAGGAATGTAGTTTTTCGCCTCTACTGATCTGTCTGTACATCGAAGAAGAAATGATGGAAATAAAAGAGAGGTTCAGGAGTGGAACTAAAATTCGAGGTGAAACGATATCGATGATGCGATTCGCTGATGACATTGCTATCCTGACTGAAAGTGAAGAAGAATTACGTGATCTCCTGAATGGAATGAACAGTCTAATGAGTACAGAATATGGACTGAGCGTAAATCGAAGAAAGACGAAAATAATGAGAAGTAGCAGAAATGAAAACAGCAAGAAACTTACATAGGCCTTAATATGAGGAATAAATTTCTGAGTATGTGTGTCTGGAACACAGCATTGTATGGTAGTGAAACATGGGCTGTGGAAAAGCCGGAACAGAAGAGAATCGAAGCATTTGAGATGTGTTGCTATAGGCGAATGTTGAAAATCGGGTTGACTGATAAGCTAAGGAAAGAGGATATTTTGCGCAGAATCGGAGAGGAAAGGAGAAGGGATAGGATGATAGGACATCTGTCAAGACATCAGGAAATGACTTCCATGGTAGTAGAGAGAGCTGTACGGGGCAAAAACTGTAGAGGAAGACAGAGATTGGAATACATCCAGCAGATAATTGAGGACATAGGTTACAATTGCTACTCTGAGATAAAGACATTGGTATAGGAGAGGAATTCTTGGTGGGCTGCATCAAACCAGTCAGGAGATTGATCACTCAAAAAAAAAAAGTTTCTCACTATTCTCATGTCTGCTACTTCTCATTACTTTCTCCTTTTTCCAAATTACTCTCAATCCATACGATGCACTCATTACATTGTTCATTCCATTCAACACATCCTGTAATTCTTCTTCACTTTCATTGAGGATAGCAGTGTCATCAGCGAATATTATCATTTATATCTCTTCGCCCTGAATTTGAACCCCACTTTTGAATCTTTCGTTTATTTCTGTCATTGCTTCTTCAATGTACAGATTAAATAATAGGGGCGAAAGACTGCATAGCTGTCTGATACTCCTTGAACTGGTATTCATTGCAGAATTCATTCTTTCTCTTCTCTCGTTGCTACTACCAAGGAGACATTCTCCCATAAGGGTTTCTTCTGCTATTTCCCCTACAACCACATTCCAGTCCCTCATGACTATCAGATTTTCATCTCACTTTATGTTCTGAATTACCCGTTCAACATCCTCATATAGTTTCTCTATCTCTTCGTCTTTTGCTTGAGAGGTCGGCATGTATACCTGAACTATTGTTGTCGGTGTTAGTTTGTTGTCGATTCTGATTAGAACAGCCCAGTCATTGAACTGTTCACCGTAGCTCACTCTCTGCCCTACCTCCCATTTATAACGAATCCTACTCCAGTTACGCCATTTCCTGCTGCTGTTGATTCTACATTATACTCATCTGACCAGGAACCATTGCCTTCTTTCCATTTCACTTCACACACACACACTCCGTATCTAGACTGAGCCTCTGCATATCCATTTCCCCACTTTCTAGTTTCCCTACCAAGTTCCCACTTGCTCCAACTACTAGAACGGCAACCTTTCACTGATCTTTTACGCTTTTTCTCATGGTCCCATCCATCTTGGTAGTCCCCCCCGGAGATACGAATGGGGGACTAGTTACAATCTTAGTATATGTACCTCCGAAGCGAGTGCTGATGGACTAGTCCGAAATCTTTTGCCATGGAGAGATTATCATTGTACTTTTTTCAATTGCAGGCCATACGTCATGTGGATACACATTTTTTAATGCAGTGGTTTCTATTCCCTTCTTCATCCTCATGACTTTGATTATTGCTGCCTTTTTAAGTAGCTTCCCGCCCCAAGGGCAAGAGAGTCCCCCGAACCTCTGTCCGCTGCTCTACCTTCTTTGACAAGGCTAACGGCAGAGCAAGGATTGATTTCTTATGCCAGAAGTCTTCGACCGCCATTGCTGATGACGATTATTCAGAATTTAAGCTATGTCCTGTAATAAAACTGGTAATAGTGAGATAAGTGTGCTACCCTTTCTTGGATCATATGAAATGAACGATACCGCGGTGTAGACTTAAAAACCAAAAATCCACTCTACAAAGATATGTGAAAATGTTTAAATGTCAAAGTTTATAAATACGTAATGTAATTACAGTGATGATTATGGACTTCTCAAAAAATACAGACAATTAATTGCATTTTATTTATGAAATGAATGTCCCAAAGATTATTTTGTGTAAATAGATCGATATACGAGGGTTGTCCAGAAAGTAAGTTCCGATCGGTCGCGAAATGGAAACCACAGTGAAAACCAGTAACGTTTTATTTGCAACAGTTAGGTACATCTTCCACCTACTTCTCTACATAGTCGCCATGTCAACTTCGAGTGTTGTCGTAGTGTTGTATCAACTTTCCAATATCCTCGTCATAGAAAGCAGCCGCCTGTGCTTTCGGTCAGTTATCTGCACAGGTCGGCAGCTCGTTGTCTGTAGAAAAATTTTGTCTTCATAGAGATGAAACTCAGGGGGAGCCAATTACGGACTGTATTGTGGGTGATCAAACACGTCTCATCGGAAACGCTGCAGGAGCGTCTTCATTGCCCCTGCAGTGTGCGGCCGAGAATTGGCATGAAGAATAAACCGGTCGACAGTTGTGTTATGAGGGCTACATGACAAAGGTGAAATCTCTAACCATGCCCTCATACTTGACGGGTGACGCTATTCCCTAAGCAGCTTTTCGTGCTCACTGTAAACTCAAAAGTGAAAAGAGCGACGTGACACGATCGACGGGGATACTAGACACACTGCCCAACACATCTGTTCAAAGCTTTACGGGATTTTCCCAGTGGTTTCCATTTCGCGACAAATAGGAACTTACTTTCTGGACAACCCTCATATGATAGTAATTTCTTTGCTATATGTTGTTGAGGAAACTCTTTGTTCTTTTGGGCAGTTGGTTGTGCGAGTCTGACGTACGAGGATGGAGAACGAGTTACGTGTGTTTCACTGATTTGTACTGTGAAGCGAACGACAGAAAATATATGTGTAAATTGTGCATAAAATCCACCAGATTTCACATTATTATTGAAGTAGTAACCCAGTGTTCCTCTAGACAATTATAGAAGGATGAACCAGAGGCAGGAAGAGAACAACGTGCCATCAATATGCCACAAACAAGAGCAACAAAAAAGATGAGTATTTTTTTGGTTAACAGAACTGGTTATTTAAATTCGCCTGTCCCTGTCACTCGCTGCAATGAGTCACTATCTCAGTGTGGCAAGTGCTGTGAAAATGTGACCAGCCGCCCAAATTACTAACTTACTTCAAACAGCACTAAGTTCAACACCGGGCAGGAAAAGGGTGGGGACGGTCAGAGTACGTAGCAAGAGGAAATAGTAGATAGATGTGTGGTGGCCTGCATGCATCATAACTGCGACCCGCTAAAAATGTCGCAAGACGCCTGAAAACTGCAACCCGCGTTACACACGCGCTCGCAGAGTTGCTGAATTTAAGGCAGGAAATGTTGGCGACAGCCCCATAGAAGTACCACCCATTCACCCCCCCCCCCCTCCCCCCCCCTCTCTACACCTATCCCTATGATAACCGGAACAGTCAAGCGTAAAGTCTTCGGTCCACACTTTTATTGAGACAGCGTTACTGCGAGAGCTTTCATTTGTTCCTCGCTCTTTGTAGTAGTTTGCAGAGTGAGTGTCTGCTTGTTTGCCGTGTTTTACAGTGTGAACGTCTGTTCGTCGCCTTTTGTAGTGTTTTACGGTGTCAGAATTTGCTTGCTCCCCGCCTTTCTATAGTCTGCTTGTTTTACTGCGGTTGCTTGTACTAGCAGTGTTGTGTAGTTAAAATACGAGGGCTGGAACTTAAATAGCGTCAACTGTTTACTTAAAACCAATACAAAAGAGTTACGTGTTTAGACCTGTTACTGTCCTTCAAAGTAGTCACCAGCGTTGTGGAGAACCCGTTGCCAGAGATGTGGAAGGCGTAGCAAACCGTTAGCAGAGCCTGTTCTGTTGATGGTGCGAATGCAGCGGTTTACTGCCTGTCGAAACTCTGGAACAGTTCTGAAGTGAATGTCACAAAGTGGTTCCTTCATCTTCGGAATCAAATCAAAGTCACAACGACCTAAGTCCGGGGAGAATGGTGGATGTTACAGTACTTCCCAGTCCCATCGACTGAACAGAGCAGCCACAGCTTACGCTGTAAGCGCCCGCGCATTGTCGTGCAAAATGATGGGTGGGTTGCGCAGAAAGTGTCACCGTCTCTTTCGCAAAGCTGGTCGCAGGTGATACTCCAAAAACGAACAGTACATTGACGGTCTGCTGTGGAGGGACGTAATGCGTTAGGATAACACCATCACAGTCGTACACGAGAATCGCCATAACTTTCACCATACTGGAGCTCTGAAGCACTTTCGACTTTCGCAGCGGCCCATAATGACGCCATTCGTTGGATTGGCATTTCAGTTTTTGCTCTTACGATGTGGCTCATGTCTCATCCAGTGTTACGATACGGCGTAAGAAAGCTTCTCCTTCGGGCTTATAGGGCCCCAAGTGCGTCTGAGAAGCGTCGTAATGCATCCATTTCTACATTTCCGTCAAGTCATGCGGAACCTATCGTGATGCAGTTTTACGCGTGCGTTCCTTCAGGGTGCGAAGCACAATCGTATGCGTTAATCCAGTTTCGTGGGCGAGCTCACGAATCGTATGGCGTCGATCACTGTCCACTAACGCGGCCACAGCATGCACTTCTTCTTCAGAGACGCTAGGACGACCTGCCGGATGCATGTCTGCCACAGTTGGCCGACCTTCGTTGAAGGCTTCTACCCAACGCGCCACTGTTGTGTGCGGCAATGGCGATTCCCCGCACGCCTCTTGAAGACCTTGATGACAGTGTCATGTTGTACGACCTCTGGTACGTTCAGTCTTGATCCAGCGCCGTTGTTCCTGTTTCGAAAACATAGTGACACCGTTACGTTAGACCGCTCGCTCACAAGTGACTGGGTTTCCCTCAATTGTGCGCACGCTGGTGACGTGGGACGGGCGAGTCCATTTGCTCGGAGGTAAGGTAGGTATGTCAACAACGTGTGCTATCAGCGACAATAGTAGATTCCATTGCGTAGTGTCATACAGCAGTGTTGCCACTATTTAAGTTCCAATCTACGTATTTAAAATGAGTGGATTTAAGTGTGAAATTTGTGAAAACAAATACAATTATCGGAACAGTCTGATGTGGCATATTTCCAAAGCGCGCCAACAACAGCTGAACTAAATAGTACCTCATGTTACGAATAATGACCCTTAATGTTCCTACCAGTGCTACATATGCGACAAGAGTTTTACTTGGAAAAAAAGTTAAACACGCAACCAACAAAACAGACTTGCCTTAATGCAGCAGCAGATAAGGAAGTGTGTGATGTGTATATTCGTATATGTTGGACTGACCATCTCCAATCCGCTCATCTGGAGTTCTCTAGTGAAAGCAAATTTTTAAAGTGGAAAGAAGAAATGGAACGCACTACAAAATCGAGATTCATCAAATATCGTGGCATTAAGTTTGTTGAGGACTACTCAACCTGTATGTACGTTTGCCATCATTCAGGTCAGTTTATCTCCAGGGGTGAAGGCATAAGACACCTAAAAACGGTAGTTAGTAACAAACTTAATGGAAAGTTACCTGCGGAGATTAAAGTCCTCTATAAGGAAGGGAGACGCCACGTTAAGTTTTTGTCGACTCATATTGAACACGATCTGGGCTTAAGGCATTTGAATCATCCACCACGAGATCGTGAGAGCATAGCTGCAGACATTGCTGTAGGATGTGGCATGATGATCTGTTTTCCTTGTGGAAAACAGCCTCCTCTGTGGCACAAGTTTTCTCTTGTAACTCCTTTCTGGGCTAGTGAAAGAACGGCTGCTATGGGTTCGAGCAGCATTTAGTTTTGCCTTCGATGATGTCACCATCTATTGGCTCGGTGACATTTCAGCAAAAGTCAAACAATATTTTTCTTTTCATCTGACAGTGTCTCTTGGATACTGGAGTTAGCATTTACACTTACTTGGTCCAAAGTTGCTTCCCTCTCATTAATCACAGACACATCACCAAGTATTAGTAACAAGTGCAGCTGACAATTGATGATTTTACAAGGGAATATCACCTCTGCTCTTCTTTTCCATTTGGCAAATAATATGAATTTCGCTACACATATTTAATATTGCAAACAATGCATGTGCAAGAATATCAGTGAATGCATACTTCACATTTACTGCACACTAATCTACACTTGCAGTGGCCATTATTGTCTTTCTGAAGATAAACTTCAAATGTTCTTGAACCAGGTACTTCCCAACCACTGTTTACCTCAGTAATGAGGTCGTCCATTAAAATAGACTTGTGCCTAATGCGAATGTCTTTTACTTTACCGGTTACCATTCCTTTCACGATCACAATAAGCCAATCAAACAGCTTCACTGTTAATAAGGCGACATCAGTGTAGGTATACCTTTGTCCATTCATTTCACTTGCATTGTGTTACCATGTACTTATTTCAAAGCCTAGTGCGTACTCTCCAGGCACATGTTTGTGTTGAGTCCAGCTTGCATCCTGTAACAATATGCCCAACACTACTTTTATTATAGTAGGTTTTGGAATAATGACCAAATTCGGATGCATGCTTCTGGAGTGCATTTTGCAGCAATTCTTCAAACATAGCAACATCTCTCATCTGCATTAATGTCTTAACAACATTTAATACCTCATTTCTGTTGTCCCTGTGCAGAAGTTTACGCTTGATGTTGTTCCTCCATGCTCTATCCGCATGCCAGGTGCAGAAAAATCTCATTTTAGGAGCTCCCATTGTTCTGTTCCAAGCAATACTGTAGGACTCTGCCAGAGATGACATGAACACCTTGGGGTAAATCTGTCCGACCTGTTACTTTATATAGTAGAAAAATTCAGTCAACACATCACTGTATTTTGCTAGTAATTCACCTTGCGCAATGTTAATTATTATTAACACGAAATCTTCGCTTCTTAGTAACAGGTGCAGATAACACGGAATCTTCACTTCTTAATCCCAGGTACAGGTCACTATGGCTTATAAAAGCAATACACGTGGATTATTACTTTGGTTAACTTTGTGTACCTAATCTTCGACGGTGCGTGCATCATTCATGTGTGACTAACTGTGAAGCCAAATCATAAGAAGCTGCAATGTTATTAAAATCCTGCATCATTGGGAGATGTACTCTCTCCAAATTTGAATCCTGCATTGTTGATCACATTTTGTCAAGAACAATGGGAAAGAGGATTCATACAGCAATGTGTGCAGCGATTCTCTCTGTTTCCTGTAGTTTCAGATTAAGATATTTAAGTCTAGATCATGTCCAACATGAGTCGACCCAAAATTAACAAGGCACTTTCCTTCCATATACAAGACTTTCATCTCTGCAGCGCGATTTTAATTGATATTGTTATTTCCTACCTTTTTTAGGTGTCTTATTCGTTCACCTTTGGAGATAAATTGACCTGAAGAAAGGTAAGCAAACTTTCAAGTTGAGCAATCATCAACAAATTTAGTGGCACGGGTTATATAGCGCATTCCATTTCCTCTTTTAGCTTTAAAATTTGTCTCCACTAGAGATCTTTAGGTTCTCAGATTTCACATGTATCTGATGAGTGGACTGTAAATGAGTAATCCAAAAACTTTTAGAATCGGCTTCAAATGTACACATCATACAGTTCACTGATTTCTGTCGCATTATGCAATGAATGTTTTGTTGGTGGGATTTTAATTTCTTTTACAAGTAAAATTCTTGTCGAATATGTAGCATTGGTGGGAACATGAAGATTCATTATTTGTAACATGAGGTATGATTTCTTTCAACTGCTGTGAGTGCACTTTGGAAATATGCTGCCCCATTGTTTTTCGATAATTGTACTAGTTTCCACGAATTTCACACTTAAAAACACTCATTGCAATTACTTTTAATCACACAAAACTGCTTAGTACAGGATGGTGATTCTTCTGGAAAACCTGAAATTCTCAGCGAATGATGTTTTACCTGGAAAATCTCAGGTAATTTCAGGAATTTAATAAAATTCTAGGGAATTCTGCGTTTTAATCTAGCACTGAAATTGAATTTTATTGAGTTTTATAAATCACAATTTTAAAATATTTAATATTTCGAAATGTGTTAATTATATAAATACGTTTAAAAACTGTTGTTAAACTACAGCTCATGGCTAGTATATAGCACAACTGAGAGAAAAGAAAAGTCTTTGTTGTGGTATTGTGCTCCCACTTCCCCTCCTACCATTACTTTATTAGCAGCGTATTGACACAATTGTCCCCCTCACACCTGGAATTCTCAGGGATTTTTTTCCGAATATGAGTAGCCACAGTGGAAGTAGCTTAGCGCTATTAAATTATTAACATTGCCGTCGTATGGTACTTTCTTTGCACTAAACCATTGATACTGTTAAAATGAAGTACATTTCCAGGAGCTGCACTGTTCCTCAATGTAATTTGAAATACAGCCTGGTGGAATAACGTTCTCCTTCAAATTTATTGAGACTGTTATGACACTCCAAAATAAATTATCTATGTATTATGTATTTGTTATCTGCAGTAGTCTGCATCTATGAGGTCCTACTCACTATGCATATATACATATGGAACTAAAACTATATATCTACTGTGATCTGTGTGAGAGCTTAGAGCTTGTACCTATGTTTTTCCATGCAACCGAATGAATGTTAATGTGATAACTCATTTCTCATGTTTTGATCAATGGTATTTGCAGATCCTGTTCCCAATTTACTATATTTTTGGTGCCCAGTATTTTGGTTTGATTTACATAATGCCAATGTGATGTCACATCCCAATCCTAATTTATTACGTTTTGATGTCCAGTGTACATTCTTTTTTGGTATTTGCCTAATACTTTGTTGTTTTGTGTGACCTTTACTAAGCAAATACTTGTTTTCAGTTTTAGATGATTTTAGTCATGTTTCACCAGTTAAAATATTTGGCTTCCTAAAATAGTAATCGCACGAAAACTGTCGTATTCGTTTCTAAGCTTTTAAGAAAGATGTCAATTTTGGATGCAGTGGGAAAATGTTTTTGTTTTCTTGAAGTGTTCAGAGTTTAATATTTCATTTTAGCAAACACTAAAAGTCTTTTATTCATCTATGATAGTCAAGAGTTAAATCATTCCTAACCATTAAACTTAGTCATTAATAAATTCTTGAGTGTATCACCCTACCAAAGCCAGTTCATTGAATGTTTTGAACTACAAATATCCTATAGTAGGTCACATACAACTTATTCCCACATTTGTTTTATTCAGATATCTATAGCAGTGATAAGAATTTTACTGAGTCAGTAAAAGTATATACTTACTGGATTTGTATCTTATTTATTACTTTGTCCATTTTTCATAATTAAAATTACCCATTGGAAATATGAAGTGGTATCATTGAAAGCTCATCACTTATGAAGACTGATAAGTATTTGTTAATGAAACTGTCATCCTGTCAATGTACACCTAACAAACGGTGCTGCATTGCTTCTCAGTAAAAGTACACAATGTATGGTCCCAGCTCTCACTCATCACACAAATCCGACTGTTTTATACTGAGCTGCCTATATCCTTCACAGTACCTGTGGTTGCCTGAGTTGTGAACTAGTGTTGACAAATTGCAGGACTATCTCATTATGCCTACATGGTACATAGTTCTTAATTTTAGTTCCACACTGAACAGTTAAGATGGTTCCATCACAAGAAATTTTTCTGGTTAATCAAACATGCACCACAGTGTGAAAATACTTTCAAAATTGAAATCAAACAATGGAAAATCCAGGAATGGATAACAATGATATTTATACATTGGTAGATTGATGCCACATAGATGAGCTGTTGAGTCGCTGACAGGCACAACAAAAGTACTGCTATACATATGAGCTTTCAGTCCAAGGCTATTTATGACATAGAAAATACACACACCCGTACATACATATTCATGCGGCCACAAATGAGCCCTGTGTCTGGCCATGAGCAAGGACCTTTGGCAGAAATCTCACATGTGTAGCAGTCTTTTGGTTGTGTCTGTCTGTGACTCAGTGTTTCCTTCATGTGATGAGTTTCAGTTTAGCCTTTTAAAAATTAAAATATTAGACCCCATGCAGCAAATAATTTATAATATTGAAAGTCTCATGGAGATATATGAAAACTCGTACAATAATTTCCATCTTCATTTGTCAGCAGTTGGTATTTTCACATGAGACTTGGGAAATCTAAGTTGTTACAGTGAACTTGATTTTTAATGATTATTCAACTATTAGGAAACAAAGCTAAAAGATTCTTTGCATGAGAAGGGAGACCTTTCATTAATGAACTAGGTAAAGTGTTTTCCTGTGAGTATTGATTCTGCATAACATTCAATTCAGAATCTGCAGAGGTTTTATAGCAACATTCTTCATTTGGCTATTGGTCATCCATACAGCATACTGTTACAAAATAGTCTTTTATGCATGTTATGATAATCACACATACATATGCATAAAGCAACTGAATCCTTAACACTTTGAAGTAAACAGTTTCCTTGAGGTACATTGTGTTATATATTTTTATGATTGTGATGTGTTCTCTAGGTGACTTACTGCTTTACTGTGGCCATTATCCACCTTTTGTTTTCCAAGGACAAAACACATTGCATTAAATGCTGCTGCAGCTTCTATTTTGTCTCATTTCTTCAGTTTATAGGGAATTCCAAAACCTATAAACAAGAGTTTTATGTTACAATATTATGAAAAGGATAGATTGCAAGTCACTGTAAATATGACACACTGAGCTACAGACAGGCGTGATAAAAGACTGCCCACACCAAAAACAATCCCTCCTGTACAGACTGGCCACCTGCAGACAGCACATCTGTAGTGATGAAAGCTCTCTTGCCTGGTGTGCTAAAAGTTTCACAAAGACCTTCAGAGACAGACACCTAAATCTAGTCCACAAACATGTTTTTTGTTCCATATCCCCACACATCCCAAGAACCAGCTACAAAGGAGTGCCCCCTTCGTCACCCGGTACCATCCTGAATTGCAGCATCAGAAGCATATCCTACATCAGGACCTTGACTATCTACCACCATGCTCTGAAATGAGGGACATTCTACCCAAGCTCCTTTCCACCCCACCTAAAGTGGTGTTCTGTCACCCAACATCCTAGTGCATCCCTATGTCACCCCTTGCTGCAGGGATCATAGCCCTGTGGAAGATCCACGTGCAAGACCTGTTCAAATCCACTTGCCCAGCATTTTCTGTTCCAGTCTTATCACAGGCTTATCCTATCCCATCAAAGAGGCTGGGCCTCCTTTCAAAGTAGCAGATATATATACCAGCTCTGCTGCATTCATTGGTATGACTATCAACCAGCTGTCCATGAAGATAAATGGCCACCACGAAACTGTGGCCAAGAACAAAGTGGACCACCTTGTGGAACAACATGCAGCTTACATAACATATGTGATTTCTTATGCTGATTCGTAAGCCTAGCCATCTGGATCATCCCCTCTACCACTAACTTTTCTAAACAGCACAAATGGGAGTCATCTTTACAACCATTGTCCACTTCCAAAAATCATACTGTCCTCAACCTACTCTAACCTACTGATCCCACATCCTCCAGCCTACTTTTTCAGCCCCCTCTGTCTGGTAATCTCACAATTCGCCTCCCCTCACACTCATTAAGTGCTGTTCTCTGCCATTCCTCCTCTGCTTCTCTCCTTTCTGCTACCTGTTTTTCCCCATCTTCTCATTCTCCCACAGCTTCCCAGTGCTGCACCTGTCAGCCCTATCCTGCCACCTCTTGTCCCAGAGTGCTCTGCCAGGCAGGGTCGATTCCTGTTCCCTCACCCACATCTCACTGTCCCTCCCCCCCCCCCTTCCCTGCCATGCCCTGGATTGTTGCTCCTGTTCAACACATTTCTGTGGCTGTCCTGGCTGGAAGAAGTGGTTGTGTGTGTGAGGTATTCCAGCTTGTATTAATGTGTGTGCGTTTCTCTTTTTTGAAAACGACATTGGCTGAAATCTTATATGTAACAGTCTTTTCATCGTGCATGTCTGCAACTCAACGTATCTTTACAGAGAGTGGCAATCTATCCTTTTCATAATACGGTTGACTTTCCATTGTTAGATTTTTATTTGAAAGATTAACAGAAGATCAAAATTGTGAACTGGCCAGGAGTTGAATGCAGGTACCTGATTATCTAGAGCAGTACACACACCAGTAGGGATATTGCAATATTCCATTAATGTTTGAGAAATAGCTCACACTCAGCTGCAGAGCGAATGATTTCATCTGAAGACAAGACAATTGGGAAAAAAATGCATTGATACAAGTACACGAGAGAAATGAAAGTGTGAGGTGAGAGGAAACTAAAAAATCATCTGAAAAGTGGTCTTCCGAGGAACTATATACAAGAAACACATGCACAGAATTTTTCTATAATTTAATTTAGCTATGTGTAGATGACTGAAGAAAGAGCGATTTGCCTTGTTACTTTACATGGAAAATCTGTCAACACTGAAACTTTAGCTTGCTATTCATGTGGTAAGGTATCTATACTGAAATAAACTATTATATTATGAATCCTTTGACAACACAAACAAAACTTAGTGTACATTATAAAGTTACACAAATGTGGGCATGTGTTAGTATATTGTTGTAAGAAAGTGCCCTCGTGGATGGAAATGATTAATAGTAAGTAATGTAATAACTTTCTGATTTTTCTCTGCATAAAAACTGTAAGAGTGGAAAACATTTTTATTTCGATCAGTGTTAAGTAGTTGGTAGCTTCTATGAGAGCAAATGTTGACAGTCGGATAAACTAACCTAATTTAGGTAAAATAGGCTGGGAGGGGAGGGGGGAGGGAAGAGGGAGGGTGAGGTTATTTGTTTGTTTCCTAGAGAATGTGATGAACAACTGCACATTAATGGGTCATTCTTGTATACTACACAAAAGGAAAACATTTTCAACTTAAACATCTCTGGTTTGCTACATTCAATGACTCTGCTAAGAGGTAAAAAATATCAATTTGTAGAGACACAGGACAACTCAGTGGAAAGCTACAGGTTTGCAAATTCAGAAGCAATGAAATTTACGCATATATGTCTCAAGACAAATTAATAAATTGTGGTTCTATTCCAAGTGCAGGAACGGAAATTCTGTCATTGGAAAATAAATTACTAGAGCTCTACATTATTAGGTAACAAAACCTCACTTTCTGCAGGTACTCCCTACTCCAGGCTGTTGCCAGACAGCAGTCAAGGTGGCGTGAGATACAGTGAAACCTTTGTTAATATCAGTGTGTTGCCCCTGGTGACTTTCATAGAATGATATTTTTGCAATACATGTATATGTATATGTATATGTATATATATATGAGGGTAGGTTAGGAAATTTACAGTTGTGTTATAGATTTTATTTAGCATTGTACCACCCACCACTCCCCCACATGCTATCATCAGCATTTTTGTTAGTGAAATTAATTTCATATTTATGTTATGGAATGTGCAATGACAGGAAACACACTGGCATTGGCTAACATCATATTATAACAAACAATAAAGAAAGAAGTGCTAGCTTGAAAAAGAAGGATTTCAAATCAAAATTGTGCTATGCAATACATATAAACGTCATGCAAGAATACAGAAGAATTTAAGTACCTTCAGGTGTGAGCATTAAATAAGTATCATTTGCTTTTCAATCATGTTCAAAGGCAGATATTACAAAACCCAACACTTGCTGATTTGGTTTCAGCTGTGACAGCCACTTCTACAGAAAATGTACATGAAGATGACAGCACCTGAGCTTATACCAGATTCTTTAAACACAAGTATTCTGTATTTAGGTGAATAGCTAAGGAAGAAATAGACTTCAGTGTAAGGAAAAGCAAAATCTGAAAACTGTAACCTCAGTGTTGGGGCATATTTATGTAGCACAACTGGAAAATGAATCATGGGAATAACTTAGAGAAAGTGGAGCAAGTCTCCAGCTGAGATGTAGGTTCCAGAATTCAGACAGTATGTTTGACAAAATACAAATTTTAGCTGAAGTTCTGCAGGGGAGCCAAATCACTGTATTGTTGCCAGTGTGACCCAAACTTTCTGTGTGTGTGATTCACATAATTTTAAGTTTTGTTGCAAATTTTTAAGGGTGGAAAAAATATTTAGCAATACTTTAAGAACATTGGTTATGGTCATAAAAAAGACACCATCTAGTATTTGTTTCACATTGTCCTGTTCTGATAGCATTTTTTTACATCCACATCCCAATTTTTAAGATTAGATTAGATTCAGTTTTCGTTCCATAGACCCAAAAATGAAATGGTTCTCATGAGTTTAGAACAAGTCAGAAAGTATAACACAACAAACAAAACATTTAAATATAATACTCACTACCCTGATCATTTGTCAGGGTACCAAAATATGTGAATACATTATAGTAAACTGGAACTGCTAGTATTTAAAGAATTAATACATTGTTAGAATGAAACGTAAGTATGCAATTTTAATAAATTTATCGTATCAAAATACCTAATCTTGACTGTTGTGACCAAGTGCTGACAAAACTGAAATCTAACAGACATTAAAGCACAATAAGACGGGTTGGAATGATGGTGTTGAAATACAAATGTTTAACAACAGATCAATTTACTAAAGCGTTTGCAATGACCTTACAACAGCTTCTATGGCACTAATGTACCCCACAGCATCGGGCAGAAGGCAAGTGACCAGATGTCGCGCTGGAATTTTGATAATAACTCTATGCAGTGGCCCACAAACAACTTATCACTAAGCTAGACAAGTCGTCCATCCGTAAACACTCTATGCTACCCATGCAAACGTCGATCAGGTTGCTAGCACAGAAATAAAAAGAATCCTAAAATACGAATCGCTGATAACGTAACATTTTTTGACATTCTTGACACAGTCGAAGATACAGCCAGAAGGAAGTACTCTATGATATAAACTTCTGATGCAACAATTTGTAGAATGTCACATTATGTGAAACAAAAAAAGGAATAAACAAAAATTCGCGTAAGGTCACTGCAGGCAAATGTAGTGAAAGCTGTGAAATGTATTCACTTCCGTAAAACATATAGAATGTTTCATAAATGCTGTAAAATGCCCACACAAAGAGTGAAATTTTTTGTATGGAAATTCAGATATGTTTGTAGGTAGACACACTGTTACGTAAATGGAAGAAGAAGACAAATTCTACAGAGACCGACCGAATTTTGTGAGTTGCTGACAACAGGTAACATCTATGAAGATCGGCACCTATTGCAAACTTCGTTACAAAAGAAACACCTGCCGTGTTTAGTGGATTTCGAGGTTCCCTTAACTTTTGAAAACTGGTGTAACAGCAACGTAATTTACTCACGCAAACATTTCGATAATGTGTGGAAATGAGTTGCGTTAACCGAACCATCATTTGTCAAATCGCAAGCCAAACATGCTAGAGCTTGCCAAATTTCCGATAAAAATTAAAGAGATGAATGAATCTGAGTAGCTCTCTTACATCGTTTATCGTCTACTCAAACGTCATCAGAAGATAAGAATGCCTTAGACAAAATATCTGCATGGCAACTGACACTGAACAACTATAGGTGTAAGGTTCTCAATACGCGAATTAAAACAAAGCTTAAATCTCAGATACACGATAAATCATACAAATTCAAAGGCTATCGATTCAACTGAATCTCTAGGGATCACAATTACAAACAAAGGAGTGTTATCGGCAGAAGACTTAGAAGATACGACAAGTTTTTTAAGAGATAGGACAGATGTAGGACATCGAAAAAGTTCAAGGGAGGACGGTTCGTGTTGCATTATCACGAAATAGGGGGAAGAGTGTCACGAATATGATAAAAGAGTTGGGTGGCAATCGTTAAACGAAAGATGTTTTTCATCTCGGAGAGTGCTTTTCACAAAATTACAATCATCAGGTTTCTCCTCCGAGTACTAAAAAAGTTTGTTGACTCCCGGTACTTAGGGAGAAAGGACCAGCGTGATAAAGTTAAAGAAATCAGTTTGTAAGGACAGATACAGGGGTTCATTTTTCCTAAGTGCAGTTCGCTAATGGAATGGTAGAGAAATAGTCTGAAAGTGTTTCTGTGAACCCTCTGCCAAATATTTAAATTGAATTATAGAATCTTCGTGTAGATATAGGCGTAATTTGCCGCAAGCGTTTCAACTGACTGTGGTTAGCCGGCCGTAGTGGCCGTGCGGTTCTAGGCGTTACAGTCTGGAGCCGAGCGACCGCTACGGTCGCAGGTTCGAATCCTGCCTCGGGCATGGATGTGTGTCCTTAGGTTAGTTAGGTTTAATTAGTTCTAAGTTATAGGCGACTGATGACCTAAGAAGTTAAGTCGCATAGTGCTCAGAGCCATTTGACTGAGGTTACATTTGCATTTTAGTATGCAACCTGTTTGTTTCGATGTGTCGGAGGATTTACAGTTTAGCTGATGACATTCATAATAACTCTTGCACCTAGTGCTTTAGATCCTGTTTTTTTTACGAAGTCTAGCCCTGCGGCTAATTTTTCTTCTTTAGCGGGGCTGCAGCTTTCAGTTCTTCTAAAATACGAGTGATCGGAAAGAGACAAGTGACAATATTTCCATTGTAGTATCCCGCTGCGGTATTCACAGAGAGACAGAGCGTTTCATTTTATAACGGTTTTTTTAGAATATTTATATTTTTTACTAATGGACGCTTCTTCATTCACGTCATTAGTTTGTGTTATCTCGCAGTGCGGTCCGCAAATGTGAGACGCAACGAGTGCGAGTCCATATTAATATATGTTTTAATAAAGATGGACGGTATATCTGGCACCACAACAGTATCATTTGTCGGGGACTATATGGCCAAAAAAGTCAAAATTGAAAAATAACTCATCTCTTTGTGGGAATTTTTGTGGAAACAGCATCGTGTTACCGTCAATATTTTCCTAATTTCGCTCACGTTGTGTTTATTTTCCATCACTGGTACATTTGCGTAATGCGGGACCTCTGGCTTAAGTGATGAGGAACCATGCAGCGAGTTCTTTTAGTTCTGCAGTCTTTGTGAGTTTACTAAAGAGCTGGTGTATTTTATGTATTTTACTACCACAAAGAAGCAAAGATTATGTTAATATTTCGTACAACTTTAGTACATACTTAGGTGTAACGAACACAGCTCCAATGAGGTATGCTTCTCAAGCGTTATCGAGAAATTCAGTAAGTTTTACGAGCTTGCTGAATACCACACGTGAGAGCCAGCTGACCTGAAGTGGCGTTAGCACAATCGGTCAAACATTTCGTATCGATGTTCAAACACACATGGTTTGCGTCAAAAACTATTTCTGATCGCCATTATTTTTAAATGTTAATGAAACGTATTTCCGCTGTCACTGTTAGAAAACTATAAAAGTGCATGTCATAAAAAGTGGGATTAATAATATGTGCCTGTTGCAAGTCTATACTGTTTTCATACTTTCATCATAGATCAGTAACATCCACCCTCCCCTCCTCGACCGCCCCCCATCCCAACCCCATTTCTTTAAACAATCGAACTCCCACGTATAAAACATATTTCCTGAGCTACGTATCGTATAATGATATAATCTTGCAGATACATTCAGTGCTTTATGTGGATACGAGCTGCAAAATGTATTGCGATTACAGTTAGTACTAAAGAAGTAATAAATTAAAAAATCATGCCGGTGCTAAAGTTTTACTACATGAATACCGAAAATGTAGTAAGCGATAATTTTTTTCCTTTCGTTAATCTGGTCCGGGGGCGGGGGTACTGAGCGAGAAAAAGTTTCGGAGTGGGGGAGGGGGGGGAGAGGGTCAGTCAGAAAAAGTTTCTATGCTTTTTGAAATCCGGTATAAAATTTTTTGAAAGTCTTTAAGTGCTCTTATTCTCAACTAATATATTTTGGATACTTTGTGCACCACAGTGAGTTATGTTAGCTCAGAACACGTGTATACAGTTTCTAACATCTTCCAGCTTCAATACGTATTGTCTTAAACCTTTAATGTAAGAATTATACAAATTAATTAGTAGATTGTAACAGACTTTCGACTTTTAAATTCCGTCAGTAATCATATGCAATGCGAAATTTTTGTGGCCCTTGAAAGTGATACGTTATGCGACGTGCAACTTTCACCATACACTTTTTTTTTTTTTTTTTTTTTTTTTTGTCATCAGTCTTCTGAGTGGTTTGATGCGGCCCGCCATGAAATCCTCTCCTGTACCAACCTCCTCACCTCGGAGCAGCAATTGCAACATAAGTTCTCAATTATTTTTTGGATGTATTCCAATCTCTGTCTTCCTCTACAGATTCTGCCCTCAGCAGCCCCCCCTAGAACCATGGAAGTAATTTCCTGAAGTCTTAACAGATGTCCTACCATCCTGTCAGTGTTTTCCACATATTCCTTTCCTCTCCAATTCTGAGCAGATCCTCCTCGTTCCTTGCCTTATCAGTGCACCTAATTTTTAACTTTCATCTGCAGCACCACATCTCAAATACTTCGATTCTCTTCTATTTCGGCTTTCCCTCAGTCATTGTTTCTCTGCAATACAATGTTGTGCTCCAATGTTGTGCTCAGCAATTTATTTCTCATATGAAGGCCTATGTTTGATGCTAGTAGATTTCTCTTGGTCAGGAATGCTCTTTTTGCCGGTGCTATTCTGCTTTTGATGTCCTCCTTGCTCTGTCCGTCATTGTTATTTTGGTGCCTAGGTAGTAGAATTCCTTAACTTCATCTACTTCGTAACCATCAGTCCTCATGTTAAATTTCTAGCTGTTCTCACTTTGCTGCTTCTCCTTACTTTCGTCTTTCTTCGATTTACTCTCAATAGATATTCTGTACTCATTAGACCATTCCATTCTGCATATCATGCAGTTCTTCTTCACTTTCACTCAGGACAGCAATGTCATCAGTGAATCGTATCATTGATATTCTTTCACTTTGAATTTTAAGTCCACTCCTCCACCTCTCTTTTACTTCCATCATTGCTTCTTCGATGTATAGATTGAACAGCAGTGGCGAAAGGCTGCATCCCTGTCTCACATCCGAGCACTTTGTTCTTGGTTATCCACTCCTATCATTCCCTCTTCTCCAGCACATATTGTATATTACACGTCTCTCCCTATAACTTATCCCTATTTTTCTCAGAATTTCGAACATCTTGCACCATTTTACATTGTTGAACACTTTTTCCAGGTCGACAAATATTATGAACGTGTGTTGATTTTTCTTGAATCTTACTTCCATTATCAACCGAATGGTCAGAGTTGCCTCTCTCGTGCCTTTAGCTTTCCTAAAGCCAAACTGATCGTCATCTAACACGTGCTGAATTTTCTTTTCTATTCTTCTGCGTATTATTCTTGTCAGCAACTTGAATGCATGAGCTGTTAAGCTGATTGTGCTATAATTCTCGCATTTGTCAGCTCTTGCAGTCTTCGGGAGTATACGGATGATATTTTTTTGGAAGTCAGATAGTATGTTGTCAAACTCACATATTACACAGCAACGTGAATAGTTATGTTGTCAATTCCCCCGGTTATACATTCTGATGGAATGTTATGTACCCTTTCTGCCTTATTTGATCCTACAAAGGTCTCTTAAAACTGATTCTAATACTATTCCATCTAATACTATCTTTTCCAAATCGAATCCTGTTTGTTCTTTTAACATATCAAACAAATATTCCCCCTCATAGAGACCTTCAATGTACTCTTTCCACCTGTCTGCTTTCTGTATTTAACAGTCGGGTTTTCGTAGCAATCTTAATGTTACCACCATTGCTTTCAATTTCACCGAAGGTTGTTTTGACTTTCCAACATGCTGAATCAGTCCTTCCAGTAATCACTTCTCTTTCGATTTCTTCACATTTTTCATGCAGCCATTCCGTCTTAGCTTCCCTGCACCTCCTGTCTAATTCAATCCTCAGTGACTTGTATTTCTGTATTCCTTAATTTCCCTGAACGTTTTTGTACTTCCTTCTTTCATCGATCACCTGAAATATTTCTTCTGTTATCCACGGTTTCTTCATAGTTACCTCCTTTGTATCTACGTTTTTCTTTCCAACATCTGTGATTGCCCTTTTTAGAGATGTCCATTCCTCTTCAACTACACTGCCTACTGAGCTATTCTTTATTGCTGTATCTACAACCTTAGAGAACTGCAAGCGTATCTCGTCATTCCTTAGTACTTCCGTATCCCACTTCTTTGCGTATTTATTCTTCCTGACTTATGTCTTCCTACCCCCATGAACCATGGACCTTGCCGTTGGTGGGGAGGCTTGCGTGCCTCAGCGATACAGATGGCCGTACCGTAGGTGCAACCACAACGGGGTGGTATCTGTTGAGAGGCCAGACAAACGTGTGGTTCCTGAAGAGGGGCAGCAGCCTTTTCGGTAGTTCCAGGGGCAACAGTCTGGATGATTGACTGATCTGGCCTTGCAACACTAACCAAAACGGCCTTGCTGTGCTGGTACTGCGAACGGCTGAAAGCAAGGGGAAACTACAGCCGTAATTTTTCCTGAGGGCATGCAGCTTTACTGTATGATTAAATGATGATGGCGCCCTCTTGGGTAAAATATTCCGGAGGTAAAATAGTCCCCCATTCGGATCTCCGGGCGGAGACTACACAAGAGGACGTCGTTATCAGGAGAAAGAAAACTGGCGTTCTACGGATCGGAGCGTGGAATGTCAGATCCCTTAATCGGGCAGGTAGGTTAGAATATTTAAAAAGGGAAATGGATAGGTTGAAGTTAGATATAATGGGAATTAGTGAAGTTCGGTGGCAGGAGGAACAAGACTTTTGGTCAGGTGAATATAGGGTTATAAATACAAAATCAAATAGGGGTAATGCAGGAGTAGGTTTAATAATGAATAAAAAAATAGGAGTGCGGGTAAGCTACTACCAACAGCATAGTGAACGCATTATTGTGGCCAAGATAGACACGAAGCCCATGCCTACTACAGTAGTACAAGTTTATATGCCAACTAGCTCTGCAGATAATGAAGAAATTGATGAAATGTATGATGACATGAAAGAAATTATTCAGGAAGTGAAGGGAGACGAAAATTTAATAGTCATGGGTGACTGGAATTCGAGAGTAGGAAAAGGGAGAGAAGAAAACATAGTGGGTGAATATGGATTGGGGGAGAGAAATGAAAGAGGAAGCCGCCTGGTAGAATTTTGCACAGAGCATAACTTGTTGTTGTTGTTGTGGTCTTCAGTCCTGAGACTGGTTTGATGCAGCTCTCCATGCTACTCTATCCTGTGCAAGCTTTTTCGTCTCCCAGTACCTACTGCAACCTACATCCTTCTGAATCTGCTTAGTGTATTCATCTCTTGGTCTCCCTCTACGATTTTTACCCTCCACGCTGCCCTCCAATACTAAATTGGTGATCCCTTGATGCCTCAGAACATGTCCTACCAACCGATCCCTTCTTCTGGTCAAGTTGTGCCACAAACTTCTCTTCTCCCCAACCCTATTCAATACTTCCTCATTAGTTATGTGATCTACCCATCTAATCTTCAGCATTCTTCTGTAGCACCACATTTCGAAAGCTTCTATTCTCTTCTTGTCCAAACTATTTATCGTCCATGTTTCACTTCCATACATGGCTACACTCCATACGAATACTTTCAGAAATGACTTCCTGACACTTAAATCTATACTCGATGTTAACAAATTTCTCTTCTTCAGAAACGCTTTCCTTGCCATTGCCAGCCTACATTTTATATCCTCTCTACTTCGACCATCATCAGTTATTTTGCTCCCCAAATAGCAAAACTCCTTTACTACTTTAAGTGCCTCATTTCCTAATCTAATTCCCTCAGCATCGCCCGACTTAATTAGACTACATTCCATTATCCTTGTTTTGCTTTTGTTGATGTTCATCTTATATCCTCCTTTCAAGACACTGTCCATTCCATTCAACTGCTCTTCCAAGTCCTTTGCTGTCTCTGACAGAATTACAATGTCATCGGCGAACCTCAAAGTTTTTATTTCTTCTCCATGAATTTTAATACCTACTCCGAATTTTTCTTTTGTTTCCTTTACTGCTTGCTCAATATACAGATTGAACAACATCGGGGAGAGGCTACAACCCTGTCTTACTCCCTTCCCAACCACTGCTTCCCTTTCATGTCCCTCGACTCTTATAACTGCCATCTGGTTTCTGTACAAATTGTAAATAGCCTTTCGCTCCCTGTATTTTACCCATGCCACCTTTAGAATTTGAAAGAGAGTATTCCAGTCAACATTGTCAAAAGCTTTCTCTAAGTCTACAAATGCTAGAAACGTAGGTTTGCCTTTCCTTAATCTTTCTTCTAAGATAAGTCGTAAGGTCAGTATTGCCTCACGTGTTCCAGTGTTTCTACGGAATCCAAACTGATCTTCCCCGAGGTTGGCTTCTACTAGTTTTTCCATTCGTCTGTAAAGAATTCGTGTTAGTATTTTGCAGCTGTGACTTATTAAGCTGATAGTTCGGTAATTTTCACATCTGTCAACACCTGCTTTCTTTGGGATTGGAATTATTATATTCTTCTTGAAGTCTGAGGGTATTTCGCCTGTTTCATACATCTTGCTCACCAGATGGTAGAGTTTTGTCAGGACTGGCTCTCCCACGGCCGTCAGTAGTTCCAATGGAATTTTGTCTACTCCGGGGGCCTTGTTTCGACTCAAGTCTTTCAGTGCTCTGTCAAACTCTTCACACAGTATCATATCTCCCATTTCATCTTCATCTACATCCTCTTCCATTTCCATAATATTGTCCTCAAGTACATCGCCCTTGTATAGGCCCTCTATATACTCCTTCCACCTTTCTGCTTTCCCTTCTTTGCTTAGAACTGGGTTTCCATCTGAGCTCTTGATATTCATACAAGTCGTTCTCTTATCTCCAAAGGTCTCTTTAATTTTCCTGTAGGCGGTATCTATCTTACCCCTAGTGAGATAGGCCTCTACATCCTTACATTTGTCCTCTAGCCATCCCTGCTTAGCCATTTTGCACTTCCTGTCGATCTCATTTTTGAGACGTTTGTATTCCTTTTTGCCTGTTTCACTTACTGCATTTTTATATTTTCTCCTTTCATCAATTAAATTCAATATTTCTTCTGTTACCCAAGGATTTCTACTAGCCCTAGTCTTTTTACCTACTTGATCCTCTGCTGCCTTCACTACTTCATCCCTCAAAGCTACCCATTCTTCTTCTACTGTATTTATTTCCCCCATTCCTGTCAATTGCTCCCTTATGCTCTCCCTGAATCTCTGTACAACCTCTGGTTCTTTTAGTTTATCCAGGTCCCATCTCCTTAAATTCCCACCTTTTTGCAGTTTCTTCAGTTTTAATCTACAGGTCATAACCAATAGATTGTGGTCAGAGTCCACATCTGCCCCTGGAAATGTCTTACAATTTAAAACCTGGTTCCTAAATCTCTGTCTTACCATTATATAATCTATCTGATACCTTTTAGTATCTCCAGGGTTCTTCCATGTATACAACCTTCTTTCATGATTCTTAAACCAAGTGTTAGTTACGATCATGTTGTGCTCTGTGCAAAATTCGACCAGGCGGCTTCCTCTTTCATTTCTGTCCCCCAATCCATATTCACCTACTACGTTTCCTTCTCTCCCTTTTCCTACACTCGAATTCCAGTCACCCATGACTATTAAATTTTCGTCTCCCTTCACAATCTGAATAATTTCTTTTATTTCATCATACATTTCTTCAATTTCTTCGTCATCTGCAGAGCTAGTTGGCATATAAACTTGTACTACTGTAGTAGGCGTGGGCTTCGTATCTATCTTGGCCACAATAATGCGTTCACTATGCTGTTTGTAGTAGCTTACCCGCATTCCTATTTTCCTATTCATTATTAAACCTACTCCTGCATTACCCCTATTTGATTTTGTGTTTATAACCCTGTAGTCACCTGACCAGAAGTCTTGTTCCTCCTGCCACCAAACTTCACTAATTCCCACTATATCTAACTTCAACCTATCCATTTCCCTTTTTAAATTTTCTAACCTACCTGCCCGATTAAGGGATCTGACATTCCACGCTCCGATCCGTAGAACGCCAGTTTTCTTTCTCCTGATAACGACATCCTCTTGAGTAGTCCCCACCCGGAGATCTGAATGGGGGACTATTTTACCTCCGGAATATTTTACCCAAGAGGACGCCATCATCATGTAATCATACAGTAAAGCTGCATGCCCTCGGGAAAAATTACGGCTGTAGTTTCCCCTTGCTTTCAGCCGTTCGCAGTACCAGCACAGCAAGGCCGTTTTGGTTATTGTTACAAGGCCAGATCAGTCAATCATCCAGACTGTTGCCCTTGCAACTACTGAAAAGGCTGCTGCCCCTCTTCAGGAACCACACGTTTGTCTGGCCTCTCAACAGATACCCCTCCGTTGTGGTTGCACCTACGGTACGGCTATCTGTATCGCTGAGGCACGCAAGCCTCCCCACCAACGGCAAGGTCCATGGTTCATGGGGGGTGCATAACTTAATCATAGCTAACACTTGGTTCAAGAACCACAAAAGAAAGTTGTATACATGGAAGAATCCTGGAGATACTAGAAGAAGGTATCAGATAGATTATATAACGGTAAGACAGAGATTTAGGAACCAGATTTTAAATTGTAATATTTCCGGGGGCAGATGTGGACTCTGACCAAATCTATTGGTTATGAACTGGAGATTAAAACTGAAGAAGCTGCAAAAAGGTGGGAATTTAAGGAGATGGGACCTGGATAAACTGACTAAACCAGAGATTGTACAGAGTTTCAGGGACAGCATAAGGGAACAATTGACAGGAATGGGGGAAAGAAATGCAGTAGAAGAAGAATGGGTAGCTTTGAGGGATGAAGTAGTGAAGGCACCAGAGGATCAAGTAGGTAAAAAGACGAGGGTTAGTAGAAATCCTTGGGTAACAGAAGAAATATTGAATTTAATTGATGAAAGGAGGAAATATAAAAATTCAGTAAATGAAGTAGGCAAAAGGGAATACGAACGTCTCAAAAATGAGATCGACAGGAAGTGCAAAACGGCTAAGCAGGGATGGCTAGAGGACAAATGTGAGGATGTAGAGGTTTGTCTCACTAGAGGTAAGATAGATACTGCCTACAGGAAAATTAAAGAGTCCTTTGGAGAAAAGAGAGCCACTTGTATGAATATCAAGAGCTCAGATGGAAACCCAGTTCTAAGCAAAGAAGGGAAAGCGGAAAGATGGAAGGAGTATATAGAGGGTCTATACTTGAGGATAATATTATGGAAATGGAAGAGGATGTAGATGAAGATGAAACGGGAGATATGATACTGCGAGACAGGCGACATACCCTCAGACTTCAAGAAGAATATAATAATTCCAATCCCAAAGAAAGCAGGTGTTGACAGGTGTGAAAATTACCGAACTATCAGTTTAATAAGTCACAGCTGCAAAATACTTACGCGAATTCTTTACAGACGAATGGAAAAACTGGTAGAAGACGACCTCGGCGACGATCAGTTTGTATCCACAGAAATGTTGGAACACGTGAGGCAATACTGACCCTACGACTTATCTTAGAAAATAGATTAAGGAAAGGCAAACCTACGTTTCTAGCATTTGTGGACATAGAGAAAGCTTTTGACAATGTTGACTGGAATACTCTCTTTCAAATTCTAAAGGTGGCAGGGGTAAAATACAGGGAGCGAAAGGCTATTTACAATTTGTACAGAAACCAGATGGCAGTTATAAGAGTCGAGGGACATGAAAGGGAAGCAGCGGTTGGGAAGGGAGTGAGACAGGGTTGTTGCCTCTCCCCGATGTTGTTCAATCTGTATATTGAGCAAGCAGTAAAGGAAACATAAGAAAAATTCGGAGTAGGTATTAAAGTCCATGGAGAAGAAAAAAAACGTTGAGGTTCGCTGATGACATTGTAATTCTGTCAGAGACAGCAAAGGACTTGGAAGAGCAGTTGAACGGAATGGACAGTGTCTTGAAAGGAGGGTATAAGATGAACATCAACAAAAGCAAAACGAGGATAATGAAATGTAGTCGAATTAAGTCGGGTGATGCTGACGGAATTAGATTAGAAAATGAGACACTTGAAGTAGTAAAGGAGTTTTGCTACTTGGGGAGCAAAATAACTGATGATGGTCGAAGTAGAGAGGATATAAAATGTAGACTGGCAATGGCAAGAAAAACGTTTCTGAAGAAGAGAAATTTGTTAACATCGAGTATTGATTTAAGTGTCAGGAAGTCGTTTCTGAAAGTATTTGTATGGAGTGTAGCCATGTATGGAAGTGAAACATGGACGATAAATAGTTTAGACAAGAAGAGAATAGAAGCTTTCGAAATGTGGTGCTACAGAAGAATGCTGAAGATTAGATGGGTAGATCACGTAACTAAGGGGAGGTATGGAATAGAATTGGGGAGAAGAGGAGTTTGTGGCACAACTTGACTAGAAGAAGGGATCGGTTGGTAGGACATGTTCTGAGGCATCAAGGGATCACAAATTTAGCATTGGAGGGCAGCGTGGAGGGTAAAAATCGTAGAGGGAGACCAAGAGATGAATACACTAAGCAGATTCAGAAGGATGTAGGTTGCAGTAAGTACTGGGAGATGAAGAAGCTTGCACAGGATAGAGTAGCATGGAGAGCTGCATCAAACCAGTCTTAGGACTGAGGACAACAACAACAACAACAACGACTTATGTCTTAAACTTCATCACTACTGCATTGTGATCTGAGTCTACATCTTTCGTTGGGTACATCTTACAATCCAGTATTTGATTTCGGAATTTCTGTCTGACCATGATGTAATCTAACTGAAATCTTTCCGCGTCACCCGGCCTTTTCCAAGAATATCTCCATGTCTTATGATTCTTGAACAGAGTATTCGCTATTACTAGCTGAAATTTGTTACAGATCTCAATAGTCTTTCTCCTCTCTCATTTCTTGTCCCAAGCCCACATTCTCCGGTAACCTTTTCCTCTGCTCCTTCCCCTATAACTGCATTCCAGTCCCGCAAGACTACTATATTTTCATCTCCCATTTCGTACTGAATTACCCTTTCAGTATCCTCACATACTTTATCTCTCCATCTTCAGCGTGTGACGTCGGCATGTATATCTAAACTATCGTTGTCGGTGTTGGTTTGCTGTCGATTGTCGTAAGAACAACACCATCACTGAACTGTTCACAGTAACACACTCTCTGCCCTACCTTCCCATTCATAACGAATCCTACTCCCGTTATACTATTTTCTGCTGCAGTTGTTACTACATTATACTCCTCTGACCATAAAGCCCTGTCTTCTTTCCATTTCACTTCGCTGACACCACTATATCTAGATTGAGCCTTTGCATTTCCCTTTTCAGATTTTGGTGCTTCCCTCCACGTTCAAGCTCCTGAGATTCCACACCCCGACTCGTAGAACATTATTCTTCCGTTGGTTATTCAGTCTTTTTCTCATGGGCACCTGCCACTTGGCAGTTCCCTCCCAGAGATCCAAATGGGGTACTCTTCCAGAAACTAATGGATAGATCATCATGAGACTTTTTCAGTTACAGGCCATATATCCTATGTGTACACGTTACGTGTCTTTAATGAAGTTGTTTCCATTGGCGTGTGCATTCTCATGCCTTTGATCATAGCTGAAACTTCTGCCTTTAGGGGCAAGGACAAGAGAGTGCCTCGAACCTCTGACCTCTCCTCCGCCCTTTTTAACACGGCCGTTGGCAGAATAAGGGTGTCTTCTTATGCTGGAAGTCTTCGGCCGCCATTTCTGACTATTAATCAAAGTTTAAGCGGTGGCTGGTTTAGAACTCGGGCCCGACAACGTTTTGATTACTAATCCACGTAGACCACGGGTGCCTACCCACACTTTGCATTAGCCGTTTAGTTGCACAGTCCACTCACATGACAGACCAACGCCTATGTTCGACGTCAACGTGCAGTAACCACTCACAGACGGCACGTGGCACCACAAGCAGTGGAGGATATGTTTAGCGTGTCGGTGGGACGTGGAAAACAGCGCAGTCGTTGTAATGTGGAAACGGAGTGATTTAGCTGATGTCGAAAAGTGCATGATTATTGGCTTTCAGGTCAAGGATGGAAGCATTTCTAAAACGGCTGGATTTGTAAGCTGTTCAGATAGTGCCGTGGTTAAAGTATACTATGCATGGCAAATGGCGCTATCCAAAACCGGTGCCGAGGCAACTGTGATGCACCACAGACCATAGACGACTGGGGTGAACAATGGCTGCGGAGAGGTATTTCGGCGCAGAGATGTGCAACTGTTGAGCAACTAACGCCCAGATGGACCAAGGAGTTACCAACAGTGACTCCTCAACGACCGTTCAGCGAACATTGGTGCATGTGGGCCTCTGTAGCATGCGCCTGGTTCATGCACCCTTGCCAACTGGTGTTCATCGGGAAGTGGTCTTTTCAGATGAATCACGTTTTATGCTCCTAGGACGGGTTGCCGTTGTTGGGTATGGCGTGAAACGTCTTAAAGCAAACAAGGGGCTGAGGGGAGAGGGGGGTGCGTTATTTTTCTGGGGAATGTTTTCGTGGCGTTCCCTGGGTGATCTCGTCGCTCTAGACGTCTCAGCACACCAACACAAGTACGCATCTAACTTGGGGACCATGCCCACCCCTGCATGCAGTTTTTTATTCCTCGGCATGATGGCGTCTACCAGCAGGACAATGCAATGTGTCATACAGTTCGCAGTGTACGTGCGTGATTCCAAGAGCACTTGGATGAGTTTACCGTACTCCCCTGTCCAGAAAACCTAGCAAACCTACTCAAGAATCTATGGGACCACCTTGACCGGACTGTTCGCGCTATGGATCCTCAACCGAGAGACTTGGCGCAGCTGGTCAGGGCACTGGTTCCACGCCCTGTCGGTAACTTCCAGATTCTCACTGACTCTCTTCCCGCACGTCTCGCAGCAGTCCGCAATGCAAAAGGCGGTCGTTCAGGCTTCTCACAGATGGTCGCATTTGTGTGACTGGTCGGTATTTATACATACCAGCCCAAATGCTGTCGGCCTACCAATGACGACGAAGAATCATGTAACGACTTTATAGCGACAGCATTTTAATACGAGCTAGAATATATCGGTAAATAAAAGCTCATCACTATTCCTTGTTGGCCAACGGCCTTGCCGCAATGGTAACACCGGTTCCCTTCAGATTGCCGAAGTTAAGCGCTGTCGGGCTGGGCTAGCAAATGGATGGGTGACCATCCGGTCTGCCGAGTGCTGTTGGCAAGCTGGGTGCACTCAGACGTTGTGAGGCAAACAGAGGAGCTACTTGATTGAGAAGTAGCGACTCCGGTCCCGGAAACTGTCATACGGCCGGGAGAGCGGTGTGCTGACCACATGCCCCTCCATATCCGCATCCAGTGACGCCTATGGTCTGAGGATGACACGGTGGCCGGTCTGTACCATTGAGCCTTCATGGCCTGTTCGGGAGGAGTTACTATTCATTGTTATACCTCCATTATTTCTCGCCACGAATATACCATTACGATTTTTTTTTCCTTCTCGAGTGGGACAACTAACGACCAAGCGCAAATTTCAATTCCTTATTCTCTCTTCTATTCTTTTCTTCATTACTCTTTCATCTGTTCACTATATTTTTCCTTCCTGTGTTCGACCACTTCACAGCACTTTTTTCTTTTTACTCTCTTACCTTACATTCCTTCCAAATTCAACACTTTTCCTCTAAACACTTCTGTATCATTTCTTTTTTAGGTTTGATATTGTTTTTTCTACATCATTTTTTACTTCATTGATCCAACAGAAATCCCCACAGGTAACGCCTAGACGTGCAACCTGAATGGAGCCACAAGCCAACTTTGAAAGTTCAGCTCAACGTATGTTTCCACTATCAGCCGCAATGTTGAAACAAGAAAGTCCATCTGAATGTACGCAGTTGCATGCGTTTGCAATTACACTGAGGTTCACTCAATCCAGCAATCATTCATGTCCAAGACAGTTGGTTACTGAGCTGTAGTCGATTTACTTTAAGTTTTAGAATCACCTTACGTTGTGCTTTCATTACATTACTGTATTCAAATTGCTTACTTACTCCCTTACTTCAATTAATCACAAGCACAACAATATTACTCAGTGTAAAGAGAAAACATATAAACAGAAACACAGTATTAATGAGAAAAGGACCATAGAAATAAAAGGTCAGTCTCGGCAGTGTAAGGTACTTAAACAGATCATCCACAAGATGGGAACTTTGAATTAAAAAATTTGTTACATAAAAATTTATAGAAGTAATTAGAAATGGAAACTTATGACACTAAACCACTATAACAGTGCATTCAGTAAATAATTCTAGTTGCTCAAGCAACCAGCTGCAGGCCCTCCTCACTAAACACCAAGACCTGCTGCCTGAAATCAGCTTTACACAATGGTTTACAACAGTAAGGACACGAATTTCTAATATATACATAAAATAAAACAATTACCATACAAGAAATATTTCAACAAACCACTGAGTTAGCATAAAAGGCCATTTGAAAGAAAAGCCACCCGACATCGGGACTATAAGTGACCCACAAATGAATAATTAATTTACGTGATAAAACACATAGCGCACAAACGTACTGAGATTAGCACGAACATTTAAGAAAATATCTCTAAAACATGAAATTTTAAAGAAAGCCGGCGAGTACACCAACGGCTCAGATCTAAAATAATATTTGTAACAGCTTCATTAACTGTTATCCGCTCTGTTAAGAAAGGAAGTAAGATTAGGGTTCAACGTCCACTCGACATCGAGGTAATTAGAGACGGAACACAAGCTCGGATTAGGGCAGTATGGGGAAGTAAACCGACCGCTCCCTCTCAAAGGAACCATTCCAACATTTTCGTGGAGCGATATAGGAAAATCACTAAAAAACTAAATCTGGATGGCCGGACGTGGATCTGAACCGTCATCTTCTGGAATGAGAGTTCAGTATGCTAACCACTGTGCCACCTCGCTCGGTACCGTTCTGTTCTCAAACTACCGGCAGCCACAGTTGTGAATTAAATGAGCGAGAATACACTTTAAATCAATAACAAACAAATCTGAATGAGGCCTGTGACCGCTACTTTACAATTTCAAACGAACAACAAATTTTTTCCAAACCAATGTCGCTGTACAAGCAGCAGAACAAAGTGCCCTAACATTACCCGGAAGCGGGTTCCTAACAGCTCATTGCAAGTACAGCATAACACTGACGACGTTAAGGGAAAGCACCACTTTCAAGCACTTATCTCACGGCGAAGTCAGGACATCATTTACATGTAAGCTGGTGGGTACTCACTGTTTTCAAAATGCTGCGCTGTAGAGCATCCACAAATAGGATCCATGAGCCAATTATCCGTCCACTGCGAGTGTTCGACAACCATGAAGGCAGATTTAGCAGACGCTTTCATGTAGCCAAACTGAGTCCAGAAAACTTCAAACACTCCTTTTACTTGAACAGTGAACGCCACTGCACACCACGGCCAAATTGGCCACTCCAGTTAAAGTTCCCGGTGGCAATGGGTACGCAGCACACCCTACCTCAGTAATGCCCCACCCCACAACGGGCCTGGAGCACTTTATCCACTCAAAAAGAAAGCATTCAAAACTGGCCAATACTTCAGCCAAGACGCAAGGACGAGCGGTCTGAGACGCCTTGTCATGGCTCACGCGGCGGCCCCCCGTCAGAGGTTCGAGTCCTCCCTCGGGCATGGGTGTGTGTGTTGTCCTTAGCGTAAGTTAGTTTAAGTTAGATTAAGTAGTGCGTAAGCCTAGGGACCGATGACCTCAGCAGTTTGGTCCCATAGTCCTTCCCACAAATTTCCAAATTTTCCGACCGCGCCGACTGCCAGTCCTCGAGCCTGCCCGTGTACCAACTTGAACTACTCATGGAAAGACTCGCCCGCCTCCTAGCGGACAGCAATACCAGTTACAGTTACATGGTGTGCTGAATGTCATATCTAATAAAAATCAGAATGAAACACAGTCACGCTACGGTCGCAGGTTTGAATCCTGCCTCGGGCATGGATGTGTGTGATGTCCTTAGGTTAGTTAGGTTTAAGTAGTTCTAAGTTCTAGGGGACTGATGATCTCAGAAGTTAAGTCCCATAGTGCTCATAGCCATTTTTGAAACACAGTCAGTTTCGATTCCCTGGCATGGAAAAACTTGATAAACCCACAAAACTATAAACATTATATGAAAGGCGGATTGACTACCACCTTTCAGCTACTTATACCACAAATATCTGAAGGTCTTTTTGGTTAATCTACTGTCCTCCATTCGATATAAATGTCCAAAGAATACCAGTCATTTCATTCTCATTACGTCTGATATAATTCCTATGTTTCGATAAGTTTTATCACTACTATGCAATTTCCAACCTTCCGAAGCTTTTCGTGGGGCTAATATTGTGCTAATTACACCTTTCTAGTACTTCTAAATAATGTTAATTATAGTTTACTGTTAGATATTCACTTGCATATAGACTTTCTGGTTTCACTACTGCGTTGTAGTGCCTTATTTGCATTCCCAGGCCGGCCGAGGTGGACGAGCGGTTCTAGGCGCTACAGTCTGGAACCGCGCGACCGCTACTGTTGCATGTTTGAATCCTGCCTCGGGCATCGATATGTGTGATGTCCTTAGGTTAGTTAGGTTTAAGTAGTCCTAAGTTCTAGGGGACTGATGACCTCAGTAGTTAAGTCCCGTAGTGCTCAGAGCCATTTGAACCATTTTGCATTCCCAGCCAGCCAGTTTTCCTGTGCTCGCATTTCCCATTTTTGTATCTTTTTTTTACAGCAATTTTTTCCAAACCATTTTCTCGGATTACCTCCCCAAGATACTTAAATTTTTTAACCTTCACAATTTGGTCAATATCTGTTTTCAGAAATTTCGGTGTGTTCTTAATGTTTCTAAAAAACTGATTTTTTTTTTTTACAGAAACTATTAAGTCTTTCCTACTGGCCATTTCTTCTAAAACATTAATTTGTGTTACAGCAGATGTCACATTCTCAGAAAGAATAGCAAAGTGACCTGCAAATGCGACACAGTTTATTCCAATGTATCTGTTTCCTCTATCAATGCCTTATTGATGAAATTACTACTGTTGGTCCCAGAATGAGATTTTCACCCTGCAGCGGAGTTTGCGCTGATATGGAACTTCCTGGCTCATCAGTGAATATTTATTTGAAGTGGAGTTACACTATGTGATCAAAAGTATCCGGAAAATCCCAAAAACATACGTTTTTGATTTTAGACGCAATGTGCTGCCACCCACTGCCAGGTACTCCACATCAGCGACCTCAGTAGTCATTAGACATCGTGAGAGAGCAGAATGGGGCGCTCCGCGGAACTCACAGACTTCGAACGTGGTCAGGTGAGTGTATGTCATTGTGTCATACGTCTGTACACGAGACTTCCACACTCCTAAACATCCCTAGGTCCACTGTTTCCGATGTGATAGTGAAGTGGAAACGTGAAGGGACACGTACAGCACAGAAGCGTACAGCCCGACCTCGTCTGTTGACTGACAGAGACTGCTGGCAGTCGAAAACGGCCGGCCGGAGTGGCCTTGCGGTTCTAGGCGCTACAGTCTGGAACCGCGTGACCGCTGCGGTCGCAGGTTCGAATTCTGCCTCGGGCATGGATGTGTGTGATGTCCTTAGGTTAGTTAGGTTTAAGTAGTTCTAAGTTCTAGGGGACTGATGACCACAGCAGTTAAGTCCCATAGTGCTCAGAGCCATTTGAACCATTTGAGTCGAAGACGGTCGTAGTGTGTAATAGGTAGACATCTATACAGACCATCACACAGAAATTCCAAACTGCGCCAGGATCCACTGCAAGTACTATGACAGTTAGGCGGGAGAAGAGAAAACTTGGATTTCGTGGTCGAGCGGCTGCTCATAAGCCACACATCACGCCAGTAAATTCGAAATGACGCCTCGCTTGGTGTAAGGAGCGTAAACATTGGACGACGAACAATGGAAAAACGTTGTGTGGAGTGACGAATCACGGTACAAAATGTGGCGATCCGATGGCAGGGGTGTGGGTATGGCGAATTCCCAGTGAATGTCATCTGCCAGCGTGTCCGGTGGTGTTATAGTGTGGTTGTGTTTTTCATGGAGAGGGCTTGCACCCCATGTTGTTTTGCGTGGCACTATCACAGCACAGGCCTACATTGAAGTTATAAGCACCTCCTTGCTTCCCACTGTTGAAGACCAATTCGCGGATGGCGTTTGCATCTTTCAACACAATCGAGCACCTTTTCATAACGCACGCCTTGTGACGAAGTGGTTACACGAGAATAGCATCCCCGTAATGAACTGGCCTGCACAGAGTACTGACCTGAATCGTATAGAACACCTTTGGGATGTTTTGGAACGCCGACATCGTGCCAGGCCTCACCGACCAACATCGATACCTCTCCTCAGTGCTGCACTCCGTGAAGAATGGACTGCCATTCCAGAAGAAACCTTCCACCACCTAATTGAACGTATGCCTGAGAGAGTGGAAGTTGTCATCGAGGCTAAGTGTGGGCCAACACCATACCGAATTCCAGCTTTACCAATGTAAGGCGCCACGAACTTGTAAGTCATTTTGAGCCAGGTGTCCGTATACGTTTGATCACATAGTATATGTCAACTAATCTTTTGCTTCCATTTCCAGATTTCTACGGTGACAGATCCCTCTGGCCACCTTCCATCCATTTATCACTAGCAACGAGGACGTAATATTTGGCTCGAATACAATAGCTGCCGGCTCGCATCATAACGCATGTATACTGCAGTCGTGCGAAAGGCGAGGAGAATGTGCGACGCGTTGGGTGTATGCTTCTATCGTCAAATCTAAATATTACAGCTGTCGGGAGACGAGGTAAAGGGCGATTGATTGGGTTCTGTAATGAAGTTTGAAGAGATGGGTGCGAAATTAAATTCATTTTTCCGGGCCGGCCGCTTGAGGCGATAAATCCAATAAAGCTTTCGCTGTCTGCTGGAGGCACGAAAGCAGTGGATCTGCCTGGCGCCTTTATATAGCGAGAGAGGACTCAGCACAGGCCCAGAGTACAACTGAGGAGCAGAGAGAACGACGTCAAAAGTCCGAGTCTGAACTACGATTCAGAAGTGAGCGTACAACGTAAGTTGATAATTAAGTTTCAGAACGTATTGGGAATATGCGAAACCGTCCTAAATGAAGACTAACATTGCGGCTGGCATGCATTGTCGGAATTGGAAAGTCTTACACCATGGAGAATGAGTCAACTATTTATCACACTTTGAGATGACGTTCATCACATAAACCTACATTCCATTCGGAAGTGATGTCCATCATCAACATCAGCAAGAGGCGTGATCCCTATAAGGATGAATACATCCTTGTATTCTTTGTAGCATGAATGGAGACAAACTCACAATGTCATACAAAGCATTTTTTTCTCATGCCTGAATCATGGGCTGTGTCAGTTCCTGAGGACTGCCCGCTCCAGGCTGTTATGAAAGTATACGTCTTCCCATAGCATGCCCCATAAGCGACGAATCAGGAAACTGTGAAGGCCAGTCAAGTACTCACATGTTCCTCAATGTGACTTTGGTGTGAACTTCAGTGTGGGTCCTTGTATCATCTTGCAAGAATATGGCATAGGTCATCGAGTTTATTACAACAGGATTTACCAAAACTTTCCACATACTGACGAGTATTGAGTCTCCCTTACACAATTACCAAATCCTGCTGTCATATCCGACTTATTCCTCACAATGTAGCTCCAGGAGTTGGAGAGGTATGGGTCTGGAGAATCGCTGCTTCAATTTTCACCAGGTCGTATCTGGACCCATTGGTGTTGACCTGACCGCCGTAACTGGAAGCGTTACACGTCGCTGAACGCCACAGAATTTCCCAGTAGTCTATGGTTCTACGCCATACAAGTCCCTGTTGACCATGGTATAGTATCAGTGGTAAACCGTCCAGATATGCAAATCGATGCCAATCGATACCGCAGACATTAGTGAGGGCTCGCCGCAATTCGCAACGATATATGGGAGATTCTTCTGAAGACCACACCTCCCCTCTCAGCACAGCAGAGCCCTCACACTGAACACATACCGTTCTTCATCTGTAAGAACGATTTCTTCTATATTGAAAATATAGCTAGCAAGAGATCTGCTCCAGTTCGAGACCTCAGCTACAGCAGTCGACATCACTGAGTAGGATTGTGACTGTTAAAGTTTCGGATGAAATGTACTTTGTAAATGTCGCATTTTGTACTGTAAGAAAACAGTTTGTTATCAAGTGGTGCTTTGCTAGTCCATGGCTTCTGTGGCAAAGGACTGTGTCAGAGTTAAGTTAATCTGTTATTCATCTAGATAATAAAGCTAAATAATATTTTATGTGTCCTAGTGTGATGAGCCTTCTTCCAGAGCAATCAAAGTGCCCACAGTTCTGGCCAGGGGAAAGTAGTTTTGCCTGGTCGCAACAAAAATATGCAGCAACTCGTCAGCTCAACCCAGCTTCCAATAATCCCTAACGCTTCGTGGTAACACTCTTACCCGGATTTCAAACGTTGTCATCCATCTGTTCTTCAACATGGCACGATCTTCTCGTGGTCCAGTCCTTATAGAAGGATCTGTGCCTACTCTCCTTCCTACACTGTTGTACTGAGTCCAAATCGTCAACATTTGCTATGCTTCATGGCACTACACCAACTGTATGCGCAATCTGTCGACATGATGTTCGCATGTCCATCATGCCAATGATTCCACCGTTCTCAGACTCCGAAAGATGACTATAGGCAGCATGGGTACATCCTTTGGGCAGGCTGTGTTGCTTTCTCCACCTCATAAATTCTAATAGCGTTAGGCTCACTTATAGCTGGTATGTACTCATACTATTCTTCATCTGTAAGAACGATTTCTTCTATACTGAAAATAACCTCATACAAGGAATAAAGTTTAATCAGCATGTCCTATAGACACGGAAATATTGGAGTATCAATTTGGTAGCTTTCGGTCAAGGTGTTCGTGGTGAGACCATTTCCATTACAATCCGGATATCAGAGAGGCAAATTAATGATTCCTGTTTCAACGAAATATTAGTACTGAATACAGTGTAGAAAAGGTGTGGTCTCTAATTGGCTGGGAGGACGACCGTTATTACGGCATGTGCTTCACCTGGTTGAGTGTAGACATTCACTCACGATTTGTTGAACAGTCTGAGTTTTCAGTTACAAGAAGTATGGTACAATAAGTTCGCATAAGTATTTCTAGGCCCTTTTAGATATATAAGGCACTTTCTTTTACTCGCGTGTGTAAGGTACATGGGAGATATGAGGTAGTTGTCACGGTTGTGATCTTTTCCACAGGGAGTTCTGTACCTGAAAACATGGTATAAATCTCTTTGGCAACCAGAGTTAATGTTATTTGCAGATGTCACTTGCTTCTTGCCTGGGGCCAATGAGATATATGGGCCCTGAAACGAACTTGTGACGTCACATTAGTAGGCTTGTCCGCCACACTTCGGGAATGCTGAGCTCCATGTGGGGCCCATGGGAAATACATATTTAACTGAAAAGGTACCGGCTAAAGTTCTTAATTATGTCGTGTGCTAAAAAGAACTTGCATGCATTTAAACGAGGAGTCAAGAAGTATTAAACTCGTCTGAAACTTACTCGCTCCCCGCCGAAGACGCTGCTGGCACTCATAAGACCACCAGTGTCACGTGTTGTGACGTATGTCCCACGGCCTGTTTTTCTCGTGGTCCTCCCTTCTGGCCAGGCAAGCTCATTACGTCACTGTTTTGTTGGCGGGAATAGTGTGGGGACTTATCATCGGGATGCTGTCTTTCCATGTCTGTGCGTATGGAGCGATATAACAAGTACCAGTTCTGCATTTGCCGCCATGACTAACATCCTCGCAACATTTTTAAGTAAATATTTTTTCACGTGTTGTTACAGGGAGACTAAATTTATGTTTACCAAATCTTTCTCTTGATAGCCATCTCACGATTGCCGAAAGTGTATTCAAGAAACTCTCATATCAGAAGTTAAATGGATTGTGTCAACGGATTTTTCTTTTCTCTTCTTAACATTATCGTGATTGGCATACCGGACGGTTCAAACCCGCGTCCGGCCAACCAGATTTAAGTTCTCCGTGATTTCCCTAAATCCAGCCAAATGACGGGATGGTTCCTTTGAAATGACACTGCCGATTTCTTCCCCGTCCTTGCCACAAGCCGAGCTTGTGCTCTCTAATGACCACGATGTCGACAGGACGTTAAACCCAATGGTCCTTCCTTCCTTCTTAACATTATCCAAGAAGTACACGAAGCAGTTTTATTTTTCCACTCTTGTAGCCAAGAGATTTTTAGTGTCAACATTGTTTAACAGAGACTTGTTCCTACTTTCAAATATTAACTTTGTAACCGCCATTACTTTCTTGATTAAAGTAGAGGAATTAAAATTAAGTAGGATGTGACTCATTTGATCCAGATTTCCATACTTCCTCTTGATGAGTAAAAGCATAATTAGTATGACCATTCTTAAACACATTGCTCAGTGAATACAAAACACCTTCCATAACTCTCAACAGATCGTCAGCCTTATGAGCTTATGGCCCTAGGTACCCATCGTTGCTTCACTGACCAACAATAAACGACAGATGACAGCGGAACAAGTTCTTTGGCTTAATCTTGGTAAAACCTCACAGGTTTCATCTAGGAAAAGATGCCTTTCCATTTTTGGCAGTAGATCTACACTTACGGCGCACGTAGTATTAGGCATCAAATGTACTTCGCGATACTTTGTGCTGGACTCCTGAGTGCAATTGATTAGCAAAGATAGGACCTGCACCATTTAAAACTACCTGTACAACAGTCAACCATTGATGCCATTTATGTGATGTATTTTCATTTTCCGTAAGGGTAACAGATTTGCATACGCAGCGTTGACGAAAAGTAATTTGAAATCAAAAATGATGCAAAAATACATTTCAAAGAAGTCACGGCAAACGATATTGCGGTGATGTAAATCGTCACGCCTGCTGTTAACTCTCAGTTTTATCCCCGTGAATATATCGTTATACCGTTTGGGCGAGATATCCTTGACAGTATTGAGAGTCCTACCGTTCAGATGGCCTATCTCAATCTTCACTCTGTATTTATAACTGCTCTGGATTGGTAAACGCTACGATTTCTACTTCGATACAATGGAAATGAAATGAGACTTTGGCGTCATTGGCCGGGAGGCCCCTTACGGGGCACGTCCGGCCGCCTTGGTGCAGGTCTTATTGCATTCGACGCCACATTGGGCGACCTGCGCGCCGGATGGGGATGAAATGATGATGAAGACAACACAACACCCAGTCCCTGAGCGGAGGAAATCCCCGACCCAGCCGGGAATCGAACCCGGGCCCCTTAGGACGGCAGTCCGTCACGCTGTCCATTCAGCTATCGGGGGTGGACACTTCGATACAATGACTTAATTTTACGTTCTCACTTTTGGACCTGTAGCACTGTATCTTCCCTACGGTCCTGATAATACTGTAATCTCTCTTGCGGATGTTCCATTATATACCTAGCTCATCAACTCATCTACACTTACTGGTTAGACAACAGCCATATTTACTATCCGGTTGAATACGTTTGGTGCTTCCATTTTCGATGTGCTTCGTAAAATTTTTTGATGTACGTAAATTGGTAACTTTTAAAGTCTAATACTAAATTTTGGGTAAATGCAAAACCATTGGGTATTTGGTGAGCGATGTATTATGCAAAAATGAATGTGAGTTAACCAATAGTATATCGTAAAATATGTGAGGACATCACACAATGCCGACGTTTATTTAAGCGCAGACAGCTTAGGGACAGCAGCATTTGATTAGGACTCAGTCAGTAATGTGTTAGTTAACGAGTCAGTTGGTGACAGGAACAGTTATGACCCGATGAGTTATTTTGTGATTAAATTGGTGATGGTCTAACACTGCCACACACTAATCGTAACAGTTAATAAAAACAGTCTACTACTCGGTGGAATTTTGTCTTCGGGCTCGAATCCTTATTAAAAATTACAAGCTATGATATTTGAGTTCTACGGCAGTTACAAAACTCACCCACAGATCTGAAGACTTAATTATGTCAACATCTTCAACAATGAACAAGATAAGTAATTTTATCTTTTATCCGAAGATTCAATGGAAAATGATAAAATAATTTTATTTTTAATTCATTTAACAATAGTTCCCGTCTCCTTTGAGAATGTATTAAGCGTAATTAACTCGCGTTGACAACGACTGTAGCCATTCAGGGAACGGTAACTGTAGAAATCAGGGAATGGCAAGTGTAACCACTCTTTAGAGAGTGGTTATACAGAAACGAGTATTAGATTAAATTCTGTAACACAAAATCACCTAAGAGCAAAAAAACGGTACTAGTATTAGGAAGTAATAGTTAGTTAAAATTTTACAATCAGTAGATATTCGAAATAGAGTAACGCAAAGTAGTACAAAAAGGGAATCCAAGGAAGACATAACAGAGCTGCGAGAAGTTATCACAAAGATGGCAAATTCTTTTTGGTGTGTGTGTTAGTGGTGCTTTGCACAATATGGTGATGTACAAATTACATAAGTGCTGGATATATTTTGTAATATTCTAAAAATACAATCCTGCAACTTCGCAACAAAATCGCGCGGAATTTTCGACGGCAGCAACATACCAAAAATATTTCGCCACAGTGGAAGAATAAAAATCGAAAACTGACGATTAGAATGCTCTCTGCCCCTGAGTCAGGGATTTGCTCTGTTTAACAGATTCGTTTGAGAAGGACAAGAAGCGTCCCTGTAGCATTCCTTGTGAAGTTCCATAACACGGTAAAATGCATCTTATCATTACTGGGTGTCGCGTCATTAGCTGAGGCAACGGCGAATACAGTTTCCGCATCTAGTTGTAAGCTTCTTCACTATTGAAACTATTGTCGTAAAAAGATAGCCGGCAATCAGAGCGAGGGCGAGAGCGCTTTGGTGTGAAAGATTGTAGCAGCAGTATGGGCTGGTATGTTATATACTGCGCGATCGCTAAGCCCTTTGATGTAGATAAAGTGAAATGTCGAATATTGCGGAATCAATTTAGGATTATTTCATTTGATTTTAGTGGCAAATAGGAATTTCGTTTTCCTTGTGGTTATTGCAGACCACAATAACAAAGAATAAATGTCAGTTATTCATATACATCGGTTGGGACTTAAATAGTGGCAACACTGCTGTGGAGACACTATGCAATGGAATCTACTATTGTCGCTGATAGTACGCGTTGTTGACATACCTACCTCACCTCCGAGCAAATAGACTTGCCCGTCCCACGTCACCTGTGTGCGCACAATCGAGGGTAACACAATCACTTGTGAGCGAGCGGCCTAACGTAACGGTGTCACAACGTTTTCGAAACAGGAACAACGGAGTTGGATCAAGATTGGATGTGCCGCACAGAACAGTGGCACGTTGGGTAAAAGCCTTCAACGAAGGTCGGCAAACTGCGGCAGACATGCATCGGGCAGGTCGTTCTAGCGTCTCTGAAGAAGAAGTGCATGCTGTTGCCGCGTTAGTGGACAGTGATCGACGCCATACGATTCGTGAGGTCGCCCACGAAACCGGATTAGCGCATACGACTGTGCTTCGCATCCTGAAGGAACGCCTGGGCATGCGAAAAATTGCATCACGACGGGCTCCGCATGACTTGACGGAAATGCGGAAAAGGATGCGTTACGACGCTGCCCAGACGCACTTGGAGCGCTATGAGCGCGTAGGAGAGGCGTTCTTACGCCGTATCGTAACACTGGATGAAGACATGGGCCGCATCGTAAGAGCAAAAACTGAAACGCCAATCCAACGAATGGCGTCATTACGGGCCGCTGCGAAAGTCGAAAGCACGTCAGAGCCCCATTATGATGAACGTTATGGTGATTCTCGTGTACGACTGTGATGGTGTTATCCTAACGCATTACGTTCCTCCACGGCAGACTGTCAGTGCACAGTATTACTGTTCGTTTTTGGAGCATCACCTGCCTCCAGCTTTGCGAAAGAAGCGGCGACACTTTCTGCGCAACCCAAGCATCATTCTGCACGACAATGCGCGGGCGCATACAGCGCAAGCTGTGGCTACTCCGTTCGATCGATGGGACTGGGAAGCATTGTACCATCCACCATACTCCCCGGACTTTAAGTCCTTGTGACTCTGATTTGATTCCGAAGAGGAAGGAACCACTTCGTGGCATTCGCTTCGGAACTGTTGCAGAGATTCGACAGGCCGCTCCATTCGCACCTTCAACAGAACAGGCTCTGCTAACGGTATACTACGCCTTCCACATCGCTGGCAACGGGTTCTACACAACGCTGGTGACTACTTTGAAGGACAGTAACAGGTGCAAACATGTAACTCTTTTGTATCGGTTGTGAATAAATAGTTGCCACTATTTAAGTTCCTGGATTCCATAGGAAGATGAACTTGATAAGTTCTGATTTCGCTTACTGTGGCGTGAATGGGAGTGCCGTTTAAGGAATCTGCCTTGTTTTCACCAAAATTCTGCTGTGCTACATTCGAAATCTTACGCAGTTTTTCAGACGATGCACTGTGCTGCAGCTGACATTTCGAAAGTTCCAGATTTTTGTTTTGCTATTGTAGGATTTTTTCATATCAAAGCCTGTGCACAATTTAATTGGTCAGTTGGTTACGTAATTATTACATCGCGCACTAAAGAATCGGAATGGAACCGTTCATAGTTGTGTTTTTCACACAAAAATCGACTCTTACGGGTCAGCCGTTTGAGATCAGATGGCCATGAAGCATGTGATTGATGCAATTTCTTATGAAAACATATAAATGTGAGCCCAATGCTCCAACACGTGTTTGCTGTTCATATTGCTTGGAGAGGAAACTATAGTTCTCAGACAGATCTAAACACTCAGGTTTATCGACTGGACGTAATTCTTGTAGAAGACACAGTATTTGGGATTAGTAGATAGCATAAAAGTATTTTGTTCAGTGGCGTCGGCTGTGCTAGTCGCATAAAAGTGTAACTGCAGACGTCTGTAGTGTAAAGCCCAGTCTTCATCTTCTCGACTAAACGGCGTGAATGATGACGGCAGATGCTTCTCCGGCTTGATGAGTTGTTGCAGTATAAGCTGTTGCTGCTGTTGTTCCAGAATTTGCTTTTATATTACTCCCTGTCGTGCGTTGCATTGCGTTTGAAGATGCAACTGCTGCTGCCACAGTTTCATGGATTCTAGATACTTCATCATTGAACTTATACTTCGTCCTCACACACACACTCTTTAAGTTCGCGTCATTGTTGCACGTGCTACAGTGTGATGCACTCCATTACACATAAAATATGGATACACCATAATCACAGTCCACACCGGATCGTTGTAAATTGTGGAACACACGGAGAGAATAATGCAGATAGTCCAGGGTCAAGCAATCTGGTAAAAATACGTAGAACATCAGTCCAAAATGTAGTGCAGTTGAAATCCAGTAAACAACGAGGTCAATATAGTATGGTGTAATCGAGGTAGAAATTTCAGCACAGACGCCCGGATTTTATCTCTACTCGATGTGACAGCGTGCTGGAGTGTGTTACCGACTGCCGATTCGTAGAACATTACCCGTTTATTGATTATTAAATATTTTTCTCGTGGTGTTCCTCCTCTTGGCAGTTCCATCACAAAAATCTTACTGAGGGATAATCGGGAATCTTTCATCAATGGAGGAATCACTATGAAACTTTTTCAATTACAGGCCACATGTCCCGTGGATGCCCTTTGTGTATCATCCATGCAGTGGTTTCCATTGCCTTCTACATGCTCATGCTAAAACGTAAATCTGCCTGTTAAGCTTATTCTTAACAGCTTTACTATAAACCTTTTAACTATAACCTGAATGACTCAAAAATGGTTCAAATGGTTCTGAGCACTATGGGACTTGACAGCTATGGTCATCAGTCCCCTAGAACTTAGAACTACTTAAACCTAACCAACCTAAGGACATCACACAACACCCAGTCATCACGAGGCAGAGAAAACCCCTGACCCCGCCGGGAATCGAACCCGGCCTGAATGACTGTTCTTACACTCGCCATCGTTTTATCGAAATAGATACTGTCACATTTCAGCATCTCACTAATTCGATGACAAGTTGTCTCTACTACTGATCGTATACACATTCAGAAATCTATTTATTATCCCTTACGTCTATTGAAATAGAAATCGTCTGCAATAACAAACAATTGTGATCATTCCGATGCCCTTCACATTATTAATGCAGTTCTTACAAAGAGCCTTATAGTATCAGCTATTACATAGAGCTGCAGTCACATGTTAACTGACTGCGATGACATTATCAACTTCACCTCTGTCATATCACCTACAACAAAAACACACATGTGCATCACCACCGGGTATAAAAACTTTAAATTGCAAATGATTATAACCCGTTTAACGGATCAACATTTATTTATACTAAAGTGATACATCTGTTAACTGCGAGAAAGTTTTTATTGCTGTATACACTATTATATGCATGCAGTATGCCAGTCGGTGCCGTTTTGAAATGCAAAGGAGTGTGACTTTTGGTATGTTCCAACTAAGGCTGTGGAAACTTCCCCGAGAGATCTTCCGCTGTAGATAAATAAAAGGTTGATTCTAGATATTGCTACTAATCATTAACGAATACACCTTGGGTCTGAGGTGACGTTACCGAATGTGTCGAACAAATGTAGCTGCTTCATTTTATACTGGAATGTAAGGTAACTGGTTGCGAGCGATAACGAGGCTTTTGCTGTAATGCACAAGTACACTATTGGCCATTAAAATTGTTACACCAAGAAGAAATGCAGATGATAAACCGGTATTCATTGGACAAATATATTACACTAGAACTGACATGTGATTACATTTTCACGCAATTTGGGTGCATAGATCCTGAGAAATCAGTACCCAGAACAACTACCTCTGGCCGTAATAACGGCCTTGATACACCTGGGCGTTGAGTCAAACAGAGCTTGGATAGCGTGTACAGGTACAGCTGCCCATGCCGTTTCAACACGATACCACAGTTCATCAAGAGTAGTGACTGGCGTATTGTGACGGGCCAGTTGCTCGGCCACCATTGACCAGACGTTTTCGATTGGTGAGAGATCTGGAGAATGTGCTGGCCAGGGCAGCAGTCGAACATTTTCTGTATCCAGAAAGGACCGTACAGGACCTGTAACATGCGGTCGTGCATTATCCTACTGAACTGTAGGATTTCGCAGGGATCGAGTGAAGGGTAGAGCCACGGGTCGTAACACATCTGAAATGTAACGTCCACTGTTCAAAGTGCCGTCAATGCGAACAAGAGGTGACAGAGACGTGTAACCAATGGCACCCCATACCATCACGCCGGGTGATACGCCAATATGGCGATGACGACTAAACGCTTCCAATGTGCGTTCACCGCGATGTCGCCAAACACGGATGCGACCATCATGATGCTGTAAACAGAACCTGGATTCATCCGAAAAAATGACGTTTTGCCATTCGTGCTGCAGGTTCGTCGTTGAGTACACCATCGCAGGCGCTCCTGTCTGTGATGCAGCGTCAAGGATAACCGCAGCCATGATCTCCGAGCTGATAGTCCATGCTACTGCAAACGTCGTCAAACTGTTAGTGCAGATGGTTATTGTCTGGCAAACGTCCCCATCTGTTGACTCAGGGATCGAGACGTGGCGGCACGATCCGCTACAGCCATGCGGATAAGATGCCTGTCATCTCGACTGCTAGTGATACGAGGCCGTTGGGATCCAGCACGGCGTTCCGTATTCCCCTCCTGAACCCACCGATTCCATATTCTGCTAACAGTCATCGGATCTCGGCCAAAGCGAGCAGCAATGTCGCAATACGCAATACGATAAACGGCAATCGCGATACGCTACTATCCGACGTTTATCAAAGTCGGAAACGTGGTGGTACTCATTTCTCCTCCTTACACGAGGCATCACAACAACATTTCACCAGGCAACGCCGGTGGCCTGCTGTTTGTGTATGAGAAATCGGTTTGAAACTTTTCTCATGTCAGCACGTTGTAGATGTAGATGTCGCCACGGGCGCCAACCTTGTGTGAATGCTCTGAAAACCTAATCATTTGCATATCACAGCATCTTCTTCCTGTCGGTTAAATTTCGCGTCTGTAGCAAGTCATCTTCGTGGTATAGCAATTTTAATGGCCAGTAGTGTATTTCCAGTACTGATTACGACTCACTATTTTAAGGTTTTAATTTATTGAGATGAAACCAGTCTGCCGGCCGAAGTGGCCGTGCGGTTAAAGGCGCTGCAGTCTGGAACCGCAAGACCGCTACGGTCGCAGGTTTGAATCCTACCTCGGGCATGGATGTTTGTGATGTCCTTAGGTTAGTTAGGTTTAACTAGTTCTAAGTTCTAGGAGACTAATGACCTCAGCAGTTGAGTCCCATAGTGCTCAGAGCCATTTGAACCATTTGAAACCAGTCTTTGTAAAACTTTAGTGGCATAAAATAGTGAATCAGCTGTCTCTCTGCTCTGGCTAAAACTAATGATGTTGCGTACCTTGCGCAGTCGTCATTTCGTCTTTTCTGGTCGATGATAAGAAGCTCTCTGGCTAGGAGCTCTGCCAATGATTAGTGCTGATTGTCAATAGGGTGAAGTGTCGTCTTACACGTTAAATAGATTATCAGAAATTTTGTATGGCTCAAGAAACTGCTCTGTCACGCTGTTCGGTGATAAGAACTGCTCTCGACACTTTAGTTGATCTGTATGGGATCCTGTGAGCTATTTCGTAAAACACACACAGGTATTATTGGCAACAATGGACGTTCACTAATTATTTATTCTAGCTCGTGGGGTGACGATTTAATCAACACTTTCGCCTTCAAAACCCCAGTGGGTGTTACACCCCTTCACATGAGAATGCTGTCTTACCCTCACAGTTTCGAGTTCACCTTCCCCAGCATAAGAGTTCAGGAAACACTACTTACACTCCTGGAAATGGAAAAAAGAACACATTGACACCGGTGTGTCAGACCCACCATACTTGCTCCGGACACTGCGAGAGGGCTGTACAAACAATGATCACACGCACGGCACAGCGGACACACCAGGAACCGCGGTGTTGGCCGTCGAATGGCGCTGGCTGCGCAGAATTTGTGCACCGCCGCCGTCAGTGTCAGCCAGTTTGCCGTGGCATACGGAGCTCCATCGCAGTCTTTAACACTGGTAGCATGCCGCGACAGCGTGGACGTGAACCGTATGTGCAGTTGACGGACTTTGAGCGAGGGCGTATAGTGGGCATGCGGGAGGCCGGGTGGACGTACCGCCGAATTGCTCAACACGTGGGGCGTGAGGTCTCCACAGTACATCGATGTTGTCGCCAGTGGTCGGCGGAAGGTGCACGTGCCCGTCGACCTGGGACCGGACCGCAGCGACGCACGGATGCACGCCAAGACCGTAGGATCCTACGCAGTGCCGTAGGGGACCGCACCGCCACTTCCCAGCAAATTAGGGACACTGTTGCTCCTGGGGTATCGGCGAGGACCATTCGCAACCGTCTCCATGAAGCTGGGCTACGGTCCCGCACACCGTTAGGCCGTCTTCCGCTCACGCCCCAACATCGTGCAGCCCGCCTCCAGTGGTGTCGCGACAGGCGTGAATGGAGGGACGAATGGAGACGTGTCGTCTTCAGCGATGAGAGTCGCTTCTGCCTTGGTGCCAATGATGGTCGTATGCGTGTTTGGCGCCGTGCAGGTGAGCGCCACAATCAGGACTGCATACGACCGAGGCACACAGGGCCAACACCCGGCATCATGGTGTGGGGAGCGATCTCCTACACTGGCCGTACACCACTGGTGATCGTCGAGGGGACACTGAATAGTGCACGGTACATCCAAACCGTCATCGAACCCATCGTTCTACCATTCCTAGACCGGCAAGGGAACTTGCTGTTCCAACAGGACAATGCACGTCCGCATGTATCCCGTGCCACCCAACGTGCTCTAGAAGGTGTAAGTCAACTACCCTGGCCAGCAAGATCTCCGGATCTGTCCCCCATTGAGCATGTTTGGGACTGGATGAAGCGTCGTCTCACGCGGTCTGCACGTCCAGCACGAACGCTGGTCCAACTGAGGCACCAGGTGGAAATGGCATGGCAAGCCGTTCCACAGGACTACATCCAGCATCTCTACGATCGTCTCCATGGGAGAATAGCAGCCTGCATTGCTGCGAAAGGTGGATATACACTGTACTAGTGCCGACATTGTGCATGCTCTGTTGCCTGTGTCTATGTGCCTGTGGTTCTGTCAGTGTGATCATGTGATGTATCTGACCCCAGGAATGTGTCAATAAAGTTTCCCATTCCTGGGACAATGAATTCACGGTGTTCTTATTTCAATTTCCAGGAGTGTATTTACAGCGTTCACTCGTCTGCTACGATCCGCCTGCTCTTCTCTTCTCTCAGTTGAATAAATAATTGTTAATTTATCCACCTGTTGTCTCAAATACTGTTGGTCCACTCACACTTCCTTAACGATGGAGCCACGCGGTGTAGCCGCGTGGTCTCTGGGGTCTTGCCATTGTTAACGCGGCTCCCCCCCCCCCCCGTCAGAGGTTCGAGTCCTCCCTCGGGCACTGTACTTAGTGTAAGTTTAAGTTAGATTAATTATTGTTTAATCCTAGGGACCGATGACCTCAGCAGTTTGGTCCCATAGGAATTCACTACAAATTTCCAAAATTTTCCTTAACAGTCCACACTATTTTTGCTCTTATGATGCCTTGATTTCGTCTCTCTTGCTTGATAATCTTCTGCGTTGATAAATATTAGCTCAGATTTTTTCTACCTTTTTGTTCTGGTCTTCTGTTCTTGATCCGCGTCTTCAAGGTTTTAGTAAAATTCACAGTAAAATCGCAAGTGCATGTCCAATAATGATGTCATGATCAATCTCTGACAGAATCGTCATTACTCTCATTGCTGACCTTCCAAAAACAGCTTCAGTTGAACAGCTTCTCTAAATCATTCGTTACAGTCCTAACTTACTCGAAAGAATTTTGTTCTTCCCACAATTACCAAAAGCGCACTTCCGTGCATGTGCCTCCATCAGAACTCGATTCAGTTTAACCACTTCTCTTAACAATATTTCTTAAACGTTCTTCTTACACTTTGCGTTCATCTATCGCCACAAATTGCTTCTTTCTTCCCAAAAAATACAAACCATTCAAAAATGGTTCAAATGGCTCTGAGCACTATGGGACTTAACTGCTGAGGTCATCAGTCCCGTAGAACTTAACTACTTAAACCTAACTAACCTAAGGACATCACACACATCCATGCCCCAGGCAGGATTCGAACTACCCCTATGTGACAGTCTACCTTTCTATTCCTAATAGATTTTGAACTGTCCACCTTCTCGATGTTAATTACAAAGACCAATTTCACACTACCAGGTCACAGCACTCCTTTTACCTCAATATTACATAGACTTTACAATGGCTTGACACAAAACACAACAAAACATCTATTTACAGATAACCTTACATTCCTTTAATTATAAACTTCGTATTAGAATTCATTAAAAAAAGAATCAATAAAATATGTATTGCATTAAATCACCATAAAATCATGAATGAAAAGTTATGTGTTCGAACTTACAAGAAAGAAAAGCCTGTGCGATAATGCAACTGATCATTGCTGGTTCTTCTGCCTTTTAGGCGCAGTTTATCACTCGAATGGCAAGAGAGTTCCCTGTACCTTTGTCTGCTCTTCCCTCTTTGACAATTCCGTTAGCAGAAAGAGGATGGCTCATTATGCCGAAAGTCTTCTCTATATTGCTATAATTAATGTTGTTCCAGTTGACTGTTGGTTGACTGGTTCCATTAGCTTTCTTTGAGACGCTTCCTGCACCAATGGAGGTTTTGGACGTAGCTCTAGGAGTCCTCCTCACGGTGGCACCAGTAGGAGCAGAACTGGATATCACTGGAAACCCAAGTGTATATGGCCACTCATGAGCTAGAAGCCTGCTCCACCGATATGTGAATTCAGCGTCTTAACCATTACACTGATTCGCTCGGCTCTACTCATCTCATTTCTATCAGATCTACAGCCCAATATTTAGAAAAAATTTAGACATATTGAGATATCATCATCATCATCATCATCATTTAAGACTGATTATGCCTTTCAGCGTTCAGTCTGGAGCATAGTATCCCTTATAAAATTCCTCCATGATCCCCTACTCAGTGCTAACATTGGTGCCTCTTCTGATGTTAAGCCTATTAATTCAAAATCATTCTTAACCGAATCCAGGTACCTTCTCCTTGGTCTGCCCCAACTCCTCCTACCCTCTACTGCTGAACTCATGAGTCTCTTGGGTAACCTTGATTCTCCCATGCGTGTAACATGACCCCATTATCTAAGCCTGTTCGCCCTGACTGGTACATCTATAGAGTTCATTCCCAGTTTTTCTTTGATTTCCTCATTGTGGACACCACCCTGCCATTGTTCCCATCAACTAGTACCTGCAATCATCCTAGCTACTTTCATATCCGTAACCTCAACCTTACTGATAAGATAACCTGAATCCACCCAGCTTTCGCTCCCATACAACAAAGTTGGTCGAAAGATTGAACGGTGCACAGATAACTTAGTCTTGGTACTGACTTCCTTCTTGCAGAAGAGAGTAGATCGTAGCTGAGCGCTCAGTGCATTAGCTTTGCTACACCTCGCTTCCAGTTCGTTCACTATGTTGCCACCCTGTGAGAATAAGCATCCTAAGTACTTGAAACCGTCCACCTGTTCTAACTTTGATCCTCCTATTTGACACTCAGTCCGTTTATATCTCTTTCCCACTGACACTACTTTCGTTTTGGAGATGCTAATCTTCATACCATAGTCCTTACATTTCTGATCTAGCTCTGAAATATTACTTTGCAAACTTTCAATCGAATCTGCCATCATAACTAACTCATCCGCATATGTGAGACTGCTTATTTTGTGTTCACATATGCCCGCATCTCGTGGTCGTGCGGTAGCGTTCTCGCTTCCCACGCCCGGGTTCCCGGGTTCGATTCCCGGCGGGGTCAGGGATTTTCTCTGCCTCGTGATGGCTGGGTGTTGTGTGCTGTCCTTAGGTTAGTTAGGTTTAAGTAGTTCTAAGTTCTAGGGGACTTATGACCACAGCAGTTGAGTCCCATAGTGCTCAGAGCCATTTGAACCATTTTTTTTTTTTGATCACATATCTTAATCTCACCCAGCCAGTCTATTGTTTTCAACATTATGATCCATAAATAATATGAACAACAGTGGAGACAGGTTGCAGCCTTGTCTTACCCCTGAAATTACTCTGAACCATGAACTCAATTTACGGTCAACTCTAACTGCTGCCTGACTGTCTATGTAAAGACCTTTAATTGCTTGCAAAAGTTTGCCTCCTATTCCATAATCTAGTAGAACAGACAATAACTTCCTCCTAGGAACCCGGTCATATGTCTTTTCTAGATCTATAAAACATAGATACAATTCCCTGTTCCACTCGTAACACTTCTCCATTATTTGCCGTAAGCTAAAGATCTGTTCCTGACAACCTCTAAGAGGCCTAAACCCACACTGATTTTCATCCAATTTGTCCTCAACTAATACTCGCAATTTCCTTTCAACAATACCTGAGAAGATTTTACCCACAACGCTGATTAAAGAGATACCTCTGTATTTGTTACAATCTTTTCTGTTTCCATGTTTAAAGATTGGTGTGATTACTGCTTTCGTCCAGTCTGATGGAACCTGTCCCGCCTCCCACGCCATTTCAATTATCCTGTGTAGCCATTTAAGACCTGACATTCCACTGTATTTGATGAGTTCCGACTTAATTTCATCCACCCCAGCCACTTTATTTCACTGCAATCTATTGACCATTTTCTCCACTTCCTCAAATGTGATCCTATTTCCATTATCATCCCTATCCCATTGTACATCGAAATCTGAAACATTACTGGTCATATTTTCACCTACATTGAGCAACTCTTTAAAATATTCCCACCATCTGCCCAAGGCATCAACAGGATTCACCAGCAGTTTTCCTGACCCGTCCAAAATACTTGTCATTTCCTTCTTACCTCCCTTTCGAAGACTGCTAATTACACTCCAGAATGGTTTTCCAGCAGCTTGACCCAAAGTCTCCAACCTGTTTCCAAAGTATTCCCAAGATTTCTTCTTGGATGTTGCAATTATCTGTTTGGCTTTGTTTCTTTCTTCAACATAACTTTCTCTCTCTGCCTGAGTTCCAGTATGCAGCCATTTTTTATACGCCTTCTTTTTCCTTTTACAGGCTGCCTTGACTTTGTCATTCAACCAAGCTGTTTGCTTCATCCTACCTTTACACACTACTGTTCCAAGACATTCTTTAGCCACTTCTAGTATATATATATTTAGATATATTTAGAACAAATTAGAACAAGTACCTGTATTTATCTGCGAGTGCTACTCTTTTTTATAAGGTAGGACTGGGCGCTAAATTGAAGCCACAGTGCAGACGTGTTGAGTAGTGTCTCTAGCATGTCCATCGATCATGTCACGTCGCACTTTTCAGTTGTGATCGAACCTTAACACGCATAGAACAATAGATTCTCCCACTAAGTGTGAAGTGTATGCTGCGCGTTCTTCATGATGAGGTGTTCCGCCTGATTTCATACAACCCACGTAACATAACTGTCATGCCAGACGACATAGTTCGGCAACGGTGCAAGAACTTTGGAACGGGACATACAGACGTTCATGACGCAGGCAGTCAGGGAAGGAAGCGAGTGTCGACTGACGTCCAGCGAGTGGATCAGGCGATTCGAGAAAATCTTCTACGAAGGTCAATTCAGAACAAGCGAAGAAGAATGTTGTCATCAGGCATTGTCCATCTTCAAGCACTGCTCGGCCGCACACTGTAGCTGCAACAAAGACGCTCCAGCAGCGTTTTCGATGGAATCAGACTTCAAGAAGAATATAATAATTCCAATCCCAAAGAAAGCAGGTGTTGACACATGTGAAAATTACCAAATTACCGAACTATCAGTTTAATAAGTCACAGCTGCAAAATACTAACGCGAATTCTTTACAGACGAATGGAAAAACTGGTAGAAGCCGACATTGGGGAAGATCAGTTTGGATTCCGTAGAAATAGTGGAACACGTGAGGCAATACTGACCCTACGACTTATCTTAGAAAATAGATTAAGGAAAGGCAAACCTACGTTTCTAGTATTTGTAGACTTAGAGAAAGCTTTAGACAATGTTGACTGGAATACTCTCTTTCAAATTCTGAAGGAGGCAGGGGTAAAATACAGGGAGCGAAAGGCTATTTACAATTTGTACAGAAACCAGATGTCAGTTATAAGAGTCGAGGGACATGAAAGGGAAGCAGTGGTTGGGAATGGAGTGAGACAGGATTGTAGCCTCTCCCCGATGCTATTCAATCTGTATAATAAGCAAGCAGTAAACGAAACAAAAGAAACGTTCGGAGTAGGTATTAAAATCCATGGAGAAGAAATAAAAACTTTGAGGCTCGCCGATGACATTGTAATTCTGTCACAGACAGCAAAGGACTTGGAAGAGCAGTTGAACGGAATGGACAGTGTGTTGAATGGAGGGTATAAGATGAACATCAACAAAAGCAAAACGAGGATAATGAAATGTAGTCGAATTAAGTCGGGTGATGCTGACGGAATTAGATTAGGAAATGAGACACTTAAAGTAGTAAAGGAGTTTTGCTACTTGGGGAGCAAAATAACTGATGATGGTCGAAGTAGAGAGGATATAAAATGTAGACTGGCAATGGCAAGGAAAGCGTTTCTGAAGAAGAGAAATTTGTTAACATCGAGTATTGATTTAAGTGTCAGGAAGTCGCTACTGAAAGTATTTGTATAGAGTGTAGCCGTGTATGGAAGAGAAACATGGACGATAAATAGTTTAGACAAGAAGAGAATAGAAGCTTTCGAAATGTGGTGCTACAGAAGAATGCTGAAGATTAGATGGGTAGATCACGTAACTAAGGGGAGGTATTGAATAGAATAGGGGAGAAGAGGAGTTTGTGGCACAACTTGACTAGAAGAAGGGATCGGTTGGAAGGACATGTTCTGAAGCATCAAGGGATCACCAATTTAGTACTGGAGGACAGCGTGGAAGGTAAAAATCGTAGAGGGAGACCAAGAGATGAATACACTAAGCAGATTCAGAGGGATGTAGGTTGCAGTAGGTACTGGGAGATGAAGAAGCTTGCACGGGATAGAGTAGCATGGTGAGCTGCATCAAACCAGTCTCAGGACTGAAGACCACAACAACAACAACAACGTGTTTAATCACCCACCGCACAGCCAGGACTTGGATTCCTCTGAATTTCATCTCTTTGCTCATGTGAACCGCTAGCAATGAGGAAACATTTTGGCACAAACAACGAGCTGTAGACATGCATAGGGAATTGGTGGAAAGCAGAGGCGACTGCGAACAGAAACTGCTGGACGGTGCAGCTAAATGTTGCAAATAACACGTTTTTTTGTTTTAACTGTGGTTTCCATTTCACGATCTATCGGACATAAAAAAAATCTCATATTTATAAGCAACGTGTGGCACAGAAAACTGGCGTTAGCTGCGGTTTGAAACTGAAAGTCTGAACAAGCTCTTTACTAGAATTATTGTTATACAACATTTTCCACAGTTATATTGCCTGTCATTTCACTGAAATTTAAGAGACTTGTCAATCCATGTTTGTGCGCTCTGCTTGCACGATGATAATCTGTACTTGCCCTCCAACGCTATGAGCTATGAAAGGACGACAAATGACTGGTGTAGGAACAGGACGTCGGAAGAGGGAAAAAAGCTGTCGCTTGTTAATCAAGAGTGATAGGCGTGTCATACAGGTCTTAGGCAGGCTTCAATGACAGGACTTATGGGCCGAAGCTTAATACAGAGGGCCGGGCTTTCTCACGTGCCTGCTCTGCCGACGCCGATTTTTCACCGGTTTAGTTGGACAGATTTATCGCCCATCGCGTCCCTCGCTTCCTAACAGCGCCCGGTGGCCGTGCGTAAAAAATGACCAAACAAAGGCCTCCATGAAGGATACCAGCCGACCGCCCACGAGGATGAAGGTCGTGTCTAATAAATCGCCGCGGATTTGTCAAGTACGCGTACGATTAATTCGCTTAATGGACAGTGCCGTAATTCTTGACTTCTCCTTCACCCGATGATCACGGTAATATTACCACTCCTTTTTTTTTTTTTTGTAACCATTTCTGCAGGTACTATGATTATAGTGAATTTGGTTCATCCGTGACTTTTCCAGGTTTGCTTTCGTGGATGCCGCGAAGCTGAAAAACTGTTAAACATCTAGAAGTATGATTAGTAATTGGTTACTTGATGACATCTGTTCAGAAATGCATTATCTTTTTGTCATACAAATACGCGTGGAGAGTAGTCGAAATGTTCCAGAACTGGAAGCAGAAGCTCTTTTCACGACATCTAGTGTGCACATGACTAAACAGAGGGCACTAGCGCCACGCTGGGGCAGCGTTGGGAACTTGCAAGTTCACGTTCGTACGTGGGCGCTGCGCAAGCATTGGCACTTCCTCTAAATAAGTCATGACCCTCCTGCAAATTTTTGTTGTAAACTGCGGCAGCAGCGTAGTATTCCCGTACAGTAGTGCTTCTGAATACGATATCGAACGAGAATAACATCGTTTATATTGGTCTGTGAAATAGTTTTTACAATAGGGAACTTATTAAGTGTCACAAAAATCGGTACTAACTAAAATATGACATCAGATTTTCATTTCTTTAGTTTAAGAAGACCCTGGGAGGTATGAAACGGTGCATTACAGGACAGTTTATTTACGACAGCCTTGTAAGCTACGGATATTTATTGGACATTGTCGTTTTCTTTTAAGAATAAATAATAATCTTTGGTAAACAACAGAAGACCAGGCCTTTTGCAGAAAGACGTACATGCACTACATGTACTCAACAATTTCTTCCCTACATTACCAGTCAAATCAATGAATGTGAAAAGTAGAAAACTTCTACGGAATGCAATACCTACATTATTTAATGTACCAAGTAAGCCACCACAATAGTAGCTGAAGGAAGCAGCACACAGACGTGATAAAACGTCAAACACAATAAAATTGTTTCCCAACACAGAAGAAATCAATTCCACAATTGCTACATCTTAGCCACAAACGGCAAGAACTTCAACACATTCGCTTTTGAATCAAAAGTAACAACATTTACAAAAATTTTTCTGTGTTACACAAAGTCTAGTGAAGTGTGAGAAAGTACGAATCATTTGGCTCAATAAAAAAACTGTTATGTACCAAAGAAAGTGTCTGTCATAATAAGAACAGACAAAACAGAAATATATTCCTCCATGTATGAAAGGCACATCTATATTCTCTTGCTTTCAGCGGAGTAAACTGCAATTATACGCATTTTATAAAGTATACATTCGTGAACAAGCTGTAGCTAGTATGTTACTAAATCAGCTAGCTTGAGCTGTTTTTACATGCAACCTGTTTCATAATCATTCATGACTCATGGTAATTTACTAAAGCATGGAATGCTAAAATACAATCACTATTTCGTTAAGTAGAAAAATAATTAAAACCAACCATTAATCTTATGGATGGATTTCTCGCCACTAGGGGCGCTAGTGACGTTCTACTCCAGTAACGGGGTAATTTTTGCTTGCAAAAAGCTAGGTAGAAGATTTTACTTTTTATCTTGTGCATATAGCTGATACTATGCTGAATTCAAGTTTTCGACCTCCAAAACCTTGGGACAATTTTGTGGTCAAAAAACCACGAAATTTTGGCACTTTTTTCAGGCTTTCACCTATTACTAGGAAACTATTCATCCTGCAGAAAATTTTACAATTACTAAAATGAAAGAGCATTAAATTTTGCGTCGAATGATCTACTTAAATGTCAATATCGGTGTAGCAGTTTGGCCGCAATCAGTTGTCAAAGTTCATTCACTTTTACCAACTTGGCTAAAAAGTCGGCTCCAATACCTGTAACTCAAAGGCAGCTACTCCAAATGAAAAATGTCAAGTTATCAGAATTGTAGAGCATGAAATTTCATGTTAAAAAGGCATCTAGCTTTTCAGTTGTAGGCACTATTGAGCGTTCATGCACTTGAAAGCCAAAGTAATTCCATGTTGTTGTTTAAGTTGTTTCCCTCGATTGACACGTAAACAGACGACGCTGCCATCCCCTCCGTACCTTTGATGTTGTTTCCATTGTTAACCGCGCCCAGTTTTGCAGTGTTCTGCGAAGGACACAGTAACAAAAGTAAGTTGTCGCAGCAGAATAGGACCGGGGACCACCCTAGCGAAGACATGAGCTGCATGTGGGGAAATCCATTGAGATAAGTGACTTTGTGAAATGGCAGATTATTATTACTAACAAGGGAACTTCCCCATCGCACCCCCCCCCCCCCCGCAGATTTAGTTATAAGTTGGCACAGTGGATAGGCCTTGAAAAACTGAACACAGATCAATCGAGAAAACAGGAAGAAGTTATGTGGAACTATGATAAAATAAGCAAAATATACAAACTGAGTAGTCCATGCGCAAGATAGGCATCATCAAGGAGAATATCAGCGCTGTGGTCTCGTGGTTAGCGTGAACAGCTGCGGAACGAGAGGTCCTTGGATCAAGTCTTCCCTCGAGTGAAAAGTTTACTTTCTTTATTTTCGCAAAGTTATGATCTATCCGTTCGTTCATTGACGTCTCTGTTCAATGTAATAAGTTTGGTGTCTGTGTTTTGCTGGATCCATATTGCCCACGGAATACATCTCACGTATTTAATGCACTCTCGTCCAAAGTAGCGAACAGTCAACTGCCAGCCAGGGAGCCTCGTTATCAGGAATACTCTCTCTTCCGTGCGCTATAGTCGACTGACGTCGTGTGTTTCGATGTTTGTTTAGTTGTAGCGACCCCATACTACGGCGCAGTTACCTCTCATGGGACGGACGGACGGACGGACAGATAATAATTGTCTGAAAATTTAAAAAAAACTTTTCACTCGAGGGAAGACTTGAACCAAGGATCTCTCGTTCCGCAGCTGCTCACGCTAACCACTTTTTTTTTTATTGATCTCATTTTGTTCGTTTTTGTTCGTTGTATCCGCTCGGGGCCGACGTCGCAAGACACCCGTTTCGCTTCGTCGTTGATCCATTAACTCAGTTTTTTATTACAGAGGGCAGCTAACCCTCTGACCGAACACGCTGAGTTACCGTGCCGGCTGTATTTTGCTTATTTTTTTCATAGTTCCAAACAACTTCTTCCTGTTTTCTCGATTGATCTGTGTTCAGTTTTTCAAGGCCTAAATCTGAGGGGGTGCGATGGGGAGGTTCCCTTGTAAGAGTCGGTGAATGAGTATCTCGAAAACGGAGAAGCTGACCGACTATTCACGTGCTTCGTGAGCATCTACGGAAACAGGTAGAAGTCCCAGAGAAGTTACCACTAGGTTGTAGGTCCACGGTTCTTCACAGACGTGGGGTTCGGAGGCTTGTCTGCTCTACACAGTAGGACAGACGGTGATCTGTTCCATATTTGCCTAAAGAGCACAATGTTGATGCACGCACAAGTGTTTTCGAGCATACCCTTCATCGCTCTGCAGCAGACCACACTACCACCCTACGTGTTCACATATTGAGCCAATCACGTCCTCTGTCACGACTTCAGTGGGATTCGATCGTCGATCAATGGAAAAGTGTCAGCTCTTCGGGTGATCCACATTTTTGTTACACTCGGTCGGCGGTCGTCTCCACAAATGCCGTCATCGAGGTGAACGGCGGCTGGAATCTTGCAGCGGCTATAGACGCAGGCAAGTGCGAGCAGTACTATGCTGTGGGAGACATTTTCTTGCGCTTGCATGAGACCTGTGATAATAATCGAAGACGCTCTGACGGCTGCGAACCAACTCCATCCCTTCATGCTTGATGTCTTCCCCGGTGGCGATGTCATTTTTCAGCAATGTAACTCTCCGTGTCTCGGAGCCGGAACTGAACTACAGTGGTTTGAGGAGCATTATAGTGAACTCACGTTGATGTCTCGGCAACCAAAGTCGCCCGATGTAAATTCTATGGAAGCCATCTGGGTCGCTGTCGGGCGCGAACACTGCCGACACAAATCAGTGGCCCGTTATTTACGCGAATTACATTACCTGCGCGTAGACATCTAATGCCACATATCTCCACAAACCTATCAACAAATTTTCGGATCCCTGATTCGCAGAATTAGTGACGTATTTCGTTCCAAAGACGGACAGACAAACTATTAAGCAGGTGGTCACCTGCTCTGTAAGGTTGTTCGGTACATCAAAAAAAGTTTGGAGCTATCTTTGTGAAATATGAAACCTTTTACAGAAAGCACTACGCACCCCAAACCAAAGTTATACTCGTCGGGTATCCAAGTGATGCTTCGCAAAAGGGGAACAGTCTTCTGAAACATGTCGTCGCTTAAAGACACCGGTTCTTTATCATGTATAATTTTCTATAAAGATGCAAATGCTGCACTCGCACAGGAGAAGTTTCTCGCAAATGAGAGCAACAAGAACTGCTTGATTTTGACGCTCATGCGGAAATTTGAGGATGGAGGTATTCAAGTGTTACAGGCAGAAGAATAGACGAATTCATTAATTGTGGAAACAGTTATTTCAAAAGTTGCTGAGTCTGACAGTGAGGGAATGGTGAGCGATGACATTGATGGCTTCTAACGGGTGAAGAAAACAACAACTTGTACTTCCATAAACCAGGAAGGGGGACATCAGCAGCAGTGTGGTACTCCAATAATTGTTTAAGTTGCGATCTTGCATTTGTCCTTTTCAACTACGCCTTCACAGGATTTGATACTACATCCTCTTTTTTTGGCGAAGGAAAAGGGAAATTACTAAACCTTATGGAACAACAGTCACACCTCAAAGTGCAAGCTGTGAATTTTAAGCCCTCAGTCTCTTGAGACGAAACGGCACAGGGAGGAGAACCGCTGACGTTAGCAATGAACGGGAATTCCAACTGCGCAGTATTTGTTGCACGGTAATGAGGATTGTGCAATAACATTGAGTATCTGAGAACGATATTAACGGTTCGCGAAATAAATTAAAGAGAACAGAGCTTTAAAATATTCACAATCGTTCAATATATTGTGCAATATATTGTATCGCGTAAGAGTTGTCCTGCGCAATGCATGTCAGTTCCTGCCAATTTCGAGAGAAATTTAATTCACTCCGGATAAAATTCCGCAAACATGTGAAAAAAAGTAAGTGACAAAGTCAGGGAGTCTCTGGAAGATGCGTATGAAACGACCATGTGGTACTTCGGAACAATGAAGCTCGTGATCGATCAGGGAACGCCAGATACCTATTTGTACACAACAGCAAAGAGGACCGAAGACTGTGGTGTCACGACGTTATGCATAAATATTTAACTGCAGCAGTTCTCAGAATGCACAAATAGGATCAGATTCGCTGCCCAGTGATCATATACGTTTAATTTTCCTGCAACAGTTGTCACAGTAGCCATAAGATCATGCAAATTTCAATCAGCGTCGTTCTTTTGTTTCGTTTTCGCCATATGTTACAATGAAGAAGTACATAGAAATCACGATAAATTACAAAGTTCACTTGTTTAATTTGTAATCAGTTGTTAGTGCCGTTTACGAGCCTATGCTGCCATGGAAGAGTCCCTGACCTACCGAAATATTCACAGAAAGCTTCTCAGATTTGTTTCGACCGTTCTTCGTAATTGCCGCTTGTGTTTTGCAACGCAAACAACTCAGTGGCATTACATGAAACTTCGAGATCATCGCGTGCTGACATGTTCGCTATGAAGGCAGAGTCTTCACCGGCACATTTCAGGCATAAATATTGCGCAATAATATTGTGCTGTGCTTGTACTCGCACTTTTGCGCAGTATATTCACACGTTATTATTGTGTTAACAGCACTAGGAGTGTGACCGTTGATAGTACTGGGCGTGTGGGCGCCTCTTTCACAGCCCCCTCCCCCGTTGCATTTTATATTTTTTCTCTATAATATATGTGCATATTAACACTCGTCAGAGATTCTTCTTTTATGTAATATAGTTTTCTGAATGTAACTTTCAGTTATTTGTAGTAAAAAGTACTTTATATTTGGAGCGACATAGACCTTGAGCTACGCTGCAGTTTATTTGCGCAGCTTTTATTTCGCATTGAAATATGCTATGGTGTAACAATTAATTGGCAAATACTCATCTTCATTTCTCGGTGATCTTCGATGCTGCACTAGCTGTAAAAGAATTTGCGCGTTAATCCGCTCCACAAAAATTTGTTGCAACTTGCTGAGTTCTAGACAGTGTATCTATGGTCAGGTAGTGCTAAGAGAAATTTCAATAAATTCAGGCTGACACAAAGTTCTCTTTCAAAATCACGTGTTTATTGCGTAATACTGTAACAAAACTGGTTCACAAAAACTGTCGGGAAACTGACTCCCATATGTATGATTCGCCACTCCTTATATTTATTGGTAACATTTACTGCTTACATCATCCTTATTAGAAACAGAAAATTTATGAACAGCAATGAAAATCTTGCTAGTGTACAGAGACTGTCGCCATTCAGTTATGCATTAATTCGTTCCTGTCAAAAAATGGTTCAAATGGTTCTAAGTACTATGGGACTCAACATCTGAGGTCATCAGTCCCATAGACTTAGAACTACTTAAACCTAACTAACCTAAGGACATCACACATATCCATACCGCAGGCAGGATTCGAACCTGCGACCGTAGCAGCCGCGTGGTTCCCGACTCAAGCGCCTAGAACCGCTCGGCCATAGTTCCTGTCACATTGCAACATAAAGCTATACACGGTTTTTAGCTTTTGGTGTTGAAATTCGTAAAATACGTTCGCTACCAATGTTTTTTATAAAGTTGCTTATATCATGAAGATTATTAACTGGAAAATGTTCCTAACATTTCTTTGATTTTATTACAAAAATACAAAGGAATGCTAATTTCAATCTCTACAAAAACCATCTTGCAATTACAAAATGAGAGGTATTAATGTTTTGTATTCAAGTATCGATCAGTAGCAGTCGAACCAGTGCAGACATATACAGAGGAGCCCAGATAGTCAATATTAATGGGACAAAATGATATATCGTCCCAATTATTGCATGGGGGTGGGGGAGGTTACTTTGTGTGTTCAAAGTGACCACCATTAGCAGCCAAACAACGCCGATGTCGCTGAACTGTTGACCGAACTGTGGCTGTCAGTGTTGCTGGTGTTATAGCCGCACAGAACGCCTCGATGGTTTCTCGTAGATCTTTCAGTTTAGCTGGCCTCTGTTGATAAACTTCATTTTTCAAGGTCCCCCATAGGTAGAAGTCAAGATGTGTAAGGTGTAGAAACCGTGGTGGGTACTCAACAGCTCCTCTTCGACCTACCCATCGTCCAGGTGGATTTTCATCCAAATAGGCTCTGATATCTCTGTGGTAGTGAGGCGGAGAACCCTCTTGTTGTAGGCAAAATCTTTCATTTGCAAACACCTCTCGGATGGCAGGTAAAATCGATGTTTGCAGCAGTTACGGTACCTTCAAAGAAGAATGGGTGAATCAAACCGCGCCGGCCGCTGTGGTCGAGCGGTTCTAGGCGCTTCAGTCCGGAACCGCGCGACTGCTACGGTCGCAGGTTCGAATCCTGCCTCGGGCATGGATGTGTGTGATGTCCTTAGGTTAGTTAGGTTTAAGTAGTTCTAGTCTAGGGGACTGATGACCTCAGATGTTAAGTCCCATAGGGCTCAGAGCCATTTGAACCAAATTAGAAGTACATTTATTGGTAAATAGATGGTGTGCAGTTTCGGCAGTTTAAAGTTACTTCCGAGATAGTACGAAAATCATATGGTCAATGTATTCTATATTCGTGGTACAACAGAACAAGACTGAAGGGAAAGTTGTGAAATACGACATAAGTACATTGGTAAACAGATGGCGCACGGTATTGGCGGTACTGAAATAACTGCCTGATACTGATAACCGGTTCTTTCGCAAAATGTGGGTACACCATAAACGGTTATTTATTCTAATTAAGCTATGTTTTGCCACCTCTGTGATGAAACAGTGACTCATTGCATTTATGAAGCTATCTACCGTATGGCTCTACATTGCTGGTGTACGTTGCTATGCCACAACTGGACAACCTAGCAAGCAAGTCGCGTACAAAGATCAAGAACATTCGGGGGGAACTTTTGCGTCTTGTCGCAAACACAACTTTCACTGACGTGAAGTGAAACTGATAGTGAAGATAAAAAAGCAAATGAACAATTTGAATGGTGGTGACGGCCGCTGGCGGCTGGCAGCAAGGAGTCTGACCTTCAGAATGTCAAGATGCTTCTCTGCGGTAAATATGTCATGCAGCTCCTTCTTATCACTAGTATGACCGATACTACATCAACCACGTAAGCGACCTCGACAACAACAAGAAGCTATTTAAACAAATAGTGGGGGAAGCGTTTTTCTTACACCCACATCTGCATAGATACTTCGTAAGCCACCGTACGACGGGTGGCGGAGGGTACCCTGTACAACCACCAGTAATTTCCTTTCATGCTCCACTCGCAACTTCAGCGAGGGAAAAACGACTATCCATACGTCTCCGTATAAGCCCGAATTTCTCGTATCACCTTCGTGGTCCTTGCCCGCAATGTATGTTGGCAGCATTAGAATCGTTGGGCAGTCAGCTTCAAATGCCGGTTCTCTAAATTTCCTCAATAGTTTTTTCTCGAAAAGAAAGTCGCCTTTCCTCCAGAGATTCCCATTTGAGTTCCCGAAGCATCTCCGTAACACTTACGTGTTGTGCGAACCTATCGGTAACAACTCTAGCAGCCCGCCTCTGAATTGCTTCGATGTCTTCCTTCAGTCCGACCCGGTATGGATCGTAAACACTCGAGCAGTATCCAAGAACAGGTCGCATCAGCGTCCTATATGCAGCCTCCTTTACAGATGAAACAGTCTTCCCTAAAATTCTCGCAATAAACCGAAGTCGACCATTCACCTTCCCTACCACAGTTGTCACATGCTCGTTCCATCTCATATCGCTTTGCGACGTTACGCCCTTGACTGTGTCAAGCAGAACACTAGTAATACTGTATCAGAACATCACAGATTTGATCTTCCCACTCATCCACATCAGCTTACATTTTTCCATATTGAGGGCCAGCTGCCATTCAACACACCAACTGGAAATTTTGTCTAAGTCATCTTGTATCTTCCTACAGTCACTCAACTTCAACACCTTACCGAACACCACGGCATCACCAGCAAACAACTGTAAATTGTTCCCCACCCTGTCCGCCAAATAATTTATGTACCGGGTGATCAAAAAGTCAGTATAAATTTGAAAACTTAATAAACCACGGAATAACGTAGATAGAGAGGTAAAAATTGACACACATGCATGGAATGACATGGGGTTTCATTATAACCAAAAAAAACACGCCATATTGCTAGACGCGTGAAAGATGCCTTGCGCGCGTCGTTTGGTGATGATCGTGTGCTCAGTCGCCACTTTCGTCATGCTTGGCCTCCCAGATCCCCAGACCTCAGTCCGTGCGATTATTGGCTTTGGGGTTACCTGAAGTCGCAAGTGTATCGTGAATGACCGACATCTCTAGGGATGTTGAAAGACAACATCCCCTCATCACAACTCCGGACATACTTTACAGTGCTGTTCACAACATTATTCCTCGACTACAGCTATTGTTGAGGAATGATGGTGGACGTATTGAGCATTTCCTGTAAAGAACATCAAATGCTCGTCGGATTTGGCAACCCGGCCAGGACTTTTGCCTCTACAGAGACACCCTGTTTCTTAAAACTGTTTACACCACCGTCAAATGTTCTTTGGTGATGATGGTTTAGTACGAAATCAAATATGAAACGCCCGCTGAACTGCGATTACTGATTGAGTACGACTAAATTCAATAACACAACACGCTTTCTGTTGTGCGGACGCCATATTGCGCGAGACGCTACACGCTCCAGGTGAGCACTCGTAGCGACATCTAGTGGATTTTTTTCTGAAACTCTAGACCATGCCGATTAGTGATGGGCTAAACTGCGATTTTCCGATATCAGTGATTTCTGTGAATGCTACTTTTCAGTATCTGTTATTCCTAACTGTGATTTGTCGTAGCTAAGAGTCGCAGTTAAGGATCCTAGGTCGTGTATCCCTCCGCACTCTACCACTGCTATTTCTGCTATTTCCGTGATTTCTGCTACTTCTGTGACTTCCGCGACTTCTGCGATTTCTGCTACTTCTGCGAATTCTGCTACTTCTGCGATTTCTGCGACTTACCACCGTATGAAAAAGTTACATCTGTCCACACAGAAAATTGCATCTCAACGAACCTGTCATTAGTAAGTATGTTTTACGTTTATTCTTCCGTTTGCTTTAATTTTGTATTAAAGAAACAACTGTGAAAAGATTAATAGTGTAATTAATATGTAAGTAGCCATCAGTACCGTAATAGTTGGTGTTTAGAAAATGAATTCTAACATATTGTTATATTCACAGGTACCCGAACTACATTTCAGTCACTCAGTAAAGTGATGACAAAATATCATTGTCAACAGATCTGGAGAAATTGCCGCAGCGCCTTTAGACCATTTTCGTCAGACGAGAGGTTAGTTTCTAAGTGTTTAGATGAACTTAATTACTTAAGTGAGATCGTTCTTGCAAATGTGAAATATACCCCATTGAGTGGCTTTCATTACAGTAAATATTAGCAATCTACTCTGTCAATTATATTGCTTGTAATTAGTGACAGCAAAAATTGTTTAATAATCCTTGTGATTTTGCAGACATAGTTCTGACTCTGATTACTGGTTGCTGTACGTATCTACCCACATCAAGGCTGTTGAGAGAGACTCGTGAAGATTCAAGACAGCTCTTAGAGGATTTGCAGTTTAGAAGTGCCATAATTGTGGAAAAAGTGTGCAGATGAGTGATTAAACTGTGTTTTATTGAAGTTGTGCGATTTTAAAGGAATAATAAATGTTAAATACAGTGAGTGAATAATGAAAATCTCATTTTCCACATGTTAAGCCGTCCTATACCCGTAAATTTTCCGCCACTTATTTATTGGTAAACACTTGTTGGAGAGTGGTATGCCGCCCCCCCCCCCCTTCTCCACCATCTTGGTGTGACACTGACCTGTAACAATAACCCGAAGTCTACAATATGCATTTTGAGGCTGTTGATATGAAACTGGGAAGTACAGATCTTCCAGTTAAATCAGGAATAGCTTAACTGTTAGTTGCCACTTGTCACTGAAATCGCAGAAAGCAATACGGAATTCGGCCAACAGATGGCTCACGGCGTTGAATGTGAAATGCTACTTGCGACTGCTAACTGTGACTGAAATCGCAGTTAGATTCTGTAAAGTTGTTATTGTGATATCTGTGACTTCTCAGTCACTGTGATTTCTAACAGATACGCGATTTCCTGCCCACCACTAATGCCGATTACAGCTAGCGCTGTTTCAGTTACCGGTACCTAGTGACGTTTGTCTCAATATTATTACAAGTTAAAATCGGGTAATTCTCTTGTGTGTGTGTGTGTGTGTGTGTGTGTGTCAGTCAAAAGTAATTGTTTTGGTTACATAAAAGCGTGAAAGATGGACCTTCAACTATATTTTATTACTTATAAAATGCAATTTATATTATGTAAGGACGTAAAATAACTGAATGATGTTCGGGACTAATTATACGCAAAACGAACAACTTAACACACAAGAAAACAAAAAGAAGTGTTCGTCTCCCATTTTCTCTCTTACACATTCATTTACATTTCTTTCTCTATCAATCTTATCGATACTACCTGTAATCCTACCACTTATTACGTCATTTGTGTAGTGTACAAAAATTAACAAACGCAGTTTTGGTAAAGAGCTGCTCTTATGGCGATAGAACCACTCAAAGAAGGAAAGACCTGTTGGCTAGTTCTGCTGGATTCTATTGCGCATGTCCTCCGTTTGATTCCCAGTGACCACCTCTGATTAGACTATGATGGAATGCGCTGGAATGGGGACAGATCAGCCTTGTGGGGTCACGTGGTGAGAAGCTACTTGATGATATGGGCAGCGATACTGACACGAAAGCCGCCGAAACGTCATCAGAACAAAAGGTGGGAGACACTCGACGTTTCAGTATTTTTGTTATTAATATATTATTTCCTGTTGGTGTACAGCTTCATTTGAGAGCGGAGCTTCAAGTGATACTGAAATCAATGCCCCTTCTCGGTATAATTATTACAGTGCCTGATCTGGTAGCAACATGAGATGGTAAGCACAATTCCGAACTCTCATGTACACCATGATAATAGGTGGTCACACTCTCTGGCTCTGTTATCTAAGGGAGCTTGCAATGGATATTGCAACACATATCCAAATTAAACGCAAATAATCAATGGTGGCAAGAACATCAGTTGTCCGCAGGACAACATTCGAGCGTTGATCTGGGCGATAATTTTACAGCGTAATTCTGAATCACAATATCTCAATAGTTTATCTCCTATTAATAAATACTTGCAGCCTTCAGACTGAAGCACTGATGTATTGCAAAGGTCGGCGTTACCTCTGCCCAAGACACTATGCAGTATAACTCCATACAGCAAGTTGTTGAGAGTAAAGCACAGAGGTAACGAATGATATGGTACAGAAAAGTCAGAAGTTGACCAAAGGGGGCATTCGAGCGCAGGGAAGTTTGTTTGCCACCGGAAAAACGACAATAGTTTTGCATGCGAGCTGATTTCCCGTATCGTATTAGTCATGGTAATGTGTTTTCGGTGTTGCCGTATTTTTGTTACGTCCTGTATACACATCAGTCGTACACCTAATTGGAACACACTGGTCGTCTTATACACAATTCCTTTCTATTTTTTAAAAAAGATCATAGTTCCGCCAGCCACAGTGGCCGAACGGTTCTAGGCGCTTCAGTCTGGAACCGCTACGGTCGCAGGTTCGAATCCAGCTTCAGGCATGGATGTGTGTGATGTCCTTAGGTTAGTTAGTTTTAATTAGTTCTAAGTTCTGGGGGACTGATGACCTCAGATGTTAAGTCCCATAGTGCTCAGAGCTATTTGAACGATTATAGTTCCACCATCAAGAGCAGGTAACATGTACTTCATTGTTTGTACTTCATTACTACAACCGGTTTTAATCCTCAGACTATCAAAAGGTCATTTACAACAGCTTACATTGAAACTTCTTTATTTAAATGTGTGTGTCTGTACTTAAATTGCTGAATGACTGAGAAGATGAAACTTCTACGTTATTTGATTGTGAAACAGCTGAGTAAAATTGAATGTACTGAGCCTACTTTCTCTTTACTTTTTCTTATCATGTCAACACTGATCCACAATATTCTAGGGCAACGCAATCTGACTGCTCAAGAAAATTACAACTTGACTTCAAATAATTAATACAAAAGAATGGCCCTGAATAAGAAAGAATCCTGACAATAATCTACACATTTCATTAAGCACTTACCTCACAAAAATCTTCTTACGCGAACTACTGCAATACAGGGAGCGTCAATACTGCCAGCTAAATAAAAGATTCTATCTACTGAAGCCACTAACTACTAATAGGCGTGTGGTTAGCAAAAGAAAGATTTTGTTGCAAACCAAATAATGTATTTTTTACCTTAATAATGTGACATCCAGTTCAAACACGAATATAAATCACCATTGACACCCAGTACAAAGATATATAATCATGAATAATTTTCAATCTCCAAGTCGGATACTTCCAGATCGTTACCCTACGCTAACACTTCAGACCTCTACCCTCCATCAGTGCCAACTTCTCACATTTAACATCCATGACTGCTGGCTGTTCACCTCCAAATGCCCAACAGTAATTCCATCACTGCTGGCGACTAACTTCCAACTGCCCAACACTACTGGCGATTAACTTCCAACAACGAGTCCAACCAGCCACAGAGTCTCTTACAAAGAAAGCACAGTCAGAGATCCAATGCAAAGCGCTACACACCGCTGCCATCACACAATCAGCCCACTTACAACATGGCAATATTAAAACTAGGATGTCAAACAACATAAAATCCATCCCACAGAACTACTGTCAACAAGCGTGAGGGAAGGTGTCACCGGATAATGGTCAAGCACTTCCCTTCTTCATAGCTCCCTAAAATGAATAGCGAGCAGCCGCTTCTACTCCTTCTCTCTCTACCCCACTACATAAGAAGAGGTAACTGCAGGGAGTTCACGAAGTTATACAGACCCTTCCGCAGTGCACCTGGTGAATCACTGGTGACTCACAAAGAACCCCTTGCATGAGAGTTCGCAAGTTCAATCTTTAGTAAGGTTCATTTGAAAGTGTTGTGTTAACAATTATGACACGAAAAAAATTAGCTGCTAGTGACTTATCATATGCATGAGGAGAGCGGCAGAAAATGAGCGACTGGCAGATGCAGAGATCAACCTTCTAGGGAACGTATGTATTACACTTCACAAAATGGACATCGTGACCTCCAAGAAATATTCAGAACAAACCATTAACTTTCACCATGAACACCGAATAAAAAATGGCATTTCACAGTGATCACAAAGGTTCTCACCATCAAGATCGAAGGCGAACTCCTTGGGAGGTACAAATCGTGCAGAACGTTCAGCTAGGCATCCACTCTTAAGCAATGCATATATTTGAGAACTGACTGAATGTGATGGTATACAACCGAATGCGAAACAGTCTGAAGGGGAGCTTATCGTGGAACTATCCTCTAAGGCGTAGCTGCAGATAGTGAAATAACATGTTTTATAGACAGACATCCACAGGCTGAATTTATCCAGTGATTCCATGTAATGTGAACTGCAATGTTACACTCTTTTCAAGAGGAATAGTTTGCTCTAAAGGAATATGATTTTTTTATACGCAGACCAGGAATCAAACAAAATCAAGTTATTTTGGCCAGCTGTTGGCCAAAAGCAGTGCTCATATTATAGTTGTAGTTCTATTACGCCAATTTTTCCATTCTTGCTTGCTGTGCCGTAAATATTCCCTACTGCCCTTGCAAGGTCACACACACGAGGGGCAGAGCACCTCCAGCTCCTCGCTTCACAATAGATAACTTTCCAGCCAATTTAGTAACCAGTGGGCATAACTGTATGCGAACACATTAAGGCATTAATGTTAGCTGATCTTGATACAACTCTCTTGGTACCTCTAATTTCCAAGGTCCTTTCGTATGCATCTCCTCTTCAAATCTTGACTTGTCAGAGTTGAAAACAAGTTCCTTACTGAACGATGAGATACGTTTGCTAATCTCCTCTTCAAATTTTGGGGCCGATTGCGGGTTCGCTGTTCATCGTCAATTTGACGTTTTATTTGAACTTCCGTTATCTTACATCTTCCAAATCTGTAGCACTGTTTCAAGTTATGTAAACATCCACTGCTTCCCTTGAATTTACTGTAATCTACGTCACGCGCAATCTGATGTGCACAACGTAGCAGGTCACTATCATGCATATCCCGTATAAATTGTTTCGAGTATCCCTGAAACGCGCAAATACCAGTTTTTGTAACAAGAGGGCCGTCCTCCCTTGAATATCCGTAGTTTTTCTTATGCACTACATGGTCATGATGCTGTGGACTTACTAGAAATCCGTTCTTAATTATTTTTTTTTACTACGCTGCGTATGATCTTCCAGATACCAGTACCCTTTCTTGGACAACGTTTCTTTACCACTTTACACTGGACACGGGATTTGTGACTCCCTGTCGGACAAGTATGGTGAATTACATGGTTGGACACTTGTTTCAATATCACTGTCACTTCTTAAGCACATATCGTCATTATTGTACTCCTCATGTAAATTGCCCGCTCGGTCGAGCGTATGCGACGCCACACGTTCCATTGACTCATCTCACAGAAACGCTCATGTTTCATCTCCCACTTCTTTCTCGCTCTGCGAAATTCCTTTGGTTCCTTTCTGACGAAATTTCAACTTTGTCAAGGGTTGCAGTAGATAGATTGCAATTATTGCTTTGTTTATTGTTGCCATTGCTCTGCTTTGTATTGACACCGCTAACGATGTAGCACTGTTGTGTGTTACTCGTCAAATAAGCAGCTCAACTACGCCCCGTAACCTCATCCTGTGTTCGCCATTGGATACCTCCAGTCACGCCCCCTGTAGCCACTAGCAACCAATATTGCGTGGTTGAACGTCAGCCTGTTGCGACATCGCACTGAAGAGTTCCCGTGTGTCAGAGCATAGACACACCGGGGGAAGGCGTGCGCTAACACTACTTGGAACACAGATATGACTTACTAATAACACTGACTCAAGAAAAGCATATCGACAGAATCTACACTCACGCTCATAAATTAAGGATAATTGCAGAACGTGGTTCCACGCAACGTGGCACTACACAAAACTGGCGCTAATAGCATAGGCACATAGGGAACACACACGACACAGATCTGTAAGTCCGCATTATTGGTGATAAGTTAAGAAAACCGCCCCGAAACACATGTGCTACAAAACGTCACTGTTTCTTACGCATGTACCCCGACATCAATGTGGAATATGATCATCCTGCACACGTACACAGGCTGCACAACGGGTTGGCATACTCTGGATCAGATGGTCGAGCAGCTGCTGGGGTATAGCCTCCCATTCTTGCACCAGTGCCTGCCTGAGCTCTTGAAGTGTCCTAGGGGTTTGAAGACGTGCAGCGATGCGTCGACCGAGAGCATCCAAGACGTGCTCGATGGGGTTTAGGTCTGGAGAACAGGCAGGCCACCCCATTCGCTTGACATCTTCTGTTTCAAGGTACTTCTCCACGATGGCAGCTCGGTGGGGCCGTGCGTTATCATCCATTAGGAGGATGGTGGGACCCACTGCACCCCTGAAAAGACGGACATACTGGTGGAAAATGATGTCCCGATACACCTGACCTGTTACAGTTCCTCTCTCAAAAACATGCAGAGGTATATGTGCACCAGTCATAATCTCACACCATACCATCAGACCACGACCTCCATACATGTCCCTTTCAAGGACATTAAGGGGTTGGTATCTGGTTCCTGGTTCACGCCAGATGAAAACCCGGCGAGAATCACTGTTCAGACTATACCTGTACTCGTCCGTGAACGCAACCTGGGACCACTGTTCCAATGACCATGTACTGTGTTCTTGACACCAGGGTTTACAGGCTCTCCCCTGATCAGGGGCCAGTGGAATGCACCTTACAGGTCTCCGGGCGAATAAACCATGTCTCTTCAGTCGTCTGTAGATTGTGTGTCTGGAGATAACTGTTCCAGTGGCTGCGGTAAGGTTCCGAGCAAGGCTACCTGCAGTACTCTGTGGCCGTCTGTGGGCACTGGTGGTGAGATATCGGTCTTCTTGTGGTGTTGTACACTGTGGACGTCGCGTACTGTAGCGCCTGGACACGTTTCCTGTCTGCTGGAACCGTTGCAATAATCTTGAGATCACACTTTGTGGCACACGGAGGGCCTGTGCTACGACCTGCTGTGTTTGACCAGCCTCCAGTCGCCCTAGTATTCTACCCCTCATAACGTCATCAATATGTGTTCTTTGAGCCATTTTCAACACACAGTCACCATTAGCACGTCTGAGAACGTCTGCACACTTACTCGCTGCACCGTACTCTGACATGCACCAACACACCTCTGCGTATGTGGACTGCTGCCAGCGCCACCGTGCGACAACCATAGGTCAAATGCACCGCATGGTCATACCCCGAGGTGATTTAAACCCGCAAACCGCCCACCAGAGATTTGTTCCACTATGTATCAGCATTATCCTTATTTTATGAACAAGAGTGTATGTAAATCTCTGCACAATGTTCTGCGCTGTTGAAGGAGAACTTGATCCTTAGTCATCCTGTATGGCAGCTGTAGCGATATTCTGGGAAAGGTAATTTCCCCCACCATAATCGCTAATCGCTTTTCAGTTTGCAGACAGACTATATCTCTTCAGCATTTTCTGTCCAGTTCTTTTATCTGAGTAGACAAAATAGCTCCACTGAGTTCGTGTTTGTATAGCGGAGATATTTTCAATTTATTAAGTTAGTATTTATTTGCAGTGAAGTGTGCTGTTATGTTAAGAACTCAACAGCTGGAGTCATCAACTGTCTGTCACACAGAAGAGCCTGGCCCCAGTGTTACATGCTCTCAATATTTACTTGAAAACGTTGATTTTATTGTCTGCACTATCAATGTCTCGAAAATTTCCCACAAGATGAGGGTTATCAAATGCATCAATCCAATCTCACCTCTCCCAAAATGTAAAGAGGACCAAAGTCTTAAATTGACTCCCTCTGCAATGGAGGTAGGTCACTTAAGTGTTAAGGAACTTCAGGTATTTCAGCATAAGTCAAGCAATACCTTACAGCAGATTACAGTCCTAGACTTGAAAGTGATAAGTCCCATTACAATATTCACACCCATCTTGGAAGATATACTGTGGATGTGTATGGTAAGTGACTCTACTCAATACGGCCCATCATATAAGTGCCGGCAATTTCTGAATGGAAGAGACTTATGCAGTCTACAAGTAACACAAATAATGGTAGGAGAAGGGCAGTAACTTTCTGATCATTCAGTAATTCACTACCAAATTACTACAACACGATTACATAGCTTTACAATACGATGTCAACGACAGACAACAGCAAGGTGCCATACTTAGTAATTCAATCCCTTTCCCCCTCAACAATGTACTGTAGGTCACTGGTAACATCACGCTTACTCATTCGTCAATTCTAAACTATTGTTCATCAGAACGTATGCGGTCAGTTCAAAAATCCTGTGCACTGCGCATGAACGACTGTTACGGTAGCGTGATCTAGTTGAAATTCGTGTTAGTTGTGAACGAAACTTTAGGGATGACTGTCCTGTAAGTGTTTGCTGATTTTCGTGGCTGTGCCGTGAGTAATTCAGTTTTAAAATGGAAGCAGAAACTAAGTCAGGTCGGATTACACGCAGTGATCAGTGTTCCTACATCAAATCCATTAGAAGTTTACAACGCTTTGAGAGAGTTGTGGGTCGTAGCACAGTTATCTGCTTGTTTCCGTGAAGCTCTGGTAGGCATTGAGATCAACCTAGGAAGTGGAAGACCATCAACTACTACAGACTTCATCCGTTTGGTTACTGATAATGACATTTTGAGAATGGATCGATGAAAAACATGTGAGTAAATTGCATATGAGGACGGAATGTTTACCACTTCAGTTTATAGAATCATAAGTTAAAGATGAGAAAATTTGCTGCCAGATGGACTCCACATGACCTCAGTGAAAAGCAAAAAGCAGTTCACAAAACGAGTCCCAGTAGAATTGCTTCAGCGTTATCGAACAGAAGGAGAACAGTTCCTGAAAATAATTGTTGCACTTGGTAAAACCTGGATACGAGATTCTGAAACAGAACTGAAGTCTCTGTCGTCACAATGGAGAAGTTCCGACTCTCCAGGCCCAAACAAATTCCGCCACCAACAGTCAAAGGTGCAACTGATGATAATCTTTGCGTATGACATGAATGGAGTCATAGCTATAAATAGTGTCCCAAAGGACGTCTGCAACAGACGCGTATTACAAGTTCTTTCCGCAAAGTGTGAAAGGTGGCTACACTGAGTCACAGCGCCAGAGTTTGCGCCAAAGAGTATTATTCAGCCGCCTCCACTGGCAGTGGTAGTTCAGAAGTTGCCGTGGGCAGTGCTTGTTGAGACGATGTTCATAGCAGTACTAGTTGTGAGCATGTCGTGTGCAGTTGTTCTGATGGGCTAGACAGCCGATGCTGTTCGATTGGGGCTGTTGTAATGATCAGAGTGTATTTTTCGTCAATATATATGAGGTAACAAAAAATTTTTGCATTTCAAATTTCCCAAATAACAATGACTCTTGATCACAGGTTCAGTCAACAAAGCATCTGGCTTGTGTTCATGTATTAGAGAGTAATTCTGGTTTCTATGTGCAATCATAGTATTTCTGGTTTTATTTTTATTACTTCATTGTAAATGGCGTTTAAAGCATCTTGTCGCATTGAGGAAGAACCGTGCCAGATGTGTACGTTGAATCACACTTCCACACACAGAACAGTTACACTTGTGTCTTGTTGTTTCGTAGCTTTCATAGTTGCTGGGGACTTAATTAATTGTGTTAACGGAAGTTTCCTTTCATTGTTTGTTGTTATTCTATGCAGTCAGATTGCCTACTAATACTAGTCAGGGCGAACCGTTTACGAGACTTCGTAGCCGGACATACAGCTACTAAAAATATTTGCATTTTATTTATTTATGCTCCCATGCACGTGGCGACCGCTGCTTCGGATCGTCCCTTGGAATTCTTTTGATAGTAAAAATAGCAGACAGTAGTATTGTTGTAGTAATTTGTAGTTTAGTAATTGTAGTCTATATTGCATGTATAGATTTTGTAATTGAACATTTGTAGTTGTCTTGTCATTCTTCTAACGGTATTTTTGTGGAATTTAATTTTTGATGAGTCGTATACGGGTTTGACAATTTTGTGCAATTGTGAAGGTTTTAATTGTTCGTTAGGCGTGTTTGTCGGGAAGCATTTCGTGTGAATGATATTGTTGGTGATAAATTGTTATATTGTGTGTAATTTTCGTATAGTGACGAGTTTTGTATGTTTTGTAAATGATTACGACATCGATGAAAAAGGCAAAAATGATGGATAGTCAGAATGACGAAATTGTTAACATGGTGGACTCGCCAACAGAAAAGAATGGTATTGTGACGTTCACTGGGTTATTCTGTGGTTTGGTATTTAACTAATTTGTAAATGGAAATGATACTCTTATTTTATTACATTGAGTAATTACTAAATAATTTTTCTCCCCGCTAAAGATTTGATCAGTTGCTAAAGAACTCCAAGTCAACATCGTGTTAAAGTGTTGTCTGTAAGTTGTGTAAGTGTCACTAAATCACAGTTCATACAACAGATTCTATACAACTATTGATTAAGATGGAAGCAGTTATCTTCAGCAAAATTATCATTAAAACCACCGAATATCAGCCGCGCACAACACTGACATATGTTACCTGAAACAATATTCTTCGCAACTCGTGCGTAATTAACTTCGGCTCCATACATCAGCTAGAAAAGTTTCTTATAAGGATCGTGCTATGAGCACTGTTTTTAAAGAACCAATCTGATTCGAATGATTTTCATTAAAATGAGTTCGGGGCCACCGGTGCACATTTATTTTTACACATTTGTATTGCGTTCAGCATTTATGTCTGCAGAGCTGCGTAATTAGAATTTGCCGCTGTGATAATTGTTAAGATGGCGGCAGACAATTGATAGAGACTTTCTATTGTTAGAGCAAATAAGTATTTTAACTGCTTATTAAACTTTACAGAAACTCTACTTTCGTATTGTCCACTATTTGGACTTCATCAAGCAAACATTTGATTTGTTTCTAAGGAAAATACAGACAAAAACGCGATACAAATCGCTATCATCAATGGCTGCGCTCCTTGCAGCGGAAACAAACAATTAACACAGATAATGCTTACTGAGAGAGAAATTACAGTTACAAATAATTATTCACTCATGTTTATAATAATAATGACCTCTATTTTCAAGTAATAATTAACAAATAATTACAATTTCTTAACAGACCTCAGTTTGATACGCGTATTGCGTGCTGAATCTACAAAAGCCAACCAACAAAAGGTAAAACAAAGGAAGACAAACGCAGATCATAAAATCACTTTACAATTATCATTGTCTCTGTATTATACACATCTATATGTCCAATTATATCATAGAATATTATATAAATAATTAATTCACTATAAGTTTTCATTGTTTTTTCATACGTCGATTACATAATGTTTATAACTGTTAGAGGCGTAATTTCCTCTCGTCGCACTGTAGCCAAAAATTTACCTCATGGATGTTACAGTATGATGAATAATGAAGTAGAAAATAATTCAATAAGCAGGGAAAATAGTCCGGAACCAGTTCAAAATTTTTCACAATCAAAAAATTTTCAGAATATGAGATTAATGACAGAAGATTCTGAAATAGTATCGAACACAGATAGCTGTTCGGCTATGATGAAGGAAGTTAGTTTCACGGGAAATGTTAGGGGCAAAAAGAATTTTGAACCAGTTAATATGGAGCAGTTGATGGGTGCTATATTAAATTTGGGATCACGGATGGGAACAATGGAAACACAGTTAAGATCTGAATTAAAAACAGTGGGATCACAACTAGGAACAATTAAAACTGATATGGGACCAATGGAAACACAGTTAGACTCACGAATAGGGACATGTTTCAAAAACATGAAAGATTAATTAAAGAAAGAAATTAGAGAAGAAGTACAACCAATTTTGAATGCTCACAATAATAGATAATTTCAATAGAAATTAGACAAAAGGAGCAGGATAGAGAACAGGAAGAAAGAGATCGCGTGATAGTACAAAAAATTTTCAGAGTTACATTTACAACGTGCACACGATAAGGAAGAAATATATGAAATAATCTAGGAATCAGTACCAATTGACAGAATAAATAACCTAACGCAACAGTATGAACAGTTAACTACTAAATGTGTCAATACCGACACCCGAGTCGCGACACTTACGGAAGACGTAAATAAACAGAAAGAATAGATAGGTGACTTATCGGAAAGAGTTGAGGAGATTTCAGATAAATTGACAAGTCTTAGTTTAAATGGGGACAGAGATTCAGATGATACAGCTCCATTGCAATTTGCAGAAACAGAAGAGTATCAAAACATAAATAAACATGTTGAAAATCGGGGAAAATTTAATGAACGCGTTAAAAGGGAATTTGAGGCATTACGAAAGCAAGTCAAACAAATTGAAAGCGAAATCGTAGGAAAGGACAGTAGAAGAAATTTAGAATCACAGATAGCAGAGGGCTTTGAAGAAAATAATTTATTTCATTTACGAGAAGCAACAAGAGAGCACCAGGCGCGCGAACTTGACAATAATCGACATTGGGAATGGGACAGACGCGGTAGGTCTTTGTCGCCACGAGGCGAAAACTTTGACTATAAACACTTTTTAACTGTTCAGAAATTTAAGATCTTTCGCAATTCTAAGAATGACATACATCCATGTTCATGGTTAGATCAATTTATGTACGCACTTTCACCAAATTGGCCACTAAGTCACAAACTGGAATTTATGTGTGGATATTTAGAAAACGAACCGGCGACGCGTATGCGCGCACTTATTAGAGATTGTAATAATTTCAATGATTTTTATCATGCATTTCTATCGGCATATTGGTCCGAAAACACGCAAGACAGAGTCAAACATAGTCTTATTATGCAGTGTAATTTTAAACAGTCTGAGTTCCGCACGCCAGCAGAATACTTTCAAGACATGATTCGAAAGAATCAGTTCCTTTCCAACCCTTATAGCCCGACTGAATTAATTCGTATTTGTTTAACTAAGCTGCCACAATCGATAAGACAAATTGCTTTAGCCGGAAGATGTAAAGACGACATTGAGACTTTTAAGACTTTGCTACAAGAACTTGAGTATGACAATGACGACGGGACTTCTTGTAATTTTTTCAGTAACGGTAATCACAATAGATTTTCAGAGAGAAGGGATAATGATCGGAACGGACGTTATATGGGTAATTTTGCGAATGACAGACGAAACAGACAGGACAATAGATACCAGACGTTCTAACAGAAATTACACAGACAATTATAATAACGGAAATTCCTACCAGAATGATCAATCATACAGAAACAGTAATCATCAAGACAGAAATTATTCATACAATAATAGAAATTCTTACTACAGAAATAACCAGGGTAGTAGATATAACAATAATTTCAGAAGTGACAGTCGAAATTACACAAGAAGCAGTCATGCACTTAGACAGGAAAATATAAATTTTAATAACAGACACAACCAAGAATTTACATCTAACAGACAGGAGGGACCTAATTGGCATCCTCCGCGTGACAGAAATTCCGAGAGACAAGTGCAAATCGTAGAAATTGATCCCCGAAATAACGCGAATAATCAAAGACGTGACGCAAACAATCGACAAAGACTTGTAGCTTCGGCTTCTGGCAGCAATATAGACGGTTCAGAAAGTAATGACACTACGACTTTACACTACGTACGCCTGGAAGACGTGAGAGACAGTTTGCTAGACGAAAAGGAAAATAATGTAGACGCATTTTTACATCCTGTTATTGAAGTATGTGTGGGTAAGAATAAGTTCACTGCGGTTTTAGATTCTGGTAGCCCACTGAATGTTATTAGTGAATCAGTTTTTCGTATATGAGGAAGAACTATTGCTTGTCCTGTGTTACCTGTTTCTAAAACTACAATTCGAGGAGCTATTTCTGGAAAAAGTGTGGAAGTCAAACAACAGACCAACCTAAATTTCATTTGTCAAGGATACGAATTTTCTGCTAATTTTATTATTGTTCCATTACTCATTACACAAATTATATTAGGTATGGAGTTTCCTAACACACATAAGGAAATTTTAAACTTTAAAAAAGGAAGTGTGAGTTTGACTGTTGCCGGAATGCCGAAATGTTTGAAATTTTTCGAGTGTTTAACAAAATCTGAATCAGACACAAAATGTTTAAGGTTTCTTCCAATGTTTTCGCTGAGCATTATGACGAAAATGTGTTCATTCATGACAACGACAATAGATACAGAGTCGCGATGGATGATATAATTAGTAGCGAAGAATCAATTAATGAAAAGGTTAAGAAAGCTGAAGTGCCAGATGACGTCGCAAGAGAAGAACTGCACCAAATTTTGACTTCACATGCTACAGTATTTAGTCATCACACAGGAACTATACAAGGCTTACAATATTTATTTAAAGTAAAAGAACACACACCATTTCGGGGGAAAATGTACGCTATTCCTTTGGCTTACAGAGACAAGGTTAAGAGCGAACTTCAATACATGTTAGATCAAGGCATTATTGAGCCAGCAGTCAGTCCTTATACCAGCCCATTACACGTCGTTCTTAAAAAGGATGGGTCAATTCGTTTGGTTCTGGACTCCAGACAGATAAATAATATCATCATTCCTGAAACTGACTGTCCACAAAATCTAGATGAACTTCTTCAACATTTCCATGGAACTAAAGTTTTATCCAAGATTGATATGCATGCAAGTTTTTGGCAAATAGAACTTCACCCTGATTGTAGAAAATACACTGCCTTTTTAGCCTTTGGTAACTGTTATCAATTTCGGAAATTACCGTTTGGACTCACTGTATCTTCAGCAGCATTCATTCGTAGTTTAAACGAAATTTTACCTGTTTATCTTCGTGACAATATTACTTCATATGTAGACGATATTCTTATTGCTAAACGTTCTTGGAGTGAGCACAACAAAATTTTGGATTCATTATTACGTGAACTTGGAAAAATCTGAATTTGGTCGTTCTCAGGTGAAATTTCTTGGTCATATTATTTCTACAGAAGGTATTCTTCCTGATCCAGAGAAACTAGACGCTGTTCGTAATTATGCTGTTCCTACTACAAAACGTGATGTTCGTAGTTTTCCTTGGTGTCTGTAATTTTCTTAGACGCTTTGTTAGATTGTACGATTTGGCCACACCTCGTTTATCTGAACTATCTGGAAATAATTCTGATTGGTGTTGGGATGAGGAAGCTCAATCAGAATTTGAACTACTTCGTGATGCTTTAGTTTGCTGCTCCACTTCTTTCACAACCGGATTTATCTAAAGATTTTTGTTTGGCGACGGACTCATCATACAAAGGCCTAGGTGCACACTAATTTCAAGAGATAGAAGAAAACGGCGTTGTAGTACAGAAAACTATCGCATTTGGAAGTCGTGTTCTCTCTAAATCAGAAAAGAATTATTCGATTACGGAACTTGAAGCCTTGGCTGTTGTTTGGGCTTTCACAAAATTTCGGACATTTTTGTATGGGAGACATACTAAGGTTTACACCGATCATCGAGCTCTGGAATTTCCTATGTCAACAAAATTAACAAATGGAAGATTGTCACGATGGGTGCTGTATCTACAGAATTTGATTTTAGTATTGTTTACATACAGGGTTCTTCAAATATTATTGCTGATGCTTTATCACGTGTACCTATGGGTTTGAAACAAAGTGCTGAGGAGGACTGCAAAGAAAACAATTATTGTTTGATGTATATTCAAGGTGCTGCATTTGAAAATTTTATTTCGTCTTCGCTCCAGGACATCGCTAAGGAGCAAAACAAGGATCCAATCTGGAAGGACATTAAGGAGAAGTGGAGGAGAAAGGAAAGCGTAGCGATTAGACAGTATTATTTAGTTCGCAATGACATTCTTTTTAAACGAAAATCGGTCGACAACTCTGTTTGGTTAGTTTGCATTCCTGATGAGTGGGTTAATAAATTGGTTTGGCATGCACATTTCAGTTATGCACACTTTGATCCCAGAAAATGCTTTCATAAATTACGAGAAAATTGCTACTTCAGTAATATGGAAAAACGTATTCGATCTGTTTATAACACTCCACTCTGCTACTGCTCTACCCTAACCTCAAAACTGGAGGCAGTTTGCAAAACAGAATTATTTTGTTATAGCAGTTATGGTATAAAGCAACAGAGCAGTGTTACCCTCTGAGAGGAATTTTGTTATGTTGACCGTGTCGTTCCTAACGGAGGTGGCTTATCGGAAATGAAAGTCAAAATTACGTAAAAATTGGAATAGTAACAAACAAAATTTTGCCTAGCTATATTGTTTACAGAATAAGGGAAACGGTCGCCAGCCTAATTAGGCAAGAGAAAGAATAACGTTCTCGTTTATGGAAGTAGGTAAAGTAACTATAACGGACAAACACAACCTAGACTAGGTCACACGCGAGTGCAATGAACTCTGACACACATATGCTTTAAGATTGAAGCTAACAACTGGGGCAGCACAAAAACTATTTGCAAAATTATAACACGTACAGAAAAACACTATCACTTTCAAGGCTTACACAAACTGAGTGGTCTTTACACTGTTAATATGCACACAAAAGAGACAAACACTTAGTAATCATGAACATATAATTTCCTACTATGCAGTTTTCCACTTTTACTACCATGAGACACAATGTTAACAAAATTGCAAGAAACTGACTCACCTTTTAGAATTTACTACAGATATCAAGGTGATCATAGCTAAGCAAAACTTTAGAAACCTCAGTCTTAAGAACTTTTAATTTTGCAGTTGGCGACAGCACTTTAATAAGCAGTTTTAATAGGAAAATTATTTTCGGCAAACAACATTTACTTTAACTTATTCTATTGCCACATTAACTTTAAATTTCCTTTTACTAAGTTCAAGAGGTTTTAATTAGCATAACATTGGTCATAAAAGTTCTTTCAGTAGGGACACTCGGTGATTTACTTTAGTTCAAACGGAAAGGAACCTGAGAGGTGTTATGATTAGGAGAAAAATCAAGGTTGGTACATAAATTCAGATATAAATTACCTTATATTTCAGCACAATAACACATCCATTAAGCTGATCCTTCACTGTACATCATTATAGTATTACGTTGCAATGATTGCACAATGTGGTGGCAACTGCCTGTTGGTAGGTGGAATTGTAGGCAGAATTGCTGGACTCTGTCATTTCTTGGTGGCGATGATAGATACATACTCCAGAATAGTTCCAGCTATTTATCCATCCATCCGAAGCCTTGGAAAGAAGCAGGAAAAACCTCTCTCTGAATCAGCACAATATGCACCTTTATAATGGCAGTGCACGGACTCGTAGCTCATCTCCGACTGACTGTTCGTCCCCGACTGACTATCAGTTCCACCTTTTCCACCTAGGCCAACCACAATTTGCGCGCGCTACACAGTTCCGTTCCCGAGGGGAACCACTACACCTTTTACATACGAACTAACTAAGAGCCCTAAGTGGGGATCAGCAGCTTACATAACAGCAAACAAATGTATTAAATAAAACAGAACATTTTCACATATTGACACTTCTACAAAAATTATTCACACAAAATTACAATCATATACAGTAAGTATTGTTCCCTCCAAATGGGTCAAAGCATTTAAACGAGAGATATGTTACACAGCATACAATCAAATCATGACATCAAAGTTTGACAAAAAAAGAGTACACAATTTTATGTTATCGATTCAAACACATTTACAAAAGATCAACAATGTGACATTAAATAAAGCAAAAGCAAAAAAAAAAAAAATAAATCCATACAGCATAAGAGCTGTGGTGTTACATGTTCTTGCCAAATGCAAATTATGTCAAAAGGCTAAGCCGCCAACTATTTCTCACAGAGCACCGTTGTTTCCTATCATTCCAGCGAAATTAAAGGAGATGGCTGCAGTCGATTTGTTCGGTCCAGTGGTTCGTTCTACTAATGGTTTTACGTACATTTTGGTAGCAGTGGTATTGACATGAAAATATGTGTATTTCACACCTTTACGCAAAGCAACAGCTCGTTCAGTATCTAATGCTTTCATCAGACATTTTCTTAAAGAAGTGGGACATGTTGATAAGGTTATATCAGATAATGGATCACAGTTTCGCTCTAAAATTTGGCTTCATACTCTACGGCGTCGTAAGATTAAATCAATTTTCATTTCACTTTTTCACCCTCAATCTAATGCTTCAGAGAGATGGATGAAGGAAATCAATAAATTGTGTCGACTTTATTGTCATCATAATCACAGAACATGGGATCAGTATCTTCATATTTTTCAAAACATTCTGAATGAACTCCCTAATGATTCAACTTCTTTACCACCTATATTGATATTAAAAAATAAAGCACCGACAAATCGCATTTCTGAAATAGTTCCTTTTCCGCCTACACAGAAACTGCGGCATTCTGAAGTTGTGAACCTGGCTCTGCAAAATATTGCATCTGCAGCTGCTAGAAGAGAGAAATCAGCTAAACGTCCTGGTCGTTTAAAAACCTTGTCAGTTGGTCAAAAGGTGTTAATTAAGTCTCATCGTTTGTCTCACAAAGGAAAAGGCTTGTGTCGCAAATTTTTTCTGCTTTATAACGGTCCATATAGGGTTCGCAAAATTATTCATGATAACACTGTCGAAGTAGAAACTCTTAAATCTTGGTGCTCTAAGGGAATACATCATATATCGAACGTTACAATTTTTGTGGAATGACATACTGTTGAGAAACTAACAGTTATACGTAAACACACGGAGAGTACAAGGATACCGCGCCGTGTTCCGGCGGCGGCACATACTCAAAGCAACAGTCAAGTCTGTGCGGCGCACAAGGCAGTCGTTGACCGCAAACAATTACTTCCTACGTTACGCGTACCTACAGCTGATCGAGCGCTCAGTGCGAATGCACTGACAGCCGTAAACAAATACACAGTCTAATTTCTCTGATTAAATTCAGTATAAAGCTATAGAGACTTGATAAATTATGTTATTAACGTTCAGTATTTTTCAGGACATGGTTGTATAAAATATTTAAGAACTTCAGGTAAATTTTGTGTGTGTCCGACGTTAAGAGGACTTGCTATCGAGAAAATTTCAGGAAGAATGTAATTTCGAAGAAGAAACTAATAAACTACAAAGGTAACTGTTAATTGAGTTTATTTTTCAGGTAACATATTTCCACTTAGGTACGTACTTTAGACGTTATTTGCTGCTCGCGATTACGTGATTTATACTTTGTGCTAATTTTATGTTCTATGAATTTACTTGTGAAGCGACGTGCTTGCGTACATTTGCTGATTTTGACAATGTTTTATTAATGAACAGGGTTGTTACTTGTGTATATTATGCATCGCTTGGCTGCTATCCTTTTTCACTGACATCACATTTTTTTACTATGTGCCTTCTGTGCTTATTTATTTAAATTATAATTGTCACCTGATTAGTTGTGCTGGTATGGTTATGTATGTAGGTTATACTTTGTGATGTATCTGCTTGCGCCTTCATGTTTACTTATTAAGATTACATATGAACATTTACTTCCTTATGCTGATATGATGCTAATGACCTGTTTATTATGTAAGATATATATTTGCTGCTTTGCGTATGGATTGCATATTTACATATTTCTGTTTTGTTATCATACATACACTCTAATTTGGTATATAGAAATGCTGATATAAGATGTACGAACATGGAGTTTAGGCCACAGTATAGTGTTAATTATAGATTGTTCGCTTGGCAGAGCCTCGTTATAGGGATTGTGCTGCATCCACTTGTTGACATTCTGTTCTCTACTGGTATATTTACTCGCGATTGCATGTTTTGCCTACGCCCAGTGCTTTATATTTTAAGATAAGAAAGTGAACTGCTATAATTCTACGAATGACATTGGTACAAGAAACTTCATTGAAGTCACATGAGCTGGAGGTTTTATGGAAGCTGTATAAATTTGTGCTAATAGAAAGGAAGCCAACAACATGACATACCAACACTAGGTTTAGACCATTGACAGTTATTACACTGCATTCTTCGTGAGCAATTGAAATAGCAAGTGACACTTGACACAAGAAATACTCCACATGTTTGCTTCTGTTTTGCCATGTTTCTTGAAGTGGTGTACACACTGTGAAATATTACGATCATTCACACTCCGTACTCGTACCTACTTACTGAAAGTTATTCAAACTAAAGGTTGTTAGAGGTCATGTATGCATTTCTTTTATTTAATGATGGGCAAGGTAACCAAAATGTATTTTATAATTCATAATGAGTAGAAGATTTGGGTCAGATGGATTACACAGAGGTTGTGTGTGGACATTGTGTCTTCGGATTGCATGGGATGATGAAATGAAGTTTGCACTAGGATTTTCTCTGTACTTGTTCGAGGAGACTGACTAGAGGAAAGAGATGTTATGGAAGTGAAATGATATTGGCGATAAGGTTTATATGTGTCGACATATTGAAGAGGTATTATTGAGGTATTGAGATTGTGTGAAGTTGAGATTGTTGGAGTTTTGGTGGACAAGAGGTAAGGTAAATGGTATTGGTGATAAGGTTTATATGTATCGACGTAAGAGGTATTATTGAAGTATTGAGATTATGTGATGCTGATGATTATTGGAGTTTTGGTGGATAAGAGGTAAAGTAAGTGAGGAGCATATTTTATTGTTGGTTTATATGGAACAAGGAGGATGAAAATGACAGACTGGAACACTCAAGTGGAAGGAAGATTGTCTACACAGACACTTTGTTAAATCAATAAGCAATATATACTTTTTTTTGGAGAGAGGAAGTATTTGCATATCTTGGCACACTGACAGTTGTTCAGCAACCGTACATTTTGATTTGGCTTGGCAAACATTGGTCTTGACATGATGACTATGACGTTGACTAACTATTATTGACTATTATACACTGCTGCCACTACTATTTGATACACGTGTTGACCATCAAATTTAGACAGAATTGCATTTACACAGTTAACACCATTCAATTAGAAAGATGAGTGAGTGTGTTTTGTGTGTTTTCCTTTCCTAATCCCAAATAATTGGTACCGACCTACCTCCTAAATATTATTTTACTTGTTTGTTGTGGCTTGCACTGATACCCATAAATATTATAGGTTTACTGTTATTTGTGTATTGTAATAGTTAATATGACAATTATCTGATATCATTTGTGTGTTTGTTATAAATTGTATGTTTAGTGTAAGAGCACTGATAATAATTTTGTAAAAGTAATTGTGTGTGCATTCAAACTGTTGTTCGTGCTTACACGTTTTAACATTGGTGGGTGCCACTTGGAAATGTTTAATTTCTGCTGATAAACTCTGATGAACTGCCTGATTAGTGACAGTGAACATTATGGACTGTTACCTGCACTGTTCAACATTGCTGGGTGCCACTGATGGAACTGCTTCGACTGAAATGATGCCACTTGTTGGTGTCTGCACCTGTCCAACATTGCTGGGTGCCACTGCTGGAACTGCTTCTACTGAAATAATGTCACTTGTTGGTGTCTGCACCTGTTCAACATTGCTGGGTGCCATTGATGGAACTGCTTCTACTGAGATAATGTCAGTTGTTGGTGTCTGCACCTGTTCAACGTTGCTGGGTGCCTCTGATAGAACTGCTTCTAATGAAATGATGTCACTTGTTGGTGTCTGCACCTGTTCAACATTGGTGGGTGTCACTAATGGAACTGCTTCTACTGAGATAATGTCACTTGCTGGGGTCGGCGCCTGCTCGCCATTTTTGGGTGCCTCTGTTGGAGCTGTTTAAATACCGCTGATGAAATGTTATGAGACTGCTATTTGCACCTGTTGACCATTGCTGGGTGCTACTGATGGAACTGTCAACTACTCTGAGGAGTGCTGCTTGTTTATTGAAGTATTGAAAAGATTTTATGTGAATATTTGTATAAACTGTTTTTTTGTGTATTTACTGTTCATGAAATGTTATGAGACTCTTACCTATTTGTCATTGCTGGTGCCATTGATTGAATGTACTTGTGTAAACTGTTATGTAAAATCACATGTATGCAATCATTTGTATTCCTTACTCTATTTTATATATTAGGTTATTGAAGGGTCAGTGCAAAGCCAAAATTTATTTAGTTATGTGATATTTACTTATTAATATTATCTTTTATTTTTGTCTGTATTTTTTGCACGAATTTGGTGGTATTTTCACCACCAATGCTGGCAAAAATATCCTCAAATTCTAGCCCATGGAGGAGGGGCATATGAAAGGTGGCTACACTGAGTCAAAGCGCCTGAGTTTCCGCCAAAGAGTATTATTCAGCCGCCTCCACTGGCAGTGGTAGTTCAGAAGTTGCTGTGGGCAGTGTTTGTTGAGACGATGTTCATAGCAGTACTAGTTGTGTGCATGTCGTGTGCAGTTGTTCTGATGGGCTAGACAGCCGATGCTGTTCGATTGGGGATGTTGTAATGATCAGAGTGTATTTTTCGTCAATATATATGAGGTAACAAAAAATTTTTTATTTCAAATTTCCTAAATAACAATGCCTCTTGGTCACAGGTTCAGTCAACAAAGCATCTGGCTTGTGTTCATGTATTAGAGTGTAATTCTGGTTTCTATGTGCAATCATAGTATTTCTGGGTTTCTTTTATTACTTCATTGTAAATGGCGTTTAAAGCATCTTGTCGCATTGAGGAAGAACCGTGCCAGATGTGTACGTTGAATCACACTTCCACACACAGAACAGTTACACTTGTGCCTTGTTGTTTCGTAGCTTTCATAGTTGCTGGGGACTTAATTAATTAATTGTGTTAACGGAAGTTTCCTTTCATTGTTTGTTGTTATTCTATGCAGTCAGATTGTGTACTAATACTAGTCAGGGCCAACCGTTTACGAGACTTCGTAGCCGGACATACAGCTACTAAAAATATTTGCATTTTATTTATTTAAGCCCCCATCCAAGCTTTTTGCTTCGTCAAAGAAGGTCTGACATAGTTACAGCTGGTGTCGTTTTGCACGCTAATGCAAGACCACATGTTGTCCTACGACACCAGTAAGAGAAACTCTTGGCAGATATGGGTGTGAAATACTTCCCCATGCACTATACATTCCTGATATGAGCCCACCAGACTCTGATTTGTTTCCTTAATTGAAGGAAAACTCCATGGAAAATATTTTGATACAATTTGGAAAATTTTTGAGGTGATTCGAGTAATCAGATAGCTCAACAATGAAGGTGTCCTATCCAGATTACGAAAGCTTCCAAAACTTTGGGAAGCTGTCACAAGCAAGAATGGAGGTTATATTGGAGGCCTGTAAAGGTATTTTGTAAAATAAATTATTTTCTTCAATTCTGTCTGAGCTGTAGGGACTTTAATTTTGGCGGGCACGGCACTCTGCTGGCACCAGTAACTACTCGGTCTGCTGATATCGATCATGATCATATGTCGAGGGCTAGGGTCTTTGGTCAAAGGATGTGTTGTTGGTTTTTGGTGAGCCCTAGTACTGAAGGTTAGCTGGAGGGGACATGGCTGGCAAGTTGGAGGTTTCGGAGGACTCCTCCTGTCTGGCATGAGCCTGGAGAAGCTGTGAATGATTAAATCAGCCGGAAGCAAGCTTTGCCCGCTGGATTAAAGATTGATAGTGGCGAGTTGCGGGACGAGCTGCGGACGCCACGTGCAGCCTGGTCAGCAAGTTCTGGACCAACTCTGCAAACTCAAATTTTATGGCACCTGGAAGATCACCTGTTTGGATTGGAGCCAATAATACCCCTTATTGGTAGTTGCTATTGTAAGGCCATGTCTGTGTTAACGTGGAATTAGACCTCTCATAGTAATGCACCTCTGAGTGGTTGTGTGGATGGTCATTGGTCAGTGTAACTGATAATAATTTGTTGTTCCACGCCATATTCAGTGCAAGTGTACGAACTTCTCCCTTGTAACTTGAAGTGAGAAATTGAAATTGCAACATAGTCTGTGTCAGAGGCAAATCACTTTTTATAGATGAGAATGCCCTAGTAACTGATATTTGCACCTGCTGATATTTCACCTTGTTGATTTTGAAGTCAGGAAGTCGTTTCTGAAAGTATTTGTACGGAATGTAGCCATGTATGGAAGTGAAACACGGACGATAAATAGTTTGGACAAGAAGAGAATAGAAGCTTTGGAAATGTGGTGCTACAGATGAATGTTAAAGATTAGATGGGTATATCGCATAACTAATGAGGAGGTATTGAATAGAATTGGGGAGAAGAGAAATTTGTGACGCAACTTGACTAGAATAATGGATCGGTTGGTAGGACATGTTCTGAGGTATCAAGGGATCATCAATTTAGCACTGGAGGCAAAAATCGCAGAGGGATACCAAGAGATGAATGAACTAAGCAGATTCAGAAGGATGTAGGTTGCAGTAGGTACTGGGAGATGAAGAAGCTTGCACAGGATAGAGTAGCATGGAGAGCTGCATCAAACCAGTCTCTGGGCTGAAGACCACGACAACAACAACATTTTTCAAGTAATTTTAAGCATTGTTAAGCTTGTAACCTGTATGTGTAGTCACTTCTGGAATAAGTTAAAATTGCCTACATTCTAGATATGCTAGTTTGTAGGCTTATTTGGGCAGATTACTGTTCCCTTCTGATATGTGATGGCAGGGTAGTTCTGGCAGTGGACAACACTGGGCCCGGAGCAGAGACGTGTTTTCTTTGAGCTGCAGTGATACTTCCATTGTCGCATAACATCTAGGTTGACCCACAATCAGGGCTCAAGTTAAGTAAATTTGATCATTTTGTGCATGCCATAGTAGAGTGTCACTAATTAATTCCGGAACTCTTGATCTATTCAGTATCGTGAATTCATCAATCACATAAGCTTTAAAGCATGTTCTGCAAGTCCTAAGTTCCGTGTCACTGTATTTGTTCTTTAACTACTTGTTTAAACCTTACATCCTTATTGGTAGTTCTGGAGCACATTAAGTTTTACAGCCGTTTGCTTATGAGTATGAACTGTTGAGTTTTTCCTTTTTTATCCACAGTGATTAGCTAACTCCATTCACTGTGAAACTTGCCTGCTTGTTGCTTTTGATAGCCATTTGCTGTAATTTGCCACCTTTTCTTGTATTTTTAAGAATCATTGTCAATATTTCTGCTGGTGTGTACCAGATGAGAGTCACATTTAAATTGTATGCCTTCCATCTTTTCTTGTATTTTGGGGGATTGTGTATTTTATTACTTAAGGGATTTTATTAAGATTTATAAATTTTTAAGGGCTTTCCAACACCCACAATCAGTAGCATGACTTGTTATCCTTTCTGAATTATGAGTGTGTGTTGTCTATTTATTTCAAGTTTTATCCATGTTTAGGAATTATTAGTACTTTCCGTCACAGCCATTTCTAATTTATTTTACTGGTAAAACTCCACTTGTTGAACCAGTTTGTAGCCACACCTGATTGGTGTGACTTCTTACTTGTATTTGGGGACTTATGTATATTCCTGGCTTTAAGTCATGTTCTTAATGGTATAAATAAGTTTTTTTATTAATCAGTTGATCCTTCTTTAAATTATTGTGAGAATTGTTATTCATTTTTGACAAGGTTTTTAATTTGTAATCATAATAATTGTTGTTAAGCAATAAAATGTATTCCGTGAAATGACATCATGAGTATGTGGGTCCACCTTCCATGTGTTTTTCCTTAAAATTATCCCACCCTCGTTGTGAGGTACTACTGTCTCACACTGTGCAGAACTTTTGAAATGACTCTCTGTTTTACGTAAAAACTCAATTAACAACTGCAAATAAGTATTATTAATAAAATGAAAATAACTCCACTCTAAAGAATGAGTCAGGAGAAAAGGGGTGATAGTATTGGTGATTCTAAATTAAAGAATTCGAACTTAACATATGCCATTTTCTTAACTGTATCCAACATCATGCCCATCACCAGCAATCACATGTGAATACAATCAGAGTGACGTTAAGCTACATAGTATTGTCTTTACTGACCATTTCAATGTGCACATCACAATGGACACAAAGGAGGATCTTCTCGCTTGTATTTTACATGCATGTGCTCAGGTAAAGGACTGTATGAATGAGCTTAGATCAGTGACACAGCAGCTGTCTACAACAGCTGCAAAATGCATTGCAAATGATAGTGGAGTTCTTTAACATCTTTTCTGAGGAAATGTACATAACGAAACAGAACATTAGATCACAGAGTTTCATTTACACTATGTGATCAAAAGTATCCAGACAACCCCAAAAACATATGTTTTTCACATTAGGTGCATTGTACTGCCACCTACTGCCAGTTACTCTATATCAGCGACTTCAGTAGTGATTAGACATAGTGAGAGAGCAGAGTGGAGCACTCCGCGGAACTCATGGACTTCGAACGTGGTCAGGTAATTGGGTGCCACTTGTGTTGTATGTCTGTACATGAGATTTCCACACCCCTAAACATCCCTAGGTCCACTGGTTCCGATGTGATAGTGAAGTGAAAACGTGAAGGGACATGTACAGCACAAAAGCGTAGAGGCAAATCTCGTCTGTTGACTGACAGAGACCACCGACACTTGAAGAGGGTCGTAATGTGTAACAGGCACACATCTATCCATACCGTCTCACAGGAATTCCAAACTGCATCAAGATCCACTGTAAGAACTATGACAGTTAGACGGGAGGTGAGAGAACTGGGATTTCATGGTCGAGTGGCTGCTCATAAGCCACACATCACGCCGGTAAATGCCAAACGACGCCTCGCTTGGTGTAAAGAGCGTAAACATTGGACGATTGAACAGTGGAAAAATGTTCTGTGGAGTGACGAATCACGGTACACAATGTGCCGACTGGAAGGCAGGTTCCGCAGCTCGTGGTCGTGCGGTAGCGTTCTCGTTTCGCGCGCCCGGGTTCCCGAGTTGGATTCCGGGCGGGGTCAGGGATTTTCTCTGCCTTGTGATGACTGGGTGTTGTGTGATGTCCTTAGGTTAGTTAGGTTTAAGTAGTTCTAAGTTCTAGGGGACTGATGACCATAGATGTTAAGTCCCATAGTGCTCAGAGCCCTTTGAACCATTTGAACCATTCGGAAGGCAGGGTGTGGGTATGGCAGATGCCCGGTGAACGTCATCTGCCAGTGTGTGTAGTGCCAACAGTAAATTCGGAGGTGGTGGTGTTATGGTGTGGTCGCGTTTTTCATGGAAAGGGCTTGCACACCTTGTTGTTTTGCGTGACACTATCACAGCACAGGCCTACATTGACTTTTAGGCACAATCTTGCTTCCCACTGTTGAAGAGCAATTCTGGGATGGCGATTGCATCTTTCAACACGATTGAGCACCTGTTCATGATGCACGGCCTGTGGAGGACTGGTTAGGCGACAATAACATCCCTGTAGTGGACTGACCTGCACAGAGTCCTGACCTGAACCCTATAGAAATCCTTTGGGATTATCCATGGGATAATTTGCATCTATCTCTCCCAATTCAAGTTTTTCGACATTTCCATGATGCTCTTCCTTAAATTAAACAAATCTGTGATCATTTATGCTGCCTTCTTTGTATACATATAATATCCACTGTTATGCCATTTGCTATATGTCCCACAAACTTGAGCACTTTGTTTGTTGAATGCCGAGACGATTTCAAACTTTGTGAGGCTAGCACCCCTGGAAGAAAGGACTGTGGAGAACTGACTTCACGACAACCTTGGAGATTGTTTCCAGAATCAATGTTTCATTCTGCAGTGGAGTGTGCACTATTCTGAAATTTCCTTGCAGATTACATCTGTGTGCCATACCAAGACTGGAACCAGAATCTTGCCTTCCTCAAAAATGGTTCAAATGGCTCTGAGCACTATGGGACTCAACTGCTGAGGTCATTAGTCCCCTAGAACTTAGAACTAGTTAAACCTAACTATCCTAAGGACATCACAAACATCCATGCCCTAGGCAGGATTCGAACCTGCGACCGTAGCGGTCTTGCGGTTCCAGACTGCAGCGCCTTTAACCGCACGGCCACTTCGGCCGGCTCTTGCCTTCCTCATTCAATGCTCTTACCAACAGAGCTGTTAAGACTTTATGCATGATTCACCCTCACAGCTAAGCCATTACCCTGCAACGTCCTTTATCCCAGGTATGCTAGTTCTGCTATGTCTGCTGGTGAGCTTTTGTGAAGGTTGGAAACTAGCAGAGGCCTGTCTAGGTAATATAACTCTTTTAACACATCCAAGAAAGCAGGTTTGTTTAGAGACTATGAATCTCTTAAGGTAACCTTGAAAGACTGCCTGTTTAGCAACTGTGACTCTTTAGGTAGCCACCTATAGTAACTATCATTCTCTCAAGGAAGTCAAGAGAGCAGGCATCTTTAGCAATTATGATTATCTAAAGATAGCTAAGAAGAATACTGGATTGATAGTTATAACTCTCTTAAGGAAGCCAAAAAAGCAGGCTTGTTTAGTAATGATGACTTTCATAAGATAGTCCAGAAAGTAAGTGATAGTAGTAATTATGATTCTCATAAGACAGGCAAGTGAGATTAAGGAAGAGGCTGCTTATGATACTCTTCAATTCTTTTATTGATCAGTGTAGGAAATACAATAGTAGTTTTTTGGATTTTCCGTGATTCCAATAGCTGTTCAAAAACTCTACACCTTTATTGGAAAAGGGAGTGTGTTTCAGGCATTCACTCATTAAGCATTAATTACAAATAAATTATTAATTACATACACAGGTATTTGCAGAAGTAACAGTAAATACATATAGGCGAAACATTTTATAGTATTTTCAGCTTTTGTGTATGAAGGCACTATGTCTGTAGTTTATCTGTTTGTACATACACATTATAGCTGGATGGTCCAGTTGTGCAGGTTTGGTATTATCTGTTGTCCCAGTTTTTGACAGATTTCGTTGGTATATTACTATAACATACAGTGAGTCTTCAAAGATGATTGCTTGGGAGACATTCAAACAATCTGTCCTAGAATACTGCTGACCTGTACAGGACTAATAGCGAATAGGACTAATGTGGGATAGTGAATACATAAATACATGGGTATACTAATAATCCTAAAACCATGCATGGAACATTTCGGGATGATAGTAAGTTCAAGAGTGCATTTTTAGGAGATCAGTGACAGAATGCTTTAGGTAAAGAGTTGTTTGAAGAAAGAGTAGATTCTGAATGAAAAATTTCAACGTGAATAGTGCAAGGTTTTATAGGAGCGAAGTTAGTATAATTTTTGCTGGACACAGAGAGGCAACTTAGTTTATTGTCTAAGGATGTATGGGGAAGAAATAAAAATTATTGAAGATATCCCTCTTTCCTTGTCACCAATGTACAGGGTCTGGATTGATTGTATTGAAAGGCAGTATACTGGTGACATTCTAAATATCAAGTACACAGTCCACCAACCCTGTTACTAGTAGGTGATACCAGTTTATCTGTGTTATTGTGTGTATGGACTGGAAGATGAGTCTCGGTATGTTATTGGAATTACTAGGGAAGTGACATGAATAAATGTAAATACTGATCAAACTTCAGTCAGGTTAAGCAGATGATAGGTACAGAGAGACCTGACTGATTATGTTAATAATTGGAAGATAAAACTCAAAAGGGGGTTAGATGCCAGCGACAGTGATGAATAGGGAGGAAATGTTGAGGAAGAAGGGAAAACCTATAGGAAAATAAGGTTAACAGTAAATGTAATAGACTGTTAGGATTGAAACACGAGAAAATAGAACAGTTAAAACAGGTTTAATCATATAGTGCCTAGACATTTACAGTGAGACAAGGGGTAATTGAGAGCTATAACGAAAAATTTAAAACTAAAGATCACATATCATTTTTAAACTATCTTGTATTCTTAATCTGAGTGTTAGGGAACCTGTGGACAAGAAAATATATAATATGACCAAAGGGGTATCATTGAGAAATCTGATAGTCCTTGGGTAACAAAGCAGTGGTAATAAGAAAGACATTTATTGTTAAGATTAGATTGGTGCTGGATGCTCGCATTCTCAATAAAAATGATTGAATTTGAAAGAGACAGATCCATCCCTATGAAAGAATTGTTACCTGTTCCATAGGTAGTACTCATGACAAATGTTACGATGAGGAACATGTCAATGGAACAGACATATAACATATTTATATGGATGTGTAGTGTTTATTTGCAAGTTTTTTTACTGTGTAAATGTCTATTTTTATTCGAGAATTTCTCTGTCGTAAAGGAGGAGTTGTGAAGGAGAAACAGTCTTAATCTTCGTTTGATGTGCTGGTTGTATCTCAGAGTTGGGATGTCACGAATCCAGTTTAGAAATTTTATTGGAAGGATGAATAAAGAAAGGTTTGCCAATACACAATTTGGATGCAGCACGATTACGTTTCTGAGGATCACATTACTGTACTGAATTTCTACAAAAGTCAGATTACACTAATACTCACATTGTTTGATATTATTAGTGACACAGAAACATCAGTCAGTTCTAAAAGAAATTCGTCAGTGTACCAGAAGGAATTGGTCAACAATAAATCCTTTAGCCTCCTCTCAAATTGAACTTTATTTGTAGAATTTTTATGGCTGCTGGCAGGTTATTGAAAGTTTGTATTTTTGAAAATTGAACACACTTTTGGCCAACGTAAGTGACTTTAAATCTTTGTGAAGTTTACTCTTATTTCTAGTACTGATTCCATGGACAAAACTGTTGGTTTGAAAAAGATATACTTTTAATTAGGAATTTCATTGAAAAATGAATATACTGGGAAGCTGTAACTAACATCCATATTTCTCTAAACGGTCCTCTGCAGTTTGTTCTTCGATACACACCACAAGTAATTCCAATCACAAGTTCCAAAAAATTGTTCAAGTGGCTCTAAGCACTATGGGACTTAACATCTGAGGTCATCAGTCCCCTAGACTTAAAACTAATTAAACCTAACTAACCTAAGGACATCACACACATCCATGCCCGAGGCAGGATTCGAACCTGTGACTGTAGCAGCAGTGCAGTTCTGGTCGGAAGTGCCTAGAACCTCTCGGCCACAATGGGTGGCTTACGCCATTCTTGGCCCACAAAAATTTAGCTTAGCTTGATGTGTTACCCCAAAAAAATAAGTATAGTGTGCCAGCTTTTTTTATTTTTATATCTCATTGCAAATAAAGATTTGTTTAGGTGCTTCAGCAGTTCTGTGGTGTGCTCTTCCCAGATGACTTTATTATCATGCTGCAATTTCAAGAATTTAACACTGTCAACTTATTCTATCTGTTTCTCGTTATGTTTTAGGTATATACTGGTGGGAAACCTCATACAAGTCCTGAATGGCATGTCATTTGTTTTTTCTTAGTTTGATGATACAGAATTGACTAGGTACAATTTACTAATGCCTATGAAATTTTCATTAACTGATCTCTCTAAGACTTCACTTGATTTGCTATTTATTGCAATGTCTGCATAATTTCCACCAAAAACTTGGAATTTGGTAATATAAAAGGTCATTGGTGTTTTAATTAATTTTTTTGGTTCATTCAGAACTGGATCGAGACAATACAATGAATAATAATAATGTATTTAAAAAATTTATACAAACTTTCAGCACTTGAGCATGACATTTTCGTTAAAGGTCCGTTCATATATTTTTAACTGTGTTTCTTTTCTCTTTGTTTTCACCAAATTTGGACTTTGTAATATGACAGCATCCGAAGACGATGGTGGTTCGAGCTGGACGACTTTTTGCTTTAAAGTACAGAATCTTTTTCTATGCCAATCCACCCAACAATCTTACAATGATTAAAGACACAAAATAAAACATACATAGGTTATTAATAACAGTGTATCATGAAATAAAAACACAATTTAAAAGTACCCTTACATACTGTGATTACGAGTGCTGTTTGATGGCGACTCGTGAATAAAATAATGAAATAATGTAATATTAATGGCAGTGTGCCACATATGTCCAAATCGGACAACACCTAGAAAACAAAAGGTGACTCTTCCTCTTTCGCCAATAATAGGATTATCAAAAACCTTCAAATGTTTCCAGCGGCTGCATACAATATTTATACAGCCATGGTCTATATCTATGGCTTAAATTATTTCTTTTTTTATTACTTATAATTACATTTCCTGCTAAGAAATGCCTTTAAAATATATACCAAACAAGAAACCATAGGAGTACTAAGATAGAACCCTGTGGGACACCACATGCAATTATTTGCCAGTTGGATGATGCCTCATAATTTAGTACACATCTCTTGTCTAATGAAACCGTTTATCTCCCTTCAGAGATATAGAATTTGAATCACTTTGCAGCGTTTCCTGTTAACCATAATGTTATACTTGCAATTTACTTAAAAGGATATTGAGGTTTCACAAATAAATGCCTTTGACAGATCCTGAAATATACTAGTAGCCTGTAATTTATTGTCTAATGAAGTAAGTGCATTCTCACTGTATACTTAGGGAGCCTTCTCAATATCTGAACCCTTTAGAAATTTGCAGTATTAATTCGACCATATCCCATTTGCTGTCAGATGTTGAAAAAGCCAATTTCATATTAACTTTTCTAAAATTTTCGAGAATGCTGGCTTAAGTGAAACTGGACAGAAATTTGACCATACTTTTTTATCTCCTGTCATAAACAGAGTCATAACTTCAGCGAATTTCATCCACTCAGGAAACATTCGACTGATAAACGACTGGTTACTCAGATAGCTTAATATGATACTAAACTCGGAAGCATAATCTTTAATTAACTTTGTATTTTATCATAACCAATAGAATTTTTTGATTTTAAAAATTGTATGGTGGACATTACTTCTATTGGTGTAGTAAGGGGCATATTCATGTTAGTGATTTTATTTGCAATGACTGATGAGAGGTATTCCATGGCAGCATGTACTGAACGTGAGAGACCCATCTTTTCAGAAGCAGTTAAGAAATTCTTGATAAAACGTTTTGCAACAGAGCAGTACATTACTTTAAGTGAAGACTGATACGCCTCAAAATGAGAGATGTTGAGAAGAGTTGCAATTACTTAAAAAGGAACTTAGTAAACCAAGAATATTATGAGATACTGATCTGGATAAGAATTTTGTTTAGCTGTAGATGCCCCTTAAACGTAAAGTTTTAGGTTATTTTATCATTAGAATTAGCATTGTAATACAATAATGTAAATTCATTTCACTGTACTGTACTTAAATTAAACATACATTTTTGAGTTCTTTCCACACACCAATACATACCAGAGACCTCTCATCATGCGATCCATGAAATATGATAGAAGACCGATTCACAGTAGACAGCAATGAAAAGAAGCAGAATGGCAGACAATCTGATTGGCAAATGGTGTTCACTCTAGACAGAACATCAACACATCACTTCGCTTAACCCTGTAAGAAGTGGTGTAAGTGAAGTTACATATCAATGATACAAAAAGTCGGAATATACGAAACCTATCCCAAAACTAACGTCCGGCGATAATAGGCCTGAATGAAGTTTCACACATGCAGCATTGTCTACCTACGCCTTAGGAAACTACAACAATGTTGGTTTGAGTCAGTAATTGTTTGCCAGTCGGTGAGAGCACATCATAATGGCCGAGACAATAATACACCCCTCCAATTGTGAAGTACGCAGTGTGATTATGTTTTGTAAGGGCAAAGGATCTTCAGCTGCTGAAACCCATCGTGACTCATGCCTAGTCTATGGATCTTAAATAATGAGTGACAATCAAGATCGAAACTGGCGACAAGGATTTCAAAATGGCCGCAAAAATGTTCGCAATGAACAACGGAGTGACAGGCCTAGTATTAAGACAGATGACATCGTCGATCAAGACAGCCAAAGAAAATCTTTACCAATTGTAGACCTTTTCGCTAGCCACTTACTTGAAACGTTAATCATCTGTCGATTTCAGATATCTAGCCTCTCTTGCAGAAGAACACTCAATTGGAAAAAAGTCCAAGTCGTCATGACGCATTTGCAATGCGTTGCGAAAACAAAGCAAAAGAACAAAACTAAGGAATAAGAAGACGCAGAAGCACAAAAACCACTACTATAACTCGACACGTCGAAAATATCTTAACTACTGATATTAGCAGACAACGACGCCAGTCACCCACCAACGTCAACCTCAAAACTTTCTGCGAAGGAAACTTTGTCCCAGACGTCCTGTTCTATCAAGTTCCAATCCGTTGACGGTCTGTGTGAATACCCAATTTGATATGTATTACGGAGAGTTTTGAGGTTTCGTTTCAACCACTTCCATCATGTTAAGTATGAATCGATATTTATGTAGTAATGTTACTCTTTTATTGGGACCTTCGTCACTTCTTTAATATTTCTGTGGGAAATTCACTTTCGTACCAAATATTTGTAGGGCTGTTTTTTTTCCCCTGTAAGCTCTTGACCCAGAATCTGTTTAACTAGTACGAATTATTTCAGATGGCTGCATCTTGCAAACTGCCCGCCTTCGGTAGCAGTTCCAGACTTCCGAAGGCGACGATGTGCAAGTTTTCATTGCCTATGGAAATCTGGCATATGTGAGGTTCGCAGCATGGAGGTAGAAATTACCTCCATGGTTCGCAGTAAGTGCTCAATGTTTACAGTTCCCACTTCTCATCAGAGATCACTGCTTCTCATGTTCACTTGCGGCAAGTACAACATCTATGAGCAGAGCTGTCATAGTGTCACACGATAAAAAATTTGTTATTGTTTCCGTTCAGTATCTGCCGTAGGAATGTGAAATAATATCTTATCGTCGCTATGGCTGTTTGTGTTGCTATTATAGGCAAAGATGTGAGGAATCTGTTATAATGTCTTACCACAACTGTTCACAGTAATTTCTTAGTGCCTACAAATCGTATTTTTTCTTTTCAGAATTCGCCAAAATATATATCATGCTTGAACCCAGAACTCGAACTGCAGTTTCATTACAAGGTTCACACTTCTCTAGATGTGGTTGAAGAAAAATTGACATCAGTTGGTAAAACTACGGCAGATGTTAGAGAATTATATCTTGGTTTGCTATACTCAACAGAAGAACATAAAATGTATCCTGTACGCTTTTTGAATATGAGGTATAATTAGACATATTGCAGTTAGTTATCGCCTGATGCCCAATTAATCTGCACTATTGATAGTTTGGAGTTATTCTTCCTCTTGACTTCGAAGGGACACGAAGCTCCCATTCGAATCTTACATGCTGCCTTCGAATGTGAACCATGTTTCAACCATGGCATATGTGACATTCGTAATCGCATAGTTCCCCTTTCATTGGTTATTAGCTCTGCGTAGGGCGCCCAACCTCATGAACTGAGTGTTTTTCTTTAGGTGCTTCCCATCCTTAGCCCTTGTAGATTCCTCTGCCCACCACAAAGAAGCAGTGCTAGTTTTGGTCCACCCAGAGTATTTTACTTTCTCAGTACCCCTCATATCAGATGGGCATTCAACTATCTGCTCCCTGGGGAGGTGCCAGTTTGAAGACCACCAATTTCAAATTTTGGTTTGGTCAGTATGAACTAATAAGGCCCAATATTTAGATCTGGGGTAATGTGCTATGGAACAAACTTTTATATGTTTGTGATGCATATTTAATTAAAATTTTCGTGTCCTGTGGCTGTTGTTAAATCTAACAATGTAACTAAAACTTCACCATATTCTGCCTGAAAGACCACATGAAAGTAAAATGTAGTAATAGGCCTGCAGACTGTTGGCATACAAAAGTAGGCACAAGCAATGCTATTTTCTAAATATGTAGCCCAAATAAGTGTCCCACTTCGTTAGAGAACATTAAATCATAGTTCACCATATTTATTTATCCAATAAAAATCTTTCAAATATTCCAGTTACGCCAAATTTTGAAGGAAAAATTTGGTTTAATTGTTAGCATTGTATTTGGCCATCGTTTTTTATTATTTTTATGTAATTTTCCCTCCCCCTTCTTCATGCTGAATTATGTAAATTGTAGAGCTTTTTATGTCTGTGTGTTTAGCAGTTTGTTAGGTCCATATTCTAGGAAAAAGAAAATATTATTTTTTCCCTTGATTTATTGCTAATTTAAGCGCATATTATTGTGTATTAAGCTTTTATCAGTCCCAAACAAGGCTATAACAATAAAATTGGTTAATTTCATACTAAATAAGACCCATTGCATGTTTGTATTTTCCCCTAAAACGTTCCGAAGCAGGGTAATTATGTAGTTACTGAGTGGAGAATGCAAATCAGTATGACATTCTTATTCCATGTGAGACTTTGGAAAATGCCAAGAACCTACCTTAAAAGGTGACTAAATTGTAGTTACACTGTACCGTAACTGAAGTCAAGGGCTGTTGTTATAAATAAAGATAAAACATTTAGGGACACAGAAGGTGCTTATGGTTTTCCAAAGTCGGGCACATACTACTAAATTAAAGGTAAGAAATCACATATTTCCTAGAGTCTGCAGTTGAGAATGAAAAGAATAAATTGAAACTAAACCCTTATACAGGATTATCATAATTCTGTTGTATTCAGAATGAGATTTTCACTCTGCAGCAGAGTGTGGACTGATATGGTAGACCACTTGTCCGCGAAAGGCAAAGGTCCCGAGTTCCAGTCTTGGTCCGGCACACAGTTTTAATCTGCCGGGAAGTTTCATAATTCTATTGTAATTTTTTTCCTTTGTGTTATAAGATACCATTGGATAAATTAGACCTCAGGCATCCTCAAGCTCTTCCTCCACATCTTGAAGCTACACTGGTCAGCATGATTAATGCTCATGTAGAAATAGGATATCCATGTGACAGAGAACAACTTAAATCATTTGTGTAACAATACGTTTAACAGAATTTATGGAACTCCATTAAAAGGGGACTGTCCTGTGGGGATCAGTATCAAGTCTTTATGAAACGCAACCTCCATATTTCTTTGAAGAAACTTGAGCACCTTGAAAAGTCCCTAACTCTTAGAGATCCATTTGTAATTTACCCCTTCTACAATGAACTGAAGAATATGTATGAAATGTGTGGGCTAAAAGATGATGAAAAATCACACTATGGCTACAGTTGTGATGGTTCTGTGTTTGACAGTGACCTAACTAGGGTAAGAGCTCTTTTGGGAAAGGAAAATCTACTGAATAGGGCATCTGCAGGATCAGGTAGGGTTTCAACGAGTATTGTAGCCTACATTGCTGCAGACAGTACTTCGTCGCTATCACTGATCGTAAGTTAGTATAGTGCAGTTCCATAGACTTCAAGTAATGCCTACCCAGGGATATTTTATGCTGCTTCAAAAAGTGGTTGGATGAAGGAGCCTCAGTTTTATCAGTAGTTATCCCTCACCTACAGACATGTAATACAAATCAAAATCTACATTCATACTCAGCAAACCACCGCGAAGTGCATGGCAGAGTATGTCCTATTGTACCAGTTATGGTTTCTTCCAATTCCATACTTCATGGCACAAGTACTCATATACAAAATACAAAGGTTAATTCAGCAGTTTAGACTAAAAAGAATGAGTGCCTTCACTTCTTGAATGCCAACGTTGCTCTGCAGCGTACAAGCAGCCAAATACATATGAGCAGCCACTTAAACATTATATACAATATATACTACTCATCTTGAAAATGGACCATAGAATTTGGCCAAAAGATAAGCTTACAGTCGTAATCCCTACCCAGCTCTCAGGCACTTAATATGTACTGTTTCTTAATAAGTCACTCTGAGCTTGGTGGTAAAACATAACAGTCATGCCAATGAACAAGCTTAAAATACTCTTCATAAAATAACTAATGTGATTGGTATTACTAAACTTTGAAATCCCTGAGACAACCATACCTTACATTCAGTTAATTAACAACAACATAATTCTTGCTGAAAATAAATATTTAAAATAACTGCTTGTAAGAGGTCTTTTGACACTTCCTGCGGACCTCCGGGATCCAAAATTTTAAGTAAGTTTAACACACAGACCACCAGGTTTAGCTATTGTCCGGTATGCAACATCTTACAAATGAGCAATGTACCATTCACTTACAACCCCCATAGTGACAAGTTCCATCGTACAACTGACCCCAGTACATCACTAGCTGCATTTGTAGTTACTGTAACCAGTCCGGAGTGACACACATTGTAAGCCCATTGCACAAACAGCCTCCCCCCCACCCGAGTCTGGAAACAGGCTACAGGTCTTGCTATTGCACAAACAGCCTCCCCCCCACCCGAGTCTGGAAACAGGCTACAGGTCTTGCTGACAAATCAATTCAAATCAAAGAACTGAGAAGAGGGAACACATCATAAAAACACTCTAGAATTAAGAACAGTGAGAACATACCACTAGCATTCCATACGTGCTTCAGTGGAGTGCAGCCATGCACAACATATTTGCTCTTGGAAATTCAGCTACCCTCAACTAGATGCACAATGTTTTATGTTGAGAAGCTTAATTTAAATCATCCACAGCCACATTCCAGGGCAGATTAAAACAAACAATGTTCTGCAGGTACTATTGCAAAAAATAATGCCACAAAGCCACCATCTTCCCACATAATACAATTCCACTCAGAAATATCACTCAAAAGCTACTAGTAGCAGCCCATTAACTACTACTCCAGCCAACCTTCTAGTTTGGAAACCAACACAAGACTCCTCAACAGGCTGCTCCAAGCTTCCTCCTCAGCTTCAGCACACAGGGGATGGCACTGCTCAGAGACAAAGATTACAAGCAGCTCCCACCAGTGAAAATGTGTCACAAAATGGCACAACATTAGGTGGAAATTCCTTACCATTGGAATTTTTCCAGTTGACTCCACACATTTTTCAGTGGATTTATTTGCCCCTGCTGACTTGCAACAATACAGGCGAATGTTCATAACACACTGAGTCCTACATCTTCCAGCACTCATTGCACCAATTCATTGGGCACATGACTGTTGGCCGAACCCCTTCCAGCTCCTTCACTTGTTTGTAATGTTGGCCTAGCCCATGTAATAGTTCTGCCCATAGAGCAAGAACATGTCTTGGGTTTAAGGACAAAATTGCATTTCTCACATCAAAAACAGCCTTTCAAAGATGAGGCCTTTTTCACTAATAGTCTTTTAGATTTCTTCTGCAAAATTATTTATAATTGCATGAAATCAACTTCACTCCCACTCTAAGAAAAATTGATCCTTATTTGTGACAGCTTCAGTATAGAGAAGTGTTAACAAATAAAACAATTTTATGTCAGCTGATGAAAGCCACAGGGAAGAAAGAGAAAAAGAGGGATAATACCAACAAGGAGAGGAAAAGAAAACCAAATTATGACTTTGAAGGTGGGGAGCAGCTGCCAGTACTTAATTATGAACTTGAAGATAAAGTTTCTGATGAACATGACCAAGATCATTTTGAGTGATCTGTCCCAACACAATCTTCAATTAAAGCTGCAGCAAATGTACTGCTCGGTTCTTTCTGGAAAAATAAACTCCTATCAACTATACCTATGCAGCTGTGGTGTGACATTAAGAAGGTATTCCAAGTATAGCAAGACTACATATTTGATGTTGATAGGAATGATTTTTTAGGTATTTTGCCGTAACCATCTCAGCAAAAGTGTAGAGAACAAATTTAATTCATTTATGAAAATTCCATTGATATCCATGAGACGTAGCCACATATTTTCGTGTTGTGTTTATGTATCATCCAGTCCATGCTTTGAGATTGCAGTTTCTATCTGCCCCTGACCTAATTGGTAAATATAAACTTTATGTAATGTCATTTAGAACCAACAGTTTAATGAATCCAACAGCATAATTTGTATTTCAGGCCAGTTAACCCTTAAAATTGCAAAAGTAACTGGCTCAAATGAAGCAAGGTAGTAATTGAAAGTCAAAACTTTACAAAATCATTTTTCCTATTACCCTACCAGACCCCGTAGATACCTTTTCTGAGTTAAGAAAATTACAGAATTAGATGACATACTACCCCAGTATTAATTCCTTACAGAATATAATTCCTTACATACTGTGAAACTGGGCAAAGTAGGCAAGTCTGACAGTGTGAAAACTTCTTGTAACAGGAAGTTAACATAGACTACAGTGTTTTATTTAGAGTGCCATTTATTTTGTTTATATATGTATTCCATTTGAAGTCATTTTGGAGCTAAATGCTTAGAATTCTTTTCCTATGTGATTTTGTTGGAGTTTGTCACACTGGTGTTGCAAGCATCAGCTTTAATACAGAAGTTCAGAAATGTTACATTTTTGACTTTTTCAATCACTTATTCCCCTCAAACCATCCATTTAGTTGGGCTTCTATTTTATTTACACTTGCTTGTAGTCAACTTGGGTTCTTTCTTATGATGAGAAAGCTTGTCATCTGCAAAAAAAAGTAATGTTTTTGATTCAGTTTTCAGTTCTGAGTCATCTTTGTACAGGAGAAGAGGATTGACCCGAGAATGGATCCTTGGGCACCTCCTTTTGTTAGAATTTCTGCGACTGAGAAACATGTCTTAGTACTTTCCTGTAGTTCATATTTTATTTGTATTCTCTGTTACCTGTTAGTCAAGTATCATGTGAACAATTTTGATCCAGTGCCTCTAATGCCATATACTGGGAACTTCTCCAGCAATTTGTTGTGATTCAGAAGGTCGAGAGCTAAAAAAAATGTCAGTGGCATTTTACTTTTTTGTCCACTGCACCTATAAGGTTTCATACAAATTAATAGTTGCTAATTAATTTTTCCTAAGTCATGCTGAGTATCAGTGAAAATATTCTTTTTATGCATTAACCTGTTACACATTTTTTCTATGATTTTACTAATATCTGACAATAATCTCAAACAGTAATTGCAAAAGCAACCTGTAACAGTAGTCTGCCACATTTTGATTCATTAATGTACAAGTGACTTGTTCCACGACCATGATGCTTATCTCCCTCACAAATCCAGTGAATGGTAAAGCTCTTAAATGAAATTATGTCAGCACCGCAGACTTCAGTGACTTGTGGCTCACGTTCATCTGTGCACAAAATGATTTAAACCAAAGGAACACTGAGGTGCTGAAACTTAAAATATTAAGTCAACCCTTGTTTAATGAAAACTGCAGTACTCCCACTTGTAACTATTTCTGTGGAAATAATTTACTAATATGTAGCCTAGTACAGAAAATGAGGTGTGGTCAATCTTTAGCCATTAGTTTGTGATGCACAGAACACTAGTAATGTGTAGTACATCATTTAGCTGGGACTGATGACCTCACCATTTGTTCCCCTCCCCCAAATCAACCAACCAACATTATTTAGCAAAAACTATATATTTAAAACTTTGTGATTGAGTCAGATGGCAAATAGAGTTTTCACTGTGTAATTTGAAGTCCTTGTTGTAATCTGATCTCGAGGCAACTAAAATAGTGGGATAGGTAGAGGGGTGAGAGGAGATATATGTGCAATTGTTATTTATTAGCTTCTAATGTCCACTTGTTCCTTTGCTTTATCAAAATCCTGTGTTCTTTCTATGAGTTTAATGATAACTAAGTGAATATTTTGTACAGTGCAGCAAGAAAACGTGTGTGTGTGTGTGTGTGTGTGTGTGTGTGTGTGTGTGTGTGTGTGTGTGAATAATTATTATATTGTTCCGATTTTGTAGACTTGTCTTCAGTTACAAACATTTTGTAAATAATTTGGAGTTCCTTTAGTACAACTTTTCCAGCAGCTGAAAACTTTCCTTTTTTCATACCTTAAATGACTTAATGCCCCTCAAATGGAATTATTTCTATTATGTTTCTTTCATTATTTACAACCAGTGTTTGTGATTCACTCTTGAATTGTAGAAACATTTATGAGTAAATAATTTTTTAATGTTTGTATAATTTTTCTCTCTTTTTTTTCACTTATTGTGTCACCATATGACTTAACTCATTAAGTATTGTATCTATCCAAAAGAGGTCTTGATTTATCTTTTTCATACCCTTATAGTTTTCAGTCTCTCTCTCACCAACATTTTGTTGTACCTGAATGTTTTTGTGTAGTTGAGTACATTCTGCAGTTTCTGTTTAACAGCTAAATTGTTCCAGTTGAGATTTCATTTTCTTTTGCCTTCTTCATGCTATCCAAATCTTTTGCTGTTTGGGTAAGTACCTTTATTAATTACTAAGCCCTGGTTTATGTCAGTGTTCTAATTTCCCAAGGCAAAAACCCTGTTACTTAGGTAATGTGATACATTCTGAAATAAATTGTCATCATGTGCATTTCTAAGTTCTTACCTGATGAATCTGTTTCTTTCTGACTTACATATTTTTACTCTACATCTTTGGAGCCTATGATCACCTGCATTTTTGAAAGTGGTTTAAGGCAGTCACTTCGTGTACAGTTTCTCCAATCTGTGATAAACAGTCAGTTTCATTTTTAGTTCTATTTGGCCCTTGCCAAGACAGTTTCCCATTTCTTCCCATCTCAAAAAATAAATTGAGGATAAACATGTTATTCCAAATACTACTCTCGTTTAGCGTCTTGTTTTTGTTATTGCACCCACAGTTTCCCACTGTGAAGTCCTTCAATAGCTGTTCTCCTACCTCCATCCTAAGTTCCTCCTTCATCGTCATGTGATTTGCTAACATTAATCAGTTTTTGTAATTCTCCCTCATCATACAAAAGAGACTAGTATAATATATTTTAATGGAACGTCATTTCTTTATTTTTAAAACATATCTTATGTCTAAGGTTATTGTTGCATCTAATATCTATAATCTCCAACCCCCTCCCCCCCCCCCCCCTCCCCCTTGCATCCAGTCACTTCTAATAACCATACTCTGTCATGTTTGGTGTTATGTATCTCTTCCAAATCCCCTAACCTATCCTGAAATCTTAGCCTCCTAAGCAATTACTCCTTTCCTTGGGGAGGAGGGAGGAATACATTGGGTAAGATTAAAAAGGAAGGGCAAGCCACTTAGACCATTGGATGAAAGGGTCCCTACAGTTGTGAGGATGATCAGAGACGAAAATGAAGCAAGAGATGTCGGACAGAGTACGAGCTTCCCCTCCTTGTCTCCCTCATCCTCACAACAGGTGAGTCCCTTTCATCTTAGAGTCTGAGTCATGTGACCTCTTGTTAATCTTCCCCAACATATTCCTCCCTCCTCTCCAAGGAAGAACCCAATAGTATGAAAAGCTGGGATACTGTAATATACTTCTGTAGCTACCAAATGTTTCAGCACGTAAAGTTAAATAATGACCAGCATTTCTGCTACATAACTCTGTAGTTTTCTCAAGTGCAGTTTTCCTATCCTGAGATCATAAAGTTATGCTGTTTATTGTTCCTTTAAAAATACATGTGAAATATTGATATTTGCCTTAATGTTTTAAAAGATTTGGATATGTAACAAACACAAAAATCAAATTTATAATTGTTGTTGAATCCTCAAACACTCTTCTGCGAGACAATGAAGTCAGAACGGTAAGTCATTTAAGCCTGATGTATACTGAAAAACTCATATATTCTGCAGTTAAAAGAGAGATTTCAAATGTGGCATTTTTCAGATGTTTCGGAAACTACACAGCCTATATACTGATGTGGTGTGTAATCCATTTTACATACCAGGGGATGTTATTACATCAAAGTAAGTATTTATCATTTTATATTCAATGTATTTAGGTTTACACAGCACATTCAGATATAGGATATGCATGGGATTGTAATATCATTGTGAAAGCTATGTGGCTTTGTTTTTGTAATGATACAGTTGCTGTCATGACCTATCCAACCAACACAAGTTGGCACTATGCAGCCGTGTTTTCCAAACAGCTGAGGTATAGGTATGTTCTACACATGGTAAAGTGAACGATGATGGATAAGTCAGTAGCATGCAAATTATTCAAGGGCTACATCATGAACTGGCCCATCCAGGTTGCACCTACATCATACAGTGTAGTAAATGTCATGTTATGTATAGATAAGTTGCAGTTTTTTCCCTGTTGTGTTACTTGGTACGCTGTATGTGTTCATGTAGACAATCACCTGTGTATATTAAGAAGTGAAATATTTTGTACAGTATTCAGTTTCATACAGTATCATCAGTCAGTAATAACTTTAAAATGAATGTTTCATTCTGAAATGAAATGTGCTCTATAATGAAATTTAACTGTGGTCAAAAAAGGTGGAACAGTGATTAAAACAATGAACTCATGTTCAAGACAAAAGCGGGTAAAATCATCACGCAGCCAGCCATATTTGATCGTAATCTCTTCCCTTTCTCAAGCGATGCTCTTACCAGCTGCAATCTACATACCCAAAACACAGCCCTGTTAATTATTTAATTTATTTATATGCTTCCATAGATCCCATTAGAAAGAAGCACCTTCAGGGATGTGAAACAAGTGAATGTACACCTTAGAAAATGAGCAGCTGTTAAAAACCACATTAATAATTAACTATTGTTAAATTTGTGCCTGAACAAGCTAAGGTTGCTTAAGTAGCTGCTGTTCTCTCAGCTATATTAAGTAATTACTGTTTATCTCCTGTTGCCAGCTCAGTATCTACATGACCACACTGAGATTTACGACAAATCAGTGGTTATCAACAATGCAGGAAAAGCAGATTGCTACTTGCCATAAAGAAGACACAATTAACAGACACTTAAAGCAAGCTTTGGCCACAGCCTTCATCAATAAAGAGGAAACACACACTGTTCACACACACAAGCAAGCACACCTCATGCACACATGACCACTAACTACAGTATCTCGGACCAGAATGCATCTGGTGATAGTTGCGTTCCAGCTCGAGAAGCTAGAGTTAGCAGTTGTGTGTGGACGAGGTGTGCTTGCTTGTGGGTATGAATGGTGTTTTTTCCTCTTTTGCTGATGAAGGCTGTGGCCAAAACCTTTATTTAACTGTCTTTTAATTGTGCCTGTCTGCAAATTAATGTGTCTTCTTCACAGTAAGTAGCAACCCATCTTTTTCTACATTGTTGATATTCCTACCTGGAGTTTCCAATATTAGATCAGTAGTTATGTACTGTAAGAATATAGCCATGTTTACAATGAACAAGGCAGCAGCCACCGGCCAAGACAGAGCAGCAACAGGGAAGTAACCGATTTTGTGGCATTTTACAAGTTCCTAACCAGATGCTAATTTTGTAGTTTCATTTGTGTGTTTTGGTAGTTTAGTTTTCGAATTTCTGTGAGTTGATTTAATATATTTTGTTTATGTCAGAAAGTAACCAATTTTTTGACATTTTACAGGTTCTTACCCTGGAGCGAATTATTTAATCTCACCTGTGTGTGTTGGTAGTTTAGTTTTTGTATCTCTGCATGTTAATCCATTTTATTAGACACAGTTCTTGCATTTTCATTAGTGTCTGAAGTAGAGTTTCTTAGCACATGTCAATAGTCGTTTGTTTGTGTATTGTAGTTTTCCACCATCTTTAGTGTGGATAGGGACTGTGATTGTTATGTGCAGATGCAAGCTGAGTTGATGACACTTCACTCTCATCTCCAGGCCATGTTGGCTTCGGCTACAAAGCTTGAGGCTGCAATGGATGCACAACACTATTGCAGGCTATCTGTGGGGATCCAACGGATGTCCAGCATGACCCACAAGTCCACCGATTGATCCACACAGGTGGCCAGCCCAGCTACTGCTCGCATTGAGGGTAACCCCTCACCTGTAGTCGAGTGGGAGGTTGCCTCCAGGCGTGGCAGGCTGCAAAAGACTTCTGGGAGGGGGGGGGGGGGGGTCAAATGTAAGGCCTCCCCAGGGTTAGTTTGATAAACAGATTCCCAGCTGTGGCTGACAATGTCCCTCAGCCAAATGCAGTCATTTGTCCTGTTTCAAGGGAAACCTATCAACCTGTAAGATTTGGGCAGCCACAGAGGGTGGGATTATTGGTAGCTAGGAGGATATGGCTGCCAAGGAGGAGAAGAAAATCAATGTGCACTCCATGTACATACCGTATTTACTCGAATCTAAGCCGCACTCGAATCCAAGCCGCACCTGAAAAATGAGACTCGAAATCAAGGAAAAAAAAATTCCCGAATCTAAGCCGCACCTGAAATTTGCGACTCGAAATTCAGGGGGAGAGAAAAGTTTTAGGCCGCACCTCAAAATCGAACCAAAGTTGGTCCATTGTAATATGAGACACAATTTACATCGAATGAATGACGATACAGCGACAGTAGTTTGGTTTGAGTCGTAAGCTTAGCAGTTAAGCTTTACTAGGTAGCAATTGCTATGCGTCAGGCGCTCCGTCCGTATTTATGCGAGTACCATTCCTTTTTCACGTGCTCTGTCTGGTTTGAATCGATTGCTTATTTTGCTTTGATCTGATTAGTGCCGTTTTCTTTGTTATAGGTGTTCACGTCATCCTAAGCTGAAAATGCATTACTGTACTGTCATGCATTGTTTGTCGCATTCTGACAGTGCGTGTTTACGGCCTGTCGCCGCTCGCGGCACGGCTTGCTTTTGTGCGCGCTACCGCCACTTACAATTAAAAAAAAAAGAGAGAGAGGGGAATCGTCTCATTAGCGAAACAATGGCAAGAGACTGCTATTTGTTGTTACTTACACTTTCTTTGATAATGATCAACAAGAACCAAATAATAGACTGCATATTTCAGAACATGTTCTGAACGAGAGTTCAGCGAAAATTTTTCTGCGTTTGAAAATCTTTGCGGCCGCTTCTGTAGTACATGAAATTCTGCACAGAAATTAGTCATCTTAGATTTAAAAATCTAGTCAGTTGCCATACTTCATTTCTGACTGTATCACATTAGGCATAAGAATAATACGAATATAAACATGACACGATACGTATATTCTTCCGCGTTTGCTGTTGTCTCACTCTAGTCTCGTAGTTTATTAGGCAGGATTTAAATGAGATAGCAGCAAACGCGAAAGAATACATGGCAAAATGTTTATATTCGATTATTCTTATGGTGAAGAGAATACTGCATGTGATTCACATTTCATCAGGTTCCTATTAGCAACCAACTCTTCTCACTGGTAGAAAAAAATTCAGAACGTAGAGTTGGCCATATTGACAAACATCCTAAACAGTCTTACCAGTCGGATTTTCGTGGTACATTGAAATTCTGTTACATTCGAAGATGAACAATACGGAATTCGCAGAGGTTTTGGCGAAAGTATTTATCTTTGTGCCTACAAAGCATACCTGTGTAGCGCTACATATATTCGGCAGCAGAAGTTATAGCTGTAGCGGCACCTACCAACATTTTTCAGAACTTCCGCTTGCTTTTCACTCGATTCTAAGCCGCAGGCGGTTTTTTGGATTACAAAAATCGGAAAAAAAGTGCGGCTTAGATTCGAGTAAATACGGTACCATGTGGAGTCACTCCAGATGTGAAATGGGTCCTTCTGTAAGACATGAAGAGCACAGGGTACAGCCAGCTGCTGGAGGTGGCTCATGTTGGTCCAATGATGTGTGTTGCTTTGGGACAGAAGAGATTGTCTCTGGTTTCGAGCAGCTATTAGAATTGGTAAAGGCTGCCTGTCTTGCTTGCGAGATGAAAGCTGAGCTCACCATTTGCAGCATAGTCAACAGGATCACTTGCAGACCTCTGGTACACAGCCTAAGGGAGGGCCTGAATCAGAGGCCCATATGGTTCTGTGACCATGTAGGCTGTAGATTTCTCAACTTGTACCATAGGGTGGTGAGATTTCAGATTATATTAAATGGGTCAGGATCTCATTCCATGCAGGAGGTGGCTGCATGGGTAACAGGGGCTGTGTGGTGTAGACTGGATGGTATTTTAGATTAGAGGACCGTAGGGAAACACGAAAAGGGTTCAGTCTCAAAAGGTGCAGATTGAACACAGGAAAAACACATATCTAGTAACCATTGCTATAACGGTTGTAAATTGTCATGGCTGTGTTGTGAAAGTACCAGAGCTCAAAAAATTAATAGAAAGCACTGATGGTCAAATCGTTATAGGCGCTGAAAGCAGGCTAAAGCTGGAGGCAAATTCAGCCGAAATTTTTGCGAAGGATCTAATGGTTTTCAAAACGGATAGGCTAAATACAGTTGTTGTTGTTAGAAGTAGTTTATTTTGTAGCAGAATTGAAGTAGATACTTTCTGTGAGTTAGTATGGATAGACGTCACTCATGGCAACCGGAATAAAATAATCGTTGGATCCTTTTATCAACCTCCAACTCAGATGATAAAATTGCTGAAAGTTGATTCTAGTTTCAAACGTGTACCTGACTCTTACAATTGTAGTTGGTGGAGACTTTAGTTTACCCTTGGTGTGTAGGCAAAAGTACATGTTTAAACCTGGAGGTTTGTATTGTGTTGGCAGAAGAGCCAACACCGTGTTACTAGAGGAGGCCGAAATGCACGCGTTTTAGCTCACGCAGGTCGGCTTGAGGAGGGAAGAACTATACTGACGTGAGGTCTGGAAAATGACAAGGAATTAGAATTCAGAAAGCAGACGTAGCTAGTATGATACTTAACTTTAATCCATTAATGATGAACGTCGCTCTTGACGGTACATGATTCACAATATTATCTGTTCAGAAGACATATAGCAACTGAATATGGCGCCTTGCTAGGTCGTAGCAAATGACGTAGCTGAAGGCTATGCTAAACTGTTGTCTCGGCAAATCAGAGCGTATGTAGTCAGTGAACCATCGCTAGCAAAGTCAGCTGTACAGCTGACTTTGCTAGTGATGGTTCACTGACTACATACGCTCTCATTTGCCGAGACTACAGTTTAGCATAGCCGTGTGGCGGCAAACGGTCTGCAATCACTGATAGTGGCGACACGTAGGTCCGACATATACTAACAGAACGCGGCTGATTTAAAGGCTGCCACCTAGCAAGTGTTGTGTCTGGCAGTGACACCACAGTCTACCTAAAACATCATCCGAAATTGTGCTAAATGCATTCTCTGTGTTGAGTGCTACCAACAAAGGAATTCAAATTTATTCCATATTTCTAGATTCCCAGAAGGCTTTTGATGCAATACCTCAAAAGCGACTTGTAATCAGATTGTGTGCTTGTGGAATATTGTCTCAGTTATGTGACTGGATTCATTATTTCCTGTCAAAGAGGTCACAGTTTGTAATAACTGACAGAAAGTCATTGAGTAAAACAGAAGTGATTTCTGGCGTTACCCAAGGTACGTCCTCCATTGTTCCTTATCTATATAAATGATATAAGAGAGAATCTGAGCAGCCGTCTTAGGTTGTTTGCAGACGATTCTGTCATTTAACATCTAGTAAAATCATCAGAAGATAAAAACCAATTGCAAAATGATTTAGATAATATGTGTATGGTGCAAAATTTGGCAGTTGACCCTAAGTAATGAAAAGTGTGAGGTCATCCACATTAGTACTAAAAGTAATCTTTAAACTTTGGTTACACAATGAATAAATGAAATCTGAAGGCTGTAAATTTCAACTAAATACATAGGAATTACATTTATGAACAACTTAAATTGGAAAGAACACTCAGAAAATGTTGTGAGGAAGGCAAGCAAAAGACTGCATTTTATTGGCAGAACCCTTAGAAGATGCAACAGATCTACTAAATAGATTTTAGAATACTGCTGCTCAGCGTGGGATCCTTACCATATAGGATTAATGGAGTACATCAAGAAAGTTCAAAGAAGGGCAGCAGGTTTTGTATTATCCAGAAATAGGGAAGAGAGTGTCACGGACATGATACAGGATTTGGGGTGGACATAATTAAAACAAAGGTGTTTCTCATTGCGACAGGCTCTTCTCACAAAATTTCAACGATCAGCTTTCTCCTCTGAATCCAAAAATATTTGCTGACTCCTATCTACTCAGGGAGAAACGATCATCATAAAATAAGGGAAATCATGGCTTGCACAGAAAGATATAGGTGTTCCTTTTCTCCACATGCTTTTCGAGAGTGGGGTAATGGAGAATTATTGTGAAGGTGCTTCGATGAACCCTCTACCAGGAACTTAAGAGTGATTTGCAGAGTAGTCCTGTAGATGGATATAGATGTACTTATCATGCAGGTAACATAAATCTTAAATGCTTGGACCTAAGTAATTGGGTAAATTCTGGAAGTAGCCAATAAGGTATGACGTATATATGCAGACTGAACTGACGAATGAAAACTTATACCAAGGCCAAGATTCAAAACAAGATCTCATGCCCACTAGGCAGATGTGCTAATCACTATACCACCCTGTCACAGTGACTTTGCTCAACTGCATGGACTACCTTAGCACACATCCTTCCTCCCCCCCCAGGGGATCCACAACTCTTTTGTGGATACGTGTGTAGCGAGCACGGGACCCCGAGCTAATGTGGCCTTCCTTCTTTTCCGGGCTGCATACCCCCCCTTTCCGTATCCTTCCCCATCCCCCATCTTCGCCCCCCCCCCCTCACCTCTGGCTCTTTCCTTCCCTTTCTCCCCCTCTGGGAGTATGGTTTGTGCCTACGTCCGGAGACGGACGCTTGTAAATGTACCGCACTCTTTGCCTTCCTTGCTTGTATGTCTTCATCTTTCTTCGTCCTTCTCTTTTCCTTACCTCTTCTCTTTACCTCTTCTCTTTACCCTTTTCTCCGCTGCGGCGTTTGAGACCTCTCTTCTTTCCTTTCCCTGTCTCTCTCTTCCTCCCTGTGCGTGTCTGAAAGCCGACCCACGCACTTCCATGCGTAGCCGGTGACGGGGTAACGCGTAATTCCCCGCCCCGGGTAGACAGGTAGGACACGTACGTACCCCCTGGTAACGGCCAGGCCCAGGGAGGGGTGATTACCCGAACTGATACCTTCCGAAAGTGCCGATTGGTCCCTCCGTCCGTTTGTCGGGAGGTGTGACCTGAGGTGTGAACAATCACCTAAGGCGGGTGTGCCCTCGGTGAGGGCCCCCACAAGGAAGGAGCGCGCCATCGGAGACGCCGGTAATCATGGGGGATTCTTCCGCAATGGTTTCCTCACCTTCCACTATGTCTGCTCACAAACGTAAGTTCACTGAGTCTCAGCCACAGACGGTTCTTCCATCGTTGCCACAGTTCCTTGTTGTTTCTCGGTCTGACGAAGGTCACGACTTTTCCACGGTCAACCCTTTCATTATTCAGAAAGGTGTCGACGCAATTGCGGGTCCTGTAAAGTCTTGTTCCAGATTACGGAATGGCACCCTGTTGTTGGAAACACACAGTGCCCTCCAGGCTCAAAAATTGCTGCGTACTTCTCTGCTCCACACCTTCCCTGTCCGGGTGGAACCGCACCGTACCTTAAATTCCTCGCGTGGAGTCGTTTATACACGCTCCCTCGATGGATTGTCTGACGAAGAAATTCAGCACTACCTGTCTGACCAGGGCGTCACAGCTGTTCATCGGGTTATGAAAAGGGTTGACTCGAACATCATTCCAATCCGCACTGTCTTCTTGACATTTGACAAAGTTCAACTCCCATCAAAAATCAAAGCAGGCTATGAGATAATTTCCGTTCGCCCTTATGTCCCAAACCCTACGCGTTGCTATCGATGTCAGCGGTTCAATCACACCAGCCAGTCCTGTTCCAATCCGGCCAAATGTGTTACGTGTGGCAAGGATGCCCATGAGGGTGCTTGTCCACCTCCATCCCCTCGCTGCATCAACTGTATGGGTGACCACGCTGCTTCCTCTCGAGATTGCCCCGTTTTTAAGGACGAAAAACTCATCCAGGAAATAAGAGTGAAGGAAAAGGTGTCGACCTTTGCTGCTCGAAAGTTACTCGCCAGTCGACAGCCCACTGTGCCTCAGAAAGGAAAATACAGCACTGTCCTTGCGTCTCCTCGGCCAACAAAGGAGGCAGCCACGCAGACTTGCGACCTCACCTTTAGTACCACGGTCGTCAGATCGGCCAGCGCAAAGATCGCCTGTTCAACCTCACCACTTTCGTCTGCCCACTCAATGGCTCACCCTTCGTCGGGTTCTGCTAAATCTCGAGCCCAAAAGTCAGACGCCAAGTCTTCGAAAAAAGAGCATTCTCGTGAAGAGTTTTTACGTACCGCAACTTCACAACCATCGGTTCCTCCTTCATCTAAACATCATACTTCCAAGAAGGCTACGAAGAAACACAGTTCCTCTCCTTCTCCGCCAAGGCGTGTCCCATCTACAGCACCACCTGGCGGAAATCGCCCTCGGCCGTCTTCTGTGTCGCCGAGGCGCACTGCTGGTGGCCGGTCAACTGGCCGATCGTTGGTGGCTGGAGCTGCTCCTGACCAACCTATGGATCAGGATCTTCTGCCTTCGACTGAATGCCATTCCATGCTGTCGGTCGCAAGCTCTGAGCAGTCGTTGAGTTGACAGCACCCTTGGTCACGTTCCTCCATTTTCTGTTCACCCTACGTCCATTATCCACTGGAATATCCGCGGCATTCGAGCCAATCGGGATGAATTGTCGATCCTCTTACGATCCTACTCGCCGGTCATCTTCTGTCTTCAGGAAACAAAGCTGCGTCCCCATGACCGCTTTGTTCTCCCTCATTTTCAGTCCGTCCGATATGACCTCCCCTCTGTTGAAGGCACTCCAGCCCATGGAGGACTCATGATTCTGCTCCACGATACTCTCCATTATCACCAAATCCCCTTAAACAGTTCCTTCCAAGCTGTCGCCGTCCGTCTTTCCATTTCTGGATACACGTTCTCTCTTTGTACGGTATACATTCCATCGTCCACACCAATGGCATGAGCTGATCTCCTTCATCTTCTTGGTCAGCTTCCACCCCCCTATTTGCTGGTTGGGGACTTCAATGCCCACCACCCGCTTTGGGGATCTCCACATCCTTGTCCACGTGGCTCACTATTGCTAGACGTCTTCCACCAAGCGGATCTAGTCTGCCTCAACACTGGGGTCCCCACATTTTTGTCTGCCTCCACGACAAATTTATCTCATTTGAACCTTGCGGTCGGTACTGTTCCGCTAGCTCGGCGCTTCGAATGGTTCGCCCTTGATGATACACACTCGAGTGACCACTTTCCATGTGTTCTTAGACTGCAGCCTCAACTGCCATATATGCGTTCGCGACGCTGGAAGTTTGCCCAAGCCGATTGGACACTTTTTTCGTCTCTAGCGACATTCGATGACCGTCGCTTTCCCAGCGTCGACGATGAGGTCACACGTATTACCGACGTTATTCTCACAGCCGCGGAACGTTCAATACCACGCTCCTCCGAATTGCCCCGGCGCCCCCAAGTTCCTTGGTGGAACGAGGCATGCCGTGACGCAATACGTGAGCGGCGACGTGCTCTTCGCATTTTCCGTCACCATCCAACTTTGGCAAACTGTATCCGATATAAGCAGCTCCGTGCGCGATGCCGTCGCGTCATCCGCGATAGCAAGAAGGCAAGCTGTAAATTCTTTATTAGCTCATTTAACACCTTCACTCCCTCCTCGGAAGTTTGGAGTCGGCTTCGACGGTTCTCAGGCGCGCCTAGTTTCTCCCCGGTCTCTGGGCTCACTGTCGCGCATGATACCTTAGTGGACCCCGTCGCAATTTCTAACTCATTGGGTCAGCACTTTGCTGAGATTTCGAGCTCTTCAAATTACCCGCCAGCGTTTCTCCCAAAGAAACGTGCAGCGGAAGTGCGACATCTTGCTTTCTCCTCTCAAAATCGCGAAAGCTACAATACTGTTTTCTCCATGCGGGAACTCCAACATGCCCTCTCTTCTTCTCGCTCCTCTGCCCCAGGACCGGATGGTATCCATGTCCAAATGTTGCTGCATTTATCAACCCATAGCCTGCATTACCTCCTTCGCCTTTACAATCGAATTTGGACCGACAGTACCTTTCCCAGGCGATGGCGGGAAGCTATTGTCGTTCCCGTTCCGAAACCTGGAAAGGACAAACATCTCCCCTCTAGCTATCGCCCCATTTCTCTCACGAGTAGTGTCTGTAAGGTTTTGGAGCGTATGGTGAATTACCGTTTAGCTTGGTGGCTGGAATCCCGCAGTCTTTTAACACCAGCCCAATGCGGATTCCGAAAGCATCGTTCTGCCGTTGACCATCTTGTTGCTCTCTCCACTTATATCATGAACAATTTTCTCCGGAAACGCCAAACGGTAGCAATATTTTTTGATCTGGAGAGAGCATACGATACCTGTTGGAGGACAGGCATCCTCCGCACACTGTTCTCTTGGGGCTTTCGAGGCCGGCTGCCCCTTTTTCTTCGCGAATTTATGGCAGAGCGCACATTTAGGGTGCGGGTGAACACTACTCTCTCCCGTACTTTCTCCCAAGAAAACGGGGTACCCCAGGGCTCCGTGCTGAGTGTTGTACTGTTTGCCATCGCCATTAATCCAATTATGGATTGTCTCCTTCCTGATGTCTCGGGCTCCCTCTTTGTGGACGATTTTGCGATCTACTACAGCTCTCAACGGACCAGCCTGCTTGAAAGACGTCTTCAAGGATGTCTCGATCGCCTCCACTCGTGGAGCATCGAAACCGGCTTCCGTTTCTCACCCAGCAAGACCGTTTGTGTTAATTTTTGGCGACGTAAGGAGTTTCTTCCGCCCTCCTTACATCTAGGTCCTGTCAACCTTCCGTTTTCCGACGTCACTAAATTCTTGGGTCTTATGTTTGACAGAAAACTGTGCTGGTCCTCCCACGTTTCCTATCTTTCGGCTCGCTGTCTGCGTTCCCTTAACACCCTCCGTGTCCTGAATGGTACCTCCTGGGGAGCGGACCGAGTGGTCCTTCTCCGCCTCTATCGCGCCTTAGTGCGCTCGAAATTGGATTATGGAAGCATAGTCTACTCCTCTGCTCGGCCGTCTATTCTTCGGCGTCTCGACTCTATCCACCACCGTGGATTACGTTTAGTGTCTGGAGCTTTTTACACCAGCCCTGTGGAAAGCCTTTATGCTGAGACTGCTGAACCTCCGCTGTCCAATCGGCGGGCAGTCCTTCTGAGTCGTTATGCTAGCCATCTGTCTTCCATGCCTGCTAATCCAGCCCATGACCTTTTTTTCAACACCTCCTTTGATGTCGGGTATGCAGGCCGCTCCTCCTCCCTACTACCCCCGGGAGTCCGCTTTCGTCAACTGCTCCATTCTCTCTCCTTCCGCTTTCCTAAAACCTTCTTGACAACTTGGGGTACAGCACCGCCTTGGCTCCGTCCCCGGATCGACTTGCTCAGAGACCTATGTCAATTTCCCAAGGATGGTACCCCTACACTTGTCTACCGTCGGGCATTTGCTGCTCTATGTGCACAAATGACGGAAGCCACATTTATTTACACCGACGGCTCGAAAACATCGTTAGGTGTAGGGAGTGCCTATATTGTTGGCGACACCCCAAATCACTTTCGGCTTCCCGACCAGTGTTCGGTTTATACTGCGGAGCTTTACGCTGTTCTCCAGGCTGTCCACTACATCCGCCGCCATCAGCGGATACAGTACGTAATCTGCTCAGATTCTCTCAGCTCTCTCCTAAGTCTCCAAGCTCTTTACCCTGTGCACCCTCTGGTCCACCGGATTCAGGACTGTCTGCGCTTGCTCCACCTGGGGGGCGTCTCAGTGGCGTTCCTCTGGCTCCCGGGACACGCTGGTATCTGTGGGAATGAGGCGGCCGATATAGCGGCCAAGGCAGCAGTCTCTCTTCCTCGGCCAGCTATTCAGTCTCTTCCGTTTACCGATCTACGGAGCGGTTTATGTCGCCAAGTTGCTCATTTATGGCATGCGCATTGGTCAACACTTCCCCATAATAAATTGCGGGAAGTGAAAGCCCTTCCTTGCGCTTGGACCTCTTCCTCCCGAACGCGTCGTCGGGAGGAGGTAATTTTAGCTAGACTCCGGATAGGGCACTGTCTTTTTAGCCATCGACATCTTTTAAGCGGTGATCCTCCCCCACTCTGTCCCCACTGCTCTCAGCTGTGGACGGTCAGACACCTTTTAATTGAATGCCCCTATTTTAATCCGTTACGCTCCCGTCTACAGCTATCGCCTGATCTATTGTTGATTTTAGCAGATGACACGCGCTCAGCTGACCGCGTTCTACAGTTTATTAGTGACAGTGAAATGACGTCAGTCATTTGATTTTCTTTTTTTTTTTTTTTGGGGACAACCAACCCCTTTCTATAGTGGATTTTTAAGCATTCCTTCTGCCTTTAGTTTCTCAAATTTTATGACTTTGTTCCCCTTGCTGCTGATTTTAAATTTCGTTTTTTTTTCCTGTTTCCTACGTCACGGACTGGGCGCTAATGACCATAGAAGTTCTGCGCCCTAAAAAAAAAAAAAAAAAAAAAAAAAATCTCCTTCCTCAGTCCAAATTCCCCTTCATGCCAGAGCCCACCTAGTATTCCCCCTGAACTCAAACAGCATTGCAGAGGCTCTCCAGCTGTATTGGAATAGCTCCCCACGTCGAACGAAATAGGGGATCCTACCTGAGTGCCAGGTATATGTGCTTTAATCAAATGAAAGTATAAGGTTCCAGAGACCTTTTCAAGTTTCACACATCTATAATGTATGTATGCAGACTGAAAGACGATGAAAATTCCAAAGCCACCGTTGAGAGACCTTGATTGTTATCCTAGCCTTGGTATAAATTCTCATTCACTGCATCAGTCTGCTTATAGGCATCATAGATATTTGAAGCTTGGAAAGGTCTCTGGAACCATATAGTTCCATTCCAGTAAGGTATTTTCCTAATTCTGATTTCAAATTAATAACGATTATAATTTCTAACTTTCTTCAGATGTGAACGTCTTGAAAAGCTTCACACCAAAATACAGAACCCCACTATGAGACCTGAACTACGAGGAAAAGTTAACATGTAAATTATTTTTCCATACTGTATCTTGTGTAAATCACAAAATAACTGAAACTGATTTTCTTGTAAGGAGCAGGTAACATTAAGTAAGAATTCCCAAATTCCTTAAAGAGACCTTCGCAACTCAAATTTTCAGTTTGTCTATATCTCTCTTCTACTTCCCAACCTCCATAGAGGCTCTTCTGCATAGCTTGCTAGACTAGCATACCTAGAGAAAGGATACGGCAGTGCATGATGATGTGATCGCAGACTATGGATAACTGTCACAATTTCTGTACAGTATTATTTGCCCCCCCCCCCCCCCAAATGAAAAGCAGTTTCTTTAAATCTGCATTGTTTACTTTACTTTGGAGTTTGTGTCATGTATGTACAATCAATTGCAAGACAATATTGTCTCATCTTCAGAAATCTGTTAGGTGTGCTTCATTAATTGAGTGCCGTAACTGTCATTCCCTCGAGGGGAGGTGCCTATAATGCATCTGCATCAGTTTAATAATTTGTGCCAAACACCCTCTACTCTCTCCTTTGAAATGGAAAAAAAAACTCTTTTTTTTTTCTATTTCTGCTGGAGGCCTATTGAAAATTAAACCTACAGAATAGCAGGTGTTATCAAAGTGCAATTTTTTTTTCCATCCAGCATTCACTGAATATATGTGGAAATTTGTTTCGAATTGGTCCAAAATCCCATGAGGGAATATATGCTCAGAGATGGCAGCAGATTTAGGATTCAGAGACACTTGAACAACAACAACATGCACGAATTGACATGTCAGAATTTGCTGACTGCCCTTTTATGGGTGATAAAAATTCATTGGCATTACTTTTTACATTCTTCGCATTGGCTTGTCACCTCCAGAATTTTTATTATGTGCCTGCCATGTTTAGTGGCATATTATTGATATTTATGAGGGGTAGTGTTCCAGTTATCACTTTAGAAAAATGAAACTGTGTTTGTGCTGGTGTTAATTCTCCTCTCCATATTCTCCCTTCATCACGATTTTACCCAACAGCAGATGGCTTTGATACCTTGGTAGTAGAAGTAGGGATTTTGGCTGTGTTTTTTTTTTGGGGGGGGGGGGGGGGGCAAAGGGAAGGAAACAAAATTCATTAGCCCAAAGGAACAACATGTGAGACTGTCTAGTGCAAAAAGAGCTGGGACATTGGAACCAAAAACATTCCTAATGCTTTGGCTTCATTCCATTATGTAGCCTAATGAGGAGATTTCACTAGTAATCTCCTGTGCTCCAAAACAGCATTCAGCATGACCTTCTCCTATGATGGTTGCATCTTCTCCTTTTTTTGCTGGCTATGAATTCACATGCTTGCATTTGCTTCCCTTGTCTTGAGGTTATAATGATCATCTATCATTTGACTATAATGATTAGGCAGCTAAAGCTGTCACCCTAGATTAGCCGAACACAGCTGCAACATTCCTATTGCTGCCCTTGTTGGGCAGGCGTTTTGAATGGATAGGAGTAGTTGTGGAGCTCAGTAGGCAACAACTTTTGTTCATTTTCAGAATTTGACATACTAGATTTTGAAAACTGTTCCACCATTGATATACTTTTTTGACTATGCTGTCTCAATTATAATATGTCTATCTTAGAGCACCAGGTCCTCCACTTCTCTTGTTATTCCCAGTTCTTCAGATAGGTGGTCTGTCACTCGTTCTTCATCATTAAGAATTGTTTGACTTCACTGAAACTGTGAAATTCCACCTCACCTAACCAGTGAGTCATGCGATAGTGGATTGTTGCCATTCACTTCTGCCAACTCAACTTTTACATCCATGTTCCCTTTCAAATGCAGAAAATTAATTACCACACAATACTCCACATTATCAATGGCCTGTACTTAACTACAGCACTGTGTTGACCAGCATTATCACAGTACGTTAAAGTTTGTCAACAGTATATAATATTAGCTGTAATCCTTTTTTTTTTAATTTGCACTCAGATCTTATGATGAAACGACTTTTATTTATTTCCTAATGTTTTGTAATATTTCAGTGACGATATGTCACTCAGACATGTATGACACTGGCTTTGTAAATGATGCTCCTTAAATTATGCTTATCAAATGTTATCATGTTATGCCTTGCACTTTTTATCCATTTGTTTCATTGGTTTCAGTTTTTACCTTGCACATGAAAATGGCTGTACAGCCGAAATCGCAATAGTGAAATAAATAATAAAAAATTGCCTTCAAATGGTGACAATGATTTAATTTAAAAACTAGAATATGTTCGTGGCGTTTGTAGACCTAGAGAAAGCCTTCACTGGCATAAGGTAGCATAAGACTTTTAAAATCCAAACTCTAATTAAATACAAAGGTACACCAGTAATCTAATAGGTGTACAGAAATGATAGGCAAGGAAGAGGGAGGGGGAGATAATGAAAAAGACAAATTTGTCTTAAACAAAATATAAGGTAATACAGGAGTGCATAGTTTCACGACAATATGTGCTAATAAAAGTTTCTTGGCCATTGTCCAGTGATGACTGTCTTCTGGTTGCTGCTGCCATCCTTATATAGCCGCACTGCCTTCCGTGACATCACTGGTACCCACTCCGGCACCATACATGATAATGTTTGCGTTGTGCAACCACCACGCCCGCTTCAACCTTCCGATGGCCAGGTCCCATGCTGTGTTTAGCTGCCGGCCGCCGTTTTTATTGAACGTGTTGTCACAAATTTTTATTTCGATTGCTTCTTTTATATCTGAATCCTAACAGCTATCTTCATCCATCGCAGAAATGTTCTGTTCTGAGGACCTTAGTGCATTGAGCCGAAACTGTCTCTGATTCTGAAAACTTGCTGAAGGAACTGAGCCACATATGGAAAGTATTCAAGGAAAACAGGTACAACAACCGCCAGATTTCGGATTTCGCAAGCTCTCTTTTCGAAAATACGTAAGCGGAAAGACTGAGGAGGGCTCAAAGAAGTTTGCGTTTTTGCCATTCTGTGGCTCAATAACAGGAAAGATAATCCGGCTCCTAAAGAGGTATAAAAATCGACTCGTTCTTCAGGGCCCCAGCAAAAATTTGACAACTCTTGAGGCCTGTGAAAGACGACGTAGGCCTCAGAATGCCAGGAGTATATAAAATACCATGTGGATGTGGACAGTTATATAGCAAACAGACTGTGCGTATGATTGAACAGCGCTGTGTAGAACAGAGATGTTTTCGTCTATGGTACCCTGATAAATCAGCGGTAGCAGAGCATTCATTAGAAAATGGTCATCATATTGTATTTGACAAGACATCTGTTATCACACGGACTAATAGTTTTAGTGATTGTATAATAAAAGAATCAATTGAAATAAAAATTTGTGACAACACACATAATAAAAATGGTGGCCTGCAGCTAAGCAGGGCGTGGGACCTGGCCATCGCAAGGTTGAAGTGGGCATGGCAGCCGTACAACGCAAACATTACCGTATATGGTGCCGGAACGGGTACCAGTGACGTCACAGAAGGCAGCACGGCTATATAAGGACGGCAGCAACTAACAGAAGACAGTCACCACTTGACAATGGCCAAGGAGTACTCGGCCGAAAGCTCATGGATTTTAAACCACTTGACATGGCTGGAAGCCCGAGAAACTTTTATTAGTAAAATATAAGGTAGTATGTTAGTTTATCGCCACTGTTGTTTGTATGTTGAAGTGGTAGAATCTAAACTAAAAGCAAAGCTCCGAATGGAATTAAAAGCGGAAGAGACTGCTAGATTTTGCTCTGTCCAAGACACAGATGCTGTGCTGGGCTGCCTAGTGAGGATGTGGGTTATAAGTATTAACAAACCAAAAATTAACGTTATGAACTATAATTAAAAGAAGCATAGCAGCAGTCTACTGGTAGTACCAGCTGAACCAGGGTGCAGCAGGAATGTTGCAGCTGTGTTGGGCTGATCTAGATGACTGCTTCTTAATGGAAATGGTCACAAGTGATTTGGCACACGTCAGCAAAGCTGCCCTTACCAAAAAAGTAATAGGAACTAGTAGCACGGAATTGAGAAAGAAATTTCTGAGAGTGCATGTCTGATGTATAGAACTATGAGCACTGTGCCAAAATTGGAAGCATTTCAAATAGGGTGCTTCAGAACTGTATTAGAAATTAGGTCAACTGTTGAACTACAAAATATATACCAGAAGGAATAGTTGTGGAAATAAATCTTTGCACACTTATGAGAAGAGAGCACAAGTTAGTGGAACATTTGCTAAAACTTTCAAAATAGTTAATTTTGGAGTGGAAGAAGCAGTAGGGTAATAAGATATTTGGCAGACAAATGTTAAAATATGTAAAGTAAATTAGCAATAACAATGGACATAATAGGTATGCTGAGATGAAGAAATTAGTATATGAATAAAAGAGGTGGAAGTTAGTGTGAAACCAGATCAGATTTTTGGACTTTCTTTTAAATCTTAACATGATGGAAAGCAATTGAGTTTGAAGGTATTTCAGTGTAATCACTTTCTATATACTTGCACATTCATATTCCGTACCTCCTTTCTGTCTTTTTTATCAGTCCTATTTCAATATGCATTATATTTTAACACTCACTGTAATGACTAAAAACATGTTTGAAATATTCTTTTTTTTCTGCAGAAATTTCGACACGACAGTGAGAAATATGATGACTGGAAATGCATGAATGTACAACACCTTTATTTATTTGAGGCTGGGGATGGATGCTAAGGAAAAACTTGAAGTGCAGATGTGTGCTGGAAATATATGAAAACAAAGGATGCATATACATTCCCATGCCTCTGCTATTGAAAGTTTTTAATCCTTTTTATGCGGGACCCAAACACAGCATGGGTGCACACCATTGCACTGAATAAGGTGCGATTTCATCACTGCACTGAATGAGGTGTGATTTCATCACTGTACGATAGCTGTTCTGTGATCGATATATAGTTTTTTCCCTATGTAATATTGTAGAATATGTTATGACTTTTTCTTTTGATAAAATAAAATTGTTATTCAACTCATTTCTTGTTTAAATAATTGGTAATCCCTTGTAAAGCCTGCCATTTTATAGAACCAGAAAAATAAAGATTTATAAGTAGATAATATGACACCTCACATTCTATACTGAAATACAAACTAAAAGCAGTGTCAGAGGGAACCAATATATGTGAAACAAAACAGTTTAACAAACTTCAGGGCAGCTCGGATTGCCCGTCGGGTCCTAGTAAATGGTGAATCAGCTCGAATCATCAAGACCGAAACAAAAATATTGGTGATAAATCATGACTAAGTGCCTAACACTTGATCCTTGCCTTTTACACTTGTCACACTGGATTTTACTCTTGTCAGTTGGGGAAACAGCTGGCCTAGATAATTCATGGGTTGAAAATATCAAAAACTTTGTCATTGTTTCACAAATTTTTCTTCTGCATGTTACTGGAAAAGTACCAGAGCTTCAAGCACTGCTAGAAAGCATTGAAGCTGAAATCATTATAGGAACAGAAAGGTGGTGGCTTAAGCTGGAGATAAATTCTGCCAAAATTTTTAGAGGCGCAAACCGTGCTCAGAAAAGATAGATTAAATAAAGTAGGTGGTGGTATGTTTGTGTCTGTTGGTAGTAGTTTATCTAGTAGTGAAGCAGAAATAGATAGTTCCTGCGAATTACTGTGGATAGAGGTTATTCTCAACAGCCGTACCAAAATAATAATTGGCTCCTTCTACCGACCCCCCGACTCAGATGATATAATAGCAGAGCGCTTCAAAGAAAACTTGAATCTCATTACAAATAAGTACCCCACTCATACAGTTATAATTGGTGGAGACTTCAATCTACCCTCGATTTGTTGGCGAAAATACATGTTCAAAGCCGGTGGTAGACAGAAAACATCTTCCGAAATTATATTAAATGCTTTCTCTGAGAATTACTTTGAACAATAAGTCATGAGCTCACACGAATTGTAAATGGTTGCGAAAATACACTTGACCTCTTAGCCACAAATAATCCTGATCTAATAGAGAGCGCCACGACGGGTACAGGGGTTAGAGAACACAAGGTCACTGTAGTGAGGCTCAAAACCATGTCAACCAAATCCACTAAAAATAAATGCAAAATATATCTATTTAAAACAGCAGATAAAAATTCGCTTGATGCCCTCGTAAGAGTGAGTCTTCATTCCTCTCAAGCTAATTATGTAAGTGTAGGCCAGATATGGCTCACGTCCGACCGTCCTGATTTAGGTTTTCCGTGATTTCCCTAAATCACTCCAGGCAAATGCCGGGATGGTTCCTTTGAAAGAATGCGGCCGACTTCCTTCCCTAATCCGATGAGACCGATGACCTCGCTATCTGGTCTCCTTCCCCAAACAACACAACCAACCAGATATGGTTCAAATTCAAAGATACAGTATCGACAGCAATAGATAGATTCATACCGCATAAGTTAATAAGAGTCAGGACTGATCCACCATGGTACACAAAACACGTCAGGGCACTGTTGCAGAAGCAATGAAAAAAGCATGCCAAATTCAGAAGAACGCAAAATCCCCAAGACTGGCTAAGTTTCACGGAAGCTCGAAATTTAGTGCGGACATCAATGCGAGATGCTTTTAATAGTTTCCTCAATGAAATATTGTCTCAAAATATGGCAGAAAATCCAAAGAGATTCTGGTCATGTGTAAAGTACACCACTGGCAAAAAAACAGTCAATACCATCACTGCGCAATAGCAATGGATATGTTATCGATGATGGTGCCACTAAAGCAGAGTTACTAAATACTGTTTTCCGTAATTTCTTCAAGAAAGAAGATGAAGTAAATATTCCAGAATTCGAAACCAGAACAGCTGTTAACATGAGTGACATAAAAGTAGATATCTTAGGTGTTACGAAACAACTCAAATCACTTAAGAAAGGCAAGTCTTCCAGTCCAGATGGTATACCAATCAGGTTCCTCTCAGAGTATGCAGACACAATAGCGCCTTTCTTAGCGATCATATATAACCAGTCACTTGACGAAAGGTCTGTTCCTAAAGACTGGAAAGTAGCACAGGTCACACCAATATTCAGCAAAGGAAATATGAGTAACCCATTGAATTACAGACCCATTTCTGGCCAAGAGAAGCCTACTAATATCAAATACCGGCCTTAATTTGAGGAAGAAATTTCTGAGGATGTACGTCTGGAGTACAGCATTGTGTGGTAGTGAAACATGGACTGTGGGAAAACCAGAACAGAAGAGAATCGAAGCATTTGAGATGTGGTGCTATAGACGAATGTTGAAAATTAGGTGGACTGATAAGGTAAAGAATGAGGAGGTTCTACGCAGAATCAGAGAGGAAAGGAATATGTGGAAAACACTGATAAGGAGAAGGGACAGGATGATAGGACATCTGCTAAGACATGAGGGAATGACTTCCATGGTACTAGAGGGAGCTGTAGAGGGCAAAAACTGTAGAGGAAGACAGAGATCGGAATACGTCAAGCAAATAATTGAGGACGTAGGTTGCAAGTGCTACTCTGAGATGAAGAGGTTAGCACAGGAAAGGAATTCGTGGCGGGCCGCATCAAACCAGTCAGTAGACTGATGACCAAAAAAAAAAATCACTGACCTCAATTTGCAGTAGGATTTTGGAGCTTATACTGTACTCGAACATTAAGAATCAACTTGAAGAAAATGACTTATTGATACATAACGAACACGGATTCAGAAAATATCCTTCTAGTGCAACACAGCTAGCTCTTTATTCCCATGAAGTAATGAGTGCTGTCGACAAGGGATCTCAGATTGATTCCATATTCTTAGATTTCCAGAAGGCTTTTGATACCATTCCTCACAAGCGACTATTAATCAAATTGGGTGCATATGGAGTATTGTCTCAGTTGTGTGACTGGATTCGTGATTTCCTCTCAGAGAGGTCACAGTTCGTAGTGATAGACGGTAACTCATCGAGTAGAACAGAAGTGATATCTGGCGTTCTGCAAGGTAGTCATAGGCCCTCTGCTGATCCTGATTTACATAAATGATCTAGGTGATAATCTGAGCAGCCCCCTTAGATTGTTTGCACATGACGCTGTAACTGACCATCTAGTAAAATCATCAGATGATCAATTCCAACTACAAAATGATCTAGAGAAAATTTCTGTATGGTGCGAAAAGTGGCAATTAGCACTAAACAAAGAAAAGTGCGTTGTCATCCACATGAGTACTAAAAGAAATCCAATAAATTATGGGCATATGATAAATTGCACAAATCTAAGGGCTGCCAATTCAACTAAATACCTAGGAATTACAATTACAAGCAACTTAAATTGGAAAGGCCACATAGATAATATTGTGGAGAAGGCGAAACAAAGACTGCACTTTGTTGGCAGAACACTTAGAAGATGCGACAAACCCACTAAAGAGACAGCCTATGTTGCACTTGTCCATCCTCTGCTGGAATATTGCTGCATGGGATCCTTACCAGGTAGGATTGACGGAGGACATCAAAAAAGTGCAAAGAAGGGCAGCTCATTTCGTGTTATCGTTCAATAGGGGTGAGAGTATCACTGATATGATACGCAAGTTGGGGTGGCAGTCACTGAAACGAAGGTGGTTTTCTTTGTGGTGAGATCTATTTACGAAATTTCAATCACCAACTTTCTCTTCTGAATGCTTAAATATTTTATTGATACCCACCTACGTAGGGAGAAATGATCATCGTAATAAAATAAGAGAAATCAGAGCTCAAACGGAAAGATTTAGATGTTCCTCTTTCACACGCGCCATTCGAGAGTGTAATGGAAGAGAAGTAGTATGAAAATGGTTTGATGAACCCTCTGCCAGGCACTTAAGTATGAATTGCAGAGTAACCATGTAGATGTAGATGACAGTGGATTGTTGACTTCTCATAAGAACTAATGAGCTAGTGGTTAATGTACTGAACCCTCATCTGGGAGAACGGCAATTCAAATACTCATCCAGGCAAGAGATTTTTCACAGATTTCCTAAATAACTCAATTTCAGGTATAATTTCTTTTAAAATGGCATTTTCTTCTGTCAGTCTGAGCATATGCCGCACCTCTAATGACTTCACCACTGAAGGGATGTTAAGCTCTTTCATTCTTAATAAAAGCTGTAGTACCACCAAAGTGTATCACATTTATTTAGTCAGTAATATTCTCAAAAAGTCAAGCTAGTTTGTGGAATTTTAAACAGAGAGAAATATGCAAAGAATTTGGATGAATGGATCAACTGAGAAGAGTGTGCTTGATCCACTGTTGTTTATTTATCACTATCAGGAGCAATCCAGGATTTAATCTCTGCCAGTAACTGCAATTATTGCTGTAGCTGAATTTTTTGAAAAGGTGGGGTGGAGCAGAAGTTATCTGAAGCACTGAAGAAATTATTTTCATATTGCTGGAAAAATCAGTCAAGCCAAGCCCATTCAACATTCAAATGTGCATTTCCACCTGAAGAAAAGGCAAGCTGTCAAAAACTTGGACACCACGTGGGATGTGACAAGGTCCATGCAACGGTATGGAGCCTACAGTCATCCACATCGGAGACGTCAGTAGCATTTGCATTATGTTACTGTATTACAGACCTGATAAGTTCCTATCTTATATGGTCTAGTCACACAGAAACCCTTTTAGTCTTTTGGAAAACAGAAGGATATGGAAGTCGCTTCACAGACTGTGCTCTGGTACCACAAAATGCAAGATGAATGTGCAGAAGTCAGATGTTACAGTTGGTCAATATTTCGTGGACATATAGCTGAACTAGTGAAGGACACCTCTTCCCTTGTGTTCATTGAGCAGGACTGTGAACTCAGTAGAATCTACCCAAAAGAGGACCACATGCAATTGATATTGTCAATTGTTGGTTGTCAGTTGTGGTTATAATGCCCCGAATATTGGCTGACAAAAAGGTTTATTGCCTTGGTTGTTAATTATTGTCATCTGTCATTTGCAGTGTTGTGCTGAAAGTAACTCTGAATTCTGCCGATTTGAGGTAGATTGTTGCTGTTTGAAAATTAGACATTGTGAAGCATGTTTGTAGGATCTGTATGTGATTGGTCTTTCTTCGTGGTGAATATGACTATTCTTTCTGTGTGTTTATTCAATGTGTTCTACAGATCCCACTATGATGTACGCATAATGAGTCAATGTTTATTAACAGAGAGAACTAGTTTTTAGTAACTGCATCAATAATTATGATTAAACTGCTATAAAAAGTTTTTGCTTATTCAGAATAAATTCAGGTGTAGTTTGTTCACAACTTCCTGAATGAATTCTCAGGGAAGGGCAGGGAGTGGAGGTCACAAGTTCTGCCTATTGACTCCCAGTACATTGGCTAACAAGAAGATGGGGGGGGGGGGGGGGGGGGGCAGCAGAAGGAACAAACCTCACTTTCATCATGCAGTGCCAGCTGCCAGTACGCATGTACTCACCGGTTCAGCAGGACATGACAATTGCTTTGTAACAGCTACGATAGACGTGTAGACATGAGTACTGCATTCTCCCAGTACATTAGCTAACGAGAAAGGGGGGGGGGGGGGGGGGGGGAGCGAGCAGAGGGTACAAACTTCACGTTCATCATGCAGTGCCAGCTGGCACTATGCATGTACTCACTGGTTCAGCACGACATGACAAGTGCTGTGTAACAGCTACGATAGTCATGAGTACTGTATTATTAATTCTCCAGTGTTTGCACCAACCGCACACAAAATATTATCAGGAGGAAGTCGACTGATTTCTGCCAATCCAGAACAAGACAGTGATGGTTTTCTTACTCACAATTACATCACCCTTCCTATTAATATTTCCTATGTATGGATCAGTCATCTTGCTTCTCTTAACACAAAAATAATAATTAATTCAATACATGCACATGATACTCAATGTTAATTACAAGATTTCAGCATAAGTATTGCTTTACAGCATTTAGTTACAAAGAAATTGAAAAAAATATTCTATGTCTTAAGAGTACGTGTGACATTAGTTGACAGTGTTACAAACTCTTCTGATACACTGTGGGACAAAAAAAGTGAAGCACCCACAAGACATGTCAGATCTCAGTGTTACTTTAGGCACGTATACACCACTGACAGGTATGTAAATGATTGGCATTACAGTTCTCTGTACCAGGTAGCATGGCTACCAGAGTGCATTCAAGTTGTTACCACGCCTGGTGGGGTACATAAGGGGAGTGAACAGTGTCAGATGTTGAGTGATGACTGGGGAGGACATGGAGATGCCACATACTCATGTAGGACAGTGTTATCACCACCTGACTGAGATTGAAAGGGGCCTCATTGTGGGTCTCCATTTGACCGGCTGGTCATATTGTGCAATATCTAGCTTTGTGACACATTCAGATATGTTGGTGGTCCCATGTTGGACTGAATGAGATTGTGAGGTCAGCCATACTCAAGGGGATAAGTTCTGGTCAAATATGTCTCGCCATCATAAGGAGGGGTAGGCCTATTGTGCACCTAGCGCATCATAACTACAACATCTGTGCCTGCCATACGAGGACAAGTAATGAACTGTAACTCTTCAGGCTTTCCCGGCGATCTAATGACATCTTGGGTTGTCGGGTGTTCTGCCGGATATCAGCGTCGTACTTGCACGATATTTCGGTCACTTAGCTCGTGACCTTCATCAGGTGCGACCTGAGACTGCTCCTCGAGTGGACCCGGTCCAGTATTTATGCCTATGGCCTTCCCCCTCCACCAACGGCTGCAGGCGCTTCCTCTGTGGTCCGCGCCCATTCCCTGCGACCTGCTGGAGCATTGCTGCTCCGTTTTCCATCCGCTGCGGTTCTAGGTGTTCCCTCTGCGGTCCGCGCCCCACCAAACCCACTCCTGGGGGTTTCATCTATGGTCTGGGGTACCAAACATTCCCCCTGCGGTCCGCGCCCCGCTCACCACGACCTGTTGGAGCGTTGCCGCTCCGTTTTTCGTCCGCTGCGGCTCTCGATGTTCCCTCTGCGGTCCGCACCCACCAGTCCCACTTCTGGGTGTTCCATCTTCGGTCTGGTGCACCTGGAAGTCCGTCAGGGGCTCGTTTTCCATCTCCATGTCTCTGGTTCTTCTGTTTGTGAAGTGTTGCAGCTGGCCCCGTTGCTCCTTTAACAATTCCAGAGCCGGATCCCAGGCTCTGCTTAGCTGGTACCCTGTGTCACGGTTCATAAGATCGTCAGCCATTTTAATTTCTATCGATTCTCTTACAACACTGTCCCAAAATCTGGGTGTTTGTGCTAGAATCTTGGTATCCTCATACTTCGTGGCATGATCTAGTTCTAGACAGTGTTCAGCAATGGCTGACTTAGTCACCTGTCTTAATCTAGTGTGCCTCTGATGTTCTTTGCACCTGATCTCCACAGTTCTTGTCGTCTGGCCAATGTAGGACATGCCACGTTGACAAGGTATATTGTAAATCTCTGGTTTTCGTAACCCCAGGTCGTCTTTGACACCCCCAGCAGTCCCCCGATCTTGTTGGATGGACAGAAAACACACTTGATATTGTGTTTACAAAACGCAGAGCCAGCATGGCACTGGTGAGAGAGAGGATTCGAGATATGCGCCACAGGTTAGATGTTGTGGCCAGGGAGCTGTTACACATTCATCTGTACATGGCAGCCTCCTTAACAAGAAAAGATCGGGAATGGGTAGACCGTGCCTTCTGGTCTTTAGCTGAGTGTGCTAGAAGGAATGCCTCATCTTGCCAATCTGCAAAGTTTGACCACATGAGTAAGAAAGCACAGCAGATGGAAGAGACAAGCACTGTGACGAATCTGAGTGGCATACAGTTTGATGATACAACCTTAAAGGTACTCAGCAAGGGTCTCAACTTTGCTACGACCCCTAGAAATGTACCCATTTCAGGTTTCGTCAGTGCAGTAGAGCAAGTTGCAGCCACACTTCCACCTAATGTGACAGAGGAAGTCCGCCGAGAGACCTGCACGGCCCTCACCAAGGCCAGGCCGCCGAAATCGAACATCACAACCGAGGAGAGGCTTGCACTCAAGAAACTCCGGGAAGACAACAGCATTGTGATACTGCTAGCAGACAAAGGGAACTCCACTGTCATCTTGCAGCGGGTGGATTATGATGAGAAAGTACGCCAACTTCTGGAGGACCCTGCATGCAGAATTCTGGAGTGTGACCCCACGGACAAGGTGGCCAAGAAGACTAGTGCTCTCTTGAAGGAAACAGGGATGCCCGATAAGATCATCAGACAACTACGGGAAAAAGCGCCAGTGCCACCTAGACTGTATGGTCTGCCTAAAATACACAAGGAGGGCGTGCCCCTACGTCCAATTGTCAGTAATATTGGGGCACCTACGTACACAACAGCCAAGTACTTGAAAGGTCTCCTGTCTCCATATGTGGGCAAATGTATTCACCACATCTGCAACTCTGAAGATTTCCTGCAACGCCTCAAGCAACTGCTCATCACAGATTCGGACATCATGGTTAGTTTTGATGTGGTATCGCTGTTCACCAGGGTCCCACTGAAGGACTCACTGGAACTGATTGCAGAGAAATTTGACGGTGCTCTGTTGGACCTGTTCAGTCATACACTGACATCCACGTATTTCCTGAGCAAACTGAAGGTGTAGCTATGGGCAGCCCACTGTCCCCTGTGGTTGCCAACATGTTTATGGAGAGTTTTGAGGAGAGGGCATTGGAGACAGCCACATTTAAACCCACATGCTTCTTTAGGTATGTGGATGACACCTTCGTGATCTGGCCACATGGGATGGACAGGCTCAATGAGTTTCTTGAACATCTTAACTCATGCCACCCTAATATCAAGTTCACCATGGAAATGGAGAAGAATGGCCAGCTGCCATTTCTGGATGTACTAGTCCAGAGGAAAGCAGATGGGTCAATGGGCCACAGTGTGTACCGAAAACCAACACACACTGATTTATATCTGCAGGAGGCCAGCAGCTGTCACCACCCTGCACAGAAGAATGGGGTTCTGAAGACTTTGGTCCACAGAGCACGTGCCCTGTCAGACCAAGAGAATCTACCTATAGAGATAGAACGTCTCAAAACAGTTTTCTCCAAGAATGGATACACGGACAGACAAATTGAGAGGGCACTCCAACCAGCCACTATACCACAGGTTCCTGAAGAAGACCAAGATGAAACAAAGAAGGTGGCATATCTGCCCTATGCTGGCTCTATTTCTGCCAGAATCAGTAGGATCCTCCGTAAACACAATATCAAGTGTGTTTTCTGTCTATCCAACAAGATCGGGGGGACAGCTGGGGAGTGTCAAAGACGACCTGGGGTTACGAAAACCGGGCATTTACAATATACCTTGTCAATGTGGCATGTCCTACATTGGCCAGACGACAAGAACTGTGGAGATCAGGTGCAAAGAACATCAGAGGCACACTAGATTAAGACAGGTGACTAAGTCAGCCCTTGCTGAACGCTGCCTAGAACTAGATCATGCCATGACGTATGAGGATACCAAGATTCTAGCACAAACACCCAGATTTTAGGACAGTGTTTTAAGAGAATCGATAGAAATTAAAATGGCTGACGATCTTATGAACCGTGACACAGGGTACCAGCTAAGCAGAGCCTGGGATCCGGCTCTGGAATTGTTAAAGGAGCAACGGGGCCAGCTGCAACACTTCACAAACAGAAGAACCAGAGACATGGAGATGGAAAACGAGCCCCTGATGGACTGCCAGGCGCACCAGACTGAAGATGGAACACCCAGAAGTGGGACTGGTGGGCGCGGACCGCAGAGGGAACATCGAGAGCCGCAGCGGACGAAAAACAGAGCGGCAACGCTCCAACAAGTCGTGGTGAGTGGACGCGGACCGCAGGGGGAACGCTTGGTACCCCAGACCATAGATGAAACCCCCAGGAGCGGGTTTGGTGGGCGCGGACCGCAGAGGGATCACCTAGAACCGCAGCGGATGGAAAACGGAGCAGCAATGCTCCAGCAGGTCGCAGGGAATGGGCGCGGACCACAGAGGAAGCGCCTGCAGCCGTTGGTGGAGGGGGAAGGCCATAGGCATAAATACTGGACCAGGTCCACTCGAGGAACAGTCTCAGGTCGCACCTGATGAAGGTCACGAGCTAAGTGACCGAAATATCGTGCAAGTACGACGCTGATATCTGGCAGAACACCCGACAACCCAAGATGTCAAGTAATGAACTCCTTGCAACATTCTGTGTCATTCTGCGCATTGGTCAGATACTACCAGCAGTCGCACTATGGAACTACTGTCTTAAGCAGAGGCTGATATTAACACTATAACAGAAATGGTTTCATTTAGAGTGGTGCTGTCACTGGGAAACATGGACTGCTGATAAAAGGTGTAGCATTGTGTTTAAGTGATTAATCATGGTTGTTCTCCATTCCAGATGACCATCATTGGCAAGTACAGCAGTGACCTGAGGAAGAGGCGCCATCCATTCAGTGTTTTGGACTGGCAAAGCAGTGTTATTCCTGCATCGTGGAGTGAGGAGCTATCAGGTATGACTTCAGGTCATGGCTAGTAGTGTTTGAGAGAAGTCAAATGGTACAATGGTGCATCACAGACATCCTGTGTCATACCGCATAGTGTCTTTTTGAACAGGACAGTGCTTGTTCACATTGCATGTGTCTTTATGAAGTATCATCATGATGTTAAGGTACTCTTGTGGACAGGAGGATCCCTAGATCTGCCCCCGACAGAAAATGTGTGGGACCAGCTTGGAAGCCAACTTTGTGCCACTGCCAGTGAACGGGACATTAAGAACCAGTGGAATGAGGCCCCCTCAGACCAAATAAGTGCATGCATCTAGGGCATAGGGGGTGCAATGCTGTACTGATAAATGGGCTTATACTGCCAAGTTCTTTATAAATTTGCAGTTTTGTAACTACTGAAATAACACCACATACCCTCTTAGCCCACAATATTTCATTTTGTTTCTTCCTCCATTTCTGGGTATATAACTTTTTTGGTAGGAAGCGTTTTTTGAATAACTACATCTACATCTGCATACTTACTCTGCAAACCACCATACTGTGTGTGGCAGAGGGTACCCTGTACCACAACTAGTCATTTCCTTTCCTGTTCCAGTCGCAGATAGAGCAAGACAAAAATGACTGTCTATATGCCTCCTTATGAGCCCTAATTTCTCATATCTTACCTTAGTGGTCCCTACACGAAATTTATGATGGTGGCAGTAGGATACTTATACAGTCAGCTTCAAATGCTGGTTCTCTAAACTTTCTCAGCAAGGTTCGAAATGAATATCTTCTTCTCTCCAGGAATTCCCACCTGAGCTTTTGAAGCATATCCTAATACTTGTATGATGAGTGAACCTACCTTTAACAAATGTGGCAGCTCGCCTTTGAATTGCTCTGATATCGTCTTTCAAACCGACCTGGTGTGGATCCCAAACACTTGAGCAGTACTCAAAAATAGGTCACACTAGCATCCAATATGTGGTCTCCTTTACAGATGAACCACACTTTCTTAAAATTCTCCCAATAAACCAAAATCAACCATTCGCCTTCCTTTCCACAATCCTCACATGCTCACTCCATTTCACACAGCTTCGCAACAGTATGCACAGATATTTAAACAGCGTGGCTCTGTCAAGCAGCATGCTACTAATGGTGTATCCAAACATTAGGGGTTTGTTTTTCCTACTCATTTGCATTAACTTGCGATTTTCTACATTAATAGCCAGGTGCCATTCATCACACCAAGTAGAAATTTTGTGTAGATCATCTTATATCAACCTACAGTCACTTATCTTTGACACCTTCCTGTACACCACAGCATCATCAGTGAACAACTGCAGATTGCTGCCCACTCTGCCTGTCAGATCATTTATGTATATAGAAAATAGCAACAGTCTTGTCACACTTCCCTGAAACCCTCCTGATGTTAGCCCTGTGTCCAATGAACAATCACCATCAAGGACAACGTTCTGGATTCTATTACTTAAGAAGTCTTTTAGCCAGTCACATACCTGAGAGCCTATTCCATACGCACATACCTTTGTTAACGGTCTGCAGTGGGATACTGTGTCAAATGCTTTTCAGAAATCTAGAAATATGGAATTTGCTTGTTGCCCCTCATCCATAGTTCACAGTATACCATGTGAGAAAAGAGCAAGCTGGGTTTCACACAAGCAATGCTTTCTAAAGCCGTGCTGATCCATGGAGGTGAGCTTTTTTTGGTCTGTAGCAAATTTATTGTATTCAGACCCAGAATATTCTCTAAAATTCTGCAGCAAACCAATGTTAAGGATACTGATCTGTAATTATGTGGGTCCATTCTTTTACCCTTCTTATATGCAGGAGTCACCTGCACTTTTTTTACAGTCACTTGGCACTGCTCTGGCTGAGAGATTCACGATAAAAGAAAACTAAGTAATGGGCCAATGATGTAGAATACTCTTTGTAAAACTGAATTGGGACTCCATCCTAGCAGAAACTCCTTCCTAGCCCTCTTAACGGGTTTGTTAACTTTTGTAAGCATAAATGCTATGATGATGACATCATGACTGCTAACCCCTGTCTCTTAATTACTAATGGAAAATCTCATATAAAGATGTGAAACAAATACTAACAAAGAGATAGAGCGGCTGGCCAGGACTTACCTCGGCTCAGTACAACCGACAGATGCACAAAACAGAACAGAAAATTTACATTCCTAGCTTTCGGAACTTTGTTCCTTCATCAGGGAGGAGAGAGGGGGCAAAAGAGAAGAAGGGAAAGTAGATTCAGTTACTCACAACCCAGGTTATGAAGCAACAGGGAAAGGTAAACAGCGAGGGTAGTAAGGATGGAGGCATGGTTGTCTGAGGGAAGCCAAAAATATTCTACTGTAAGTATTGTGCCAGCTTCAAACCAAAGAGGATGCATACAGAATAAAGAGGTATATAGTATAAAGATAAACACAACTATGTAGGATGAAAAGATGTGTGAATGGCTAAAGAGGAGAGGGAAAAAGGAGAAGACTGAAGAGTAAATGGGAGTGAGGTTGGTTAACGTAGGTTCAGTCCAGGGGGATGGCAGGATGAAAGGATGTGTTGGAGTGCAAGTTCCCATCTCCGCAGTTCCGAGGGACTGGTGTTGGGTGGGAGAAGCCAAATGGCACATACAGTGTAGCACGTTCCTAGGTCCCTAGAATTATGCTGTAGGGCATGCTCCGCTACTGGGTATTGGACATCTCCTAAGCGGACAGTTCGTCTGTGCCCGTTTATGCGCTCAGCCAGTTTAGTTGTCGTCATACCAATGTAAAAGGCTGTGCAGTGCAGGCATGTCAGCTGATAAATGACATGTGTTGTTCCACATGTGGCCCTGCCTTGAATTGTGTAGGTTTTACCAGTAGCGGGGCTGGAGTAGGTGGTTGTGGGGGGATGCATGGGACAGGTTTTGCAACAGGGTCGGTTACAGGGGTAGGAACCACTGGGTAGAGAAGGTGGTTTGGGAATATTGTGGGGTTTGACAAGGATGTTACAGAGGTTAGGGGGGCGACGAAAGGCAACTCTGGGTGGTGTGGGGAGAATATTGTCAAGGGATGATCTCATTTCAGGGCTTGACATGAGAAAGTCATATCCCTGGTGGAGTCATTTTTTGATGTATTCGAGGCCAGAATAATATTGGCTGACAAGGGGGATGCTTCTGTGTGGTCTGGGGGTAGGAACATTGTTGTTGGACGGGGAGGAATGTATTGCTCGGGAGATCTGTTTGTGGACAAGGTCTGCAGGATAGTTGCGGGAGAGGAAAGCACTGGTCAGGTTATTGGTGTAATTGTTGAGGGATTCGTCACTGGAGCAGATACATTTGCCGTGAATACCTAGGCTGTAGGGAAGGAAGTGTTTGATGTGGAATGGATGGCAGCTGTCAAAGTGAAGGTACTGTTTTGAAGGCCAGACCTACAAACAAATCAGGGAAACGGCCATGGGAACCAGGATGGCTCCATCCTGTGCCAACCTCTTGATGGGCCACATGGAAGAGGCTTTCCTGAAGACCCAACAGCTGCTTCCCCTGGCCTGGTATAGGTTTATAGATGACATCTTTGTGGTCTGGACTCATGGTGAAGAAACACTCCTTAATTTCCTCAATAACCTCAACTCCTTTTCGAATCTGAATTTCACCTGATCCTTCTCCAAAACCCAAGCCACCTTCCTGGATGTTGACCTTCAACTTGTTGAAGCTCACGTCCACACCTCTGTCCACATCAAATCCACAAACAAACAACAATACCTTCACTTTGACAGCTGCCATCCATTCCACATCAAACGCTTCCTTCCCTACGGCCTAGGTATTCGTGGCAAACGTATCTGCTCCAGTGACGAATCCCTCAACAATTACACCAATAACCTGACCACTGCTTTCCTCTCCCGCCACTATCCTGCAGACCTTGTCCACAAAAAGATCTCCCGAACAATACATTCCTCCCCATCCAACAACAATGTTCCTACCCCCAGGCCACACAGAAGCATCCCCCTTGTCACCCAATATTATACTGGCCTCGAATACATCAACAAATTACTCCGCCAGGCATACGACTTTCTCAAGTCAAGCTCTGAAATGAGATCACCCCTTGACAATATTCACCCCACACCACCTAGAGATGCCTTTCGTCACCCCCCCTAACCTCCGTAACATTCTTGTCAAACCCCACAATATTCCCAGACCACCTTCTCTACCCAGCAGTTCCTACCGCTGTAACCGACCCTGCTGCAAAACCTGCCCCATGCATCCCCCCACAACCACCTACTCCAGCCCCGCTACTGGTAAAACCTACACAATTCAAGGTAGGGACATGTGGAACAACACATGTCATTTATCAGCTGACATGCCTGCACTGCACAGCCTTTTACATCGGTATGACGACAACTAAACTGGCTGAGCGCATGAACGGGCACAGACGAACTGTCCGCTTAGGAGATGTCCAATACCCAGTAGCAGAGCATGCCCTCCAGCATAATTCTAGGGACCTAGGAACATGCTACACCGTACGTGCCATTTGGCTTCTCCCAGCCAACATCAGTCCCTCGGAACTGCGGAGATGGGAACTTGCACTCCAACACATCCCTTCATCCCGCCATCCACCTGGACTGAACCTACGTTAACCAACCGCACTCCCATTTACTCTTCAGTCTTCTCCTTTTTCCCTCTCCTCTTTAGCCATTCACGCATCTTTTCTTCCTACATAGTTGTGTTTATCTTTATACTATATACCTCTTTACTTCTGTATGCATCCGCTTTGGTTTGAAGTACTTACAGTAGAATATCTTTGGCTTCCCTCTGACGACCGTGCCTCCATCCTTACTACCCTCCCTGTTTACCTTTCCCTGTTGCTTCATAACCTGGGTTGTGAGTAACTGAATCTACTTTCCCTTCTTCTCTTTTGCCCCCCTCTCTCCTCCCCTGATGAAGGAACAAAGTTCCGAAAGCTAGGAATGTAAATTTTCTGTTCTGTTTTGTGCATCTGTCGGCTGTACTGAGCTGAGGTAAGTACTGGCCAGCCCCTGTATCTCTTTGTTAGTACTTGTTTCAAATCCCTGTCTCTATGCTGACACTATCAATAAAGTCCGGTCTGTCTGAAGTGACAAGGTCCAAGATACTTCCTTTATGTGTGGGCTGCCAAAGTAGCTGCTCAAGACAGTTTTCGGAAAACATGTTCAAAAGTATTTCTCAAGACTCTCTGTTGTACTCCCTGCAAGGAATCCAAGACTGTCCCAGTTTATACCCAGCAGGTTAAGGTCATCACCAACTAGTACTGCATGATCTGGTTATTTATGCACAACTGATCAAAGACTTTCTTTGAATGAGCCTAGAACTGTCACAGCGGAGTTGGGTGGATAGTAAAAACATCCAACAATTAACTTGGTTTCATCTAGACCTGTTATGCATGACCAGATACCTTCACTATCACATTCAATTTCACCCTCAGTGGAGACAATATTCTTGTCAACTGCAGTGAATATTACCCCTCATACGGCATATAATATGTCTTTCTGATAAACATCCAAGGCTCACTAAATACCTCGGAACTTTTAACTTTGGGATTTAGCCAGCTCTCAGTCCCAAGAATAATTTAAGTTTGAGAACATTCCTGGTGGGCAGTAAATTCAGGAACTCTGTTACTAATACTTCGACAATTTACTGATACACTGTCTGATTTCCCTATATGCACATTGACTGTCAAGTGTTCATGAGAGTACCTCAAACTACCGGCCTAGCCTAAAAAATTGCCATGTGCACTCCACAAATTCTCTGCTACCTGAATAACTGCTTCCTTTGTGTAGTGCACCGCTGACCTATCAAAAGAGTCCTACAAATCCCCAACCATTAATGCAGGTCCAGAATTCTGCAGCCAAGACTGTAACAGACGATGAAGCCTATGGTTGAGACCCTCCACTTGTCTCCAAACCAAAGATCAACTCTGGGAACGATGCTGCAAATTGTAAGCTCTGCTTATATCCTGTGTACGAGGCCAGCAGTCTTCACCACATCTGCCAGCAACCTCTAAAAACTGAGGATGGCCCCAGAACCCATGCGACAGGCATCATTGGTGCCAACGTGAACCACAACTTGCAGATGAATGCATCCTGTACACTTGAAAGCCACAGGCAAGGCCACCTCCACATCTTGAATGAGGCCCCCCAGCAGACTTATCGAGTGCGCATTGGCTATCTTTCCAGCCCTGAACGCTAGCTTCCTAAAGGACTCTATAATGTGCCCAACATTGGCGCTCCCTATAATTAGCAGACACCTGCCCCAAGTTCCTGCTCAGAGCCTGATGAAGGAACGGCAACCTGCTCACTCTCTGGGCAAATAGACAAGGTGATAAGGACAGCTTCCACATTGGCCCTCCATCTCAAACGATGCAAACATGTTATGCTCATGAACCAACCACATGCTTAACAGTCTGTTGGTCTACCTTTGGAACACGAGCTTACTTTCTCCTCAAACCACTGTTGCATAGATTAAACTGCTATATCCACACATGGTTCACACCAAGACCACTGCAGGTGTGAAACATGTATGTTGTGGGCACAGCTATTTAATATTTGAGTGCAACCATAACCATGCTGCGGTATATGTCATTTATTCTTTCGCTCCATACGTTGTTTGCTATATATTGCAAATATTTGGAGGTTCGCACTAGACTTGTTTTGACTGTTATGATTAGCTCATGGTGGCAGTGGCTTTCCTCACACTTATTTGAAGTATGAGTTTCCACCACTTTCTTCAAAAGTATGAGATTTAAACTTAGTGGCAGCTCCACTGCAATCTAAGTGTGTCATACAATACAAATGAAGTTTGACAAGGACTTACTCCATGTGCAAATATGAATAAACAATTTTTCATCTACATCCACATCCATACTCCACAGACCACTCTGAAGTGCCTGGCAGAGATTACTTTCCCATTGTAACAGTTATTAGGGCTGCTTCCTGTTCCATTCACAAGTGGAGCGCAGGAAGAATGAGTGCTTGAACACTTTTGTACATGCTATAATTAGTCTAATCTTGTCTTCATCATCCCTATAGGAGTAATATGTAGGAGGCTGTAGTATATTTCTAGATTAATCACTTCATCAGTTCTTGAAACTTTATAAGTAGGCTTTCATGGGATAGTTTGTGTCTGGTTTAGTGTTTTCAACATCTCTGTTGCCCACTCCAATGGGTCAAACAAATCTGTGATCATTCATGCAACTCGCCCTTTTATATTGTCAGTATCCCCTGTTAGTCCTATTTGGTACAGGTCCCACACACTTGACCAATATTCTAGGACATATCTTAAAGTATTTTGTAAGCAATCTCCTTAGAAACTGATTGCATTTCCTCACAGAAAAGTTGGTAAGAGGCAATCCCTGATTGTTGAAGTGATCTTAGTGTAGCTATTTTGCACACCTATCTCAACCAATTAGGTAACACAATTTTGTAGACATCTCTGTGGCAATGCCTATGTGTTGTCATAGCTCTATAGATGACTATTGTTTCGGTGAGCAACCATTTGCACTTCACAGAGTTCGAAGCTGGCATCAGTGCTGCCAGCTGCCACGGATCAGCTCTCACCAACTGTACTATTCTACTAAGTCTGCCACACACTTTAGCTATGACCGAATGCAGGTGATCATTCCATTTCATATCCCAACAAATTGTTACATACTGGTAGTTATACAGGGTGTATACGACCCGGGACAACCGGGAGATCCGGGAAAACCCCGAGAATTTTTTCAACCGGGAAAAACCCGGGATAATTTTAGAATTCTGGGAATTTTTCATTGTTTTAGTTTTCAGTTAAATTTTTGTAATTTTGACTGGTAAGAACCGACACTCTAACAAAGGATATTACTGTATCCCACCACTGCAGAATAATACTTCAACAATAAAACATAAACGAGAGAAAAACACGAAAATAACTTAAGTTGCAAAGGAAATGCGCAATATACAACAACGACACACAGTGCTCATGCAAGCGTCCGCCAATTGAAAATGTGTCAAAGCCTTTAGGAAGACTAAGCAGTGCTTCATAACAATAAATTGCCTCCAATGAGCGTGAACTCGCAACTGTTTACATTTGATTTGTTTTAGCAGTTACGCGCGGGCTCATGCGCGTGCGCAGTTGAGTCACGTTTGAGTAGTAGATTCTCCCGCTTCTGGCTACAGGAATGTGGCTGTTGGCTGTGTAAGCAGTCGCAGCAAGCAGCTAGATATGCTACCGGGAAAAGGGGGTGCCAAATTCATATTCTTGAGGAAAAAAAACTTGTTTCACAAAGCGCCTAGCATCCAGCGCACGTTTGTCTAGCGATTATTCATATGATATTGAAACGCTTGCCTGTTGGTTTTTGAACATTTTTGAACACATTTTAAGTTGATTTCTGGATGAATCATAGTGTATGTGATGTCTCTGTCAGGAGAATCCTCGTCGCATCTAGAAATAAACTTTCAGCAGACAAAAGGGGACGGGGCTATACGAGCTGAGGGACTAAAGCCGAACGGATGAATGCCAATTGCTGTCTGATTATGTGGTTGATTGGGTTTGCGAATGATCAGCATTGTTATAATTACTAGCGAAATCCATAGATTCAGACTACCAGAATGGAAATAAACGACTGACAGGAATAACAGGCGAGAAAGATTACGTATTTCTTCTCGGTGTATCCAATAAAATGAAATTATGACAGAAAAATTTTGGCCAGATCGCTACACTAGTAAGGACCAGTAATACAGTCCCCGGCTAGCAGCCGGGTAAGTTCTATTCTGGAAGTAACACGGAAAACGTGTTGTTCGAACACGTAATAACGCCTAACCGGAAAATAATCACGGGATAACTAAACCTGTGATTCTGGCAGGGTTAGTGAAGTTAATCCAGCGAACAAATTTTGACAGTGGCAGCAAGAGCTACAGAATTGATGATAACAAGATTGTTTGTCAGAATGAGAAAGGAGAAGAAACGGGGACAGCACACAAATTATGGAAGCATAAGACGATTCCAAAATTTATATAAAAATTTTGTAAAACTACTTTTCGATCTCATGCTTGAGAAGCTGGTGTTTATGAATGGAATGTGAAACTATTTCCTAACATAAAGCTTTTTGCTTGTAGTCGGCCTAATACGCATATTATATTGGAACTTCGTCGATTGTATTTTGTCGTGTTATAAAAATGGCATGTTCCCTTTTTAAAAGCAGTTGATTTATCCACTACTGGCTTGCTAGGCCTATCGCAGCTTCACCAGAGCCCCGTTAGCCGTCACGTTTCAGGGTTCCCATAGGCACGCAATGGAAATAAATGAAAGGTGCAGAAAAGCAGGGCAGTTCTACAAATGCATTAGGGGGCTTATTTGGAGCAAGGAGGTGCCACAGAAATCCAAGGGAATTATATACCGAACCTACTTTGTCCCCATATTGACATACGGAAGTGAGACATGGGTAATGCACAAAAGCGACAAAAGTAGAATACAGGCTAGTGAAATGAAGTTCCAGAGGAGCAGGTTGGGTGTAACAAGACGAGACAGATTGCGAAATTTGTATGTGAGGGAAAGACTAAAGGAGGAACCAGTACAGGACAGGATAGAAAAATCAAGACTGCAGTGGTATGGACACATGAAGAGAATGGATGAGGGAAGAATTCCAAAGAGGATGTTTGATCTGCAACTGGAGGGGAAGAGGCCCAGAGGAAGACCAAGAGACAGATGGGTGAAGGGAGTGAAGAAATGTGTGATGAGAAGAGGAGAGAACTGGACGAAGGTGGAAGAGGGGGAATGGTGGAAAGACAGAACACGATGGAGAGGCTTGTGTTCCCGACAGACCCAGCCAGTGGCTGGAAACTGTCCAAGATGATGATGATGATAAAAATGGCCATTTGTGCCAAAACAGTCTCGTTTATTTGTTGTGTTACAAAATTGCTGCTATATTAGAAAGGCCTATTTTGTTTTATCTAGCAGACAGTGACAAAATAGACGTAATCAGATCAAGAAACCACACCAGTCTTGGGTATTATTTGTATTAACAGCTTTTTCAGTATTAGATAACGTCATTTCGATTTTTCATGCAGCAAAACGTTTGACGAACTTTGATGAGGTAATAGATTCTTTCGCAGAAAGGAAAGCACGCAATATAAAGTGTGGCGGCAGCACCGTCCAACGCACGAAGGGCTGAACTAAGGCACTGCAGACACAAGTAGGGGCAGCTGTACCGTTACGCGGAATTTCGGCAACGGTGCGTCGCACACCGGACCGCATGGGAACAAAGCAGGCGGCCAGTGCGAGCTAGTCGACGCGACGCGACACACGTCTCCCCAGTTCTTCCGCCGCAGACCACGTGCATCGAGTCAACGTGACTCCGCCGTAAATGCGTACACGCGGTCGTAAACGCAGTCGCCGTTAAATTGTCTTTCGCTTCTTCGCGGACGTTACGGCGCCTCCGGTCGCGCCAAGAGCAGAACATTCAGTGACGCGGCCTTTTGTCTCGCTTGGTCCACGCGGTCGGGCCACGGCTCGTCACTGGAGTGTACACCCTCTGGGATCGGTAACCGAGCCGTGCCGCCAGTGCAACGCGCCTGTATAAACGGACGTTAGCGAAGTATATTATTTGTCATTTATTGTAACGGTAGGAAAAATAAATGTGTCCTGTCCAGAAACCGCTTTAGTCGTTTATTGCCACAAAGCCTCTCCCTTGAGCATAGTGCGTGGGCGCGGTGATAAAGCCGGTTCACTGCGACCGTAAGCGGGGAAACCACACGTTCCCGCTTCACTGGTGACCCCGACGTGATCTGAGGCTAAAAAAACACGTGGTAGCGAACGTTCGTCGGTACAAGAGACGTGGAACCGCGAGTAGGCTTGCGCGTATACGCCCGCGCCGAACAGTGCTCCGTAGTAAAATTTTTTTTAAACTAACTTTTTTTTATATTGTTTTTGTGCGCGTATGTTTTGATCGCGGACTGCTTAGTGTTATTTTTTTTTTTCGTGTGTTTCCCTTGTCGTGTTCTTTTCACTGTGTACTTTCCTCTTGTATGAGGATTCGACTCTGAACTAAGATGGCAACACTAGAAGAGTTGCAAAAGACCGTCGAAGAACTGTTCGCACACAACACGAGGCTAGAGAGTGAGCTACAGGCACGGACTATACGCGCGGACGCCACGCAGCCACAGACAGCTCAGGACAATGTTGGCGCGCAAATCCCCGCCACACCGACGCCTCCTACGACCGCCGGAACGCCGGCAAGTGCTGGACGGGCATTGATCAGGCTGCCTCCCTTTTGGCCGCGACCCTGTGATGTGGTTCAGCCAGGTTGAGGCGGTATTTATGAGCAACCACGTGACCTGCAACCTGGCGAAATTTGGGCACGTAGTGAGCCAGCTGGACCAGAACTATGCGGCCGAAGTGCGGGACATAATCACCGCCCCGCCGACGCAGTCAAGCTACAAACGGCTCAAGGAAGAGCTGATCCGGCGGATTTCGTCGTCAGAGGAACAGCGAGTGCACCAACTGCTGCGGCAAGAGGAATGCAGCGATCGGAGGCCCTCGCAGTTCCTGCGCCACTTGCGGAGCCTTGTGCAGTCCGATATGGTGCCAGATTCGCTGTTACGCACTATCTGGGTGCACAGCCTCCCAGCTCAGGTGCAGGCAGTGATAGCCGCACAGATGGAGATGCAGCTGGACGCTGTCGCTAACTTGGCCGACAGGGTGCATGACGCGCTGACAACGGCGCCTAGCACCGCGGCTGCGGCAGCTTACGACTCCGTCCCCCCACCTCCGTGGCGGCAAGCGCCTCCCGCACCCTCATCGGATGCCGACCTGCACCAGCTAGTGCAAAACTTGACCGCACAGGTGGCAGCTCTCTCGACGCAAGTTGACCAGTTGGCGCGCTCGCAGCAAGAGGGCAGCACGCGCCACAGCGGCAGCAGACCGGGCGACAGGCGGCGAGGCTCGTGCAGCCGGCAACGCAGCAACAGCCGCTCCAACGGTACCCCGCCGACGCCACAGCACGCACAAAGCGGGTACTGCTGGTACCACGCCCGCTTTGGCAACGAAGCAACCAGGTGCCGCGCTCCTTGCTCGCACCCAAACGCCAGCTGCGACCGGACCTAGGCGCACCCGGCTGCAATATGATATCGAAGCGTCTGTTTGTTGCGGAACGGAGGGTAGCCGTGAGGTACCTCGTCGACATGGGTTCGGACCTCTTGATATTCCCCCGTTCTATGTTACGAGACTGCAGGCGGGCCGAGGCACTCTGCACACCGGTCGCCCCCACCACAGCCACCAGCAGACTACGTCACGTGTGCCGGCCGCCGCGTCCGATTCAAACGGCCGTGCAGCATCGCCAGCGCGCCACGACACCCAAACCGGCAATCACGCACCCGAGCCGCCGAACGCCATCAGAATTCGGTGCCCACGAGCCGCCGTCCGCTGTAGAGACCCAGCCTCCAGCTGTAAGTGCCTTCGGCCGGTAACTCCAGTCGAGCCCCGGACACCGTCTCCTGCATTCGTCACAGCTCCTGGACCTGCGTTCGTGTCGTTTGCCTCCGCCGCGTTGGGCGTTGAGGCCGGATCGGCATCCTCGCCAGCTTACCGCATTTGCTTCGCCGTTGAGCTCCGGACATCGCGCTCCACACCGCCCGGCTTGTCCGTAGCAGCTCACAGACCCGCGTTCAAGTTCCGATGGTACCGCACTCGTGCAAGCGCCTTCGAGACGTCACCACCAATGACCTGCAACGCGCGCCTTCACGTGCATCGCTACGGACAGTCGCAGCCAGTGCCTGCTGCCGCTGTCACTAGCCGCCAGCGCAAGGACACGCCCACCGCACGCTCGCCGGTCCGGCGCGCTGACGTCACAGGCCGCTGCCCTTCCGACGCCGACCGACTCCCACCAAAGCTGCCGCACTGCCATCATGCAGCGCGCGAACTTTAAACACACGCGCGCCACCAAACGATCGCCGCGTTTTTGCAGCTACGGAGCTCCGCTCTCCAAGGGGGGATCTGTGTGGCGGCAGCACCGTCCAACGCACGAAGGGCTGAACTACGGCACTGCAGACACAAGTAGGGGCAGCTGTACCGTTACGCAGAATTTCGGCAACGGTGTGTCGCACACCGGACCGCACGGGAACAAAGCAGGCGGCCAGTGCGAGCTAGTCAACGCGACGCGACACACGTCTCCCCAGTTCTTCCGCCGCGGACCACGTGCGTCGAGTCAACGTGACTCCGCCGTAAATGCGTACGCGCGGTCATAAACACAGTCGCCGTTAAATTGTCTTTCGCTTCTTCGCGGACGTTACGGCGCCTCCGGTCGCGCCAAGAGCAGAACATTCAGTGACGTGGCCTTTTGTCTCGCTCGGTCCACGCGGTCGCGCCACGGCTCGTCACTGGAGTGTACACCCTCCAGGTTCGGTGACCGAGCCGTGCCGCCAGTGCAACGCACCTGTATAGACGGACGTTAGCGAAGTATATTATTTGTCATTTATTGTAATGGTAGGAAAAATAAATGTGTCCTGTCCAGAAACCGCTTTAGTCGTTTATTGCCACAAAGCCTCTCCCTTGAGCATAGTGCGTGGGCGCGGCGATAAAGTCGGTTCACTGCACGTGAGCGACCGTAAGCGGGGAAACCACACGTTCCCGCTTCAAAAGCAGTTGCAAGCTTAGAGAGAAAAGATGCTAGGAGCTAAAGTTTGAAGAAATGTGTAATTTCTTGCTTATCTCTTGTCAGTATTGGTTTTATATATCCTATATTTAATTTTGTCACACAAAACAGCAAGTTATTAACTAATAGGCAATAAAGATTTCAGATTTCCTGAAGAGTTCTTGTTCTCCCAGAAAAATGCTTTATGAAGAGGCGTGGCACTGCACTTTGGCATATTTATGACCAAATAATATATCTTACATTTCCTCGAATACATATGTTTTATGTTTCAGACTTTTAAGAAAGATGTGCGCTACAAGATGAACATATTTTGAAAATTCGATTTTTTTTTTTTTTTTTTTTTTTTTTTTTTTTTTTTTTTTTTTTTTTCCCCTCGCAAATGTCATAGATCCGGGGCTGATGCGCAGAGCAGTCTGAGTTATAGTGGGTAGTCTCCACGTGACGCGTGTTTACATTTAGTGATTTTGCTGTTTCCCCTTGTTTACTCTCACCTCAAATGAAAACAAAACGGACATTTGTGACCGAGAGCTATCAAGTGAATTAAAACACATTCACATAATTACGGTAGGCTAAAATATGTCATTAGTTTCAGATTTTACTTTATTTCCCCTTTCTGACAGTCAAGCATTAATCGCCTTGCGGAACAATGAAGTTATTTTTGTCTGTTTGCTAAAGAAATTTGGCTTTTGTTAACCTTTTCCGCAGAGGCAGTCAATGTATTTGAAACGAAATGTTGAATTCCACAGTACTGGCTAGTTTCAACTGTTCGCTGCATTTCAAGTGCACGTTTTCATTTTCTAGCACGTATGGCATTATGCCATAATAAAGAACCAGGCATGATATAAGACAGTACTGGTGCTCCAAGAAAATTTACATCCCAGAAACCACACTGAAAAGCTTAACATCAGGTCGAGGTCTACTTCATTGGAATCTGTACATACGAATGTGCCTAGTAAGTATGCACTTTAAATGTGCACATTTTAATATGGTTCACGAAATTCCGATGCTCTTGCAGTATCCTCTGATATCTTGTTTCTTTTATGACATAATGTATGATCTTTCAATGTTTTACACGTACGACATACGCGTTCCTACGTCACGATAGCTACCCAAGTGCGGTGTCGCCTGTTACCTGCGCTCTCTGGTAACTGCTGAAACGAACCCATTTCTAACAGGTCACGGGAAAATATTGCAAATAGTGGTTTGAAAAGCATTACTTTCAAAGTAAATATCCTTTTACGTAAGTTGAACTATGTGCAAGAATGTACCATGAATTTATTAAATCACAGAGCATTTGACTCTCATTTAAAAATCAACTCTTTTATGAGGAGCCATTTAGAAGAATTTCGAACCCTGGAGATCAGACATTTATGTCCTTATTAAAAATTTTACTCGCAGATTTGTGTGATATATCTTAAAGTGTAACATGTGCACGAAAGATCAACAGTATATGCGAAAGCTTCTCTTGCAGCTTGAGACCAATATTATATGTGAAAGCTTTGCTTTTCTTGTAGCAACACTATATATGTTAATTTAAACTATTAACTTTTCCTGTTTGTGTGTTCATGCTACTTAACGGCGATGTTGCTGTTGGCTGACTACATCACGTGTCCTATGCTCTGAACTTTTATACATAATTGCCAATCTTTGCACCCCATTGAAATCTTATCAAGATTTGACTGAATATTTCTGCAGCTTCATTATACATAACTGCATCATTTGCCTTAAGTCTGAGGTAGGTTAGTTTTATATTATGCAGAGATCACTAACGTACAACATGAACAGCAAAAATTCTAACGCACTTCCCAGGGACTCATCTGAAGTTACTTCTGTATCTGTTGATGACTCTCCATACAAGTTAACATACAGTGTCCTCCCTACTAAGAATTCCTCAATCAAGCCACAAATTTTGCTTGGTACCCCTAAAATCATATTTTCCCCATAATAAGCATAGATGCATTCAGGTTAAATGCTTTTCAGCAGCAAGAAATTCTGCAGCTACCTTAATACTTTAAGCTACAGCTTTCAAGATGTGAAGAAGTGTGAACTGAGTTTCACATGATGTTTTCAGAGCCTGTGCTGGTTGATATGGTGGAGGTCACTGCTTGTGACGCCTGCTCTACTCCGCATCAGGAGAGTAAGGACCACACTTCTGGTCATTGCAAGTATCAGGTCATGAGAATAGCTGCCAAGCAACGCCACTTCAAGAGAGAGTGCCACACGCAGTAAGCAGTGGGATTTTAATATTCACAGAAGCAAGCACTACTTTGCTCAGCACTAACAGTTACTCAACTCAAAAGAAATCTGCAAAAGGCTGGTATGTATGTAACAGAACAGTAGTTTGTAATAAGCACTCCACAACACTGATAGGTGCCTAAGGCCTTGTGCACATAGTTCACCACAATTCCCAATCAGTGCAAGCAGCGACAATAACATGCTGTTCTGCTCCATTGTTTCCTTCAGCCCCATGCTGTACATGTAAACAAAACCTGGAAATGTGACTCAAATTATGCCCTGAGTGTTGCAGCAAGCACTTACACTGCATTGCACAGGAGTCTGCTAGGTTTGTGATAAGAGAGAACCTCTGGCTCACGTGTGTCTCAGTCATCTAACATCACCACCAAAATACAACACTCCACTGCATAAGATCATGTCATTGTCCACAGCATCCACTGAAACTTCTGGCAAGCTGGTGATTACACTTAAAATCAGCTCCTATAAAGTGGAGTTTCAAGTTGGAACTGGCACAACAGTGTCACTCATCAATTTGAACTTGTATTGGCATCTATGCATGCCACTACTATAAGTCAAATAACTTATAATAATCACTCAGTACCTCTCAAAGGCCAGAGCAGTGCAACAGATAAGTATGTGAATGTATATAGATCATTTATTGGTAGTAGCTTTGCCAGTATCGACCAACCTTTCTGGGCTAGATGCATTTTCACTGGTCAGATTCCAGATCAATGTGCAATTTAATTTAGTTTCTAAGTACATTCCCAGATATATTATGCCAAAACTGTGGGCATTTATTTGATCCTTTGCTGGGCTGTGAAAAAGAATATTTTGCTCATGTATCAGTAGAATCTTCGTCCCAGCCACATTTGCCAGTAAATTTTACAATGCAGAAGGTTTTAAAAATGGAATTCAATGGACTGCTGGTCATGAATGTCATCACTCCCATCGCATAAAGTCAACAGGCTTCACCCAAGGTAATCATTAAACCGAATGAGACTACTGATTTGTGGTGACATCAAAGCCAAGTAAATGCACAGTCTAATATAGATCGATGTGCAATTCTGCATCCCAAAGACTTGATAGCCAAGTTAGACATCAGGGCCACTACCTCAAAAAATTGATTTGATGGGCTCAAATTTGACTGCCAGTAGATCTGGAACCACAACAGATACTTTGCAATGAATAAGTTCAATAGATAACCACTTGAAGTCACAAATGCTCCCACTATTTTCCAAAAGTATTAAGAGCAGTTCATACAAAAGATACCACAGTGTGCCAGCTGTTTGGTTGGCATTATCATTATGGGCTACGTGAGCAACACTTGCAGATTCTACAATCACTTGTACATTGACTTTAATCCAATGCTCTCCACTGTTGACTCAAAAAATGCAGTTTTTTTTCAACCTCAGATTAAATATATGGGACATGTATTAAACAAATTGGGGTTAGTACTGACAGCAGAGCTTATCGATGCCATAGACAAATTGCCAGTTTCCAAAAATCGGAAAGAACTGAGTTTGTTCTTTGGTAAGGTTACATACTATGGGAAATTTATGCCCAAGTTGGCCCACATCATGTACCCATTGAACCAATTATGAAATAAAGGCATCAAGTTTGTATGGTCCACAACTCGCCAAAAGACCTTTAAGCAGCTGAAACAGCATTTTAAATTCACACCATGGCTAGCGACTTTTACTATAGACAAAACACTTACACTTGTGATAAATGCCTCGGATTATTGGTCTGGTGCAATATTGTCCCCCAAAAATACTGACAGATAGACCAACCAATTGCATATACCTGCCAAACAAGAACCACCACAATTTATGAAATCAATAATTTACACATTTACTTGTATGGCATGAGATTCCATTTGATCACAAACCATAAACCCATGATTTCACTGTTCAGTCCCCAGTCCAAGCTCCCAGAAAAGATGAAACAATAACTGCGGTTGTGGGCACATACATCATCATCCCACTGCTCAGTATATCTTACTTGTTAGATGAATTTCCTTTCGCATCCCATAATGTAACTCACTCTACATGAAATTTGAGTACTGTCATTGACGGCCACTGTCATTGACACAGTACAGAGGGCAAGAGCATGTACCTAAAACAACAGGCCAAATGCCCACAACAACTTTGGCACATCATCCATCCAACCACTGCCTCTCATCATTACTTAGCTTCCCAGCTGGCATAGAATGTCTCCCCCATGCCCACCACCTGCCCCATCTCAATGTGAACTTCACTCTAGCAAGTGTGGTCCACTGCAGTGCCAAACGGAGATCTGTCATGGCAGCCTGTGGGCACCTATGTCATACCGGTGGGTCATTGTCCTCCTCCAATCTCAGTGGATCCCCAGCCCATATCAGTGAAGCAAGCATGGACAAGCTGCCTCCAGGGATGAAATATTCCACTATAATAGACAGCCTGAGCCCCATCATGCTACTGCCCATCACTGATCCCTTGACAGACATGTTGCCCTGACATGGTACAACAAATTTTATTAGTGGGTGCAACATACAGTTTTTACTTTCCTCCAGAAAGAATTGCAAGTGAATATCTTGAAACATTATAAATAAGATACTAAAATGGAAATGAAATAAAGTTATTTTAAATTAGAATGAGAGAAGGGATGAGAAATCAGCTGAAATGTTCCATTTCTGTTTTATTTTGTGTGTAACTGTGTCAGTGCACAGTGCCAAGAGAATATTTTTCCAGTTGATGGGAATGCACTTTATGAACAATATTGTGAAACAAATAGCAAAAATGATTGTCATTAATGCCAACAGAGAGCAGCAGCTGAGCCTATGAAAATTAAGAATTGGAAGTGCAACAGGGCAACCTCCAACTCATGAGACATTTATTGAGAAATGACTTTTTATGAAAAATCAGTAAATATTGTTATTCTAAATGTGTCTCTACTCTTGTTTTGTCTTCAGTCTCTGATAGACATTTAGAAAAGAATACCATGAGTGGACTGCCAAAGGACTCAGTATTATTAAAATATTAAATAATTCTGTGTGTCAACATGACTGAAGTTTAATTTGAAACAGCAACTTCATGTATCTTAGGCCTTTTTTAATAGTAATAATATGATGGTCTATCTTCTGAATTATTAATGAATGTGAGTAAGAACTTCATGGGGCTCAACAGCCTCATTCAAGTTTTTTCACTAGACACCACGATCTCATTTTACATTTCCCTAAATTATCCCAGTAACTCTACCACAAATCAAAACCATTTGTCCTTCCTGGTGAATCTTTACATTATTGAGAGTTGAAGGCTAGGTTAAAGGCAGACTGAAAAATTCTGTGGTGCAACCAGGATTCAATCCTCCTTTCTTTTGCCACTAGACCACCAGACCCAAAAATGTGTAATGATAAATTAATTTTCGTTTTAATACAGCTGCAGCAAATGAACTGAAATTTTATTCAACTTTTTTTTCTTTTTACATGTGGAAGTAATGTTGTAATCTTTATTACCAAGGCAGATGAAATCTAATAGAGTGTCACAAGTATTAATTATGGACAATACAAAAGAATTTGACATGTTCTTTTTCAAGTCACTTTCATGTAACAGTTTTGGCTGTGAGAAATATTTCACGAATTCAGTCACTTTGCACCTTCATGGTCAATGAACATAACAAGTGTATTGGAAAGATCAATTATACTAAGATCATGCTTTTCTTATTGATCGGTTTGTTAGTGCTGGAGATATGCTTAGCAACCGAACTATGACATTCAGCATACATATTACAATGTTGACCCAACAGTCATTTTTCAGAACATCTTTTAGGAGAGCTCTGTTTTCATTGAGGTCACTTGTGCAATTGTAAATATACACATCACACGTGCTAATAGAGACTATGTTGATATGCTTTATATGCCTAGGGATGAGTATCATGAAGTTATGTTAAAACTTGTTCTTTAGCTGTGATGGTCAGGCACCCTAGGCACCAGTTATAATTTTGTTGTATTTCAACAGAGATGTGATACTTCCAGCAGCTCTCCCACCCCTATGTCACCAGCTCAGGTGACATCCCATGCAGTAGGCATTGACAGTAAGAGGGGAGTGATATTATTGCATCCCTGATGGCCAGCAACAGTGATAAGGAAATGAAGTCACTGGCCAGTATAGATTCTACAGCATCACTAAGTATTAATGCCAGGGCCATTGCAGCTGCTGCAAGCATGAACCTTGTGTGATGCGGGTGCAGCTACTTGCTATTCAGGCATGGCCCATGCCATGGCCAAGTTAGTTTGCTGGAGTATATGTCACTTTGTTGTTTGCTTCTCACCTTGTTTGCTATCTTTGGCCCTGGTGTTATTTTGAACTTCACACTGTATCTGTTTGGAATGTTATTTCTAACTCATGATGACTTTGGCTTTTCCCACACTTTGTTCAGACTTTTATGTTCCTCCCACTTTCCTTGAAAGCATGAAATTTGAACTTAGTGTTAACTCTGCTGCACATTAGGGTGTCATAAACAACAAACAGTGTTTGTGTATCTTCAGGGATACAAAAATATCATCCACAAAGTCACTGATAATTTATGCGTACAGCACTTAAAGTGTTCGTCTTCAAGCATCTTATTAACAAGAACAATAGTTTTGATGTAGTGGAATAAACGTCATTTATGCTGTAACATATTTGCCATTTGGTTTGGGGAAACAAACCAACTTAATTATCAGTGCTGTAGTTTGTAATTCTCATAATGCTGCAGTCCATGTTGTAGCTCCTCATGGAGAGGTATTGTAGCAGCAATGGTTGGTAGTTTTAAGCCCCTGCCCCCCTTTCCAATCCAGAATGCCACAATTGAAAAACCTCTGACAGAGGAGGCACTTAGTGGGCACAGTGGACTTCTTAATGCCATTTTGTCAACAAAAGTCTTTAGAGGGTGTTAATTTTTGTCTAATATACTTGTATGTACATTTTGAGCAAATGAAATAACAACTTTTTTTGCCAAACTGCTTGTACTTCTGTAACTTGGTCCATCTAATGCTAGCACTAAGCACGTTCCAATGGCATTCCAAATTCCAGTAGCAAAACCTGTGTTTTTATTACAAGAAATCTATATCCACACCCATACTCTGCAAATCATCACAAAGTCCAAGGATTATGGTTTCTTCTTGTTCCATTCACATATGGATTGCTTCTGTGCACACTGCAATTAGTTTTATTTAGTCTTAATGATCCCTGATGGAATAATGTGTAAGGATTTGTAGAATGTTTATAGATCCCTTACTTAATACTAGTTGTTAGTGCGTTTTAAATAGGTTTTAACAGGGTACATGGCTTCTATTTACAAACATCTGTCAATTCAGGTTTTTCAGCATTTCTGTGACACCATTCCACAAGTTAAACAAGGATTATGGTTTCTTCTTGTTCCATTCACATATGGATTGCTTCTGTGCACACTGCAATTAGTTTTATTTAGTCTTAATGATCCCTGATGGAATAATGTGTAAGGATTTGTAGAATGTTTATAGATCCCTTACTTAATACTAGTTGTTAGTGCGTTTTAAATAGGTTTTAACAGGGTACATGGCTTCTATTTACAAACATGACCATTCATACACCCCTTCTTCGTACACACTCAATATCCCCTGTTAGTGTTATTGACTACGTGCCCCACCCACTTCAGCAACATTATAGAAAGGGATGCACCAGCAGTTAGAAAGCAATCTCCTTTGTACCATGGCTGCATTTCCCCAAAATCAAACCACTGAACTAAATACTGCCACTTGTTTTACGAATAATTAAGCCTATGTGATCATTCCACTTCATATCCACACAAATTTTTACACCTAGGTATTTGTATGAGTTGACCGATTCCAATATTGCCTTGTTGATATTGTAGTTGTTGGATACTGTGCCTTAAATCAAGTTGCCAATTTGTATATCTTAAAGAGCTGGATATATGAGCGGACTTTTTTTTCAGATAATACTTCAATGTAGGTATCTGTGACACTAGCAAAAAGTCAGAAGTTACTATTTATATTGTGTGCCAGGTCATTAATGTGCTACATGAACAGTGCAGACCCTAACAAACCTTCTTGGGGAATATCTGAAGTTATTTCAATATCTGTCAACGACTCTCCATCCATGATAACATGCTGTGGGCACCTACCGAGAAACACCCATTTCAGTCACAGATTGTATTTGATACACCAAGTGATACTATTTTTGTTAATGATCGGTGTCGTGGTACAGGACCAAATGCTTTTTGGAATTCAAGAAATACTGCATCCACCTAACTGATTTTCAGATGTTATGTATGAAGAGCAAGAGTTAAGTCTTGTATGATTGGTGTTTTTGGAATCCATCCTGGTTGAGATGGAAGGGTTTGTTCTGTTTGAAATGCTTCATTATGTTTTAGCACAGAATGCATTCTAAGATTCTACAGCACTGAATGCAGTGGTTCCAGAACTGCGGTGCTCCTCAGAAGGCCAGTGACCACGAGCACCGGATTTTAGCAATTGTGATTGTCTCACCGCAAGTACGCTGTAGTGTGTAGCGTTCTATAGACATTTTATTTGTTCTAGTATGTTTTGGCACATCAAAAGTAGTTTATAAGTTAGAAAGTATGGACGATAAGAATAAGAAAATCGTGTCAGTCACTGGGGGCTATATGCTATGTACTCATATACTCTAACGTGCCAAAGAAATTGGTACAGGCATGTCTATTCAAATACAGAGATATGTAAACAGGCAGAAGCACTGTGGTCAGCAATGCCTATGTAAGACAACAAGTGTCTGGCGCAGTTGTTAGATCGGTTACTGCTGCTGCAATGGCAAGTTATCAAGATTGAAGTGAGTCTGAGCATGGCGTTATAGTCAGTGCACAAGTGATGGGACACAGCATCTCTGAGGTAGTGATAAAGTTGGGATTTTCCCCTATGATGATTTCACAAGTATACCATGAATATCAGGAATGACATAAAGCTTTACGCCTCACCTCAGCCTGTCAAAACTGACATTGGACTGTTGATGACTGGAAACATGTTGCCTGGTCAGACGAGTCTTGTTTCAAATTGTATCAAGCTTATGGATGTGTACGGGTATGGAGATAACCTCATGAATCCATGGACCCTGCATGTCAGCAGGGGACTGTTCAAGCTGGTGGAGGCTCTGTAATAGTGTAGGGCGTGTGCAGTTGGAGTGATATGGGACTCCTCATATGTCTAGATATGACTCAAAACAGGTGACATGTATGTAATCATCCTGTCTAATCACCTGCATCCTTTCATGTCCATTGTGCATTCCGATACACTTGGGCAATTCCAGCAGGACAATGCAACACCCCACATGTCCAGAATCTCTACATAGTGGCTCCAGGAACACTCTTCTGACTTTATACACTTCCGCTGGCCACCAAACTCCCCAGACATGAATGTTATTGAGCATATCTGGGATGCCTTGCAACATGCTGCTCCGAAGAGATCCTCCCCCCCTCTCATACTCTTATGGATTCATGGTGTCAGTTCCCTCCAGCACTACTTCAGACATAAGTCGAGTCCATGCCACGTCGTGTTGTGGCACTTCTGCGTGCTCGCGGGAGCCCTACATGATATTAACCAGGTGTACCAGTTTTTTTTGTCTCTTCATTGTATATTGGATGGTAGTTTTGCAGATTGCGTCTGTTACCATTCTTGTAGATGGTTATGTCTCATAGTTTCTTTCAACCACTGGGCACAGGTTTCTGTAGGAAGTGTCTGTAGTGTATTCTGCTATGGTAACCATTGGGGGGGAGGGGGGGGGGGGGGAGGAGAAGGGTGGTTTCACTTCACACACTGCTCTTTTGACAGCAAAATAAGCCCTATGCTTTTTTTGTACTCATGTGCATTAGTCACAGTTGGAGAGACTGTGTACCAGCGATGTTACCTCTATCATGAACTGTTCAGGTAGATACATATCTATTCAGTGCTTGGTCAACTATTCATCTCAACTTGAGCCACAGTTCCTTCAAGATGCTTTTACCCAAAGCTAAATGTCTCAAGTTTCCACTTTTGATGTGATATTATTGCATCTTAATTTATTTTACTGAACACGTGTATGTTTCTACTTATATTAATTGACCTTTGTACTGTGGTAAATCCATTGTTCTTGTAACAGCCTCAACATGCCAGAATGGAATTTTCACTCTGCAGCTGAGTGTGCACTGATATAAAACTTCTTGGCAGATTAAAACTGTGTGCCGGATCGAGACTCAAACTTGGGACCTTTGCCTTTCACGGGCAAGTGCTCTACTGACTGAGCTACCCAAGCATGACTCACGACCCATCATCAAAGCGTCAATTCTGCCAGACAAGATACTGGCAGAATTGACACTGTGGGGATGGGTCATGAGTCGTGCTTGAGTAGCACAGTCGGTAGAGCACTTGCCCGTGAAAGGCAAAGGTCCTGAATTTGAGTCTCAGTTTGGTAAACAGTTTTAAACTGCCAGGAAGTTTCAGCCTCAACATGGTTGCCCTTATTCAAGCAATTACCTCATATAATAAAACCTTCAATCCAACAGTTTCATAAAAGATCAGCCTCCCTCACAATCAAGATGCTGCTGCTGCTGCTGTTGTTGTTCTCATGTCTGAGGACTGGTTTGCTGCAGATCTTTACATTAGTGTATCTTGTGCACACCTCTTTCTCTCTGTGTATCTACAGCAACCTACATCCATTTGAATTTGCTTACTGTATTCAGTCCATGGTCTTCCTGTACCATTTTTACTCCCTACAACTTCCCTCCCCCCTAGAGTTCCCTCCATTACACAGAAGTATTACCTTGCCTCCCAAAGCTCCTATTTTTTGTAATAAGTTGAATGAATGTAATTACACTTCACAAAATGGACACCACTGATATTCAAGAAATGTTCAAAACAAACCATTAACTTGCACCATGAACACCACATGAAAAATGGTGCACCACATTGATCATAAAAGTTCACACCAACACGCTCAAAGACAAACTCCTTGAGAGTTACAAACTGTGCAGGGTGTTCAGCTAGGTATCCACTCTTCAAGAATGCATATAGAATCTTATTCGTGTAACGGGAGGGGGGGAGGGGGAGGGAGTGATGAGAACTGATGGAATTGTTTGGCATGCAACCAAATGCAAAACAGTCTGTCGTGGAGCTTACCATGGAACCTGCTATCCCTTAAGGTGTAGCTGCAGATAGTGCAATAATACACTGAAGGGCCAAAACAACTGGTACATTGTGTAGGGCCGCCGCAAGCACGCAGAAGTACTGCAAAACGACATGGCAAGGACTCGACTAATGTCTGAAGTAGTGCTGGAGGGAACTGACACCATGAATCCTGCAGGGCTGTCCATAAATCTACAAGAGTACGAGAGGGTGGATCTCTCGTCTGAACAGCTCGTTGCAAGGCATACCGGATATGCTCAATAACATTCATCTCTGGGGAGTCTGATGGTCAGCGGAAGTCTTTAAACTCAGAAGAGTGTTCCTAAAACCATTCTGTAGCAATTCTGGACATGTGGGGTGTTGCATTGTCCTGCTGGAATTGCCCAAGTCCGTCGGAATGCACAATTAGCGTGAACAGATGTAGGTGATCAGACAGGATGCTTACATACATGCCACTTGTCAGAGTTGTATCTAGACATATCAGGGGTCCCATATCAGTCCAACTGCACAAGCCCCACACCATTGCAGAGCCTCCACCAGCTTGAACAGTCCCCTGCTGACATTCGGGGTCCATGGACTCATGAGGTTGTATCCATACCCGTACATGTCCATCCGCTTTGAAACGAGACACGTCTGACCAGGCAACATGTTTCCAGTCATCAACAGTCCAATGTCTGTGTTGATGGGCTCAGGCAAGATATAAAGCTTTGTGTCGTGCAGTCATCAAGGGTACATGAGTGGGTCTTCGAATCCAAAAGCCCATATCAATGATGTTTCGTTGAATGATTTGCTCACTGACACTTGTTGGTAGCCCAGCATTGAAATCTGCAGAAATTTGTGGAAGGGATGCACTTCTGTCACGTTGAACAATTCTCTACAGTCATCATTGGTGCCATTCTTGCAGGATCTTTATCAGCCGCAGTGATTTCGGAGATTTGATGTTTTACTGGATTCCTGATATTTACGGTACACTCTGAAATGGTCGTACAGGGAAACCCCTTTTCATTGCTACCTCGGAGATGCTGTGTGCCATCACAAGTGGGCTGACTACAATACCTTGTTCAAACTTACTTAAATCTTGATAACCTGTCATTGTAGCAGCAGTAACCGATCTAACAACTATGCCAGACACTTGTTCTCTTATATAGGCGTTATTTACGTATCTGTGTATTTGAATACACATGCCTGTACCAATGTGTTTGGCACTTCAATGTAAGTTTTATAGGCCCAGAAAAAAACACATCCAGAGGCTGAATTTGTACAGTGGCTCCAGGTGCTATGGATTGCAATGTCACACACTTTTTAGGCTGTATTCTTCCCACTAAATGAGAATGATTTTTATATGGAGACCACAAATCAAGCAAAAGCAAGTTATTTTGACCAGCTATTGGCCAAAAGCAGTGATCATGCCACAGCTGTAGTTCTCTTATGCCCATTTTCCCACTCTTGCTTGCTGTGACACAAATATTTCCCACTGCCCTTGCATGATCACATGCACGAGACAGAATTGTGAGGGGCAGAACACCTCCAACTCCTCGCAGCACAATAACTAACTTCGCAGCCAATTTACTATCCAGATTAACAGTCACATAATTGTATATGAATGTTTTAAGGCATTGATGTTAGTTGATTCTGATACAACTCTCTTGGTACCTCTAATTTCCAGTGTTCCTTTCCAACCAAGCAGTTCAACTATGTTCTGTTTCCTCATGCTGTGCTCGCCTTCAGATACCTCCAGTTCTGCATTCTTTTCCCATTAGCAGCCAATATTGTGGTTGCAAAATAGACAATATGAAGGGTGTCGAATGCTGTAAGGACACAGAGAAGTATATTTAATGCATAAATCAACATATTATAAAGAGAACCTTCATTCAAAAAGAAAAAATCCCTCACTTAACTGTTTGGGAAATGGACACTTTTTGCAGATCAATATAGTGCTGTATTTGTTTCTTGCCTGATTTTCAAGATTCTTCTCAAAGTGTTTACTTAACGTCTTGTACTGTTCTTAATATTTTCTTCTGTCTGCGCGAAAATTGGTTACAGCTGACGAACAATCTTTTACTTATTACTGAGGCACAATTCCTTTTACTGCTGACTTCATGAAATAGGATCTTGTAAGTGCAGTGCCTTAATAGATATAAAGATTGTGTTATTGCCAAACCCCAAATTGTGTGACATTATTCTAAAACTAACAGATATAATGGAGCAGTTGCGATACTTATTAAATGTAACACTGAACTTACTATTTTACCTACCCTCAAAAAACAATATCAAAATAGTTGTCATAAAAGTTATGGAAGTAATTATAAGTGACACTTTTTATTGCTGGCTGTGGGCTTGCTTCAAGCCATTCATGAACAAACTTGAGTTTCTCTTGCTTAAAATAAGAAATTTGTGACATAGTGGGGATGTGAATATTTCTCTCACTAAAGGTGCAAATTTCATGAAAGCATTTATCTATGTAATAAAGTGAGTACCCTGACTAAAATAATAACCAATTCATGGACCAGATTATTGTAAATGGGGCTACAAAAAACATATCATTGAAATCACACGTTTAAGGACACACTGGCCATCTTACACAAGTATACTACACATCTGTTTTGATGTGTATATAGTGAGCTTCACCATAACAAAAACCACTCATAGGTTTTTCAGTGATATTATTAACTTATTTACTAGCTACGCAAAGAAAATTGTGAAGTATTTATGAAAAAATTATGTAAATGAAAAATCTAGCTTTTACTTTAGAGACTGACGTGTTACAGTGCTAATGGCATCCCTGTTGTATGGATGGAATCTCACGTCCATACCAGAAAGCAGAGGATCTCATTAACACACTCTATCTCGGGCACGAAAATAACTTCAGATTGGAGGAACATAACATGTGGAGTGCCACATGGATCAGTACTGGGCCCATTATTTTTTCTAATCTTTATAAATGATCTCCCAATGATTTTAAGGGAAATTCAAAAGCTGTAAGGTTTGCTGAAGACACAATCATCCTAATCGAGGGTACAAATAAATTTTAGCAGACACATCTCAGGTGACAACTGAACAGGCCTACAAGTGGTTCACAGCTGACAGTTTAAATCTTAACCTCACAAAACCTCATATAATGCAGTTTGAAACAAACAATAATGATCTTTTAACTTCAGAAATAGAAATTAATGGTCACACACTCACTCAATAAAGCTTAATGTGTGAAATTTCTAGGGATTCATCTGTATAACAAATTACAATGGGGTCAACACATGGATAAATTAATCAAAAATCTCAATTCAGCATTTTATGCTCTTATCTGTTTTGTATATTTTCAGTTCCTGTTGTTCTATGGATTTATCTTGTGGGGCAGTGCACATAAAGTAAATAAAATGTTTGTTCAGCAGAAAGGAGCAATAAGAATATTGTGTAAAGTAGATAACAAACATACTGCAGAAGCCTATTTAAGGATCACAAAATTCTTGCATTCACTCTCCAGTACATTTATTCCTTAATGGTTTCTGTCATTGACAGTAACAGTCAATTTCAACTAAACTGTGCTCTACACTGTCACAAAAATAATCTTCATGTAGACAAGCCTCCTTGTTCACAGTTAAGAATGGAGTTATGTGCTCTGTTGGTAAGATAATTAATAATCCCCACTAATTTAAAAGAAAATTAAAAATGAATCTCATTAACCACTTTTTCCACGAATCTCATTAACCACTTTTTCCACAGATCATCTGAATATTGAGACTGAAAGGTTTATTTTCTTTCCTTTTTTTGTTATAAAGATGTATGAAAGGTAATAATGTACTATAAATAGGACTCATCAATTATAGATGCAAAAACATTTTCTTCAAAAAAATCCTTTGTAAACAAGTAGGCCTAAATATTACACTACTGATAACAGATTAACAGCAACTATAAAACTAAAACTGAAGAGGCACAGTTTTTTTAACTCAATTAAATTTTGATGGTGTAAGTGTGACTATCATTAGGCAATATAGTGACAGTTTATTGTTAATACAGTACACAGATCGAATTTGTATGATGTCTACATCTTATGTTACTTATACTTTGACTCAGTTCACAACCCTGAAGATTCTCCTTCTTGATGGGATCTACGGAACATGATGAATGAATGAATGAATGAATGAACGAACGAACTTCAAAATGATGTTCCCTTGAAAACTGTAACTATAACAAGCAAAAATGTCTGTAAAATACCTCCAGCCACAAAAAAAGACTTCCACTCAAAATGTTGAAACAGACCAGTGCTTAACCAGGGTTACATGTTTACTTTAAACCAAGTATGAAATAAAATGTTAAGGCTTGCGAAAGAATACACTACAACAATTACGTAAATAGATTAGCATATATGATCTGATTTTTTATTGGTCCATTTTTATCATATCAGTACAAGAGATATTGGAGAGGTCAAAACGAGGACACAGTTATATTTAGTATCAACTAAAAAGAAATGAAAGTAAGTAGTAACCATTCTTATAATCTAAGTTTATCAGTAACTGCATATTCAGAAAATGATACCATATTGAATCAGTTCAGTATGCACCAGTAACAATTCAGCAGTGGAAAACCTATTAAAAATTTCTTTATTGGCACTGCAGAAAATATGATAAAATAAAACCTGCATCTCATGTTCCAAGAAAATTTTCATTTGCACTGTCACCGGAGATGCAGTTGAGAGACCAATGAGATAACTAAATGAAACTCATATTTAGCTGGTACTTATGGAGTTCCTACAATAATTGAAGAAGTGTAATCCCTTTAACAAGGTTATGCAGTTCTTTTCTATGAGTGGGCACTTTTCCGAATTGCAACATTAACTCATTTTCAAAGCTGCAGGACAGAACATAACAACATAGGAATTTTTTTCTGTTTGATATCTTAAGTGTTATATTAGGCCAAAGATTATAACTGACGTTAAATTCAGGTAGTTATTTAAGGAATTCCTTAAGAATAGTCAGTGCATAATTGCAAAGTATGACATGTTCAATATCTGTAACATTCAGTGCTAATATTGGTAGAAAGACCAACAGATAAATAAATACAAGTAATAATATAAAATACTGTGCACTGAGTTTGCTGCATCAGAGCTGTATACCCAGTTCTTAGTCCTCAAAGTAGTGTACTAAAGGACTTAAGGAGAAAAACTTTATTATGCATGCTGTTCCAGAACTGTCTGATGCTAATTAATGCTAATCTAGGCTGGTATGACGAAATTCAAAAAGCATATGTAGTTCAGCATGTACTCTTCTGTCTACATAAACAACAATACAATAACAATATCACTCTCATTATTGAAAAGACATGCTTAACCATTGTCTATTGGAAGTGCAAGAAAAGCCCCATTACTGAAACTAATAAATATTTAGCAAAGTTGTTGGCTGTAATTACAGTGCTTGCAGACTATCATCGTCTCTCCTGCACTGCCCCCCACTCCCCATTACACCTGCTCTGTCTCTGAAGTACTGCAATAGCTCTCTCTTAAACAGTAGCCAGTGAAGCAAAACTGTGTGGCTTCACCAGTAAACTTTCACTCTCCTTGCCCAGATTTCACTTTTCTTTCCTGATGTTCAGCTCCAGATTTTCAGTAGTCATCATTTGTTGGAAGCTTTTTGCACCAAGAGTGAACTCTCTCCTCTTGTTTTATCAGGCAACAGTTTTTGCATGAGAAGCGTACCATTCCGTGCTTGGCTTCAGATTTTCATGGCTATATAAGAGGCAGAATAGCATCTCCTGTCATGCATTCCAAGAGGGAGATCACAACAGACAACATCATGAACCACTTGGTGAGTTTATGTCAGCACAAGCCTAACTCTAGTCTTATAATACTGCTAGTAACAAAATTCAATAACAACTGCTTATAGCAAATTTCATTTTAAAATTCTGTAAGCAAAATTCAATTGTCAACAGGCAATTCTTTCCTGTGTTGCTGTCTGCGTGTGTGTTGGGCTGGTTTCAGCTGCAAGATTAGAACTTGTACCTGTGTATGATCAAGTCGTTGATGAATCATCATTTGTTCCTCAAGTTATTCCCAGAGGTGCTTCAGATTTAGAAACAGCTGCAAGTGGTCATGGTGAGTTGTTAAGTAAAAGAAACAATTATTGCGCAGTTCAGTTATCACTTTGAAAAATTTAATTATGTTGTTCAACAAAGAAAAACATTATACTGTCAGGTATCTGGTTCATTACTGTATATGCACTTATATTAGAGTTTCATACTGTCACCTAAATACTTTACTAAGAAAATGATTTTATGTCACAAAATGTTATGTTATTGCCATATATTATGACATAGTTGAATGGGTTTTCTAGATGCTTCTGATGGTTCATCATAGTCTTTGGAGGACAAATTCAAGAGTGTCACGACTTTGTTTCAGAACACAAAGAGCCTTGCTGCTGGCTGAATTTTCATTTTGTAACATCTGCACCAGGACCTAACATCACGTGTTTTCTTGAAATTCAATTGCAGTTGGTCATTGTTAGTTGCTGTACGCTGCTACTACTACTATCTCACAGTGGGAGATCGATGCACTTCCTATTTAGTACTGGAAGTCAGATATCACTATATTGAATGCCTTCATCTTCCCAGTTATCATATAATAATACAGAGGAAGGCTTTCATCTCAGTGATATTTGGCTTCTGTGATTGAAAGGAAGTGCACCAGTCCCTCAGCTGGACAGTATTGATAATAAACGATTACGACTGACAATGGCTAGCTGTGCTCAGATTTCAGAAATAGGTCATGATAATCACACCACAGTGTGGATATATCCTGCTACAAAATGTCGCTTCAGTCAGCAGCACGGCACTGCGAGCAGTGACTCACAGACATGACCTAACGATATACTTTGCAGATTGGCATAAAACATGTTATCACAAAAAAAACATTTGATCACAACACATAATAGCCCAGAAATATTTCAGTAAATGTAATGAAAACAATGTATAAGCAACTGTGAAGATGAATGGAATATCTTGTCTGTATTTAACATTTTATATCAACATTGTACAGAAAAGACACATTGCTTACCATAAAGATGGGGAAAATTAAAAACTTACACATTAGCTGGGGGTTGGCAGTGTATGCTCGTGTGAATGAATTATGATTGTTTCTCTCCATTTTTCTGATGAAAGCTGAGGCTGGAAGCTAATGTGTAAGTGTCTTTTAATTGTGCCTGTCAGCAACTTAATGTATCATCTTTACAGTAAGTAGCAATATAACTTTTCCTTATATTGTTGATATTCCAACCTGGAGTTTCCGTTGTTTGATTTAACATGTTATATTTCCATAGGCATTTTCAAAATTTCAAGTATGTATTTTTTTGTGTGTTTTATACCTCTACTTGTAGCAAAAACTCCAAAATTTAACAGTCTTGACAACAGATGTTTTAACCTAGACTAAATTAAAATATGCCAAAGGATCACAGTCATAATTTGGACATAATCCCATACTTGAATGCATGTGTGTTCCCTATAAAAATGGGTGTTTTTTCCCACAGGTCACTATGGTCGAGTGCAGATCAAGGTGTACAGAGGACCTACAACACATGGACACCATGAACACTTTGCTCCTCATGGATTCTGGGTGAAACAACCAGCTGATGACCATCATTAACTGTGTTGCTGCAGTACTTGTTGATCAAAGCAAGTGTAATAATTTGTTATCTGTTTTTACAATAAAGATGTTGAAATAATTTTAAAATCTTTTTGTACCAGACTGTAAGTCACTGATTTACACTTCTGAGTCACTTACAAGAAATTATGCTATACATGTCATGTAGTATTCACACTTTGGGAAGAAGGGGAAGAAAAGAGCTAGAATGAGGGAATGAAAATTGTACCTCTATTTACATCACGTAATAAATATAGTAAGCAGGAACATACTGGCGAAGAGTATTTTTGAATCATTTTTTTAACTATACAAGAATGTACCAACAGATTACAATGTACATAATATGCTAAAATTACTTTTATCAGAAAGCTGTAGAATGTTCTTAAACAAAGATCTAATTGTCATTAGAACTATCAACATCTTACACTCACATGACTGACTTTGACTACTGCTGCCTTAAAAATTTCAGTTCAGACAGTTATAAGAACTGCTTGCAAAAAGAAGGAAATTATATGTTAAACTGCAAATATTAGTTTTGTATCACTTCATATAATTATCCGATATGTACTGCATGAAGAGGCTTATTTACAATGTAAACACTGCACAATACATGTACTGACACACAAATATAAGAACTCTGGTCTTTAAATTTTAGGTCTCTGACCAAGGATTGCAGACATTGGCATAATAGACACTACATTAATTATGGATACATTGCTCCAGACAACAGTGAACACAGAGATCAGGGAGTGAAAGTATGCAGATACCACAGACATTTTACCTTGAAGTCAAGACAGTGAGAGATAGTTTTCAATGAGTCTGGTGCATCAGTAGTCCTATCAGAAACAAACTAAGTATCAAATTAAGTCAAACACCACACTACAATTCCATCACTATCAGTACAGCCCTGGCCATTCAAGTTGTGAGCAATTCGTATCATAATATCTATGCCTCCAAAGTTAAATTTTATAATCCACATCATTAATGATTTTGGAAAGGTTACAAAAAATGTAAACAGGATACCTTCTTCTCTTAATTTGTGAATTCGAAAAGGAAGTCATACTGCAAGGTTGTTAAGTAAATGAATGAAATCATATATAATTCAGTAAGCATTTTGATTTTTTAACATGATTATAATTAAAATGTCACATATGTTATTTGCCTTGTAACCATTGTTTTTAATCTTAATACATTAAAATATCATTAACTGTCTGCAGATATATATGAAATCTTATAACCATTTGGTTTGAGGCAAGTGCATTTTGATTAGCACTTGATAAGATTGTCTTGGCACTGTATGACTTTCTTCACAAGCAGATAGCATCAGTGTTTTAAGTCAGTGCCATGTAAGGAGTTAAAGAAGCTATCTTTAAAATAATTTTATAGATTATGATAAATATCTAACAGAAATCACCACAGAGTACATAATATTACAGCTTCCATTCGGTATACACTTTAATGTGAAACTTGCTTATTAAAAGTGCATGTAAATGAGAGGCCGGATAAATTTCAGTCCACAGGTACAATATAGTGGAGTGACTCCCTAATTGGTTCTCGCATATTTTCTGCTACTGTTCTATCATCCCAGATAATGCTTAGTGGATGTGACAGAATCCAATTACATCTTTCGGATTTAATTCTCTATAAATTTGAGTGGCCCCTTGTAATTGATTAGGTGGGTAAGAAAAAGTTCGTTGAATACCATTTCCAATACAAACAGAATAGCTATCCACAACAGGAGTAAAATCAAATTCAAGGATAATGATATGTATTGGAAACAGTATGCTTTATGAGAGCCAATTACAAGAATTGCAGTGCTCAGTCTGCAAGTGGAAGATGGTTCATTTGTACAGTAAATTAAAGTATGTGAAACACATGACACAGATTAAAGAAACATATTATCAAATGAAACAGCATGAAAGGCCTATAAAAGCATAGAATATTTTTGGCTATTTTTGTCAAAGTTCTGGAAGCTTGGAAGTATGTATTATTTTAAGTAATTGGCTCTCCTAAAGCATACTGTTTCCAATACATATCATTATCCTTGAATTTGATTTTACTCCTGTTGTGGATAGCTATTCTGTTTCTATTTTATAAGTAGGCTAATAAAATGTTTTTCCTGATTTCCACAATTTGCAGGTCTCCTACAGTTAGGATAGCTCAAATGACGTTATTTAAAATTGCAGAAATAATTTATTCTTGAGGCACTTTTTAAAGTGAAGACCAGTCATGGGTCAAGAAACATATTCAGTACCAGTTGTTGGCTTTGACCAGTGACATAAAGTTAGTGGCTGCTGTAATATCACATTCTGGTGCATGTACTCACAATTTTGTTGTTAGGTGACAAAGCCAACAAATGGGGGGGGGGGGGGGGGGGGGGATGAAAAAAAAAACCCTGGTTGGGGTGACAAAGTGATCTGTAATGTAGCACATTTGGGGGGAGGGGGGGATCACCACTGATATCATATTATAGTCATCATGTTGTTTACGCCATTTTATCATGTTTCCTGCATCACTAGTCACAGCTGGCAATTTGTATCAAGTACTCCTCTTTATATTCAGTCAGCTGAGTCAACTTTCTTTCATCTATTCTCTTATAATTATTGACTAGGGCACTAAAGTGAATAATTTGACATGCCTTCACTACTGACAGGCACTCTTAAATTTACAATAATAACTTATGTCAGACTAAATGAAGAGGAAATGGCAGGGATTGGTCTAAAGATCACATAGATTAAATATGCAGTAGTATCACAAAAAACTGTTTACACATTACAAAATGGGTCCCCTTGTAATGTTTTATTGAAATATACTTTCATTTGCCGTCAGTCCACTTTCAATCTGCAGCAGCCTCATATTCACATGGTACGTATTTACAGGCACTTTACGTGTCATATCAGGAGCAGCTGGTCGCTGGAAGCATGGTGCTGGTGAAAATGCTTGGAATTTATACAGCTTTTGCTGTTATGCAAATAAATAAATCATTGCGGTGGTATTTTGTTACTTGGACATTATGTAATTCCAGAAGTTATATGTAACATAACAACACCACTACCCTTTATTTTTATGCATAACAAGTAAGACTATGTATAAATTCCAACTATTTTCACTGGATCCTCTATTCCAGCAACTAGCTGCATCTGATAAAAAACATAAACTCCCTGTAAATACGTAACATCTGAAGATAAGCATGCTGTGGCTCAAAAGTTAGTTCATGGGATAACAAGATTGCCTTTAAATTAATAATAATAAAAGCAGTAACAGTGCAAAGCATCCAATATTTTAACCACGGCTGCAGGCTCAGTGTCCCTTATGGATAAATCTATTAACATGCAAACAAAAAGGAAGCAGATGAGATAAGCTGGGAGGTATGATACTGCAACAAGACTTTCACTGAGCACTGAAACACCAAAGTCAAAACAACGCCCATGGTACATGGAACTCCATCACAACCAAAATGCTTGGGAAGGTTAAAAACTAATGATTAACAGTGTGTGCCATCAGGCAGGAAATAAATTTGTTTGTATTTACTTAAATGGATTTCATTACAGCTGTTGCATTTTCAATGTGCACTTTTTTTAAATACCTTCTGAAAATATAATATTCCAGTAAAAACAAAGGTACATAGTGTCTGTGTCAAAAATTTGTACATTGTTTTCGGTTATTTTCTAATATTCCGGGAAGATAATTTAAAGCTTGGGCTTCTCGTTTTCCTGCACAGTGACTCTTTAATAGTACTTTTTTTTTCATCAGTTATGAAAAAAAATCTGGTAAGAAAAAAAAAGGGGCGGGGGATGGGTGGTATGTGTTTAAGCACATCCGTGTTTTGAAGTTTATGTATGATGTATGTGCAATATTTGCATCGAAATACCGTTACATAATATGCATTTCCTGAATCTACCTTGCTGATTTAGTTTTTATACTGAAAAGTCCATTAAAATGAATGGCGAAGTGTGTTAAAATAGTGTTAATATACACAGTAAGTCACGCGACAGGTGTGTTAGCGAACTTTATCTAGCATTCACATTTGCTGGTTTGGCAAACAGCAAACAAATTATCGTCTTCCACCTAGCCTAGACCTCAGGCTACGTTACAGATCAATCCGTCACCAAAACGAAGTCCTCGGGGATGGAGTCAATTTCACACTCGTGCCCGTTCAAACACAGTTTTGCTTCATTTCCTGAAGGAAAAACAGCATTGTTACCTCGAACTTTTATAAACTGCTGTTCTGCCTACCTCCCAACCCTTCTTCGAAATCCAGTTCAAATTATACCAAATGGCTGGCCAAACATTACACACTCACAAGTATACATATATAAATTATAGCTTTTGTAAATACTATACAAAACTAGATAAACTTGTCATCGAAAAAAAAATATGCATGAGTGAACAAATAATTATAAGTTCGATTTATTTGGACGACAAATAAAACTATAAGAGGCAATTCACTCTTCGAATCAATAGCAACAAAACCTTCGATGCATTGCTACTTCCGCATCTTCACACATTTTATTGCATGTTCCCGATGATATCCGCATACATTAAAGTTCCAGCAGCGCGTATCCGCATACACTACATGGCTGCCCTCTTGCGGCCAATGTTCGAACATCGTGTGCCAGCATATTCTATGGACTAGGTTTGACCATTCACATCGCTAGTTGTGTCCATTTTGTTAGGTGATTGGAGAGTATCTCATATTCGCAGTGATTGGTGCTGGGACAGTTCTTACAAACGCGGGTTTTGTAATTCTACTGTGTAAAATGCTGTAACTACATATCTGCAAATAAATAAAACTGATAAGGAAGTGTGCACACCACCAATCATGTCCGTTTTCTTCGTAAATACGTACGTATGCTTGTTGACAAGATGGCCAAGAGTGTAACACGTTTATAACCTTTTAAATACGTGTGGTTGACAAATGCATTTTGACGTGAGAACGTATGATTGTCATAACAATGTCGGATGTGCACTGCCAGGATATATTTGTAAATAAGCGTGACAGATTGACATAGTCTGGACGACACAATAAATTTACACTTTGTTGATTCCAGCGCTGAAGGGGAGAGTGAGCCTGATGCATCTTCAGATGGTAATTCCAACCCACAAGCGCAATCGGAGGCACATCAGGCATTGGCTACGTTTTGGGATCGTGTTACAGATGAAATAAAAAAGATTGGAACGGTGAGTACGACGATGAAATTAGGCAAAACGTCTAATTTTCATTCCGCACCAGTGTAATTTTTTCCCAGTGCTTCAAATTAATAAACCTGTTCAGATGGTTAAGCCGAATTTACTCATTACAGATGGACTTGAAAACGCAAGCACTGCCTTTAGCCAGAGAATCAAGAAGATAATGAAATTAGATGAAGATGTTAAAATGATAAGTGCCGAGGCGCCAATGCTATTTGCTAAGGCTGCTGAAATCTTCATTCATGAATTAACGTTAAGAGCGTGGATACATACAGAGGACAACAAGAGGAGGACATTACAGGTAATATATTTCTTGTTTTATGACGTTAATGTTCACATTACAGTAGAAGTATTCCATGGTCCGCGGAGAGTGGTCCCTGGGATGTGGAAACAATTTTAAGGCACATTTTATTTATTTTGAGAGCAATAGCATGAAATGACTTCACATTTCTGTGTTGCAGTATTAGTTGTAGTTATAAAATATTGCAAAACTAAATTTAGGAGTGTCTGTTAAAATATAGTCTTCAATGGACTTGGGTTGCTCAACCGTAAGCTCTTTAATTAATTTATAAATTTCTTTACATTATTAATGTGCTCAGGTAGATTGTTAAATACATGTTTACCTACAATGATTCCTTTCTGTATACTAACATTAACCCCTTTGTGGAAGTTGTTTTTCGTCTAGGGTTATATTCATGCCTTTCACTGTTTTTGTGAAAAGCGAAATGCTGATAACGAAGGACATTAATGAATATAACTCGAATTTCTGTAGACAATGATTCCATAACTCAATAGTGAATGGAAAAATTTGAAACAAACTTCTTTTTTTGTTTTTACATTTTTAAATTGCCTTTAGCAGTAATTGTGTGCACTGCAGATGTAGCTTAATCATTAATTCTTGTACTGCAGTTGTTTTCGCCCACAGTTGTCTCGAATTCAAGAATGACTCTGCCAGAGATGTGGTTCCTGCAGAGACATGGTTCATTTTAAGATGGAAGTTTCTAAGTCATTAAATTGACTAAGAAAACTAGTATTTTTGTTAATTTTATAATGAATCTACAAGACTTTTAAAGAGCTGTAAACTACAGTAGACTATTAGGGTGCTAAGATGTAACGACAGAAACTTGGTTTGTTGAATGACAAATTGTGAGAGTACACGTAAACATCTGCTGATGAAATGTGGTAAACATAAGAAATGATCCATTATATGTACACAGATAAAGATTTTCCTTCCCCAAGTATCTGTTCTTGCTTACATAAGTTGTTATGGAGGCACTTGTAGATTGTTGTTGTTGTGGTCTTCAGTCCTGAGACTGGTTTGATGCAGCTCTCCATGCTACCCTATCCTGTGCAAGGTTCTTCATCTCCCAGTACTTACTGCATCCTACATCCTTCTGAATCTGCTTAGTGTATTCATCTCTTGGTCTCCCTCTACGATTTTTACCCTCCACACTGCCCTCCAATACTAAATTGGTGATCCCTTGATGCCTCAGAACATGTCCTACCAACTGATCCCTTCTTCTAGTCAAGTTGTGCCACAAGCTTCTCTTCTCCCCAATCCTATTCAGTACCTCCTCATTAGTTATGTGATCTACCCATCTAATCTTCAGCATTATTCTGTAGCACCACATTTCGAAAGCTTCTATTCTCATCTTGTCCAAACTTTTTATCGTCCATGTTTCACTTCCATGCATGGCTACACTCCATACAAATACTTTCAGAAACGACTTCCTGGCACTTAAATCTATACTCGATGTTAACAAATTTTTCTTCTTCAGAAACACTTTCCTTGCCATTGCCAGTCTACATTTTATATCCTCTCTACTTCGACCATCATCAGTTATTTTGCTCCCCAAATAGCAAAACTCATTTACTACTTTAAGTGTCTCATTTCCTAATCTAATTCCCTCAGCATCACCCGACTTAATTCTACTACATTCCATTATCCTCGTTTTGCTTTTGTTGATGTTCGTATTATATCCTCCTTTCAAGACACTGTCCATTCCGTTCAACTGCTCTTCCAAGTCCTTTGCTGTTTCTGACAGAATTACAATGTCTTCGGCGAACCTCAAAGTTTTTATTTCTTCTCCGTGGATTTAACTACCTACTCTAATTTTTTTTCTTTTGTTTCCTTCACTGCTTGCTTCAATATACAGATTGAATAACATTGAGGAGAGGCTATAACTCTGTCTCACTCCCTTCCCAACCACTGCTTCCCTTTTCATGTCCCTCGACTATTAACTGCCATCTGGTTTCTGTACAAATTGTAAATAGCCTTTCACTCCCTGTATTTTATCCCTGCCACCTTCAGAATTTGAAAGAGAGTATTCCAGTCAACATTGTCAAAAGCTTTCTCTAAGTCTACAAATGCTAGAAACATGGGTTCGACTTTCCTTAATCTAGCTTCTAAGATAAGTCGTAGGGTCAATATTGGCTCACGTGCTCTGAAATTTCTACGGAATCCAAACTGATCTTCCCCGAGGTCGGCTTCTACTAGTCTTTCCATTCGTCTGTAAAGAATTTGCGTTAGTATTTTGCAGCTGTGACTTATTAAACTGATAGTTCGGTAATTTTCACATCTGTCAACACCTGCTTTCTTTGGGATTGGAATTGTTATATTCTTCTTGAAGTCTGAGGGTATTTCGCCTGTCTCATACATTTTGCTCACCAGATGGTAGAGTTTTGTCAGGACTGGCTCTCCCAAGGCCATCAGTAGTTCTAATGGAATGTTGTCTACTCCCGGGGCCTTGTTTCGACTCAGGTCTTTCAGTGCTCTGTCAAACTCTTCATGCAGTATCATATCTCCCTTTTCATCTTCATCTACATCCTCTTCCATTTCCATAATATTGTCCTTAAGTACATCACCCTTGTATAGACCCTCTATATACCCCTTCCACCTTTCTGCTTTCCCTTCTTTGCTTAGAACTGGGTTTCCATCTGAGCTCTTGATATTCATACAAGTGTTTCTCTTTTCTCCAAAGGTCTCTTTAATTTTTCTGTAGGCAGTATCTATCTTACCCCTAGTGAGATAAGCCACTATACCCTTACATTTGTCCTCTAGCCATCCCTGCTTAGCCGTTTTGCACTTCCTGTCGATCTCATTTTTGAAACGTTTGTATTCTTTTGCTTGCTTCATTTACTGCATTTTTATATTTTCTCCTTTCATCAATTAAATTCAATATTTCTTCTGTTGCTCAAGGATTTCTACTAGCCCTCATCTTTTTACCTACTTGATCCTCTGCTGCCTTCACTACTTCATCCCTCAGAGCTACCCATTCTTCTTCTACTGTATTTCTTTCCACCATTCCTGTCAGTTGTTCCCTTATGCTCTCCCTGAAACTCTGTACAACCTCTGGTTTAGTCAGTTTATCCAGGTCCCATCTCCTTAAATTCCCACCTTTTTGCAGTTTCTTCAGTTTTAATCTACAGTTCATAACCAACAGATTGTGGTCAGAGTCCACATCTGCTCCTGGAAATGTCTTACAATGTAAAACCTGGTTCCTAAATCTCTGTCTTACCATTATATAATCTATCTGAAACCTGTCAGTATCTCCAGGCTTCTTCCATGTATACAGCCTTCTTTCACGATTCTTAAACCAAGTGTTAGCTATGATTAAGTTGTGCTCTGTGCAAAATTCTACCAGACGGCTTCCTCTTTCATTTCTTAGCCCCAGTCCATATTCACCTACTATGTTTCCTTCTCTCCCTTTTCCTATGCCGAATTCCAGTCACCCATGACTATTAAATTTTTGTCTCCCTTCACTATCTGAATAAATTATTTTATTTCATCATGCATTTCTTCAATTTCTTCGTCATCTGCAGAGCTAGTTGGTATATAAACTTGTACTACTGTAGTAGGCGTGGGCTTCGTGTCTATCTTGGCTACAATAATGTGTTCACTATGCTGTTTGTAGTAGCTACCCAGCACTCCTATTTTTTTATTCATTATTAAACCAACTCCTGCATTACCCCTATTTGATTTTGTATTTATAACCCTGTATTCGCCTGACCAAAAGTCTTGTTCCTCCTGCCACCGAACTTCACTAATTCCCACTATATCTAACTTTAACCTATCCATTTCCCTTTTTAAATTTTCTAACCTACCTTCCCGATTAAGGGATCTGACATTCCACGCTCCAATCCGTAGGATGCCAGTATTCTTTCTCCTGATAACGACATCCTCTTGAGTGGTCCCCGCCCGGAGATCCGAATGGGGGACTATTTTACCTCCGGAACATTTTACCCAAGAGGATGCCATCATCATTTAACCATACAGTAAAGCTGCATGCCCTCGGGAAAAATTACGGCTGTAGTTTCCCCTTGCTTTCAGCCGTTCGCAGTACCAGCACAGCAAGGCCGTTTTGGGTAGTGTTACAAGGCCAGGTCAGTCAATTATCCAGACTGTTGCCCCTGCAACTACTGAAAAGGCTGCTGCCCCTCTTCAGGAACCACACGTTTGTCTTGCCTCTCAACAGATACCACTCCATTGTGGTTGCAACTACGGTACGGCTATCTGTATCGCTGTGGCACGCAAGCCTCCCCACCAACGGAAAGGTCCATGGTTCATGTACTTGTAGGCAAATAGTGTAATTGCAAAATTATAAATACTTTAATGTATTGAGTAACCAAATTAACTAGCATTGAAGTAGCCAATTGGATGACTGCACAGTCAAATTCAAGCAGACCACAAAATACAGTTAGTGTCAGTTGATATTGTAGCATAGATGTTAGTGTGCAAGACTGTTACGCCTTTGGATCGAATTCGAACCTTATTGCCATCACATGTCCAATGTTTGTATTACTCGGACAATATTATGAAAAGGGTAGATTGATCACCATATAGTGGAGAAGACTTGCAACAAAAACCACACACACACACTTTCACATTTTTAGCAGTCTTTTTTTGTTGTACCTGTCTGCGGCTCAGCTTCATCACCATATAAATCCTTTTCATAATTTTGCTGTTGTCTGTCCTGGATTTTCCATTGTTTTGTATTGCCCTCCTGTTCAGTTTTAGGAAACCAAATGAAGAACGCGCTTGGCAACACCATCTCTGGCAGGCCGCTTGAATTTGCACACACAATGGCATGATTGACTAACATAAATACTAATTAACTCTGGAATGGTGTAACAAATTGAGTTTTTTTCTTAACACTATATTTCTCAGTGCAACCTTCCAAGTAACAGGCTGTCTCTGACCATCCTGTAGAAGCAATTTATGATAGCTGCTGTAGTCTAAACCATTACTGGTATTTGGGTAGTTGTGTAAGTATATCAAGCATAATTTTTCCCTACATATGGAGACATCATTACTTCCAAACTCATATACTTGCATCATTCATATTTCTTAATTTCTTCACCAAGCAAGGTGGCGCAGTGGCTAGCACACTGGACTCGCATTCGGGAGGATGACAGTTCAATCTCGCATCCGGCCATGCAGATTTAGGTTTTCTGCGATTTCCCTAAATCGCTCCAGGCAAATGCCGGGATGGTTCCTTTGAAAGGGAACGGCCAACTTTCCTCCCCGTCCTTCCCTAATCCGATGAGACCGATGACCTCGCTGTTTGGTCTCCTCCCCCGAACAACCCAGTCCTTCAAGACAAGGCAACCTTTAATTTTCCTAATGTGCAGATTCCTGTCTGTTATTTCTATGTTTGTTCTAGATGTGTTCCTTCTACAAAATTTGTAACACAGTCATATTCTGTAGTTTCACTCAATAAAAGAACATTTATTCGGACACTTTCATTTGTGTGGTACACAATAGATTGATCTATAGAACCTCAGTTGTTTATACCTAGAAGTTGATATCTCAATTCTGAATACTTTGTTAACAGAGCCATTGAAGAGTAATTCATTTAGGCAATCATGAGTCATGTGGTACTTTCTTATGATGCTGTGAGACTATGATGCAGCTGTTGCTAACAAGACAATTCTATTTGTGTTAGTATAGTGTAGATTAAATTTCTGGTTTTGTCTTGTCCTCTGTCAAATCTGTCAGTAAAAGAGCCCCTACAAAGTCTCCATTTCCTGCCCTTCTTTCTAAGCGTTCACTACTTAAATCAGATCTTTGAAATCATTGGTTCTTCTGTAATATGAGAAGCCCTACTTTGGTAGCTCAGCTACTTTTTGTACAGATAGTGTCTTTCGGAAATATATGTTTTGTTTACTATATAAAAGTGTTTGTCACATATTTGTATAATGTTAATGTCATTTCGCACAGGAAATTTTTTGTGCTCTGTGACAAATAGTCTTGTGTTCATACATTTATGAACTCTCCTGTAGTAATCATAAAAAGTCAAGGAGAACTTCAGAAGAGCATTAACTCTTCCTATGTGGTTGCCAGTTTCTCCTAAACCCAGTTAAACTATTTCTTTGGTTGTAATGGCTATGCTCACAGTCACCTAACGATAACAAATTGCTATATTAACAGAATTGTAAAAGGTACACTGCTTTTCTATACATTAATACCCTCTGGCTTTACCTGTGAAATCATTCATATTTGTTGTGGAGAAACTTTAAAGAGACTGATCAGAGGCTAGGCATGCATCAGTACACAAAAGTAGCTGTAGTGCATGCCACACTAAATGCTGATTTATTGTATATTTCTTACTGTGCTAATATTAATAAACAGCATTTTCATTATTGCAGACAGCCAAAAGTTCTACTTTGAAAAAAAGTCACTGCTTTGCCATAGTGTGATCCCTACTCTTTGTGGGGATATGGATATTGTCTTTGTTGCTTAGTGTAAGAATTCAGAGAATTCACGGTTTAGTCTCTGTTGGTACTAGGGGTTTTGGTTGTTGCTTCATGTGTTTTTCACTGTTTTTTTTGGGCTTTGTTGGAGTGGGAAAATGTAGTGTATCATAGTTTGGATTCTACTATAATCATTTGGGCTTCTTTTAACTCGTAGAGTTGGTCCACAGGTGATAGAATGGAAATGCTTACCACCTCCAGTAAGACTACAAACAGAAATGGCTTTCAGGATGTTTTGTGAGAAAAGCACAACTTAGATTTTGCGCAATCAATATTTTTGAAAACCATGCTGGATGACATCATTCCATTCGAAATGCCATTACAATTGAGCACAGAATGTACTATAAGATTCTCTGACAAATGGATATCAAGGTTATTGGTCAGCAGTTATGGATCACTTCAGTTCCTCTTCTTGTAGACAGATGTTATCTGTGCTTTCTTCTAGCTCAGAACACAGTTTTTTGTTCAAAAAATCTGCGACTTATTGTGGTTAAAAGAGAAGTAAACTCACCCACAAATTCAGTGTAGAATCTGATAGGGATTCTTATCGAGTTGTGGAGCTCTGTTCAGTTTTAAAAATTTCAGCCTGTTCTCAGTGTCAGTGGGAGTATTATCTCCATTATCCATCTTTGCAGTGGTGCAAGAATTTAACTAGGGCAGTTGTCCTGGATCTTCCTTTTTCAAGAAACATGTGCATAAATATATGGTTTGTTGAATATCAATAATTCAAATGCACAGTGAGTTATGGTACCACATAGGGAAGTGACCATAAGCAATAACTAGATGATCGCCTAGTGCACTTAGTGTGTATACCTGGACCCCTCATTCAACATGTTGCAGAGGCTATTCAGGCAGCTATTGACAGAAGAGGATGCAACTGTGTCCAGATTATGCCACACGTGGCAACAAATGATGTGCGTCATCTGGCCTCCGAAGTGATATTTTGATCACTCTAGTGGCTGGCATTAAAGATTGAGAGCACCAGGCTTGTTCACAGTGCTATGGAGAAGCTCCTAATCTGCAGCATTATCCCCAAAACTGATTGTGGTGTCATTTTACTGAGTTCAGTGGAGGGCTTAAATAAGAGATTTCAAGGATCTGTAACAAGCTAGGCTGCAACCTCTTAGACCTAGACCATAAGCTTGAGTCTTGTAGGGTCACCCTAAATGGGCCAGGGGTGCTATACATCTCAGAGGCTGCGACCATGGTAGCTGTCTGTGTGTGAGATGGACACAAGGTGGAACAAAGTACAGAAATTTGAAACACTCATAAAAAGCAGTAGAACTCGCATAATACTAAGTACAGAAGGTTGGCTAAAACCCAAAATTGACAGCAGTGAGAGTTATCATGTATATATCAAAAGAGGGTATTTGGAAGTGGAAGTATTGCATTTATCACAGTAGAAAAGAAACTCCAAGCCATTGAGACAGAAACTGAAAGTGTGTCAGATTTCTTGAACAAGTTAGTACGGAAGGTGAACATAAACTTATTTGGATCCTTCTGTCAATCAATAGAATCACTCCCAGACATAACTGTAAACTTTAGAGAGAAAAAATCTTAGTTCAGAAGATATTTCCTAACGGTACTGTCATAACTGGATAATGTTACGGTTTTGTAACAGATGGGCATGGAAAACATCCTGTAAAGCAATAGTAATGACTTTGACTGTTTGTGAGGTAATGGCTGCACTCAGTTGACAAGTAAAATGGAGATTCAGCCACACACAATGCAAAAACACTAGTTTAACACCTTTTGAAGAAGCATGCTTCCATTATCAGAAAAATCTACACACCAAGAACCTTCATTGCATGAGTAAATTGAGAAATGTTTATCCACACAAAGTCCTCCATTATATCCTTTATTTTTAAAATGTAAAAACTTATAAAAGAAACTCAAAAAGCCATAAAAATTTCACATGCACTTCACTAATAATTGGACAAAGGTCACTCAAAATAAGGTAAAGTGACTACAAGGATGTATTTCAGCTTCATGGTGATGAAAAGTCAGCTGTAGCCATGCATATTTATGAAACAGACCCTGTTTTGTTGGGAACTGGAGAGCGTCTCAGTCTTGCACGTGCAAAATAAATTTGGGAAACTGGATTTGCTGGAACAATTGGAAATCATGATACGTAGGACAGAAGATGAAAATACGTTAAATGAACAGATGACACAAATGAATTTTTTTAAAAAATTTTGGAATCATTATAATTTTAATTTCAACTGTTTTAATTACTTGAAATGCAAGTCATATTAGTGAGACAGGTACCTAAACATGTTAAGTGTGTTGATTTGAACTCCCTGCCATTTAATGTAGGGGATGTTTGATACATGCGATGTCTGATGGAAGTGTTTTTAATTCATCGATAACTTACAAAGAGTTGTTCAGCCGTGATGCTCATGTATTAATTTACCGATATGTTTTGCATATGTTGTGCTACATTTTTAAAAGAGGGTGGTGTTACCAGGAAAGTGACTCCAATTTTATTGACTTTGCATGCTTATCTTTTTTGCCCTTTATACATCACATAACTATGATGGCATAGTGTGAATGACTGTTTCTAAATTTGTTCCTTGCGAAGAAGTTTCTTGCTTTACGTTGTGTATGGCCAAGCCTCTATTGTAGCTTTCAAACTAAATGCCTTCCTTAGAAACTACCTACAACAGAAAGTTTAGAAACTAGCTCATGACTGAAATGTGTTAAATCTATTGGTAACAAATAAACTTGATTCCTTGCAGGATGTCAACACTGAAACAGGTAACCACATAGCAGTTGGAAAAACTACACTTACCACTCAAGGAGGAACTCGAAACATTTAGCTTGGAATATGAGCTATTGTGCCTCTATAGAAGGATAGTTGACCAAACACTGAAAAGATGTGTATCTAGTAGAACAGTTAGAGATGGGGTAGGGGATGGGAGGAGGGGCCTCTGTGGCTTACATTCTCTGCTGTATAGAAACAGCAACTACTGCACAGTGTGTGTGTTTGGGGGGAGGGGGGGGGGGGGGGGGGAAGCAGTGGGCTATAGATCTAAGTGATGCTAAATGAAATACATGAAGGATATGCGAAAAAGAAATAATGATTAAACTGTTGATAGAAACACATTTTAATTTCCACATGACAGGGTAACATTTGTTAATTGCGTGCCAGCTTTATGTTCCAGGTTACAAACATTGCTCAGTGTGATTACTGTCTGCATCCCTGACAACCTGGAAACATTCTGGAGATTCTATATCACAAAGTTAGCAGCTCTTTCCAAACAGTGGACCATAGAATGTTCAGCTGTTGTGACACAGCTTATGTGATGTTTGATGGTTGGGCAGTGCATCCAGCATTCTCACCCATGGCAACAATAACTTCAACAGTTTGTGGTGCTGTTGGGCATTCCGAAATTGCCAGTTAATTTGAACTTCCGAATCATGGTGGGGAAAGAGGGCCGCTCCATATTCCTTTAATGTGTCGATACTTGCAAAGCAGGCGCACTATTGCCATTGTTTTGATAAATCAGCTTTACAAGTAAAGCCCTTTTCACTTTGTCCAGACCCATATTCATTGTCTGCAACTACAACTGTAACGCGCATTGATGCTTGTGTTCCAACACGATGTCACCATACCAGTACTGGCACCTAATGGCAGGTTATTACACTAATACTGCTAACAATGCAAATTCTCTAGCCCACAGTCTAAACAACATTCTTATTAAGCTGCAATTTTATGAAAAGGATAGATTACTACACACCATATAGTGGAAATTGTGAGCCACAGCTAGGCACAACAAAAAGGTCATGAAATTGGGAATCTTCTGGCCAGATCAACTTGATTCCTTGGAGGGTGCCCACAGCCTTGACCCCACAGAATTATCAGTCTTTCCAAAGGCCTCACTCACCTTTTGCCCCACTCCCGAATTCAATCATGCAAGATTTGTTAAAGAACTTCTCTCCTTCTCCCAGTCCCTACAGTGTAAACTCTTTTTTGCCACCAACTCTACCAGTTGGACTCGTCCAAAGATCAGTGTTGAACTCTGCCTGATAGTTCACTCCTCTATCCAACTGTGATCCCCCCTGCCCTCAAATCACCCCTGTTAACTTTCCAGAATTTTTTAATTTTGAACCTTGCCTCACCATCGTACCCCAAATCCCTCAACATGCAAGCTAATCTTACATCCACAGAAATAACTGCAACCCACCACCTAAAAACTGATCCCAGTCTTATAATCGTACCAGCTGACAAAGACTCCACCACTTTTGTTTTCAACCGCAAGAATTACCTGACGGAAGGACTCTGCCAGGTGTCAGATTCACCCGCCTACAAACTCTGCCACTGTGACCCCATTCCAGAAAGCCAGCAGGATCTCCAGTCTCTTCTCAAATCTTAGGCCCATCCCAGAACATCTCCCAGAAGTCCATCTCTCTCCTCACCCCTACCACTCCCTGCGCTCCTACTTTCTACATGCTTTCTAAAGTCCATAAACCCATCCACCCAGAATGCCCCACTGTGGCTGGTTACTGTGTGTCTACTGAGATAATCTCTACTCCCGTAGACCACAATCTTCAGTGTATCACCTGTACATACACAGCCCCTGCTCCCAACCTCTTGCCTCATGGCTCATATCCCTGTAACAGGCCTAGATGGCAAGACCTGTGCCTTACATCATCCTTCCACCACCTGCTTCCAGTCCAGTCACAAGCATCACCTATCCCATCAGAGGCTGGGCTACCTGCAAAATCAGTCATGTGATCTACAAGCTAAGCTGCAACCACTGTGCTGCATTCCACATGGGCATGATGACCACCAAGCTGTCTGGCCGTATGAATGGCAACCGACAAACTGTGGCCAAGAAACAGCTGCGCCGTCCAGTGACTGAGCCCACTGTCCAACACAACATTCTCCATTTTAATGACTGTTTCACAACCTGTGCCATCTGACTCCTTCCTACAATCAGCTTTTGTGAATTTTGCAGCGATAACTCTCTCTGAAATATATCTTATGTTCCTGTAACCCCCCTGGCCTCAATCTTTAAGTCATTGTTCTACACCCACCTATCCCCTTCCCTGTTCATACTCCAGCACTACAGAGCCCTCTACTCCACCTACTCACCCACCATCTTTTTACATCTCTCCTTCTATTCCACTGCCCCCCCCCCCCCCCCCCCCCCTCCGTCTAACCTCCCTGCTTGCACCTACCTGCCCTACCCTCTCTCCGCCTCATCCCTGTATGCTCCCACAAGCAGTGATTTACCATCCTGCCCTCCCCAGCCCCCTCCTTACCCCCACCACCCTGACTGCTTCTCCCATCATGTGCTGCTGCTGGTCTCAGCAGCCAGAGACTGTGGTCATGTGCATGTGAGCTGTGTTTCAGTGAGTTTGCATGTGTATGTTGTCTAATTCTGATGAAGGCCTTTTTGGCTGAAAGCTTACTTGTTTGACAGTCTTTGTGTTGTGCCTATCTGAGGCTCAGTGTCTCCCCCCATATGGTGAGTAGTGATCTATCATTTTCATAATATTGCGTTATTCCATCCTGCATTTTCCATTGTTTGATATCTATAAAGTTGGGTACCCAGACCGTAAATAGTTTCCCATATACACCAGCTCAAATAGTGAAAGTTTAATTGTAACTACCCTGTTGATATTAGTGTCAGTGGCATTAGGAAACAACTAAAATCACTGAAATTGAACAGGTCACTAGGTCACAATTGAACCTTATTGTTCGTGCTATATTTTAATAACATGTTATACACTTTTAGTAGTAACCTGAGTCTTTTGTGGATGATACAGTCACGTATAATGAATTTACTTACTTTTAAGGGCTTCCCCATTCTTCTACAGTTGCCCAGTATTCCCACTCATCACATTTCACGATCATGGCAGTTTTATTTTTTCAGGTCTCTCTTTCTCATTGTTCCAATGCTCTGCGTGTTACTCTTGGCTGTCCGTGCTCCCTTCTTCTTGGCAGTGACGATTCCAGGTTTGCTTTCAGCTACTGTCCTTCCTCCATTCACCATACATGGCGATAAATTGAAGAACTCGGTTCTTTGCGTGACTGGTCATTCCATATGTATTATCTCCATAATTTCCTCATTTCTTCCCCTCTCTTTTCTGGATATCTTTGCTGTCCTCCTCATTCCATCCATCTCTACTGCCTGTCCTCTACTTTTCTGTTGCTGCCCCAGGGTCCATCCTTCTGCGCCATATGTTAGTGCACTTTTCACTACTGTTTGCAAAATCCTCTTCTTTGCTTCTTTTGCTCCACTGAATTCCATTTAGCAACTAATTGCTCCTCTACTCTGGTGGATCCTGTGTTCCACAGTTCCTTGACAGCTTCCTAAAGAGTTTCTAAATCTACAAATGTAAGTTGTGCTTCCTGAGTCTTAGAGCATGTCCTCTCACTTATTTGTCTAAGGCTAAAAATATGTTCAACACCAGATTGTCTAACTGTAAAATCTGCCTGGTCCTCTTACATCTTTCCTTCAATCTCATTCTCCAACCTATTTTTCAGTATAGTGCTAAAAAGTGTGCTGATGAATGTCATAACACTAATTCCCCTATAACTGTTTGTATGCTTCTTGTTCCCTTGTTGTAGCAATAGCAGATACGTATGATGCCCACCACTCTCTTGGTACTTCCCCTCCCTCCGCAGTTTGATAGAGCAATTTACATATAAGTCTCACAATTTGAGGGGGGCATATTTTCACAGTTCCATCATAACTGCTCCTGGTCCAGTTGCCTTTTCATTTCTCGCCTTTTGAGCACCTCATTTACATCTTCCTCTTGTGAGGTTCTTTATTACCTAATGTACTGCTTTTGTTGTAGACTTCTATCACATGGTATCTTCTCTCTTCCACCAGAAGTTCTTCAGAGTGCTTTTTCCACTGTGCAATAGATGTAGTTTGTATCGTGAGTGTGAGCTTACTACTCATTTTTATCTTCCTTATGATCCTCCACATCTCTGGCAATCTATATCCAAGCAAATGCTGTATTTCTCCATATACTCTTCCCGAAAACAATCAATACTTCCTTGTTAATTTAATTTCTTAGCCCTTTGTTTCTATACCTTGTATCTATTCCAGAGCTTAACCGAATGCAATAGAGTTTCTTCTTTTCCTCAGCCACCTCCAACAACTCCATGGTAATCCATTCAGTTCTTACTCTTCTCTTCCTTTCCCTTCTTAAAGCCTCCTCCACTGCTTCCTTAATCGACTGTTTCAGGTGACTGTTTAGCTCATTGACACTCTAGTCATCCACAGATTTAATCTGCTTATGCAAACATTTGACACTTTCTTCTTGTAGCAAATGAGTCCTATATTTTGGTTCCTATATGGTTCTACTTCCAGTATCCTCCTTTTCTCCTCCTGTTTTATCTTGGTCGTAATCGGAAAACCAATTTTTGAAGTAATGATAAAAATGATCGAAGCCACACACCATTTCTCTTTTTACTCCAGTGTCTCATACTGAACCTTAATTACCTCCTGCTATGCACTATTACATAGTCTATAATTGATATTAGTTTCCTTGACGAAGTTGCTTAAGTGTATTTATGTATACTATGTGATCAAAAGTACCCGGACACCCCCAAAAATATAAATTTTTCGTATTAGGTGCATTGTGCTGCCACCTACGGCCAGGTACTCCATATCAGCAATTTAAGTCCCTCATTTTAAAAATTCGCATCCATTCAGCAGCCCCATCTTGTAAACCATTGAAGTGTCTTGTCTTTCTTGTTGGGGCCATATACCCTAATTAATTTCATTTTTATTCCATGAGCTATTATTGTTACACTGTTCATCCTACAAAATATGGTCTCCAATTATTTCTTGCCAACAGCGCAACTATTTTTATTTGTTTCCATTTTTTAAATTATATTCTCAATTTTTCTGCTAATCCGTATTTTTTTCCCCCAAAACAGTCCTTGTCCTTAACCAGAATCAATCTCTTTTGATCAATTTGGCTATTTTATTTTGTTTGGGAGACATAGCAAAACCTGTTTTTACTGGGGTGGGAGGCCAACCCCTAACTTAGTGTCTCGGTCCCCCTCCCCCTCCCACCCATCCCCTTCTCAATCGTATCTTATCAAGGTGATAAAGGAAAGTTCAGGATCAGATAAAGGAGAAGGTGGAACATTGAGAGATAACGTTTGTATGGCTCCTCTGCAAGGTGCATCCCCAGTGTGGGAGACTCTGCCAGTAGCTACACCACTGCCCATATAGCCATCTTCTTCATTGTAACACCCAAACCCTCTTGCCCATCAGACAGTGCTACTTTAATGTGGTGTCGGGTAAAAGCTGCACAATCCTTCAAGGAGCTCACAACTCTTTTGTTAGTACATATGCAGCAAACACAGGGCCCCAAGCTATTGTGACACCTACTTCCTTTCCTGTGCTGCAATCTCTCGTTTCTGAGTATCCTTCCTTCTCTTACTCTATTTCCCAAGCTGGCAGCCTTTAATGTCAGTCCTGCTAATCCCTAGGTTTTGCTTTCCTTTCTCAGAATATTCGTTCATTCATCACTTTTTGGTTGAAGTAATTATTGGTCTCCTCCTGGGTCTGACCTTCATTTTCCAAATTTTTTGTGTAGTTTTGACCCAGTGAAGATGAACACATTACATTGTGCATACTGCATGCAGTGTTAAAGTTCATATGCACACAGTACCTGCATAGGACCTTATATGCACTTCAAAGCCAAGCCATAGATGATCCAGTGTGATAGTGTTGTTATGTACCCTTGATCACACTGCGGGTACCTTAGCTGCTAGTTTCCCACACATGCCAAAGAGTAAATGTTTCACATCTTCTGGGGGGGCATCAGGACTCCTGGCAGTGGTCATTGTGCCAGATGGCCTGTGCTGCAGCTGAGCAGTGCCAATGCGGACAGCCCTTGATCGATGTGAGTGGCACCAGGGGAAACTTTTGCACAAGAAATGTATTACATTGCACCAAAACAATGGCTGTTGTGATCTAACCATCTCATCAGACAGGTAAAGAAATTCCAATGTGAACAGTTATAACTGTACTGTTTTCTCTATCCTGGCTACCACATAGGAAGAGGGACGAGCCAGATGCCAGGGAGTGGAACAATTTATCCAATACTTAGTATGTACTTGAACTCATGGGAATACTTTTACAAAGCCATTATTTTTTGGGAACATATTGAAGATAAGTTTGGATAAGTTGAGTCATGGGGAAAAATGCACAATGGACCGCTGTTGATTAAAGCGGCTTCTGCTGTGTGGCCTACAGCTCTTCAGAGATGCAAACTTCTCGGCGACATACCAGTGACCATTGCTCCACACACAACTATGAATATGGTCCAAGGAATCATCTTCCACAGAGACCTCATGCACCAGACACAGGCACCTACAGGCTAATCTCAAGCAGTGCAAGTCTCTGACAAGTCCAGAAAATTCCTAAAGATAATCAAAAGAGTGCAGCACCTTTATCTTAGCCTTTAAAGAAAATGTCCATCCAGAAAAAGTTTAAATCATGCTGTCCAGGTATGACATGAAGCATTATGTCCCACCACCTGTGAGGTACTTCTGATGCTTCTACTTCGGCCATGTTCGTGCTGCTGCACAGTTGACCCAAAATGCGGCAACTGCGAATGATTACTCCACAAAGCTAGTCCTTGTGAACAACCGTCTTTGTGTGTCAGTCACATGGAACAATATCTCCACGTCCAACGGTCTGCCCATTCTTCAAGAAATAAAATAAAATACAGGAATATAAATCTGTCGACCGCCTATCGTAGAATAACATGAACACCTACATCCTCTTGAGGTGATGATCAATAAAGTGAAAGTCACAGCCAACACACACACTACTTCAATTATTTACGAATCAGTTATCCCACCCTCCTCCTCTCTTGTGGTTTATGCGGCATCATCTCCAGTAACCACTTTCCGCACCAGGCTGGAGAATCAGCTTCCTCCTCTGGTGTCTACCACTGGCAGGACTCCCTCTTGGTACCCACTCCCCAGAAACCCACGTATCTGAGGCACGACACCAGCCAATGGCAGAAGGAACTATGGCCTGGAGTCCCAGGTCTGCCTGCTCTTCATTGCATATATGTCCTCATTGCTTATATACCTTCACAGTAATCTCACCCACCAAAGGCTGCAAACGGGTGGTGTGGGGGGGGGGGGGGGGGGGGAAGATGAGGAGGTGAATAATTGGGGCAAGACTGCTCAAGTGACCCTGGAAGTGTCAGATCTCCCTGCACTATCAGATGCTGAACCAATGCTCATGGGTGTGGTTCCATCCCCATCCATGACAGGCACTGATCCTGGGCCGTGACCAATCCTCCTGGCTCCTACGTGTCTAATCTGGACACCCATAATGTGATCATTCAGTGTAGCTGTAAGGGATATTACTGTCAATTGCCAGAACTACAACACCTTATTTACCCCTCTTTGCAATTTATGTTGCTGCATAAGAAACACACTTCGCAGATGACCATTCCCAGCCACTCTGTGGTTAATCATACATTCTGCTGGAAATGTACAGGCCATGAGAGGGCATCTGGTTTTTTTTTTTTTGGGGGGGGGGGGGGGGGGGTTACCAGTTTGTTTGGCAGGGGCCTTCTACTTGGCCAGATTCTTACCAACCATTATCTGTGTCTCCTCAATGATGGTACTCCTACCCCTTCCAGTGCTGCCTGTGGCATCTTTTCAGTTGTTAGTTGAACCATCTCTTCCCCCAATCATGTGGCTTCTCCTCATTGGTCACTACATTATTATCTGTGTAACAGTGACCACTTTCTGGTAATCCTGTTGCTTCCTTGCCACTCTCAAATGGACCAACTGCCATGTTGGGTGCTTCGAAGAACCAGCTGCCAATTGTATGCCTCTGCTGTTACCTTTGTTCCCTCTGTCAGATTGCATTGATAAGATTGTGTGAGATGTCTCTGGCATGATCACTCTTGCCGCTGGAACTGCTATTCCCCTTTCTAGAGGTCCCTTCCCTCAACAGCTGGTGCCACCGTGGACCAAAGACGTTGCAATAGCTGTTCAGGATCGCTGAAGGGCCTTGCAACATTTCAGGTGCAGACCAATCTTAACAATTTTCTGTGACTTTGTGCTAAGTGTTGCTATCTAATTAAACTTGGTAAGAAGGAATGCACCTGTGGTGTAGAAGTAATGTCCCAGGTTTGAACCCAGCCAATGTATAAATTTTCAATTAAAAAATTATCAGCAGCGGTGGCCGAAGGCTTCCAGTTCACTCTCATTCTGCCAATGGCCATTTGAAAGAGGGCAGAGGAGTGGACAGAGGTTCAGGGTACTCTGTTGCCTTTGGGGTGGGAAACTACTCCTGAAAGGCGTAAGAATCAGCGAGGATCAACAAGCAAATCGATTTCGGCTAGTGACTAGCCATTATCAGTGCACTGTTTCATAATATCAATATATGTCCTAGTACGTCAGTCTCCTGTTGTTCGGATTTCTGTCACAGTTCATTCAAGGCTTAAGTGCATCCACATTCCTAATGGAAGGTAACTTGATGAAGAAACTGGGATTCCTGGTCAGATACAGAGTAATACCACCAACAGCAGCAGAAAAAATTGTTATAGGGGTAGAAGTTGTTATGAATAGGAAGGTAGGGCAGAGTTTGAGCTATTGTGAATAGTTAAGTGATATCCCTATCATCATGATATTTGACAGCAAACCAGCACCAACAACAATAGTTCAGGTATACATACCAATGTTGCAGACAGAAGATGGAGAGAAAGTATGTGAGGATACTGAATAGGTAATTCAGTACATAAAGTCAGTACATAAAGTAATATAAAAATCTAATAATAATGGGATACTGGAAGACACTTGTAGGGGAAGGAATAGAAGAAATGGTTACAGGAAAATATTGTCTAGGCCATAGCAATAAGAAAAGAGAAAGAGTAATTGAGTTCTGCTGATGGTTATAGCGAACACTCTGTTCAAGAATCACAAGAGGAGGAGATAGACTGAGATAAGACCCAGAGACACAGGAAGATTCCAGCTGGATTACATCATTGTCAAACACAGATTTAAAAATATATTGGATTGTAAGGTGTACCCAAGAGCAGATACTGACTCAGATCACAATTTAGTAATGATGAAGAGTAGACTGAAGTTTAAGAATCATCCACAAGAATCAGTGGGGAAGGAAATGGGATACTGAAGTACTCAGAAATGATATACATGTTTGAAGTTTGCTAAGGATGTAGATACTGCAGCAACGAATATGAGAGTAGGTATTTCAGATGAAGAAGAGTGGACAACTATAAAAAGGGCAATCACTGATGTTGGACAGACAAACATAGTTACAAGGAAGGTAACTGCAAAGAAGCCATGGGTAACAAAAGAAATACTTAATTGATCAATAAATTTCGATTCAGTTTATTGCTATGAATTTTCGACCTGTTACCTGGAGAAGCTCTACACAGGTCGTACATATTAATTAATCATGGTGACATACTATGTTTTATATTGTGTGTGTAATGAAGAACCAATTTTAAAAAAGTTTTAACGTTAGTTACTGACAGCCTCGAAAGAACTCAAGATTTGCCGACTGTAAGAGAGAAATTTTTGTAAATTTGTGTGTACCTATCATGATCTATAATTGAGAACATGCTTCTTGTGACCTATGGACATTATTTTCATATTCAGAGCATCCACTTTATCTTACAGACTACAACTGAAGCAGTTGCCTTTTAGATAGCTGATGTGCTATCATATTGTCTTTGGCCAACAGCCTTGCCTCAGTGGTAACACCAGTTCCCGTCAGATAACCGAAGTTAAGTACTATCGGGCTGGGCTAGCACTTGGATGTGTGACATCTGGTCTGCTGAGTGCTGTTGGCAAGTGGGCTGCACTCAGCCCTTGTGAGGCAAACTGAGGAGCTACTTTGAATGAGAAGTAGCGGCACTGGTTTAGCAAAGTGACATATGGCTGGGGGAGTGATGTGCTGACCACATGCCCCTCGATATCTGTATCCAGTGAAGCCTGTGGGCTGAAGATGACATGGTTGGTACTGTTAGGTCTTCATGGCCTGTTGGGGTAGGGGCATCATATTGACTTTAGTTCACAAGTTTTGATCACTTAAAGTTGTTTGCAGATGGCTGTCTAATTATCTTTTCTCTCTGCGTGAAAAACAAGGCATCTGAGAATGACATGATCAGCAGAATCTTCTCCACAATCACAGACTTGTGTGTTACTATATCCCATTCGATGCAGGTGTTTAGGATATGGATTGTGACTTGTTAATAGGTGCACCATACTTCGAGTGCTTGGGAATATCCTGTACACATACCTTGCAGTGCTCATAGTGTCCCACTCAGATTGGCATTCATCTAACTTCCAGGCTTCTAAATGTCCTTTATCAGTAACATGCGTTCATGTGATCTCATACACACGATCGTATTGCTCATGCCTCAACCAATACAACGCTGCCCTGTAACGTATCGCAATATCCATTGGGTATATCCCAAGGATCACTAATATTTCCTCTACAAGTGTAATGCAAAAGGCACTGGTGAGCCTCAGAAGTATGCTCCACTGAATTTGTCACAGTATTGTTTTGTAGCTGCCTAGTTTAAGGCGATGCACACAGATGCTGGCAATGAAGCCCACAACGATGCTGAACATAGCTTCATGTTATGACTGCATCACACACAGTGGTTATTTATAGTTAGCAATGCCAGCATGGGCAATCTTTGGGGCCTTTCTGAGTAACAGATTTTACGTGTTCTACAAAAGTTCTTTCCTTGTCAAGAAGAATGCCTAAATACCTACAAACAGTGCTGCATTTTACAGGTATTCTGTCAAACCTCAGGGAAGGATTTCTGGCAAGAGGAAGTCTTCTCTTCAGAAATATGTATGTGGGTTTATAAACCGCTACAGACAGTTTGTTTCTCTTGCAGCAACGCTGCATGTGAGCAAACACATCACTCGCTTTTTCCTCAAGTCTTGCCCTGGAATGTGCAGATACAACTAGAAAGATATCATCTGTGTATGCAACGACTCCTTCAGTAGAATCTAACAAATGCAACAGGGATTCAATACTAAGATCCCAGAACAGCAGATCACTTATGGAGCCTTGAGGACACCCCTTCGTAACCTTTGTGATTACCTTGGTCTGCCCCCAAGGACCACTGGATGCTATGCCCACTATAATAATCTACAAAGCCTGTCGTACATTTGGGGACCCAGAGATCTCGAAGGCATGCGAACGTGCAGGCCACCAAAGATTGTGGAATGCACTTGTGATTTCAGTCGTAAGCATGACTGCATACTTAATTGTTGAATTTTCTACAATTTGAAGAGCTCTATTAATTGCGTCATCTATAGACTTCCCTTTTTTGAATCTATATTGGCACTGGTTTAGACCCAAGAGCTCCCTATGTGCCTACAACTAATCACAGAGCAGACATTCCTAAACTTTGCCCAAGACCTTTAATAAGCAAATAGGTCTATAGCTTTTCGGTGATGCCAGGTCTTTATCCTTTCCCATTTTAATCACAACGTCCGTCCCCCATAGCTGAGTGGTCAGCGTGACGGAATGTCAATCCTAAGGGCCCGGGTTCGATTCCCGGCTGGGTCGGAGATTTTTCTCCGCTGAGGGACTGGGTGTTGTGTTGTCCTAATCACCATCATTTCATCCCCATGAACGTGCAGGTCGCCGAAGTGGCGTCAAATCGAAACACCTGCACCAGGCGAACGGCCTACCCGACGGGAGGCCCTAGCCACACGACATCTCATTTCATTAATCACAACTGCTCTGGTGTCTTTCCAGTTTTGACTTAAGAAATTGCAACAGCAGCTTCTTGAGTAAACAATATCACCAACAACTGATTGTCGTATTTGTTATCTTGTTCACTTCTAAATTGTGCATGTATTACGGTATCTGTGTCCATGCTATCAGGAAGTAGGGTGGTTAGCAGATATTCTGCTGATTCCCTCCTTCCAGCTGTCACTGAGCCATCCACTTTATGAACTGTGCAGTGACAGTAGGTCCATTAACCATTTCAGCCAGTAATTTATACGGTCTTCCCACTATGTCAAATTGCAGTTGCCTTCATAGAAATTTTTCCCAGTGTATTCTTTTAGTTTCCTGAAGCAATATTTTCTAGTGCATCAATGAAAGAAAGAAGTACAGAATTGTTCAAGGAAAACAGCAATATAAATCACTTAGGAATGAAATAAATAGGAAGTGCACGAAGCCAAGGCTAAATGGCTACAGGAAAAATGTGAAGAAATAAAAAAAGAAATGTTTCAGAAGGACTGACTCAGCATATAGAAAAGTCAGCATAAACCTCGTAGAAATTAGTAGCTAGGGTGGAAAAATTGAGTGCAATGGGAGTTCCACTGTCAAATGCAGTACATGAAGGTCTTCATGAGGGAGAGGACTTGTCTAACGACTTTATCGAAGAAGAAATTATAATCGACGTGAAAGACATAGGGGATCTAGTGTTATTCATAATTTAAAAGAGCTCTAGAAGATTTGCGAACATATAAGGCAGAAGGGTAGGTAACATTCCATTGTAATTTCTAAATGCATTGGGGAAATGGCAACCAAAAGACTGTACATGTCGAGGTGTAAAATATATGGCATTGACGATATACTGTCAAACTTCCATAAAAAATATCCACAAAATTCTGAAAATAGCAAGTGCTCATAGTTGTGAGAGCTACCACACAGTCAGCTTAACAGCTCATGCATCCAAGCTGCAGACAAGAATAATATACAGAAGGGTGGAAAAGAAAATAGAGGATATGTTAGACGGCAATCAGTTTGGCTTTAGGAAAGGTAAAGGCACCAGAGAGGCAATTCTGATACTGCGTTTTAAAATGGAATGAGGACTGAAGAAAAATAAAAACATGCTCATAGAATTCGTCAATCTAGAAAAAGTACCTGACAATGTAAAATGAGGGAGTATGTTCAAAATTCTGAGAAAAAATTGGGTTAAGCTGTAGTGAAAAGTGGCTGATACACAGTTTGTACATGAGTCAAGAAGGAACAGTAAGATTGGATGACCAAAAATGAAGTGTCGGATTAAAAATGGTGTAAGACAGTAATGCAGCCTTTTGCCTGTACTTTTCAATCTATGCATCAAACGAGCAATGATGGAAAGAAAAGAAAGGTTCAAGGACGGGATGAAAATTCAGGGTGACAGGATATCAGTGTTAAGATTGGCAGATGACACTGCTCTTTTCTGTAGAAGTGAAGAAGAATTACAGGATCCATAGAATCAAATGAACAGTCTAATGAGTACAGAATCTGGGATGAGAGTAAGCCAGAAAAAAATCAGAGTGTTAGGAAGCAGCAGAAATGGGAGTAGTGAGAAACTTGACATTAAAGTTGTTGATCACAAAGTAGAAATAATTAAGAAATTCTGCTGGCTTGGAAACAAAATAACTTAAGGTGGATGAAGCAAGTATGATGTAAAAAGGAGACTAGTCAAGGCAGAGAAGGTTCATGGCCAAGAGAAGCCTACTAGTATCAGACATAGGCCTTAATTTGAGGAAGAAATTTCTGAGAATGTATGTTTGGAGCACAGCATTGTATGTAGTGGATCATGAACAGTGGGAAAGCCGGAACAGAAGAGAATTGAAGTGTTTGAGATGTAATGCTACATAAGAATGTTGAAAATTAGGTGGAGTGATAAGTTCTGAAGAGATTCTCCACAGAATCAGCGAACAAAGGGACATATGGAAAACAATGACTGAAATAAGAGGCAGGACTATAGGACGAGTGTTAAGACATTGGGAAATAAGTTCCATGATACTAGTGGGAACTGTACAAGTAGAGAGCAAAAACTGTAGGGGAAAACAGAGATTGGAAGATATGCAGAAAGTAATGAGGACATAGGGTGCTGTTGCAGGAGAGGATTTTGTGGCAGGCTGCATCAAACCAGTTAGAAGACTGGTAACTGAAAAACAAAAAGGAATGCTGGGAGTACTCTTACCTCCTCCCTGGGAACATTTGCCTCTTCATCCGTGGTGTGGACCAAGCACTGTAGTCATCTGGGCCACCGAAGATTAACAGCTGCACCAGGTCTCTTCCTTCTGGATTGCCTCTGTACTGATACATTGGCTGTTGCTGAATACCTTGTGACCCACTTGACACTGGCATAATATTCTTATGCAGCTGCCTCCTGGGCACAAAAAGAATGAATTGAAGACATCCCTCTCTCCTTCACCCCTTGACATGCTGAATTCTATAATGAACCTTTACGTCACTGACTGGGAATTTCTTCAGGCTCTGACCTCATCTCCCAATTCTGCCTCGAGCCCTGATTATGTTCACAATCGCATGCTGCAACATCTGACTATTATTCAGTGTATTTGGCTCAACAGTGTTTGTCTTTCCTTTGCAGTGATGAAATAGTATCATGATCCCAATCCTTAAGCCAGGCAAAAACTCAACAAACATTGAGAGCTACTGGCTGATTAACCTCACAAATGTGCTCTACAAACTGCTCAAAAGGATGATTACCCACAGATTATGCTGTGTTCTTGAACTCGGGGCTTCTTGACCCTCTATCATTGTGGTTTTTGGGAGGGACGATCACAAGCGAACATCTTGTTAGGTGGAAATGACTATCCGAGAGGCTTTTTATAAATGCACAACACCTCATTGTTGTCTCTTTTAACACTGCCTAGCACCATCACATTTTACTTGCCCTCCATGACGGGTTTTCAAGGCTCCTAAAAATTTTTATGTAGCGGTTTTTGTCCCAACAGTTGTTCTGAGCGCGAGTTGGTACTTCATTCAGCACTCCACAGGTCCAAGAGGATGGCATCATGTAGGGCTCCATGCGGAGTGTCACACTATTCCTCATCAACATCAGTAAATTAGTGACCTCTGTTAGGCTAGTGGTCACCCCTGTGCTGTATGTCAGTGACTTCTGCATTTGACACACTGTAGCTGTGGCTGAATGCCAGCTCCAAGGTGCTATTTGATGGGCCTCTTCTTGGACCCTTTCCCATGGTTTCCAGTTTGCTCCAACAAAAATGCAGGTCAAGCACTCTATTTTTGTACCCAGCACTCCCACATTGTTGCACAGTCCCAGTTTATAGGACTAGCTGCAAATCATGTTAGTATCCCAGGGAGTGAATTGGCCAACCATTTCGCTAGAGAACAATTGTTTGCCACCCTCCTCCCTCATTTGCATAGACAACCCGAGGTGCAGATTTGCAGGTGCAGTTAAGCCTCTGCTCAGTTAGAGATAGAGCAGCATCTGGTGGGCTACTCCCCCTCTAATAAAGTCTGCACTATCTAGGAGATTACTGCTGCATGGCACCCTTCCTTCTGTTCCTCCCTGAAGACATCAACTGTTGTATGACACCTTAGTGGCTGTCATACCATACTGACACACAGTTTTATAGTTTTATTTTACGTAATGGATTACCCCCACATTGTGGTTGTGGGCCCTTACTGACATTTGCTCATCCCAGTGGAATGCTGCTGCTCCTGGCTCTCCATGCTAAGCATAGTCTTCCAATTTTTTTTCTTCTTGTGTTGGCAGGCAACTCTTAGATAATTGAACTGGTTCTCCATTTTTACTGGCAGTTGTTTTTATTCTCAGGTTTTACAACATTTTAAACTACCTTCAGGGCAGGGTAGTTATGTTTGGAATGTCTCCTGCCTCATGCTGGGTCAGGGAACCCTCAGCCCTGTCACATTTGCCATCTGCATCTGTCATCCCTCCTTGCCTTCATTTTAATTGGTTTTAGGTGTTTTACATATTTTTACCACATCCTGTTTCCTTTTTTTGGAGTAGGACTCTGTTGATTGGGACTATCCTCCTCTTTAATGCTTTGCCTGTTAAGGACTGGGGATGCGTCTGCTGTGGGAACTGCCCCCTTTACATACAGAGCCCAAGGGCACACCCATGTGCGGCCGTAATTATTTCTGTCATCTTGTTTTGTTATTCATGGTCCTACTGACATCCATGTTCTGCAGTTGTTTTCACTTTTAATCAGGTTGATGAGGGGGGCGGGGGGTTCAGATGCAGGAGGGGTTTCTATCAGCATAACTAAGCTCTGAGATACTTCCTGTCTCTTCCAACCTGGGTACCAATCCAATCCATAGACCTTTAATTCTTAGTAAATCGTTTTTCAGTTCTGTCATCAGTATTACTTTAAATGCCTCACTTTACCACTCCAGCGTACTTTCCTCATCTGAGCACATTCCTGGTGGACGTCACTACAAACAACCGAACGCTTGATGGGTGGACTGATGACCCATCTTACCCCAATCAGCTAACAAACCAAAAGCTGCACAAATACTCAGACAGATGTTGATAACATTTCAAAGTGGTGCAATGATTCACAGTTTTCTCAAAGCCTCAGTTCTACGTAAAACTGGTGGCACACATCAGTTTATTGCTAGGGTATTGGGAAAACACAGTGAGATAGTTTACAAAACGCTCATGCAACTATTCTAGAATATTGATCAATTGTGTGGTACCAACACTAAAAAGGACTAACAATGAATATTACATGTTTATAAAGAAGGGCAGCATGACTGTGGATATGTTTGCATGTCCCATGCAAGAGTATTACAGAGATGCTGAAAAACCTGAACTAGCAGACTCTTCAAGTTTGTTGACATCTGTCCCACAAAAGTGTGCTATAAAAAGTTTCAAGAACCAGTTTTAAGCAAGGAATATACTACAGCTTCCTATGTACTGCTCCCATAGGGACCATGAAGACTGGGTTGGGCTAATTGTGGGCGTACAGGCATTAAAGCAATCATTCATCCTGCTCAATACGCAGTTGGAACAAGAAGAAACCCAGATATGTGGTACAAGTGTAGGTGCTGCTCTGACATGCACTTTATGGTAGTTTGAAGAGTATGGCTGTAGATAATTATTACACAAAACATTTTTCATTCATAATAAATTATACATTGTTTTCTTTTTTTTTTGCAGAGGAATGACATTGCTATGGCTATCACAAAGTATGATCAGTTTGATTTTTTGATTGACATTGTTCCTAGAGATGAGCTAAAACCAAATAAATCTAGGGATGATGGTGGAGTTCGAACGACTTCAATGAATCCTGATCAGGTAATGGAAATATTTTTGTTTTTGTCGTTACTAGTTACTACTAATTGTGTGGTTGCTGTCCAATTTAGAAATAGCAATAATCGTTTGATGTGGACAGTGAAGAAAAATCTTTACCTGGCTTGTGTTGTTACACTTGTAATCTGTAAACAATGTGAAATTTTTGTTGCAGAATAGTTTTTTTCCATCTGATGGATGACTCTTACTTTTTATGCTTACTTCTTTGCTATTTTGTTTGTATATCACATCTTTGGTTCTCTAGAGTGAAAACTCTCTTCTATATTTCACAATCTCATTTAGTTTGCTTTCATACACACATTATTTTTAATTGGTCTCTGAATATATAACAGAGCTTCCATGAAAATGAGCTCTTCAGATGCAACCTTTATTTCACTGTTATGTCCCCAATCTTTCCCTGCTTCATCCAACTAACTATGATTCTTCACCTTTCTTGTCACCATGTATTCACTGTCATAGTTCTGATTCCTTCAGCTGCTGTTACTCCATTTGTAAAGTCTTTCATCTGACATCATCTCCAGACATTAATTAGCCAACTATTCATATCATTTGGTTGTCCTGGATAACATGAAAAGTGTTTATCATTACAGTGTTTAGAGTTATACATCTGTGCACCAATTTAATATTATCATTTTCATGCAGATTTCTACTACTTTCTACAACATATCTTTTATTCCCATAACAAACCCGCCCCCCAAGGCAACCTTTGCTAGCCCTTATCCTCCACCTACCTATCCCCTTCCTAGCTGTCATTCCAGAACCACCCACCAATGCATCTACCAGTCCTTTGCCATTCTCTACCTTCTCTCCTGTTCTGTCACCCCCTCCCTCCCACCCAGCACAGCCTCTTGACACCACACCTAGCTGTCCTGTCCTGTCCCGTCCCGTCCCCACCTCGTCTCTGTATGTTCCCACGGGCAATGCAGCATCATCCCGTACCCCTACTCTGCTACCCCTCCTCCCCACCCCATGCTCCCTTCCCATCCAGTACTGCCTCCTTAACCCCCCTTCCCCCCCCCCACCACCACCACCACCACCACCGCCACACCAGCAGACTGGTGCTCACATCAGATACAGTCACATAGTCAGGCCCAAGTGCCCAGAGACACTGGCCAGTGTATGTGAGTTATGCTTGCGTGAATGTGAGCATCTTTTCTGTTTTGGAAGAAGGACTTTGTCTGAAAGCTTGATATTTTTAGCAATCTTTATTCACTGCCCCAGTCTGTGATTCAGTGCCTCCTCTGTCATGAGTAGCAATCCGTCCTTTCCATATTGTTGTTATTCCATCTTGGAAGTCCACCTGCTTAGCTGGGTGGTAACGTGCTCGCCTCCCATGCATGCTGCCCCAGGTTCAATTCCTGACCGGGTTGGAGAGTTTTTCCGCTCGGGGACTGGGTGTCGTGTTGTCCTCATCATCATTTCATCCCCATCACTGGCGCGCAATCACCCAATGTGGCTTTGAATGCAATAAGACTTGCACTTGGCGGCTGAAATTCCCTGAATAGGGCCTCCCCGCCAACAATGCGATACACTCATTTCCATTTTTTCGATCCTGGACTTTCCACAGTTTTATAATTTACGTTCCAAATTCCAATAGAGCATTATCTTATTGACTCACTGATACCTTACGCTGAAAAACCTCTGTGTGGTAGTCTTACCAAAGCTCCCACAGCCTCAGGCTGTGATATATCATAGCTGATTATTCATCCCCATTACCAGCAGTTGCCATCTATTGTTGACCAAGTGTCCGCAAACTGTTTTTCAGTAATGTAGGGCAAACTAGAATTTATTAATGTCCTTATTTTACACTTGCCATTTAGTGTTTACTTTGGCAACATAATCCACACAGGATTTTGTTTTCCAGGTACACTACTACTTTCAACTAGCTCAGCAACATCAAGCAGCTCTCCAGCAGACAAATCAACAAACTGGATCAGCAAATCAAGCAACTATTCAGATAGTACAGCCTGGACAGGTTCAGACTGTTGCTATTCCTAATGCTGCAGTTGAGCAGGTATAACTAGCATTTTTGCTGTTGTTAGCAACAAAAAATAAATTTCTTTGTTTAATTCTCTTAAGTAGTTAATCAGATAATCCTCCAACTGAAACAATGTGTTTTAGGAAGTTCGTATTAATTGCTGTAACTTTCGTGATTCACTGTCCAATTCTGATGTCATCTGTTTTCCAGCTAAATGCAGTCAGGATGAAGACTTAATAAAATTCTAAATAACTGTGGCAAAGTTTCCTTTTATATATTGTTAAATACTGAACCTAGAGCACACAAAACAGTTGATGGCGCCAGCAGTTCTTATTTGTCAGGGTTATCAAAAGAATTAATCTCAGTATTCTTTAAACACATTCAGTTGTCTTGTTATGTATCTCCAAATATTGTTGGCCCTCACCCAATCCCCAGCAACAATTGCATTCGGTTGTTGAGGAGGTTGGTCCAGTTATCTGCGTTTATTTCTAAGGCTGGTGTTATACCGGAGCCAAGGTAGCCCCTTCCACAGAGGTCGAGGTTGTCTATGCCCAAGGTGTACCAAAAGCATCATGGTAAACACCGGCTACTTACATACAAGATAATGGAAACAGACATTCCGAGCACTACTTCCTGCAGGGGGAGCTTGAGCCACAGCCTGCAGGAAGTATCACTATGCCAAAACCCGATTGGCTGGAGCCAGCCCCAAAGTTCAGTTCATGCTGGATGCCGATCTCGTGTACTGCGACCGTTGAAGATTACGTCTTCGTCTCTGAATTGGACTGTTACTAGTGTGTGTGTGTGTGTGTGTGTGTGTGTGTGTGTGTGTGTGTGTTTTACCATAAAGCTTTGTGGAAAATTAGAAGTGAACTTTTGTTTGCTTCAATTAGGAGACTTCGCTGGCATCATTATTGTTACCTTTCGTTTGTTGTTCAGTCATCAACCTTGTGAACTTACACCAATAAAAGTTGTGTTTGTGAAAAACTGTGAATTGTCAGTCACAACAGCTGCCAACATGTGCAGATAAGTAATTGACCTTTGTTATTTATAAATATTACTGCTGTTCCCAGCAGATGTCAATATAATTGTTTCAAGCTGTTGCCAGCAGGCTTTTTACTGGTGGTTAACTTGTTTGTTTGAGATTTCTTAAGTAGCTATTCATGACAATAGTTTTTACTCACAAAATTTATGGAAGTTCACTTTTGCAGCCAAGAGAGAGTGCAGGGGGGGGGGGGGGGGGGCATGAGAAAGAGTAGGTAGTGAAAGGTAGTACATGAAATCTTCACTCCAAAGATACCACAGTGAGATGTAAAACACTAAGAGGAAGGTAATTGAATTTTATGGTTAAAAACTAGAGAAAAAGATAAAGGGCAACAGGGAAGAGTGAAGACAAAACAGTAGAAGCAGAAAGAAAATAAAGGAAATATGGGATAAAATAAATAAGGAGTATATAAAATATAATGAAATTATGGTGATGATATGAGGGGTAAATATGTTTCAGGAGGATGTTGGAATATGCTACGATATGTTGAGAACAAATTCCCATCTCTGAAGTTCATGGAAACTAGTATAAATTTGGAGAATTGAAGTAGCCTGTGTGATGTAGTAAGCATTCAGGACACTTGGGTCCTGCTGTACTGTATGTTCATTAATTGGTCAGTGGCTGTTCCCAAGGAGAACAAGTCTTCTATGGCCATCATGCATTCAGCCAGTTTAATGGTGCTCATTCCGTATATAAAATGGTGTGTATGGACACCAGTTAACCCTTTGACATCTGTGGATGAGTTAACTTGTCATGCCCATTGCTCCCAGGTATTGAGGATGTATTTAAACACGGCCTCTGTGTTTTCCTTGTTGATGTATTTATATATCCCATTCAACTAACCCTCTCACTGCAGCAGCAGAGTTACTTACATATATCAATGAATAAAAAAGTGTCAAGTATTTATCTTGCAACATATGTGCTTCTTTGTATGCTGTCATTTGCAAAAAAAAAAAAAAAAAAAAAAACCACCACCTTCATTACAATACCTTGAAACATTTATGAAATTGATAATGATTATTACTGCATGATTCCTGATGTGCCACACGTCACTATCTGCTGGATATAAAAACCAATAACTTTAGAATGAAGTGACCGAGCGAGGTGGCACAGTGGTTAGCACACTGGACTCGTATTCGGGAGGACGACGGTTCAATCCCGCATCCGGCCATTCTGATTTAGGTTTTCCGTGATTTCCCTAGATCACTCCAGGCAAATGCCGGGATGGTTCCTTTGAAAGGGCACGGCCTACTTCCTTCCCTATCCTTCCTTAATCCGAGCTTGTGCTCCATCTCTAATGACCTCGTTGTCGACGGGACGTTAAACACCAATATCCTCCTCCTCCTCTAGAATGAAGTGAAAGAGAATTCTGAGCTCAATTTTAAATAAAAATTTGATATCTTGTGTGCATTTCATACACATCAACCTATGAGCTAAAATCAGCCATACACAAAGTTTACACAATGCGTTTTTACCTTTGCAGATTCTTTAAAATTTCACATAATGGTTCAATTAATTTGATGCAGCACAATAACTGTGGTGAACAATGAAATGAAATCCAGTCCTTTATCAGATGAAGATATCAGACTGTAAGCGTGCAAACATATTTTCGTAAAATCAAATGGTAAGTCTTTTTTAGTGGTTGGAAAACCGTCTCTGAGCACAGGGAACAGCATTGGGCAAGCAGTACAGCAACAACAAAACCATGCACGGAATGCAGAGAGCATGTCTGTAGCAGTCAAAGGGTTAATAAACAGAATGCTTGGCTTTGCAAGTTGCTCTGCCTTTGATATTGTAGAATTTATCAGTGGTAGGCTGGAGTAGGTGGTAGTGGGAGGGTGGATGGGGCAGATTTTTTAAGTGGCATTGTTTGTGGGGGTAGGAACCTTGGGGTAGGGATAATGGTTGAGGAATGTCACATGGCTTGATATGTAGTACTTCACATAGTCACATTGCTGCAGTGTGATTAGATTTTTTTTCTTTCCCGTGCAGTGTAAGCTGATGATGTATTGTATAAAAACTACTGCATATTGTAATTCTCAATCTATTGACAGACTAAAGCCCTTGTAAGAAAAGTAATGCTGACTGTATTATGAATGTTGCAAAGTGTGCGAATCATTAAATATAAAATGCTAGTCCTTCCATTCTGTTACTAATGGAATGCACCAAAATAACATTTTTGAGCTTTCCAAACTTATGTTGTATCACGCGTGCGAAAAGTAATCTGGTAGTGGTAACACCTCTTCCAACAATAAGCAAAATAAAATTACCGTACTGAGACTCTTCTGTCATTATACTATAGTGCTCAAGGTAATGGACTCATGGATTTCAGACAACTCTTCAACAGTGGTAGCTCAAATATCTGTTGTCTTCAAAACTAACTACAGTATGCCGTGATGTTTCCTTTGCCAACTGAGCCAGTGCTGTGGCCATAATAGCATCAAGATCTGTAATGTGTTGAGTTTGAAACTGAAACTCGCTCTCCTTGAAATAAGCATTGAGCTTTCCATAAACTGATAGCTAAGCTATTACTTTCACAAACAGATGTGACTGCTAAAGGTAAAGCTGACATCAGTCCAGAGATTAGTTGAAACACCACAGTGCCTTATGAGGCGTGGTCCTGTTAGAGGTGGTAAGCCATTTCTTTTCCCCGATGTTTGAATTGAATCACCCAGCTGGTTATAAAGAGACTTAAACTTTAACAAAGAATCAAAGTTTCATAAAATCAGACTTTTAACGAAATAAGAGACCTGGAATCAAATATCTGTATAACACCAGTTGTGGCTGTGCCACGGTTACGGCGGGGGTTCATGTTCAAAGCCCCCAGCAACTTAGGGAAGCCACAGAAAACTCAAATCTTGGTTTGGATTGTAAATCCTCTCCTACAAATAAAAGTTCATTGCTTTAACCAGTGCTCTGCCTAACTTTTGCCCTATCCGCATCCAATCAGAGCTTGTACTCCAACTCTTTAACAAAGTAGGACATTTAACTCAAATCAAAATAACTTCTGGTGAATACTGAAATGATTACTCTGTCAGGAAACTGACCTGTTAATTTTCCCACCCTTCTGAGGTGTTCCATCCTAAAAACCTTATTCTGGACAGGAGATAAATCTTCCAAGTGCTGCCACATTAACCTGCCAAGATATTACAGAATAACTTATGAAAAATTTGATATAAAAATTCTGTTCATGAAATTCATACAACAATAAAGTAAATATTAAATATATGAGTTGGTGAAGTCCAGATGATGAAGTATTCAATTGTACAGGTGACACAAGTTGGGACAAACTCCGCAACTACAACAACGGTGGCTGCACAGCAGCATCAGGCAGCTGCACAGCAGCCAGCGCAGGTCATCCAGCTGCAGCAGGCAGGGCAGGTCGCTGCTGCACAGCCCGCAGGCGGGATACAGATAGTCCAGCAAATTGTTGCCCCCTCTGGGGACATACAGCAAGTACCGGTAATTATTTGTATTATTTGTTTTTGTTTGGCCTTGGTATGAGTCATAGTACTAGACCATGGTGTGTGGGCTTCACTTGTTACTTTTGAGGAAATTTTTAATAGTGCTTCGTGAATTATGTTTATGATGCATTTGACATGTTCATAGTAGTAGCATATTTTGAAAAGAGTAATATGTACATGATAGAGGCAGACTTTTTATGTAAATTTACAAGGGGCATTCAATAAGTATTGCAACATGTGTGTCTTTTTTTCGCATCATATGTCAGTTTAAAAAATGCTAAATTTGTAATGGGACATCGAGGAATGTTCCCCTATAGTTTCATGAAGTTCCAATAGATGGTGGCACTATATGTAGTCTTCAAAATGGCATCTGTATCAGAGGCGTTTTCTTTTGGGAGAAAAACATAGCATCACAGATATTCATAGGTGCTTGCAGAATGTATACTGAGACCTGGCAGTGAACAAAATCACAGTAAGTTGTTGGCGGGGGGGGGGGGGGGGGGGGCGACGTCTGTCATCATTGCAACGAGGTCGTGAAAACCTGTCTGATATACTGTGTGCCAGCTGAGTGCACACACCTGTGACTCATGCAGTGTTGGAATGTGGACACTTTCATTCGTGGTGATTGAAGGATTGAGCAATGAAGAGCCATCTGTGTGGAATTGCTTGCACATTGCAAGGCTGATTGTGGCCCTTCCCCCCTCCCCCTGCCCGAACATTGTCCCAGGCAGTGAAAATGAAACATGGGTTCATCACTTCAAACTGGAAAAAAAAGTGACACCTCTCCTCCAAAGGAAAAGTTCAAAGCTGCACCCTCAGCTGATAATGTCCTGGAAACGGTCTTAAAGGACTGTAAAGGGTTTATTGTGTTTCATGTCCTCCCTCAGGGTGCAACAATCACCTCTGAAGTGTGTTCTACTACCCTCAGGAAACGGAAGAAATGATTTCTGCAAGTTCATCGCCACAAAAATGCAAATTAACTTCTCCTTCTCTGTGCCAATGCAGAGCCTCGCGTACAAAGTCTGCACATCTGAGATGAGCTCGCAAAATTTCGTTAGATTCCTCTTCCTCATCTGGCACCTTTCGATTTCCATGTGTTTGGGCTAACAAAGGATGCACTCCATAGGAAGCAGTATGTGTACTGACCTGCATAGGTTGCACACCCAAGATCTGGATGCACAGTTGTAAGACACACCACAGAAGTCTGCAGACATTAGAACCATTGGAGACCACCACTCATGGATGTGTACACACAGCCTCGACATGGAATCTCTGCTTCAAAGGTTGGTGAACAACAGGATGATTTCATCACGATCATCTAATAGGCTTTGCTCTCCAAACCTTCATCTTCAGCTCTGTTTCCTCATCTATCCCCCCTCCACTCCCCCACCCCCCCACCCCCACCCCCCTCTCCCCTGGCCCTGGCCCTCCCATTTGGGATGCAGTGGAAGATTGGGAAGCGTACGAACACTGCCTGTGGCACCATTTCCACACCTTCCATGTTACAGAAGCGAATGTATGTCGTGCACTTTTTGTGTCATGGATTTCTCATGCCATGTATCAGGTGTGATGTTGCAACAGCTGATCCCACAGCAGGAACCTTCCATGTTGTCCTTTGACAATTTATGTTTGTTGTCATCTTCCTATTATCACTGCTGCACACACATCGTGGCAGCTGGAGTTGAATTCTACCAATGCAAGAAGCAGCTGCTTCAGTATGCAAGAAGCAGCCGCATCAGTTGTATCGTGCCTGGGCCGTGAACCATCACGACTGTAGTAGCAAGTGCTGTTTGGTCATGGCCAAGTCAAAATAATTGTATGAAGGCATCATGGTTTGCGATGTTATCATCCGCACTGCCCCAGATAAGTCAGTCCAGTGATGGGCCCTCCAATTGTAGAATTCATCCCTTGAAGAGGTTTCGTCATTTGCTCAGTCGTATGAGGTCTCTCACACTGCTGGTCAGCAGCTGCATGCCTGATGCATTGTTATAGTGATACAAGATGGCCCAGCTGTGTCCAGGGAGGACAATACTGTGGTGGTGCAAGCTGTCAATCCAATGGCTTCCACACAGCACATGAACGGCATTCTAGACAGCGCTCCCTGTTGTCATCATGTGACAGCGCTCCCTGTTATCATGTGTAGACACCAGCAAAGCAGTTTCCCTGCATAATGTCCAAACAAAGATCTCAACTCTCCGCCACTGTCACTGGTAAACGGGTGCCTTTGGGGATTTGATAAACAGCAAATCCCCTTACTTGGCCAATTCATGGCTGAAGTTACCTACAAAACAGTGACTTGGCCTATTACCTTTATTGTTGTCCACTGTGCTAGTTTAGCAAACATTTTTGGGTTTGATATCTTTCTGCCCTTTGGCTTTTCCGTCACCAACTCCAGACATTTGCGATCTGCCAAAGCCCCCCCTCAATCATTGGAATCTCTGTGCTCAGAATTTCAGGATATCTTTGCAGAAAGTCTAGGGTGTGTCACAACATTCAAGTCCACTTAACCTTGAAGCAGTTGGCTTCGGGATTGTGGTTCCCGTTTCCTCTAGTGAATGGGCCACACCCCTTGTCACCGTGAAAAAACCCTCAGGTAAATTGTGACTGTGCGGTCACTGTGAATTCACAGTCTGTAGGTGACACACACCCTTTCCCACATCTGGATGAGCTTTTCACACACTTAGCAGAGGTCAATTCTTCTCCAAACGACATTTCTGACACATATCACCAATTCACCAGTTACCCATGAATGAGGAGTCCCCAAGTATATCATGGTTCGTAATATGTCTTTTGGCCCGTATCAATACCAGTTGTTGATGTTTGGGTTGATATGAGCATCCGCAATTTTTGAATGCTTTCTGGAACAAGTCACGTCCACTATTCCGCACTGTTTCAACTTTCTGGATGACATTGTCATTACTGGACTACTACAAGTTACCACTTGCACAATCTCAGGGCCTTTTGTCAAAAGCTCCAGGTCATGGGTCAGCATTGCAATCTGTAGAAGTCCAGATTTTTCCAACCATTTTGTGTGTGATCCATGCCGTCTTGCAGCAGGGCATCCGATACGTGGAGAGTCTCACCCTGGCACATTATGGATGTGCTGTGTCCCTCATTGTTGCAAGAACTGCAGACTTCCTGGGAAAAATTGGCTATTACCGCCAATTCATTCCTGGGCCATTCACCACTGCACATCATCTCTACTTGCTACCCTGTAAGGGTGCTTCCTTTCTCTGGTCTCTAGTGTGTTACTAGGCCTTCACCACACTAAACGAACACCTCAGGTCGGCACTGTGTCAAGCTGCTTTCCTTCCTACTGGGTCCCCAGTTTCTCTCCAAATACAACTACGACATTCATTTTCACCCCACTGAGTACTGTGCCCATATCGAGCCTTATCCCGGCTGCCTGTTGGCCCAACACCCAAGTTTGATTGAGAAGAGCTAGTGTATTTTCATTTGTATATCATCTCCTGCCAAGCGGTAGATGGGTTTCTGATCACTAGTGCCTGAGTCACTGAGGCAACAGTGTTCAATACCGTTCTCAAGCAAGTAGTCTGCCTTATCCAGCAGGGTTGGTCTTGTCGTCCTCTGGACCCCACTTCTGATCCGCTTCATAATTACTTTGTCTTGTACGAACATTTCCTGTCTTAGACTATGTCCTCTTGCTCTCCACAGACAACGCAGCTCCCAGGGTGGTCATTCCCAGGAGTTTGCAGCGGGAGGTCTTACAACTGTTGCATGAGGGTTACTGGAGTGTTCCTGCCCCAAAGCCTTGGCTCATAGACATAAGTACTGGCCTGGTATTGGCCAGGTGCTGGAGCGTTTGGTTGCTGTGTGTTCCCAGTGTGTTAGTCAGCAAGTGGATCCAAAGGCTTCATTCTCCCATAGCCTCCAGGAACCCAGCCCTGGGAACACATCCATGTGGATTTTGTGGGTCCATTTCTGGATGTTTTTAGCTGATTGACATTGACGCTTTCTCACATTTACCATACTTGGTGCAGTACTCCTCTCCTTGGCCACTATTGAAGTCACTATTCAGGCTCTCGCAAAACTTTCTTACGTGGAAGGTCTTCCAGTTACTCTCATTTTTGACAGTGGACCTCAGTTCCTGTCTCAGGCATTTTGTGATTTCTGTGTGCAGTCAAGCATTCCCCATGTTTGCTCACCTCCAATCTAACTTGGAAGATGAGAGCATGGTCTGACCCAAATGAGAAAAAATATCTGCTAGACTTTCCTGCCAAGGAAGGAATTAGCAGTTTTTTTTCTGACGGTCTACCGGATAACTGCTATTGGTTCCTGTGGCCCAGCCAGGCTTCTCCACAGGTGCCAGCCAAGGACACTGCTCCTCTCCCCTGTCCAGGATCTCGCCCACCATCACGTTCTGCTGTAGTAAGCTTTCCACCGGGACAGTAGTCTGGCCTCATGGTTTTGGTTGGTGCCCCCCCTGGAGACTGGCCAATCACTGTGTATCAGAACGGCTGTCGCGTCTACACCATCGAGACTAAAGATTGAGAGTTCCAGCACAATTGAAATCAGCTACTCGTCTCGGTGCCCCCCCGCCCCATGGCTGCACTGCCATATTCTCCAGTGCTATGGTCACTGGGTCCCGCCTATCTACCAGTATTCCAGCCGCCTCTTCTCCCAGTGTCAGCACCTCTACCTGATGAGCCTGCGATCTCAAAGCCACTGGCAGCAGCTCCAGTGGCCTTCCAGATGGCGGACTTGCCCTCGCCAGTTAAATATATCCTGCGTGTCCTCATCCTGCACTGGAGTCACCTTCACCTTCCACACCGCCACGGGATGTTGCCAGGGATCCTGGCTTGGACTGCCTGTCACTGGTCCTGTCATCTCATGGTCTGACCAGGGGTGGAGGGAGTCGGGGTGCTCCTCATCCGAGTCACTTTCACCCATAATCTTTCTTCAGCTACTAGGAGTTGCTCTCACCTCCAAGGACATTGACACGTCTCCAAATTGTGGCCGTCTGACCTTGCCTAGGGAATCAGCGATGCTCCACTCCTCGCCCCCTCACCCACACCCCCCACCCCCACCCCCACCCTCCACCCAAGGAAGGAGCTTTGGTATAGTGACATGGATAGATTCCGCAGGTGCTATAACCATCAGATGTCACCAGTTATGGATGCACTTGCAGCCTCCTCTCCATGCACTTGACTGGCTGGCCAACAGCTTATAGAGTCGAGCCCTGCCAGCCTTTCCCTCAGTTAGGTGTTGACATTCCGACTAGGATTATCAAACTAGTAGTGTAGCCACTCCATGGAAAGTGTCTTCCTGTAACAAATTATTTCCAGGCACAATAAAGTGTTGTATCAGTCATTGTTTGTATGTTCTTGTGGTTAGAATAGTACATGGATGACGGGGAGGTTATTGATGTAGCACAGCATTGGCTCTGGCGTTGTGTGGGCATACAGGCCCTCCCAGTAAGAAGGCATAAGGGTGTCGCATTGAATGGGGATTGTGTTGAAAAAATAAGGTTTTTTTAGCCAAAAGAATGGGGAATTATAATATGGCATATTGTAATCCTGAATAAAACCAACCTGCTTTCAGAAAAAAAGTGTTGAATTACTTCTTGAATGCCTCTTGTCTTTTTTTCCGCAATACGCTCCTTATTAAAGTGAGATCACTTTTTGTGTAATTGCTTACATAGTACATCGAATAAAAGCAGGCTTGATTGTCACTGAATCAAGATCATGCAAAAGGTTCTGTTTGAATGTTGGACTTGAGCCAACTTTTCCGGGATAATAAGAATTTTACTCATGTAATTATGACAAGTAGGCTCCCTTTATTTTCTTTACATCTCTTGCCTTTTATTGACTCTCTCAAATGTGAATTTGTTCGGTATGCTACGTTAGTATGTACCAGTAACTCCACCCCCAGTCGTTTAAAGAATCAAACTCCTATATATAAAACAGCTTCAAACATCTAATAAATATTTTCTATTAAGCATGTTAAAATATTTTTTAAAGAAGAAGAAAAACTATAGTTATGTTGGTTTTATTTGTTTGGGATCATTCCCCCATAAACTAATAGAAAGTCAAAATTGGATGAAGATAGTCTGAGTATCTGAATGGTAAAACCATTTTAAATAACCATTGTAGGCTGCAGATAGTTTATACAAGATGACCTTTATTTTTTGTCATGTATTACATTACAAGACAGTTTCAACCTTTAGCCATTTTCAAATGCAGTTCTGTCAGCGATATGTGTATGTAAAGGCTATCTAATGTTACGTGGTGCACATACACACATCACGAAACAACTGCATTTGAAAATGGGCACGGGTCAAGCTGTCCAGTAATGTAATACATGGTGAAACAAAGGTCATCTTGTATAAAGAATCTGAAAGTCAACAGTGATCATTTAAAATGGTTTTATCATGCAGAAATTATGTTGAGGGCTGCGAGTAATTTGGGCACAGTGAGTTACGCTGCCTCAAGACGTATAGGCAGTTTCTGATGAACTGCTAGACTTATTGTGATCAGTCTTTAACATAAGATTACACATCTTTTAATGAGTAGATTATGATAGCATTTTAAATTTGATCAATAATTACATGAAATAGTGAAAAACCAGATTTTTTTGCCCCAATCCAAGCCATTAGACAGGCAACCTGGAACTGGGACCAGTTGACAGTTTCAGCAATTTAGAAATATAAATTGAGACAGGCAAATTATTGTTTACTGTTTCAACATATTCACACCACTAATGCTTCAATTTGTTACTTTTGTGACAATAATATATTAGTGTGTTAGATTGTTACAAAATAAGTAAAATAAATTGTCATATGTGCTTGTTTATTGTAGTTCTAAAATTTTTGAACATTAAGAAGAATTATACCTCCAGTCTACAGCAGGTCGGTCTGCAACTGGTGCAAAGAAGCATATTTATACCAGGTGTACCGGTATGAAATGAGCGTTTTTTTGTGAAATTGAAACACTAATTTTGAATTGAAAAGTAAAAACATTTTATTCAAAGTACTGACCATTGCTTTCTATACATTTTGACCACCTTTCTGGCAATTTGTGGACACCACGCCAATATAAATGTTCGTCTTTTGAAGCAAACCAATCAGACACCCAATTTTCGACTTCTTCGTAGGAATCGAAGTGTCCCATTGATGATAACAAATGGTAGTCGGAAGGGGCCAAGTCTGGTGAATACAGCGGGTGGGGTAGCAGCTCACAGCCAAGTGTTTTGATTGTATCCTGAACCAGTTTTGCTTTGTGTGCAGGTGCATTGTTGTGTAAAAAAAATTACTTTTCCATGGCTTCTGGCTCATTCTGGTCTTTTCTCGATTAATGCATAGTTCAAATTGATCATTTGTTGTCTGTAGCAATTAGTATTCACAGTTTCTCCGGGTTTAAGAAGCTCATGATACACCACACCTTTCTGATCCCACCAAACACAGAGCATTGTCTTCTTGCCGAATCGATCTGGTTTTGCAGTCAATGTTGATGGTTGTCCCGGAGTAACCCATGATTTTTCCTGTATAGGCTTCTTAAAATAAATCCAGTTTTCATCGCCAGTAACAATTCGATGCAAAATTGATTTTCTTTCATGTCTTTGAAGCAAAATTTGACAAATGGTTTTTCGGTTTTCCATCTGTCTTTCATTCAATTCATGTGGCACCCATTTTCCACACTTTTTGATCTTTCCCATAGCTTTCAAACAGTCAGAAATTGTTTGTTGTGCAACATTTAGCATTGCTGCCATTTGCTTCTGACTCAAAGTATTATCTTCATCCAATATTGCTTGCAATTCGGCGTCTTCGAACTTTTTTGGTGATCTTCCATGTTCTTCATTTCTTACATCAAAATCATTATTTCTGAACCGTTGAAACCATCTTTTGCATGTTGCTTCTGATAGAGCATGATTACCATATGCCTTGACAAGCATTCCATGCAACTCTGCAGCACTTTTTTTCAAATGAAAACAAAAAATTAATTCTTTCCGCAAATCATCACTTTCTGGCACAAAATTCGACATTGTTAACCCAATGAAAACATATGATGTTGTTTGTTCCATGACTTGGTGTATAATAAATATCTTTGACAGATGTCATACCAACCAAACAAAAAAAAAAAATTAAGGCTCATTAACAACAAATGTTCCCTAGCGACACATTTGTATCTTAACGCTCATTTCATACCGGTACATGTGGTACTGTATATTATTTTAGAATTTATTTGTTTCCTTATCTTCATTTGTGTGTGTTCCATTTTACAGATTCAGTTAACTCCGCAACAACTACAAATGATAAGAATGCAGATGCAAGGTGGTACAAATCAGCCAATTATAATTCAGACGGCCCCACTACAGACGATACAGCAGGCAGGGCAGCCACAGATCATACAGGTTTGTTAGTGTTATTGACCAAACTTACAGTGATATAATTTGATCTTGTACATGTTTACTAAAGTGTCTTCATTAACTGTTACAGGTTGCCCCGCAGTCTGGAGGGGGGACGCCTGTTTATCTGACTCAAGCAGCTGATGCTACAAATGGGGAAAATGAGTAATTAAGGGCATTCAGAATATTTTATAATGTGAATTGTCCACAGTGAAATGAACAGACTTCAAATAAACCTATCAAGTTGCTGTGAACTTTAAAATTTGTGACCACAAATGCGTGTGAATGTTGGGGACCACCAGCTACCCTCAATAGTTATTCCTGTATGCTAGCATACTGCGAACTTGAGAAACAATATTCTCACACCCATGTTCCACTGGCTCATTCAAAGAGTTTAGTGTTATTTATATTTAACTGACGACTGTTTTCAACTTTTGACTTTTGTACAGAAGGAATGAAGTGTGTTTCATTCATTTAAAGTATGTTCTACTTAATTGTATATGCATGTGTGAGTGTGAATGTGCAATAACTGGAAATTTGTAGGTCCAGATCAATCTACATATGTAACATCCAAATGCAATAATTGTGCAGTAATTTATTTTGTGTATAGTTGTAATAAAAGTTTTCATATAACAACCATTTAGAGTTTAAGCTATGTTGTGAGGTAAAGATGCTAAGTGTAAGCTTCTAGGTTAAAAGAGATGATTGAGAAATGCAGTTACCACCCTGACTGATACATACACACACACACACACACACACACTGAAAATTTCTACATCTGAACTTATATTTTGTAAACACCCTTACTATTGTCTATGGGCAACAGCCTTGCCACAGTGGAAACACTAGTTCCTGTCAGATCACTGAAGGTGAGCCCTGTCGGGCTTGGCTAGGGCTTGCATGGGCGACCATCTGGGTCTGCCAAGCAGTGTTAATAAATGAGGTGCACTCAGCCCTCAGGGCCAATGGAGGAGATACTTTACTGAGAAGTAGCGACTCCAGTCGTGAAAACTGACAACAGCTGGGAGAGCGGTACACTGACTACACGCCCTTCTACATCCCCATTCAGTTATGCCTACTCGCAGTTGGTTGATACCACTGAGCCTTCTAAGACTTATTTGGACAGAGTTAGGAGTTATTATGGTGTATGGCAGAGAGTACATAATGTAATACTATTACAGCAGCCAGTGTGGGGAAAAAAAGATATAAAAAATTCTTTTCTAATAGTGTGTTAGAAGAACCATAGTTTAATTTATCAAACAATGGAAAATCCAGGATGGAGTTAAGATAATATTATGAAAAGATAGATAGCTACTCACCATATAGAGGCAATGTAGAGTCACAGGCACTACAAAAAGATGTGCTAAACATGTGACCTTACAGCTAACAAGCCTTCTTCTAAACTAGACGACACACACAAATTTATGCAAGCACAACTCACACACACATGACCACTGAGGCCAGACTGGGAGCAGTTGCATCTGACAGGAGAAGCAATTTGGATGCTGGGGGTAAGGAGGAGGCTAGGGCAGGGAGGTGGAAGGATAGGGTAGGGATATGGGGCACGGACAGTAAAGTACTGCTTGTGGGTGCAAGGAAGGATGTGATGGGGACAGGGCAGAGCAGCTAGGAGCACTAGGGAGATTGGTTGGGGGGGGGGGGCTGAGGGCAGGCCTCAGCATATCCTTATATGATGAGTAGTAATATATCCTTTTCATAATACTGTCTTAAGTTTCATTTATCTTATTTTACTCTCTGATTAATCTTGATATGATCACAAAGATAAGGTAGGGCTCATGCAGAAACACACAGACAGATCTTTTCCCCTCACTCTGAGAGTGGAACAGGAGAAGAATGGCTAACAGTGGTACAAGATACCATACACCATATGATGGCTTGTAGAGTGTGGTATGTATGTAGATTTAGAAGGAAATAATATGTTGATCTACTCGTGTGATAAAGTGCATTTTCAGAATTTTAACAATAAGCATCATGTGATGCACAGTGCCTCTCTTCTAATATGTCACTGGAACTGCATAATCATCTCCATGAGAATGTTGTGCTAGTAAAGTGTTTTCCTTGAAAATAACTTGCATTCCATGTGTAGATGACAATCTCTATGTAACTTTGTGATTTTATTTATTATCTTTTTTTTGCATATAGTCACCAACTGGTGACTTTTGCAAACACCATAGCATTTTTATACAATTTTTGTACAAACAGTAGGAATTTGCAATTCACATGTTCGAGAAGCCATTTACAGGTGATGCACTTGGCAATATATGATACAGTACTTCATAATGCAATATACAGTTGTTACATAGTATAGGTATTTGAATTTACAGCATGTTGTTATAAATTACAATCACCTCAGAATAGTACATCGTACTGATAGAAGAGTTAGGCCTCCATTTAGGAATAGCTACATTTTAATATTAGTATTCATTCAGTGAGTACAAACATTTGAGAGTTAAGAATGATTTTAATTCCCTTTTGAATACTTTACCTCTGTGGCATCTTATAGCACTTAGCAGTTTGTTAAACCACATCTGGCCATTAATCCAAGGACTATGATCTGTTGTCTGTAGTTTAGTTCTGTTTCTGAAGAAGCAGTCTTTTTGTCTTGTGTTATGGGTATGCACATCTGAGCACTTAGTTTCATTATTTTTATGGTCCACAAAGAATTTTATTAATTTTTTACAGGTACAAGGAATATACTGTTAGATATTTATATTGTACAAAGGTTTCCCTACATGAATCTCTGTATCCTAGTCGATGCATGGTCCTGATTGCTCTTTTCTGCAGTGTTAGGATTCTGTTCATGTGCCTAATTTTGATAGTTTGCTAATTAAGTGCAGTGAACTGCTGATTTTCTTGCATACAAAATTGATATGGTCTACCCATCTAAGATTTTCTTCTAGGTATATCCCCAAAAATTTACATTTGTCAGTGTCTACTTTTTTGATGCCACTTATATTATCAATACAGGTTTGGTATGAATTACCAGTTTTAAATGGTAATAGCTGGGATTTGCTAATATTGACTTCTAGACCTTGATCATGGAAGTAAGTAGTTATTTGACTTTAGCCATCAGTTGCAGCCAATGTCAAGTCATTAGTTTGTTTGCAAAAGAACAAAAGTTAAGTATCATCTGCATAACTTATTAATTGTTAGTACAGAGGTGCCTCTAAATCATTAATGTAGACCAGGAAAAGGAAAGGGCCACATTGTTTTACTGTTTCATTGCTGGATTCGAAATGTATGATCTGATCATTAATTTCGTAACTCAGCTTTGTACACTGCTTATGATTGGTTAGATAAGTGATCAGTAGTTGTATGGATGTGGCATTTATATTGGAAGTTTCCAGTTTGCTTAGTAGTAGCTCATGGTTCACTTTGTCAAAGTCTTTAGTAAGGTCTAGAAATATTCCTGCTGTCTGCATTCCCTCATCCAGAGCATCATACACTTTGTGGAGAAATTCGGTAATTGCCGTAATGGTACTGTGATGCTTTCTGAAGCCATGCTGTGTTTCTGCTAGTAAATTATTCTTTGTGAAATAATCAATAAGTTGTGTCAATGAAACAATTTCAAATATTATACCGAAAATTGGCATTAGTGATATGTGCATGAAGTTTGATAGCTCTTCTTCCGATCCTTTTTTATGCACAGGTTTAACTGTACTTTTCTTAAATATATTTGGAAATGTGTGCTCCGTGATACTACTGTTGATCATCATATGGGTAATTATTCCAACTAATTCCTTATTGCAGTTTTGATTATAACACTACTCAGTCCATCCCAGCCAGATGAGGTCTTATTCTTTAATTTATTTTTCCTATTTCTTCCAAACTCACTTCTTTAAATTCAAAAGCAGTTTCCAGCCTAGGGTAAGGCTTTACTATCAGAGTCAGACCTGTGTTATTAACTGGATTCACAGCTGAAGATATAAAATATTCATTAAATATATTGCAGATTTTATCTGGATCATTAATAAGGTTTCCTTCATGTTGGATTCTGTCTATTTGAGCATCCAACTTAGGGGTGGCTTTGCTATATCTATTTATTATATTCCATGAAGTCTTCCCTATATTTGTTGACTGATCTGTTTTCTTAAATTTGAGAGCTGTTCCTGAAATTAGTTTTTAGCTTGATTGTAGTTATCCTTAAATATCTGCAATTTAGTTGACTTATATAGCGCACATAGATCCTCGATATTTTGCCCGAGTTTAATCATGTAAGCTGGAAGAGTCAGTCCGGTCTTTTTTACATTTAGGTTGTGAGTTACTACTTTCTTAATTTCTTTCACTGGGCAGCAAAAATCAAGATATTGTAAAATAATATCATAAAATTTGGCCCATTTTTATTTGGACCCTTTTTGCTGAAGAACTAGTTGACATTCCTCAGATGCTAGTTTACTTTTAAGAGCATTAATGTTTTTCTCTATAAGCATTCTTTTATGTTCTAAAATCTGAGTCCTTTCTTGGCTACAAAACATAAACAGAATAAGGCTAATGATTCTAAGACCCTCCCAGCTGAATGCTTCCCATGGTGTTGTATGCACTAGGCTGCTCGATGTTGTGACTGAGGCAAAACTCCAAATGTACCTCTCTGATCAGGATGTCACTCCAGTCTATCAGCTGCTGAAAAAAGTTTGTCTCCTTAGCGCCCACACACTCTCTCTTTCTCACTTTTGATAGAGTGGTTCTTCCGTCCAAGATCAAAGCAGGTTATGTTATCACAGTCGCACCATATATTCCGAACCCTATGTGCTGCTACCAGTGTCATCATTGCAACCCCACTCGAGAGTCCTGTTGACACCCAGCCAAATATGTAACCTGTGGTAGGGATGCTCACAAGGGCGATTGTCCGCCTCCTTCTCCCTGCTGCATCAACTGCAATGGCGACACGCTGCCTGCTCCCAGATTGTCCCGTATACCTGAATGAACGGGCTGTCTAGGAGATCAGGGTGAAGGAAAAAGTGCCGCACCTGGTCACTCGCAAGTTGGTGGCTTTTGGAAAGTGTGCATTCTACAATATGGTGCCTACAGTACTGTTCTTGCTACATCTCGCTCCACAAATGACATGGCCATGTAGACATGCGACCTCAAATTTAGGATCATAGTTACAGGCAAACTGTCTCCTTCGCTGACTCAAAGATCCTCGTCGACGGTGTCACCATGTGATACCCTCACCCGGCCGCCGGCCGACCCCGTGTCGCCGGTGCACACCACCAACTGTATTTTTGCCCTGGACTCCGCAGGCCAACAGAAGAAGAATGCTGACGCTGCTATGGACCTCATGGAGCAGGATCCTCCTACCTCTGTGCCCTGTAACAGCAAGTCTTCAACCACCTGCCCCTCATTCTCGGTTATACATCTGGGGCAGATTTGCAGCTTCATATCAAATCCCATTTTGCTCAGTCATGGGCTGACTTTTGGGAGGTCACTCCCCTTTTTAATAACCTTCATGCAATCAGGGAGACTTCCATCACAAGGCATTCTTCCCTCTCCCAGCAGGAGTCTTATCATCCTCTGCCATCTTTGTACCGGTCATACGAAGTTGACCCAAAGTTTTTTACTCCACATTGAGCCATGCCCCTCGTAGTAGCTGCGGATGTCCCCTCAGAGTGACCCATATTTTGCTAGACTGCCCCTGCCTTTTGGCCCTTCACTCTAAATAGACCCTCACATCTTCCTTGTCCCAGGTGTTAGTAGACAACCCTCACATGGTTAGGTCGTCCTCAGTTTTCTTCAAAAAAGTAATTTGTCCTCTGAGCTTTAATTCCTTGAATTTCCCTCAGGAATTGGAGTCCCTCAGTTAGCATTGGCCTTGCCTCCACAGAGGCTGGATTCTTCCTCCACTTCTTTCCCTATTTTTTTTTTTTTTTTTTTTTTTTTTTTTGCACAATTTTATTTACCCTTTTCTTGTGTCTTCTTTCCCTGGATGTTGTTCCCATTGTGTTGTGATAATTGTTGGGTGTGGGGATCAGGAAGGGTCAGTGACAGTGCTGGTGCACAACACACATAGCATTTCTGGGTACTCCTACTCTCGCAGTTTTTTCCTACCCCTCACCTGTTTGTTCTTCTTCCTGCTGCCCCAACATTCCATTTACCTATTTGTTTGCCCATTTTCCCTTTCCCTTACATGAAAGTGCTATTTGTGTTGTTCCACTCTTGGTTTCTGCCATCTTGGATCATGAGACCGATGAGCTCATTGTTTGGGTTTCTACCCCTGTTCAACCAACCAACCAACCAACCATCCATTCAACCAAGAAGTCCTCAATCCAATTTCATTAAATACCCCATATGGTCATACTTACATAATTAAATGTAGGTGTGATACTCAAAAGCTTTTCAGAAGTAATGAAATTCTACATCCACCTAATTTCTTTGCTCCATGGCTTTCATGTCGTCATGTGTGAAAAGCAAAAGCTGATTTTCTCATGTCCAATGTTTTCTAAATACACCATAGCTGACACAAAGAAGATCATTCTGTTGGAGATACCTTATTATGTCAGATGAGTGTCAGTGATAGTGGCACCCCTCTTGTTGATGAACATGAAATTTGCTTACTTTCAAACACAGGGCACAGTTTATTTGTTTGAGGGAACTACTGTATGGTTTAGAGAGAGGGTAACTCAGCAGGAAGTTCCGTACAAAATGTGACAGGACACTGTGGTTTCTTTTACAGGACACTGTGGTTTCTTTTAATTTTAGTGATTTCAGCTTTTTCTCAGTAGCACTGGGACTAATATGTTCAGTGCTCATCTTTGCAGGGGCGTGAGAATTAAACTGGGGCAGTACTACTAGATCTTCCATTTGAAAGAGACATTTTTGAAAACAGAATTCATTATTTCTACTTATTCTTTGTTACCCTCAGTTTTGTTTCTTATACCATTCGTAGCATCCTAGATACTAACTTTTATGGGAGTAACAGCTGTAACATATGACCAAAATTTAATTGGATTTGGACAGTTGTCATTTCATAAAATTCTGCTGTGATAGTTGTTGAAGGCTTTGCACATTTTCCTTTGACAGCCAAACATGTTTAATTTAGCATCTGTCTATAGTTCTACGTTTTGTTTTACAGTTATTGCGGAATAGCCACTGCTTCTCCAGAAGTTTCTTTACATCAATTTATACCATGGAGGATCCCGACTGCCGCAAACTTGCTTTGCTGGATTCAAATCTATAGGTCCTAAATCAACTATTCTTCTAAATTTGAACCACAATTCTGTTCTTTGTTTGTGGATGATTTCTCTTTGTTTTGCTCTTCTTCAAGCCTTGCAACGACAAGGTGTCAGTTGCAACTTACTCGTAGACGTTTGGATGACCGGACGCAGAAGAGTGGTTTTAAGTTTTCCACCAAGAAGTCCATGTGTGTTCTTGTTCATCGTTCTCATTTGATTTTAACCTTTCCTGAGGATGAGAGACACTGTCCTTACTTTTAAAGACACGGTGAGATTTCTGGGGCTCATTTTTGACTCAAAGCTTACGTGGTTACCTCATCTTAAAAGACCTGAAATGACGGTCACTTAAGGCTTTAAGTATTTTAAAATGTCTTAGCCACAGGACATGGGAAGCAGACAGGACTTGTCTGCTCCAGTTTTACAGGGCGTTTGTGCGATCTCGGCTCGATTATGGGTGCACGGTGTATGGGTCTGCGAGGCCTTCTTACTTAAAGATGTTGGATGTTGTGCACCATGAAGGGCTTCGGTTGGCCACTGGGGCATTCAGAACTAGCTCCATACCAAGCCTCTGTGCAGAAGCTGGTGAACCGCCACTTCATATGCGGCGGCGGCTACTTACGGTGCGCCAGGTGTATAAAACTTGGTCCACACCTGCATACCATACCGTTGCTCAGCTTCCTCTGGCACGGCTGTTTCATAACCGGCAACGAGCGACGCGGCCCTATGGGATTCGCGCACAGGATAGCCTCTCTGCAATGGATATGGCTGATCTTCATGTTTTCCGTCACGGTTGGAGCAGATTTCCACCTTGGCTCCTTCAGAGACCCAGACTTATTTTAGATTTGACTAATTTTAAGAAAGAAAGTGCACCAGATTGTACGTTCCAATCTCTGTTTTTTAACATTTTAGATGTGCATCACAGTTTTACCGTCGTTTACACTGATGGCTCCAAACAAGAGAATTTCCTTGGCTGTTCTGTAGTGTTCCTGATCATGTTACCCGGATTCGCCTCCCTGATGAATATACCGTTTTCGCAGCGGAGCTCCACACGATCTGGAAGGCACTGGAGCAGATGAATTGTGTTCGAGGCAATCTATTTCTCCTCTGCTCCGATTCACTTAGTGCCTTGCAATCCTTGCAGAATCTGTACCCAACTGAGGAGATGGTCCAGCTGATATATGACCAACTTTACTTGCTCCAATGGCGGGGTAAGAAGGCGTCCTTCTGCTGGATGCCTGGTCGTGTAGGAATATGGGGCAATGAACAGGTCGATCGGGCTGCCAAGGGGGCCTGCAGAGAGCAGGATGTGGTCCAGTGTCCTATTCCCTTGCAGTGTGTCATTTCTGCACTCCACAAGAAGTTGTGGGAGGAAGAATGGCTGGCGGTGATGGCCAATAAATTGCGGTTGGTGAAGTCAAAAACTCAGCCATGGCGTTCCTCTTGCTGGTTGCTCAGGCAGGAGGAAGAGACCCTCACGCATCTTCGGATTGGCCGCTTTCCTCTCACACATAGCTTTCAATTACGGCGGGAGGATCCCCCATTTTGTGATGTGCACATCTCTTTCCAGCACATTTTAACAGACTGTGTTTAATACCGTGATGCAAGGGCAGGAGCACAAGTTGATGGGGATCTGCCCTGTATTTTACCTAATGATGAGACGTGTGTCAAGGGTTTTAAAGTTTTGTGATGTGTCTGGACTCTGGCCTAAACTTTTAGGCTGGAGGTTTTAGTGTATTGCAAAGCGGCTGGCTCCTCTCTTTTTTCCTTGCGGTCAGCCAGCCACTACCATCTGCTATATTGTTTTAGCTCCCTTTACCACTTTCCTCTTCGTTGTCCATGTTTTACTGCTGATGGCATGCTTCGTCCCACGTTTCGGTGTGGGTAGGCACATATTTTTCCAACCTTGTTACCTGTGTTTTACGTACTGTTTTAAGTTACTGTTCTGGGTATTTTCTTGACACCTGTCTCAATCTGTTACTGAGCGGGCGCTGAAGACCTTGTCGTCATGCGCCCATACAACCCTCTCCATCATCAACGTGCCCCTGCTCGGTGCTAAATATTTCAAGTACCTCCTTGACATAAGATGCTACTGCCGCTTTATCTGGTCTACTGAACATGTACGCTGACACTGGTACACCTGCCTAGTATCATGTAGGGCCCCCGTAAGCATGCAGAAGTGCCACAACACAACACGACATTGCATGGTCTGGACTAATGTCTGAAGTAGTGTTGGAGGGAACTGACACGACGAATCCTGCATGGCTGTCCATAAATCTGTAAGAGTACAATTGGGTGGAGATCTCTTCTAAACAGCACGTTGCAAGGCATCCCAGGTATGCTCAATAATGTTAATGTTAGGAGAGTTTAGTGGTCAGCGGGAGTGTTTAAACTGAGAAGAGTGTTCCTGGAGCCACTCCATGGCAATTCTGGGTGCGTGGCATGTCACATTGTCCTACTGGAATTGCCCAAGTCTGTCGGAATGCACAATGGGCATGAATGGATGCAGGTGATCAGACAGGATGCTTAAGTACGTATCGCATTTCAGAGTCATTTCTAGACATACCAGGGGTCCCGTATCACTCCAGCTGCACATGCCCCACAACATTACTGAGCTTCCACCAGCTTGAACACTCCCCTGCTGACATGCAGATTCCATGGATTTATGAGATTGTCTCCATATCTGTACATGTCCTTCCGCACGATACAATTTGAAATGAGACTCGTCCAACCAGGCAACATGTTTCCAGTCATCAACAGTCCAATGTCGGTGCTCATGGGCCCAGGCGAGGCATAAAGCTTTGTGTCATGCAATCATCAAGGGTAAACGAGTGGGCCTTCGGCTCTGAAAGTCCATATCAATGATGTTTTGTTGAATGGTTCGCATGCTGACACTTGCTGATGGCCCAGCAATTTGTGGAAGAGTTGCAATTCTGTCACATTGAATGATTCTCTTGAATCATTGTTGGTCCCATTCTTGCAGGATCTTTCTCTGGCAACACCAATGTCTGAGATTTGATATTTACCGGATTCCTGATATTCACGGTAGGCTTGTGAAATGGTTGTAGGGGAAACTCCCCACTTCACTGCTTTCTTGGAGATGCTTTGTCCCATTGCTCATGTGCGAACACCAAGTTCAGACTCACTTAAATCTTGGTAACCTGCCACTGCAGCAGCAGTAACCAACTGCGCCAAACACTTGTTGTCGTATGTAGGTGTTGCCGACCACAGCACCATATTCTGCCTGTTACATATCTCTGTATTTGAATATGCATGCCTATACCAGTTTCTTTGGCGCTTCAGTGTAATTTTTCTATTTATTTTAGTTTCCTTTAATACTTTCGTAACCATTGTTACTTCAACTGCCTCATGGTAACTGATCACAACTTCAGTGTGGACATCTTCAAGATCAGATCTGTTTGTTACCATTAAATCTAATATTTTAATATAATGAGTGAAAAATTCTTTTCTGGCGCGGGTACTTAGTATTGTCTCGCATGATGTCTTTCATGCTTACCCCTCCCAAAACTGTTATATTCTAATTCATTTTTGGGTGATTACAGTCTGCTCCAATGATGACAGTATGACTGAGAAATTTTTACATTGGTATGTGGTGAGTTTTTCTCCATAGCTTTTGCTTACATCTGGGGATGGAGTCTGGTACTTTATAGATGGACCCAATTATATGTTTTCACCAACCCCGGATACTAAACATTCTCACATGCAGCTGTCTTGGTGGATTTGAGTTTCTTGTTTGCAGTGACCAATACACCATCTCAGTGCCACAATTGCCTTTCGATATACACTTAAATTTACCCAAAAATTCTCAATACTGTCGATTTCAGGTTTCAGTTAGCTTTCTGTACCTAGTATCATGTGAGCTCCAGTGCTGTTTAGGAATGCTTCAATCTTTGGGGCTGTGACTGCTTTGTCAGCTGATCACTAGGATTTCAAAAGTATTATCTGTAGAGGGAATTTCTCTGGGGTCTCCTACAACTATAAATATCTGACATAATAATAATAATAATAGCCACCTGCCGTGACAGCAGCCTCAGATGTGTAGTGTAGTAGTGCCCCTTTTACAGGAACCCTACAATTGACAGCCCGAAGGTACAAGTCTAGAAAGTCACAGCCTAGTGTGCCGTGGAACTATTGAAGAGTTAGGTTCACATCGTTCATTTGAACCAAACTACAGGGCTATGGGTAATTCTGGGGACAGTGCTACAGATTGTGAGATTGGATGAAATACTTCCCTGTCAGTAACTGGAATGATCCAAGTATGGCCTCAGAGCCAAAACAACTGGCATTGTTTTGCACCCAACTCTCTCAATGGATGGCACAGCAACCTCTTCAACATGTTAAATAAGGCTCACAGGCACAAACACTAGTTGCATCCCTCGCAGCCACTTCCCCAAGGGGCACCATTATTCACCATATGTCCAAATTACCAGTGATTAACAGAGCCCTACCCACCTGCATGTGCTTCCCCTTGACGCAGGCCATAGCAGGCTTCCCAACAAGTGAACTGTCTCAAGTTTCAGTTCAGTGGGAGACAGTACTTCAAACTTGTCAGTACAAAGAATGGTTATAGTACCCTAAGTACCTCCTGTGTAAAGGTTGTATTGCGGCCAAAATAAAAATGGTTAGTGATGTTGTGCAATAAAGTGTCAAGGTTCCAAACAGATGCTTTAGTTGCTGTGGGGTTGCAAACCAAGGCGGGGAAAAGGTGAGTGACCCTGGCAACAAGTAAGACGTCTTGTCACTGGTGGAAAGAAAGAGAGGGACTTTCAAAAAGTGTTTTTCTAAAGTAATTAAAAATTATATTTGATACTGGCAACAAGGGGAGAAGTAGAGACTAATCTAAAATTGTAAATAAGAAATATAAATCTTTTTCTGTACCATGCAAAGACAAAACATATTAAAGAAACAGGAGGCTGGAAACTCTAACAAAGGGGAGTGTCCCTTGGTGAGGAGAAGGCTTGGAGGAAGCAACATTTCAGTTGTTGCTAATGGCAGGACTGCTGGGGAGGTACAGATGGATTGTTGCCAGTGAGAGTTGCATATTACCGGATGAGCAACGAGGGCTGGCAGTGGAGACTTCAGAGTGTTGCCACCATTCATCTCAGCCTCTGGCAATATGGTCCAGTGCACCACCATCAACCACAACCATCAGAAAAAACAGCAGCTACGAGACTGGGAGACTCTGGCCAGAAACATGAGAGAAATTGGCATGCAGCATACTGGCTTTACAGGTTACACCCCATCCCTAAAGCAGTCAGCAATTTATTGCAACATAACTTCCTGAGATTGGGAAAAGGGCGGTAACTTAAGACACGTGCTGGGACATCACCTAATAGTCGTCATTAATGATGTAACGCATTGGTTCAGATCTGTTGTGTCAATTATTGTGGAATATAATGTTCAGAATTGGTTTCTTGAACTAATGACGTTTCTTTCATCAAAGCCTTAAACATTCATGACCCTGAATACTTTTCTGTGCAACTTTGCTTGATACACAGGATAGGAGCAGGTAGGGGACAGCCTGACATTGCTACATCCTCATGATTTACTTTACCTGTAACTGTAGTGAAGTTCTTTCACTTTAGTGCAACCATTTCTGGTGTTGCTGGAACCGTCCTTAAGTTAATTAGTTTCTTGTGAGCATAAGTAGTAGCATAAAATGCAGTAGAAGCTACGAGCAGTGTATAAGTCAGGCTTGAGTTGTTCTCTGGAGTCAGGATTGTTATTCCAGCATTGCTATTCTGCCACTGGTGTACAGCTTTGTTTTTTATTCAATTGTGATTTTCTTGAAGATTGAAATTCTCACCAAACTGTCCACGCTGGGTGATCATAAAAGCTTGTACACTCAGTGTTGCTATTGATGTTTTCATTGGAATAGAAAATAAATCAACAAAAAGATTTTATAATTTGACTAACTTTTCTTGGGCAATGCCTCATAGTACTGCTTGGAACGCACCACAGAATTCATAAGTTTTTGTGATGCTTGTCACTGAGCTTGTAACTGTTGCCTATCTACGCAAGCTGATACTGAGTGGTACTGCAGTAGCTAATACACAATACTCTCCTTATTGTTTGACAATGAGCTTTGGTCGTAATTTCATATCACTTTCATATCTACAAGTAAGTACCACATGTTGAATATGAGCATCACTTTAATGCACTTTCATGAAATCTTGTTACTTCCATGACCACGGCAAGTGGTCAGAATGTAGTATGAGCTGCAAAAGTTGTCAGAACTGTCAAGAGATGTTTCCCACTCAACATTCCTAGCCCCACAGCCACAATAGTGCTTACCCTTCATTTGCCGCCCTAGGCTCTGACACAACACAAGGGAAGTTGGACAAGCCATAGCCTCATAACTATCACAACCAATTTTACAATACATATTGACAACAGATTGTAATGATGACTGAACACAGCTATCCCCAAATTAAACAGTAAATCCCCACATCCAGTGTTTGGCACATTTGTCAGTGACAAGTAATTATAATTTTTCTAAGGATTAAATATATTTAAATATGGATGGAGCGACTTTCTAAAATCCCTTTGGTATAAAGAATAATGTTTATTCCATTGATAAAAGTCTTACAGGAATTTATACTTTGACCTTACCGTTTTCATAACAACGGCATTGGCAACAATACTGATGACTGTTCTTTTTGCACTTGGCTCCACTGTCAGCTTCCTGGTGTTTTACATGTGGTGTGTTTCAGATTTAAGTGTTGCGCTTGTTTTCATTTATTTGATTAACATTAGAAGTGAAGGCAGTATGCAAGTTTTCAAGTAAATTGGTTTCCTTTCTTGCATTGGTATCACAGGTAGCTGTGAATCTAACAGGCAATTCTCTTTTATTGTATTTAATCAGAGAAGGTTACAAAATCTTAAAAATAATTTTGTGCTACTACTTTGACTATTATTATTTAAAGCTTTCCTTATTTGTGTAAACATATTCATTTACAAGGTAATGTCAGGCTACGCACATAAATCTGATGCACAGAAATGATCAGAAAACTGTAAGTGTGATGAAAAAATTGTGAAAGAGCTAGAGAAAATAACAAAACAATGTGCAGCCACATTTTGCCAGAAGATAATCCAGTGTCAGCAGACACAGAAACTACCTCTGTACAAAAACGTAAACTAACTGCATATGATGTAGTAATTTTGCCACTTGATGATGGAGAGGTAAGCAAACAAATGTCTGAGTCGGTTGGATGTAGTGACTGTGACTGGAATCCAATTGATCCTGGGCAGTGGTGATATCCATTTAAAAATAGTGACAGAGATGCAGTTGTTAGAAATGGCTTCTCAAATATTGACCTTCTAACAGTTCAACAGCTTGTACACAAGACTGATTTGATTTGTTTTTTTATTGGTCCAGTTTTATCATACAGCACAAATTGTACAATTGATATTGGACAGGCCAAAGATAAGTTACAATAATACATCGCATTAGCAAAATAAGTACCTATTACAATTAATTTTGTTACATATTCAGAAATTCTCTGACAGAATAGAAACAGTGCTTTATTAGAAATGCCACACATGTTGTTGTACTGTAAGAGGTGCATATTTATTTATGAAACTTAAAAGCCTGTCATAGAAGAGTTTTTCTAGAATTTTTGAGAAGGAACTTAACTGTGACACAGGTTGGTAGTTTGATATTTTTTCAGAAGCAGTGGTGAAGCTTTTGCTGTTTTAAAAATATCTGGAAATACACCAGTTTTTAAAGGGAGGTTGAAAATTTTTGCCAAGGGGTTTGCTATGTAGTGAGCACAGGCTTTTAATGTGAAATCAGGTACTTCATCAAGACCACTTGACATTTTATTGCTTAATGATTTAATTTTACTTATAATTTCATTACTGTTTTTACTACTTTTGGAAATGCTACATTAAAATAACAAAGAAAGCTGCTCTGAAAACTCATGTACATGCGATCAACATTGTTCTGAGTGGCGATGCTTTCCCAGTTTTCTTTTGCCGATAAGAGATTAAAAATTCTAATGTATGTTCAGAAAAGGTTCTTTTTTCAACTACTTTTTCGGAACTGCTACTACTTGTTGGCATTTCTATATGCAGTAGCTGTGCCTCATGATCACTATAACCCATGCTCAGTACTCTGTTTGTGAATCTGTAATTTGTTTCTGAGATGAATATTTGGTCAATAATGGAATTTGTGCATTCTGTTAATCTTGTTGGGCAGTGTATTGTGGGGATATATTGAATGTGTTGGTCATATTTATGAAAGCATCTCGGGTTCTGCTGTCTTTTGAAAAATCAATATTGAAATCCCCACAAAGCACTATCTTCATATTTAGTGTACTGATGCTGTTCAGCAGAACCTCTAGCTTATTCATGAAGACTGGCAGGTTTTCACTTGGTGCTCTATACATGTTAATAACTATGAAATTAAGCTCTGGTAGTTTAGTAATGGAAAAATGGTTCAAATGGCTCTGAGCACTATGCGACTTAACTTCTGAGGTCATCAGTCGCCTAGAACTTAGAACTAATTAAACCTAACTAACCTAAGGACATCACACACATCCATGCCCGAGGCAGGATTCGAACCTGCGACTGTAGCAGTTGCTCGGGTCCAGACTGTAGCGCCTAGAACCGCACGGCCACTCTGACCGGCAGTAATGGAAAGTTCAAAGTCTTTTTCAATTGAGTCAGTTTAACCTTTGCTGACATCACAGAACTTTATTTGGTCTTTCACAAAGACAGCAGAACCACCATGTTCGGAAAACTCTCGGCTGAAATGACTTGCTAATCTATATTCTGAGACTGAGGTTAATTTTTTGTAGCCAATGTTCAGTAATGCAAATTATGTCTACATTTAGTGCATACTGGAGTAGTGCTTCCAACATGGAAATTTTGTTTGTGAGTGACTGAACATTATGGTGTAGTATAGCAAAATCTGGGTATTTAGTAACTTTAGTTGAAACAGTTTCTGATTCTTTATCTAATGGCATTTCTAATACAGCACTTACCCTAAAAAATGTTCGGTATCTTTCTGGTGTGTGGCTTCCGTTTGCTGGTGGCAATCAGCAGGTGAGTTAACTTCTGGAGCTTGCATAAGTTTCACTTCATCCACATCTGTCCTCTTCAGTTTAAACCATTTCGTAATTTTCGTTTGGCTGACGACTTGATTGTTTGTTTCTCGCCTAATTGGTTTAAACCACTTGGTAATTTGCATTTGTCCGATGGCACAGCTTGTAACTTGGCTAAAGCACTTCTTAATCTCAGTTTGTTCGTCACATATACTTTTTTCTTTGCTCTTCTTCAAAATGCGAGTACATATTTTTTTTGCTAGTAATTTCTTTCCTGGTGTATTTAAATGAAGTCCATGGACTGTATGGAACCTTCGCTCCAATCTGTTTGTATCGACATTCTTAAAGTTACTGCATATTTCAGTGATACAACCGTCTGCAAAATTAATTTCGCAGTTCACACACAACCAGGGTGGTAAATCATGACGATGTGGGATGTTCACAATGAGTACATTTGTGTGGGTTAAATTATTTGAACATTTCCTCATTTCTGTAGTAACTTTGTATGTCTCGTTTCTATAGACGTCGTTTGATCCTCCAATTAAAACAGCAAAATCGTCTTTATTCAAACTAGCTATATCAGTTGATGTTGGTAGGTCCGTTATTTCACTCAGTGGAGCCCCTGGCTTTATGAAACAAGAAGCCTTGAAACTACATGTTCTCATCAACATTGCATTAGTGTGGACTGGCAGCCAGAAAAAAAGCTCTTCTGTTGGTCATTCTAATCATTTCAAAATGATCCAAAAAAGCCTTTTACATTTAAGTTAGCTAAACTAGATGACAGATTTGGCTACACAAAAACAACTTGGAAAGAGCTATACTCCATTCTTCATGATCACAAGAATATTTCATTGCATAAAAATAATTATTTAGCATGGAGATGTGAACAATGCCTAGTAGAGAGCAGTGTGCATTCCCTGATCCAAAAACTATTGCTGGAAGAAATGCTTTTTACAACAGTCACTAAAAAGAATTTTGGATATTACTATCTTTTTAGTCTCACAAAATTTAAATTTGTCTTTTAGGAGATGTAGCCATAAGTTAGGAAAGCCATAAATGAATTGAGTTGTTGGCTAAATAAGACCAATTTTTGAGAGAATATAAAGTTTATTTTAAAAGCTCTCAAGAGAAACATTTATCTTGGACAGCACGACATGAGCATTTATCTTATATATTAAAGAATATCTTAGAAGAAAGGCAGGAAACACTTCTTTTCTTTTCATTTATTTATGGTGCTACACCAGATGTGTCTAAGACTGAATAGAATAGTCTGACTTTAAGGTATGTATTTTTAACAAAGAGGAAAATTTCATGAGAGGTTTTTGGGATATTTTGATTTACAGAAAAAGACAGGTGATGCAATTAGTAATGCTATCATAGATGTATTTAACAAGCATGAAACTAATTTAAAGCACCATAATGGTCAGTGCTTTGATAATGGATCAGATATGGCTGGTAAAATAAAAGATGTGCAAGAAAAAATTAGAGGCATTTATCCACAGGCAGCATTTTCTCTTTGTGCAGCTCATACTCTGAGCTTAGTAGGATTACATCAAGAAGTAATGTAGTAGGTACATTCTTCAGCTATCTAAACCAGCTCTACAATTTCTTCAGTACATGCCACAGAGGTGGGAAGGGTTATTAAAACACAATGTTCGTTAATTTCATCATGACCTGTTTGGAACAAGGTGGAGCACAAGAATTGTATCAGTGAAGCCCATAGCAGAAAAATTACCAGAAATAACAACTTTAAAATACGCAGAAAGTCAATGCAGTTTTTCTCATGATGGGGTAGCAGAAGTGAACGACATAATCAATTATTTCACCAAGTTTGAAACATCGATTCTCTTGAACGTTTGGAGGGACTTTTGAGACAATATAAATGTAACAAGTTTTATTCTGCAGTCAAAAGATATTTCCTCTGATACTGAAATGAAAAATATTAAAGCTATTACAGTTAATGCAGATAAGGGTGTAAGAGATCTACAGCCCAAGTTCTTAAGCAGAGCTAAAAACTGTGCCACTGTGTACTAAATTAATGAATGAATGATCACTCCAGTTGCTTAATATTTTCTTTACTTTGGTCCACAACTCGTTTTGGCTTTCATGTTTGACATTTTCTAGTAGATCTGAAAGTTTTGTTGTGCGAAGCAATATCAAGTGACAAATGTTGACTCACCACAACATCAGTCATTTATGTAGATGCCACTGTCAGCTTAGGAGACCAATCCATGAATATAACATGTCCACATGCATTGCACCTAAATGTGAGTTGGGAAATGATTGAATTTGCCAGTCTTGTACAATATTACTCAAACTGACCCACTCCAGTTAGGGTGGTCAATTGCTAGAGCTTTCAGTCTCCTGCCAGAGCATTTCAGCTATTTGAATTTAAGTGTGTACTCTTAAATACTTTTTTTAACTGGCACCTGCAGCATTTTCTAGATGAAGCACATTCTTTTGCTGGCAATTGAATTGTCAAGGAAGTCTGTCATCAGTTGTAATGACATCAAGCCAAAGATACAATAAGAATCCTATGATACTACAAGGTATGAAAATCTTTATAGTATAAATAGTTCATAAAAACTAGTTATTTAATACTTAAATATTCATATTTTATACATCTGAATTAATATTGAAGCATTTTACATGAAATTCTGTAAATTCTATTTATTAACGTTTTAAAGGTTTACAGCAGGGGTGTTCAATCATTTAGCATACATGAGCCACACTGGAAGAAGATGAGTACTTTCGTGCCATACATTATATGCTCAACACTAACAATAACCACTGAGAAAAAAATTATCAAAATAGAATTAATTTGACATTTTATATATAGGGTTTCATTAATAATTTTGTAAATAAGTAATTGCAAATCAGGGAATTAATATGACTTTGACTCTGAATTTGGGAAACTAATGTATAAATACCAGATTCGATCAAAGAGGTGCTGTCAAGGTGTTCATCTAAGATATGGGTCCTATTTTTACTCATTGTGTGCTTTACTCTTGAAAATAGCTGTTCATAAATGTGCGTGCTTCCAATCAAAGATGATGTATATAACGCATGACTGTGCGGCAAGGGATATTTGTCTCTGGACATGTATAATTTGTAAAAGTTCAACAGAGATTCATCATCAAATTTTTCTTTTAGTTGGTTGTCAGAGTGCCTCTTTGCGTCTCGTCTAAAAAAAAATCACATTACAAAGAAATTTCTCTGCTGTGGGTGGGATGTGCAGGGAATGAGAACAATGACCACTGCGGGGTGACAAAGGGCAAGTGAAACAGCTTCCACCATCACGTGCAGTACTAACACATTATGATTTGTATCAGTCATCTGCTGTGGTAGAAATTGTATACAAACGTAAAAGGATTTCCTGAAATCCCGTTATAGAGACGCTCATGTTCAAATGTGGTTCTTATTTGTACCAATGGATCAATAGATTTCAGTACTGTTAGACAGCAAACATTGGCTGTAATTGCAATTCACATAAAGATTTCTAACTTCTATCAACATGTAGTCATCAGAACTGTGGTGAAAAGAGTTCTTTGTAAAAATTGTACAGAAATAACACTGAATTTCCTTGTATTTCCATAAATTAATTTCATTACACATCTCTAAATATCTAGTTTCACAGTTGCAACTTAGGTAGACATAAGGTGACACACCAGTGAATCTGGCGGATAGACCACTTATAAAAATGAGACTGGGGATTTAAGTACAGCATAGGTGACAGTGTTATGAAATGGACCAATGAGAGAACAGCATCATGTGGCGGGAGTTTCAAATTTAAAATATTTTATTTATCACAACTTTACATAAATGTTTTTTATTTATTTTACTGATTGTGTCTTTGCCCTACTTGGGCTGCATTGATACTTGCTTTGGGCTGCATGCGACCAGCGGATTGGGACACCTCTGTTGTACAGCAGTTGTTATTGTCAAAGATGTAAACCCTTAGTTTTATATGTTCCATCTATGTTCTCCACTGTGCACAGGCTTGGCAGGAGTGTGGTTCTAATGGGCAGTCTTGGCAGGAGAAATGTTGTAAATAGAGCTGGTGATATTTTATAGACTGCTGAGGGCAGATGTATTTTGTGTTACATTACAGGGTGAAATATTGCTGAATATAATCATTTCAAAGTTCAGGAACTTTATTTCTGTCAATAATCTCTAGAAGCTACCTGAATAGCACAATCTTTTCATCCGTTAATGTTTATTTGTAGGAGAATAGGATGCATCACCATCATCATACCATACAGAAGACGACGAGACCAACTGAGTAATAACTTAGAAGTTTGGATGTGGATATGCAGTTCAGTGCAACTTCTTTCAAAATAATGATCAATGTTTGGTTTGAAAACAGATCATTGAATATCCTGCACTGAAGAGATGCATTACTCACTCAATAATTGATGTGGCCAACCCACTGGAGGCTGAGACTAATAATGATGGCTCCTATCATGTTCGTCCATGCCCTAATGCAAACTGTAATATTCGTTACAGGAGACCTGTGCAAAACTTTCACACTTTTAAAGTTTTAAATAATTATAGTATTTGGAATAATTGTACTCATTGGAATAAGGGGAGTTGTGTGAATGAAAACGTCTTTAAAAATGAATCGAACAATGTAAATTAATAATCTTAAATTTAGGATACATCCTTCTACATACGTTCTGTGTGTCCAAAAATGTGTTTAGCATTTGAAATGTTTGCCTGGCTTGAACGATGGGCAGAGACCAGGGACTGTCAGTAGGACCACATAACCTATAATTTTAACTCGACAAACATTTGTAAATAAAGGAAGCACATTGTACTGTGGTAGCAATCCAAGGCGGTAATGACAAATATGTTTGTCATTCAGGAAGAATATACTTTTAGAAAACTTAGCTTCCGCGACAGGCAGAGATAACAGCCTACCGCAATGGCCACAGTTATTATCTATGACAGGGGTTGTCAAACTTTCTTACTCAAGAGCCAATACTAGCACTGTGGCTTTGCACATCAGGCCGCATATGTACTGATCTTCTTATTAATTGTCAACCTACATAAATTGCTACATTATGTGCCCCCAATAGACTAGCTGTATTAAGGGCATGATAAGTTGCATCCAGCCACCAAGTATGGACTGTTAAAAGTCTGTACTATTCAAAACACTGTGTCGCCTATTTCTGTTTCAGATAGCTGCCACCCTCAGGGACTCCAAAGTTATGACACTGTAATTGCCTGATAAAATGTTGTTGTGTTGATTAAGTAATTAATAACAATAATTGTACTTATCTTTAAATGCATTATACACTATGAGAATGATCAGGAAAGTTTACCAGACATTTTGAATATAATTTTCTTTCTACTCATTGCTCTGTATTACAAACTCATCAACTTAATTTCATACTCCTTATATATGTTACACAGTTGAAGATGACCTTCCGTATAACATGCATTCGTGAATCCATGTTACTTCTGTTTGAAGTTTATACCACAACAGCTGATCAATTCGAGTCGCACACATCTGTGAGCAGTCAATATTGGAAGAAACCATGTAACATTCCATCTCTGACATCATCTAACCCCACAGTGGCTGCATTGCTTATCCCCCTGCCCCTGAGGAAAATAGCCAACTACACTTATCTCACAGCCAAATTCGCAAATGTCAATTAAAATTAACCACATCTTAAAATATTACTCTCTCTTTCTTCTTACTGAGAAGGAAAATTGCACTCTTAAGACACTCTTAACGGTAGTTTACATTTTTTGATTGGATGTTAGTTGCTAGATGTGTATTATTATGAAATATTAATGAGAATCGCGGGTCACACAAATATGTGATTCACACCACATGCAGCCTGCAGTTTGATAATCCCTGACCTATGACAATGCCGTATACAAATTACTCCAATAGTAAATGCTCTAAAAACAAATAAAATGGTATTTGTAATAAGATAATGTGGAAAGGGAGTCTCTTATTCACAATTAATAAGTTGGCTTCTTAAAATATAGGTATCAAATTGGGCATCCATGATGCCCTTATACCTATGATAGTTAAAGTTTCTTGTATGTTAAAATTTTCCACAGACAGTAAATTAGTGTGTAAAATCGGTATGCAGTGTAAGAAACTGATTAAAAAAACTTTTTAATGATACCTCACTCATCTCTGTATGATTAGTACGTGTTAATAAAAAGGGCTGTCGATTTGAGAAATAATATATATATTCCTCCTATCTGATACTCCAGTACTTTGGTGTCGCATCAATACTGTGTTCAGGGTTCACAGCCACAAAGACAGGCATGGTACACCAGGTTAATGCATATTTGTAATGTTTATTGAGAATGCTCCAGTGGCTACAAGCTGTGGGGGTAGTATGGATTCTGTTTTCCATATCCTTTACAGAATGGTTCCAAGAGAATACTTCCAAGATAAGAAATGTTATCTGCCTGCTATAGATGTGTATCAGAGAGTAGCATCAAAGGCCAGGAGAGAAATTTGTGGGCATTTTGTTTAAGCATTTCGATTTTCTAAGTGTTCAGACTATTACGAAATTGCCCATATGCACTCTTGAAGCAGATGTAAACAAGCTTATCTTTTGGTACTTATAAGTTGTAATTTCTTTACAGCTTTCAACAAACCAATATTATTATTTCCTTTTCACAAAGCAAATCAAATTTTCCGCTGATTTCATAATGATGCTTCGACGTAAGGCCTATTCCAGCTTTACTACCTCTGTGTTGACTGGGTAACTAATCAGATGCTCTAAAATATAATTCTGGTACTCGGTGGCAAATGTTTTAATACATCAAATTCAACATGGAGGAGCAGATGAAACAGTTATGAGGCTATTGATGGATATAAGATCTGGGACAACTGATAAGTTTGTGCTTTATCTAAAGCTATTTGCTGTCTTTGTGATGGAAATGTCTTTGTTGTCAGTCATATGCAAGTATTTGGAGCATGTATTCAGGGCAATTCAGAAGAAATGTTACAGAGTTTGTGAGGTGATTCTACACGTGAAAATAAATCGAAAAAGTCCAAGAACATGTGTCCAATTCTTGACCATTAGGGAACTGGAGCAGATTGGAGACTACACACATCAATGAATGGATATGAGGAAACGTGTGAATATTACTTACCAAAACACTGTATAGGCACTATGGTGGACATAATAATGGTGGGAAAGATGACTGATACATGCTAGAAGAGGTGTTTGAAGTGCCCCCACCCACCTCAATGCACTTCTCAACATGTTGGAGGGTGTGTTGTGTTGTACTTCCATCAGCTCGGCGGACTTTAATGTGGGCAACAGCATTGATGATGCGAGTTACAAGTTCTTCACGTGTATCCACCTTCATAGTGTAACGTCCCTCTAATGCGGTTAGGTCACTTGGTCTAGCAGGCCAGTTCATGGGTCCACTAAAACCAATCCACCATTGAGGAAATGTGTTATTCAGATACTGGGATACTTGTCTATACTCCATTCACCAAAACAAGAGACATTCTGTAAACACTGCAAGGCGCATGACCACAGCGCTGCCGCCCAGGGGTGTACAAGGCAGGGGCATCGGAAGTTAAAAAATGAAAGTGGTGATTTTTATAATTTGGCACCTGAACATGATAAAGTGATCAGAGAACTACCTTCTGACACTTTTTTACATTACATTAAAATCTATTGTCACTGGAAAAGAGAAATATTTAAGCTTTCAGGAAAAGTTGTATTTTTGCGTTACTCTATATTTATCATGCTATAGCTCCTAAACTGTGTGTCGCACAGCAAAATAATTTTATAATTGCCTTCAGTACTATATGTAGATGACGTCTGCAAATTTTCAGCCCAATAGAGTCAGTGATAGTGAAATAATAGATTAAAATCTCACGTCTGATGCAGAACTTTTACCAAATCATCATCCAAAATATAGTAAGCGACAAACTTTTCCCCTTAAATTTTTTTTGTGGGGTGTAAGCGAGAAAAGTTCCAGAAAGGTTTTAATTTAAATTTGTAGTTTGTTCGAATGCGATGGGTGCAACCGTATGTCCTTTATGAACGATGCATTGTGCGGTTCGCAGGCGCGATGCTCAGTCAGTATGGCCATCTCAGTTGCAGGTGTGAGCTCGTTAGTGGGTGTTGTACAGCGGCGATTTCAGGATATCTTAAGTTCATCTGTAAAGATGCTTGAAAGACTAGTTGTTGATTATTAAAGTATATGTGTTTGTAGTCACGCTGAGCATTTACTGTTTATGTGCACATCCAATAGCATTGCATGGTTTCTTATTTAAAATATTCACTTACTTCATTAGCATCACATACGGCTGTCCTCATTATGTCATCCACGGATTCAGCAAGCGAGGTCGACATGTCAGTTCTGAGTCCACCAAAGAAGCGAGCAAAGAAGAAATCATTAAGTTCCTCTGAGAAGCACGTTGTGCTTAATGTGTATAAAACGGAACTGTTACATCCATAGCAGTCAATTAGTGACATTGTTTCGAAAACAGCTGCAGCTACAGGTGTTGGACATTCTTCAGTGTATCGTGTGATAAGTGAGTACAAGGCCACACACTTTTTGAAGTCTCCCAAGAAAGGAAAATTACAACAGAAACTTTCTGAAAGTGTTGATGACTTCGATAGAAATGCGATACGAAGGAAAGTACATGAATTTTTTTGTTTTTTCGTAACGAATTGCCAACAGTTGACAAAGTGCTTACTGTCGTTAACGAAGATGCAGATCTGGACAATTTTCAGAGAACTACATTTTATAAGTTATTGAGAGAAATGAATTTCAAATATGTCCGGCGTGGGCGCAATAGTATGCTAATAGGCAGGGATGACATCATTTTATGGAGGCGGCGTTATCTTCGAACCATTAAACAGTTGAGAGATGAAGGCAGACCCATTTACTATTTGGACGAGACGTGGGTGAATGCAGGACATACCCGAAGTTACATCTGGGTAGATGACAGTATAAATTCCTCAAAACAAGCGTTTCTGTCCGGATTATCCACCGGAAGCAAGGGCCCATCAGGTCTGATTATCGCACACATTGGCAGCAAAGCAGGGTTCGTCGAGGGATGTTTGTGGATTTTCGAATCCAAGAAAAGTGGAGATTATCATGAGGAGATGTGTGCCAAAACCTTTGAGAAGTGGTTTCAAGATGTTCTTCCTCAGCTTCAGGAAAATGCAGTTATTGTTCTTGATAACGCGCCATACCATTCTCGGAGAAAAGAAACGTACCATTCTTGGAGAAAAGAAAAAGTTCCCAATGCGAATTTCAATAAGCACGAAATCCCAGAGTGGCTAAAATCTAAAAACATTGATTTCGAAGACGGTATGTTGAAGAAAGAACTTTTAGATATAGTTAAAAATCACAGAACAGCCCACAATGAATACGCAATAGATGAAATGGCGAAGAATGCAGGGAAAACTGTTCTCAGAATTCCTCCATACCACTGTGAATTAAACGCCATCGAGTTAGTGTGGGCCAGAATCAAAGGCTATGTTTCAGTGAAAAACAAAACATACAAAAAGCCGGAAGTTAATGTACTGCTAGAAGAAGCAGTAAGAACAGTGACTGCAGAGGATTGGAACAAGTGCGTCCTCCATGTCGTAGAAGAAGTGAAAACTCAAATGTGGAAATTAGACTGCATTATAGAGGCGAGAGAGGAGCGGTTTGTTATAAACCTCAATGAAAACAGTTCAAGTTCGACAGGGTGAACCTTGTTTCGTCCTTCATCATTATTATTACTGGTATTGTTATTAAAATTAACAATTAGTTGTGTTTGAATGGAGCATTTTGTTAGCAATCTGAATGAAAATAAATCTGCTTCGACAGAATGAACTCAGTTTCACATTATTTTAACATTATTTGTAAATTTATTTCATACATTGTTTCCCAGGTTTCTCAAGGTCCGCTGTGACAGCTGGGCAGCCAGCCGAACGCCGCCAGCTGCAAAGCGTGCGCCAAGGATTTTCCACACCCCTATGTATCACGTGAACACCGAATGCTTTCTCTGGAAAGGAGCGTAGTCGCTCACGTGACACTGTTTATGTTTCATCCCAGCTCTCGGTGAATAGACTTTAGTACAGTGAACCGGCGATCCATCATGTTGCAGGTACATTTGCCATTATTGTGCTAATATCAAGTTTCCCATAAGTGCAGGGAGGCCTTCTATCTGGAAATGTGTGTACACTATGGTTGTCATGCGATTTGGCAGGAACACAGGCTCTGTCACTGGGTTGGGGTTGGTTTGTTTGGGGAGGAGACCAAACAGCAAGGTCATCAGTCTCATCAGATTAGGGAAAGATGGGGAAGCGGCCATGCCCTTTCAAAGGAACCATCCCGGCATTTGCCTGGAGCGATTTAGGGAAATCAAGTAAAACTTAAATCAGGATAGCCAGATGTGAGATTGAAGCGTTGTCCTCGCGAATACGAGTCCAGTGTGCTAACCACTGTGCCATCTCGCTTGGTTCTTTCACCAAGTCATCAATCATATCACACCTGATGTTCACTGAGAACCTTACTTGGAATCTTGTTTCCCTAATGTCATATGGGTTCTCCACCACCCATGTATGAGAATTGTGGGTGTTCATGGTATCATTGCGTGTAAATGTAGCCTCATCTCTAAATGAAGTGTATTGCCCAACATCTCTATGTATGACCAGCCACTCACTAAATTGTTGTCTGCTTACTGAGTCACCTCTCTATGTATGGCCAGCCACTCACTAAATTGTTGTCTGCTTACTGAGTCACCTAGATGCAGCACATGGAATGGGTACAAGCATTTGGAATGTAACATGTGTTTGAAAAATGTCAAGCTGATGGCTAATGTCCTGGGACTGGTGGTAGGGCTCTGTTGTCCTGCTGCAATAATGTCATCCCTTTCCTCAACTGACTGGACGGCCTCAAGTTCTCATGTTACGTGTATACTGGGTACTGGGTACCAGAGTCACATAATGGTTGAAAAACCCTGAGAAATACCTTGGCACAGCGGTTTCATACATCAGGGAAACATCACTGGTATTCTGTCACAGCCACATGGGCACTGCAGTTATAGTACCTATACACAAACAACATGTCAACGCATTATGCATGGATGATGGACCAGTCATCTGTACCACCATTATGCTGTCTACCACAATGCCTACACAGAATTTCGGTAAGTAACATTCACACTTGTCTCCACATCCATTCTTGAATGTGTGTGGTCTTCAACCCACTCCAGTTCCCTAATGATCAAAAATAGGACACTATGTTCATAGAACTTTTTTGGTTATTTTCACATGTGGAATACCTTGCAAATCATGTGACATTCCTTTTGTATCAAGTTGTGTATATGTTGTCTTTAAGTGTTATGGCAAACTAGCCTTAGTATATAGACCTTTCCCAACCCAGCATTAATTACCACATAATAGAAAGAGCATCTGTCAAGGGAATCTTGGTGAGAACAATGTTCAAGCTGCTCACAGAAATGATTCTTAGAATCTTAATTTTAGATGGGGACATGCAAGGAAATGACTGATATCTAGTTGTTTCCAGGAAGAAGTATGGAAATGGTCATGTACTGTCAACTCTGCGACAGTAGCAAGCAGATGCTTATTCACTAATGTAGCCTTTACTGCAAAACCACCACCATGAATGCAATATTCTCCTGTCTATCACTTCCAAAACATAGTTTAGTCCATACAATGTCTACAGTCAATCTAATAGCCTGGTTTCAAATGAAGCAGCAGCAACAATGTGAAGGAGTGCTGGCTCTTCATTTACAAGAGCTATTGTTATTCATTAGGTCCAGTAATGTTAATACAATGCTGGCCATCAAAATTTCAACACCACAAGGGCAGCAAGTAACAAATGTTAAATTGACATGAAGTGTACTTCTGGATGGGGTATGTAAATGGAGAACATTTCAGCACAGCAGTACTAAGTAGGAAGGAGTAAGGAAAGATCATGCAGAAACTCCCATTTGCATGTTGGTTGATTGTGAGATCATGTTACGCCTGGAATAAGGCGAAGAAACATCTGTCTGCATGTGTCAAAATCTGACAGTGACAGGAGCAGGTCTTATGAAGACTTCAGTTCAACCATTCTGTGACACTGATGCTTGTGTTGGTTGGGATCCAATGATTGTCAGTAAATATGGAATCGATGGGTTTCTGAGGACTATGCTCATAGTCATCTCAACAGCTCTACGTGACTGTAGCTGGTGACAGTCTTGCTAGCCAATCAGCGCTCACGTCAGTTTCCATATTCTGTACTGTGTGAACTTCCGTCATATTTGAGTGTTCTACTGTGTTTTGTGTGTATAAATGTGCAATTGAGTGATTTCTGTGAATTTTCTCGTGATTTCTGCAAATTTTCTCATAATGGCTGAAACATCCAGAAGGCACTAAATGTTTCAAAACAGGCAAGGGACCTTAATTTTAAAGTGTACTCATTCTTCAAACATTGAGGCAGATTCAGACAAGTTGGTCAGCAACATTGAAAAGGTGTAGGAAAGTGCTGCAGTGGCGTATGGCAATATTGGTGTACGAACCATCAGACGAATTCTGCAGAAGGCCAAGCTGTCTCAGTACACATCTGGAAATGTGGAATTTTGGTCTCGAATTTAATGAAGGAGGAGTGTTCCCCACAACAGCAAAATTGATCGCTTATGCGTGAAGGTACTGTGTTCAAAGGAGGGAGAAGGCCAATGTAAAGAGTATTGAAGAACATTTGATTTAAATCTGTAACATCTAGTGACAGGGGGAAATGTTTAATGGAGCGTAGTCAGGGTTGCCACAAGTTTCCCCAAGTGAAATTCCCTGATTAACAGACAAATTTTGGCATTTTCCCTGACAAATTTCGAGATCTAAAACGTAAGTTGAGACTTAAGCTGACAATCTGTATTTGCATCTACAGTACAACAATAGTGCAAATGAGAAAATATCTAACAAACTTCTAAGCAATGGCGTTTCCTGATGTGACCAAAAATCTTAAGTACTGATGTCACCATCTTATCCAATGAACTAATTTTAGGTGGTGAAAGCAAGCCAAATGGTAAGTGTGTTTCATTATTCTGTTCAATAAAAAGAAACACATTTGGTGACAAAAACATGCATTTCCTTGGAGTCACAAGACGTATTTAAAATATCTTCACTGATTTCAGAAATAAATTCAGAAAAAAGTATGCCTCTTGAAAGAAGTGTGGCCAATAAAATATTGGTTCTGCTACATTCGTTATTGTAGGTTCTTACCCACTGTGCTATTTCTATTATTTTACAGATATTTTGTAATTTTTCTTTCAGGAAATACACTGAAGAGCCGAAGAAACTGGTACACCTGCGTAATATCGTATAGAACCCACAGAAGTGCCGCAACAAGATTTGGCATGGTCTCAAATAATGTCTGAATTAGTGCTGGAGGGAATCGACACCATGAATCCTGCACGGCTGTCCATAAATCCGTAAGAGTACAGCGGGGTGGAGATCTCCTGAACAGCATGTTGTGAGGCATCCCAGATATGCTCAATAATGTTCATGTCTGGGGAGTTTGGTGACTAGCAGAAGTGTTTAAACTCGGTAGTGTGTTCCTGGAGCCATTCTGTGGCAATTCTGGATGTATGGGGCGTTGCATTATCATGCTGGAATTGTCCAAGTTTGTCAGAATGCTCAACAGACGTGAATGGACACAGGTAATCAGACAGGATGTTTACGTACATTTCACCTGTCAGAATCATTTCTAGATGTATCAGGGGTCCCATATCACTCCAACTACATGCACCCCACACCGTTACAGAGTCTCCACCAGCTTGAACAGTCCCCTGCTGACATGCACGTTCCATAGATTCATGAGGTTGTCTCCATACCCGTATGTGTCCATCCGCTCAATACAATCTGAAACAAGACTGGTCCGACCAGGCAACATGTTTCGAGTCATCAACAGTTCAATGTCGGTGTTGATGGGCCCAGGCGTCGCATAAAGCTATGTGTTGTGCTGTCATCAAGGGTGCACAAGTGGGCCTTCGGCTCCGAAAGTCAATATCGATGATGTTTCGTTGAATCGTTCACACGCTAACACTTGTTGATGTCCCAGCATTGAAATCGACAGCAGTTTGCAGAATGGGGTGCACTTCTGTCATGTTAAATGGTTCTTTTCAGTCATCATTGGTCCTGTTCTTTCAGGATCTTTCTCCAGCCGCAGCGATGTTGGAGATTTGATGCTTTACCAGATTACTGTATTCATGGTTCACTCATGAAATGGTCATACGGGAAAATCCCCACTTCATCACTACCTCGGGTATTTTGTGTCCCATAGCTTGTGCGCCGACTCTAACACCACATTCAAACTCACTTAAATCTTGATAACCTGCCATTGTAGCAGCAGTAACTGATCTAACAACTGCACCAGACACTTGTCTTATATAGTTATTGCCGACCGCAGCGCCATATTCTGCCTGTTTACATATCTCTGTATTTGCATACGCATGCCTATATCAATTTCTTTGGCGCTTCAGTGTATATGAGTACACAGCATAAAACCTCCAGTGACTGACAATTTCTTTCTTCTTATCATCCATACTTTCAAACCTGTAAATTACTTTTGAAGTGCCAAAATGTACTAGAACAAATAAAATGTCTATAAAATGCTACACAGTACAACATACTTGCGGTGAGACAGTCACAATTCCTAAAATCTAATGCCCATGGTCTCTGGCCCTGTGAGGAGCACCACTGTCCTGGGTCTGCTGCATTATGCCACACACAAACAGAACCGGCCTGCGGGCAGATCGGTGAGACTAGATCTGATGGGCAGGGCCTGCGAGTTAGTGGGAACCCAAATGGCTTCAGATCAGCAGGTTCGATCCATTACACATACCCGCATAAATGGCCTGCAGTTTTGGCCAGTCACAGAAAACCACTGTGGCCAGCTATTCGCAAGCCACATACATGTTGATGAAATCAGACCATGATGATAAATCCATGCAACAGATAACTTGTTCAACTATTCTGAGAATCAATGATAATGAGGATAGGTAGCAACACACCATGAAGATGATCACTGAGCCGCAGACAGGCAAACAGAAAAGACAATCACTTTCTCACAACTGAATTTTCAGCCACAGCTTTTGTCAGAAAACGAGATTACACACACGTTCACACAATCACAACTCATGCACACGAATGCCGTCTCCACCCACTGCACCTACAGTGTCTGAGAATCAGATCCAAACAAACCAGTCCTCATGCCCCCTGCCTCTCGTCAGCGGCTGCTAGGCTAGCAGCAAGAAGTGGTGCAGCACTGACTGCAAGCTGAGGGGAGTGGTAGGAAGGAGAGAAGCTATAGTGATGAGGGAGTAGGGATGCGGCGCATGTACTTCGCTCCACCCAGCCAGCGATGATACATGACACCTCAGTAAACAAACCATTTCATCTACTGAGACAAAAACGCGATTTTTCCAGTGTTTTTTTCCCAAATTTCCCTGACGTATTTGAAATCCCGATTTCCAGAACCCGTGGCAACCCTGATAGTGATACTGCTATGACGACGTTTCTAATAACAATGCAGGAAGTTATATTAAAAGGAACATTAGCTGTGTATTACTTGGATGAGACCTCAGTACCACACTATAAATTTTATTTAGCGAACAACAGAGGGACTAGGTGGCTTGCCGGTCGGAGCAGCCGTGCAGTTCTAGGCGCTACAGTCAGGTTCGAAACCTGCCTCGGGCATGGATATGTGTTATGTCCTTAGGTTAGTCAGGTTTAATTAGTTCTAAGTTCTAGGCGACTGATGACCTCAGAAGTTAAGTTGCATAGTGTTCAGAGCCATTTTTTTGACTAGGTGGCTTGAAAGTTCCTATAGAAAAAGGAGGGTATCTTACAAAAAGTCACACTGACTCTGCTGCTACTGGATTTGTGCCTCAAAGTAAACTTGTATTCTGACCAAACTTGAAAACCAACTCCAATTATCATTTCAAAATGAATGAAGAAACATTTCTAGAATGGTTTCAGAATCAACTGTTGCTGAATTTGCATCCAGGTTCTGTCATTATTATGGCCTAAGCAAGCAATCACTGTTACTCTCAAAAGGCCTCCCACTAAAACCACAAGAAAAACATATTCTTTCATAGCTGCGAAGTAATAATATACGGCATACTGAACTCAAACAAGAGCAAAGCTGTTGCAGCTTGTTAAGATTCCAAAAGGCAGCAGTAAAAAATACAACATTGATTGCACAGGTCTGCAACATGGTCACATTATAATCCCATAGAACTGACGTGGGCACAGGTGAAGGGATATGTGGGAGACAAAAATACCACATCTGAAGCAGCCAACATTGAAAGGCTGATCCATGAAGCAACAGACAAAGGTCACTGTTGCTGATTGGGAAGTTTAAGAAGCTGTTCATCCTCCTTTGGATATTTTAGACTTGATTCTTTCTTCATTTTATTACAAAGTAAGAGGCAATAGAAGGTGTAATCTTTTCTTTGGGTTGCAATTTATTACAGAATCCATTCTGCAGTGTGAAATCTGATCTCTCTTTTCTATGTACACTTAATAAATTTATCATGAAACAGTTTTTAGTGCACAATGAACCAGAGTGTAGAGAGATAGGTTAAAACTTCCACTACTGAAGCTGTCCATTATGTAGCTGCTGTCTATAAGCTTTCAGCTGAGTTGATAACACAGCATTCCTGGTGAGCTGCACATCCAGGGGCCAATAATGAAGCCGCCAACTATAGTGCCAGAGGTATTGTTCTCTCAGTTGTATAGGATTGTTCAACCACAACATGTATCTTGAATCTGGAAACGGATTTTGTTTGCAGCATGAGAAGTATCCATACAGACAGTGCAATGATGTTTGGAGCACCACGGATTCTCAACACGGCGACTATTACTGCGGCAAAAGCAGACAAAGCCTTCTTGTCAGTGGTGTGTGCAACGACAACAATGAAACAGAACTAACTAACTTACTTAATCCATGACACTATGGTTCTCTGAGGACCTTGGCCTCCTCAATCACAGACTTCCAGTCGTCTCAGTCTTCAGCATGCCTGCACCCCCTCCTCGCTCCCACTGCTCTCAGGGCAGTTTCCACACCTTCCAACCATCTCACACATGGTCGTCCTCTCCTTCTACCACGAGGATTCGGGAGCCTTTCTTCCATCATCCATTGGACATGTCCTAACCATCTTAGCCTTCCCGTTTGACTGAGGTTACCAAATCAGGTCCTGTGTACAGAGACTTTATTTCTTCATAAGTCCTAATTCTCCATACCTCTCCGTTTACAGTACCAAAAATCTTCCTCAGCACTTTCCTTTCCCAGATATTTAGCTTCTTCTTCAAAGCCTCTGTCAGTGCTCATACCCCACTGCCATACATAAGAACTGGTTTGATCATTGTTTTGTAAAGTGTCAGCTTTTATTTCCTACTTAGGTTCTTACTTATGAGCATGGAGTATAGTGCTCTATACAATCTGTTGGCAGCCTTAATTCGGTTTGCTACATTTGGCTTCACTTTGTTTTCTGATGTTATTACTGAGCCAAGATATAGAAAACTGTCTGCTCTTTCAAAGCTGTACCTAACTGGAGATCATCTATGTTTCTTCTAATGCTCTCAGTTACCATGTACTTAGATTTTGTCTCACTAATTTCTAAACCAAGGTTCTTGGCAGTGGCTTCAAACTCTTTGAAAGCTGATGTAAGCGTCTCCGTACTTCTAGTACTTATTACCACATCATCTTTAAAGGCTAAAATTTGAAGTCTATTGTAAATATTGCCTCCTGGGTTTGTGGTTATTGATCTTACTGCATTCTCTAATACCAGCTTGAATAGCAATGGGGATAATGAGTCTGCCTGCCTTAGGTCTTCTTCCATTGGAAACAATCTCAACAGACATCCCTGAACTTTAACCTGGCTTCTGCTGTTTTTCAGGGTCATCTTAGTTAATTTTATTAACTTCTTGCGAAATTTGAATGGCTGCTTTGTTTCCCACGGTGCTGATCTTTTAAATCTGCCACAGCCCTGTTTAAAATCTATAAAGAGATGTTCTAATTGTACATTATATTCTTAGGTCTTCTCCAGCATCATATGTACTGTAAAGATATGGTCAACTGTAGACCTCCCAGGTCTGAAGCCTGCCTGGTACTCACCTAGAATCCTTTCTGCTCTTCTACTTACTTTCTTTGTTATAGCAGTAGAAAGGATTTTGGAGACAATGCTCAGCAGAGATATTCCTCGGTAGTTCTTACACAGCATGCATGATCCTTTCTAATGTATAGGGCACATGGTTGCTAACATCCAGTCCTCTTGCATTTTCTGTTTCCCACGCCATTGTAATTATTTTACGTAGCCTCCTTACTAGTATTTCACCTTCGTGTTTTACCATTTCCACCGTTATGAGGTCGTATCCAGGAGCTTTGTTATTCCTAAGTTGCTTTATAATTTCTCTTAACTCTTCTATCGAGGGTGTTTCTGGGTGTACATCATCTCCTCCATCCATATCTTGTTCTTCTTCAGTTACTTCTCTAACCCCTACATTTCCCTCTTCACTTACGACGTGTTTGACAGTCACACTTCAAAATGTTGAGGCCATGTTTCTACTATTTTCTCCTTTCCAACTATCAAACTGTCTGTCTCATCTTTCAACATGTCCACTCTTGGCTGATATCCTCTCTTTGTTTTTCTCACACCATAAAAGAATTCCCCCCCCCCCCCCCTTATTTTCAAAGTTCTGTATTTCATCCATAATTCCCCCTTCCTCTACTCTCTTTTTATTCTGCACTAAATTCTTAGCTATCCTGCTCTTCTCTTCTCTTTAAATATAACCAAATTATTTTGAGTGAGTTTCTGTGACATTCTTTGTCGAACTTCATTTCTATCATCCAGCGCCCTTGACATCTCTTCATCAAACCATCCGTTTCTTTTCTGTTTTCCTCTTTCTCCGAGTACCTCTTGAGCTGTTGTATTTAAGGCTAACTTAGTTTCGTCCCACAGTATATCGATATCCTTTCCCTCCATCACGCTGATCTTTTGCAACTTCTCTTGCACTTTGATCCTAATACTCTTCCTCTCCAACCCAGCCCTTCTGGCCTTCACTGCAGTCCTTTCTAAGGTTTTGATTCTTACCAAAACTTGGTTTGAATCAATATCCGCTCCTCAGCATCAGAGCACATCCAAAATATCTGAAGCACGTCGTCCATCTATCAGTACATAATCTATTTGATTTCTCATCAGCCCATCTGGTGATATCCAAGTCTTCTTTTGAATGTCTGTGTGGTAAGCACACACTTTTAATCACCAGTCCTTTTCTGAAAGCAAATTCAATCAGTTTCCAGTCGTTATTTGATTCCTGCCAACTGGTTGGGTCTCTTTCTCTTTATGTACTTTAGCTTATGATTCCCAGCACAATTTTGACACTGAACTTCGGCAGCTTATCATATATTTCCCCCAATTTCTCATAAAATTCTTTTTTTCCTTTTTCAGCTGCACCTCTGTTGGTGCATGCACACTAATTAGCGTCAAGTTGGAAAAATTTCCCTTCACCCTCATTCGGCATAATCTGGAGTTTATTGTTTCATATTCTTTACCATAAAACCTGTTCCTAATCTAGTTTCCTCTTCCCTGCTATTGATCAAGGTATAATGCTGAAGTTCGACCACCTCTGTTTGTTTCCATCTTCATCTCTTGCACCAAGTCGGTTTTTCAGATGAGTACCAGTTCACTGTACAGCATCCTCATGGCAATATCCATGTGTGAAGGCTCAGAAGAAACAAAAGTTTCCACACAACATTTGTCAGTATCAAACAGGCATGGCATCTGCCATGAAAGTATATTTTGGAAGTGTTAAGACCTGTGGCTGTACCCCATCAAATTATCCCTCAACAAGATAATGTAAGACTTCCTGTTGCTCATACTGTCCTAACCTACCTCAATACAACAGGTGTCTGGCTTTTGCCCTGGCTGGAACGTTCTCCAGGTCTCAACCTGACTGACCACATCTGAGCGTGGGTTTCCAAGACACTAGTGTACCTCAATTACAACTAGTGAATGCTGGCATAGAGTTGAAGCTGCCTCAAACAACACACAAATTCTATCATCCGAGCTCATTTTGACTCTATGCCTAGCCACATTAGAGCCACTTTTGGAGACAGAAGTGGCAGGTCTGTAATTTCACCCCCTATATATCACCACATCACCTACCTATTATTCATGCAGTCTTATTGCACTGTACTCACACAATGAACAAAATTTCGTTCCTCTCTTTCTGGTGTTGCAATTTCAATGATAGCTGCAGTGTACATCCATTTTCATTCTGACCAAATTATTTTCTTTTTTGAATAGAAATAGTGGGTGACCAACTGGGCAAGACTGTTCAACCAAACTTTCGTGCGACTGACTGCCAAAGTTTAGCCAAACTATTCTAGGGTCCCCCATGCCCATGTGTGATGGGTAGCAGTATTCCTAAATAGGCCTGCCTACCCAAAACAAAACTGTTCACTCTACTTCTCCGAATAGTTACAGGTTAACAGGGTGCAACCATCACACTGCTGCCAATAGTGGGTTAGACTAGTGACTCCATTTTTCTGCCAAAACCTGTCTCAACCACCCTTCTCTCATCACTGTTTGGCTCTGAAAAGTAAGAATAAATAAAGGGGGGAGGGTGGGAGAGGGGGGGGGGGAGGGGGGAGGGGGAGGGGGAGAGAGAGAGAGAGAGAGAGAGAGAGAGAGAGAGAGAGAGAGAGGAGGGAGGGGGAGGGGGAGGGAGAGAGAGAGAGAGAGAGAGAGAGAGAGAGAGAGAGAGAGAGAGAGGAGGGGGGAAGGGAGGGAGAGAGGGGGAGGGGGGGAGAGGGGGGGAGGGAGAGGGGGGGGGGACATAACATTCAGATTTCTAAAGGCAGTGATTATTAGACGAAAAATGAAAATACTTTACAATAATTAATAAAAGATAAACTTTATTTCAAATTTGTCAACATTCCATGGGCAGGAAGCCTTGTTTTACTGCTTCCAGTAATACTAGAGTATCAATTATTAATACATAATTAAAAAAGATATTTCTGTTATTGAAATGCAGATTGATAATTGTAAATGTTTCAACAAAGTGTCTGAAATGGATTTACAATTTAGTACACCTTTCTGTATAAAATATTGTATGAGTAAGAGATTCACAATGCCTCAAACTAGCAAAATTCGTCTACAAACTATTTTACTCACAGAAATAGGCCAAACAAACAATACGACAGACATACAGCACAAACAGCATTATCAATCTAGTAACATATACAGTCACCACATGAGAAACTTTCTCTCAGAACGGTTTCCAACGTATTACTTCACCTTCACAATTGTAAACATATGAGAATTATAAAAAATGATGCAACGAGAATTATAAGTGTAGGCACTTAAAATCCCAACTGACAGTGCATCTCTTTGTTGCCCATCTCATTGTGTGCCACCTTACAATATAATTCACTGTGACCAATGGAGAACTACAACAGGCATATACAAATAAAAAAGTGTGCCTGCTTATAAAAAGTTTTGGTCTCTAATTCAATAGGGCAGGACTAGCAGAAAAGGACTATTTAATGTCCTGATTATCACATTAATCACAGTTCTTTACCAGCTCTTTTCTCCTTTGTTTTTATAAACACTCATCCACCATTGGAATGGAAACAATGCATTACTCTCTAGACTAAAGAACTGGGAGAAATTACAGCAGCACAAAGGGCAATACCTCGTTAAGATAGTTATGGGTTTGCTCCCACAAAAGGCAGGAAATTTATGAACATTTCATACAAAGATAAATAAAAAGAATTTAGGGATGGGACATTATGAGAACGATTTGGAGGAACTACCACAAAACAGAATCCACGATGTTCTATAAGTGCCAATAACAAGTCTTGCCACAGAGAGGGGGCATGGCACTGGCACAAAGAAATTAAGTCTGTTATACAGTGTCAGAATCACATCATCTTCCTTCTCAAAATTTTTTAAAGGCACTTCCATAAAAAATATGAAAGGTACACATTTACAGGCTACACAGAGTCTTGAAATTTTAATTTTTAAGACAGAACTAATACTGTTCATTGTTGTGTGTGTTCAACTGAAAATATACCCATCATAAATGTAAGAGGACTTATTTGATGCCAAAACACACACACACACACACACACACACACACACACACACACACACACACACACAAACTGTTTTGAGTGAAAACCTTGTGCCTCTCATTACATTTGTACTTTTATTTTTATCTTATCTCCTTCAAAAAATCTTTAACTATTCCTCTTACTATTTGCTATATTTCCTGGAAATGCTGTTTGGGTCAAATAGCATACTTACATGGTGTGTCTGAAAAGTAATGTGTCACTTTTTTGTTTGTGACGCAACTGTCACAGAGTGGCTGAATCTTTTGGGGAGGGTGAGGATGACCCTTTGCTTTCCAGCAGTAGGTCGCTCAATCACCTTCACGCTCTTGGATAGTTAGGACAGCTTCTTCCATGAACCTCATGTAGTAGTTGCATCAAAACTTACAATGGAGAAAATCTAGAGAAATATTACGCACTTGAGCTTCACATGAAGCCCAACAAGATGTCACTGGAAGCTTTTGGAATGCTTCAGAAAGCTATAGGGGAAGATTGCCTTTCCACATCAAAGTCTAACAGGTAGCACAAGAGGGTTGCCAACAAGGCCTGAAAGTATGCCCGTCCACATCGTGAACTGATAATTATGTGACTTGTGTGCACCAGTAAATGAATTCAGACTGATGAATAAGTGATAGCTTGATGTCGGAATTATTGGAGTGGCCGAAAACAGTTATGATCAGATTGTATTGAACGACTTGGCTATGTGGAAGATCTGAACAAAACTTGTGAGAGTTTTGACCGATGTGCAAAAGCAACACTAAGTGGAAGTGTGTGAAGAACTCTAGCAACTTTGTGAAAATGATCCCAACTTCTTGGGCAATGTGATAATGGGGATGAGCCATGGGTCTTTTAGTATGTTCCGGAGTCCAAGAGGCCGTGTGCAGAATGGCACATGGCGTTGTTGCAACACCAAAAGAAGTCCTGGATGAAGTTCATGCTTTTTTACTGTCAGCACTCAGTTTTACAAGGGAGGTTCCAGAGACTGAATCAGAGGGTCACCTGCAGCTGAAAGAAGTTCTGCACTTCGTGTGGAAACTGCCACACAGCAATACCCTTTCTCACACCGCCTTTTGTTAGGCCTACCTGACCTAGACTGGTGTGAAAATGATGCTGCAGTCACCCTACAGTCCAGACCTGACCTCAGTGGGCTTTCTTTTGTTTCCTCAGCTGAAATGGGACACACAACTGCAGTGTGATCATTAGAAAGGTTACACAAATTCTGAGCAACAAATACACAACAATGTATTGATGCTGAAGGGTCACACTTCAAAGAATTTTAAGTTGTTGAACCTATCTGATCAATAAATAATAAAACAAAGAAAAGAACAGCATTACTTTCCAGACAAACACTGTAAACATGTTTTCTTTGATTAAAGCCTAATTTTAGAATAGTAGAACCATACAAATTTTAGCAGTTAATGGCAAATTTACAATATAATGTCATATCTTCCAATCAGGTACACATAACCTATATGATTACAATATTTACATGCAAATTTCTTACAATCAGTAAAATGTGTTATCACTTCTTAAAAGTTCCACAATGCTGCTTGCATCACAGAGTTCTCCCTCAGTTTTATCTGAATCTAAATGCTACAGCACCTGAGAGAAGTGCAAGACCAAATGCTCTGAGATTCAATGAGGAACAGACATTTTTTCCTAGCTTTCACACACTTTCAACCTAGCGTCACAGGACATACAAAAATCTTCTGCGTATTTTTGCTCTAGATTTAAATTAGACGTGGACAGGACAATTACAAAAAAGCACTTCAGGTTCAGAAACATTACCACTGCATCTATATCCTATAATTTTATAAACAACTTACCAAAAATACTTTGTACTTCTAAGTTGCACATTTATAAACTTACATGTATATAATATGTATAATTATTAAGATCTTTTATCCCAAATGTGGCCTCAAACTTTTATATGGATCACATCAAACATCACATTTGAGTTTTCTAGGGCTTCAAATCACAAATTTCTCTATACCAAAAACACACAACTGCAGTGTGATAATTAGAAAGGATGCACAAATCCTGAGCAACAAATACACAACAGTTCAATAATTAGAGTCACACAATGAATATTCATTAAGCATACAAATGTTTTACAGTGGTAACCATGTGCCAGGAGCAGACAGACCATTTATTCGACTTTCCTGTTATTAGTTGTTAAACATAATACCCAGAAGTGTGTCAAACTGCCATAAAACTGATAGCACTTGACGAGTATATATAGCAATGGGTGAGAAATTCGGTAGGATGGGATCATCTATTGATACATTAGCATGTACATGACAGAATCTGATGAAACTATCTGCAATGTACACGAAAAAAAGATTCCGTGTTACACATGGTGTGACATTATTAGGTACTGCATCAGATCATACATCCAACAACTGCCACTGAATAGACGTACATCACCTTCTGCAAACATTCCTAAAAGATATATTCATTGGCACATTTCATGTTCCAATGAAGAGTGGTAGAATGTATAGTTTGCAATTGAAACTTGGTCACTGATTGTACAGTAAAAGATACATTGACTAGGAATATTGCGTACTGCACAGCAAAGCAAGTTTCCCAGTTTCAATTTGTTTAACTTAGTGTACAGATGGATTAGTATGAATTATTACGGTGTCCATTTAGATCCCCACAAGAAATCACTTACAAAAACAACAAACTATCTTGTGGATACAGAGTAACTAGGTATCCAACTACTTCTTGTAACATTAGGTTGTACTGGCTGCTTAAATTAGTGTAACTCTACAACTTCACCATCTGTCTCATACTGTAGGTTAAACCACTGCAAATTTACTAATGTTCATCAACCTATATCTCATAAAACACACATTTTTTTATTGTCATAAGATGGCACTTGCTTGGTCTTCTCAGTAGAATAGAATACCAGTTTGTTTACAAGATACCCTACACATATTTTAGGAGAAAGGGGGCCTGTGCTCAGTTGTTTCAGACTCTGTCAAGGTTAAATGGTTAAGACAAAATCTTCCATTACATTGGTCAATGTGTACTATTCACCTTATTTTACTTTTGTATGTAAATACTGTTTGTAGTCCCCCCCCTCCCCCACCCCCTGCCCAGAATCATAGCTCCAGACTAATAACATAACTGTGCATTTGACATTGGTGGAAAAAACTCTCTTTTTTAAATAATTTTTCAATGCAGCTGATTCTTCTCACATAAGCACACATTATTTGTTAAACGCAAACTTTTTAAACCAACCAGGTATTACAATCCACGTTACTTTGCCATCTTACAATCAAAACTGTAGGAAAATTTGCAGTTAACATATTCCTTATCACAACAACAGGTCACTGAACGCACATGTGATTCAGACTATTTGTAATGTAATGGTTATAAATGGGGAGAAAGAAAATATAAGGCAACCACCGTGTTAATAGGGTTACGAAATGAACAACGCACATTGATTAGGAGCTAATGAAGTGATACAACAAGTCACTGGTCAAAGTAAAGTGAATAGGTGAACCGTAGTTTAGTAGCTTTAAGTCACAGTCACTATCTTAAAATTACAGCAATACCACCTTTACAGTGGCATACAGCTATATTGATTTTTCTGAAGTATATCTGCAAAAAGAAGAAAAAGAGACAAATTATGGCATTGTGTATCTTCTGCCACATTCTGTGTAACGAAATTTGTTAAATTCATGAAGATAGATGGGCTGGCCAGTACTGGCCTTCAAGAAGCACAACTTCCACTAACTCTCATAAAAATATCTACAAATACACACAGCACTCCTAGCTTACAGAACTACAGGATCCTTCAGCACAGAAATGAAGCAAGTTAAAGGAGGTTGGACCTCCAATGTCTAAGTAGGTAGGGGGCTACCAGTACACAAAAGGATGACATAATTTTAGAAGACTTGAAGCCCAAGAAAAATTAACGTGTCACCACACTACAAATACCCCACCTTAATCCTTTCTTTTTCTACATTCGCTTATAGTGGATAAAATTGATTCAGATGAACCTGAGCTATGACATTAGTACACTGTGCACTCTTTCAAGACAACTCATGCCATTAAAAAATATATTGTTTCTGTTCCATATAATGTTTTGGTTGAGAATCATTCAAAAGCAATTCTAGACACAAGTGCATATAAAAACCAATTTTTAAGAAATCTTATCACAATTTTAGATACAAAGAGCTGCAGAGGTCTGCATTCAGAAAGACTGTACGTCCATATACACCAAATATTATCAAAAGACAGCACAAAACACTTGTTACAAACACCTACAGTAAAGCAATATAAATGCAAGTAACATGCCACAAAATATATGGAGACGACCTGTACAGTACAAGATATTTCTTACACACAAACATGTGGGTCAGAAAAATAACAGATCTACGGCTTATGTAACACAGTTACATACAAATTTGAAGTAATACTGATGTTCACCTGATAACCACTATACAGTATCAAGTTCAGGCACGGAAACCACAGTGTTAATGTAAGATTATACAGAACAACAATCTCATTTCCTAATGTAGCTGGCAAGTTGAAGAGTGGTACTTTAACGAGGTAACCAGAAAATTATTGTTCTTTAACCACAGTATACCTGCATGACATGGCAGACTCTACAGTATGGAAGTTTTCTTTACCACATGTTTGGTGTCTGAGATACGAAACCCCTACATAGAGCATTTTCAAAGACAGTTTATACAAATTTAATTTTAGAAACACCCATGATTTAGTCTTGTAATCTTTCCAAGGAGCAGAAGTTAATATAAAATTTTAACTATATCCTCACCTATAAAAAAGCTTACAAAAATAAAGAAAAAGATCCTCTAAAAATAAGTATTGAAAAGCTGAGAAAAAGATTACATTTCAGTTAGAAAAATGAAAGTATATAACACTGTTTCATATCTTCAAAGAACTGCAGAACATAAAAGGCAATACTTTGTATTAAAAAATGAATGCTTCCATGTGGTTATGCAAAAGCAATTATCTTCATAATTTACAAGGAACTGTAAACCTTAATTTTGTTGCAGTCAGACATGAATTGTGCTTCAACTCACCATATCAAAATTATCAATCCGCTTTGAGAATTCAAATATTTAAAATATACATATATGTATACATATATATCTGTTAATCTTATATACATAAATACTGTATTTTCGTGACATAGCTTCAGATCACATAACAAGTAAACACCAACTGTTAACTTTTTATTGGTTCGTAGTCCGACGTTTCAGCTCTGTTCCCGGATCCGTAATAGCAATGCTTTTGCTGAGCCTGATAGTAGTTCCACTTGGATGGAAGTGTCGATAATACGTAAGCATAAAAAAAATGGCAAGAAGAAAAGCTGTTGTCTGGACAACAACGGCTCCATAGTACAGGATAGGATTTTGTGCGGAGTTGCTTGAAACACACCTGTAATTTAGAATAAATAATTATTTTTGCATGCAACTGCTAGACTTCTTCAAAATTTTAAGCTCTCATTAAATACAAACAACTAATACAGAGTGATTCTGCACAATTGGGGCAAACTGCAGGAAAATGTCCCTTAGAGGATAAGGAACAAAACATGGTCATATGGACATATGACTGAAAATGTATGGTGTCTATGGTACAGGCTAATTATTTATTTATTTGTCACACCTATACAGTACAATGCATTGAACAACATGCTGTGATGAGACCACCGTTAAGCAAGAATTCAAAGTGGTTCCACAGACCTCTTAACATCTATGAACATGACACAGCAGCAATTGGTGCACACATTCAAATGTGCCATCCTGCAACCAAATGGCGCCACAGGCAGCACAAATGTGTTGTTGCTGTGTTTGCACGTCCAGCGTGGGCTCCGCATACAGCCTTTCAGGTGCCATCACCGGTAGAAATCTCAAGGGCTGAAGTCCAGCAACTGTACGGGCCATTGGACTGGACCACTGCATGTGAGCCATTGGCTGGGTAACAAATTTTGAGATGCCTCCATATGGAAATGCAGAAGTGAACTGGAGCACCAGCATTACCCTTTGTTCCAGGAGGGGGGGGGGGGACGACACCTCTTCCTGTGTCTGCTTCGGTAAATGCACATTCAGTGCATCGGACTGCTAACCGAAGGGGCCCAAGTTTCCATTCCCAGCCAGGTCAAGATTTTCTCTGATTGGAGACTGGGTTCTGTACTGTTCACACATTCGTATAATCACAATTGACATTCTGGGCTTTGTACTAACCTCACATTCATATCATAATAACTGACATTCTACTATTCAGATGGCTGTATCAGCATGTCTAGAAGGCAAAATGGGGCACATCTTCCAGCATAGGTAGCAGGGACACCCACAACAAGTGCAGATATGCCTCACCTGTGAGGCATTGTGAAAGGATGACTGGTCCCATGAGGTAGTTGTCAATAATCCCTGCCCATATACCGAGGCTGAACCACTGCTAACGGTTTGCTGGGTGCGGGTTGTGCACATTGACGATAACACCCCCTCCCCCCCGTAAAGGCAGCCTCATCTCTGAATAGGATGAAAGACAGAAATCCCAGCATTACGGTACCCTGTGCAACGAACCAGCAACAAAACAGACGGCATGGAGTTAAGTCTGAAGGCAATATGGCCTGCATACGTTTTACGTGATATGGATAGTGGCAGTTGTCATGGAGAATGTTCCACATCGCTGTCTGGATTAGCTCTGGTGCTTATAAAGGGGTCATATTCTAGTGTGTTCAAGACCTGTTTCTCCAAGGCTGTGTACAAACAGGACACACATACCTCTCGTGTTTTCCCATCCCTGCAAAAGAGCCTCTCACACGCAATTGGCAAAACAATGCTGCAAACATTTTTTTTTTATGGTAGGGATAGTTTTCCTGGTGCAGTAGTGCTGCCGGCTTCCCACTGCCATTTATCTGCCATTATGTACAGACCATGTCTGTTTGTTAACAGTTTATATAATGCTCCACTGTCTCTCAGTGTTGCTCTTCAGGGCACACATCCACACCAGTGTGAATCAGCAATGGTAGTGAAATGAATGGTTCCTAGTACTGACGTGTGAATGAGCCTCTGTCAAAACACTAGTACAAACAGAACATTCCTACTTGCTTGGTGTGTTCTCATATGGGCTTTCAATCACTGAAATGTACACTGTCAAAGATCTTTTAGCTGTACCTTTACATTTCTGGACTTATTTCCACGAGATCTTTTTTGTTTCTTATCCTCTTAGGGATCATTTCCTGCAGCTTGTCCTTATTTAGCAAAATAACCCTGTAAAGTAGATTCTCTACACAATAATCTGCCACTTTAGCTGTCATTGGTCAGTTAAAATATAATTTTATTCTGCATACACCATACTGTGCAGTATAGCCATTTTCAAGTGGTTGTCTGAAATACATACCACATGAAATTTAGTTTAAACACAAAACACAGGGTGTCAGTAAATTCCCTTTACATATTTTAAGGACACGTTCCATACATCAAAATAAGAAAAAAAGGCAGTAAACACAGGTTCTAAAATGTGTCTTGGCTACTGTGAAACAATCATCTCTAGTGAACAAGTGCTCATACCTCTTTAGGTATACATTTTAGAGCCCATGTTTACAGGATTTTATTTCTGGTTTTGCTATAAACTACCTGCTCCTAAAATATGGAAACTAAAGAACTTGAAGTAGAAGATGAACAAGTGCTGATAGCTCTTAAGGTAGGCATTTTAGAGCCTATGTTTACTGTAATTTTTTTCTTGTTTTGGTGTAAGTAGTCTGTTCTCAAAGCCTGTAAAGAGAATTTAGTTACAACCTGTATAAAACAACTTGGTTGTTTACTCAAAAAAAAAAAAATTGAACCAACCACATATCTTGGAGAACAAATGAACAGAATGTGTGACTCATTGGTTTTATTCCACACTGCACTGTTATTTATCAAAAAGTGATATTGTTACTGTAGCAAGTATGTGTAATACTACTCATTACTACAGGTACATTAGTTAAAACCTGGTTTTGTCTGTGGACTTATTTCTTTCCATAATCAAAATCATTCTACAAATTCATTGACCTGTGACATAGTCCACATTACTGAAAACAACTGCTATCAATACTAACGAGATAAAAGTTAAATAATACTTCTTTGTTTATACATTGTGTAAAAGTTTATCTGCATTTGTATGTGTTATTGTTTCGCATGTGATCTCATGTGAATTACTGTGTTTTGTCGATGAATTTGGCATGCTATGAATTGTCTGCCATTGCATTATTAACTAGAAACATATCATGAGTTGTTCAGTTTTTTTAGGAGAATGTTTTAGCAGTGGTAATCTGTTTGATTTGGGCTAATGGGTAATCATTAATGTTGTTATAGTTTTTGGGTAATTACTTTCCTGTGTGAATGTAATGTTCAGCCAAATTGAAGAAAATAATGATGGTGGTGGGCACTAAACAGCAAGGTCATCAGCACCCTTGCATTATTGATTTACCACTGAACATTATGAAAATCTGTGGTAAAAGGTCAATAAAACGGTAAACTAAGTTTCATCCCCCCATCCACACAAGGCAACTCCAATAACATGAGCTTCAGAAAACCCTGTAATAAAATGCCAACGAGATACAGCAGAATAACTAGAGAGGGGAGGGGGAAAAAACATAGATAAAACACCACTAAAGATGTGGTTAAAAAAGGGACAAATAACTGTTGTTGGTTGACTAATTATAAATAATCAGTGACTCTCCTACTCTGTGATACATTAAGATCTCACCCCCCCCCCCCCCCAAAAAAAAAACATTTTGAGAAGAATTTTGCTCATTACACAAAATTTTAACACACGAACAACACTTGCTTCATCATCAGTTAGAATAGTATTGACAGCTGTGACCTGCATCTGACATACTGGGGGCTCCTCCCGACATAAGAGGAAACCATACGTCAGTCAGCCGACATAAGAGGAAACCATACGTCAGTCAGCAATGTCCCACTCTAAGCCGTCTAAGGGCCACTTCTTCAGACCGTCTTGAGTGGACGGAGGTAAACCATGGTTGCACTGAAGTTTTTATGGAACGTAATTTATTATTCCTCACTTCCAGCCACTGAGCCCCTCACCAACACGTGGCCTTCCGGTGGTCACAAATGAAGTGACAGCCTGCAGGGGGACTGAACAGCGAGCAGGAGGAGGAAGGGAGGGAGCAAGCCTCCTTGGTAGCCACATCAGCGAGTTCATTTCCCTGAATTCCTGGGTGCCCTGGAACCCAGCAGAAAATGATTTTCTTCCCTTGCTTTTGCTAGAGAAGGAGAAGGAGAGCATCCTGTACTTGTTGCACCATCCAATCTGCTGGGCACATCTGTCCGATAGCGAGAAGAGCACTTTGAGAATCTGACCAGGTGAGCAATTTCTTGTCATGACACCCTCTCATCTGCTCCACTGCCCTCAGGATAGCAAACATTTCCGTGTAATAAACTGAAAATTGCTCTGAGAGCCCTATCCTGAAGACACTGTCAGGAAACCCAACAAAACAACTGAGAAAATCTCCCTGCTTAGAAACATCCTTGTAGGCATAATAAAACCTGGGTGGCTACGTAAAATCTCGTTAAAATTTAATTTTAAAAATATAGTCTGGGGTACAATGCTTCCTGTAAGCAGTCAGTTCTAAAAGCAATCTGGGCCTTGGTAGTAGCTATGGGGATGTCCTATCCACCCCTGGCTTTGGAACTTAATGTCCCCCACCTGTAATAACTCAAGGCTCTCCATCGCACAGATCCCAAATGGCCTTGCTGGTTGTGGGCGACGATCGAACAGTCGTTCCAGTAGCAGCTGTACAACGTAACTGGATGCTGGCGATGTAGGAATTGACAATGCCCTATACGCTTGGCATACCACGAGAAGAAGACACTGAATGGATAGTGGAGGCTCACCAGCCTCCGCACACATGCTAATAACAGGGCTCATGTGATCGGTCCCTGTCGACTGCCTAATACCCCTGGGTCAACTGCGGTGCGAAGGCCTTGCTGACCCATAAATCTGGAATTCGTATTCAAGCCAGGATTGCACAAGGTCTGTAAAGTTGGAGCAGACGTGCCCTGTTGGCTCCCCAAGACCTATGACTGACACATTTAAGGATGTTTAAGGCCTTGAAACATTTCAGTACTGAGTTCTTTAACATGTTAAATTCTCATGAACAATGAGACCCAGATACTTCACCTTTTCCTTAAAAGTGAGAGCAGTGTCCCCCAGTTTTAAAACAGGTAAATTAAACAGGCAGCAGGAATAATTAAAATCAACATGAACAATTTCCTCCAAAGAGGATTTAAAACTTGTGGAATTCCATTCCCCACCACTTGATCGTCAGTTGCAATTGCTGAGTAGCCGTTACAAGGCTGGCGGATGCGCAGAAGATGGACAAGTCATCCACAAACAAGGAACATCGTACAGGATGTCGCACTGTGGACCTACTACTGTTTATTGTAATGGCGAATGCCATGACACTTAAAACACTCCCTTGAAGGACACCATTCTCCTGCTTAAAATGGTCAGACAGGACAGTCCCAACCTTGTATCTAAAATATCTGTCTGGAGAAAGGACCATATGAAGGTGGGCAATTGTCCGTAGAATCCCCACTGATAGAGCTGTGACAAAATATTACGCCTCTATGTAGTATCTTAAGCCTTTTCCAAACTGAAGAAAACATTGACAAGGTGTTGCTTATGAAGGACTGCTTGTTGAATTGCTGCTTACAGCAGGGTCAGGTTATCGAGTGTGGAGTGATACCTCCCAAACCCACACTGGGAGCGACCGAGTAGTGACCTGATTTCAAGAACCCACACTAGGTGCTGACTGACCACACACTTCAGTGTCTTTTCTATGCAGATTGTCAGGCTAATACTATGATAACTACTGGGATTTGTCCGATCCTTCCCTGGTTTTAAAATCGAGATTAAAACAGATTCTTTCCACAAGTTGGGAAAGTCACCCGTCATCCAAATTTCATTAATGAGCTGAAGGAGGACTTCCTTCGACTGTTGGTCCAGCTGTTTCAACATGCTGTAGATTATCAACTCGTTTCCAGGCATCTTACCACAAGCTACTGATAATGCAAATTCCAGCTCCCACAGGGAGAACGGCTGATTGTATTCCTCCATACTGGTGGAATAGAAATCAAAAATCAGCCTTCTCCTGTATCTCCCAGTATCAATGGAAAATGGAATCCTGGTTACAATTGGCCATAATGGACTTACATGATTCAGCCATTGTCTGAGCTATGTCCCTCAGTGATGTTATGAGAGACCCCTGTATTTATACGAGTTAGTCCTTGAGATCTTGCTAGCGGCTTCCAATACTTTACTTGTGCATGTGGACCTGATGGTGGAGTTCAGGAACTCTTGCCAAGACCTCTGCTTACTCTCCCGAATTATTTGCCTCGCCTTTGCACATGCCATTCTAATGTTTGCAAGATTCTCATCTGTAGGACGCCGAGTGAGTCTGCACATAACCACCCTACTGTGCCTGACTGCAGAACAACACTCATCATTCCACCAATGGACAGGTCGCCTCACAGGCAGTTCTGTCGACTTTGATGCATCAGCAGCATGGTGAATCACAGCTGCAAAGTGATCCACCCAGTTCTGGACACCGACACACTGCCTGTAAAGCAACTAGTTAGCCTTTTTTAACAATCATCTTGGTGGCTTCCTTTCGAGATGTGTTCCATCAGGTAGATGGATTGAGATAGGGTAGTGGTCACTACCATGAAGGTCATTGTCCGCTGCCCACTGAGCAGTGTCTGCAAGGGCAGGCAGGCAAAAGGAGAGGTAGACGAACCTGTAGCAGTGCTAAAATGTGTAGCTTGACCTACATTCATCAGTATGACATCTGTTGTGTGTATAAGATCCTCTAATACCTGACCTTTACGGCAAGTGGTGCTAGAACCCCATAGTACACTGTGTGCTTTGAAGTCCCATAAAAGGAGAAAGGGGTGGGGTAGTTCATCAAGAAGATGAGTGAGGATCCCACTGTCAAGATGCTCATGGGGTACACGAAGCACATCATGATGGCAACATGGGCCAGTATCTGAACAGCAACTGCTTGTGGTGATGTGGTTAAGGAAGTATGTGAGGAATGAAAAGTGTCCTTGATGAACACTGCAACACCACCTTTTGCTCTGTCACTAGTAAGGTTGTCTTTTCTTTAAAGGTGATATCCTCCAAGTACAGGTGTGTCAGTCTCTTTAAGACAGAGGCAAAAAGATCTGTCCTGTACAATGAGTCTTGTTTTGTTTTAGTGCGCAAAAACAACTAGGGCCATACATGCCCACGTCAAAACTGTGAAATACTAAGAAAAAGAGATTAGTTAAAAACGAATAAATGACTACACATCAATCCCAATCAACAGGAGAGAAGACAGCTAAAAACAGTGACACAGAGAAAGGTCTATAAAATGCACCCTAGAGAAATGGAGGTCCAGAACTAAAAATTAGATGGCCTTCACCATACTGTTAAGACAGAAAAATTAAAACACGGTTGACAGGCTGTGTATTGTTTGCTAGAACAACCGATAACTCAGACGGCAAACCCAAGCATGAATGTAAACGGTTAAAAAATGGGCATTCCATCACGAAATGGCAGACAATTAAAAGCTGTGTGCAATGTGTACAATGTCGTGGGGGAGCACCACTTAATGGCAATGGCTAAAAGGGCACTGCCCAATATGCAACCTAGTTAAAATTACCTCTCGTGGTAGGAGGGCTGAGAGGTGGTCATCCAAGCTGCAGGGGAGGCTTAATAACATGGAGCTTATTCCCATGAAGGGAGGACCAGTGGCGATGCCAAAGGGGCAGGTGGCAACACAGAGATCGGAGGGACTATAAGAACTAGTGGACTGACATATGAGGACTGCAGCCTTGGCAGCAGCCTCGTTTCCTGTCAGACCAACATGAGCAGGAACCCACATAAACTTCAAAGTGGCTCCATCAAGATTGAACAAGTGACAAGTTTTCCTGCACCCGTTGCACTAAAGGTTGGACAGCGTATAGCGCATAGAGGCTTTGAAGGGCGCTGAGAGTGTCTGAGCAGATGACATAATTGAAAAGCCTTTGTCGCCGGATGTACTCTGTGGCCTGATGCAGGGACAAGAGCTCTGCTGTAAATACTGAGCAGTATGCCAGAAGCAGATACCGATAAATGTCGGCACCAATGACGAAGGCACACCCAACACCACAGCCAGCCAGCCATCAGTGTACGCAAAGGTACTACCGCGAAGTTCCATGTGAAGGTCATGAAACTGAAGGCGATAAAGCAAGGAGAGTAGTGTCCTTAGGAAGTAAATGAAGGCCAAGGAGAACAGAGACCGCCACATGAAGCCAAGGTGCTGAAGGGTTAACATTCACTGGGAAAGTTGCACATAGCGTGAAGTTAAGTTGCCAGAGCAAGAGCCGAAAGTGAACTCCAGGAGGTAAAAGAAGAGGGACACACCCTATACTGGCAATCAAACGAATCATAGGATGGATGGCCAATGCACAGCAGACAAATGGCATGCTTACCTACTGAGGAGAGAGTCACGGCAGAAGTTCTGCAGCTTCTGCATACAGACTCTCAATCGGGCTAGTATAAAAGATGACGCTGGCCAAACAGATGCCATGATGGTGGATAATATTGAGACGGCATAAGAGGGATGGACACGCAATTGCATAAAACACCCATAGTCCAGTTTCGAACGGCCAAGGGACTGGTACAAACGGAGGAGGGTGGTTCGATCTGCTCCCCAGATAGTACCACCGAGTACACGTCGGACACTCAGGGACCACATACAGTGGGCTGCCAGGTAAGACACGTGGGAGGACCAAGAGTGTTTCCTATCATGCATGAGCCCCAGGAATTTCTTAGTTTCAATGAATCAAAGAGCAACAGGCCCAAGATGTAAAGATGGTGGGAGAAACTAATGTGTCACCAAAAATTCATACAAATGGTTTTGTCAGTGGAAAATGAAAGCCATTGTCGATGGTCCATGAGGAAAGACGATCAAGACATCGCTGAAGGTGCCTCTCAATAAGGTAGGTCCATGGAGAACTGCAATAGATGGCAAAATCATCAACAAAAAGGGAAAAAGTAACCAGAGAGGAGACAGGCCATTATACGGTTAATGGTGACAGTGAAGAGGATGACGCTCAGGATGGAACCCTGAAGTACACCGTTTTCCAGAATAGTGCAATGAGTCTGAAGTCCTCCAGAAGAGTCCTGCATCCATTTATATTCCATTGGAGTCCGGGAGCCATTTCATCAGTGTGGTCTATATTTACCCCTGTCCTTGCACTGGGATGATGAGGCGCTTGTAGAGTGAGATGGAGTGGAGGAACTGCCTGGCACTGTTGATGCGGCATCAAGATCCATGATATCATCAATGAGACGTGCCAGAATGACCTTCGATGGTGCCCGGGGCAGCTTTCGACCCAAATGCTGAGATCCTTTCCCAGCACGAATGAGTGGGAAAGGGTGCAGTGAGAGCCACTTTTCTTTGAAGAAAGTGAGCATGGAGAGGCACTCTGCATTTGGGGTAACTTTGGTCTGCTCACTGTGAAAGCATTACTGGTCTCTTCCATCCTTAGCTGCCTGGATCACTATGTCTTTAACTTTGTTTTGGCACAAGCAGGTACAAGTACAGGCCCTGGTGGTAGACGTCTGTGTTGAAGCGTCGACCTAGGTACAAGTTTCTGCACCAAGAAAGCATAAGAAGTGGCAAAGACAGGGGGTTTCATCACCTTATATTCCTTTTGGCTTCTACAATGGGGATCCAATTGGTCACTATTTCCTGAATTTTGCATTCCTCTGCAAAAACAGGGCAGTCTTGGCTCCAGGCTCAGTGGCTCACAGATCTGTTAATGCAGACTGCTGGAGATGAACAGTCAGTCCCCATCTTCGTGGGCTGCCTTTCCACACTTTCCACAGGTCGCTTCGCCTCTGCAACTCAGTGTTGTATGGCCAAAATGCTGGCATTTGAAGCAGCACATAGGGTTAGGTACAGAGGGCCTAACTCTAAGTCGGAGGAAACCTGCCATGATGCGTTCACATAGCGTCGGAGAATTAAAGGGCACAATGAAGGTGGCAGTCTTCTCAATTTCTCCATTATTCTTACAAGCCATTTGCTCCACATCTATTTTCCCCTGTGATGCCCATTCTTGTTTGAGTTCGGCAACATCAATGTCCATAATATCATGGCAGGTGACTGCACATTTGCTAGAGTTAAGGGAGTCATGCAACTGAACGATGTCCTACTTACCCAATTTTTGTGACTTTCTAAATAAGTTCCACTTGCTTTGTAGGGTTAGTCTCGACCAGCAAGGAACCATTTCGCAACCGCTTAATAGACTTTAAGGTACCAGCAAGCCCTTCTAAGCCTTTATGGATACCGTATTTACTCGAGTCCAAGCCGCACTCGAATCTAAGCCGCAACTGAAAAATGAGACTCGAAATCAAGGAAAAAAATTTCCCGAATCTAAGCCGCACCTGAAATTTGACACTCGAAATTCAAGGGGAGAGAAAAGTTTTAGGCAGCATCTCCAAATCGAAACAAAGTTGGTCCACTGTAATATGAGACAATTTAGGTCGAATGAATGACGATACAGCTACAGTAGTTTGGTCTGAGTCTTAAGCTTAGCAGTTAAGCTTTACCAGGTAGCCATTGCTATGCGTCAGGCACTCTGTCCGTATTTATACGGGTACCCTTCCTTTTTCACGTGCTTCGTCTGGTTTGAATTGATTTCTTATTTTTCTTTGATCTGATAAGCGCAGTTTTCTTTGTTATAGGTGTTTACGTCACTCTACGCTGAAAATGCATTACTGTACTGTGTCATGCATTGTTTGTCGTACTCTGATACTGCGTATTTACGGCCTGTCGCCGATCGCGGCATGGCTTGCTTTTGAGCACGCTACCGCCGCTTACAAATAAAAAAAAAAAAAAGAAAAAGAGAGAGAGAGAGGAATCGTCTCATTAGCGAAACAATGGCAAGAGACTGCTACTTGTTACTTACACTGCTGCTTTCTTTGATAATGATTAACAAGAACCAAATAATAGACTGCGTATGATAGAAGATGTTCTGAACGAGAGTTTAGCGAAAATTTTTCTCCGTTTGAAAATCTTTGCAGGCGCCTCTTTAGTACATTACATTCTGCACAGAAATTAGAGTCATCTTAGATTTAAAAATATAGGCAATTGCCTCGCTTCATTTCTGACTGTATCACTGTTTAGCATAAGAATAATGCGAATATACACATGACATGATATGTATATTCTTCCGCGTTTGCTGTTGTCTCACTCTAGTTTTGTGGTTTATTACGCAGACAGGATTTAAATGAGATAGTAGCAAACACGAAACAATACATGGCAAAATGTTTATATTCGTATTATTCTTATGGTGACGAGAATACTGCATGTGATTCACAATTTATAAAAGTTCGTATTAGTAACCATCTTTTCTCACAGATAGGAAAAAATTCAGAACGTAGAGTTGGCCATATTGACAAACATCCTAAACATTCTTGCCAGTCTGGTTTTCGTAGTACATTGAAATGCTGCTACATTCGAAGATGAACAATACGGAATTAGTATTTACTTCGTTGGATAATGTATGAAAATGCAGTGGTCGAAACTCGGCGCGGAGAAAAAAAGCTTGTCTTCCACCTTTTTTTTTTAATTTATTTACTGACGCAGAGGTTTTGGCGCCAGTATTTATCTTTGTGCCTACAAACAGCACCCTACAAAGCATGCCTGTGTAGCGCTACATATATTCGATGGCAGAACTAAGTTGTGGCGGCACCCACCGACATTTTTAAGAACTTCCGCTTGCTTTGCACTCGATTCTAAGCCGCAGGCGGTTTTTTGGATTACAAAAACAGGAAAAAAAGTGCGGCTTAGATTCGAGTAAATACGGTATAGAAGGGGGACACTTTTTCAAATGTTCGATTCATGACTCCTTGAGCCCCATTACTAACAAAAAGTTGATATCAGGAGGACAAGCCTCCATTGTTCTTTTTGATGAATCGGTGCGAGTACACCCACACAGTATACTCTTCACAAGGGTTCCATCTCGGTCCCAGCTAGTGAAGTAAGGGTCCACTAAGAAAGAGACCCGCGTGCCTGAGTAAACCTTATACAACTGAGGAGTGGCAGGTTCCCCAGAGGTTGACTGCTAACGACTGTTCCACCTCAACAGCCACACATCTAATATGCGCAGCATACCTCGAGACTGAGGTTTTTTTTTTAATTGAGATTCATTCCATCCTTGCGATCTGGGTGGTTAAGCCAAGATCCCTGTGACACAACATTCCATCACTGCGCCACACCGTGGTCACTGAAGCATGTACAGAGCTCATGGTGACAAGAGGACTGGCGGTGCTAACCAATCCTCAGTTCAGGAACCCTGGGTCACAGAACCCATACTCAGCAAAGCAAACAAAACTGAAGGAAAGTAGAGTACTCCTGGTTCCACGTAACTTAAAATTTCTGGGTGCAGTAAATTTAGGGGCAGATGGATCAGAGTACTGTCAGTCCGAGCAGTTGACCATGCTCATTTCTACCTCAGTTAAGGTTCAAGAGAAGCTGTTATGTTTTGTGATATCCTCTGATCAGTTATCGCCACATATGTCAACCATATAGTGACATCAGTGGTGGCTGAGGTACCAGGACTGCAGCTGAGTGAGCAAGTGATAGTTTTCCTGGACCATTGCACTAAGGGATGGACGGTGTACAGCACACAGAGGCTCTGAAGGGCACCGAGAAAGTCAGAGCAGATGACACAATTGAAAAGTCTGTGTGTCTGGGTGTACTGTATGGTCTGATACAGGGCAAAGACCTCTGCTGTAAATACTGAGCAGTGTTCCAGCAGTCGACACCAAAAAATGTTGGTGCCAATGACGAAGGCACACCCAACACCAAGGGCAGTCCGAGGGCCATCAACGTACACAAAGGTACTATCACGGAGTTCCAAGTGAAGGTCGTGAAATTTACGCCAATAGAGCGAGGCTGGAGTAGTGTTTTTAGGAAGTGAATGGATGCCAAGGTGAACACGGGCCGCCACACGAAGCCAAGGTGGTGAAAGGTTAACACCCATCAGGAAATGGCAGGTAGTGTGAAATTAAGCTGCTAGAGCCAGAGCCAAAAGCGAACTTCAGGAGGTAACAGAGAAGAGGAATGTGCCCCCATAAGGGCGATCAAAGGAATCATTGAAGAACGAGGCATAGGATGGGTGGCCAAGTATCACTGATGAACGGCATTCGTATCTGTTGAAGAGGAAGTCACAGCGGTATGACAACAGTAATTTGGTAGCTTCTGCACACAGGCTCTCAACAGGGCTACAGTAAAAGGTGCCAGTGGCCAAATGGCTGTCACAATGGTGGAATGTATTTCGATGGCATAAGATAAGACAGACACGCAGAAACATAAACTAAACACTAATGTTACAATGAAATGAACACCCTTAGCTGCTTACAGGCGTTGACATACGTCAACGGGGACAGATGAAAATGTGTGCCCCGACCGGGACTCAAACCCGGGGTGTCTCCTGCTTACACGGCAGACGCTCTATCCATCTGAGCCACCAAGGATACAGAGGATAGTGCGACTGCAGGAATTTATTTCTGGTACGCCTCCCGCGAAACCCACATTCTCAACGTATTGTCCCGCACTACATTTGTAGTGCCCCCGCCCATTACACTCATTACTCGCGGCGCGTTGCCGATTCCCGTGAGAGTTTGGGCACTGTTTGTGCATTCGCACAGAAGAAGAAGATGGTTAAGTGGCCGGTGAGCCTTAACTATATCTATATTAAGATGGTATCTGTTCTTTCGGACATGTCCGAAAGAACAGATACCAACTTAGTATATATATATATATATATATATATATATATATATATATATATATATATAAAAAAAAAACACTAATAGTCTAGTTTCAAACAGACAAGGGACCGGTACACATGGAGGAGGGTGGTCCGATCTGCTCCCCACGAATTACCACTAAGGACACAAGGACCATGTACAGTGGGCTACCAGGTAAGACACAAGGGAGGACCAAGGAAGTTTCCTATCGAGCATAAGTCCCAGGAATTTCATAGTTTCAACGAACGGAAGAAAAAATTAATTGCACTACCAGAAATTCATACAAATGGTTTTGTCAGTGGAAAAGCAAAAGCCACTGTCGGTGCTCCATGTGTAAATACGAGCGAGACATCACTGAAGACGCCACTCAATGTGAGAAGTCAGTGACGAACTGCAACAGATGGTAAAATCACCAACGAAAAGGAAGCCAGAGATGCCTGGCGGGAAGGGCCATAATAGGACTAATGACGATAGCAAAGAGGACGATGTTCAGGATGGAACCCTGAGGCACACCGTTTTCCTAGAGAAAGCTGTCTGACAAGACAGAACCCACAGGGACCTTGAAAACTCAGTCTTTTGAAAATTCCTGAACAAAATTGAGCATGCAGCCATGAAAGCCCCACGTGCAGAGAGTATGGAGGATACAAGTCCTCCAATAGGTGTTGCAGGCTTTATCCAAAACGAAAAACACAGCTACAGTTCGGCATTTACACAGAAAACCATTCATGACATGGGGTAATAAGGTGACAAGATGGTCAACTGCAGAACGGCGCACTCAAAATCCACACCGTGCACTGGTCAGTAAATTGCGAGACTCTAGTCACCATACCAGCCGGGCATGTATCACGTTCCATCACGCAAACACTGCTGGTGAGATAAATGGGGTGATAACTAGAAAAAAGGTGTTTGTCCATACTGTGCTTAGTTATGGGTATGACAGTGGCCTCACGCCAGCATCTGGGAAACGTGCCCCCTGCCCTGATGCGAATGTACGTATGAAGGAAAAGAGCTTGCCCACAAGAGAAAGGATCTGCAACATCTGAATGTTAACACTGTTCGGCCATGAGGCGAGAATCGGGATGAAGTGAGAGCATGATCTAGCTCCCTCACAGTAAAGGCAGCACAGTAGCACTCACGATTCTGAGAGGAGAACGGTATCACCCGAGCCTCCTCCATTTGTTTCCAATGAAGGAAAGCATGGTGATAGAGGTAGGAGCTCGAAGTCTCCACAAAATGGCAGCTCAAGGTGTTGGAGATAGTAGCAGGGTCCACTATGACATCGTCTGCTACTGTCAGACCAGAAACTGGGAAATGGACCTTGGTCCCAGACGGCCGTCAGAGGTTGCCCCACATGATAGAAGAGGGAATGGAACTGTTAGAAGAAGTAGTAAATGAAACCCAGTTAGCTACTTTGCTATCCCAAAGAATGCAAAAACACTGTGCACACAACTGTTTATAATGAATGCAATTTGCCATCATAGGATGATGGTTAAAAATGCAAAGAGCACATATCCGCACGCGAATTGTGTCGTGGCATGCCTCAGTCCACCAAGGGCTGGGTCACAGCATGGTAAAGACAAAGTGAGAGGAATGGAACTTTCTGCAGCATTAAGGATGATCTTCATAACCTATTCTACCTGATTATCACAACTGGGGAAATGCAGTTTGTCGAAGGTCGCAAGGGAGGTGTAAATCCCCAGTCAGCCTAAGAAAGGCTGCTATATGGGAGTGCACATAGGTGGGATAGGAGTCACAAAATGGACAGCACATGGGAAACTGTCACTCTAGTACGTGTACGAGAGAACAGACCATTCGAGACTGTGGGCAAGTTGGGCAGTGTAGAAGGAGAGGTCACTGCATAAGGAGAGTTCCAAATGGGAATAGGTGTGCGTGGAGTCAAAGGAATGCGGGTGCTCCCATGTTAAGGCAGATGAGGTTAAATTGATTGCGGTCAGCCAAGAGGGCACCTCTCCAATAGGTTCTGGGAAAGCCTCAAAGCGGATGGTGAGCATTACAGCCACCAAGCAGCAGAAAGGGGTGAGGAAGTTGTCCAATAAGCTGGAGGAAGTCTCCCATGGTGACACCGAATGATGGAAGAATGTAAACGGTACAAAGGGAATATGTCGCGTGAGGCAGGAAAAGATGAACTCCAACAGCTTGATGCTGGGTAGTCAGGAAGATGGGTTAACTATGAATGTCATCCCGGATGAGCAGCATGACTCCCCCACGAGACAGAATGCCGTCCTTGGGGGAGAGGAGGGGGGGGGGGGGGGGAGGATCAAAGCAGACCAGGAAGAATTGCTGGAGTTCAAAACAATTGTGAGGATGCAATTTTTTTTCCTGAAGGCAGAGAACAAGCAATGCTGCGATTTTAAGAGCAGCAGTACGTCCTCTTTGTTGGACCGAAGGCCACAAACATTCCATTGGAGGAGAGTCATGACAAGGAAAAGGGAGGAGGCAAAAAATGAAGGTGTGTCACCTCAGCAGCTGCTGAGTGCCACCTTTGATGGCTCACTGCTACAGAGCACAGAGGCTGGAGGATCCTGCTCCATGAAATCCACAGAGGCATTGGCATTCTCCCTCTGTCAGTCTGCAGAGTCTAGGGCAGAAAAACGGTTGATGGAGCGCGCATGACAAGGAGGTCGGCCAGGCGAGGGCACCACGTGGCGACACCATTGAAGAGGATCTCCGAGTCGGCGAAGGAGAAGACCATTCGCTTTTGTGTGATTTCTTTGAGTATTTCCGGTTGGTAGAGGAAGACACAGATGTTTGTTGGCTGGAGAGATGGAGGAAGTCTTCACAGAAGTATTCCTTCTCTCCTTTCTGGCCTGCTGGTTGTGTAGCAGGTGACTTCGTCCCATGAGATGAAAATTTGGTGGCTTGCTGCACATCTGGAGGAGGAGACGGGGATGCTACCACAATACTGGGTGATTTTACAACTGCTGTGCTGAATTTGAGGTCACAAGTCTGTGTGGCCATGTCCTTCATGGAGCGATAAGCAACAGAAGAGCACTGTAAGTGCCGGATGGTAGAATGCATGCTTTCCAATTAGGCACCAACTTGCGAGCAACAGGGTAAGGCACTTTTTCTTCACCCAAATCTCCTGGGCAGCCAGGTCATCAAAATACATGGGGCAATTGTGGGAGGAGGTGGCGTGGCCGCCATTGCAGTTGGTACAGCGTGGAGAAGGAGATGGACAATCATCCTCATGAGCATCCCTACCACAGACTACACATTTAGCCACATGCCGACAGTACATTCGAGTGTGGATGTAACGACGACAGCAGTAGCAGAGCATGTTCGGACTGACTGTGATAACTTCATAACCTGCTTTGATCTTTGACGGAAGCACTGCTCTATCGAAAGTGAGAAAAAGAGTGCATTTGGGCACTAAGGAGGCATTTACCTTTTTCATCACCCAATGGACTGCAATGACTCTCTCATCAGAGAGGTATGTTTGGATTTCTGCCTTGGTCAGACCACTAAGCAGCCTAGTGTAACTATCACGAGAAGAGTTCTGCATTTGATGGACCTCAAAAAGAACAGAATAGCCACGGAGCAGTGAAGCTGCAAGCAGTAGTTGTGTTTGAGAATCAGAAGTAGTCTCCAAAAGCAAAGAACCACTGAGCAGGATTTCACACGGCCAGCAATTGCATTGACATCTTTCTGAATAATAAACATAGTGAAGGACTGACCGTTTTCAGTATGTGAAACCACGAGGAATCGTCGTAGAGCTGGGAGGGTCTGCAAATCTGTAGCCTCTTTCTGTTTACATTTCATAGACACTGACTATGAAGAAGATTGCCAGTGTCTCCGATGGCTTGCTTCTTCCAGCTGGGGAGGCCCCTTCAGGAGCTGAACCTGCCTTAGGTGATTGTTCACACCTTAGGTCACACCTCCCAAACACCTGACAGAGGGACCAATCGGCAATTTGGAAAGGTAACAGCTCACGCAATCACCCCTTCCTGGTCTGGCCTGTGCCAGGGGGTACCTGCAAACCCTATGTGTCAATGCATGGTAAGGAATTATGCGTTGCCTAGTCGCCTGTTACGCTTCAGACACACGGGCTGGCCTTCAGGAGCACACAGGGAGGAAGAAGAAAAAGAGGAACCTCAAGCACAAAAACAGTGGAGAACAGACATATTCCTCAAGGGAGGTGAGAAATAATAGCAAGAGGATAGACATGCAGCACGGAAGGGGAACTATACTGCCAAGGCCGGGCCCTCGTGGTGGCCAAGCACGAACCCATCAAAGAGCGGCGAGCCGCCTGGAGGGTTTTAATAGTAGTTATGTGTTTATAAATTTGTTTACAACAGGCAAATTGAGAAATAACACTAGGAAAAGTAGCAATAGACAAGAGTTACATAAATCTGTAAATAGAGTATTAATTTTCAGTAGATTGCATAGATTAGTAATAAGAAGTAACTTGAAAATCTTCTTGTCTCATCATCAAACAAAGTAGCAACAGTGATTTTCATAACACCTGTAGCTAAAGGAATAAGTGTACAGCAATGGGGGACTTCGTATATGAGGAGTTGAGATATGAAAAATTATGTACGGGGACCAAAAACAATTAAAGTTAAAAAAGCTGATTATTTTGGGTTCTACACAAATTATGTTTTGTTGTATGCCAATGAGGATAGATGAAACTAGTTCTTTGCAGACTGTGTCTATTATTGGTGGGATAATTTAGGAGTTTAGGAGCAATGAAAAAGTTATTTCTATGTGTAGGGGCCTACCTCTCATAATGACGATTTGTATATGATTTTGATCTAAGCTCAAAAGATGACAGTATTTTAAGTTCTGTTGGGCTACACGAAAACATGCAAAACACAAGCAACATATTTCATATGTTCGAGAGAACATCAAACGATAAAATGGGCAGCACATGTGAAGATAACTCTACAGGTTGATATACAATTTTTTTCCTTTTTGCTAGATTTTCTTTCAATTCTTTCCTGTTTTATTTTCATTATACATTGAAAAGGTTGTTTCAGAATGAGTTTGGTGAATTAAATCTTGATATAATTATGTGCCTGTTTACAAAATGTAGCTGTTGTGATTGTAATTGCCATTTTCAATTATTCTGATGTTGCATACTTTCTTATTTGTTAACATGTTATCTGAATTCATTTCCTATGGACAGAGTAATATGAATATGCAATTTTGTGTAAAGCTGTTAATCAATGTAATCACAATTTTTGAAAGTATTATGAGAGGCAACGTATTTGAGTGATGTAGAATTACATTGAGAGGTCAAAAGAGAAAGCATTAACAAGGAGTCGACACCAACCATGTCAGATTTTGATGAAACTTGGTACAATTACTTCTTTTATCATCCTGAAAGCACTTGTAAAATTTTTTTGCTCTATCTCTTATAGTTTTTTTTTATAAATTTTTAAAGTTTTTAGATTTGGCGTTGTTTCAGCAATCGGAAATCGTAACTTAAACGTGTCCTCACAACTAAAAAAATTTTTATATTAAAGAATACTCAAGATATCAGTATGAAATTTTGGAATAAGTTTGTGTATTATATATAAATGTTAAAAAAAATTACCATAAAGATATATTAAAACCTTCCAAATGAATAAAAATTTACAAGTTTTTTTTTTTAGCTAACGGATGTTTAGTTTTACAAAAACTGCAATATCTAGAGTCTCAGACCTGATAGAAAGCTCAAATTTGTTTTAAAATACTCTTAATTGTATAGGCTATTAGATAAAAGAAAAATTATGTTGGCTTTTTAACCTGTTTAATAATTATCTAATTTTTAAAATAATAATAATTATATTTTAAAAATAAAAAGTACCAAGTGACTTAGACACCGAAAATAAGTTTTTGTCTTCTTCGAGTAACAATGTACGCTTGGATTTTGTTTTGTTACTCCTGTGTTTTGAAGTAAAAAATTATTACAGTGTTAAATAGTGCTTGGATAGTATTTTATTAAGTTTATTCGAACGTTCAGTAAGTACTGTTACTTAGTTTACAGAGATTCTTTTTACAGAGATTCTTTTCCAATATCCTATAAAAGTAACCAGAACAGTAATCAGACCAAAAGTGAAATCAGTATGTCAGATATTCAAACCTGTAGTGTAGGGTTATTTAAAAAATCTGACTGTTTCCAAACAACCTACACACCTTCAAAACAGTTACAGCCGGTATCTGAATTGAGCGAGGAAGAAAAAGATTTGATCCACTTACGATCTGGAATTAATCTGTGTGAATTTAAGAATATATGTTCATACCACAGCTACTACTTTTCAAACGTTTTTGAAAAGTATCAAACAACATGTGTAGACCCACTAAAAAACACAAAAAGCCCATCAAAAAATCATTGAAAAGTGTAGGCTTGGATTTTTCTAAACAATTACTGACAAAAAATATTAGCATAAAACCTGGATAAAAGTTTTGCTCAACATGCCGTAACTTTTGTGAGGGAAAATAAAGAGTTGAAGTCAATGAAAGTGAAACAGATGATGAAGTCATGGTTGAATTAGAATCACAGGAATCCAGAAATGAATCCCTCGTACAAACAAACATTGCTCTTGATAATTTAGGTTTAACACTGATAGAGCTTCATGGCTTGTCAGAACAAAGTAAAGAGTCTTATTTTAAAAGGAAGGTTAGCAGTATTGAAAAGACTGCAAAAAAGGCGGTTTCAAAAGCATTAAAATATGATGCACCAAGTTCTGATGATGACGAAGAAGATACAAGTGTGGTTGAGAAAGCAAAGGATTTTGATGTAATGATTTCTCTTATGAAAGAGAAGATTTCATCTGTTGGGAGGTCTAGAAAAATCCAGATTCTTACCTTGGCTCCAGATTCTTGGAGTCAAAATAAAGTGACGAAAGAATTTAATGTAAGTGAGTACATGGTGCGACAAGCTAGAAAGCTAAAATCCGAAAACGGTATTTTGGAAACTCCTGGTCCAAAAAAAGGTAAAACTCTTTCTGAAAATACAGTAAGACTTGTAACAGATTTTTATGAAAAGGATGAAAGTTCCAGAGTGCTACCTGGAACAAAAGACAAAGTAAGTGTTCAAAAAAATGTGTACATGCAAAAAAGACTCATTTTGTGTAACTTGAGAGAACTCTATTATTCTTTCTAATGGGAGAATCCCGAGGTAGAAGTAGGATTTTCAAAATTTTGTTTCTTGAGACCTAAATGGTGTATCCTTGCTGGTGCTGCAGGCACACACACTGTATGTGTATGCAGTATCCACCAGAATGTTAAACTATTACTGGATGCTGTGAAAATTGAAGAATCTTATAAAGACCTAATTAAGATGCTTGTGTGCAACACGGAAAACCAAAACTGCATGCTACGTCATTGCGACAGCTGTACTGCAAATACTGCACTAACTGAGTACTTATCTGAAAAACTAAGTGAAGATTATGATTTAGAAGAAGAAATTGTAATCAGTCAGTGGGTTAACACAGACAGGGCCGAAATGATCAAACAGTCGTATCAGTGTTGAAGATTACATTTCTTTATTGGTTAGGTCATTGGAAAAGCTCACCCCGCATTCGTTTATAGCAAAATCCCAATCAGCAGCCTTTAAACGATTGAAAGAAGACCCATCACCCAAAACAGCAATTATTGTGATGGGTTTCAGTGAAAATTATTCCTTCGTTATACAAAATGAGATACAAAGTTACCACTGGAATAGAGGTGGTTTTACTCTACACCCAGTTGGAGTTTTTCTAAGAAATGAGGAAAACAATGTTTTTGTTTCCAACCAATGTTTTATTAGTGATGACCAAGAACGTGATACTGGTTTTGTTAACTTTGTACAAAGAGAAATTACAAAGTGGCTGTCATCACATCATACTGACATTGACTCAGTTCACTACTTTACAGATGGTTGTGCTGGGCAGTACAAAAATAAAAACAGTTTTAAAAATTTGACTGAACACTTGAGAGACTTTAATTTGAAGGCCCAACACTCTTTTTTTGCAACAAGTCAAGGGAAGTCAATTTGTGATGGCCTAGGAGGAACTATTAAAAGAATTTTAAGGAAAGCTAGTCTACAGCTTTCAGACAAAGAACAAATAATGACAGTAATCGATGTGTGTTCATTTTCACTTTATTGACAAAAAAGAAGCTTATTTGCTACGGTTAAAACGAGAAAACCGTTTTTCAGCAACCCGAACCATTCCTGGAACAACAAGTTTTCATAACTTCAAACCACTTCCAAACAACCAACCCTGAAATTAGAAGGACTACAGATAGTGTCAAACCCTCCTTACTCTTTTCTTTCCATTCATCTTCTGATTGGGTTCGTGTTGAACCATTCATAAATAGCTATGTGGCTGTAAATTATGATGGTAACTGGTACTTTGGACTGGTAAAAACAATATTCAATGATGAAGAAGATGCAGAAATTCTATTTCTACATCCTTCAGGACCAGCTGCATCATTTTATTGGCCTGAAAGAGAAGATTCTTGCATAGTGCCTTTGGAGCACATAGTCTGTGTAGTAGACGCACCTCAATCAAGCGGCACTGGAAGAATGTATTACTTCAATAAAGACTGTATCAAAAGAACTGAAAGCTCTTGGATGAAGTGGAAAAACAAGTTAAATCAGCATTAATGTTTATTAAAAAGACAAAATTACTCAAAAAATTCGATGTTTTAAGCAATCAGTTGGGTTATACAAATGTGTCTTAAGTACACTATCTTTGTACATAATTCTAATGTAATCTACTATAATTAATAAACAATTAATGGAAAATCTCATATAAGATGTGAAACAAATACTAACAAAGAGATAGAGGGGCTGGCCAGTACTTACCTCAGCTCAGTACAGCCGATAGATACACATAAAACAGAACTAAAAATTTACATTCCTAGCTTTCGGAACTTTGTTCCTTCATCAGGGAGGAGAGAGGGGAAAAAAGGGAAGAAGGGAAAGTGGATTCAGTTACTCACAACCCAGGTTATGAAGCAACAGGGAAAGGAAAACAGGGAGGGTAGCAAGGATGGAGGCATGGTTGTCAGAGGGAAGCCAAAGATATTCTATTGTAAGTACTGTGCCAGCTTCAATCCAAAGAGGATGCATACAGAAGTAAAGAGGTATATAGTATAAAGATAAACACAACTATGTAGGATGAAAAGATGCGTGAATGGCTAAAGAGGAAAGGGAAAGAGGAGAAGACTGAAGAGTGAATGGGAGTGAGGTTGTTTAACGTAGGTTCAGTCCAGGGGGATGGCGGGATGAAAGGATGTGTTGGAGTGCAAGTTCCCATCTCCGCAGTTCAGAGGGACTGGTGTTGGGTGGGAGAAGCCAAATGGCACATACGGTGTAGCAGGTTCCTAGGTCCCTAGAATTATGCTGGAGGGCATGCTCCGCTACTGGGTATTGGGCATCTCCTAGGTGGACAGTTCGTCTGTGTCCGTTCATGCGCTCAGCCAGTTTAGTTGTTGTCATGCCGATGTAAAAGGCTGTGCAGTGCAGGCATGTCAGTTGATAAATGACGTGTAGTTTCACATGTAGCCCTGCCTTGAATTGTGTATGTTTTACCAGTAGCGGGGCTGGAGTAGGTGGTTGTGGGGGGATGTATGGGGCAGGTTTTGCAGCAGGGTCGGTTACAGGGGTAGGAACCGCTGGGTAGAGAAGGTAGTCTGGGAATATTGTAGGGTTTAACAAGGATGTTACGGAGGTTAGGGGGGCGACGAAAGGCAACTCTGGGTGGTGTGGGGAGAATTTTGTCAAGGGATGATCTCATTTCAGGGGTTGACTTGAGAAAGTCATATCCCTGGCGGAGTAATTTGTTGATGTTTTCGAGGCCAGGATAATATTGGGTGACAAGGGGGATGCTTCTGTGTGGTCTGGTGGTAGGAACATTGTTGTTGGACGGGGAGGAATGTATTGCTCGGGAAATCTGTTTGTGGACAAGGTCTGCAGGATAGTTGCGGGAGAGGAAAGCACTGGTCAGGTTATTGGTGTAATTGTTGAGGGATTCATCACTGGAGCAGATACGTTTGCCACGAATACCTAGGCTGTAGGGAAGGGAGCGTTTGATGTGGAAAGGATGGCAGCTATCAAAGTGAAGGTACTGTTGTTTGTTTGTGGGTTTGATATGGACAGAGGTGTGGATGTGAGCTTCAACAAGATGAAGGTCAACATCCAGGAAGGTGGCTTGGGTTTTGGAGAAGGACCAGGTGAAATTCAGATTCGAAAAGGAGTTGAGGTTATGGAGGAAATTAAGGAGTGTTTCTTCACCATGAGTCCAGACCACAAAGATGTCATCTATAAACCTATACCAGGCCAGGGGAAGCAGCTGTTGGGTCTTCAGGAAAGCCTCCTCCATGCGGCCCATGAGGAGGTTGGCATAGGAGGGAGCCATCCTGGTTCCCATGGCCGTTCCCCTGATTTGTTTGTAGGTCTGGCCTTCAAAAGTGAAGTAATTATGGGTGAGGATGAAGTTGGTAAGTGTGATAAGGAACGAGGTTTTTGGAAGATCTTCGGGTGGGCATTGGGAGAGGTAGTGCTCAAGGGCAGAGAGACCATGGGTATGTGGGATGTTTGTGTAAAGGGATGTAGCATCTATGGTGACAAGAAAGGTTTCAGGTGGGAGAGGAGTGGGAATGGATTTGAGGCGTTCTAGGAAGTGGTTTGTGTCTTTGATGTAGGATGGGAGTCTGCGGGTGATAGGTTGTAGGTGCTGGTCTACCAGAGCCGAGATACGTTTGGTTGGGGATTTGAAGCCTGCTACAATGGGACGGCCAGGATGGTTCTCTTTGTGGATTTTGGGTAATAGGTAGAAGGTAGGGGTATGTGGCTCAGGTGGAGTGAGTAATTCTATGGAAGCCATTGTGAGGCCTTGTGAGGGACCTTGGATTTTTAGGATTTTTTGCAGCTCAGTCTGGATGAAGGGAATGGGATCCTGGGTAACAGCTTTGTAGGTTGAGGTGTCAGAGAGTTGACGCAGTCCTTCTGCCACATACTCCACACGGTCAAGTACGACAGTTGTGGAGCCTTTATCCGCCGGGAGGATGACAATAGAGCGGTCTATTTTCAGCTCCTTAATGGCACGGGATTCAGCTGGGGTGATGTTGGGGGTTGTCGGGATGTTCTTCAAGAAGGACTGGGAAGCAACACTGGATGTGAGGAATTCCTGAAATGTCTGCAAGGGATGGTTTTGGGGGAGGGGAGGAGGATCCCTTTGAGAAGGCAGTCAGAACTGTTCTAGACAGGGTTCAACACTGGGTCTAGTATTTGGGGGCTGTGTTTGGGTAGTGAAGTGATATTTCCAGTTGAGGTTCCGGGTGAATGAGAGGAGATCTTTAACCAGGGCAGTGTGGTTGAATTTAGGTATGGGGCTAAAGGTTAAGCCTTTTGATAGAACAGATGTCTCTGGAGGAGAGAGGGATCTGGAGGAGAGGTTTAGGACTGAATTGGGACTGGTGATATGTCTCCTCCAGATCCCTCTCTCCTCCAGAGACATCTGTTCTATCAAAAGGCTTAACCTTTAGCCCCACACCTAAATTCAACCACACTGCCCTGGTTAAAGATCTCCTCTCATTCACCCGGAACCTCAACTGGAAATATCACTTCACTACCCAAACACAGCCCCCAAATACTAGACCCAGTGTTGAACCCTGTCTAGAACAGTTCCGACTGCCTTCTCAAAGGGATCCTCCTCCCCTCCCCCAAAACCATCCCTTGCAGACATTTCAGGAATTCTTCACATCCAGTGTTGCCTCCCAGTCCTTCTTGAAGAACATCCCGACAACCCCCAACATCACCCCAGCTGAATCCCGTGCCATTAAGGAGCTGAAAATAGACCGCTCTATTGTCATCCTCCCGGCGGATAAAGGCTCCACAACTGTCGTACTTGACCGTGTGGAGTATGTGGCAGAAGGACTGCGTCAACTCTCTGACACCTCAACCTACAAAGCTGTTACCCAGGATCCCATTCCCTCCATCCAGACTGAGCTGCAAAAAATCCTAAAAATCCAAGGTCCCTCACAAGGCCTCACAACGGCTTCCATAGACTTACTCACTCCACCTGAGCCACGTACCCCTACCTTCTACCTATTACCCAAAATCCACAAAGAGAACCATCCTGGCCGTCCCATTGTAGCAGGCTTCAAATCCCCAACCGAACATATCTCAGCTCTGGTAGACCAGCACCTACAACCTATCACCCGCAGACTGCCATCCTACATCAAAGACACAAACCACTTCCTAGAACGCCTCAAATCCATTCCCACTCCTCTCCCACCTGAAACCTTTCTTGTCACCATAGATGCTACATCCCTTTACAAAAACATCCCACATACCCATGGTCTCTCTGCCCTTGAGCACTACCTCTCCCAACGCCCACCCGAAGATCTTCCAAAAACCTCGTTCCTTATCACACTTACCAACTTCATCCTCACCCATAATTACTTCACTTTTGAAGGCCAGACCTACAAACAAATCAGGGGAACGGCCATGGGAACCAGGATGGCTCCCTCCTATGCCAACCTCCTCATGGGCCGCATGGAGGAGGCTTTCCTGAAGACCCAACAGCTGCTTCCCCTGGCCTGGTATAGGTTTATAGATGACATCTTTGTGGTCTGGACTCATGGTGAAGAAACACTCCTTAATTTCCTCCATAACCTCAACTCCTTTTCGAATCTGAATTTCACCTGGTCCTTCTCCAAAACCCAAGCCACCTTCCTGGATGTTGACCTTCATCTTGTTGAAGCTCACATCCACACCTCTGTCCATATCAAACCCACAAACAAACAACAGTACCTTCACTTTGATAGCTGCCATCCTTTCCACATCAAACGCTCCCTTCCCTACAGCCTAGGTATTCGTGGCAAACGTATCTGCTCCAGTGACGAATCCCTCAACAATTACACCAATAACCTGACCAGTGCTTTCCTCTCCCGCAACTATCCTGCAGACCTTGTCCACAAACAGATTTCCCGAGCAATACATTCCTCCCCGTCCAACAACAATGTTCCTACCACCAGACCACACAGAAGCATCCCCCTTGTCACCCAATATTATCCTGGCCTCGAAAACATCAACAAATTACTCCGCCAGGGATATGACTTTCTCAAGTCAACCCCTGAAATGAGATCATCCCTTGACAAAATTCTCCCCACACCACCCAGAGTTGCCTTTCGTCGCCCCCCTAACCTCCGTAACATCCTTGTTAAACCCTACAATATTCCCAGACTACCTTCTCTACCCAGCGGTTCCTACCCCTGTAACCGACCCCGCTGCAAAACCTGCCCCATACATCCCCCCACAACCACCTACTCCAGCCCCGCTACTGGTAAAACATACACAATTCAAGGCAGGGCTACGTGTGAAACTACACATGTCATTTATCAACTGACATGCCTGCACTGCACAGCCTTTTACATCGGCATGACAACAACTAAACTGGCTGAGCGCATGAACGGACACAGACGAACTGTCCGCCTAGGAGATGCCCAATACCCAGTAGCGGAGCATGCCCTCCAGCATAATTCTAGGGACCTAGGAACCTGCTACACCGTATGTGCCATTTGGCTTCTCCCACCCAACACCAGTCCCTCTGAACTGCGGAGATGGGAACTTGCACTCCAACACATCCTTTCATCCCGCCATCCCCCTGGACTGAACCTACGTTAAACAACCTCACTCCCATTCATTCACTCTTCAGTCTTCTCCTCTTTCCCTTTTCTCTTTAGCCATTCACGCATCTTTTCATCCTACATAGTTGTTTTTATCTTTATACTATATACCTCTTTACTTCTGTATGCATCCTCTTTGGATTGAAGCTGGCACAGTACTTACAATAGAATATCTTTGGCTTCCCTCTGACAACCATGCCTCCATCCTTGCTACCCTCCCTGTTTACCTTTCCCTGTTGCTTCATAACCTGGGTTGTGAGTAACTGAATCCACTTTCCCTTCTTCCCTTTTTTCCCCTCTCTCCTCCCTGATGAAGCAACAAAGTTCCGAAAGCTAGGAATGTAAATTTTTAGTTCTGTTTTATGTGTATCTATCGGCTGTACTGAGCTGAGGTAAGTACTGGCCAGCCCCTCTATCTCTTTGTTAGTATTTGTTTCACATAATTAATAAACATGTTAAAAAGCCATCATTATTTTTGTTTTATCAAGTAGCCTATATGTTTAAGAGTAAATTAAAACAAATTTGAGCATTCTATCAGGTCTGAGACTCTAGATATTGCAATTCTTATAAAACAAAACATCCGTTAAAAAAAAGAAAAAAATACATATATATATTTTTTTTCATAGAAAATATTAATATATTTCAATAGTATCATTTTTATCTTCAAATATGTATAATAAATAAACTTGCTGCAAAAATTCATGATGCTATCTAGAAGAGTTTTTAAGATAAGCAATTTTAAAGTTTTGAATACAAATTAAATTTACCATTTCGGAAGGTTCGGAAAACACAAAACATAAAAAATTTATAAAAAAAAACTATAAGAGATACAGCAAAAACATTTTGCAGGTGTTGTCAGGATGGTATTAGAACCATTTGAGCCAAATTTCATGAAAATCGAAGGAGGTGGGTGTAAAATTTATTTTTTATTGGGTGATTTGATGTGGAATGACCCGGGAGCTAGAAGAGAGTGGAGGTGATAGTTGTACCACATATGTACTGCCGCATATTGTGTTTGTGGCCAGTGAAAAATATCAGTGTTTGCATAGTGCTGCATTTATGATCGTGGCATGTACCGCGATTAAAGACCTAGTGACTTTACGTGTCATGTTGCTCATTTGCTGAAACTGTGTTTGGATTCATTAAACATAAGCCTTTGATATGCAAACTGTAAGCTGTGTATACACCGTAAAAATAATGTTTATGATTGTAGACAGCACGAACTGTTCAGTGCATACCATATACTGTGGAATGAAACAGGAAATATGGTTACACATTTTTGTGTCATATATTGGCATGAAGAACTTTAACTGTGTATGTACGATGTGCTGATCACAGGTGACTGATTATGTAAACAATTTTACATGCCACTCATTGTTTGATTTAAACTGCAGACTAATGATTCACAGTACAATCAACTTTATTTACTTTCGTAGTATACTGTGCAAAGTGCTATGCTGTGATCATAAATTGTAAATCAGAAAACTGTGGCTAATGTGTGTAACAGAAATTATGACATCAGGTTACGTCACATGTTAATAGAAAGAAGCATGTGTTATATTTGTTGTTGCATGCAGATACACAAATTGCAATTATACCTACAAACATTGAGCATTCCTGTTAAATTTGTAACAGGTGTCCCTGATCAAGAAGCTCAGCGAGACAATGTCAATTACTGGATAACATGCTCAAGGATCAAGGACCAATGAGGCAGATGTTGACAACTCACAGACTGCATAAGCTAAGTCGAAACTGTTTTGAAGAAACAGTGACTAAGAGACACCGTGAATAACATTGTTCAAATCAGTGATGTTAAAGCTCAATATGCATAAGCAAGAGTAACTTTTCATGGTAATTAATTTCATGTAATTATAAAGTGTCATTACAACATTGTTTTGATTTCTTTTCAATAATAATTTTCAGAATAATGGTTATAACTTAGTTTTGTCCATTATAATTCTTTCCTTAATCATCAAAATTTTGCAAACTCACTAATGACATAGTCTGTATTATTGCAAAAAAATTGCTATCGGTATTGACAAGATAAAGGTTAGTTTTATTCCCTTTCATTTGCTTTTAATTGCCAATGCTTGTTTGTTTATATATTTCTAAGTGTTTATCTGCATTTGGATGTTTTATTGTTTCGTATTTCATCTCGTGCAAATATTTGTGCTCTGCCAATGAATTCTGCACACTATGCATTATCTGCCATTGCATTATTAAGCAGAAACATATCACGAGTTGTTCAGTTTGTTTAGGAGAATTTTTTATCAGTGGTAATTGTTTGATTTGTGCTAATGGGTGATCATTCACGTTGTTATGTTTTTTGGTAATGTGTGAATGTAATGTTCAGCCAAATTGAAGGAAAGTAGAGTATTCCTGTTTCCGGTTAATTTAAAATTTCTGGCCACGCAGATTTGAGTACTGTCAGTCTGAGCAGTTGAACACGTTTGTTTCAAACCCACTCGAGGTTCGAGAGGTGCTGGTTCAGATGATACAGTTACATTATGTGATATCCACTGATCTGTTATCGCCACAGGTAACTGCTGTTTTATTCGAATTGTGTAATGCTGCAGGAATGACATGCTATTCAAAAAGATTTATAGGAAAGTGTGCATGAAAACCAGACACACACACAATCACTGCCAAAGCCAGATGTGTCTGCGACTAAACATTCCCACTATATGGTGAGCAGTAAGCTATCCTTTGCATAATTTTGTCATTTAGGCAAATTGAATATATATTTGCAGAGCATTCCTAAAAGAGAAACTTGTCCCCCAAATAGGCTGGAAAAAAAAGGAGGAAAGAAATACCCTAACCCACAAGAACTGTCCTGGGAAATCAAACAATGTATCAGAGCTGGAAAAACTACGCACTACTGTTGTATACAAGATTTCATCTGCTATGAAAGGTTAAACTACAGACAAAGGTACATATTACATTAATTTTATGTAAGTGATTGTGAGACAATGTGAGAAAACCACACACATTAGACAGCATTCTATCTGAACTGCAGCTGGCAGGGAGAACTCTGAGTACAGGTTCCTTCTGGACCATGTTAACGGGAGTATATATGGTAAAATTGGGTCAAAAAGTGACATTTTTCTGATTATTACCTCTTAACAATATTTGAACTTGCCTGAATAATTTGATACATCATTTGTTGATTACTTCCAATTGGAAGGGTAGTTTATATTATTTCAAAGTTAATGGTGCAAGTCCAAAAAATCCAGTCATTCTGCACTGACTTCCTTAAGTATATCTCTGGAACCATTCAATCTAGAAGGCTCTGGTTTTCAGCTACTTATTCCTTAAATTCGTATTAATGTTCATGTTAAGAGGTTGGATGCAGTATGTAAACAGAAATGGCGGTATTGCACATGCATTTTGTAGGGACTCTATATGGTAAAGTACGACTTACACACAAAGACAGTGATGAATTCCAACAGTATTATGGAATGGCAATAAGAAGCAATACATATGACCTACAAGGGATGAAAAGAGCAGTGTGGGCTACATTCTTCCACAAATTATCCACTGATGATACACCTATACATGATCTTTGCCCATGTGGTGCCAATTCATGGTGCAACTACCGCAAAGCTCAGGCAGCGGGTACAGAGGGAAAATTTAGGCACAAAAATAGCATACCATCTTCAATGATCGAAGCTACTAAATGAATATATAGAGAGTTAACTTCTCCTGACCTTTCCAAATGTCCACATGGTCGAAAGCAAAACCCAAATCAGAAAGCACTCCGTCTTCAGGCCACGAGTGGCCTACCCGGACCATCCGAAAAAATGGCTCTGAGCACTATGGGACTTAACTTCTGAGGTCATCAGTCCCGGACCATCCAACCGCCGTGTCATCCTCATTGAATGATGCGGATAGGAGAGGCGTGGGGTCAGCACACTGCTCTCCTGGTCGTAAGATGGTATTCTTGACCGAAGCCGCTACTATTTGGTCGAGTAGCTCCTCAATTGGCATCATGAGGCTGAGTGCACCCCGAAAAACGGAAACAGCGCATGGCGGCCTGGATGGTTACCCATCCAAGTGCCAACCACACCCGACAGCACTTAACTTTGGTGATCTCACAGGAACCGGTGTACCCACTGCGGCAAGGCCGTTGCCAAAACCCAAATCAGACTTTCAATAATGTTATTTGGACCCAAATACCAAATAAAAATCTTTGTACGAATAAAAACTCTATGTCTGGGTGTTTGTGACGCTTTGATAACATTTAATGCTGAAAATAAGGAAAGACTTAGGGTACTAGAGCAACTTGGTATCACTCTAGGAGCCAACACACCACAAGCCTTCCAGCAAATGGATTGACTTAACATCATGAAAGCCCAACGTGCAGCAGAAGAAATGACTAAAGAAGCAAGAGGCAGGAAAAGAAAAAAAGCTTTTACTTTTTCAGGCTGATCAAAACCAGGGGCTGACATGCCTCCATATGTAAATTAACATCGAATGAAACATTAAAACTTGAGTTCCTGAAAATGGTTTCCTTTAATATTTGACCCATTATCTCAGGAAATACTACAGATGTGCATATCTAATTTTACACTATGTTGCCTCTTAGCTGGTGCTGAACCACCAAAACACTTATAGCTATAATGGTTTTTTACTTACAGAAGCAAAAGTGGATTTGAAAAATTGAACATAAAAAAACATAAACTAGTTACTTGTCTGTATGTTATGATTATGGTTCAGTAATCAGAAAAGGAATGAAACTATACTTCCCAAAAAATTCAGATCTCTATCTTTCAAAGGTTCTGAGATAATGAGTCATCATCAATGTTGCAAATTTAACACTGGAGGTATGGGATCTAAGCCCCTTGAAGAAGGAAGAATTTCAAGGTGGTCAGAAATTAGTCACAAGCTCAGATTGGGTATGTGAATGGGAAACTGTGAGGACTGCGTTACAAAATCATCTCAGCATTCTTTTCAAACTGATTTAGGATAAAACTTGCCTCTTTGGTCAAATGATTTCATAATGATGCTTGATTCAAGGATAGCTAGAGTCAATCTCGATGGTGGAAGAAATTTCTGTTGGCAACAATATCCTGGGTTAAATTACAAACCTTTCTGCACTGTCTCGTCCAACAAAGTTAATGATGCATCCTTCAGATTCCAGTATTTAGTTCAGCAGCACTGGTGATGTTACTCAAGACAAGCAAACATGTGACAGAGCACACTATGTACTGGCACTGAGTACCAAACTTTCTGTTCTCTTTTACAAACGGTCATCACAGTTACTATCGCCACCATCAATAACATGATAGCATACTGCGCACACTCGTGAACACTACACATTTGTCCAGCAATCACTTTCGAAATGCAAAACTGCCAGAAGGACAACATCTAAACGGCTTGCACCAGTTAATGGACAATATGGAAAATAGATATGCATTTAGCGGGCACATAGCATACCTTGTACACATGTGAAGAATAGCTGTCTTTGTGTTAGCAAGGTAACATGTATAGCCAAAAATCACTGTTTAATCTTAGTTGAATTAAACAACTATAAAATAAATTTACATAATATGAGCTAAAGCCACTCTCTCACCACAGACAGGTAAAAATGGAAATGTCGTGTGGCTAGGGCCTCCCGTCGGGTAGACCGTTCGCCTGGTGCAGGTCTTTCGATTTGACGCCACTTCGGCGACCTGCGCGTCGATGGGGATGAAATGATGATGATTAGGACAACACAACACCCAGTCCCTGAGCGGAGAAAATTTCCGACCCAGCCGGGAATCGAACCCGGGCCCTTAGGATTGACAGTCTGTCATGCTGACCACTCAGCTACCAGGGCGGACACCACAGACAGGTGATGCCCCATCGAAATCACCCACTCGAAGCATTAAACAGTGCAGCTGCATCAGATCCCAGCCAACAGCTTATTTAATTACTAATTATCTTGTAGACAACTGCCTTTTTGTGGGATTGTGCTGCTAGCTCAAAATCTGACTCATTTTCTTGCACCAAACATAAATTTTTTCTCACCTACTTTGCTGTTTATTTTATATTAATGCTGCTCACTTGGGCAAACGACAACATAATTTATCACTGTGTTAGCTGAAGCAATAATGAAGGTATAGTTATGGGCTCTGTGAAACAACAGTGGAATAGTGTGAAACAATTTTATTTGTGGTTGGCGCACTTTATACATAGGCGCACGCACCCAATCGAGGGGTAAGTATGCTCATCATGAGAATATGTGTCACTCTGAACAGCAGTCTACAAGATAAGTGTCTTCCCTGAGGTACTTGAGGCCTACTTCAGACCTCATCCAATCATTAGACAGTATTATAAACAGCCAAATGCTTGGAAGATGAAAATGAAAGGTTTCATTGTGTCAAAAATCAATGCAAAAAGAAACAGTACCTAGCTTTACTGTTACGAAGGGCCCACAATAGGACAGGACTAGTATTGGAAGATGACAAAATGTATCTCTCATACATCTGCCTATGCACAAGGATGAACATGAGATTTATCCACTAAAACTGTCCTGATCAGCATTCCAAGGTCTGCCATAATCATAATTTTGTTATGGAGTGTAATACTTACCACACAACAAGAGCACCAGTGTTTTCCATAAAGAACACCAAGTAATATGCAAGGTACGAATATCTAGTCGGTCCATCACGTGGGGCCACAAAAGTCAAAATATATGCAAATCCCAGAGCAGCACTAAAGAGCAACTCCTCGCAGCGGCTGGTACAGACTGCAGTAGGTTGGTGGCTCAGAGCCAGCCACGCTGACATCACCATCCAGTGAGCCAGGCAGACCATCCCCATCCAGGCAGGATAGAGCGCAGCCAGTAGACTCAAAGCCAGAACACGTGACACTGCAACAGGTATACATGGGGCATGAAGGCAACAACTTTCTTGTGTGATCTGTATATAGAATACACGCTGCAACTGCATACTGCTGTGTAATACTGTTTCAACATTGGATAACATTCAGAACAACCTTCCACTACTCATCAGAGACTTGCCAAAACTTCGTGTTCATTTGGTCAACAGAAAACTCAACTAATCTTCTCTTTCCTCCCTTGTCATTTATCTGTTTCTTTTCTCCACAACACTTATTTATATTTAGTTTCACTTCTCATATTATAGGCCCAATTGTCTAACGGTAAAGTGTGTGCCTAGGAAACAAAATGTTGCGAGATCAAACCCTGGTTGAACCACAGTTCTTTTCAGTCTGACTTTAACCTATCCTTTACATCTCAATGATGTGATGATCTGCCCGAAGAACAAATGGTTTGAAGTCCACGTTAACTGTAAGTCCCCTTTCCCCAGTATGATCACTATGGTAGGTCATGGACGTATGTCATCGAAGGGGCGTCCAACTTAAAGACTTGCACCAGGTTGTTGAGCCACACGAAATTATAATTACTTCTCATCTCACTTCCCAACAAACCGCACCAATCTGTGGTGTGTGTGTGTGTGTGTGTGTGTGTGTGTGTGTGTGTGTGTGTGAGAGAGAGAGAGAGAGAGAGAGAGAGAGAGAGAGAGAGAGAGAGAGAATCAAGTTACAACAAGCAAGACCCAAGTGAAATGGGTACGTCAAAGTCACTAAGTATTCTTCTACCAACTTATTAGTGCTCAACTGATTCTCTTGTATGGCAGGTACAAATTAAACAGAAACAGTCATTGTGTCCAACCCAGTACTGTAATAACCAAACTGCTGGTACATGCACACAATATGAAAATCTCTCTCTCTCTGATCCACACACTGTTTTACCTATAGTTCATCACCATCCATCAAATATAATGGTAATTTAAAAACCACTGATAACTTACACCATAAATAACAAAATTAAATCAGTGCATGGCATTCACTTTTGTTCATTCATGTTCAAATAATCATATTTTCAACAGAAACATATTCAAGAGCATTTTCTATGAGGAATAAATACCGAACCTGCACTCAACAGATGCCAGCAAAACTGCATCACAGCTCCTTGCCATGCCAATTTTTCTTTATCATCTCTGGCAAACCTTACAGATCGATGGTAAGAGGTGAGTGACCAGGCAATAGATATTAAAGAGCACGCAACAGCCCAAGACTGGAGACCTGTAAAACAAAGAGTGTCAACAATAGTGTGCAATTCATCTGTCACGAAGTTCAAACTTGTTTGACTGTGGTCTCTCTCTCTCTCTCTCTCTCTCTCTCTCTCTCTCTCTCTCTCTCTCTCTCTCTCATGCATATCAGTGAGAGGCACAACAAGCAAATACCACAAACCTTGAACTGGGCTCGTTTCTTGGATGTTTACAGCCGAAAGCAGAATCATAAGCTGAAGTACTGCTTGTGGAAAAGAATGAAGGAAACAGTGGAACAGTCTTAACAAGGAAGCATCAGAGTCTTCATCTAGCATTATTCTGTACAATTTTTGCTGTCTGATCCCATTTCCCAACTTCCCAGCAATCACACTCCGGCATCCATATGACAATGTGTCAAAATACCTACAAAGACATGAGAATAGTAATTAGCATATCAAAGTCTCTCTCAAAATGTATTTTTGCACCTTCTGTTATATGTTTTAATATCTTTGCAGATTACATATGATAAGATTAACTAGTATTGGTGAACAAAATAATTTATAATTACAAAAATAGTTTATAATCATGAGAAACTCAACATAGGCATTGGTCTCAAACTAAATAACACTACCATTAAGTGAGGTCACCAACAAAAAACACCCCACTAATTCGATTAAAAAAAATTCTTTGGGGGTTTTTGACATGTAGTCTCACTTTCAGCCTTAGATTTATAAGACAACACAACTGGTGAATGATGTCAATATACATGTTGTGGTCTTTTTCTGAAATACCATGTACTAATGACATGACATGACATACTTCCCTAACCATTCCCCCTGATGTTAGGCAATTTTTATGTTCATAGTATCACTAGAAGGCTACTGTTACTATAAAAATAGTCCAGTTCCACTACAGTAGTGTACTTCAACAGTAGTTTTAATTTGAGATGGTCAGTAGTTTGCTGTGATGTTACCATTTCTGCTACCAATGTAGTAGAGTATTTGACTTCAATGACTCGGTCATGCCTTGATGCCTTTCATGTGTGGATGGGTTTACACCTTCACAAAATTATATTCTTCCCATTTCATGACTATATGGGTCTTCCATGTAAACGAGGAATAATCATAAAAAAAATTAATTTTTCTGTGTGAATATTTTCCCCCGTTACATATGTGGGGTGGGCATTGAATTTTGTTGGAAAGATTGATTTTCCCCTCCAAATGCCAATTTTTTAAAGATTTTCACAAGCTACATTAAAGTATAGAAACTTATATGCCATGCTGTCCTTCACATAAGTGTACCTGATAATTTGGTGTCTCAAATAGATTTCCTCCTGGAAGCCTTCTCCTAGTATAGGATATTTAATTCATGCAATGTGAGTTACCTTTATTTATGAAATTTGAGTTACCATAATTTTTGTAGGATTAGTTACAATTTTGAGCAGTCAGATTGGTTCTGAATTACATACAACACAACTAACAATATATTTTAACATATTTAATGTATATCTCCATATGCCACATGAAATCCCTTTGGGAATAGCTATTTCTTCTTTACAACAACCTGCAATTTTTGCAGAATGCCTTTAAGTGTAGCTGAAAAGATGAGAAGAAGGCAGAAATTGAAAAATGAAGGCAGATATGAAGAGTAAAATCAAACACAAGGAAACTATGAAAAAATTCTGGTAAAAGAAGCAGGAACAGGAAAATTGTTTGAGTAAAAGAGAACAAGAAAGGATTACTACAGACAGGAAACGGAATGTTAGAGAAGAAAGAGTTGCCAAGTACAGGAAGCGGCTAAAGGAAGCATCTTCAGCTACACCAAGTAGTTCTGCCTCTCCACCATATATTGGGAAAAGCCATATCAAAAGTGAAACGTGTAATTCCAGCATCACCCAGAAAACAAAAATTTGTTATTAGAAGGTTGTATGATGCAGAAGTAGAAAGAATCTCTAAACAAAAAGTATGTGATGAAACAATAAGTGCGGTGAGCAAATTCTATGAAAGGGATAACATTAGCAGGCCCCTGGATGCAAAGACGTTGTGACGTAAAAGATGAGAAAGGTAAGAGTAAGTTGCAAGTACAACACTGTGTTTTCTTTGAAAGAAGCCCATGCAATGTTTTATGAAAAAAATGGCAAAGTGATTGGTATAAGTAAATTTGCAGAATTAAGATCCAAACATGTCATGCTTGCCAATAAAATTCCACACAACATGTGTATCTGCTGATTTCACGAGAATTTCATCTGTGCTATTAACTCTCTTCATAGCGTAGTACCTCTAATACCTAAGTAACACCAGTAACTGGCCAGAATTTTTTCTATGTGCAGAGCCTACAGCCAATTGTTGGTTGTGAAAGTGCGTGAAATGTAAAGATTTATTGGCAGTTAAACTTCTTGGTTTATGTACTGGTGTACAAGAGTACAGCGTAAATGGTATGTGTGGCAGGAAAGTGATGGCAGAATTTTGAAAGTAGAGGAAGAAGGTACATTACAGAATCTTATTGATCATATTCTTACCATGGGACCTAAATTTTTAGAGCACTGCTACTTTAAGAGGGAACATTCAAAGATAAGTGATAAGGAATCACTGCCTTCTGCGATGCTAACTGCCATGATGCAAATTGATTATTCTGAAAATTTTGCATGTGTAAATCAAGATGAAATACGAAGCGCACGCTGGGAGCAGAATCAAATTAGTATTTTTGCTGCCATGATTTGGCATTCAAGTAATTCTCACCCCTATGTGTTGGTATCTGATAATTTGCAACTTCTCATGGGAAGGGACCAGTGGATGGAATTGGTGGGGCTGTCAAATGCCAAGTTTGGTCTCGTGTAAAAAGCAGGAAATGTGTTATAAACAAAGCAACAGATTTTATCAAAGCATTGTTGAATTCTTCTTCTAATCTCTCGGGCTTAATCAAGAACTGCAAGCCTTTCTTGAATATTTATAAAATTCGTCACTTGGAACTCTATAATAATGGAGCTAAAGGACACACCACTTCAGCAGTGCAGAGGAAAACACTAACAGAACAGAAAACTCACTAGATATACAAGTAGATGACTGGGTGGTGGTAAAATATGACAATTCATATTTTCCTGGTAATGTTACTAAAATTGAAAATGATGAGTTTAAAGTTGATGTTATGATGAAAGATAGGAAGTTCTGGAAGTGGCCCGAAATTAAAGATGAGATATACTACACTAAAGACAAGCTTGTCAGAAGTGAACACTCCAAGTGTTGTAAATTCCCATGGTTATTTCAAATTTGACTGATCTGTGACAATGTAACAAGAGTTACCTGTTCATTATGTTTTAATATTTATTTTATTAGAGATTAAATGTTTGGAACTTTGTTAAAATACTTGTAAGATCTTCTGATATTGTGTGTAAAACTTACAATAAATGTTCACATAAAACAGAGCAGACTTTTGTATTTTATTTATCATATGCAAAAGCCATTTCTTGGAAATGTAACGTGAGTTACCAAGAATAATTATAAGATTTGGTTTTATAAGTCCAGTAATGTAACAATTATTGTGATATAGGTTTATTGAGCATTCTGTATGAATTATGCTTTGAGGTATAAAAATATTGAATAGAAACATTTCCTTCTGTTAATTGTCCAAAACTCATAACATAAACATCACTTTGTAATGTGAGTTACCATGGAATGACCCATATATACATTTTGATACACTATATGCACTGTCTTAAGGTAAGAAAGATTTAATTTGGATAATACTTGATCACAAATGGTAACCAATTGGCTTCTTTGTTGACTGGGTTCTTTTACTACGTAACAGCCCACCTGAACTACTACTAGGTTTCTTAGAGAATTGGAGGACATCATCTTGTTCTCTCTTCACCAACAAATGAAATTAAGGCGAACTCAGGCAGAGCCAACATATTTAGACAAGTTTAATACAAAAAGAGGAGTGGCAAGTACCCCAGATATTCCCTGTAAATGTTGTTTCACCTCAACAATCTCCACTGAAGTGCAGCAGTCCTTGAGGCTGGGATTTTTTCCAATGAGGTTGCCACTGCCCTTATGATCTGGGCAATTTATACAAGACACACATTTCATCTGACACAATGTTCCACCACAGCACTGAAGTGGCAGTTACCAAAGCATGCTCAGAGCTTATGGTTGGTTACAGCGGACTGATGCTACACATTAGTCAGTGGCTCATAAACCTCAACAAGCTTCAATTATGTACTCAATTGGCTGAGTTCCCTGAGGTATGTGCCATTTGGTTCAACGGCATGTGGCTAATGAAATACCACATATCTAGTGCACATTACTCTAATAGAACAGTCATATCAGATAAGTTCACATTTTTCTTTGAACATAAGCAGTGTAACTCTGAATTCATCGAAGTGCAGTGTAAACCACAGACGTGAGCAAGTGTGCCGGGACTTACCCCAGTTCACTGCTAGTAGCGCAAAACACCTTAATGTGTCCACATAAAGCGCACAAATATTGCACCATAATTAAGTATAAAATTAAAAGTCAAAATTTTATATTCAAACTTTGTCAACATATATTTTATTGTAACAACGTTTTAAATATGAAGTCTTAATGTAATTAAACTAATAGTTTCCATAAAAATAGAGTTTTAAGAAAAAAAATAAGTGGCACTAAATAATAAAGCTAGAAAGTAAGAATTTGGTCAGAATGTGCCCAAGGAGCTCGTAGATAACTGGTGGAAGTTTCAAAGCAAAGAAATAAAAAAATTACAATCGGAATCCACATTTATAAGAAAAATTAAGGACACTAAATATTGAACATAGAAACGTAAAAATTTGTTTTATGCTTCAGTTCACCTAAAAATAATAACTAAGAGACAACATCAAGGTATCCCTTATAATTTTTGAGTAATTTAACGAAAACCAAATTTGTAACTAAAATATGCCCATTTTAATAGATTAAATACCTGTAATATTAATGAGGGAAAATTTTGGTTACAGCACATGATAAAACCTACTAAATAATAGAGCTATACCAAATTTTAGAACCGTAGTAGTAATTACATCCGATATAAGTTCTAGTAAAGGTATGGTTCAGAGGTAACGAACTACCGTTAGTTCCACTATAAAAAGTCTAGAAGGCAAAGTTTTTATTCAACGGAGCTGACACTTTTTCTGTGCTTTCAAACAACTTACCTAAATACATATAAAAATTAAGAAGATTCTAAATTAATTCTTAACTTTGTTATTAAAGATTATGTGTCCAAGAAAGGAGCCATTCAGAGGCTGCTGCCATATGCATAAGGCAGTAGATAACAGATGTTCCCTCCGCCGTCCACTGAGGCACATATATAAATACAGCCCAAGAGGCAGGTTCACTTCACACTCAGCCACTGTAAGATACACATCTGTTAAATGTCGGATCGCGCTCTGCCTCTGATGATGTCAGAGACAAACTGTGACAAAACGCATATTTTCTGTAATGATGGATTGTGAACTCACGAGGGCTGTACACCCTCATCGATTGCTTAGATTTCACTAAAGTAACTGTTGGTGTGCCATCTGTGATAATTACAAATCCATGTGGCAAGTTGAGAATATTATTTCCACTTTTGTGGGGAGCATTTAGTTTGAACATTTATTTGAGGATTAGTAGTCAGGGCGAAGGACTATTTGGTAGGAACGCACTGTAGAGGTCGCCTCTGAACTGAGAATAGTGCTGTTTAAGATAAAAAGATTTACTGTCAATTGAACGCAGTGACTTTCAAATTGTTGTGCATGAGATACTTTACTCAATATACGTATGAACTAGAACTTTATTCCTTCATTTATAATCATAGTCCTGATCCTGCTAAGTAGAAGGAGAATAAAAACATTTCTTTCATTGGGCTGGACCACAATGTGGCCGTGCAGACTGGAAACTAAGGCCAGCGTGTTCTCCAACGCTTTCTGGCTGACCACAAAAATAGTTGCCAGGCTCACGTGAGAAAGACGGCGTACTATACATCTATGCCATCATAACTTTACCTGCCGCCCCACAGTGTGGCCTTACCTTGCATGAGCTTGTGAGTTTTTACTGCAGAATACTTCTCTGGTAATTTTAACAGTCTACAGATCCACTCTAGGAAACTTTCAGCTATTTATGAGAAATCCATATGCATTATTGAACTATCTGTCAGACAAGAAGAAACAGTTAGTAGTTTGTGGAGGTTTCAGTGTAGATTTCCTAAGATACAGATAGGAAAAATTAGCCAGGAGGATTATTTGGGTGTTTCAAACTAATTTCAGAAGTCAGTTGTTTCAGTTGCCTGAGACTACAGGTGTGTGTGTGTGTGTGTGTGTGTGTGTGTGTGTGTGTGTGTGTGTGTGTGTGTGTCTAGCTGGCCAAAAGCTTTATTTATTTGTGACAGTCTTTTCATTGTGCCTATCTGCGACTCAGCATCGGCAACTTTCCTTTTCATAATATTGTTACATTCCATCCTGGATTTTCCACTGTTTAATTTCAGTAGTCGGTTTTCCAACTCATGAACAGCAAAATACGAGGGCACTGATTGACAACTTTTTTATAAACAGCGCTCAGGCTGAAACAATTAATGTGTACCAAATTGCTAATAGAGTATCTGATCAAGATACACAATTGATGGAAATAATCAGTATGGCACCTTACAACCCCGAGGTAGGTTCATAAAAAGCAGTGGGGCTTATTAATGAGAACAGGGTTTTAAGATTAAGCTGAGAGGGGTGGTATAGAATGAAATATATGTAGAAAGAGATGCTAATGTTAAATTCAATTTATTCCATTGTAAATTTCTGACAATATTTGAAACTTGCCTTGCTAAAAAGTCATCCAAAAGATCCATTTAAAAAAATTAAGCTATGGATAACTAAGGTAATTAAAATCTCATGTAAGAGGAAAATTTATATAAAGGTCAGAGTAAGTCAAATTCGACATTACTTGTATACTACAAGAAATACTGTAGTATTTTAAGGAAAGTCATTAAAATATCCAGAAGTATGCATGTACTGACAGAAATAAATAATGCATATTAGATTAGTACTTGTTCCATAGATCATGAATACGACACTTCGTAATGATGTGGAACGTGTCAGGTTAATAAAAGGTGTCTATACAAGATATTACATTACACAAAAAATTATTTTGTGGGAGGTTGGGAAATTACCCACTTACTATATCCAAAAATTCATCTAATGAGTAGAAGGAGTTGCCATTAAGAGATTCTTTTAATTTCCTTTTAAATGCTATATGGCTATCTGTCAGACTTTTGAAGCTATTAGGTAAATGACCAAAGACTTTTGTGGCAGCATAATATACCCCCTTCTGAGCCAAAGTTAGATTTAACCTTGAGTAGTGAAGATCATCCTTTCTCCTAGTGTTGTAGCCATGTACACTGCGATTTTTTTAATTCGTTCGGATTGTTAATAACAAATTTCATAAGTGAATATATATATTGTGATGCTACAGTGAAGATTTCTAGCTCTTTAAATAAGTGTCTGCAGGATGGTCTTGGATGAGCTCCAGCGATTATTCTGATTACACGCTTTTGTGGAATGAACACTCTTTTACTCAATGATGAGTTACCCCAGAATATGATGCCATGCCATACGAAAGCAGAGAATTAAAATAGGCATGGTAAGCTAATTTACTCAGATGTATATCGCCAAAATTTGCAATGACCCTAATAGCATAAGTAGCTGAACTCAAACGTTTCAGCAGCTCCTCAGTGTGTTTTTTCCAGTTCAACCCCTCATCAATGCATACACCTAGAAATTTTGAATATCTTACCTTAGCTACCGATTTCTGAACGAAGTCTATATTTATGAATGGTGTCATTCCCTTTACTGTGTGGAATTGTATATACTGTGTCTTGTCAAAGTTTAATGAGAGCCCATTTGCAGAGAACCACTTAATGATTTTCTGAAAAACATCTTTTACAATTTCACCAGTTAATTCTTGTCTATTGGATGTGATAGCTATACTTGTATCATTGGCAAAAAGTACCAGCTTTGCATCTTCGTGAATACAGAATGGCAAGTCATTAATATATATTAAGAACAGCAGAGGACACAAGACCAAACCTTGCGGCACCCCATTCTTGATTGTTCCCCAGTTTGATAAGATTAAAACTATATGGGGGACTGTGAAACAGGAGACACAGCGCCAGTCACCGTACGAGATTCCACAACAATTAAACTAAATAAAAATAATATGACCGAAAATTTACAAGTTGCAAGTACTTTTAACAATCACTTTCTAAATGTAGCAGCAAATTTATGATTGAATAGTTCAGTAGAAGAAGCAAAAGAATAAATTAAAATTGTCATTCCACGAAACTTTAAGCAACTAAAGAAGCGCCAACATATTTGACTGAAATTAAAACAATTATAAAAATTCTACAAAACAAAAGCCTCTTGTGACTCTGACTGAATTTCAAACAATTCTGAAATGACGTTCCAATAAATAATGTCCTTCGTGATACATGCAATGCATCGTGGTACAAAGAATTTTTCCAGGCAGGTTAAAATTTGGAATTATTAAGCCACTTAATAAGCGAGGTGACAAGACAGACTTAAACAATTATTGCCAACATTCCTTAGTGACATCTTTTTACAAAATATTCAAAAAAGTAATGTATTCAAGAGTAGTCACACACTTGAATGGAAACAATTTATTTAGCGTACCACAGTTTGGTTTCTGGAAGGGCTGCTCGACTGAATATGTTATTTATACATTTAACCATCGAAACGTACAATATTAACATATCACCAGTTGGTATTTTTTGTGTCCTCCACGAAGCCTTCGACTGTGTATATCACGATACTATCTTAGAAAAACACATGTTTTATGGAACCGATGGCTCTATACACAGCTGGTACGAATCATACTTGACTGACTAAATGCGAAAGTTTGTGTTGAATAATTCAGACAATATCAGAAAAATACAAAATTTTTGTGATTGGGGTAAAAATCACAAAGGGGTTCCCGCGAAGCTCAATTTTGGGTCCACCCCTATTCCTTACATATTTGAATGATCTCACATTTAACATTCAACAAGCAAAATTGTTACTTTTTGCAGATGATACAAGTGTTATAATAAATCCCATTAGAAAGAAAAAAAAACATTCCGTTCTGTACAACAAAGAGTGTCATACCAACAACTGAATTGGTCGGAGCTGAAAGGCATTAAGTCCATTTCACAACTTTTCAGGAGAAGGAAAAAACTGTATAGATGTATCTAAGCCAAATAAATATTGATTATAGCTCCTATTATCTATAAAATAATTTCTTAGAATGTAATTTTTGTTAGTGAAAATACGATTTGAACGTTTAATCCACATTTATTTTTGTTTTTCCAAAAATGGAGTTGACGCTTTTCAGTCCTGAGGTTACAAGTAAATTCACGACCTGTATTGATTAATAAATTTAATATGGTATATTAATCACATGTGTTTATTGAATACATATTTATGGACAAGTTGGATGTTAATTACAAAATTTATTATTACTATGACTGAATATAATTTAAATTCATGAAGCAACACACACACACACACACACACACACAGCACAGAGGACTTATTAGGGACTGAAAGATTCACTCATAGAGTACCCATCGTTGGCCATTTTATAATGTTCTTGTAAAATTCCCTCACGTCCTGAGGAACATATTTCACTAACTTTCCAATGTCCTGTATATTTTTGAAGTTTATGGGAACTTTGTCCTAGTATACATTTTCAGAACGCATGGTAAGATAGCACAGTGACCTTTACTTTCCCAGAAGGAATCTGAGTGTAACAGGAGAGTGGATGTAAACAGACACTTCGACCTCTCCAATCTTGTTGTTGCAGTACTTGAATTGCTTGAATTTTAAGGGAGACAATGCCTGCTTCTTATCTATTGGGAATCCTTCAGTTTCCCTTGATGTAACAATCTTCTTAAAGTAGGGCAGCCATCATTTATCAAAGTCAATTATTTCATTTTACTCTGCAACATGAACTTCCACACTTTTTCTGCTGTGTGCTATTAATTCAACATATTCTTTTGGTATATAAACTCTATCACAATTTTTTCTTTTCTTTTTGAATACCCCAAAATTTGGGTATGGTAGGTATGAATGACCATGTTCTAATTGACTCAAATCTACCAACTGTAATCAGCCGTATACACATTCTCACCATTGTGTGATTTCGGTTTTGTCCAATACAGCCATCTGAGAACAAGCAGAGGTGCTAGATTGTGTCTGGAATGTAGTTTTTATTGTTGTGATATAGAAAAGTGCACAGTTCATTCACACCTTTTCTTCCATCACCCTCATGATAAAGATATACCACAGTGCTGTCATCTTTTAAATTGTGGATATTAAACACATTTACTCATAGCTGCTGCATATAAAATACTTCTTGCACAGGAATTTCTGGTAAGGGCAAATTCTGCATATAGTCAAAGGCAATGGCACCTATTTCTTCATTTTGAAGACACTGAGGCTTGGCTTCTTTCAGGAACTCTAAAAACTTTCGACTTCTTCAAAGATGAATCTCCAAATCTGCCTTGGCAGCAAGTTTTGAAGCTTCACAGGAATGGGGACGTTTTAGTTTCACATTAAGCTACTCACAAAGAAAATAAACATCTATCTGTGGTCTGCCGAACTCCTAATCTTAATTTTCGAAAATACTGATTGTAGAAGTCATATTTCACAGCTGCGTCTGGACACGCGGTACAGTATATCTGATACATCGTTTTCACACAGAGTCACAAATCTAAGTACTGAATTTTCTTTCCAGCATAATGTGGGGACTTCAGAGGAAAAAGACTGTATTTTTCATCTATTGTTTTCAGGATACTTTCAGAAATTCTATTTCCTTTCGCTTTCTTCCCACGTTTATCTAGTGGCAGTTTCCCATTTATTAACATGGGAGTTACAGAGAAAATCCACTTCATTTCAATGGAGTGGAAATTGCGAACTGCTTTTTGACACACTTGCACACTACACGAGTAACACATTACAAAATACTGAAAACCGGAACAATGCTTATTTCTTCCATCACTGTCTAGTTTCTGAGGTTTACGCCACTTTACATCATAAGCTTCAATAAGGCCCATTAGGTACAAATCTTTAGCATCTTTGTTTGGGAGGTCATGAAATTTCGAAAGGATATCAATTTTCACACCGTCAGCAATTCTCTCAAAACAACCTCTCCGTCACCCACAATCAATATGACTGTTTAACAATCTGTCATTTACTCAATTCTTCAATTCTTCTACGATAGAAATTGGAAAAGAATACAGGATTCACCAGAATAGCTACTTCAGATCAGTAAAAGATAGAGTGGAAATAAAGCTTATTATTGTCAATATTGATGTAGCAGAAGTTTGTACTGGCCTGCAATCCTCTCCTGTTTTCTTTTTTGTAACGGTTTTCCACTGTAGTTAATATAAGCTATACCTTTGGTAATGGCTTGTTTTCTAAAGTTTTTCTTATGAATGGAATCATGTCTCTTTCTTTTGGGCGACATAGCATAAGACTGACTTCGGCATGACAACAAACAACTGAATGAATATGAAATGACACGGGAAGATTTGCATGGGAGGCAGCACTTAACAGCACTGTCTACATATCCAAAGCCACGGATTAACTTAATGTTTTTCAGTGCCATTTGAAGTGTCTTGTCCAAGTAATTCACTATGTTCAACAAAACAAAATATGCATGTTTACACTTAATGCCTTTCAGCTCTGACTGATTCAATTGATGTAGCACATGAGCTTCAGCTAATAAGAAGGGTAGAACGCTCCAAATTTTTTGGTTCACATATTAATGAAAACTTGAACTGGAAGAAGTATATTACTGAGCTTCTCAAACAATTATGTTCAAGCACTTTTGATCTTTATATAACTGCTTATGCTCTGGGCATACTTTGCGTATTTCCATTCAATAATGAAATATGGTATAATTTTCTGGGGTAACTCACCACTTAGAACAAAAGCACTGATTGCACAAATGTGAGCAGAAAAATAACATAGTGGTGTCACCCATGGATGTCATGTTGGTGCCTCTTCAAGAAGTTAGGCATACGTATTTTCACTAATGAAATTAGTCATAAATAATCCACAACCATTTGAAAAGAACAGCAATGTACATACCTACAACACTAGAGGAACAATGATGTTTATTACCCATTATTAACGCTGTCAGCGGCTCAGAGAGGAGTTCAATATGCAGCCATAAAATTTTTGAATCATTTGCCCAATAACATAAAATATCTGGCAGGCGGCAAAACAAGCTTTAAATCTAATTTAAAGTCATTTCTCCTGGAAAGTTGCTCCTATTCCCATCAGTGAATTTCTACTTAAAAACTGGTAGCCAGAAAAAAAAAAAAAAAGAGAGAACAAAGAGAAAACCTTGTTTTTAAGTGTAGTGGGACAAGTAGAAATGAAATGATAATGTGTTCATTAATGTTAGCAGAAATCATGAATACAAATGAAAACTCATTTGACATCATGTCAATAAAAGAATTGTTTAAATTGTCTATGCTGCAGTTAACTAACGAACTTTGTATTTCCCCTTATCTTTCCACTGAGGTACTGGGACTTCTGATAAGTTGTTTGAGGGGTTTACTGGTTTCCTTATGTACATTTCACTTCAATGTTAATGTTACCCACGCTTTGATCACCAGACACCACTCAAAAACGGAGCAGTATATTCTCAAGATATTTAACACTCTAATGTGGCAGTTCTGTTTCTGTCATCCAGTTCTCTGCTACTGGGGACAATCTTGTGACTGTTTTCAAATTCTGCCTGAATGAATAAGCTTGTTTTCTCAAGTAAACATTTGTTTGCAACCTTTGTTGTAAATAGAAAATGAAGTGCACTTTTACACATGCACTTGCAGGTATGAATGTCTGTATGGATCCAAACTACTAAAAGCTATGTAGAGGAATTGTCTGATATATCAGCCCAGCCACTGATGCAACTTACAAGATGAATGTGGGACGTACCTTGGTAATGTATAGGACCCAAATACAGTAAAATTCATCTTGTAACCATGATCTGCTGGTTTTTTCCCCCTCTAATAGGAAATGCATGTCTTCCTAAATGTTCACACAAATGGGTGGCACTGAAACTGTGCTAACACTTTCATGTTCTGGTTGGTGGCATTTCCAACATGTGTGTCCCTTTGCAGATTTGGCTGTGTTGCCATAGTTCTTTCAATAATGCACGAAGACAGGACTACGATTATTAAATCTTTGCAAGAGAGAACAATGTTTTTGGAATTCATTATGTTATTCAGTTTTAGTATGGAATTCACTGCTTTCTGTTTCCATGATTTAACAAATTCCTTTATTTAACTTTGTGGCAACATGGGCCTTCCTACTGTCCTAGTCCTCCATTAACCTACAGGATTGAATCTGTCTATGTCATATGTCTGTGAATCATGCAAACTTTGTTCTGGGTGTATTTCAAATGTTAGTGTATTGTATTTTCTGAAGTAGAGGTTTAAACTATTGGGTCTTTTTTTTACTGTGGAAGGCAAAAGACACTCCTGTAGTGAATGCATTCATGATAAATTAGTATATGCTTCTTAGCATGAGAATGGCATTCAATTAGATCAGTTACCAAAAGCAACTTGTCCTATCCTGGACAGTATGGAATGCCCATATGAATTTTGGTAATCTTTTTGATATTATGAGGGTAAATCCAATATAAATGAGTTTTTTTATTTGATTTTACAAGATAACCAAGTATACAACACACTTCAACACAATCTCATGATCATTTAAAACTGTAGTTAGCCCAGCACATTATCATCATGTTGCCATCACTATAAAAAGAGTGGGACCAGGTCACCAGCAAATTGTGCATGAAGTCTCCTATGGTTGTCTCATTTTCACACCTATTCCTTCCTAATGTGTATGAGCAATCCAATGTGATGAAAATCGCAGAATAATAGTTTGGGTCTTTAAGGAGGGTGAGTCAGTGGTGCCGGCCTCATTTTGTCCAATTTCTGATGAGTCAGAGCTGTAGTATAGGGGTTATCATATTAGTTGATCACATTATTTTCTGCAATAGGCAACTCACTTAGCAGTACACAGTAAGATGCTGCACTGATGGTATGGCATTCATGCAAAACAAATTCAACATGTAAAATGCCACACCGATTTTTTTTTAAAAAAAAACAACACACCACAGTTACACACACTTTACAACTGTCAACCAAGTCTTGGCTTTCCTGGGGGGGGGGGGGGGGGGGGGTGCCTAATCTTCCCTTTGTCACTCTGCTATCTCGTTTTGGCTCAAATGTGTAATGGCACACTCAAGCTTCACCACAGGTCACTATGTGACGAAAAAATGCAGCCCCTTCAGCTGAAAATTATGCTGAGAGTCATTCACTAACCTGCAGGCATTTCAAGGATTGGATTGGATTGTTTGGGGGAGGAGACCAGACAGTGAGGTCATCGGTCTCAACGGTTTAGGGAAGGAAGCCGGCCGTGCCCTTTCAAATGAACCATCCCGGCATTTGCCTGGAGCGATTTAGGGAAATCACGGAAAACCTAAATCAGGATGGCCGGACGCGGGATTGAACCGTCATCCTCCCGAATGCAGGCATTTCAACTTCTGCTCTTTAGTCAAATGTTAAGGCATCCACTAGTAACAAACTTCACATGGCCTAGTTCTTCTGTGATGATGACCGATAGCTCCCATAACTTAATCCGACCTAGAAGTAATTCTGGATAGTGTCAAACACTGCTCACCTTCAAAGTGATCACAAATTATGATTATGTTTTTGTCCATAATGCCTGTACACAGGCAACAATCACGGCTTCCATTTTCAACATTTATGGCCTTCCTCAAACTCCTTATGCCAATTAAACACCAAGACATTCATTATGTGATTTGTCAATCTACTGTGCTCCAAATCTGCCTGCCTAACACTTTCATGAGCACAGAGCACTGGTTGTTGAGCCATTGTGAACAGTGGTAATGTCTGGGCCTGCAGTGGCTAAATGCACGTCATCCCCACTCCCGACATCAGCATACTGTGTAAAAGTCACTGCCCTCCATCTTCACACACACAAACCATACAGTCTTGTCTATACACTGAAGTGTAAAAGAACTGGTACAGGCATGCATAATCAAATACAGAGTTATGTAAAGAGGCAGAATATGGCACCACAGTAGGCAACACCTATATAAGACAACAAATGTCCAGCACAGTTGTTACATTGGTTACTGTTGCTACAAAGGCAGGTTATCATGATTTAAATGAGTCTGAACAAGGTGTTATAGTCGGCGCACGAGCAATGGTACACAGCATCTTCGAGGTATCGATGAAGTGGGGATTTTCCCATACGACCATTTCAGAGTATTCCGTGAATGTAAGGAATCCAGTACAACAACAAATCTCCAATATCGCTGCGGTCAGAAAAAGATCCTACAAGAACAGGACCAATCTCATGAATCCATGGACCCTGCATGTCAGCAGGGGATTGTTCAAGCTGGTGGAAGCTCTGCAATGGTGTGGGGCAGGTGCAGCTGGAGTGGTATGGGACCAAGGTACATCTAGATATGACTGACCGGTGGCACGAAAGTAAGCATCGTGTCTAATCGCAAGCATCCATTCATGTCCATTGTGCATTCTGAAAGACTTGGGCAATTCCTGCAGGACAATGCAACACTCAAGATGTCCATAATTGCTACAGAGTCACTCCAGGAACACTCTTCTGGGTTTAAATACTTCCATTGGCCACCAAACTCCCCAGACATGAACATCATTGAGCATATCTGGGATGCCTTGCAATGTGCTATTCAGAAGAGATCTCCATCCCTTTGTACCCTTAGGGATTTATGGAGAGCCCTGCAAGATTCAGTGTCAGTTCCCTCCAGCACTACTTCAGACTTAGTCAAGTCCATGCCACTTTGTGTTGTGGCACTTCTGTATGCTTGTGGGGGGCCTACATGATATTGGGCAGGTGTGCCAGTTTCTTTGGCTCTTCAGTGTATATGATTCATCTTCATAGACTAAAATGCTCTTTCTTCAGCCTGATGTCTCCACCTTCAATGTATTCAGGGAGAACTGGTGAGCCAATGGCTAATACTGAACTACTCTTTTTCTCAAAATCACCATAGACTCTTATAATTTATATTTTAATATTAGGCACCCTACTCACATTCCTTCTATAGATCTGCTGTACATGTATAGCTAATTGTTTTGCATTTTGTAATACCTTTGCTATATTTACAACTAGTGAATTTGGCAATGCTTCACAATTGCTACATATGTATTGGAATTGGATATATGTTATCTCCTCTTCCCCCTTCCTCTGTCCTCCTCCCTATCTCTCTCTGAAATTATATTCACAGGTTAAGGTATGTAAGAGTGGCCACCCAGTGAGACCAACAGTGAACAACAGGTCTTCTCTGAATCTGAAAGTTAAAGCTTGAATACATAAGAAAATCAAAGCAGCATGACCCTAAGAAGGCAGAAAGAGATGTCATTTTTTACAACAAAAAATTCTGTCAGTCACAACAAGTAGTAGCAGTAAAATAACAACCCAAAGGATGGTTTGAGCAGAAGAGTGTTTACTAGGCATGAACCACTGAAAGTGGTGTGCCCATGCCTTCTTCAACCCTTGAACTGACTTCTGTCAGTCAATTATAACGGGACCTACAGTTCAATGTGGACTCTGTACCTTGGCGCAACTCTGCATTTTTCATATTAATAAATCATTGGCAAAGGAAAATGACAAAGGAACTCTAAAAAAATCCAATGACCGATCAGCACTCAAACCTAGAATCACTGGGCTGGTAGTCTGACATTTACCCATTGAATCACATTGCATTGTCTACAAGTGGTAATAACAACAAATATATAGAAGTATGCAGCCAGGTCAGTCACAAAAGGAATGACCATTAGATCATTAATCAGCAGAATGGCGTCTTTTACAAGGTATGATAAACACTGGAAAATACAAAGACAAGCTGCACATTTTGTCACAGATTTACCAAGAGCATTATTGACATGTTCATCACACTCCAAAGGTACACACTACAAGAGATGTCCGACACATCACACAGAGATTTACTGTTAATATCTTGAGTGTGTGCATTCCACAAAGAACTAGGCATTGTATTACTTCCTCCCATATACATCTCACAAAATTGCCAGAAACTGGAGTTCATACAGACATTTACCAAAAATCATTATTCCCACACACCATTCTTGAATGAAACAACAAAGATAAGAAATTATAGTGGTACATGAAATACTCTTTGATACACCCCATAAGGAGGATCATTTTCATCACTTGGTGTCAAGTCAGTTGTACATATTTCACACAAATTCAACACAGAAAAATAATCAAAATTTTTTGCTCCAAGATGTTAAATGAAGTTTTACAGAAATGCTTACCTAAGTAGTGGAGCTAACTGTAGAAGCAGCATTATTATCCTCACCACCCATTTCCACAGTGGTGGTTTAGGCAATGATGGTTCATCCACATCATTTATGTACCTGAAAGGAATTAACAGATGTCTCAAGTTTGCAATACTTTTGAGACTGAGCCTAGAATAGGGTGTAAGCATGGACAAGAAAAAAAAATCCTATATTTTCCCAGTTTTCCTGGTTAAAAATACATTTTTCCTGGGTGAAAATATACTATACCCTTGGTGAAAGTACCTTTTTTCCGTGTTAAGTGACAATATACTTTCCCTCAGAACTGTAAACTTATAAATCCCTTGAATGGTGAAGGTTTTATACACTGGCACCGAACTTCTTAGCACTTTAGGAAACGAAACCCAGCAAAAAGCTACGTATTTGAAATAATTTTTGATGCACAACAACATTTTCGCTGTATATTTTTTGCATTACAAAATTATAAATAGGAATTCCACGAAATACAGCAGCAGGAATTCCACCAAATACAGCACAGTAGCCTCTGCAGCACTGAAATTGAGGTTCAATGCACTTTTGTCAACCAATCATGGCTCATGTCACGTGATCTTGCTAGCCAACGACAGCAGATATTCAGAGCATAGGACACATGACGTAGTCAGCCAACAGCAATACCATTTTAAAGCAGCAGCGCCAACACACAAATACACAAAGTTATTGGTTTAAATTAATACGCATACAGCACAGCCACAAGGAAAGCTAAGCTTTCACATATAATATTGGTCGTCAAAAATTTTTTGCTGCCCCCCCCCCCCCCCCCCCAAGATGTGATTAGGCACGGTCCTATGAACACGACCCCCCCCCTGCCTCCCCGAAGATGTGATTAGGCACGGTCCTATGAACACAACTGAAATTGATTGCAGCCGCTGAATGTTTCTGACAAGCACAATTGGGGGGGGAGGGACCAAACTGCTAGGCCATCGGTCCATTGTTCTGAATAAAACAATGCCACAAGGGTGAGACTAAAACAAGCGAGACTGACAACACAAAACGGAGAGAAAGGAAAAACCACAAGAGCGACGGAAAGGCAATAAACACTTAAATGGACAAAAGGGGAGAAGAAAACCACAGAAATGCACGAAACAGGTAGAAGAGATTAAAATGACAAAACAGATTACCATGGCTGGCTGACCATGAGAATAAAAAGGAGAAGCCAGCCACTCTGCAACACATTAAAACCTCCACCCTAAAAGCACTTGGGTGGAGGACACAGAGGGACAAAGGACATGTGCTAAAACTTAGATCAAATGATAAAACCCACCCTCACGAATAAAACGCAAAACTAAATCAGCCAATGAGGTGTTGTCAGATAAAATTAGTGGCAATGAGTCCAGTAACTGAAGATTTTGTTGCAGGGCAGTCAAAGTGGGACAGTGCACCAGAATATGGAACACTGTCAACCAGGCGCCACATTGACATTGAGGTGGGTCTTCATGGTGCAGGAGGTAGCCGTGGGTCGCTCAAGCGTGGCCAATGCAGAGGCGGCAGAGAACCACACAATCTCTGCATGAGGCCTGCATGGAGGACTGCCACATATTCATAGTCTCCTTAATGGCATGCAGTTTGTTGTGCATACCAAGACTATCCCATTCCGTCTCCCAGAGCCGAAAAACCTGACGGCGTAAAAACGAACGCAGGTCAGTTATTAGAATACCGATCTCCATAAGCAGTTTCCGTGTAGCCTGTCTTGCCAGCCTGTCACCAAGTTCATTGCCTGGGATTCCAATGTGTCCTGGGGTCCAGGTCCACACAAACACCACTGAACGATCGGACTGTTCCAGGGCATAGATCTGACTACTGGATGGTCGCTACCAAAGGGTGACAAGGGTAGCACTGGTCAATAGCTTGTAGGCTGTACACAGAAGAAACACAGAAAGAACGACTCCCGAGGTCATGAAAGGATGTGGTCAAGAGCACGAGATATAGCTCAAAATGGCTCTGAGCACTATGGGACTCAACTGCTGTGGTCATCAGTCCCCTAGAACTTAGAACTAATTAAACCTAACTAACCTAAGGACATCACACACACCCATGCCCAAGGCAGGATTCGAACCTGCGACCGTAGCAGCAGTGCGGCTCCGGACTGGAGCGCCTAGAACCGCACGGCCACCGCAGCCGGCGAGATACAGCCACCAGCTCTGCAGTGAAAACATTGCAGCCATTAGGCAAGGAATGCCGTTCAATATGTCCTCAAAGGACATACGCGAAGTCGACGTGACCGCCAGCCATCGAGCTGTCAGTGTAAACCACTTCATGGCCTCAGTACATGTCGAGAATCAAGAGGAAGCAACAGCACAGAGCCGCGGGGTGAACTGAGTCCTTTGGGCTATGTGAAAGGTCCAGACGAAGCCGTGGCCTATTTGTACACCATGGAGATGTACGCGAATGGACCTTGAGTACAGGTCGTAAAGGCAAGCACTCCAGTTCAGATAGAAGGGATAAGAAGCAACCTGCAATTGTGAGCCCTGACCTGGGCCGCCGATGCGGGAGATGAACCACCGCGGGAGGGAAAAGGAGATGGTAATTCAGATGTGCAGGACAACTGTGAACATGTGCAGTGTAACTGGTGAGCAGTTGTGGATGCCTGACCTGTAATGCATGGGCTCCAGCCTCCATCAGGACGCTGGTCACCGGACTCATCCTAAAAGCTCCTGTCGCTAGTCGAATGCCAAAGTGGTGCACTGGGTCGAGTAAACGCAATGCTGAGGGCGCCGCTGAACCATAAACCAGACTCCCATAGTCAAGGTGGGACTGAACAAGGGTTGTAGAGAAATCTACACCCCAGTTGGTATTACTCAGGCAGCAGAGGGCACTGAGGTGCTGCCAGACCTTCCGCTTAAGCTGATGAAGGTGAGGAAGCCAAGTCAATCGGGAATCTAAAACTAGTGCTAAAAATCGATATGTCTCCACTACAGTGAGGGGAACGTCAGTAAGGTAAAGTTCTGGTTCCGGATGAACGGTACGACACTGACAGAAGTGCATAACATACGACTTTGCAGCCGAAAACTGGAAGCTGTGGGCTACAGACCATGACTGCGCCTTGTGGATGGCTCCTTGTAGGCACTGCTCAGCAAAACCAGTACTGGTCGAGCGGTACGAAATGCCGAAGTCGTCTGCATACAGACAGGGTGATGCGGATGGCCCTACAGCTGGTGCTAGACCGTTAATGGCAACTAAAAATTGAGGTACACTCAATACAGAGCCCTGTGGGACCCCATTCTCCTGGACATGGGGGGAACTATGGGAGGCACCAACCTTAACACACAAAGTACAAAGGAACAGGAAATTCTGGATAAAAATAAGCAGCGGACTTCAGAAACTCCACTTGTATAAAGTGGCAAGGATATGAGGTCGCCAGGTACTGGCACGGAGCCAGTAGGCCAGGTGACTCCAGGACCCGACCTAACCCAACCCACCAGCCGACACACCATACACTCCAGCAGCTTACACAACGAATGTTGGTGAGGCTGATGGGTCAATAGCTGTCCACATCAAGTGGGTTTTTGCTGGGTTTGAGCACTGATATGACGGTGCTCTCCCACCAGTACGATGGAAAGACGCCATCGCACCAGATCCGGTTAAGGTCACGAGGAGATGTCACTTGTAGTCAGACGAGAGATGTTTAATCATCTGACTGTGGATCCGATCTGGGCCAGGAGCTGTGTCGGGGTAATGTGCAAGGGTACTGAGGAGCTCCCACTCTGTAAAGAGGAGCTCCCACTCTGTAAACGGGGTGTTACAGGGTTCACTGTGGTGTGTAGTGAACGAGAGGGCATTCCCTTCCTTCCTCCGTTCGAGAGTGCGGAAGGCTGGGGGTAATTCTCCGACGCAGAGGCGCAAGCATAGTGCTCAGCAATCACGTTGGCATTGGTAGATAACACGCCATTTATGTTAACATCAGGAACACCTGTTGGGATCTGGTACTCAAAAACGTATTTGATCTTTGCCCAGACTTGGGAATGTGACGTATGGCAACCAATGGTTAAGACGTATCTCTCCCGACATTCCTGTTTCCGTCATTTGATAAGTTGACGAACACGGGCATGGAGCCGTTTAAAGGCTACGAGGTGTTCCAGGGCAGGGTGCCACTTATGCCGCTGTAGAGCTCACCGACACTCCTTAATTGCCTCAGCGACTTCCAGCAACCATCAAGAGACTGCCTTTTGCCGGGGGCACCCCAAAGAATGAGGGATCACATTTTCCAGTGCAGAAATGATCATTGTAGTTACCTGCTCAACCACCACATCAATGTTACCATATGGGGGAGATTCAGCAGTGACAGCAGAGGTGAAGGCTTTCCAGTCTGCCTTGTTTAAAGCACACCTTGGCAGGTGTCTGTGGGCCTGACACCGAGGGAGTGACAGGATTTGGGGAAGTGGTCACTACCATACAGGTAATCATGTGCTCTTCAGTGGATATATGGGAGAAGGCCAGGACTGCAAACCAAAAGATCAATGGCCAAATTTGTGCTATGTGCCACACTGAAATGTGTGGGGCACCTGTACTTAAGAGGCAAAGGTCGAGTTGTGACAGTACATTTTCGACATCCCTGCCTCGGCCAGTAAGCACAGTGCCACCCCATAAAGGGTTACAAGCGTTAAAATCTCCCAAAAGTAGGAAAGATTTAGGGAGTTGATCAATCAGTGCAGCCAATGCGTTCAGGGGTACTGCACCATCTGGAGGAAGATATACACTGCAGACAGTTATTTCATACGTCGTCCCTATCCTGACAGCCACAGCTTCAAGAGGGGCTTGAAGGGGCACAGGTTCGCTGCCTACTGCAGGACATAGACATAAACTCCACTTGACACACTATTATAGTCACTATGGTTCTTGTAATATCCCCTATAGCTGTGGAGGGCAGGGGTCCGCATTTCCAGGAACCAGGTTTCCTGAAGGGCAATGCAGAAAGCAGGTGTAAAGTTTAAGAGTAGCTAAAGCTCAGACAAGGGCGGAAAAAACCGCCACATTCCACTGGAGGATGACATTATCGTGAGGCTGGGAAGAGATGAAAGGTGCAAGGAGGTAGGTTACGCCTCAGGGTCACCTGCTGCCACCAATTGAGTATTTGTAGCCTTGTCTATGGTGGGTGAGGAATCAATGAGGTCCAGGTCCACAGGTGACGCTAAAATCTCCACCGCATCCTCAGATGCGGAACTGATAGGAAGTTGTGGTGTTGGGGCCACCAGAGGGTCCTGTTTCTTAGCAGGCTACTTCTTAGTGCGTGCTCTCTCGCCTCTCTTTTGCAGCTTGCTGGGAAGATTTCTCCAAAGTAGCTTCAAGCACGGAGGAAGACCATGAAGCTCTTCATGCAGCAGTTTTTGGCTCCTTGAGCCACTGGCAAGTGTCCACCGTGGCATTAGTGGAGACCTTGGGAAAGAGGGGCCCAAGGGACCCCTTCCACACGAGAGGAGCCAGAGGAGGCTGTTGCTTCTTCAACAGGGGGGAGGGGACTGATGTCCTCTGCTTTTGTGATGGCCTTGCTCCTGAAGTAGGTCGTTTGGGAGCAACGGAGGAAGATTTGTCCCCTACACCAAGGGGGCAGATGTCTTGCTGTTCGTGGCACAGAGTGAGGAACCACTGTCACTTGGGATGGCGATGGTGACGTAGCTGCAGCATATGTCGACGTCAACCGAATGGGGTGTAATCTTTCAAATTTACGTTTAGCCTCTGTGTAAGTCAATCGGTCCAGGGTCTTGTACTCCATGATTTTCTTCTCCTTTTGGAGTACTGGGCAGTCTGGCGAGCAGGGGGGAGTGGTTTTCTCCACAGCTGATGCAAGTGTGAGAAGGCGCATACGGAGTATCTGGATGCAGTGGTCCGCAGTCTCGACATATGGCGCCGGGAGTGCAGTGGGAAGCCATGTGCCCGAACCTCCAGCACTAAAAGTACCGCAAAGGGGGAGGGATGTACGGTTTAATGTCACAGCGATAAACCATCACCTTGACCTTTTCAGGCAATGAATCACCCTCAAAGACCAAGATGAAGGCACCTATAGCAAACCTTGTTGTCTTTGGGTCCTTGGGTCCCCTGTAAATGTACCAGATGAAATGAACATCCCTCCGTTCTAAACTGGTGTGGAGCTCATCATCAGACTGCAAAAGGAGATCAAATGATCCCCTGGACCATTTTGAGGCTTTTATGGGGAGTGACCGAAACAGGAATATCGCTCAGCTTGTCACAGGCGAGTAATGTCTGGGATTGGGCTGGGGATGCTGTCTGAATCAAGACTGCGCCGTTTCACATCTTGGACAGCGCTGTCACTTCTCCAAACTTATTCTCAAGTGTTCAACAAAAAATTGAGGCTTCGTAGGTAGAAAGGAGTCCCCATCAGTTCTGCTACAGACTAAAAACTGAGGCGAATATGGCTCTCTCCGTTCCTCCCATGGTGTAGCAAGAGAGGGAAACAATTTAGGGTCATACCTGTCGGCATTGTATTCGATCTTGTCCTTCTTAGAGACTGCTGGTGCCATTTAAGGTCACCAGCAAGATATGACTTAGACCGCTTCATTGCGGGTCATCCGCCCTGATGCCACCCACTCCGATCAGGGGCTCTCCCCATGGGCGCCACCCAGCCACAGCAGAGGCCAACTGGCATGATGGCCATTGCTGGGAGTCCTGATGCCCCAGGAAGATAGGCATCTAATCCTTGGCATATGTGGGGAGTTTACAGCTCAGGCATCAGCAGAGTGATCCCCGTGTTGTCAGGGGGCTACCAACAATGGGTACATGATGGCCCAACCACAACGGACTGGCTACTGTTCTGGATATTGGGTGCAGAGAAATCCAATATTGTCATGGGGGTGAAAGAGGACAGGAGACAACGGATGATGATGACATACCCCGGAAAGTGTCCTTGCCCAAATAGTTGAATCGCAGGTGGAGATGCAAAGCCATGACAAGAGATTCAGGAGATTGAATCTAAGGGCACTATGGATAACTCGTGCACCACATAAGGCATCCTTCCCCATATGGCCAGCACTTCAGTAGAATTTTGAAAGTGGCAGGTCAAACCATTAAATGCGCCCTTAATTCATTGGGCTGTAAAGTGAGAGACTCCTTTTAGTCGCCTCTTGCGGCAGGCAGGAATATCACGGGCCTACTGTAACCCCCAGACCCGCAGGGGGAAGTTATCTGGCTGAGTACATGTTCCATTGAGCACTTCGACTTTTCCACAGAAAAGTCAACTACATGTGCAATTTCTCAAGAACTAACTTAACATGATAATTACATGTTTTGGCAGTGTTATGGCATAATTTGTAATCTAAGAAAGAGCTAAAATAAATATGAGAAACTGATCTTGACGCTTGATCTTTTTTAGTGTGCGTTACCTTTTAAGATATATCAAACACAAATTTGATAGTAAAATTTTTAATTACGGCATAAATGACTGGTCTTCTGGGCCAGAAATTTTTTTATGTGGCTGGTCCTCAGCGTTAAGTTTTCAACTTGAGTCCAATGCAGTAAGATTTAAAAAATTCATCACACATTGTGGGATGTGGGGCATTTGCGCTTTATTAATACTTTTTCATTATTCTGCTTTAAAAACTGAATGTAACAACAACCAGTTAGTGTGCAACTCAAAATTACTGGCGGTCACCCACGAGACATGGTAAACATTTTTCTATTTGTATTTAAAAGCTCTTTGAACCTATGATCGTCTTACTGTAATCAAAATTTTTGAGTAACAACTATAGTATATTTTCTATATATTCCACATGTAACATTAATTTTAAAGAGTGAACAAATTGTAAAAGAAATATTTGTCTGCTGTTACAGGTGGGACATTATATGAATTCTAACACTTTTCTTTGATTACCAAAGATATTAAAATTATAGTGCCAACTCATTTGTTAAAGTTACAGTACTGCAACATTAAAAGTTAAGAAAATTGTTAACTAATTGTCAATACATTTACAAAGTCCCCTGTTGTTGGTAATTAGTGGTTCAAGGTTTATCTTCAAAATTTCATTGTGGCTGTAAGGTATGTCAATCCTGTTTTTTACCTTTGACTCATGGATGACATTAACTTCTACTGTGTCTTGGTAAATTTCAGTTATTTCTCCTCTGTTAATTACCAGAGTTTTCATTACAATCAGCCACTACTGGTCAATCACTAGGTGCAACAAATCCACCATACTAGCTTCATCTCAAAAAGTAACAATCTGAAGAGAGAGCATTTGTTGTAGCTGTGTGGGCAGTTCTTTTGATTTTGTTGTGCGAAATGGTGAAATTCAAGGGACTGGTAGAAAATCTCTTGAAGGATTTTCTTGTTCAACTTTATTGTTGATTAATTGTTCACCAGTGTAGAAGATCACCACATTTTTGCAAAAAGATTGGGATAGTATTTTGCAGTCATTTTCTCCTTGGCTCATCATTTTCCCAGGAACAAGTTCTTTGACAGTTCCCCATACGCCATACTCCAACTCCTTTTCCATGGGTTGTTGTAAAATAGGCCTACGAAAAACATTTGCTATATTTCTAAGGCAGAAGTCTAGAACGTTGGTCATGCATGTTTTTAAACTGAGTGGCAAGACCATCATTCCAGATTACTCTCCAGAAGTATTTTCAGTGTTTGGTTGTTCTGCACTGAAAATATTACAATACAAAAAAAATCTATGAATGTAAAAATTGTGTTATGTCCTTATTTTAAGTTTTGTAACAAACAAGGAATTCTTGACATTTTCCTTAAAATAATTAGGCTGCTGAGAAAACCACAACACTTCCTCTGGACCACAGTGTAATCATAATTTGTATGAGAAAGAAATGAAAAATCCATTTGCAAGATGCGGATACCACTGATTTCTATTTAATCACTTCAGTGCTGCAAACTGTATTGTCTGAGGTGTACTTGGGCTTTAAAGATTGGCATATATTGTACTGTCTTCAAATAGATCTCAAACCTGGCCTCCTTTACTAGAAAGTTTTAATTATTGATATTAATTTCCCTAACATTTCAAAATAACTCCCATCACTGTTTCCTGCACCAGGAAAAGTTTGCCATTATAGCTGGCTTCACACCTATTTTGCCAGCAAGCAGAGTTGATTTGCACATCACACAGTTTTTTCTCCAAAAGAGTTTGAATAGCTGTATTTTAGGCCTTAAGTTAGAAAATAAAGTTCTCGAGTAATCTGCACTTGCACTGATCAGATGGAGTGCTTCACAGAAGTAAAACATTCTCTAGCTGCAAGCTACAAAATTTGAAGAAACCAATATTAAGTTCTGGGTTTCCTTCTATGAAAACTGAGAAAGCTTCTTTCAAGAACATTGTCAAGTAGTGCTTCTATGACTTTTCTTTGGTTTCTTTCTCCGAGACAGTTATACAGTCATTAATTCCCGAGCATGCATATACAGTATCTGGCCTGAAGTAGAAATCTCTTTTGATTAACCCACTTTTTAATTTTGCATTGTAACAAAGCACTTCCAAAGCTGATGACAGTAAACCAGCACTTTCTGAGCCATTTTCATCCTCTGTGATTTGAGCAATGCACACAATATTCTCCAGACATTTCCTGGTGGCTGGGGACCAATATGGACCCACAGATTCTTCTGAGAAGGTAGAGAATGAGACTGTTACATAAGCTAATCACCACCTTCATTTCCATCTGCAGCCTCTTCAGATTCCTCTCATACTTAAAGAGTTTATCCAATTGCGAGATCTGCCTGTTTTCCAGTTTTTAAAAACCTTGGTTTTCATTTTTAGTTGTTCATACATCTTTTGCATCTAACTTGCATAGTTGATAATACAGTAGATGTTCCAATTGTTATTTTCAAGTAAGGTTCAGCTTCTTCAATCTTGAGGTCGTCAGCTAGACAAAAACACTGAAATGAACATAAAAATAATAAAATTTAATTAAAGTTAACATATGCATGCACACACATGTACAGAGATGTGCAAAAAAGGGCAACAAAAAATGTTACGTGTGGGACACACTTGAACATCTAACATCAGTTGTGCCTATCTGCGACTCAGCATCTCCACTATAGGGTGCGTAGCGACTATCCTTGTCATAATATTGTCATATTCCATCCTGGATTTTATACTATTTGGTTTAACATAACCTATAACAGAAATGCGGTAGAAATCTATCATCTTTGCTTGCTTCAGAAAAATTTGAAGTTAGCCATCTTGATTCAGTATCACCAACTTTTGATATAACTTGCGAACTTTTTTTGAGAGGGGAATGTCTGGTTTTCTCTGAAATGATCCATTGTGCTGGTCCCGACTTCCAAATACATCATCCTTTTAACTTCATTCTGTGGCTTGCTTTCTTATTAAGTATTTCCATGCTTGTTGTAAAAGAAACATTTCCCTGTTTAATCATTTGAAGATTATTTTACACGCCCCAGGATAATCGAGAAATCCACGAAAAACCCAGGAACTTTTTCATGTGGGAAAAACACAATAATTTTTTAGATTTTTAGGAATTTTTCATTTTTTTTAGTTTTCAGTCAAATTTTTGTAATGTTGGCTGATATGAACAGGTAACTCTAAAAAAGGACTTTACTTTAGCCCACTACTGCAGCAAATAAACATAAACGAGAGGATGACACCTAATAAAACTTTATTTGCAAAGAAATGTGCCATTTACATCATCAAAACACGGATCACACGCAAGTGCCAAAGCAACTGCAGTTTGTTGTTATGAAGTATTGCATACTCTAACATATTTTACTGTCAGCAGAAGCTTGTGTGTGTACCGTGTTTTTTTCCGTAAATGGGGCATTTTCTTTGCAAATAAAGTTTTATTTTGGTATTATTCTCTTGTTTATGTTTTACTGTTGTAGTATTATTCTGCAGGTTTTCCCAGAATTTCCTGATTATCCCGGGGCATATACACACTACTGAAGGCTCGGCTGATAGACACCAATTCAGCAGTCAATACTATGCATCAGTCTGGCAGAAAGCATAGTTCACTACGCCTGACGTATGTAGGCAAACCCGGTTCATCTATTGACCACTGAGCCATTACTGTATACCACTTCCAAAAATCCATCAAGAAAGCCCAGCAACATGCAGCGAAAAACCATGGAGTCAACAGAGTCTACCACACAGTAAGGAGCGCTAGCAGTAGTTGCGTTAAAGATGGCTGCCTTCACTGGACCCGAGCATGCTAGCTATGTGTTTCGGTTTGAAAAATCTAAGCTGGCAAAAACAGTTCAGCATAATTTTTGTACCAAGTATGCTAAAGATCCTCCTAGTAGGCCTACAATTTGTGTGTGGCATAAATGTTTTGTAGGAACAGGGTGCTCAGTAACCCATGGGAAATAATCAGGTCGTCCAAGCGCATCTGACTACGTCGTTGAGCAAAAGAGACGTTTTGTCAACAGCCATACAAAACCAATACCATAGATCAATTAGGATGACCAAGAACAAAATGTTTACTTCGTGCAAAATGGTGCATCACCTCACTACCTGGCTGACGTACGGGATTCTCTCAGTGACCACTTTCCAGGCCAATGGATAGACCGTGATGTGCTAATTGCGTAGCCCCACATTCCCCAGACCTGACACCACTCAATTTTTTTGGTTATTATGGGGATTCATCAAGGATATCATGTTTGTACCTCCCTACAGCACCTTTAGTTTAAGGTAAACAAACTGTGTGCTTCCCAACAAAATAACATTAAACACAGTTTTATAGCTTCTTTCAATAAATTTATATGAATTTTTAATGTTGTAAAATCCTTTTTGAAACACCCTGTACTGCGGGCAGTAACATAACAGTTGTTACAGTACACCTATACGAAACCATATCTTTCCTTGTAGTCTATATGGTAATTTCTGCAGTTTTCCTTTTGCTTTCCGTGCCATTCTTGTTCATCTGTTTTACTTTTACATTACAACATCCTTAATAGTTTTTCTCATCAGTAGTAATTGCTAGTTACTGCAGTCAATTTTCTCCATTGCTTAGGGTACTAAAGGCCATCTCCACCAAAGTTCTTAATTTAACACAAACTGCTGGAATATGTTGAAAGCCAAGTATAATAATGTTTCCAACTACTAATCAGTGGCTGAGGTTCGCAAAATATTTTGAAACACAGAAACAACTACCCCAGGCAGTGACTGTGCAGACTGAAAGAAACAATGTTTCCGTCCAGCTATCACATCTCACCAATGCACAGCATTAGCTTACGTTGCTGTTTCAGATTATTGTTTCACATGAAATACTGAATGCTTCACAAGCAGTTTAGTAATGTAGTGGATGAAGGAGAGGTGGCATCGCTGTACCAGGCAGAAGAATGCCTTTGAAGCAAGGACTAGCAGAACAACTATAAAATCCAAGATTTTGCAGTAAATTATTGTTATACTGCAGTGGAGAACAGCAAGTGATCAAGCAGTACACAAGCCTACATGGTTTTCAGTTTCTGAACGACACATGTGAGTAAGGCAGAGGAAAAAAGAGGAAGAAGAGGAGGAAGAGGAGGAGGAGGAGGAGGAGGAGGAAGAAGAAGACAATAACAATGATTTGAAAGAGGTGGGGGAAGGGGCATTTCACAACATTCTGGACAAGATTTGTATATTTCTGTTTTCAAGAAACTAGTGAAAGTGGCATTTGAAACAAAAGATAATTACATTCATTTTCCAAATGTAACAAAATTAACCACCAGAGATGCCGAGGCAAACATATTCATTTGGATGCTGACTCTTTACAGCAATACACCACCATTCTCACCTCAGCCTTCACTGCACGCAATTACCCCACCAGACTAGTTAAATAGCAGATTTCTCGGGGCATCACATTCAATCCTAGTACTGTTGATCCCTCCAAAAAACAGCAGCTTCGGAGCACACCACTGGTAACTCAATATTATCCTGGTTTGGAGTGTGTTAATCAGCTACTTCAACAGGGCCACAACTTCTTAAAATCATGCCTGAAATGAGATTCATTCTGTCTGAAATTCTGCCCACCACACCTAGAGTAGCTTTCCATCACCCTCCCAATCTCCACAATATTCTTGTCAGACCCTATGCTGCTCCTGCACCCACCTCCCTACCCTATGGCTGCTACCCCTGTGACTGTCCCTGCTGCAAGACTTCCCCAACCTCCTACCGCCACCTATAATAGCCCTGTAACTGGCAAAACATATAGTATCAGAGGGAGAGCCACCTGTGAAACAAGACGTCATATACCGGCTATTATGTAAACACTGTTTTAAGCTTTCTATATTGGCATGACTATCACCAAATTATCAATTAGGACGAATGGACACAGGCAACTCGCAATATCCTGTTGCAGAGCATCCTCTAGAATATGACATTCATGACCTCTGTACCTGTTTCATCACACATGCCAACCAGATTCTTCCCCCAGACACCAGTTTCTCAGAACTCCGCATGTGGGAACTAGCACCGCAACATGTCCTTGTTTCTCGCCACACATCTGACCTTTAGTTACGTTAATTTATCCCTTCTAAGCTTTTCTACATTGTAACTGCTCTTTGATTTACTCCGTTTTAGTTTTCTACATCTTTCATTGTCTTTTCGGTCTGTTTTTCACTGCCACCTCCCACTTCTGTTACGTACAATGCACTTAGCTTCTCACTTTTTTTAACTCATACATGATGTTTTAGTAGTAATCTCTGTCTTGCATATTACCCTGCCTTCCACCTTTAAGCTCTCAGGTTTTCAAATCTCGTCTGATGCAGTCCCCAACAATCAGACTTTCCTTCCTATCCTGTACGGTAAGTCTCCCCTGACCTGCGGTTCTGGTGACTTTCCCAAAATCTACTCCTTTTCCTAGACCTCTCCAGTCCTTTCCCTTCACCCTTCTTCCTTCCTCTTCAACCCTTCTGCCTGAAAAAGGAGCCACTGGCTCCGAAAGCTTGCCTATCACAACAGCCTTTTATTTGTGTGTTCTGCCACTGCTTTATGAGTAGATTTTTTTAGTCTATCCAATTAAATGATTTACAATGCTTTTAACACTTGATAATGACCTAAGGCTGAAATCTAGACTGTGAAATAAAACCTGCTGTACAGTCAAATGGTGTTTATACCTTTCCGAAATATTCAGGTATATTAAATTAACAATTACAGATGGCATAAATTTGAGATGAATATAAACCATAATAGTGAATCTTATAGTGATGCCAATCGTGGTGGGGACAGAAGCTCATGACGATTAACAAGTGGCATCCCATTCAAGTTCCATGGAGGACCAATTGTGTGGAAAAGTAAACTACAGCAGTGCATTGCTCTTTCTTCAATGGGGGCAGAATACATGGCTATAAATGAAGTATGCAAATAACTTTTTTGGTTAGATCAACATCTGAAAGAAACGGCAGCCGCTTAGTTATCAGTTCCTATTTTTTCTAATAGATAGATAAAGCACTATCAAATTTATTAATGGATCAGGATTGTATGAACGATCAAAACACAAAGACATGGTATCATTATATTTGTCAACTAGTTAAAAAGAAGAAGCTTATAGTGAGTTACACACTAACCAACAGACAGACAGGCAGCAGACATTCTGACAAAAGAGGTGCCAAAAAAAGTTACAGATGAGAAAGGAACTTGTTGGTGAAGTTTCTACTTCACCATATAGGCCTGTATGTAAAACCTTGTGGAAGAGAGTGAAAGTATCAGTGTTATAGCTACTTCGGGGTTGAGTTTGAGAACTGAGTTGTGTCAGTAATTCAGTTACTCACTGACAGTACTGTCATATTTTTGCGGTTTTTAAATAAATGTCTCATTTGAGAAATCACATTTGATGTTCAGCCAACAATAATTTGTTTTGTAAATTAAAAGATACATGAAAAACACTAAACAGCAGGAGAAATGATAAGTTTAACATTTTAAATGTCAGATGCCTTAAAAAGCTGAAGTGCTCCACAAATCCAGTAAAACAGAAATGTACTGATTTTCTCAAATTAATTATCTTTACATAATCTTTCATGACTACCACTAGTGATTCACAAACTTCCAGTTACCATGTGAGGTAGAGCTTGCTTCGAAATGTGAAATAAATAAGCAATGCTCTGAAATCATCTCCCTCGTCAAAAGAGAGTAAAAGCAAGTGTTTGGTTGACTGGAATTTATTTATTAAATAAGGAAAAAACAACTAGTGTTTGCCAGAATTTCAAAATTTATGGATGGCATCCTACAGAAGTTACAGAAACCAACATTGTCTTCCTTATTCAGCTGCTATATCAAGTTATTCCCACCAGTTCTGTAGTACATGCTTTGCTTTTTCGAGCAACAATATCTTTCGCTCTGTTTGCTTGAACCTTTAGAGTATTAATAATTCAGCACCACACATCAATGTATCATTGTTGTCACTACACATAATGTAGCAGATGATAGAAATACAGCATGAGAAATGTTTACCACAAGCATGGACAGACTAACACGAAACAAAGTTGTAAACACACTGTAACATATGGCATTTTTGCCACAAACATGTTTCCAGTGACAGTGGGAACATTATTGCTTAATGCCAACTCACCACTGAAGAGTGAGTTGAAGTACAGGAATGGGGGAGGTGACTTCTGCACTCCATAGCTAGGAAGTGGTTCTGCTTAGTATGACTCCTTACCTTTTGGTAGTGTCCAGCACTGAATTTGTAAATGACTTGCTACATTGTGGCATTTCTAACTGTTGCTACAGTAAATTGACAGTGACCTGTTACCAACTTCACATTGCCCAAGTAGAAAGGGTACTTTGTGCCAGTTACAACACTGACCCACATTTACTGACAAGCCAGCATTCCACTGCCCTGCATGAGTGAACAAATCACTCAGAGGCAAGGGTGCACATAGTGACTGGGTAGCTGCACACACCATCCACCTGTTCTCCAGAAGAAAAGTTATGGTTTTCACAAACAAAACTTGCATCCTGTCCAATCAAAGAGGCAGATGTATTAATTCAGAATCAGTTTGAAGAAGCCAGAACATGTAATGTATACTGCCTGACAGCAAGTGTCCTCAAAACTATTTCATTATTTTTCTTGCAGCTGAAAATGTCATGAGGGCTCTGGGATCCAACAACTTACATTACCACTTTACAATATTCAATGCATTAGGTTTTGTATTGTTACTAGCAGTGTACAAAAAAAGAAAAACGCAAAAAATCAAAATTTGCATTGAAATTAACATTGCTTGTCTTACAGAACAACATTATGTAAAAAGCTCATTCAAACTGTATTCACTCATGTAAGTATGATGTTAACAGTAATTACATGTCTGTTACACTTCATGATTAGGCCTAATGAATAAAATTTTCGGTCTAATTTTAAATGAAATTGCACTTCATTTACTTCACTCCCCTCTCTTTCACTACCACCACAAATCCACCGTAAGCCCTTGATTGGAGATTCAAGAAGTATGCTTTACAAGATATATATTGGACTAATCCTCCAACAGATCCTGAACAGAAACACTGCAGGACAGCCCCAAATACTCATGCACACTACAAAACAGACATTCAAAATTCTTAAACAGGCAACAGGAATCATCAGTATACAACCTGTCCATGTATTTTAAATAGATAGCACTCTGAGAAACAAGACATCAAAACTTAAGTGGCAAATGCACCTTCCACAAAGAAATTAGATCTCCACAAGTAAATAACGAATGATAGCAATCAAGTAACAAGCAGAATGACATGTCTCTTGTGACCAACTAAATAGAACGGAGAAGCTACTGAATTTTCGGCGAACATAACTTAAAATGTCCCAAAACATTATCAAAATTTCATATTAAAATTGTTGCCACTCACAGCAACGAGAGTGAAGTGCATTAAATAACATCAGTTTGATGTATCTGAGGACACTGTACTGTTCTGAGTACAGCATGCATACAAATGTCAAATATGAAACCTGTGAATTGGCCAAGTAATTATCAAGTAGTTGGGCCTGTATAATTTTATGCTGTTCTCGTTTTAATACATAAGACAAGATGCTGGTGATTCACTTGTGTGTTGGATAGAAGTCGTCCTTACGTAATTAGGTAAACAATGACAATGCACGTAATGCTCTCATCCCCGAAGTGACAACAATGTCGTTAAGTCCTTCCTCGAGTTTAACTATCATATCTTAAATGCAATTTCATTTTACAATCGTACTTATAATCGTACAAGAGTAACATACTTACAGTTGTACATTAAAGTAAAAATACATATGGCTCACGTCTAAATACTCATATAATAAGAAATATTACACGAAAATTTTATTGTGACTCTTACCATCGCATGCTGAACGCGGTTGATATAAGCGCTGGCACCACTAAAAATGTTACTGTTAAACCGAAATACGCAAAATACGCCCCATGTCCTTGAGTTAAATAAAAGTATGCCAACCAGCAATGAAGTACAACGTCAACGACGTAAGTCACGATTGACAACGCAATACACACAGCGTGGTAAATCCCGAATGTCTGGTATGATGTACTGTTGTGCATTTCATCTTGCAAATTACTGTTACCATCGTCACCGTAACTAACACCTCTATCCCCGCCAAACTTCACAACAACACATTCCGCCATTTTATGGTACCCGCCTACTCCACAGTTCACATCTTCACATAACCAGCTATCTCTGTATATCTGTAACATTGTGTAACAATAACGTAAGAAGTTCGCATCTGTTTTGTCAATGAATATGTAATATCCTTTTAATAGTCTTGATCTGAAAAAGTAAACAAAATTAATAAAAACGTCTTCTTTACTAATTAAAGTTGGTCTCAAGTGTTGACGGCGCTATTTTAAAATTTTGCTCGACACGGAAATCAGATTAAAAACAATACAAATTATAATGAAAATTCTGTTTTTTAATACGAAAATAAAATAACCAGGCCATTTAGATAGAGACATGGCACTCCGGCTCTACAAGGGAGGGCGGTGGGGGGAGAGACATAATTATATTCTCCACCCACTACCCATCTCCCCCCCCCCCCCAACCATCGAGCGATCCTACCATCGCCAAAACACAGAGGACCACGACTGAAGCTAGGGGAATAGCCAACAAATAAGAGGCCCATCTGACACATTTGTTAAACATTTCTTGCAACCTGTGAAAGTAGAAAAGGCGAGGATACCATCTTGTCTGTTATAAAGTAAAGTGAAAGGCTTACACAATTTGGCTCAAATCAGAACAAGAAAAACAGCCTAGTTAAATTTAACAAAGTAACAGTAAAAGATGTAGAAAAAACTATAATACACCTAAAAAATTAAAATTCTGTAGGATGGGATGAAATACATGCCAACGTCATTAAACCAGCTACAAATATAATAGCACACCCACTGCACAAAATAATTAATGAATCACTTGAAGAAGGGTACTTTTCACAATTTCTAAAATATGCAGAAGTCAAACCAGTATTTAAGAAAGGCTCCAAAGATGATATGGGAAATTATCGTCAAATTTCCCTTCTTCCTGTGTTTTCTAAGATAAGGTCATCAGTCCCCTAGAACTTGGAACCTAACTAACCTAAGGACATCACACACATCCAAGCCCGAGGCTGGACTCGAACCTGCGACCGTTGCGGTCTCGAGGTTCCAGACTGAAGCGCCTAGAACCGCTCTGCCACACCGGCAGGCTGAATATTCAAAACACGTTGATTTTCTGGTGAAAACGAAATTTCACAGATCGTCAGAACAAATAACATGAAAAAGAAAAACACCTCAGAAAGCATTAAAAGGTCACAGTCTCACTGTCTGCGCCTATGAAGTAAAAACATGACAAACTATTGATTTTAGGAGACTAATTTCCAAAACAAGAACGTCCTCAAATAAAGCACATTTCCAGACGAAATATGTTCTGGTACCGATGCGGGCATATATCTGATGGCATTTTTTCTAGTTCTTTCAGTTAAAAAAAAAAGAATACTTTCCTGGCAGTGAATTGTAATTTTTCGCTCAAATCAGAACATACTTCGTACAACCAGCAGTGAGTTTCTCCTTAAGTACTTTTTGTAATGCATATCACCAGGTAAGTAACTTGCATGTAGCTGACAAATTCTCACTTCCAAAGAAAGAAAATACAACAGTAGTTGTAATTTTTCGCACTTAATTAGGACTCACTTCACACAACCAGCACACTTATCGTTCAGGGAACTTCTTAAATTCTTTCTGTACCACATGCTGCGATGTAAATGTGTATAAAGGGAGCAAGTTGCCACCTTCAAAAAATATAAAAGACAGAAATAGTTTCCAAATTTGCAATGATGAACCAGCTGAACCTATAAAGAGCTTCTGCTTTAATTTGTCCGCTAAAATAGCTGCCACAGTCACGAGATACGACAGTCCGACACATACAGTCACGACGTCCTCTCTGCTGTGAAAGTTGTTACCGTTTGACAGATGGAGCAACAGTAGCACCCAAAACGGCGAGAAAGCATATAGTCACATGTCCTGTAAGGATAACTTTTGTTTTTAATTATGTTTTACTTAATTAACGGAATAGTTGTTATATTTTTGGGTTCCATGCGTAAGTACATTGCTGAGAGACATTAATTATGGCGAAATACTTTTAAAACAGCCAAATCAAATTGATTCAATGACATAAACTGTAACTTATTCATGCAGAAATACTTTCGTTGGTTGGTTGATTCGTAGGAGGGGACGAAAAAGCGAGGTCATCGGTCCAATCAGCCTAGAGAAGCATGGGAAACGAAGTCGGCCATTCCCTTCTAAAGGAACCATCCTCGCATTTGCCTGATGCGATTTTAGGGAAATCATGGAAAACCTAAATCACGATGGTCAGATGCATGTTTCAACTGTCTTTCTCTCGAATGCGATTCCAGGATGCTAACCACTGAGCCATCTCGCTCAGTAAATACGGTACTATCGAATACATGTATGCTTCCAGCTTATTTCACTGGAAGCAAGATAATATAAAAACATATTTCATGCATGAGAAGCATATTTTTGTTTGTTTTTTTGTCTGTTGTTATTATCATAAGCACTTTCCATGACACTTAAAAATTTTTTGTGGAGTCTTATGATTAGCCCATTCTTAAAGCCTTGTTTGCATGACGACACTAGGTTGCAGACGCGCCGCGCGTTTGCGCACCTCGTCGATGAAACTAAACGCTTTCGGAGTGTTCCAACTTTGGCGACGCTAGGTACATGGGTTTTGAGGTTATGTGTATTCACAGAGAGTAGGCAAACTGAAATATGAAGTGGGGAATGAAGATAATGTTCGCTTTTTGCATATCTATGCTTTGCATTAGTGTTTGTGGGATTTCAGTGATGCTGATTACAGAAATAAGCAACATATTGCTGCCACTGAGCCCATCATGTGCAATCATAACATAGATGGCTTGACAGTATCTGAGCTATACGGCAAAATTTCTTGAGTCAGGAGCACATTTACAGCTGAATTAAGAAAAATACAACCAATTGTAATTGTAGCTGTGAAAATGCTCTAGTCTAAAAGACTAAAATCCTATCGTTCGAGATGGCCAACTCTTTCTTTCTTAGGGAATATTGTTGACAGGAGGGAAGGCTACAAAAGTCAAGAAGCTGCATCCTTTATTCAATATTCATTTATTTAAAAGGTCGCTTCAGTGCTCGCCATTCACAAATGTTTGACTTTTGAAATATTGCCACTGTACAGATCCGTCTTCAAGAGAGTGGTCTGCAAACCATTCTCTTCTTAATGCGGCCCTCCTTCGAATAATTACTTCTGTTAATAATTATTACTGTTAATGTTAATAATTATTGGTGTTAATGAAAAAGCGTCATCACCAATTAAAACCGCATTTTATAGCATGCCATGTGTTCTCCATTGTAATGCACACAATGTAATATGTAATTTCAGTTCTGGCGACAGTGCTTCATGCATTACGGTATCTTTATTCCTTATCGCATAATTAACTCTATGTAGAAGAATCGTGAACAGTTCTGGCTACATTTTAAGATAATTAAAAGAACTTCTTGGTCTTCTATTACAAATTATTTCAGCAAGAAAGCTAAGCAACCGAGCTGACAATTTTCCTTCACCCAGTCACAAATCGAAACACGTTTCTTATTTTTTTCTTATGCAGTGATTCCACGCAACAAACTTTAACTCCATCACAACTCGTACGACGTGCATCTGCCAAAACTTTCATTTCAGACACGACTTAGGAACCCACAAAACGATGAAACTGAAGTGTATACTTGTTTCGCCATGCCTACAGTCAAATATGAAACCATTTGCGTGCAACTCATTCCACGCAACGAGTGCTGCAACCCAATGTCGTCGTGTAAACTGGGCTTTACACTTCACTTGACTACATAAAACACGAATATTTTTGTAAATGGAATTACTTTAGTTTCAAAAGCGCATGTGTTGACTTTTCTTGCTATTTATGGGTCAGATTTAGCAAGAATAATGTGGAATTGGTTTCTTCTGTGTTGGGAAACAGTTTCTTTACTCTTTATTACAACATTTGTGCGGTTTTTCCTTAAGTTATAGTTGTGGCGGCTTATTTGACACGTTAAATAATGGAGGTATTACATTCCATACCGGTTTACTGCGTTTCACAGTCACTGATTTGGCTGAAAATGTAGCAAATAAAACTCTGCTTTGTTGGATAGATATATGACGTCTTTTTGCAAAAGGTTGAGTCGTCTGGTATTTACTAGCAGTTTTATGTTATTAAACGGAAACGACGTTGTTCAGCACATGTCTGTACATTACATGAGAGGTGAAAAAAACCGACCAGTGAAATACTGTGCCGTGCCTCCCAAGATGGTAAGGAAACTAAATGATGGTAAATAAGGTCTCATTTTTTAGTAACTGTTGATTTTTGTGGCATTACACACACTCCCTATTGTTAAAACTATGTTACAAATCAGTATAAATGTTAGTGTTCGCACTTATCTGATTTCGTACTCAGAACTGCCAGTTGCTGGCTGCTTGGGGCGCGGCTATCGCTGTGGGTAACGAACATGAGAGGGAGTGTCGTGACTGTTTTGTCAGACTGAGAAGATACCTTGACAACAGAAACATCTATGGATATGTTTGAAAGGAGCACAGCCACAGTACTTCTCGTGGCGTATGTACAAATAAAGGTATGTGATAGCTTCGTCGAAGCACGTACACTGTTAATATTGCTGTAGGTCAACGCCAGCTTAATGTTATGTATTCCTGTGCAATATCATGTGTTCATGTGTACTTTTAGTTCTCTATGGAACAGTGCATTGACATATGGTCGGTAGTGAGTGAAATGAGGATACAAATATGTATCTAGCAAAACCCAGGGGGCCGCACATAAGGTCTCTCTGGTTAGTCTGACAAACAGGATCCACGTGCTGTCTGTGGCTCATTTGTCCCCCAGCCAGATGCAGTCGTTTGATCTGATTCAGAGGAAACCTCTCAGCCTGCAAGATCTGGGCAGTCAGAGAGGGTGGGGTTATTGGTAGCTCGGAGCTCCAATGTTAGGCGCATTAAGGGACCCCTTAGGGACATGGCTGCCAAGTGAAGAAAGTCGATGTGCACTCTGTGCGCTTACTGGGTGGAGTCATTCCAGACATGGATCAGGTCCTTCCAGTTGCAATGAAGAGCACAGGGTGAAGCCAACTGCAGGTAGTGGCTCACGTTGGTACCAACGATGTGTCACTTTGGACAGGAAGGGATTCTCTTTGGATTCAAATGGCTAACAGAAGTGGTAAAGGCTTTGTGAGATGAAAGCAGAGCTTACCATTTGTAGCATAGTTGACAGGACTGATTTGGGACCTCTGTTACAGAGCCGAGAGCACGGTCTGAATCAGAGGCTCAGACAGTTCTGTGTTCCTTGTCGGCCGCAGGATTCACGACTTGCGCCATAGGGTGGTCGAGTTTCAGGTTCCGCTGTATAGGTCAGGAGCCCACTATACGCAGGAGGTAGCTACATGGGTAGCATGGGCTATGTGGCATGGACTGGACGGTTTTTTTAGCGTAGAAGCTCTCAGGGAAACGTAATTCGGGCTGAACTCTCAACGGGTGCGGGTCAAACACAGGAAGTACATAGATACAGGAACCATGGGTATAACAGTTGCAGACTGTCGTAGATGTGTTGAGAAAGTACCAGAGCTCCAAGCGCTAATAGAAAGCAATGATGAACAAATTGTTATAAGCACTGAAAACTGGCTAAAGCCGGAGAAGTTCAGTTGAAATTTGTGCAAAGAACCTAAAAGTGTTCCGAAAGGATGAACTAAACGGAGTTGGGGGTGGCGTGTTTGTTGCTGTTCATCTAGTAGCGAAACTGGAGTACACAGTTCAAGTGAGTTAGTACGGGCAGAGGTTATTCTTGGCAATTGGAATTAAATAATTGGATCGTTTTACCGACCTCTAACTCAGATGATAAATTTGCTCAAAGAAAATTTCAGTTAAGTTTCAAACATGTACCCGACTCATACAATGATAATTGGAGGTGATTTTTATTTACCCTCGACATATTGGTCAAAATAAATGTTTAAATTTGGAGGTAGACATAAAACATCATTGGAAATTGTGCTAAGCACATTGTCTGAAAATTATTTTGAGCAGTTAGTTCACGAACCCATGTAAATAGTAAATGGTTGTAAAAACACACTTGACATTTTAGCAAAAACAATCTTGAGCTAATTATGAGCATAAAAAAATACAGGGATTAGCGAACACAGGGCTGTTGTAGTCGGACAGAATATTCTAACACCAAAATCCTCCTAAAATAAACGAGAAATATACTTATTAAAAAAACAGTTAAAATTCACTTGACGCCTTTCTGAGAGACAATCTCCACACCTTCCAAATTAACAATGTACCAGTAAGTGTAATGGCTTGAATTCACAGAAACAGTATCAACAGCAACTGAGAGATTTATACTATTAGGAGGTCGTTTGTGTTGTTACCCCCCAGACGATAATTACACGAAATATTTGCCAGTATTTGTAAGCAGTGGATCCTTGAAGTACAACATACATGGACACCGAGAAGTAAGTTTAAACAGTTTATGAACAAAAGACTGATTATAAAACATGCACGCTACGCGCATCCATCATCACTGTGTCTGACATCCTAACACTGGCTATTTATGGTCGTATCAAAAGGCTCCGTGGTGAGCTAAGAAGAGAGACATACTCGTGCTCGAGGCCGCTTTAGTTACATGCCACGCTGCGGATGGCGGCCAGTGGTTTACTCTCCTGTGGCGCACTGCAGCTGGACGCACGTCTACTGACCAAACAAATTGTCAGTATTCCGAGATAGGTCGGCTGGCGAGCACGTGTTACATACTGTACAGTTAGATGCAAACCGGTAGACTCTCCCCAGAGAAAAAGAGCAACCCTAGGTGGCTCAAAACAACCTCCTGGGCGCTATGAATTTATTTCGCCATTCGTGGCATCAGAAGGCATTGCAACATGTATTTCATTTGCAGACACAGTAACGTTTGGTACAGAGAAGCAAGCTTTCAGGATGACAGTTTCACACATGACAAATGCTGTTGACAAAAGACAATTATTAAAAGCAATAAAAACACAATACTGACAATCAAGTATGCATTTACATTACTGGATGAATCGGAGGACTTAATTCTATTTGCTGCTTTTAATGAAGTTTAACTCACTATTGCAAGAAATTACATTTTCATGGATATCCTTAATTAAATCGCTGTCTTCAGAAAAACTTGATTACGAATGCTTTCCATATGTTAAAATGTAGGAATCATTGTAATAAACAGATAACATTCTGGTAAATAGCAAATGTCCAGTTGCATGAAATGTAGTTGGCAATACTCTAGGCATATCAAATAGTTCACATCATAAATCACAATGTGTGGCATTCTAGATTAATCCACTATCATTCAGTTTGAGTGCAAAGGGTAGCTCAGGCGTATCATAATTTTTACATGTAAATGTTATATAAAGGGTTGAGTGAAATGAGAAAATTGTACCTTCAGAACTTGGTTTAAGAAATGGACGATATAGATGCGTTAAAATTCTAGGGCACTCTTTTCTTGGGGGATGATTCATAAACAATTCTTCCTCACAGCTGCTGTAAGTAGGCTGTTTATGTTTTCTCTATGTAAGTAGGCTGTTTATGTTTTCTCTATGTAAGTAGGCTGTTTATGTTTTCTTATTGGCAACGTTACGTAGCGCTCAATATGAAAATCACTGGCTGTGCTGTGTGCAGTCTGTGGCTAGTTTGCATTGTTGTCTGCCATTGTAGAGGGGCAGCTGGATGTTAACAGCGCGTAGCGTTCCGCAGTTGGAGGTGAGCCGCCAGCAGTGGTGGATGTGGGGAGAGAGATGGCGGAGATTTGTAATTTGTCATGAACTGATATATATATTATGACTTGTGATGATATCAAGGTAAATACATTGTTTGTTCTCTATTAATATCTTTCATTTGCTAACTATCCCTATCAGTAGTTAGTGCCTTCCATAGTTTGAATCTTTTATTTAGCTGGCAGTAGTGGCGCTCGCTGTATTGCAGTAGCTTGAGCAGCGAAGATTTTTGTGAGGTAAGTGATTTGTGAAAGGTATAGTTAAATGTTAGTCAGGGCCATTGTTTTGTAGGGAATTTTGAAAGTCAGATTGCGTTGCGCTAAAAATATTGTGTGTCAGGTTAAGCACAGTCGTGTAAAATTGTTGAGAGGGGACGTTTCATATGTCGACCCTTAGCCTAGGATACCTCACTGGAATCTTCTGATTTTTTTCTTGTAGTTTGTGTAATTAGTGTAGCTTTTGTTTATTGCTAGCGCGTAATTGTAGAGAGAATTTCCTTTGTAGTTGTAGCCTTTCATTGTTGTATAGTAAAACAGTTGTGGCATGCATGTAGATTTGCACCAAGTATTTCGCAGCTGCAATTAACTAGATATTATTTTCAGTGCTATGTTAATGTGTTCTCTTATTTTTGATCTTCAAATTGTGTTTTTCTGTGTTGTCGTGTGAAATATTGTGACAATAATGGCGTGTGAAAAACGTAATACTAGGCTCCAAAGTAAACTGAGAAATGACAGTGAAGACGAAAGCAGTGTGTTAGCGCCACCGAGTAGTGAAGTAACTGATGTTCAAAGTAGTAATTTGGTAATTGTGAATAGGGAAATGGAGCGGGCGGCGAACAATGGCATGGACAGTGAAACAATTAGTGAAGAGGGAAGCATTATCGATCGATCGGTCGGCAACAGCTCGCCTCAGGAATCCGAAATGACAGGACACAATTTCGCAAATACTGTAGATTCAGGTTTTGGGTCATCACCGTTTTCTCAAATAACTCAAGACACATTTTCTGCTTGTCAAAATGTGAATGTTGCCGGTGCAAATGCACTGCCGAAAAGCGTAGAGAAACAGATTCCAGACACTAATACATTATTATTGCAATTAATGCAACAAATGGAACAAAATCAGAGACAAACACAGCAAAAGCTTCAAAAGTTAGACACACTGGAACAAAATCAGAGACAAACACAGCAACAGCTTCAAAAGTTAGACTCATTGGAACAAACTCTTGAACAAACGCGTGAAGATTTAACTGCTGAGTTACATAACATTGAATCGAAATGTCAGAAAGTGTGTAATGACGTAAAAACACAAATTTGTGAGCATTTTCAACCTATTTTTTCGCGGCATGAAAATGCATTACAGAATCACGAAGCAGCCATAAAAGAACTGCAAACCATTGTTCATGAAAATCATGAGACCTTGTGGGCTAAAATTGACTCAGTTGCATCTACCGATTCGGTTACGCAACTTGCAAAAACTCAGGAAAACTTAAAGGACACAGTAGATTCGATTTCAACACAAATGGACACTCTGAAGCTTGGTTCAGAAAAACACACTGAGGAAATGTGTTCATTATCAGAGAAAGTAGTTGAACTTTCGGATCAGCTAAATAATTTATCTACGAAGGTAGATGATAATCTGAATGACGCAGAATCTGAATGACACAGAACAGAGCGAACAAATTAGGAAACTGAAACAAAATCTGAATCAAATTGATACGCAACACCAAAGAGAAATCCGGGAAGTACAAGATCAGCTGACACAGGTAATACAAGAATTACGTATTTCAGGAGACACTCGCGCTCCAACACGGGAAGAGGGACTTAGAAATACGCAAAAGCCACAAAATAATAACACAGGGCATTTCGGTAATTATGAAAGAAATTGGCAAGGTACACCGAATTTTGAGATGGAACCGCCGACACGACGTAACTATGACCGAGATGCTACTCGCCGACACGATGATTTTGACTATAAGTTGTTCATTACTACACGTAAATTCAAAACGTTTAAGAATTCTGCCAACGACATTCATCCACAAGCGTGGCTCCATCAATTCTCTCATTGTTTCCCTCCCAACTGGTCATTGGAGCACAGGTTAGAATTTATGTGTGGCTACTTGGAGAATGAACCAGCTGTAAGAATGCTATCGGTAATTCACGATTGCCACAGTGAAGGAGATTTTTATCATGCCTTCCTCTCAGCGTATTGGTCTCAAGCTACACAAGATCGTGTAAAACATAGCATCATGATGATGAAACACTTTGAACAATCTGAATTTTCCAGTCTTGTCAAATATTTTGAAGACATGTTGCATAAGAATCAATATCTTTCAAACCCATACAGCCCCTCAGAACTCATCCGCATTTGCTTAATCAAACTGCCTGAACATTTACGACATATTATTTTGGCAGGACGTTGCAAAGACGACATTGAAGCATTTCAGGGACTCTTACAAGAATTAGAAATTGACACTGACAGTCGCCGGATGCGAAAACAGGAAAACAATCACTACAGGTCACATACGTCACAATTCCGTGACGACAGAAACAATAACTGGACACGACAAGGCTATTCTTACAACGCAAATCGTGACCAAAACAGACACCACCCATATGACAACCACTGGCAGAGTAATAATAGTTACAGAGAAAGATCGCATTTCCGTAGTAATGAATATGACAGAGATAACCAAAGAAACAGACAATATGGGAACAAAAACGATTATTATCAAGGGAAACAGAATAATTTCAGACGCAACAGTTCAGCGCGCAGTTACGATTCAGGGAGAAATTCTCCACCACGTGACCGACACGAAAGAAACTGTGTAAACTACCGACAAAACGACAGACCTGAATTCCATCAGAACTGGCGAGCTTTAAACAGAGCTGGGCCCTCTCGTCACGGTGAATTTGTAGAAGTTAGGCCTCCTAATCCCAATAACGACGCGCGCCAACAAAGGAACAGACAATGACTCGCACCGCAGGCAGCCGCGTGCGCCAGGTGGCTCAGAGAAAAATAACATTGACGCTAACCTTGTGAAAAATTTCAGTATTCTTTACCGACGTATACTGCATGATAATTGCGTTCAAGCTGAAATTCTGAGTACTTTGAAGAGTAAAGGACTGCACCACGTTTCTCATGTAAAACCGTTTATTGAAAGATAATCTGCTTTTTAACTTTTTCATTGCCATAAAACTTTTCACTTTACATTACTAGTATGCTTGTCAGATTTAGAATCTGTTAACATGTAACAATGTTTGAAGTTAAATATCCAATCAAGAACCAAGAGAACTTATTTAAACAGAAATGACGAATGCATTGTTATAGTAAACAGACGTCACAGTGTTATTGTGTGTGTACATTCTTGCTTGTTTGTTGCACGATTACGTAACGACTATAAGGCTCACATACTTAGAACATTTACCAGTACTGCTAATGAGATTTTAATGCAACATTTTGGTTTATTTGAAAATACATTCTGAATATAAGTGCTTTCTGAGAGATACCAGATGACACAGAGGTTAGTTTATGTGACAGCTACACGATTTTTATCACGACGCTACTAATGAGTGACAATTTACAATGTTGCTTTTGCGGTGTATCTGTTTTATATCTGCACAGTTTTCTGAATTCTTCTGGAAATCAAAACATGTTTTATTAGTAACTTTTGTGGTATAGCTACAAGGAGACAGCCTTTTCCATAGCACAACAATACGTTACAGCACAGTACTTTCATCATCACAACTATAAGCGTAATAACTAAGATATCTCTACGCAAAGCATTTCACTTTTGTTTATCATGAGGTAAGTACATTGGCTTCTGCAGAACTTAGCTTTTGGAGGAAAATAACTACGACACTTTCACAGAGATTATCTTACAACAATATGCACATTTAACGCTACAGGACACTTATTTGAGTGATTAATTTTGTACTTAAAATATTTATTTTTAAAGAGTTTTGAAGTACAAAGAAAGTTTTTCGTGATACATTTCATTCCATTGCTGTAATTTGTAACAACTGAGGGCATAATTACATTTATCCTCAGGGGGGTACACGCTTACTTTGTGTACCATGTGTGTGGCAACCACAAGGAACCCTAGCTAATATGGTATTTGCTTATACAACTTTACACGTCGGTACCATATTTCTCTAACATACAAATTACACAGCTATCTGATCATTTAACTGAGAGATAAACATTTTTTTACTACGTCAGTGACAGATGTTTACGCAATTACAGAGTTGGATTACTTCACACTTACGAAATTGTATTTCGTCTGTACTGTGTGAACTCTTCACATTTTTTCGGAACCATTGTGATACTATGAGAGCTTTGAATGATATATTTGGTAAGGGAGCATGATTTTAAAGTACGTTTGAGGCAGATGACACTTTTGACATGAGCAGAGAATTTTCTTTAGGTTTGGAATTATTGCAGAAAGCTACGACGATTTTGAGATTTGACTGAGGTGTTAATGATGTTATTTTTACGACGACGATGTGTATTATGCTGCTGAGGTATGTTTATGATTAATAGGCTGAGGCTATATGAGTTATTTGATTATGCTTCATATTTATAATGACGAAATATTGACGAGTGTCGATGGATACGTATATGTGTAATAAGGTAAGGAATAAGGAGTAGGGGTTAGGGACTCTGATTTATGAAAAGGTTGTTGGAAACCAAGAATCGTACTTTAAGAGTTATGAAATGTGTGTCTATATGCATGAATGTATCACAATGCCACTGAAAATTTTTTTGGACACTGTTATATTTATAGGGTTTTGTTTCTACAGATTTGCAACGCTAATTCTTGACCTGTGAAATATTTTTATATGAGACTACCACGGTAGCAGAATCTCCTGTCGTAAATATTTCCGTACGAAAGTTAAGTGACCACCTGCACGTAATGCGTCGCGGGCACCCAGCTGTGTCAGACGCCTGGAGAAAAAGCCATTATTGCGAGCCCTTTTCAGCGGCACAGGTAGCACAAAAAAAAAAAGGGGAGGCCATTATCCTTGGAAATATTCGTACATCTGCACACCTGATTATGACAAGTGTCTTTCTATGAGAGTTGAGAGCTACTGACTTACGAAATGTCACATGACTATTGAATGATGTTTTTATGCTTTGCTTTTCGTAGTTGCTTATTTCACTTGATACCTGTTTTTCAGCTGTGTTGCAGCATTGCTTTTATAAAATGAAATGCATTTGCTAATGTAAACACTTTCTGTCAACAGATCTATTAAATAATTATTTTATGATCCACATTCTTTAAAAAAGGAGCACTTGGAAAGGAAAGAACAATAAGAAGGAACTAGTAACTGCATTCATAATTTTCTTTTCCAGTAATTGGTAACTTTTTGGTAGAATAACTTCTTGTGGTGCACCACTTTAATTACATAGACATTAAGATGATACATTTCCCTTATCTGCATTGTTGTTTAGTGTAATATTTTTTCTGCTTGCGCTATGTCATGTTTAGGTATAAGTTGCTGCTGTTTGCCAGGCATAGTGTTATTGAATTTGACTTTTGCTCATTTATGCTGCTAGCTTTGCCAATTTGCATTTTTTGCATTGCTGTTTGTGTTGATTTGTTATGTGATGCTGCATTGCCTCGTCCCTTAGTTTAGCATCTGAGCTCAGTAGATTTAAGTTAGCTTAAGAGGGGGTAGCCTCTAAGAGAATGAGTTGCGATGAATTGGAAGAAATGCATTGAGAAAACAGGTTTAGGTAGGATTTTCTTGGAAATAAATGTTGAGGTAAGAAATGTGTGAACATATAAATACAGAAAGCATGCTTAGATAGAATTTTTTGGTGGAAACAAAGGATGAAATAAGAGGAAAGATATATGAAGTTTTGGGTTGGACTGCAGTACCAAATGTTACACTGAAAACGAACCCTGTCCTTTCCTATTGGTGTTATCCCACTATGTGTGTGTGTACCCTTGTGTATTTGTTTTCTTCCTGTCTCTGTGTAGTTTCATAGAATTTTTTCTTCTTTTAATATTAAGCTACATTCACTATGATGAGGAATACTGTTATCCTCAAATATAATTGGCATTAATAATATGTTATTTACCTTATAAATATGCTTACACATTATTTATTCTGTTTAATGCTCATGTGTGAAGTTGATGTTTCAAAAGTTATTGTGATCTTTTATGTATGTACTCATGTCATAATTCCTGTAACACTGACGTATATGTCTATTTCTATTCTTTTGTAACGCCTGTTTTACTACAAATGTTATCTGTATTGTTATGTTCTTTAATGATGTATTTTGTACCTTTGTTATTGTATTCTTCTGTTATAAAATTGTAATTGTCACCAGTTCATGATATTATTAACTTGTAAGTTCCATTTCACTGCACACGTTTCTGTTGGTCATAGTATATGGACAATATGTGAGAAGTAGGGACTGATAGTGTTTGCACGTGTGTTGGTAATTCAGCAAGGGACTGGATAACAGCACTGCTGGTTCTAAGGACAATTAAAAGAAAAACTTTCTGAGTGCACAAGTGGTGGTTTATGGACTTGCTATATTCTCTGCAAGAATCTTCGACGGTGATTGTGCACCTGCACAGTCACAACAGATGGCTGCTGGCTATCTCTACAAGGACTACAGTGGGTCTGCATCTATGATGACCCACCATGCCATTATTTCTACAAGGACTGCAGTGGGTCTGCACCTCTGGTGGCCCACCAATACCGTAATCTCTACCAGGACTACAGTGGGTCTGCTCTGTGATGACCTACCTACCAATACTCTTCAAAATTTCGACTGGCTCTGCTGTGGGTTTGCTCTGTTGTGGCCCATTACCTGTATGCATATCAAGAGTCAGCACTGTCTTTCCATTGGAAGAACAACACTACTTCTTCAAGACTGCATGGAAATCCACTACTTCCATGTGCATTTTCTTTTACTGCTCAGACTTTGAGAAAAAACACTGCTATTCTACTGTTATGTACGATTAGGACTGTCTTTATGGACTGTGAGAAAATTTTAGCTTTTGACCAACATTGTATCAATAAGTGTGTGCATTTGACATGTTTGTTATTTTAATTATGAAAAATTTTATCAAATCATTATTGGCCACTGCCCAAAAAATATTTTGTAAAATTTTTGTGGGGAGCATGGGGGCTATGTAAGTAGGCTGTTTATGTTTTCTCTATGTAAGTAGGCTGTTTATGTTTTCTCTATGTAAGTAGGCTGTTTATGTTTTCTCTATGTAAGTAGGCTGTTTATGTTTTCTTATTGGCAACGTTACGTAGCGCTCAATATGAAAATCACTGGCTGTGCTGTGTGCAGTCTGTGGCTAGTTTGCATTGTTGTCTGCCATTGTAGAGGGGCAGCTGGATGTTAACAGCGCGTAGCGTTCCGCAGTTGGAGGTGAGCCGCCAGCAGTGGTGGATGTGGGGAGAGAGATGGCGGAGATTTGTAATTTGTCATGAACTGATATATATATTATGACTTGTGATGATATCAAGGTAAATACATTGTTTGTTCTCTATTAATATCTTTCATTTGCTAACTATCCCTATCAGTAGTTAGTGCCTTCCATAGTTTGAATCTTTTATTTAGCTGGCAGTAGTGGCGCTCGCTGTATTGCAGTAGCTTGAGCAGCGAAGATTTTTGTGAGGTAAGTGATTTGTGAAAGGTATAGTTAAATGTTAGTCAGGGCCATTGTTTTGTAGGGAATTTTGAAAGTCAGATTGCGTTGCGCTAAAAATATTGTGTGTCAGGTTAAGCACAGTCGTGTAAAATTGTTGAGAGGGGACGTTTCACTGCTCACTCTACTATCTAAAGCCCGGTCCACACGCAACGATCTGTCTGCGCAGACATCGGTGCAGATGTCTGTACATGCAAAAGATCGCTGCAAATGTGGTGTGTTCACACGACACAAACCCCAATCTACTACTCGCCCGCCATCTGTCGGTGTAGAAAAGAAATATCAGTGGCAAGCGACTACGCTCCCCGTAAACGTCAAACATTTAATTCAGTTATTTTGAAATATAGAAATGGAGGAAGTTCTGTTGTGGCCTGTGTTCGCAACTTGTGTTGCAAAAAACATTCAGACCAACCGCAGGAAACTGAGAAAGCGGGCAAAATGGTGTAGACAGTGGCTGCTAAAGCGAAAGCAGTTTTCTCACGTAAATTTACTGAGAGAGTTGCAGGACGAACCTAACGACTGGCGAAATTATTTGCGGATGGATGTCGAAACTTATAATTATCTCTTAAAGCTTGTAACCCTTCATATTATGAGAAAAAATACTTGTATAAGAAGGGCAATTTCTCCTCATGAACGGCTGGCGGTAACATTGACACTCCAATTTCATCTTCAATTGTACTCCTGCTTGGTCTTGGTGTTTCTTGATCACTAAGAAAGCCAAGCAGATCAAAATACCATAACGTTGGCTGGTATACTTGATCTACTCCTACACCAGATCTAGATTTCTGAACTTTGGATAACTCAATTAGCGCATTGTATGCTGCAGTCTTTTTGTCTCGGTCACTATATTCTTTACTTTTAATCTTCCACAAACATGGGTGGTTTCTACATATTTCAATGAATTCACTTACAAACTCTTGAGAACACTGACGAGTATCAGCCAATTTAATGCCCTGTGCACGCAAACACTAGACTGAGCAAACAGCTGTTTCGCGCCAGATTTGCGGCGATCTCCTGTCCACACGCTCCAACTTGTCTGCGCAGATGTGGTTTGAACCCACAGATTTGAGAGGTTTCGCTCAAACCTCCAACTCCAACTTCCAGGTTTGCACACACTTCAGGTTGGTGCAAATCTTCTGTCCACACGCAACGATCTGTCTGCGCAGATGTGATGTGCGCAGACATTTGCGCAGACAGATCGTAACGTGTGGATGGGCCTTAAGAATACTGCCATTTCAGGGCAATTTAACTTATGATTACGTTTACACATATGAAAATCATTTTTAGTTAGAACAAAAAATATCTTCAGTCCTTGCTTATCAGTAGATAATCAATTACAACATACTTTACATGATACCTGCCTGTCTTCATTTCACAGGGTAAATATAAATATTGTTGTTGTTGTTGTTGTTGTTGTGGTCTTCAGTCCTGAGACTGGTTTGATGCAGCTCTCCATGGTACTCTATCCTGTACAAGCGTCTTCATCTCCCAGTACCTACTACAACCTACATCCTTCTGAATCTGCTTAGTGTATTCATCTCTTGGTCTCCCTCTACGATTTTTACCCTCCACACTGCCCTCCAATACTAAATTGGTGATCCCTTGATGCCTCAGAACATGTCCTACCAACCAATCCCTTCTTCTGGTCAAGTTGGGCCACAAACTTCTCTTCTCACCAATCCTATTCAATACTTCCTCATTAGTTATGTGATCTACCCATCTAATCTTCAGCATTCTTCTGTAGCACCACATTTCGAAAGCTTCTATTCTCTTCTTGTCCAAACTATTTATCGTCCATGTTTCATTTCCATACATGGCTACACTCCATACAAATACTTTCAGAAAAGACTTCGTGATACTTAAATCTATACTCGATGTTAACAAATTTCTCTTCTTCAGAAACGCTTTCCTTGCCATTACCAGTCTACATTTTATATCCTCTCTACTTCGACCATCATCAGTTATTTTGCTCCGCAAATAGCAAAACTCCTTTACTACTTTAAGTGTCTCATTTCCTAATCTAATTCCCTCAGCATCACCCGACTTAATTCGACTACATTCCATTATCCTCGTTTTGCTTTTGTTGATGTTCATCTTATATCCTCCTTTCAAGACGCTATCCATTCCATTCAACTGCTCTTCCAAGTCCTTTGCTGTCTCTGACAGAATTACAATGTCATTGGCGAACCTCAAAGTTTTTATTTCTTCTCCATGGATTTTATTACCTACTCCGAATTTTTCTTTTGTTTCCTTTACTGCTTGTTCAATATACAGATTGAATAACATCGGGGAGAGGCTACAACCCTGTCTTACTCCCTTCCCAACAACTGCTTCCCTTTCATGTCCCTCGACTCTTATAACTGCCATCTGGTTTCCGTACAAATTGTAAATAGCCTTTTGCTCCCTGTATTTTACCCCTGCTACCTTCAGAATCTGAAAGAGAGTATTCCAGTCAACACTGTCAAAAGCTTTTTCTAAGTCTACAAATCCTAGAAACGTAGGTTTGCCTTTCCTTAATCTTTCTTCCAAGATAAGTCGTAAGGTCAGTATTGCCTCACGTGTTCCAGTATTTCTACGGAATCCAAACTGATCTTCCCTGAGGTCGGCTTCTACTAGTTTTTCCATTCGTCTGTAAAGAATTCGTATTAGTATTTTGCAGCTGTGGCTTATTAAACTGGCTGTTCGGTAATTTTCACATCTGTCAACACCTGCTTTCTTTGGGATTGGAATTACTACATTCTTGTTGAAGTAAGAGGGTTTTTTGCCTGTTTCATACATCTTGCTCACCAGATGGTAGAGTTTTGTGAGGACTGGCACTCCCAAGGCCGTCAGTAGTTCCAATGGAATGTTGTCTACTCCGGGGGCCTTGTTTCGACTCAAGTCTTTCAGTGCTCTGTCAAACTCTTCACGCAGTATCGTATCTCCCATTTCATCTTCATCTACATCCTCTTCCATTTCCATAATATTGTCCTCAAGTACATCGCCCTTGTATAGACACTCTATATACTCCTTCCACCTTTCTGCTTTCTCTTCTTTGCTTAGAACTGAATGTCCATCTGAGCTCTTGATGTTCATACAAGTGGTTCTCTTATCCCCAAAGGTCTCTTTAATTTTCCTGTAGGCAGTATCTATCTTACCCCTAGTGAAATAAGCCTCTACATCCTTACATTTGTCCTCTAGCCATCCCTGCTTAGCCATTTTGCACTTCCTGTCGATCTCATTTTTGAGACGTTTGTATTCCTTTTTGCCTGCTTCATTTACTGCATTTTTATATTTTCTCCTTTCATCAATTAAATTCAATATTTCTTCTGTTACCCAAGGATTTCTACTAGCCCTCGTCTTTTTACCTACTTGATCCTCTGCTGCCTTCACTACTTCATCCCTCAAAGCTACCCATTCTTCTTCTAGTGTATTTCTTTCCCCCATTCCTGTCAATTGTTCCATTATGCACTCCCTGAAACTCTGTACAACCTCTGTTTCTTTCAGTTTATCCAGGTCCTATCTCCTTAAATTCTCACCTTTTTGCAGTTTCTTCAGTTTTAATCTACAGGTCATAACCAATAGATTGTGGTCAGAGTCCACATCTGCCCCTGGAAATGTCTTACAATTTTAAACCTGGTTCCTAAATCTCTGTCTTACCATTATATAATCTATCTGATACCTTTTAGTATCTCCAGGGTTCTTCCATGTATACAACCTTGTTTCATGATTCTTAAACCAAGTGTTAGCTATGATTAAGTTATGCTCTGTGCAAAATTCTACCAGACGGCTTCCTCTTTCATTTCTCTCCCCCAATCCATATTCACCCACTACGTTTCCTTCTCTCCCTTTTCCTACTCTCGAATTCCAGTCACCAATGACTATTAAATTTTCGTCACCCTTAACTATCTGAATAACATCTTTTATCTCATCATACATTTCTTCAATTTCATCGTCGTCTGCAGAGCTAGTTGGCATATAAACTTGTACTACTGTAGTAGGCGTGGGCTTCGTGTCTATCTTGGCCACAATAATGCGTTCACTATGCTGTTTGTAGTAGCTTACCCGCATTCCTATTTTCCTATTCATTATTAAACCTACTCCTGCATTACCCCTATTTGATTTTGTGTTTATAAACCTGTAGTCACCTGACCAGAAGTCTTGTTCCTCCTGCCACCGAACTTCACTAATTCCCACTATATCTAACTTTAACCTATCCATTTCCCTTTTTAAATTTTCTAATCTACCTGCCCGATTAAGGGATCTAACATTCCACGCTCCGATCCATAGAACACCAGTTTTCTTTCTCCTGATAACGACATCCTCTTGAGTAGTCCCTGCCCGGAGATCCAAATGGGGGACTATTTTGCCTCCAGAATATTTTACCCAAGAGGACGCCATCATCATTTAATCACACAGTAAAGCTGCATGCCCTCGGGAAATATTACGGCCGTAGTTTCCCCTTGCTTTCAGCCGTTCGCAGTACCAGCACAGCAAGGCTGTTTTGGTTATTGTTACAAGACCAGATCAGTCAATCATCCAGACTGTTGCCTTTGCAACTATTGAAAAGGCTGCTGCCGCTCTTCAGGAACCACACGTTTGTCTGGCCTCTCAACAGATACCCCTCCATTGTGGTTGCACCTATGGTACGGCTATCTGTATCGCTGAGACACACAAGCCTCCCCACTAACAGCAAGGTCCATCGTTCATGGGGGGAGGATATAAATCTTATACATTTCAAAATTATGCTTTGATCTAGCAATGGGTGTAGAAACAATAACAGTTAGTTCATCTTGAATCATTAAAGAGTGTGTGGTGGTTAACTTGTAGTAAGCATATAAATTGTTAAGAGGGTAAATCATATTAAAAGTTGCATCTAGCTTCCGTTCAATTGATAGTAGGATCTTTTTAAAAGTTCTTCTGGGTGTAGTAGTACAAACAATCATTTGAACTACTTCCTAAGGCTATTCTTAAGTTAAAGGCATTAGTTTTAACATTTGATAAACTATCAGTAATCCTTAACAAAAGAGTGTTTAAATCTAAGTGTGCACTCACAGCATTTAAGCCTTGGAATAGATCTTGGATATATACGTTCAATTCTTTACGAATTACGTGCAAATGTGAGACAAATTGCTTTACAATTTGTTCAATGAAAACTGTGTGGCTTGTAATGGTTCATTGAATATTCTTTATTACGATAATTTCATTGGAGGGGTTAGTTGAATTTATACTGGACTGTTGTTCAAGAGCTAATATTTTGCCTTTAACTTCCAGTAGAACTCAACTAGTTAAAGTACTAAATACAGTATGAAGGATACTCCCTCCAAAATCAAACCAGTCACGATTATGCCTAATTAAAGTCTTCTGGATCAAAAGCTAAAAAAAACAGTTATCTCTTGTTCATAATTAGCAAATGTAGACTCCACCTGCATTTTGGCTGTGATCCAGTTATTATACCAAGATGTACCCATTTCCAAAATTGTATCATTACCCTTAACAGAAAGCATTAGATCAATTTGCAGAATTGAACTATTGCTGGATTTCACTCAGATTGTACTTGAGTACAAATTTTGCATTACTGTTGAAACTACCATGTCTGATCGTGGTTGAAACAAAAACACCTGTACTCTGTGGTACTACTATTTCAGAATTGGTAGAATACGCTATCATAGCAAACATTAGAATAAAAATGAACATGGTTAATTAGTTCTAAATACTAGAGTTAACAATGAATAAAAAATAAATAAATTTCTTGTGATAACCTGTTGAATACAAGGTTTAGCCTTACATGTGGACTCGTGTAATAGCTTCAATACTAAATTATCACAACACATTGACATAAGCACGCGGCTGAAATAAACACACACATTGCACTCTCACACACTACACACGTTTACGCAGATTGTAGGGGTGTCTGGAACAGGATCGCTCAGAATGTGGCAAAGTCTCGGCCTCGAAAACTGGACTGCAACCTCGCAATTCTCGCTTCCTGGGTTTGAGAACAACAGGTCTTCCTCTCGGTCAGTCCTCATCCTATTTTTACGCTACAAGAAATCTGCCCAGAAATGGTTTTACGCGATTGACATGAACGACAAAGAACTAAAGGGCAGTTGGAGCATAAGAGTGACTGGCCACAACATCTCCAAGACTGGATATGGTGCTTTCCAAAACTTCTTAAACTTTTTTACTTGACTCTTCCTTAGCATCATATTGCTCAGATACAGAAGATCTCCAACCCTATACTGTGGCACTGCTGCTTGGCGGTCGTGTTGTCATGCTTGCTGACGAAACGATTGATGATTTCGCTGTTTCACTTCACTCCATGCTTCCTTTAGTTTGCGTGCTAGATCCCTTATGTGTTCATTGCTGATTCCGGAAGTCGATCGTGCCAAGTCTAAGGGTGAATGCATTCTTCTTCTGTAGACAATTTCATATGAACTTAGGCCAGTTGAGCTGTACATTTTGGCATAGCAACAACTTACCAAGTATGGTAAACAGACATCCCAATTGTCGTGTTTACTGCTGGCTAACCATTTCAATAATTGTTCTGTGGACTCGCTCGCCTCTTCCATTTCCTTCAGGGTGTGATGGTGTAGTCCTTAATGGAGTGATTTGCATGAGCTTACAAGTCTGTTTAAGTAATTCACTCATAAAATTCGTTCCTTGCTCACGAATTATACTTAATGGTGATCCAAACTACAGAATCCATTCTTTCACAAAAATTTTAGCTATAGTCTCAGCGCTCTGATCAGGAATTGGTATCATGAGAAGTTATCTATTCAAATTATCTAACATTCTCAATATGTATATGTTTCCATCTTTTGTCTTTGGCAACGGTCCTGCAACATCTAGTCCTACAATCTCAAATGGTTCACTTGTCTCTGGCAGTTCTTGCAGTGGTGCTCTACTTCTTCCTAAATTATTCCGTCTGTTACAGGAACAAAATCAAACACGTCAGCTTTGCGACTCGGCCAGCAAAACATTTGAGGTATTTTAATGTCTGTTGCTTTCTTACTGCAATGCCCTGATAATAAAGAATTGTTTTGTTCTCTCATGATTTGCTCTTTCATGCTTTCTGGAATAACTAGGCGGTTTCTTTTACTAGTGATTTTGTACAATAATCCATCTATTTCGACAAAACGTTGATCATTTTTCCATAATTTGCATTGTGGATCATCTTCATGAGCTGCCTTTAACTCATCTTCTCGACTTCTTGTAAAACAAACATTGACTTTTCGGCTCATTGGATCAGCATTGACATGTTGTTTACCAGGTCAGTGAATAACCTTAAATTGGTACTCACTCAGTCTTAAAGCCCATTTTGTTAATCTGGAACTTGGATCCTTTAAGCTCAACAGCCATTTAAGTGTGGCATGTTCTGTAATACCTGTAAATTGTCTTCCTATTAAGAAACATCTGTTGCGTGTTATACCAAAAACCAAAACAAAAAGATCCTTCTCAGTACCAGTATAATTACTTTCTGCTTTGTTTAATTGTCTGGAAGGAAATGAGGTTGGATGTTCATGACTGTCAACTTATTGAGACAAGATTGCACCTATGGCAAAATTGGATTCATCTGTTGAAAGATTAAAAGGTTTACTGAAATCCGGATAGGTTAACACTGGGGCTGTGGTTAGGGCAGTTTTAAGTTCTTCCATTGCCTTTTTGAATTCTGTTGGCCAATTACATGTGGCTCCTTTCTTCAGTAGCTGTGTCACTGTACGTGCTGTATTTGCAAAACCAGTTATAAATCGTCTGTAGAAATTTGACAGTCCCAAGAATGATTGTAGTTCTTTCAAACTCTGTGGTTCAGGAAAATTCTTTACGTCTTCAATTAATTTTGAATCAGGTCGAGCACCTTCACTGGTTATAACATGACCAAGGTAATTAACTTTGTGCAAAATGACATTTATCTATTGATAAAGACAGGTTTGCACTTCTTATAGGCTCAAAAACAGCTTTTAGCATCATTTAGGTAAACAAGTGCTTGTGTTGGTGTGAGCCCTTGAAACACTGAATCTATCAGGCATTGAAATGTAGCTGGAGCATTACAAAGTCGAAATGGCACACAAAGATACTTGTATACTCCGGTTGCAGTTACAAATGAAGTTTTTGCTTGATCATCAGGATGCACTGTTAACTGGTGATAACCACTTGTTAAATCACATAGTGAATAAATTCGAGGAGGAGATTAGTGTTTAATGTCCTGTCAACTAGGAGGTAATTAGGGACAGAGCAGAAGCTTCATTAGGGAAGGATGGGGAAGGAAATCGACCATTCTCTTTCACAGAAACCATCCTGGCATTTGCCTGAAGCAATTTTGGGAAAGCACAGAAAACCTAAATCAGTATGGTCGGACGTGGATTTGAACCATCTTCCCCCTGAATGAAAGCCCAGTGTGCTAACCCCTGCGCCATCTCGCTCAGTGGTAAAAAAAAACAGCATCTGCACAAGTAATCCAAGGTTTCCACTAAATTTGGTTAGGGGTAAATGTAAGGTGTGGTCACAGCATTCAAAGATCGGTAATCAATACAAAAATGGAACTGTGGTTCTCCAGAAATTGACTTCTTCTTTACAATTACAACCGGCAAACACCATGGTGGGTCTGAAGGATCTCTTGGTTTTATAATTCCAGCTTCTAATTGTTCTTTAACGATGTCTTCTACCAACTCTCTTTGACTGAATGGTATTCGGTAAGGTTTCTGTGTGATTGGGGCTGCATTCCCTGTATGAATACGTTGCTGAACTAAATGAGTGACAGGTAAATTTGCAAGTTCTTGGAATAAATCTGAATAATTCAGCAAAACTGGCGCTAAAATCTTCTGTTCATCAGCTGACAAATGTTATATCTTCTTCCAGATCTTGCTCTTCAGTTCATTATTAACTTCGTCTCCTTGATGAAATTTTGCGGTACTGTTACAAAAATCTGCGTATAACTGCAGCGTTTGTTACCTCATCTGGAATCTGTATTACGTTACTTTTACTTACGCTCAACACTTCAGCAACTTTCGTTCCTCATGGCAAAATAACATCCTCATTGCTCATATTCGTTATTGTAACCCGGACTTTTGTGACATTCTGTCTCACCATTGAAGCGACACCTAAAGTTCTACCAACATAACAATGCATTGTATCCAGTAACTCACTTTTCTCGGATCGCTCAATTAATAACAAAGTTCCTTCTTGCCTCAGGGTGACTTAACTTCAACATAGATTGTCTTTCCTGCTCCCTTGGGAATTTGTTGAGGCTGATCGATTTGAACATTGACACGGATGGTCTGAACTGATGCATCATTTGGGCCATCCATTCCTGCAACATCAGTATTGATGCCCCTTTGAGTACGATCTAAAGAACGATTTCCTTGGTTGTAGCTGCTACAGCCTAGTCTGATCTTTCTTTCTGCGACGAATATCTCTGCCTCGTTAGCGGACAAGAAATCAAATCGAAGTACACCATCGTAATGCGTTTCGTTATTTGAAATTACTTGCACCCTTGCTGTGTATTTATCATTATCTTTGCTTTCACCTTCATCTTGGCCTTGCCCAAGAATTAATTATCGACTTCTCCATAGTTACGGAGTTTTCCTTTGTTTAACCCTCGCACTTTTAATAGCGGCGGTTTCAATTTACCCCGTTTATCTATGCAACACCACATTAATGAGGTCTGTGCTCCTGTGTAAATAGTCTGATGTTTCTCCCACGATATAAAGCACCTGTCACGAAGTCATTTTCGGTCTGATTTTCGCTGGAACTAACAAGAATCATTGACTCTGACAGGGGGCTGACGGAGTGGTGGCCCATGTATGCCGCAGGGGAGTGTCATAGGACCGTTGCTATTCACAATATACATAAATGACCTTGTGGTTGACATCGGAAGTTCACTCAGGCTTTTTGCGGATGATGCTGTAGTATATCGAGAGGTTGTAACAATGGAAAATTGTACTGAAATGCAGGAGGATCTGTAGTGAATTGACGCATGGTGCAGGGAATGACAATTGAATCTCAATGTAGACAAGTGTAACGTGCTGCGAATACATAGAAAGATAGATCCCTTATCATTTAGCTACAAAATAGCAGGTCAGCAACCGGAAGCAGTTAATTCCATAAATTATCTGGGAGTACGCATTAGGAGTGATTTAAAATGGAATGATCTTATAAAGTTGATCGTCGGTAAAGCAGATGCCAGACTGAGATTCATTGGAAGAATCCTAAGGAAATGCAATCCGAAAACAAAGGAAGTAGGTTACAGTACGCTTGTTCACCCACTGCTTGAATACTGCTCAGTAGTGTGGGATCCATACCAGATAGGGTTAATAGAAGACATAGAGAAGTTCCAACAGAGAGCAGCGCGCTTCGTTACAGGATCATTTAGTAATCGCAAAAGCGCTACGGAGATGATAGATAAACTCCAGTGGAAGACTCTGCAGCAGAGACGCTCAGTAGCTCGATACGGGCTTGGTTAAAGTTTCGAGAACATACCTTCACCGAAGAGTCAAGCAATATATTGCTCCCTCCTACGTATATCTCGCGAAGAGACCATGAGGATAAAATCAGAGAGATTAGAGCCCACACAGAAGCATAACGACAATCTTTTTTTCCACGAACAATACGAGACTGGAATAGAAGGGAGAACTGATAGAGGTACTCCGGGTACCCTCCGCCACACACCGTCAGGTGGCTTGCGGAGTATGGATGTAGATGTAGATGTAGATATTCGTTTAAAGATTTGGCAGATTGTCTGTTGTTCGCATTCCTTTTTTTCTTGTTGTGACAATCTCTCGAAACATGACCATGCATTCCGCAATGAAAGCAGATACGATTCTCTATCCAATCCTTATGCTTGTGACCCAGCTTATTGCATCTGCAGCATTGTACTGTTCTGTTGAAAACTATGCGTTCTTGTTTCTGCATATCATTCAGTCGTCTTAGTGATTCAACGAAACCAACAGCTGATTCTATTGCTTCCTGAAACGTTTTACAACGTGCCAAACTAACAGATTTGCTTACTTCCTCTCCGTACAACCCATGCATAATGTGTCCAAGGCTCCCTGGTTGGCTTCGAACAACTGAACGCGATTTTCATTTTTCATATTTTACTAACTCGTTCGTTTGAGCCTTGATGTTTCGAATTCTGTCGGCAAACTGCTCCATAGATTGGTCTTGTCGCATTCACCAACTGTAAAGCTGCTCTCTGTAAAATCTGATCGCGTATTTATGTTTAAATCTCTGAACTACAACCGTTCTAAACTCATTGTAATCTTTTGTTTTCACACAAGTAGGCTCCACGCTAATGATATCTTGTGCTTGTCCCTGAATTCTTAATTTGGCAACCATTAGCTTATCGGAATCTGTCCCTAACAGGGTGGCACTTTCAAGTTTACGAATAAACATTTTCACATCTTTGGGTTTCCCACTAAACACTGGTACTGATGACAATAATGAAAAATTCTTTATTGTAGTTGTACTAGGACTGCATGAACAATTATTTGACAAGTCTTTCGGAATGTTACGTTCGCTTCTTTCTGCTTTTATCTGCCAAACCTCTTCTTGCAGTTAATTGATAACAGTTTGTAGATCGACAACGTTACTCTGGCTGGATTGTGGCATTTCATCTAATTCAATGCCAATAAGTCACTCAAGCGTAAAATAAAAATCCATCAATCCCTTTTGTATTGTAGCCAAACTGGAGTAGACCAACCTGAATTCTAGCATTGGATGTCCCTGCATAGTCGGAAGATGTTCATGCTGCTGCTGCTCGAAGTTCACATTGTGCTGCACCTCTTCAGGACTGTAGATTTTCCATAATTATCCTACTTCTGACACCACTTCTATAAGGAAGTTGCTTGTGTTGTTGCCCCCAGACGGTAATTACACGAAATATTTGTCAGGATTTGTAAGCAGTGGGCCCTTGAAGTACAGAATCCGAGAACACTGAGAAGTAAGTTTAAACAGTTTATTAACAAAAGACTGGTTATAAAACATGCACGCTACGCGCACCCATCATTACTGTGTCTGACATCCTAACACCAGGTATTTATGGTCATATCGAAAGGCTCCATGGTGAGCTAAGAAGAGAGACATATTCGCACTGCCAATGGCTTACACTCCTGTGGCGCACTGCAGCTGGACGCACGTTTACTGACCAAGCAGATTGTTAGAATTCCACGTTTGGTCGGCTGTCGAGCGCGTGTTACATACTGTACAGCTGTGTACAAACCCGTAGACCCTTACAATACTAAATAAATTAACAAACAAGAGATGATTCCCCTTGGTACCAAAAAGGGTCAGAACACTGTTCCTGAAACAACAAAAAAAGCAAGCTGAATTCAAATGAACGCAAAATCTCTAAGATTGGCGATCTTTTACAGAAGATCGAAATTTAGCACAGCCTTCAAAGTGCGATACTTATAATAGTTTCCACAGTGAAACTTTGTTTCGAAACCTGGCAGAAAACCCAAAGAGGTTCTGATTGTATTCTAGCTTCAAGGCACAACTAATGTTTTCTCTGGGCAGTAGCAATGGAAATACTATCGATGACTGTGCTGCTAAAGCAGAGTTGCTAAACACAGCCTTCCGAAATTCCTTCACCAATGAAGACCATCGAAATATTCCAGAATTCGAGTCAAGAACAGCTGCCAACATGAATAAATTATAAGTAGATATCTTCAGAGTAGTAAAGCAAACTTCAGCCATTTAATAACAGTAAGTCTTCTGGACCAGACTGTATACCAATTAGGTTCCTTTCGGAGTATGCTGATGCAATAGCTCCATACATAACTATCATGTACAACTGCTTGCAGACAAAAGATCCATACCCAAGGACAGGAATGCTGTACAGGTCACACTAACATTCAGGAAAGGTAGTAGGAGTAATCCATTAAATTTCAGGCCCTTATCATTAACGTCGATATGCAGCAGTAATTCGGAACATATATTGTGTTCTAACATTATTAATTACCTTGAAGAAATGGTCTATTGACACACAATCAACAACGATTTAGAAAACATCGTTCTTGTGAAACATTACTAGCTCCTTACACACAAGAAGTTGAGTGCTACTGACAAGGTATTTCAAATTGATTCCCTATTTATAGATTTCCAGAAGACTTTTGACACTGTACGATCGAAGCAGCTTGAAGTGAATTGCATGCTTGTGGAATATCGCCTTAGTTATGGGACAGGATTTGTGATTTCCTCTCAGAGAGGTCACAGTTCGTAGTAACTGATAGAAAGTCATCAAATAAAACAGAAGTGGTTTCTGGCATTCCCCAGGGTAGTGTTATAGACCCTCCTTAACTATATAAATGATTTAAGAGGACAACCTGAGAAGCCTTGTTAGATTGCTTGCAGATGATGCTGTCATTTTTTGTCTAGTAAAATCATCAAGAGGTCAAAACAAATTGAAAAACGATTTAGCAAAGTTATCTATATGGTGCGAAATTTCGAAGTTGACACTAAGTAATAAGAAGTGTTGTCGTCCACATGAGCTCTAAAAGGGATCTGTTAAACTTCGGTTACATGATAAATCAGTCAAATGTAATGGCCGTAAATTCAACGAAATACCTAGGAATTACTATTACGAACAATTTGAATTGGAAAGAACACATATAAAATGTTGTGAGGAAGGCAAACCAAAGGCTGCGTTCTATCGCCAGAAGACTTAGAAAATGTAACAGATCTACTAAAGAGACTCCTACACTACACTTGTCCATCCTCTTTTCGAGAATTGCTTCATGGTCTTGGAGCCTTATCGGATAGGATTCACGGAGTGCATAGAAAAAGTTCAATGAAGAGAAGAACATTCGTATTATCACGAAATAGAGGGGAGAGTGTCACTGACCTAATACTCAATCTGGTGTGGCCATCATTCAAACAAAGGCGTTTTTCGTTACAGCGAAATCTTCAGACCAAATTTCAATCAACAACTTTCTTCTCCGAATGCGAAAATATTTTGTTGACGCCGACCTAAACAGGGAGAAACGATCATCATAGTAAAATAAAGGAATTCAGAGCTCGTATGCAAAGAAATATGTGTTCGTTTTCTCTGCGCACTATTCTAAATCGGAATTCTTGAGAATTAGTGTGAAGGTGGTTCGATTAACCCCCTGTGAGGCACTTAAGTGTGATTTGCAGGTTGTCTGTGTAAATGTACATGATTTTTATTTATGAGGCGCACTAAACAATAAAGTGTATTCTGAAAATCCTCTCACAATAGACGATCTTAAACGGAACATTACTACAGATTTAGCAACATCACGCTGGCAGTATCACATGTGTTGCTGGTAACGTCATCACACGAAGTCAGCAATGCCTGAATGCACATTGTCACCATTACCAACATCTCTTGTAAACCGGTAACTACGTGTTTTTAATGTTACTGTCATCTATTCTTTTTTGGTTTAGGTATATTAGATTATTTGTTTTAGTTGTAAATATTTGTCATGTACTATTGTTTCTCTGACATGTTCTACATTCTGGAGGACCTCCTCACTACAGATCATTTCGAATGAAAGTAAATCCAGTCTAATGGAACGTTTTGAGTTGGTTTATTGTTTCCTGAATCTCAGACATGAGGCATACTGGTTATATGTGGGATACCATGTGTATTTCCTACCGGTAACTCATCACTTATAGCCCTTTATTCATTTCAATAATGATGTTATTCTTTTATGTGGCTGGTTTTCCTGTCCCTCATATTCCACAACGACTTTGCCAGAATTACTGATTTCTGATGTTATGTACATGTTCTTTGATTTTTCAATAAGTTTCCTTAGTAAATTTGAGTAGATTTATAGCATGCAACTGCTGTAAGATCTCTACTTGATCTTGCCAACATGTAGATGTCACTTTTCGTTCCACAAGATAGTATAATCCCTCTAGTGATCCATGGTTTTTTACATGACCATTCAATATCCTCTCTGATTAGCTATTTGCAAATAATGCTATGAATTTATCAGGTAATACATTACATTTTATGTTTGCATTTGTTTCATCATATATTTAATCCCAGGTCGTCTCTTGTAAACTTTTTGTAAAAACATTTGTCCCAGAGTCATTAATTATTCTAACATTTCAACTGAGGAGTATTGATACTGCAACGCACTGTGTTCTTTATCAAAACAGATTGTGGATCACGATCAGAGAGGGCATTTGATACTGGGTAAATAATTATTTTCTTGCTTTGAGCATCACTAGAGAACATTATTGATTAGGATCCCACTGTCCTTATCAACGTGTGTTGTACAGTAAATTAATGAAGTCAACCAATATGATCTAAATAAGTTTTCCGAAAAAAATTCTGTCAGAATCCTTTAAAAATCTGCACTGAAGTCACCACAGATCATTAACTGCTTGTTGCCATCTGACAGATAGCACAGCAAGGAGTCCAGATGGCTCATAAGTAGTTCAAAATTGCCCAATGGGGGCTATATACAGTTTGCAATTAAAAGTGTCTATTTTTCAGTATTGATTCACAAACACACACTTGTATGCGCTGTTCACTACATACTCTATTTTTCTCAGTATATTTGAACTTGCATTCTGTCTTAATGTGTGTAAGAATTACTCCTTTTCCCACTTAGTTCTTCGTGAGTAAGATGGTAGAGTGTAATGTTTTGTATGTAACTTATCTACACCCATGGTTATGTTGTGTTCTGACTGGCACGCACAGGATGCCTGTCTTCTTAGAGCTCTCTAAATTTTCCAGACCGACAAGAAGCACTTCTAACTTATTACTCAATCCTCTAATACTTTGATAAAATAAGCCCACTTTCGTTTTCTGAGCATTCTGAAGTACTTTGTGGGGTTCTTCTGCTTTTTCGACTTATTTCAAAACAGGGTGTCTAAATCCTGATTCTAACCTAAAGATTAAGCTTTGTTGCTAGTCCAGTGCAAATTTTTGTATAATAGTCATGTCTCCCTCAATATCTTTCTCTTTGAGGTATATCTGTTTCCTTTACATGTTGTATTAGGCTTTTAGTAGTTCAAATGTCTTACTTGTACTGGAGTTAGCTAGTGAGACCTCATAAATATTGACCACTGTTGCCTGCAAAACTACTTCACACACGATCCAGAAAGCCACTTAACAATAAATAAACCGCCACAAATTTAAACAAACAATTTGCAGTGTCTGAAGTTTTCAGTCAATATTTTTATGAAACTCTACAAATTCTTGGCGATATACAAATAAATTCCACCTACTAATCAATCTGATTTTACCCACAGTATTTTTTTCACTTCAATTTGCAGCTATATTGAATGCATTTCTTTGTAAGATATTAGATACCCTACTGGTATGTATAAAAATCAGCTTTACAAATGTAGTAGAGGGCAAGTAATTTGGTGGTCTTGCGTCATACAATTCAGATTGCTCTCTCACTGCTTCAATTCCTCTTTCGTCACTTACGATAAATTTCTACAAAAGAACGAAACGAAACAATTTCATAACAAATAATAAACTGATATTAACCACTAAACCACAACAAAACTAAATATGAAGATCTGCACATGGTTATATCTCGAGAGGAATGACTCAAATGTGCATGGGGATCACATGATCAACAATGGACATATAACATCAGCTGTCGAAACTGTTTTGCCAAGAAACCTTCATGATGCCATGAAATGATGTGATGGGATGGGATATCCAGTGTGGATGCCGCCATTTCAAATGCATTGTAGAATATTTTTACGGGATTGAACATGACATGATTTGATGTGATGGCCAATGTGATTTGGCCTTTACATATTTTTTCGTGCTTAGCACAACGCATTTCAAACTTTAATCTTTTATCAAGGGCAAATTCTTACAGGTAAAGATTTGTGCACCATGATGAGATGAAGCCCTTGAATCTTGTTAGTCGGCTAAACCTGAAAAAATATGTGTCTGGTGCACTGTCTCATTTTTTAAATCATAAGTAACAGTTTCAGGCTCTACAAAAACATCGACTACGATGAATGAAATATGTTTGTTTCAGAATGAAAACCGGGACCTAACAAATTTAGTTATGTTACCATCATGGAGGTAAAAAAAAAAGAAGGGAGGTGGCAGTATAGATTTATGTTGTATGTTGTTTTGAAGCCAGAGTGGGAGGGGCCTCCTGCCATCTCAAATAGCCCAAACAATTAGCAGACTACTGTTTACGTTTGCTTCTTGTTCATTATTTCTGTTGTGAGCACGCAAAAACTGTTTTAAATACTGAAGAAGTGTAGTGTGAGGTCGGCAATTTCGAACGTTTTTCTGTTCTTAAATGCGTATCTGCTCTAGTAATACGACACATATGGCCTCGTCAGTGTTGATCTATTTCGGATAACAAGAAAAAAAGGGAAGTGATGTGAAAGGCATCGGTTCGTTATCTGTTTAATTCTGGTTTTACTTTCTTTGTATCGATAGCAAGTGAAGCTGGAAATTCGAAATCAATGCTTGTTTGCATACTGGTACTGATCTCTTGTTGCTTCTTTTTTGTTATATCTTCAGCTTTCAGCTCATATACACATAGTTTTTCATGTTCACGTTTGCAAAGAAAGATACCTACGTGTTCTTTGATGCCTATAAACGTGCGCAATGAGGGAAGAATCAAGGAATGCAGTCATATCTTGTGCATGTCAGTAATGTGAACGATTGTTGAAATGTCAGAGAAACAGAGCTTCCATCCAGGCTAGTTTATTGGATTGTCAGTGTATTAGTTTCACTGTAGATTACCCATGTTCTCTTACGAGACGTCATTCAGTGTGTGACCAATAACAGCAATTTACAGGGCAAAAAAAGATGTAATGCTTTAAACATATTCCAGCACTGTGCTATACTGTAAATACGATTAAGGGAATGCTCTCAAATGCTTTTATCCTCTGAACTGGATATTATACTCTAACATGCATGTAAGTTTTTTTTGAGTAATGCCACCATAAACTGTGTAATATATAGGGTTACCTTTCCAACAACAACAGGTTTGCTTCTTTTCTCAGAATACTTCTCGCCAGTAATGCTGTCAGTTTTTCAAGGATAACCAAACATATCACAATTTGAATGTACATCTACTTTGATCATCTGCTTAATTTTGCTTCCGAATTTCGTGTAGAGGTATTCAAACAATAGAAGTCTTTACTATTCATTGCGATACACCAGTAGTTAGTTAGTTTCGTGTTCCATGCATCATCTGTACGATAAATCTTGAGGAACGAGTAATTTTATTTTAACATCAATTTTTCTTGTAGATATGCCTCCGAGCTGATAATTTATAAGCTATTTGTTTTTTAATTAAAGACAGATGTTAGTCAGTAAGTCTTAGTCATTACCATTTACATATTACAATAATAGATGGTCTTCTGTCGAACAGAAGGGGCTGTCGAAGATAAATGTTTTCAGTTTTGTTTCAAATGTTACTTTGCTGCTTGTCAACCATTTTATATCACTGGGTAAGTGATGAAACGACGCAAAGCGAGAACGTGCTCTCGCGCACACACACACACACACACACACAGACACACACACACTACCGCTGCCTCCGGCTGTTCTAGGCAGAATCCTTTTTAAAGAGCGAGGAAATGTGAACAATGAATAATTATGCTTGAGATGCGGCACCTAGCCATGTGCTGTGCAGGGACGATAGCATTGATACAGGGCGGATTCCAGGTCGTTTGCGATATGGAAGGCAATGAAAAGAATATGAAAGATGAGAAAGAATAGACACTCGGCAAAATAAGGGAAATCTAAAGTCAAACGAAAGAAATAAAATCACTACATTAAAAGAAAACAGTGCAACCATAATTCATGTATATAAAAGAAAGTATTGTTTGGGCTGCCCCACTTACCAATTAGATCTGATTCCTTCAGACTTTAAATTATGGTTTGGATGTATTAGTACATCCATAAACAATGCAAGCTGGAATTTTTTATGAAGCAACTACCTCTCCATACCATCAAAGCACCCAACAAGCTCGAACTGGGCACCAACTCGTCAGAGTGACTTCATGGGGAAGTATCACAATGGTGAACCTAATTAGATTAGATTAGATTAATTATTCATTCCATAGACCCACAAAAGAGGGTATCCTCCTGCATGTGTAACATGTCAGATAAACACATTACAAAAATGTAACTAGGAAAAACTTAGTTTCATTAATTTTAATGATCCTCAGTCAATAAACAGTAAAATTATGTACATGAATTAAAATTAAACTTCTAATATTTACAGGTTTAATACTTACATCTGCTTTCATTAAATCCATCATTCACACAGCACCTAGTTACTTGGCTATTACAACCAAGTATTGTCAAAAATTAAAGTAAATAATTCGCTTCAATGATTCTCAGTTAAGAACAGTCAAATTACGTACAAGCTTTAAAATTAAACTTCCACTATTTACAGACTTAACACTTACATCTGCTTTCCATACATTCATCATTCACACAGTAGGTAGTTACTTGGCTGTTACAACCAAGTATTTACAAACGTAAGACATACATATGCTTTCCATACACCCATCATTCACACAGTAGGAAGCTACTTGGCTGCTACAACCAAGTATTGTCGAAAATTAAATATAATAAATTTTCATTAAAGTGGTCTACTGCACTTGTTGAGAAATTCATCGATGGAATACAAGGAGATGGCCACCAAAAATTCTTTTAAATTATGTTTAAATTGTGACTTGTCTGAAACTAAACTCTTTCTGGTTGCTGGTAACTTATTGAAAATATGCGTTGCTGAATACTGGACTCCTTTCTGGCCAAGAGTAAGTGCTTTTAAATCTTTATGTATATTGTTCTTATTCCTAATATTGATACTGCGTACTATGCAGTTAGTTGGAAAAATAGATTTATTATTTACACCAAACTTCATTAAGGAATAAATAGGCTGGGAAGCTGTGGTTAGTATGCCCAGTTCTTTGAATAGGTTTCGACATGAAGTTCTTGGGTTTACACTACACATCACCCTTATTGTGCGCTTCTGTACCCTAAAAATGTTTTCTCGGTATGTAGAGTTACCCCAAAATATGATACCATTGGACATAATGGAGTGAAAATAAGCAAAATATGCATTTTTTAAATTTATATCTCCTGTGTCTGACATAATTTGCATTGCATTGCAGACATGTTTAGGTGCTATAAAAGTTCGTTAGTATGTCGATCCCAACTAAACTTATTATCAAGCTGTACTCCCAAGAATTTCACACCCGCAACTTTTCCTATTTCCATGTCATATTTTATACACACACTAAAAGGAAATCTCTTGGAAGTTCTGAGCTGCATATAGTGAGTCTTTTCAAAGTTTAATGGCAGTGAATTGGTTATGAACCACTTATTAATCTCAGTAAAAATTTGATTAGCTGCCGTTTCTAAATTTAATTTCTAAATTTATATTTGATTTACTATTTATTGCAATCTCAAATAAGACAAACTTGACATCTGGTAATGTAACAGATAGCAGGTCATTAATATACACAAGAAAACGAGGTGGTCCTAGTATGGAACCTTGGGGAACACCCCATGTAACTTCTTCCCTGTCAGATGATGTTTGATTGCCTACTGCATAAGTGTTTTGTAATGACACCCTTTGTTTTCTACCAGTGATGTCATAATATTTTAATTTACTTAAAGAATGCTGTGATTCACACAGTCAAAAGCCTTTGACAGGTCACAGGATATGCCAGTTACCTCTTATTTGTTGTCTAATGAATTAAGGACATTTTCACTGTAAGTGTAAATAGCCTTCGCAATATCAGAACCCTTAAGAAACCATAATTGTGACTTAGACAGTATGCTATTTTCACTAAGGTGCTTAAGTAGACGCTTGAACATAACCTTTTCAAAGTTTTTTGAAAAAGGTGGCAAAAGTGAGACCGGTCGGCAGTTTGGCGCTATTTCTTTGTCCCCTTTCTTGTGGAGAGGTATAACTTCCCCACATTAAACCCAGTCCGGGAATGTTCCTGCGATAAGTGATTGATTACACAAATAACTTAAGATACGACTAAACTCACATGAACACTCTTTTATTAACTTTGTTGATATGATATCATAACCACTAGAATGCTTTGCTTTAAAGGTGTTTATGATGGATTCTATTTATTTGGGTGAAGTAAGTGCCAATTCCATTTTACTGAGATTGCTTGAGTGCACTGGTCTCAGATATTCCATTGCATTATTTACTGAACCTGACAAACCCATGCTATCAGTAACAGAGACAAAATACTTGTTTAAATGGTTTATGGAACAATATGCATTTGTTACCAGGGTTTCATTTATTTTTATAAGTATTTGTTCCTCCTCATTTCTGGTCCTACCTGTCTCTGTCTTACCTATATCCCATATTGTTTTTATTTTATTGCTGGATGTATTTATCTTCTTCTCATAATGCAGGTGTTCAGATTTTTGATAACCTTCTTCAGTAGTTTTCAGTAATTTTTGTAATGAGCTGTAATGTAGTATCAAAGGTGTCCCTACATACCAGATAGAGTTTCCTTTTTGTCTCATATGATATCTTTATCCTTTGTGTGATCCATGGTTTCTTGTTAGACTTCTGCTTAATTTTAGTTACCTTAAGGGGAAAACAAGTTTCAAATAAGGCGCTAGCTTTATTAATGAATGTTTTGTATTTTCATTTGTGTCTTGGATGCTGTAAACATCCATCCAATTAATTTCTTTGAGCAATCTCCTAAATTTCTTAGTTTTTGACTGTTTTATTGGACTTCTGTACTCAGTTCTGATATATGTTTTACCATGACAATTTTCAAAATTTAATGTTAGGTGTTGCATGTCATGGTCAGATAGCCCATTTACTACTGGTTTTGTAATGTGGCTTAGTTGCCTAGAATTATCTATAAAGATATTACCAATGGCAGGCTTAGAACATATGTATATCATAGTTGGGAAAATTACAGTAGAAATTAAATTGAATAACAATGTAACTGATTTCAGTAACTGTTCACTGATAGTGTTTTTCAGGACATCTATATTAAAATCACCAGCAACCACTAGTTCTTTTTTAATTTTAGATGAGGTAATAAATCTTCAAGACCGTTTATAAACAGGTTGAAATTTCCTAAGGTGCTCTGTATATGGCCACTATTATAAAGGACCTATTATGAAATTCTATCTCTGTTGCAAATGCTTCTAAGTGCTCGAAGCAAAATTTATTAATGTCAGTGTTCTTAATTTAAAACTGTTTTCAACAAATAAGGCAACTATCCCTTTCTCCATATTTTGTCTACAGAAGTAAGAGGCTTACTTAAATTCTGTAAGGTTTAACATATCTATGCCAGTGGTCACATGATTTTCAGAAAGGCAGCATATATCAACTGGGTTCGATTACTCTAATTCATCAATGCACATAAGTAGTTCATTAATTTGACATCTAAGCCCTCGAATATTTGTATGCAATAAAGATTGTTGGCATTTCACATTTACCGAGACGAAATGGATTGGAAATAAAATTTCCGCTGATTGCTTTAAATTTTTAACCAACAGCTGTGTTCACTGATCCAATGTGCCAGGATTTTGCTGTTTGATTTCTTTCTGAAACTGAAGGTTTGTTTCAGTCTTTACTTCTCTCCGATTTCGACTTCGTTCTGTCCTACCTATCCTAAAAAAGAAGGTGCTGCTTCAACACCTATGACCACTGGTATATTACCAGTCATGTGAGTGCCTCCCCCGCTTACATTTCTTGCTATTAGCCCAGTCAGTTTATCCTTCCATTTCCTGTTGAGATGTAGGCCATGTCTATTATAATCCCACCTACTGAGAGTATCAACAGGAACCAAACCAATATATGACATCACACCTGACCCAAGTACTCATTCCAGCTCCAAATTAACTCTGCCGACAGAAGAGTTTAAATGAAGTCGGTCATGGCGTCTCAGAACAGACACTGGTATGTCTTGTTGCTGATACAATAATGTTTTGGTCTTCTTAAGATGGCGGACCTCGGCTTAAAGTTTGTGACGTAATTACAACTCCCTTCCTACTCATAGAGTAAATATCTACTCTATGTTCCTACCAACAAGATTTGCATGTCAGAGATGAGTCTCATTGGTCTGCGAACTTCTTTTTTGTATACACGACGGTTTTAATGTCAGTTTACGGTTAGCAGTATATCTTTGAAAGAAAGACTTTGGAACGGTTTCTGTTTGTCGCCGGGAAAAGTTTGTGATACTCAGATTTACGATTGCACAATTATTCTTCTTATTCGGCATGTTTTTTGCTACGTAGTTTTCTGTTGACTGTTTATGCACGGACGGTAAACATAAGGCTTGAGAAGTTTCATACTCGTCGTTTGTACAGCGGCCAAGTTTTAGCAGAGCCGTTGTGTCACCGGCAGTGCCACTTTCATAACATGGAGTTAAGTGACGAAAATTTGAAAACGTTATCCCAGTATCTACAGCACACACTGAATCCAGACAGTGAAATCAGGAGACCAGGTAATAAATCCATTTAAAGAAAGTGAAAGTCAAAACTTAGAACATTGGGGGTGTTGACAAACTGATGTTGCTGTGTAAATCCCAGAAGAATAGATCATTATTTTATAACCTCCTATTCATTACAGCCGAAAAGTTTCTGGAGTCAGTTGAAGTGAATCAAAACTATCCTCTACTGCTGTTGCATTTAGTCGACAGAAAAGATGCTGACATGACTATACGAATTGCTGGAGCAGTTGCCTTTAAGAACTATATCAAGAGAAACTGGAGTGTGGTGAGCACTAAATGTACTGATCTGTTCACGTAATACGTATGTACCACAGCGGATTGATGTAGTATGTATTTCTGTGCTCTTTAAGCTGCTGGTACAGAGGCTTCATGGCAAAAGGATCAAGAACTTTTATTTCCTTTCATCCTTGCACATTCTCTTTGTTTTTATAAATTTATTTGCTGAATGACCAATGTTGATTATGATAAGTAATTGAAACTAAACACTCCAGTATTAATTGCACTCTGAGAAATAAAATTCTCTTTTCAGAATGAGATTTTCACTCTGCAGCAGAGTGTGCGCTGATATGAAACTTCCTGACAGATTAAAACTGTGTGCCAGACCGTGCATGGCTAAGCCATGTCTCCGCAATATCCTTTCTTTCAGGAGTGCTAGTTCTGCAAGGTTCGCAGGAGAGCTTCTGTTAAGTTTGGAAGGTAGGAGACGAGGTACTGGCAGAAGTAAAGCTTTGAGGACGGGGTACGAGTCGTGCTTGGGTAGTTCAGTTGGTAGAGCACTTGCCCGCGAAAAGCAAAGTTCCCGAGTTCGAGTCTCGGTCCGGCACACAGTTTTAATCTGCCAGGAAGTTTCAGAATTCTGTTATCTGAGACCTTATGTAAGATGGCCCATGGCATATGCCAAATTTTTTACTTTATGTAGTGTACAGCCTCAAGGTACTTGAGAATGCTGATTTGTCTGTTGCTCTCTGGTGTTACCCTGAATGTTTGTTTATTATTGACTATGTAGGGACCTTGCAGTTAAACAACTTCTACTGAATTGTACTCATTAAAGGTAAAAATATGAAGAACTTAGGTTGTTGTACATGGCAATTCTTTGTTATATATTGATTTCATTGTGTCTGTCTATTAAGGTAGTTTGGCTCTAGGAATTAGAATAAAGAAAGGAATATTTAGGGTGTTTATTCTGTTGACATTCAGTTTACTAGGAAGAGAGTACTCACTCTGTTGAAGTGCCTGTTCTGTTGTTGGAGGAACAGTCACAACATTTCCATGAAGTATAAAAGAGAAGCCTGCATGGTTTGATATTAGTGAGACTCCCCAGCCTTCTGAATTCTTCTCCATTGTCATTAAGGATCTACCACCTTCCATGGGAAAAGCCAATAAGTTATTTGATTTACACATGGAGACAAAACACCAATGCCCGCAAGTAAAACCAGCCAATACCCTTAAAGAATGGTAGGATAGCCTTTACTAAGTCCTTATTAGACACAATTTCTTCAGGACTTAATGACCCGGATATTTATGCCGGCCTCCAGTGTTTAGTCTTGGAAGATTAAGTGTGGTGCGCTTTCATCCCCTGTAACACTCTTGTGACAGGCTTCCCTAGAGAGATCACACTCCCCGTTCTAGGCTGGCTCCAGTACCTTCTTGACTGGTCATTACATCAGACTGTCTCCTGAATATTATCATGGTTCGTTCTTCCCCTACTTCCAATTGTTACATTGAAAGATTTATTGAGGCAGCTGGAAGATATTGTCGAGTCAGCAATCATTTTCTGAACCGTTCGTGTATTTACATATGATTTGACTCTCAGCAGCTGTATGAAATATAATTCCAAATTATTCACCGAATGCAAATTTCATGACATCATCTACAATGGGTATAGACGTATTACCCATTTGTGACATGAATCTTTGTAGCAGAGTGGGATTCGAACCAGATTTCCTGCTGATTGCGCGTGGTCAACTCAATCAATTTTGTCTATCCATGCAACCTCCCTGGTTCGATTCAAACCTCCATATGTCACTGTCTACTTCCTTATGTTGTAGTCTTATGTATGTCTACCTACAATATAAGGAAGTGGTCAGTGACATGGAGATTTGGATCTAGCTGGTCAGCATTTGCAGATAGTTAAATTGTTCATGTGTATGCTCATGATAAGTGGGAAATCTAGGTTCAATGCCCAGTCCGGTGCATATTTTCACATGTCACAGCTCAGTAATATGTCTATACCTATTGCAGGTGATGTCAAGAAATTCGCATGCAGCAAATAATTCGGAATAATGTTTCAATATTTACCACATTCGTTATACAAGTTGGCACAGAGCCAACTGACACATTTCAAATGTGAATAGTGCGCTGCCACGATAGCTTGTCATTGTTGCTAGTAGGGGGAATGAGAGAGGGGTTTTCATGATACGTGCCACCACAGTATTTAGGTCACATTGGAGTGTTGGAATATGCAACACTGTGTTACTTGTGTTCATAATTACTGCAAAGCAAATTCTGTCATGGAAGTGCTGCATATCTGTCGATGACAGTTCAGTATTGGCCAACATGATTGCATTACAGTATTGGTTTGGGGTAAGAAATTTGAAGGAACTGGTAGCATGTTAGACGTGAAGCATGGAGCTCCACGAACGGTGCGAATGCCAGAGAACCTGTAGATAGTGAGGGAAGCTTTTAAACACAGTCCTCGCTGTTTGGCACACCAGCAATATCACATTTTAAGCATCAGTAGGGTTGTTAAAACCTGATGCTAAAAAAAGAGAAAATTTCACACTTATAAGCTGCAGGTTCCACAGCAAATTAACAAAAGAAATAAGGGAGCAAGACTTGCTTCCTGCACCACCATGAGTGGTTTGTTATGGAGAAATCCAACCATTCTGAGTAGTGTGCTAATGACCAACAAAGCACATTTTCATGTTTCTGGGAGGGTAAACAATCAGAACATGAAATACTGGTCACCAGTGAACTCCAAGGAACTACCTGAAAAGCCCTTGCATTGTCCTAATGTGATGGTTTGGTGTGGAGTCAGTGCTTTCAGAATTGTAGTCTTGTATTTCATTCAAAATGACAATGAACAGTGATGTGTGGTTAGAATATTATTGGACTGTGTTGAAAGGCTTTGTAGGACAAAAGTTAAGATACCTAGGAATTGATCCTAATAATCTGTGTTTCCAGCAGGATGGAGCAACAGGCCATACCATATATGAAGAGTATGGCTGTAGTTGGTAAAGTGTTCAGAACTGTTATGTCTCGTTTTGGTGGAATCGCTTGACCAGCTCAGCTGTCTGACCTCAGTGTACAGATTTTCTGCTGAGTGTTCTTGATGTGTGTTGCATAGGCATATCTTGAATATTCATAAACTTAGGAAGCAATTGGTGATGAAGTTGCAGCCATTAATGAGGACCTATGGAGGTGCGTGTATGCCACTTCAAGAAGTGTTTGCAATAAGGCATTGATGCAAACAGAGGCCACATGCCTGAAGTTGTTTAAAAAATAAATACCTTGTAATCAGAGGTAAATAAATGTTGTACTTGGTCATATGTATAGGCATAATCTGTATCACTTCGGCAGTGGGGCTACCTTCATAGTCTCAGATGTTATTGAGTTTAGCATATGTTAAAATTCAGGAGGAAGTAACAAACACGTGTTTTTTTGTTTTCTCCAAAATAATTCCTACCCCGAGATACAGGCCTCTAAAGATGACAACCGTGAACACCATTTTGAAAATGTGAATTTCGGAAACATTTTTAAAATGCTGTATCTCTGTAACAGTTCTAGATATTTTGTTTTTTTTTTTTTTTTTTTTTTTTTTTTATTTGAAAGATAATTGCCTTATGATTACAGTGGTATCCTCTATTTGGAAATAGCTGTCAATGTTTTTTTACTGTCGCCTTGTGATTTTTTTTTTTTACAATTTACAGATTTTTTTTTTAATTTCAAAAATGCCAATCCAGAAAAGTTAGATTTTTTCCTGTCAATTAGTACCTTGTAGTACTATATTCTCTGCAGAGGAGAGCTTCCACATTTAAGTTGGGCAGGTTTTGTTTTAAAACAATCATTTTTTTTTAACTTTCATGCGAAATACGGAAGCGTCCAATCCCGCCCGTCTGCTTTGACCCATGACGTCACAAATATGGCGGAAACGACCATAAACCACATTTCCAATATGGCGCATATAAAGTCGGTACGTACACATTATGAGGACGAAAATACATCGAAAAACAAACACACACAGTTTCCACAAAAAGCCTAATGGCACTAACGGGACAAGTGCGGGAAATGGGGTGTTTTTGGGTGGGGGCAAACTAAATGTAAACAAATTTAGACACCCGCCTCCATACAAAACCACACAAAAAGACGAAAAAAACTGACATCACAAAAATCCCCAAATACCACTAAATATATCATCTGGAATCAGACACTTCCCTTGACCTGTATTGCTAAACAGCAGCTCCCGATCCCATAAATTAGGATCAAACAATTCCCTTGGCGTATATAGCTCAAAAACATCTCCTGATACCAATATCAACATACACAGCCACACATTGGGATCGAACACTTCCCTTGACCTGCGCACTTTCAATTTTATCCATCATATCCATTCCTGAACAAAAACAACAACCGATTAATTTTATTAAAATTACCAGACGATGTACAGCGAACAACACTAAATTAACCTTCACACAAAATCGTTAACTCACTGAAACGAATTCCACTACAAACACAGCTGACATTTGAACAATTCTGGATAATGAGCAAAAGCAAACTGAGCCCATTACACCACACATACGAAAACCCTGAACATACCACCAGAGAGCACAACAAACCACAACACGATGACATCTACAAACACGCCACACACACAAACCAAATTCCGCGCCGTCGTGACGTCACACACGGCAACACCCTTACATCACGGGTCAAAGCCGATGCGTGGGATCGGACGCTTCTGTCGACCCCTTTCATGGGTAATGTATGTCTTCACTGGAGTTGTTTCTTACTAATTACTTTGTTACAGTATTTATTTCTATTGTCTTTGTTGCAGTTATTTCCTATCACTTTCTTTGTTGCAGTTATTTATTTTCATTTTCAATGTTGCAGATATTTTTTACTCTTTGTTGTCGTTTCTTGTCAGTTTCTTTGTCGTGGTTGTTCATTGCAGGTTTCTGTATTGTAGTTGTTCAGTGCTAATTTGTTTACTGAAGAGGCTTCTGAGTAATCTGAGACCATCCAGTGAGTCCGGTGTTTTTGTGAACAGTTTGCCAGTTGACACTGTTGCAGTGTGTTTTGTGAAAAGAACTATTTGAAATGTCTTCTGACTGAGGCCACAGGAGAGTGAAGTGTGTTGACTATTTGCATATCCATAAAAGGGTGATATCTATAAGACCGACAAAAAGACTTTGTTCAGGTTGGGAATAAGTGTTCTCATTTGGAGACTGTTTCAAAGTGAAGATGTTTCCAGTGACAACTTTTTGTGTTCTAAATGTTGTGACAGAATAACAACAATGATAGTACTTGAACAAGGTGAAGCCTCCCATGGTGCAGATGATTAGATGATCCAAATTTTGCATCAATAGAGGAAGAATTAAATGCCCTGAATGAGTTAACTACAGAGGTAGGTGTTTCTCCTGTTAAGAAACCGTGGTCAGCGAAGTTGAGTCATATGCTCAGTGCATCACGAAAGCACGGAGAAATTGCTAAAGCTATTGATGAATACACTACAACAAAACTGACCACACTCTTCAAAGTAGAAATTCCATCTTCAGAAGAAAATGAACCAAAGCACTCTTGCAAGCAATTTTTCACAAATATCATTTCAGCTGTTGAATATTGTGCATCCTGCAGTGAAAAGGTGCAAGTTTTAACTCCTAGTCCAGAGAAATTTTCAAAGAAAACAATTTTGAACCACGTTCCATCAGTATCAAAGTACATTGTAGACAAATCAGGGAATGTGAGGTCTGTAAAAGGAGTCTTTGGAAGACCAGATCCCTGTTATGGTCATTCTGTAGAACCAGCTCAAGTTCAAGTAGTACAGTCATTTTATCTGGAAGAGAAATGGGACTGTTCTTGCCAGAGTGCCAACAAAAAAGACACTATAACTGTAACAGTTTAAGGTCAAAAAGTTGTGAACGTGAAGAGGTACATGACTTGCTGTATTAAAGAAACTTTTGCAATTTATAAGAGCAACTTCACATATTGGAAGATCAAAATTTTATGCACTACGACCTAAGTGCGTAGTTTCACACCCACCTAGAGGTGTCTGTTTACGTGTGTACTGCGCAAATTTTGAACTTTGTGTCGTAACTTTGAAGAACTTACTGGAGCATGTGACATATAACACCTTGATTGGGCATGTGAAGTCATTAGTAGTCTGTGACATAAAGCAAGAGACTTGTTTGTTTCAAGAATGTGGTGACTGCCCTGGAAAGGGAGGACTGTCTTTACAGGCACTTGGCCTGGAAGACATAGCACATAACTCTGCATAAATTACATATGTGACGTGGGAGGAGAGTAAACTAATTAAGAAAACTGTTGCCTTCGACAGTTTCATTGATGAACTTGGTAAATGGTCTGTGAAAGCAGTAACACCCCAGCATCTGAAGAAAGTGCAACAACAACATATTGCAGAAGTGAAAGGGTGTGTACAGGCTGAAGAACTACCTTTACTGCTGCACTGTGATTTTGCTGAGAACTGGTCTGTGATTCTCCCACAAGAAGTACAAGGGTATCATTGGAGTAATGATCAGGTTTCAGTTTTTACTGGAATGACATATTTTTAACACAAGACCACAAGTGATGCAGTTATAAGTGATGACACAGGGCACTACTCAGCACATGCTTTGCTAGCAATGTGCAAAATTCTTCAACTGCAAACAGGGGCAGAGAAGATCATAATTATTTCTGATGGTACTCCTAGTTATTTTAAAAATCATTACCAGCTGTTTGAATTGAGTAAGTTGCTTCTAGGAGGCCTGCTGAAGCACCATGCTACAAAGCAATCTTTCCAGATGGAATACAGCTGTGATTCAGAATGCTGAGGATTTTACGAGAGTCGTGAAATCTTATACATCCACTGCCCTCATTCTTTTGTCCAAAGAGGAAATTGAAGAATTCCGTGAGCAGAAACGAGAAGATTGGTCCAAACTACTCTAGGGAAAGGAATTCATAAGACACATTTGTGGACTCAAAGTGATTGGCAAACTCATATTGCACGCACTTTGAAGAGCAAGAAAGAAGAAATTTCATTCGTTCGACCAGCACCTCAGAAACAGCAGGATAATATTCAGAATCACAACAGCAGAATAATATTCAGATTCACAACAGCAGGATAATATTCAGATTCACAACCTGAGAAGGTGTGTGTGTGTGTGTGTGTGTGTGTGTGTGTGTGTGTATATGACTGTGACTTGTGGATTGCAGATATTGTAGACACCAGTTATGAGTTAAATGAAATTGTAGTGAACTTTATGCTACCACGTGGACCAGCTGCTGTATATAGGTTTCCAGCTGAAGAACAGCAACAGTGCTGTCAGTGCTCACTCCCTGTTCACAATGTTTTGAAGATTGTAAGTGCTCCAGTTCCTATTGGTTCAACAGGTAGGCACCACTCTATATCAAAGGAAAATACTGAAGCAGTGGAACACATTTTTAGTTCAGTGACTGGCTAATTTCAGTGCAAAACAGAGTGCATGAAAGTTGTATAAATTGAAACTTTTAAGTCTTTAGGCTAGGATTTGATTTTTATGAGCCTGTTACGTGATAATGCGGTAATAAAACAGGTTTTATGTAAGGCAAAAATTTCAATTGCTTATAAAACCTGTTCCACTTCAAATTGGAAGCTTTTCTTGTCAGGGAATGTAGAACTATACAGTACTAATCAACAGAAAAAAAAACAAAATTTTATGGACTGGCATGTTTGAAAAAAAAAATTATTACAAAAAAGTTCAGAACACTACAGTAAAAGAACTTTGACAGATAAGTCCAAATGGAGGATTTCTTTGTAATCATAAAGAAATTATCTTTCAAATAAAACAAGCCCCAACAAAACATCTAGAACTGTTCCAGAGATACAGCATTTTAAAATTTTTTCCAAAATTTGCATCTTCAAAATTGTATGCGCAGTCATCTTTGGTGGGTTTATCTCGGAGCAGAAATGTTTTTGGAAAAATAAAAAAATACATGTTCCTTAATTAGTCCATCATTGTAACATATGCTATATTCAATAACATCCAAGACGATGAAGGCAAGATTTTTTCCTAGCCTGCCTGAATTGATATGGAATACGCCTATAGACACTTTCAGTTGTTTTTTCTCTGCTTGTGTATTTAATATACAACTAGCTGAAAAATGCCAGTTAGCTCCACACCACCCTGTTTTAGTGTGGGGTTCTGCCTATAGACACTTTCAGTTATTTTTTCTCTGCTTCTGTATTTAATATACAACTAGCTGAAAAATGCCAGTAGGCTCCACACCACCCGGTTTTAGTGTGGGGTTCTGGATGTCTTTAAAGGTTTACAGTTTTTAACCTGTATGCCCCTGCTGCTGCCTCCGCTGTAACCCAAAGATGTAATGGCGGCATGACCAGCGTTGTTTCTACCCCAGCAGAGGGCTGCTAATTCCATCTCTTGTGATTAGACAGGCCAATCTCTGCACCCTCCCATACCCCCAATCAGTAACGTTATTTTCTATCTTATTCCACCATATTATAGCCCTGTAAGTTGTCTTCTTTCAAAGATTTATATTCAGTATATGGTCCTGGGGCTTAGACACCAGTTTTTATCACAGGCCCATTGTCCTTTCCTTCTTGCAAACTTTAATATTCTTACCTGCTTACCTTGAAATATCCAGGTTGTTGTTCTACTGAGGTATATTCCTGTTTGTGCATTTTTTGGTGATTTGACAGTTCTCTAAACACAAGTTCCTAATGGCAAATGTCACTTTATCTGCTGTTTCCTCAAGATCTGGTGGATTTCTTATTGAAGTTTTAGTATCATTTAAGTATTAGTTTAGGTCTTTCCTATATTTCCCCCATGCGTTTTCCTTGGATTCCTATAGGCCATGGTCTATTTAACATCTGTTTCAATCCCAAACCTAATATACTTCAGATTAGATAATGATAGCTCCATTACCACAGGCCACTGTTTGATGTAACTGCCAATTAAGATGGACCCAAATGTTATGTCAGTTACTTCTTCCCTCCTTCTATTCCTGAAGGTAGGTTTCCTACCCTGTTCAAGATATCTAAATTACTTGCCAATACATATTCCACTATGTACTCAACTCTGCTCTTTGTGTTGCTGCATACAACAGGTTGTAGACATTAGCATCACAATCTACTAACAGTTGTTCATTTAGCGCAAGCAACTTTCTACTATTCTCCTCCTTTATAGGGAAGTAAGAGCACTGTCCTCATTAGGAAGTTAAGCTGAGGCAAATACAAATTCCCTTGTGCTTCCTTCATCACGCTTTTTCATCCTGATGGTCACCAAGTTCCTGGAACAGAAGTTCACCCTCGGCATGAGTTAAATTCCATTCTTGACATAAGTGCATGTGTGGGGTTTTTTATATTTCTAGTGTAAGTCCACTTACCTCCAGCTCTTCAGAGGCCTGATACACCCTCTAATATAAACAGAGGGGTTCTAGTTCTGTACCCTTACTTTCTCAGAGTATTTGGAAGAACATCCATAAGATGTTTCAGTCCTAAAATCAGTATCTCCATAGTCTAGTAGAGTTTCATGCTGTCTTGACCAGAAGCTTCGCCTCCTCCACAGAGCACAATCCCCCCAAGATATTCCACTGTTCCCATCCCCTAATAGACAAAGATTAGAGTAACCTTCTGAATTTGATGTCTAGACATGTCCCTCCCCTCCACTCTCCCCCAATCTTTTCAAAGAGAACCATCTTAAGTAGCTCCTCCTGCTGTGAGGCGGTGCTCACTAGTAGATATCCTGTTGGATGGCGGACTGTGGTGGGCAGGAGTAGCTGAATCAGTGAAAACAAAGTGTTGTAATGGGCTCTGCGAGTGGCTGATGTAGATGGCGATTCTCTATTGGACATGGGTGTAGGTGCAGCTGAAGAAGACAGCTCGTGGATGCAAAAGACCTTTTATTGTTGTTTATTTACATTCATTCTTCGTGACATTTGTTAATCTCACAATGCTGGCCTTGCAGCTTTAGCACCTACAAAGTAGCTGCTGTGTCAGAGGATGTATCGACTAGCCAGGTGTAGCAGCGTGACTGCACTGTCTGTGGCTGTTACAGAGAAACCATCGTGTCCCAGTACCACGAGTAGCCATTGTGCCCCAGTGGCAAAGGGCTGGGGGTCTTCTGTGCGAGCCCCAGAACATGAAGGTGGAGGGAACATGCTGGTGCAGGGTTGGGATAGTGGCAGAGTGCTGAGCTGCCTGGGGGATCAGTCATCAGTTGGAAGGTCGAGGCCAAGTGGCGATGGTGGTGGCTGTGTCATAATGTGTTGTTGTCCTCATGGCAACAAATAGTACAGAGGAGATGTCGTAACACAGACCAGCTGTTTATCATTGGCTGGCCTTGTGGGGAGGGGGGGGGGGGGAATCTAAATACAGCTATCTGTTGGTTGACCATGTGGAAGGAATTTCACTGCCACATTCCTCTGTGCTGTTGAACCCATCTGCTGTTGTGGAAGCTTGCTGAAGGGGTGGCCAGTGTCCTGTGCAGCTGTTGATTCTAGGTAGTAGGTTGATGCAGAGGTGTCTGCTCGATGGAGGGTGCTTCTTTTGTCAGAATAAGTTGCTGACTTGGAACTGTCAATGCCTAGCACTCAGTACTCCCTCTACAGCACTGGGCATTAGCTTTGGTTTGTGCCATTATATTTCCTTGTAACTAGGGAAAATCCAATCCTCTGGATTCCTGCCTTTAAACTGGCCGCAACAGAAGTCCTGATATATTTACAGTTATTTACGCTTTGTGTCAACATCTCTTACTTCATTCACAATGTAACTTGTTGCTTTGTGCTATTTACGCTTCCATTGCTGTTATAATACCATTTGGCACATCCAGTGAGTTTTTGGTTCTTGTTTTTGCTCTGTTCTTTGACTGTTCCTTTTCGCCAATATGACCAGTATGAAGCACGTTGTAGGTTGCAGGTTGGAAGGGATGGAATTTGACAGCTATACGCTTGAACTTTTAGTAACCAATACCTATTATTGCTAAAATTATGCAGATAGTTGAGGTTGTGGTTCCTATTGTTATGACTTAGTGGTGATGTTCTGTGTGGCACCTTTTCACGTTGTCTAGTAAGTGTTCAGTTTATATGCATCCATTTTGCACGGTTAACATCTGATATAGGGAGGCAAGAAGAGTTGAGTTGAAGCGTTATTAAAGTATGTTATGTTTTTAGGGGTATGATTTCAAAGGGTGTGTCAGGTAGGTAAATTAATGTATGGTTAATACTTAGGGTGGTGGTTCCCCTAATGGTGGTTGGTGGCCATAATGTTGGTGCCATTGACTGTGTAGTTCTTTGCACTGCTCACCACTGTAAAGTCTTTGCTTGTAACAAGTAAAAATGGTGACCACTGGGGTTGCCATGGAATGTAACCAGTCCAGTCCTATCCTTTGCAAAACTTCCATTTTATCTGTCATCTCCCCCTTGCACCACACTGTTGCTGATTTTTGGGAGCTGAACAGAGTGATCTCTCATGACATGGGGCTGATGTGTACCTGTTGTCTGTGGCAAATGGTGACTGCCCCGATTCAGCAGTGCAGTAATTCCTGTGCAGAGAGTAGGGCACGAATATTTGTCAGATACTATCTCTAATCAGACATAAATAAGCTGATTTTGCTAGCAATCATTATAAAACCAATGACTGATGCGCACTGTATACATACTAGCCCTCATTGACAAACTTCTTGCTGTTACCAACTTGGCAGAATAGACAACTGTTTCTACATCAGTGAAATGTAGAGGCAAACAGTGGAAAACCCAAGATGGAATATAACAGTACAGGGTGATTCAAAAAGAATACCACAACTTTAAAAATGTGTATTTAATGAAAGAAACATAATATAACCTTCTGTTATACATCATTACAAAGAGTATTTAAAAAGTTTTTTTTTCACTCAAAAACAAGTTCAGAGATGTTCAATATGGCCCCCTCCAGACACTAGAGCAATATCAACCCGATACTCCAACTCGTTCCACACTCTCTGTAGCATATCAGGCGTAACAGTTTGGATAGCTGCTGTTATTTCTTGTTTCAAATCATCAATGGTGGCTGGGAGAGGTGGCCGAAACACCATATCCTTAACATACCCCCATAAGAAAAAATCGCAGGGGGTAAGATCAGGGCTTCTTGGAGGCCGTCCAGAACTTTTCCCATTGCACAAGCACCCATTCTCTGTAAACTGTTTATACCAACGTTTAATACACCACCTATCAGGAGGTTTAACACCATACTTCGTTCGAAATGCACGCTGAACAACTGTCGTCGATTCACTTCTGCCGTACTCAATAACACAAAAAGCTTTCTGTTGAGCGGTCGCCATCTTAGAATCAACTGACGCTGACGCCTAGTCAACAGCGCCTCAAGCGAACAAATGTACAACTAAATGAAACTTTATAGCTCCCGTAATTCGCCGACAGATAGTGCTTAGCTCTGCCTTTTGTCGTTGCAGAGTTTTAAATTCCTAAAGTTGTGGTATTCTTTTTGAATCACCCTGTATTATGAAAAGAATAGTTGTTACTCACCATATAGCAGAGCCACTGAGTCGCAGATAGGTACAACAAAAAGATTCTTGGAAAGTGAGCTTTCGGCCAACAAAGCCTTTGTCGAAAATAAAAACACACACACACACACACACACACACACAAACACACACAAGTGCATCTCACACATGCATGACCACAGTCTCTGGCAGCTGGAGTTAGACTGTGAGCAGCAGTGTATGATGGGAGAGGCAACCAGGTGGGGATGAGGAGGCGGCCCCCACCCATTTGACAACCCTACCACTACTATTGAAATTTAGTATACTTGTACCTGAATAACAGAAATCCTGTCTCTATGTTGCCATGCGTAACCCTCTTACTAAATTTAGTTTAGTTTCCAAATAAAGTGCACTATGGGAGGATAGTCCTGGTAATAGGAAAAGCTAATCAATAGAGTTACCGTATTTACTCGAATCTAAGCCGCACTCGATTCTAAGCCGCACCTGATAAATGAGACTCGAAACCAAGGGGGAAAAAAATTCCCGAATCTAAGCTGCACCTGAAATTTGAGACTCAAAATTCAAGGGGAGAGAAAAGTTTTAGGTCGCACCTCCAAATCGAAACAAAGTTGGTCCATTGTAATATGAGACACAATTTAGGTCGAATGAATGACGATACTGCTACAGTAGTTTGGTTACAGTCGTAAGCTTAGCAGTTAAGCTTTACCAGGTAGCCACTGCTATGCGTCAGGCGCTCCGTCCGTATTTATACGGGTACCCTTCCTTTTCCACGTGCTTCATCTGGTTTGAATTGCTTGCTTAATTTTCTTTGATCTGATAAGTGCCGTTCTCTTTGTTATAGGTGTTTACGTCACTCTAAGCTGAAGATGCATTACTGTACTGTGTCATGTATTGTTTGTCGCATTCTGATGAGTGTTTACGGCCTGTCGCCGCTCGCGGCATGGCTTGTTTTTGTGCATGCTACCGCCGCTAACAATTAAAAAAAAGAGAGAGAGGAATTGTCTCATTAGCGAAACAATGGCAAGAGACTGCTATTTGTTGTTACTTACACTGCTACTTTCTTTGATAATGATCAACAAGAACCAAATAATAGACTGCGTATGATTGAAGATGTTCTGAACGAGTGGTTAGGGAAAATTTTTCTCCGTTTGAAAATCTTTGCAGACGCCTCTTTAGTACATTACATTCTGCACAGAAATTAGTCATCTTAGATTCAAAAATCTAGTCAATTGCCGTGCTTCATTTCTGACCGTGTCACTATTACGCATAAGAGTAATACGAATATAAACATGACGTGATATGTATATTCTTCCGCGTTTGCTGTTGTCTCACTCTAGGCAGACAGAATTTAAATGAGATAGCAGCAAACATGAAAGAATACATGGCAAAATGTTTATATTTGTATTATTCTTATGGTGAAGAGAATACTGCATGTGATTCACAATTCATAAAAGTTCCTATTAGCAACCATCTCTTCTCACAGGTAGGAAAAAATTCAGAACGTAGAGTTGGCCATATTGACAAACATCCCTAACAGTCTGGCCAATCAGATTTTCTTAGTACATTGAAATGCTGCAACATTCGAAGATGAACAACACGGAACTTGTATTTACTTCGATGGATAATGTATGAAAATGCAGTGGTTGAAACTCGGGGCGGAGGAAAAAAAGCTCGTCTTCCAGCTTTTTTCAAAATTTATTTACTGACGCAGAGGTTTTGGTGCCAATATTTATCTTTGTGCTTGTAAAGCATGCCTGTGTAGTGCTACATATATTCGGCGGCAGAAGTTAGTTGTGGCGGCACCTACCAACATTTTTCAGAACTTCCGCTTACTTTGCACTCGATTCTAAGCCGCAGGCGGTTTTTTGGATTACAAAAACCGGAAAAAAAGTGCGGTTTAGATTCGAGTAAATACGGTACCCTTTTTACAGGATTTGACCATGGATAAGTAAATCATATTATTCAGTTATTTCTGAAAATCTTACCCATCGGTTAGAAAGAAACACAGTATGAATAATATTATACTGAAGCTAGGACAACTCGGTTCCAAGTTCATTTAGTGGTTTAAAATGTGTACTAAAGGTTGCTAGCCTGTCCAGGCGGTGAAACTGTGAAGTATTGAAAAGCAGAAGTATGAATTTTGCCTACTTTTTTGCTACTGTTTAATTAAGTTGCTCCTTCAAATAAATATTACTCCATGTAAATACTGTTGGTGCAGACACTGGAATTACTTGATTGCTACACCCTTATACATTATGTTTTTAAAAGAGAAAAAAACCCAGTAGATAACTTCAAGGAAGCCCCCCCCCCCCCAAAAAAAAGCGCCATGGGGAGCTTTATAAAAGTGCTTTCCATAGCCAACAAACTTAAATACTAAAATCTCTGCCCAAACTCTTTGCCTTTACATATGTCTGCTTGTGCCTGTATATGTGCGAATTGATATGAGTGTGTGTGTGTGTGTGTGTGTGTGTGTGTGTGTGTGTGTGTGTGTGTGTGTGTGTGTGTGTGTGTGTCTATATACCTGTCCCTTTTTCCCCCTAAGGTAAATCTTTCCGTTCCCAGGATTGGAATGACTCCTTACCCTCTCCCTTAAAACCCACATCCTTTCGTCTTTCCCTCTCCTTCCCTCTTTCCTGATGAAGCAACTGTGGGTTGCGAAAGCTTGAATTTTGTGTGTGTGTTTGTGTTTGTTAGTGTCTCTGTCAACATACCAACGCTTTTGTGTGGTAAGTTACATCATCTTTGTTTTTAGATATAGTTTTCCCACGTGGAATGTTTCCCTCTATTATATTCATATCATAAATACTAAGATACTTTGATAGTAAAACACACATTTTTTTATACTGAACATTTCCCATCAAGAAAACCTCTTTCTTACTGGAATTCCTCTTTGAACTAACTCTTGTTTAGTCATTTAACAGTTTCTAGTAACTTTGCCTCACTCTGACTGAATTTTACCTAAGCAAACTTTTACTATAACATTTTGCAATAGTTAAGAAAACTTTTAAAACAAGAACAGTTTGACTTTATTTCTATGTAATGTGCTAATGCATGGGCGTCTTATTACTCTAACTAAACTTTTCATTACGCCTTCCAGTGAAACAACAAGACAACTTTTCTTTAACTATTGCTCAGAATGAAAATATTTTTGAACACACTAACTTTATGATGCAAAATTACATTTAAATTTACCCTATTCGATTTCATCAACACTATCCGCAGTAAACATCAACAAAAGCAAAACAAGGATAATGGAATGTAGTCGAATTAAGTCGGGTGATGCTGAGGGAATTAGATTAGGAAATGAGGCACTTAAAGTAGTAAAGGAGTTTTGCTATTTGGGGAGCTAAATAACTCATGATGGTCAAAGTAGAGAGGATATAAAATGTAGGCTGGCAATGGCAAGGAAAGCGTTTCTGAAGAAGAGAAATTTGTTAACATCCAGTATTGATTTAAGTGTCAGGAAGTCATTTCTGAAAGTATTCGTATGGAGTGTAGCCATGTATGGAAGTGAAACATGGATGATAAATAGTTTGGACAAGAAGAGAATAGAAGCTTTCGAAATGTGGTGCTACAGAAGAATGCTGAAGATTAGATGGGTAGATCACATAACTAATGAGGAAGTATTGAATAGGATTGGGGAGAAGAGAAGTTTGTGGCACAACTTGACCAGAAGAAGGGATCGGTTGGTAGGACATGTTCTGAGGCATCAAGGGATCACCAATTTAGTATTGGAGGGCAGCGTGGAGGGTAAAAATCTTAGGGGGAGACCAAGAGATGAATACACTAAGCAGATTCAGAAGGATGTAGGTTGCAGTAGGTACTGGGAGATGAAAAAGCTTGCACAGGATAGAGTAGCATGGAGAGCTGCATCAAACCAGTCTCAGGACTGAAGACCACAACAACAACAACATTCAATTTACACTCTTCCACTACTGAGACATAATTTCATAACTACAAGATTTAGTCCCTCACACACATATCTCATTATTTACACACAAAAAACAATAATTTAAATGGTGCCTCTTTATATTAAATTGGCACTTGGATAAGTATGGAAAACAGGATACTCGGATTAATCAAACACAAGGAAGGAACCCTATATAGGTGTATGTTTAGGGTGAAATAACAGGGTAAACTAGTTTCTTTATAGTTCAAAAATGATTATTCACTAATAAAACACAGTTTAAATTAATGGTTCATGCTGTACAAAAGTAAAATACCAAAAATAAACCTTATCTGGTGGCTGTACGCTTGGGTGTGGTGAACAATTATGGTAGCTACACTATCCGCAGTACGACCTGCAAGTATCTTGTTATATGGGCTCAGTTTTTCTTCTTGGGCATTGTTCAGTTTTACTTACAGTAGCCCAACAAATCACAGCTATGCCGTAAGCCATTTGCAGTTTTCATCCGAGGCATTTTTGTGCAAATTTGCAGGCAAATTTTCTTCTGCTCCACAAGGGTGCTGCTTCAATCACTGCTGCCTACAAACTTTTTGACTTACTTCCCGCACTTGCTCTAGGTAATGTGCCAGTTTGCCCATGCAACCTTTTCCACTCCCCAGAGCCACTTTAGTTTCAAACAAAAGCACACTGGCTTTTACATAACACCTGTTTCTTACATTGCTCCTAAGTGTGACCATTTCTTACAGTTGTCAAATTTACATCAACATGAACAGTTTGTACATACAAATATTTTTAAATACAAAATATCATTAGCAAATTATTTAACTTAATAGACAATTTACATAATATTTTACTTACATTACTCAACTACAATGCAAAGAACTGCAACCTCCAGTATAGCACTTTTTACTTTACATTTATAGAAAGTACAGTACCAGTATGTGAAAATTTTAAAGCAAAAAAACTATAAAAAATTTAGATGAACCATAAACAAATAGTGTTATAAGTTGCCTTTTCTATCATGTGCTGCTGCTCGCAGTCTATCTCCAGCTGCCAGAGACTGGTCTCGTGTGTGTGTGTGTGTGTGTGTGTGTGTGTGTGTGTGTGTGTGTGTGAGGGGGGATCTATTCTCAGCAAAGGCCTTGTTGGCCTTATGGCGAGCAGCAATGAAAAGTACTCTTTTCACAAAATAATTAACATATTGTACTGTGTAACACTGATGTTTTCTTACTAGCCTAAACATTAAGGTTCTACCACCATTGACAACATGGCAAGTAAAAATTTCACCCAAAAGTTCCTTCAACCTAGTACCTAAACAAAACGTATCTGCTTGATAGATTCTCAGGAATTATGCTGAAGAATATTGTAGAAACCGCACAATATTTCAGCGAGACAACTGCCCGCCATCTTCAAGTGCTACTGTCGCGTCGTGGAGAAGCTCGCCAATTTATATGTTGGCTTTCTAGAACGAACAGCACAGGCACCAGCGGGGGCATAACGTCATCGAAGACCAATCATGGGTGGCGTCGAATACGAGAGCTCTCTGCTGGAGAAACAGGTTGCGGTCTGCGGAAGCGCGCCATGGCGCGGGAAATGCTGCCGGGAGCGACGGACCCCTTTCACGAGCGCGAAGTGTTGGCACGCGATTTAAGCATCTGTGCTAAGGTTTCCCATCTGTGTTGACTCGGTGCAGCTGCTAATGATTCCCTATGATGTTGCTGATGATTCCCTAATGCCGCCAAGGCTGGCTCCCAGGCTTTGCTCAGGTGAAACCCCATGTCTCTGTTTATTAAGTCACTGCTTATACGTATTTCAACCGTCTCTTTGATGATGGAGTCCCAGTATGTGGAAGCATATGAGAGGATCTTGCTTTCTTCATAGTTCAAACCGTGTCACGTGTCGAGGCCGTGTTCACCAACCGCAGATTTCTCTGGCTGACCCAACCTTGTGTGACGTTTCTGTTCGTCGCATCTGTCTTTAACTGTACAACACATCTGGCCAATATAAGACTTCCCACAGTGGCTCGGGATTTTATATATTCCTGGTCTCCTCAGGCCGAGGTTGTCTTTAACAGAGCCCAGCATTGATTGCACTCATGCTGGGGGCCGGATAACACATTTAATCTGGTATTTCTTGGAAATTCTGCCCATCTTAAAAGACACGCCACCGACATACGGTAGAAAAACCAACCACCAGGTGTTCTCTGCTTCTTCAGGCTGTTCTTGAGGTTTGGAGCGTGCTGGTCGAAATGCATTCCGGATCTGCTTCTCGGAGTATCAGTTCTGGGCAAACACAGAACGGAGATGGCTAAGCTCTGCCGATAAGATGTCCTGATCTGAGATGGCTCTAGCTCTATGCACTAGCATCCGTAATACACCGCTGCGCTGTGAGGGATGATGACAGCTCGTAGCTTGTAAATACAAGTCTGTGTGGGTAGGCTTCCGGAACATACTAGGACCCAGGGAGCCGTTTCCTTTTCTATGAACCAAAACATCCAGAAATGGGAGCTCACCATCTTTCTTTACCTCCATGGTGAAACAGATGCTTGGATGGAGGGAGTTCATAAGTCCCATAGTGCTCAGAACCATTTTTGAGGGAGTTCAGATGTTCCAGAAAATAAAGAAACGTTGCTCTCCCATGCGGTCATAACACAAATGTATCATCTACATATCTCCAAAAACGTTTGGGTTTCAAAACCGCTGTCTGAAGTGCTTTGCCCTCAAAATCTTCCATAAAAAGATTAGCTACTATGGGAGACGGAGGGTTACCCATAGCAACACCGTCAGTCTGCTCAAAATACTGCTCGTTAAATATAAAGTAAGTCGAGGTAAGCACATGTTTGAAAAGGTGTAAGATGTCCTCTTCCTGCTTAGCTCCTATGAGTTGTAATGAGTCCATCAGCGGCACTCGTGTGAACAAAGAAACCACATCGAAACTCACTAGTAAGTCGGTAGATTCAAGGCGCAGGTTCTTCAGTTGCCGTATAAAATCTTCTGAGTTTCGAATATGGTGTTCAAGTTTCACCACCATGGGACTCAGAAGAGAAGCCAGATGTTTAACTAGGTGGTATGTTGGGGCACCTATAGTACTGATGATAGGGCGAAACGGAACATTTTCCTTATGTATCTTTGGCAGGCCATAAAGTTGTGGCAGAACTGGTGCTCGTTCTCTTAAACTCACATGGTCAGGAAGTTGGCTGAATCTGAGGAGAGCGGATGTCTTCTGTTGTACGGCATCCGTTGGATCTTTCTGGAGACGATGATACGCTGTATCCTGTAGTAAGTCCATCATCTTGCCAAAATAAGATGTAGCAGGCAGAAGAACAGTGGCATTATCCTTGTCAGCTGGTAAAATTGCTATATCATTGTCTTCTTTTAAAGATCGGAGCACTCTTCTTTCTTCAATGGTGACGTTCTGCTTGGGTGCAGGCATCCTGGTTATTGATCTGCAAGCCTCCCGCTTTATTTATTCAGCAGCATCATTCGGAAGTTTTAAAACATCTTGTTCTATGGCACTGATGGCTCCTTGATGGACAAAGTCTTGGGAGTAGGCGCAAAATTAAGTCCCTTTTCTAACACTGACATTGCAGCGTCACTCAGTGGTTTATCTGTGAGATTAAACACAGTCCGTCTGCTAAATTTCTCTTCTTGCAATGACTGGTGTGTAAGGCGTTGGAACTTGGGAGTTTGACGCGCCGTGATTTGCTGCCGCGCCCAGTCTGAAAGCGCCCAAGTAGAGCTGTCCACCCACTCCCAGAAATACGCTGACAGACATGACGAGATCTTCAGATGAAGTGAGAGCAGGCTTCTGGCGACTTGGTCTAATACTCATCTAGTATAATGGATTCTTTCTCTCACCAGTGCCCTGCTTGCTCATTGTTTAATTCTCCTGGCCGCCGCAGAGTCCACATAATGGGTATACTTGGTGAAAGTCGGTGTAGTTTGCTGGTCCTGACATATCAGTAAGAAGTAAGACGGTGGCGTGTCTTTTAAGATGTGCAGAATTTTCAAGAAATACCGGATTAAATGTGTTTTCTGGCCCCCAGCACGAGTGCAATCAATGCTGGGCTCTGTTAAAGACAACCTCGGCCTGAGGAGACCAGGAATATATAAAATCCCGTGCCACTGTGGGAAGTCTTATATTGGCCAGATGTGTCGTACGGTTAAAGACAGCTGCTACGAACAGATACGTCACACGAGGTTGGGTCAGCCAGAGAAATCTGCGGTTGCTGAACATGGCCTCGACACGAAACACGGTATGAACTATGAAGAAAGCAAGATCCTCTCATATGCTTCCACATACTGGGACTCCATCATCAAAGAGACGGTTGAAATACGTATAAGCAGTGACTTAATAAACAGAGACATGGGGTTTCACCTGAGCAAAGCCTGGGAGCCAGCCTTGGCGGCATTAAGGAATTGTCAGCCGTGGATTAGCAACTGCACCAAGTCAACGCAGATGGGAAACCCTAGCACAGATACTTAAATCGCGTGCCAATACCTTGCGTGCGTGCGAACGGGGTCCGTCGCTCCCGGCCGCATTGCCCGCGCCGCGGCGTGCTTCCGCAGATCACGACCCATTTCTCCATCAGAGGGCTCTCGTATTCGATGCCACCCATGATTGGTCTTTGATGTCGTTATGTCCCTGCTGTCGCCTGCACTATTCTAGAAAGCCAACATATAAATTGGCAAGCTTCTCCACGACGCGACAGTAGCACCTGAAGATGGCGAGCAGTTCTCTTGCTGAAATATTGTGCGGTTTCTACAGTATTATCTGGCGTAATTCCCGCGAACCTATCAAGCAGATGCAGTGCCGGGTAAGCCTCAAGCAGCACAAAATGTGTCTGTTTTACTCACTTGTGAGCCTCTTCGTAATAGCAACACCGTCATGGACTTGGTACTTTTTAAAACATAACCGTAACATATATGCCCACATATCCTTAATTATACTAAGGAAACACATGAAATTCACATACATATTGTATCCGTAGCTATTTTGCAATCCATCTGATGACAGTAAGGCGGGGTCTCCAAACTAAGACCAGTGGGCCAACACCGACCCATGAACATCATCAGTCCAGCATGTTGTAACAGATCAGACAAGCATGGTATGTGGCCTGCCATAATTTTTTATATTACAGTCAAATTTTGCTTATTGAGCACCTCCCATAAAGAGTGATTCACAACAGGTAGAAGCAAATTAAGACACTGACTTGCTTAACAAATGCTGCTTCGCATGAGGAGCCTGTATAGTAATTTTTTTTTTTTTTTTTCAGTCTTTAATAACCATTTAAAAAAATCACCTTCTGGCCTGGATTAGTCACTTTAGCCATTATAAATGAATACTAAGTCATGCAGTTTTCTATAAATTACTGTAAATTGGAGGCTTCGACAATACTGTATTCAGTCAACTGTCTGGATCACAGTGCACCTCCCACCACAATTGTTATCACCTTGTTCCACTGCTTGGGCTTCCACAACGCTGTTGCAAATTCTGCGCAACAGCATTGCAAGATCTATTCTTCACCAGTGCTTGGAAATCCTCCCATACAGCATCTGTTTATGAATTCCAATTCTGATACATCATTGTTAACTAACACAAATTCATTAAAGATTGCCCATAAGGCACTCTCTTTTTCAGCAAATTACTATAAATAAAAAATTACAATATTTTATATTTGTTAGAATACCTGTTTTTTCAGAATGGAACACATTGACTTATTCTACATGGATTCCTAGGGGAAAAAAGCATTCCACTTAATGTCTGTTAATTACGAATAAGATTCGGGAATGAATTGTGCTCATTAAGCAAAGTAAAACTGACATTGTAAAATTTACACTGTAAATAAATCATACAAAATACATTAAATAATCAGTTATTTTTTTATGACCAATTCAGATATATATTAACTGACATGTAATATAATAGAAGATTTTAACTGTAGTTAATTGTATGAGATTTTCTGAAAATTTGCATATCTAAGAGACACACATAGGGAAGAAATTAAAGATTGTAATTATGAAAAATGAGATTTATGTAGGCCGTAGCTGTAAATTTCCAGTTAAAATTGTTTGCAGCTGTGGATGAAGTGTACTAGTGGAAGTTAACAGCAGCTACTTCAAATGCTCTTCAGCTAGTTTAGACCTGTAAATATTTTTTGTATGTTTCATTTTGGAGCTGTTTTTTCATAGAGATAAGTAGTGCTGAAAATTGGTAAGAACAATTATATTTTGCTGTTCAGGTCACAGATCTTGCTGCTACACACAAGATGTTGCTGTACTACTGCAATTAACTTTTCTACTCTCCGGAAGATGTCACTACTATAAATTTAGCATTGTTGGAAGTAGTCATTACAATACATAGACTGAAACATGCACATCATCTATCACTGCGGCTTGGACACTTCCACATAAGTGCCAACAGAAATTACGGGACGGAGTCCACCCCCACTCCCTGTCTAGACCAGAAACAAAAACTGACATGTAATTCAACATTACAGTATGTTGGTATGATAAACTGTAGTTGGTCCTTGGGGCTTAACGGAAAACGTAGTGTGGCCATAAAGCTAAAACGTTTGGCAACCTCACTTTTAAGGCATAAATATGTGTTGGAATAACCATAGGTTCAAGGCACTCTTTTGCCCTTGGGGTGGGAAACTGCCCCTAAAAGGCAGAAGAATCAGCAATGAACAGTGGCAAGAGGATGCAGAAGGCAATGGAAACCACTGCAATAAAGACACATAATGTGTTTCCACTGTAATGTGGCCTGGAATTGAAAAATTATCATGATGATGATCTCTCCATTGACAAAAGATCCTGGACTAGCCCCCATTTGGATCTCTGGGAATGGGTTGCCAAATAGGAGGTGACCATGAGAAAAAGGTTGAATAGCAAATGAAAAGATAGCATTCTAAAAGTTGGAGAATGGAATGTCAGAAGTTTGAACATGGTAGGGAACCTAGAAAATATTAAAAGGGAGATGCTAAGCCTTGGTCTAGATATAGTGGGGATCAGTGAAGTAAATGGAAAGAAGACAAGGATTTCTGGTTAGACGACTGTAGGGTCATATCAACAACAGAAAATGGAGTAATGGGAGTAGGATTCATTATGAATAGGAAGGTAGGACAGAGAGTGAGTTGCTGTGAACAGTTCAGTGATGGGGTTGTTCTCATCAGAGTCGACAGCAAACCAACACCGACAACATTAGTTCAGGTATACATGCCAACGTCTCAAGTGGAAGATGAAGTGATAGAGAAAGTATGTGAGGATATGGAAGAGATAATTCAGTATGTAAAGGCAGATGAAAATCTAATCGTTATGGGGGACTGGAATGCGATTGTAGGGGAAGGAGTGAAAGAAAAGGCTATGGGAGAATATGGGCATGGTACTAGGAATGAGAGAGAAGAAAGAGTAACCTGAATTCTGCAATAAATTTCAGGTAGTAAGAATCACAAGAGGAGGAGGTACATTTGGAAAACACCAGGAGATACGGGAAGATTTCAGTTACATTACGCCACGGTCGGGCAAAGAATGCAAAATCAGAAACTGGATTGTAAGCCGTACCCAGGGGCAGGTATAGATTGGGATCACAACTTGGTAATGGTGAAGAGTAGGCTGAAGTTTGAGAGACAAGTCAGGAAGATAGAATGCTCAAAGAAGTGGGATAAGGAAGTACTAAGAAAGGAAGACATACACTTCAAGTTCTCTGAGGCTATAGGTAAAGCAGTAAAGAATAGCTTCGTAGGTAGTTCAGTTAGAAGAGTAATGGACATCCCTAAAAAGGGAAATCACAGAAGTTGGAGGGGAAAATGTAGGTACGAGGAAGGTAACTGTGAGGAAACCATGGGTAGTGGAAGAAATAGGTAAGTTGATCAACAAAAGAAGGAAGTACAAAAATGTTCAGGGAAATTCAGGAATATAGAAATATAGGTTACTTGGGAATGAAATAAACAGGACATTCAGGGAAGGTAAGGCAAAATGGCTGCATGAAAAATGGGAAGAAATCGAGCAGTAATGATTATTGGAAGGACTGACTACGTACAGAAAAGTCAAAGCAACTAACGGTGAAATTAAATGCAAGGGTTGTAACATCCAAGAGTGAAATGGGAATTCCACTGTTAAATGCAGAGGAGAGACTGGGTAGGTGGAAAGAGTACATTGAAAGCCTCTGTGAGAGCGAAGACTTGTCTGATGACGAGATAGAAGAGGTAGGGGATCCAGTATTAAAATTAGAATTTAGAAGAGCTTTGGAAGAGTTAAGATTGAATAAGGCAGTAGAGATAGATAACATTCCATCAGAATTTCTAAAATCAATGGGATAAATGGCAACAAAATGACTATTCACATTGGTGTGGAAAATGTATGAGTCTGGTGATATACCGCCCTTCTTTTGACGAAACAGCATCCACACAATTCTGGAGGTTGCAAGAGCTGACAAGTGTGAGAATTATCGCACAATCAGAATAACAGCTCATGTGTCCAATTTGCTGATAAGTATAATATACAGAAGAATGGAAAATAAAATTACAGATATTTTAGATGACAATCGGTTCCTAGGGAAAGGCACCAGAGAAGCAATTCTGACATTACGGTTGATAAATGAAGCAAGATTAAAGAAAAATTAAGACACGATCATATGATTTATCAACTTGGAAAAAGCATTCAATAGTGTAAAATGGTGCAATGTGTTCGAAATTCTGAAGAAAATAAATGTAAGCTATAGGGAAAGATGGGTGATATACGATATGTACAAGAACCAAGTGGAAACGATAAGAGTGATTACAAAGAATGAAGTGCTTGGATTAAAAAGGGTATAAGATGGGGATACATTTTTTTCGCCACTACTGTTCAATCTGTACACTGAAGAACCAATGAAGGAAATAAAAGAATGGTTCAAGAGTGGGATTGAAATTCAATTTGAGAGGATATCAGTGATAACATTTGCTGGTGACATTGCTATCCTCAGTGAAAATGAAGAATTGCAGTTTCTGTTGAATGGAGTGAATAGTCTTAACGACTACAGAATATGGATAGGGAGTAAATTGAAGAAAGACGAAAACAATGAAAAATAGCAGAAATGTGAACAGCGAGAAACTTAACAGCAGGATTGGTGATAACAAAATAGAGGAAGTTAAGAAATTCCACTACGTAGGCAACAAAATAATCCATGATGGAAAGAGCAGGGAGGACATCAAAAGCAGATTAGCACTGGCAAAAAGGACATTTGGGTGGCCAAGAGAGGTCTGACAGTATCAAACATAGGCCTTAATTTGAGGAAGAAATTTCTGAGAATGTGTGTTTGGGGCACAGCATTGCATGATAGTGAAATATGGATTGTGAGAAAACTGGAAAAGAAGAAAATTGAAGCATTTGAGATGTGGTACTACAGGAGAATGTTGAAAATTAAGTGGATTGCTAAGGTAATGTGGTTCTCTGGGAGATTGGCAAGGAAAGGGTTGTTAAGGAAAACACCAACAAAAAGAAGGGACAGGCTGGTAGGATGTATGTCTCATCAGGGGATAACTTCCATGGTATTAGACGGTGCTGTAGAAGGAAAAACTGTAGAGGAAAATAGAGATTGAAATACTTCAAGCAAATAATTGATGATGTAGTGCTACTTTGAGATGAAGAGGTTGGCACAGGAGAGGCATTCTTGGTGGGCTGCTTTAAGCCATTCGGAAGAATGATAAAAAAAAAAAAAAAAAAAAACTTCCTGCTTAAGATGCACCCTAGTACATATTGCTAATGTCACATAAGAGTATAAATTGCTTTTGGTGGTCTGCAAAAGTGAGAGCTGGACCAATGGTCAACCAATCTTTGAGTTTTACAAATGCTTTTTCACCATCTGGATACAACTGAAATTTCACTTCTTTTCTAGCAATTGTGTGGATGGATTTGTGATTTCAACAAATTTTGGAATAAATATTCTATAGTAATTAGCTATCCCCAAATATAACTGCAATTCTTTCTCTGTAGTGGGTATTGGGAACAAGATTGGTGCGTATGCTATCCTGGCATATTTATACAAGAGTCGTCTTACAGTGCACATAAAGTATATTAGTGTTGGATCATGCAGTATTTACAGAATACTATTAAAACATCAAGATCGATTTCATTCTCAATTTTTGTATCAAATAAAATAAAGATTGCAAATATATAATTGCTCACATTAATTTAATATTACTGTTCCACAGGTCAATTTTAAAGTTTACATCTGTTTACACAGTTGCAAGTTGCTGTATGGTCCATGACATGTAATGTCATTTTTTTTAGCTTCTTGACCTTGCTCAATTTGTGAGTGTTGGACAGGAAGAAAAACTGCTTGTAAGCCTGGGCTACAATTTAAAAAAACAAAAGTTTGTTATATTATAAATCTGTTTACAAGATGGCCACTGTGTTCCTCTTAGGCTGTATGCTTAGGCTATATAAGATGAAACAGATGCAGCCTCAACTGGAGAGTGCAGTCTGTCTAGGGAAGCTATCCACAGTATTCACTGTCAGAGTATTCTTAGAAAAGAATCTATACATGTGTTACAAAGATTGTACGTACATTTATTCAGACAGCCAAGCAGCTGTGAAAACTGTATCAGCCCTGGCAATGAAATTATTAAGGCAATGGTAAAATCTTAACTATATAGCTGGATCAGGATACAACATGTAGAACATTGGACTAAAATCTAAAAACAAAAACATGATGGTGCAAACATGTTTTAAGAGAAGTTGTGCAGTCCTGGGCCTGAACATGTGGAGGATTTAAACTCGTGGTAGGTCTAATCACTGGCCAATGGAACTTCAGTGAATACGTGCAGATGAAGGCCCTGGAGGAAGAAGCCCTTAAATGAGGGCTGTGTGGTACAGGGGATGAGACCACACCACATTTAATATTCTGATGCGAAGCATTGGAGAGCAAAAGGTGCAAAATAGCTGTATCATTAATTCCTGAAGAAATTGTGGTTAACAGGGATCTAGTAAAGGGATCCCTACTACTATTTAAGGGTACTGGTTGGCTTTTGTAGAATGACACAATGTGGGCAATCTATGGGGTACAGTGTAGTTGTATTGGTCATAACGAAGCATAAATGACTGTACTTAGAAGAATTAATATATCAGCAAAAATAAACACTTTTCGAAACTGTAATGTAAGTAGATAGGTGAAAAATATACTTGCCAAGCAGCAGTAGCTGGAAACACACATGAAAGTTAAGGAAATGTGCAAGCTTTTAGAACCACTGCCTCCTCATTCTGGCAGAAGGGTTGAAGGGGAAGGAAGATGGGGGGAAAGAAAAGAAATGGCGAGGTTTAGAAAGTGGGGAAAGTTGCGGGAAAGTCACTCAGAACCTTGGGTCAGGGGAGACTTCCTGGACGGGATGAGAAGGAAGGACTGATTGCTGAGGACGGCATTGGATATGATTTGAAAACCTCAAAACTTAAAGGTGGAAGACAGGACAATAAGCAAAATGAGATTACTGACAAAATCTCATGGAAGAATTAATAAGAGCTGAAAGCTGAGCTGAGTTATACATGGTAGTGTGTGTGTGTGTGTGTGTGTGTGTGTGTGTGTGTACACTGTGGTATTGCCATACTCTTGAAGACGTAGTGCCCACCTGGCTTGTCCTGTTGGATCCTTAAGACCTGTCAACCTACAAAGTGAATGATGGTTTGTAACAACTGTGAATGGCCTTCCATAGAGATACTGTCGAAATTTGCACATGGTCCAGATCACAACAGGACATTCTCTTTCTGTAGTTGAGTAGTTTCTCTCGGCTTTTGTAAGTGTACTAGAAGCATAGGCTATAACCTTCTCTTTTCCATCCGAAATTTGCACCAGAACAGCACTGATCCCATGCCCACTGGCATCTGTGTGTAGTTTTGTAGGTGCTCTCTCATCATACAGACCAAGTACAGGGTCAGTCATTAGAGCTTTTCACAGCACATCGAAAGAATCTTGTTGAGCACCACCCCAGATAAATTTAGCATCAGCTTTTAACAACTCTTGGAGTGGTCTGGCTTTGATACAAAAGTCTTTGATAAAACGATGAGAATAAGAACTTAATTCTTGGAAGCTTCTCACATCTCTAACACTTTTAGGAATAGGAAATTCAGTTATAGGTCTTACCTTTTCGGGTCTGGCCACACACCTTCATTTGAAACAAGGTGTCCAAGTATTTTGATTTCTTTTTCTCCAAAGAGACAGTTTCTTGGATTAAGTTTCAGACCGCCTTGTTGGAAACACTTTAGAATGGCCCTCAATCTTTTTGCGTGTTCATCAGATGTGTCCGAGAACTCTGTAATGTCATCTAAATAGCAAAGACACATCAGGTGACGTAGAAGATTATCCATCATCCATTCAAAAGTTGCTGGTGCATTACACAAACCAAACAGCATTACCTTAAACTCATACAGGCCCTCAGGGGTGGTGATTGCAGTTTTTTCATGATCAGCTCATCTACTTCGATTTGCCAGTATCCCGAGTACACGTCCATGGTTGAGAAAAAATTAGTGCCCTATAGACAGTCTAGTGTATCGTCAATTAGTGGAAGGGGGTAAACATGCCTTTTAGTTATCTTATTAAGTTTCCTGTAATCAACACAAAAGTGCCAACTGCCATCCTTCTTCCTGGTGAGAACTAGTGGCGACGGCCATGGGCTCTGCGAAGGTCGAATGATGTCATTCTTCATAATTTTCTCTACCACATCACAAATTATTCGACGGTCTGTTGCTGACACACGGTATGCTGTCTGGCTTATTGGTTGATAGTCTCCAGTGCTGATCCGGTGCTTCACCTTTGATGAGTCTAATTTGCTCTTCACCTGTGGATTGAAGCATTCAGAGAACTCTTGAAGAATGGCAAGTAGTTTCTTCTGTTGTTCCTTAGTGAGAGCTGGTGATAGTAGAACTCGAAGTTCTTGCCTTGTAGTGGTAGTGCCAATTTCGCCCACAGACTCGACGTGGGAGGTTTCTATGATGCTCAGCTGTTCGGCAATTAATGGCTCAGCGTTTGCTACGTACATGCGTCTTGGAAGGATCTGCGGTTCTTGGCGACAGTTAAATATTCACAATTCATCGAATCTGTTCGTAAATGAGATGACAGAGGCTGGGATGACCAAGTTATTCTCCAGTGGTATGCTTCTCTTACATTCTACTACAAGATCCGTGGGTTGATGCATGGCATGACATATGATAGTTACTTTTGTAGAGCTGACTGCAGGAATGATCACTTCATCCAGCACACACAGTCTCCACACACTCGGATGCGCATCTTCCTGTCCACAGTATCTCATCTCATCTAGCATAATCTTCGAGTGACCACCATCTATAATTGCCTGAGAAGCTTTCAAAAAGTCCCATCCAAGAATGACGTTATGACTACACTCTTGTAAGATGATGAATTCTAAGGGCTGTGTATGGCCACTTATACCCACACGAATGACACATCTTCCTGTAGATTTTATGTATTTCCCATTAGCCACCTTCAGTAGAGATATTTTGTTGTCAACGAATACGGATTTCTGCAAATAGCGACGGTACTTCTCCGAAACAACAGAATATGATGCTCCAGAGTCCACAAGAGCTTGGGCTGGTTGGCCATCCATGAGGATATCGATGTAGTTTCCTATCATTTTTATAGTGATTGATGGCGGAGGATTTTTCTTTTCGGCGGCCTCACCTTCAAGGAAGGTCGCACCCTTTAGTTTTACAGATTGCGGCGGCTAGGTGATCGGCTGAAGCTTCTAAATGGTGATGGAGATCTTGATTGGCATGTTGGGGAGCATCCTCTCCAGCGGCTAGCTTGTGGCAATGTTCACCTACGTTGTCCTGCACCCACACCTTCTTGTTCATCTTCGCAATCCTGAAGTTGGCGTTGGCTAAGGTCGATCTGCTGTCTTCTGGTGCGGGCGTCATCAAATATCCGCCACCTTTCTTGACAATAGCGCACCACATGTCCTGTTCGTCCGCAGTGGAAACATACTCATTGGTTATCCTGGGTCCTCCAGACATCAGTCTTCCTTGGTGCCCAAACAGGTTCCTCATGCGTCATTGTAGGGACATAACTTCGCCTGGGTCACCGTTTTAAAGGGGAATAAAGGACGAGAAATTGGGTTCAACGTCTGTTCCACTTCCTACCTTATGACCTCTTGAAGTGTCTCGGTTTTTTGCTCACCGTGCAATCCAAGTGCCTTCTGAACTTCCTCACTCACTATCTGATGAAGAACACTGCAAAATCAGTTCCTTCCTCCATCACAGTCATTGATATGATGTTTGGAAGCCGTTCAAACTTCTTGCATGTAATTCTTTTTTGATGCATTGTCTCAGTATACTGGTGCCATTTTATGAAGTTGTCTGCTGTCGAAGTCTCCTTCAGGAGTAGGGCTTCATACATGTCCTCAGCAACACCCTTCAAGAGATGTGCTACCTTATCTTCCTCTTTCATTCTAGGATCCACTATTTTACACAGCTCAAAGGTGTCTAGAATGTACAATGCTGTAGTCTCTCCTGGACCCTGTGCCTGCACTTTAATTTATCTTGGCCTTTGCACTTCTGTCATTATGTGTCGCTGAAATACTTTGCAGTTCCGCCTGGAATACTTCCTAGCTTGTGAACTTTTCCTCGTTGTTCTCATACCATTGCTTGGCAGTGCCCTCCAAGTAGAAAAATACATTAGCCAAACACAATGGTGTCATCCCATTTGTTAAATTTGGCTATACACTCATAAACCTTCAGCCACTTGTTTGGATCTTGGCCATCGTCACCCGAGAACCCGGAAGGCTGTCTCATGTGGTGGCACACAGTTGCTGTCATCATAACGCCCTCTTCTTCTTCTGTCTCCAATAGATTGTGATCTGTTGAATATGGCTCGAACTCGGGTTTCTCGCCACGTAAACAGCGGCTCTGTTGTGGCCTGATGGGAGCCACTGTGTCGTCGATAATGTGTGCTATCACAAGTTCCAATACCCAGTGCCTCCACCTGAATAATGTCATGTAGAAGAAGGAGTAATTAGGTGAATGATGAACACTAACTTCACTTAACGAAGGTTTATTCAGCTCTTGCACATACAAGAGCGTGGAGCGAACTGCCTCCGGCCAGAACACATACAGTATATATACAGCTACAGAACAGTCCAGTACGATGATTCTTGACATTTGTGGATACTTCTAGAATGTACTCGATCTGCATATAGGAATTAAAATTGTACAGTCCAGGTGAGTTTTGAACTCACGACCCTCGATGCATCAGTTTACTATCATACCCACTACACCACAGTGCTACTCAGCTTCTTCTGCGACAATATTAATCAAGGTGAGCAGGAAGGATGTCATAGGTTTGGAATCAGGTGGGTGCTGGTTGAGGTGATGTTCAGCAGGAGACAGACTGTTGACATGGGGAACATTGGCATGGAGGGTAGTGGCATCAATGTAGGCAAGTGAGGTTTGAGGGGGGGAATGGGGAGGACACAGGTTTCAGACAATCTTAGAAATGGTAGGTGTCTTCAGTATCGGAGGGGGAGGCTTTGTGCTATAGGGTGCAGGTGCTGATTAACTGAGGCAGACAAAACTTCAGTAAATGCTTTGAAGCCTGTAACTTTGGGATGGCCAGCATGGTTGGATTTGTGGATGTTAGGAAGAAGGAAAAGGTGGGAATTGCATCGTTTCAGTGGGGCAAGAGGTTCTAAGGATTGAGGTGTTACTCCTTGTGAGGGGCCAGAGGTTTTAAGGAGGTATGGTAAAGTTCATCACCACTGATACCCCACTTTTTCATATTAATCTTGCACCTACTCACCCTTGTTCACAATGTGATTGGGGTCTTCTACTGTAGCAGAACATAAGTGTGTGTGAAGATAATTTGGTTTTGTGAATAGACAAGAGGGACCATACAAAAAGTCATCAACATTCTCTACAGGTTGTCTTTTGAATTTCCCTAAAAAATTTCTACACTGTATAGAGAGTGCTGGATAGATAATTTATTTCACTTAGAACCTGTATCTGGAAGGAAGAAGTGTAAAACATTTGACTCAGTATCACATCTATGCTTATTGTCAAAAGTACAAGCATATGGTGTGTCATTGACATTTGTGACTGGATTGAGGGCACAGTGGGTTATCTTGAACGGAGTCATCATGAGATGTAGAAGTAACTTCAGATGTGCCCCAGGGAAGTGTTTTGGGACCCTTTCTGTTCATGTTGTATTTTAACGGCCTTGCAGACAATATTAATTGTAACCTCAGACTTTTTGCAAATAATGCATTTATCTGTAATGAAGTACTGTCCAAAAGACTGCATAAATAGTCAGTCAGACTTGTTAAGATTTCAAACTGGTGCAAAGATTGGCAACTTGCATTAAATGTTTGGAAGTGTAAAATTGTGCATTTCACAAAACAGAATAATGTAGTGTCCTTTGATATCAGTGAATCACAGTTAGTAAAAGAAAGGCACACACCATTCATACACAGAATGTGGACATCCCAGCCTGAGATGCTGGAGTTGGTGGTAATGTGTGCATGAGGCATGCTTGTTTGTGTGTATGAATGGTGTGTGCCTCTCTTTTACTGATGAAGGCTGTAGCTGAAAGCTTTATGTAAGTGTCTTTTAATTATGCCTGTCTGTAACTTAACGTGCTTTCTTTATAATATGTAACACTCTGTCTTTTCCTGTATTGTCGGTATTCCTACCTGGAGTTTCTACTGTTTGGTATTAATACTTTATAGATGTATGAAATGGAATACCAATAAAATCGATTATTTGTTGTAAATAAAGTAATAAACAGCATTAAAGAGCAGTGGTAGGTAAAATTTACCTGAGTCACTAGAAGGGTTAATAAAATAAGTAGAAACAAATATGCTTGAAATGTGCAAAATATTAAAAAAAGAGAGTAAAATACAATCTTACATAAAATTGCTACCCACTTTCTCCAAACCTCCTTCAAATTCCCAAAATCATGCAATCTTATAGCTTTAAGATACTGCAGGTTTGGTCAGACAATGTAAAATGTTCTTTTAAAATGTGAATGATACGGGGAGGAGGCTAAAATAATGACACAGGGATATGTGGATGACTGATGTAAGAGTGGTGGGAGAGCTTAGCCATTTCAAGTGAGGTTGGAGAATCAGTCCATTTCTGCATTACAGTGACAACATAAAGTAAAAACTCTTTTGTAAAGATTTTCTTATGAAATTATGCATGTGATAACCATTAATCTGGCTCCCACTTGGCGTACCACCCCTATTTAGTCAAAAGTAGTATTAGCTGTTGTGAATACATGCCTTTATTTTTCTCCAGTGTTATCTTGGCCTTCAATAGTTAGTTGATAGAGGAAGGGCCTCTTTCGACAGGTGCTGACAACATATGAACTTTGTATTTTGCACATTGCAGAGTGAAGATGCAGCGGACCGAATCCATGCCCAAGACAGGGATGCTGTTAAACAGTTAATAGTGAATCTCATGCTACATTCACCAGAAGCGATACAGAAGCAGTTAAGTGATGCAATATCTATTATTGGACGTCATGATTTTCCAAACAAGTGGCCCAATCTAATCTCGCAAATGGTTGAGAAGTTTGACACAGGTATGTTTATTCTCCAAGTTGATTCAACAGAATCATAAACACAAAGTCAAAATTATTTTGAATTTGTTAAGTTAAGCAACAGACTTCATTCTGCTTAAGGTGCTGGTCCATAAAAGGATTTTTCAAATTACACATGTAAATTTGTATGTCTTACTGCTGCTGCTGCTGCTACCCAAAGAAAATCTGATATGTGTTGTCAGCACTTTTGTAGATGACTGTGTTAATGTTTAGGCATTTAGTAAATGTAATGCCATTCATCTTCATCTTTTGAAATTATGAAATTGGTAGTAAAGCTCATGACACTGCAAGCCCGAGGCCTGAGTTGAAATGTGTAAGTTTGGTTGAGAGTTGGTGAAGCCAACAAATGTGTCCTAACAGCAGCCTAATTTTTCAGATGACGATTGTGGCAGTGGACTGATTTGTAGGGTAGCCAGACATGTAGATTAGGTTGGAAGGTGATAAGTTTAGTTGTGAGTAGTTAGCAAAGTTAACAATTGTGAAGTGATGATAATCTAGTTTTTAAAATTCATCGTGAGTTCCGTAGTTATGCTTGTGTCCCCATTGAAAACTGCAATTTTTCTCTCTCAAGTCTATTATCTTCAAGTTTTTAATATTCCCTCCTCCTCCCAAAACCCCCATATTCCCGTGGGGTCCTTATACTCTGACAACTAAAACATATGCACTTGTGTGATGTCCAAGTCACCATATGTGTTATGGAGTGCAAATGAATGTTTGCCTTATTGATAGCATCACTGTTCAAAGTGGATGCAGTGTATCCTTTTTTGCTGAACTTGGGTGCAGTCATGAAATTTACCATTGGCAGAACTTTATTTTTAAATAAAAAATCATGTTGCTTTTATTGCTTTCTTCTGTAGTGTGACATTTGACATCTGATTTAAGTTTGTAAGCAGATACAAAGCTTGGAAACAAGTCTAGTGGTGTGCTCGTAAGAAGGCAGCAGTGTGATCATGATGTGTTCAGAGCCAGAGAATACTTTGGAGTGTTGGCAGTTTTCTCTCTGTCTCTGTCCTATGCCTAACACTTCGGTTGTCAGCTACTCTGGTAACTGGCAATGCCGGGATGAATGCTGTACTGGGCCAGTGTTTCTGCTTCTGACTCTCCCTAGCAGAATTTATATTGCTTGGGAAAACTATCACTGTCATTTCTTAGCGTAATATGTGCTGTGTTTGCTTTATACCACCTGGCACGAACACTCTAGTGGGTAAATAACCTTGTCATACCTAAACTGACATGCTAAACAGTGCTAAATGTTCTATGTGCACCCTAAAGTGCTTGCTACAAGATGATGTGGCAGAGTAACTCTAATGACTGAAGTGTCACTTTGTACACTGTTCCTTCCCACCAGGCAACCTCCGCTCCCAGTAGTCTCCTTAAGTGCACACCACTATAACAACTGGCTAAAAGTTAAGAACATTAGCAAGGGTACTATATATGTGTTTTAATATACCAATGAAAACAATCAGGTTTTGACAAAATAATTTAACTCGATAGATAAAAAATCTACTTACCAAGCAACGGCAGAACACACATATAAAAGAATATTGTAATTAGGCAAGCTTTAGGAGCCAGTGGCTCCTTCTTCAGGCATAGCGGTTGAAGGGGAGGGAAGAGGGGTGAAGGAAAAGGAATGGAGAGGTCTAGGAAAAGGTAAATTTCAGGAAATTCACCCAGAAGTGTGGGTCGGGGGAGACTTACGCATGAGATGAGAAGGAAAGACTGATTGTTGGGGACTCTGCTGCCCAAGGAAAGACTGATTGTTGGGCAGCAGAGTCCCAAACAATCAGTCTTTCCTTCACATCCCATGTGATAAGTCTCCCCTGACCTGTGGTTATGGGTGACTTTCCCAAAATCTACTCGTTTTTCTAGACCTTTCCAGTCATTTTCCTTCACCCTTCTTCCTTCCCCTTCAACTGCTCTGCCTGAAGGAGGAGCCACTGGCTCTGAAAGGTTGCCTGATGACAATCCTCTTTTATGCGTGTGTTCTGTCGCCACTTGGTGAGTAGATTTGTTATCTATCCAATCCATCTATCTATTTGTTATCTATCCAATTACATTATATATATGTTTTGTACCTCTTGAAGTGTGACGGGAATGCAAGATTGAATGTTAACAACTGTGTCATTAACTACTGCAAGACTGACAAACACTCGCTTCCTTGGGAGTTACTGAAATTAGTTACTAATGTACCACTGTAACACAGCCTTGGGCTTTGCTGTATGTTCGAAGAAACACCCATAGATAAAGGTAGAAACTTGAAACAGTGTAGATGGTTCTCAGTTTTGGCATTTGTGACGTTGTGTCATTTTTCTCAACTGTGATGAGTTGTGTAAAACGAGCCTGCCATCAGCTACTCAAAACTGAACTCACTGTCAGCTTACTAGCAATAGATCCTAAGCATCCTTGCCCACAGTACTCTTATTAGCAACTTTGGCCAGCAACTGTACCCTCTGACTGAATTAGGTTGAGGAAGAAATTTATTGTATTGTGGGATTATGCCTACTCTGCCAGCATCACATATTACATCAAGTTCCTTGGGCAGCTGGATTCTTAGCAAACGACTCCCAAAGGCTGCCGTGGCCACCAGACAGCCATCTGAATGCCATTGGAGGTTGTTGGCCACACACAACATTTTCTTATACTGACCATGCGACAGAAAGCAGGAGAACTTGTATTCTAGCAGGTGGGGCTGTACTTAGGCTAGCACTCGGGCCCTGAGAAGTCAGTTCACTCAAAGAGAGCTTTCTGGACCAGGTGCCAAATGTAGTCACATTTCATCCATCAGGAGCTCACAAGGGAGACACTGTTACTGTCACTGCTGCTCATGTCAGACACTGCATTCTGGACCGTCCATTGCTGTCTTTCCAGAAGAAGACTTAGGCCGCTGTCTTTCCAGAAGAAGACGTGCCCTCGGTTAGCGACCGACTGATGGACTTGTAATAATTCTGTGTTCGCCTTTATAGTCGGCTTCGCCAAACATGGTAAATTTACTGTTGTGAACTGTGACTTTGACAAGTCCCTTCAAGACTTGTTTTGGTATCTAGAGTGTGAAGACTTCAATTTACAACTTTTTTTTTGGCTATTAATAGACCTTCTACCTCAAGTACTGTCTGTGCTATAACAGGATGATTTATTTTGTTAGTGACTGCATTCAAACTGATGTCAACATAGGAAAATTGTGTTACCTATACTAAAATAATATGGAATTCCTTGTATACCTGGGCCTCCTTCACTTGACAGCCTGCAGCGGATACTTTATAATCACTATTTTTACCATCCCTTCTTTCTTGGGTTGAAAGAAATGTTATAAAAATGGATAGTTATTTGTGCTCGCAAGAGTGAAAAGAAACAGACTGGTTATTAAGTGTGTATCTACCAGCAGACCTTCAGCTTTGATGATGAAATTGTGGAGGGACTATGAATTTAATGTGATGTAGTACATGAACTATATATAAATTTGTGCAAATGATGGGAAAAATCCACTTTGGTCAAATGATGACATAGGAAAGTTACTCTCCACGCCACGGAGTGTAGCAGTGCAGTTAATTAAAAATGATATATTTAGTCACATGTAGGGTGTAAAAGTACTGGAATGAAAATGACTGAAATGCTGACTAAAAATCTGTAATTTCACTTTTTGATGTTATAAGGGTGAGGGGAAGGGTTCTTGAAACTGAGTCACAGCCCCAGATTTTGTTGATCCCTGCATAGGTACAAAAAGGCCAATAGACCGATGGTATAACTCCCTTGTCCATCAAATATATCTGTATTTAAAAACTGCTGCCAAAGAAGCAGTGTATAGCAGTACCACAAGGCTCCCCCCCCCCCCCCCCCCCCCCCCAACCTCTCCTCGCCACATACTGTCTGTTATTCTCTATTCTGATATTTTGACAAGTTTGCTTTTGTGATTCAGCCCAATTTTTCTTATACAAACATTTTTATGGGTTCAAGTAAACTAGTATTTAGGTGATTTCATCAGATAACCAAGTGTACTACTCATTTTTTGAACAGTGGGACACACATTTAAATGTTGTAAAAGTTCTGTGTGTCACCTGGGCCTCTCCCAAAACATTTGGAGATTTTTGTGTGTTTACAAGTTGATTGGTTAACCCAGATAATAAATTGAGAATTTCTCAACAGAGAGCATGTTGTCTTGGATAAAGAGTCATTGACAGACGTAGAAGGAACGTCTTGTCATGTCCCAGGGAAGTGTTTTGGAACCTTTGCTGTCCGTGTTGTTTCCTAATAACCTGACAGACAACATAAATGGTAACCTCAGACTTCTTGCTGGCAATACTGGTGTCTGCAAGGAAGTACTAACCAAAAAAACTGCACAAATATCCATTCATATCTTGATAAGATTTCAAAGTAATATAAAAATTGGCAAGTCATTGATATTGGGGTCATGGGATACTACATTAAAAAAAAAAAAAAAAAAAAAAAAATGTGGTCATGGGATGGGATACTACATTTTAAAACAAAAATGTTGTATCCTATGACCGTAATATCAGTGAGTCAGTATTGGAATCAGTCAACTCCTATAAATACTTTGGTGTAATCATTAGTGTGGTTATGAAATGGAATGATCTCATAGCCTTAATTGTGGGTGAAGCAGGTGGCAAACTGTTTTTCATCAGTAGGATGCTGGTAAAATGCAATTGCTTACAAAACACTGGTGGATCCCATCCTAGAATACTACTCAAGTGTTTAGGATCCGTGTCACATAACAAGTGTGATGTCAAGTACAGGGTGAGTCAGAAAGGACTTAACAACTTTGGAATGATATAGAAATTTATTGAGGTAACTTACAGAACTGGCAGATGTGTCATTTTGTAACAAACAACCGCAAGTTTCACACAAGAGTGACAAGTGTCATTTTGATTTCATGTGACAACCGTTTGTGGTGCAGCAAACATCCTACTGGTAATCAATTTTTTCCCTACACTTGTTATAACAAATTGGGCATAAGTTGTGCAACAGCAGTGTAGATTGGATTTTTCAGGACGGCTAAATGGTTTGGGAGGGGAGGAAAAAATGCGCACACCCACACCCACCCTCTCTCTCTCTCTCTCTCTCTCTCTCTCTCTCTCTCTCTCTCTCTCTCTCTATTTCTTTCTTTCTCTCTCTTTAATGAAAACCCAAAGAAATAAATCCAGTGGTGTCAAGTCCGGGGAGCGAGGTGCCCATGTGATTAGCCTTTCATGGCCAGTGCACCGACCTGGGAAGCGATTATTGAGGAAAGCTCGAACTTCCGAGAGGAAATGAAGTGGTGCATCGTCTTGTTGGTGATTAACCATCCCAGCTCTGTCATCTTCATCAATCTGTGGAATTAAAAAAGAATTCAAGCATATCCAGATACACAATATCAGTGACATCACACTCCGCACCAGGGAGAGTAACACATTTTAAGCGCACTATGCTGGTGCTCGTGGTGGTGGGGTACTGGTGCACTATGTGAATCAGACTTGAGCCTGTTTGCTGCAAAATGACACATCTACTGATTCTGTAAGTTATCTCAGTAAATTTCTAAATCATTCCAAAGTTGTAAAGTCCTTATTGTTTCTCTGGTTGGAATAATATATAAGGGCGAAGAAACAGTTGGACGATTCATCATGGATTTGCTTCATGAAAGCTTTGAAACGGAGTTGTTATGTTTCATACAGACAGAAAAGAATGTGGTGTGCAATTCTTTTGAATAACCGCTCCTCAGTGTGACGTTTCTCATCCCACCCTAATACTGCTCCCCACCCCCCCCCCCCCTCTCTCTCTCTCTCTCTCTCTCTCTCTCTCTCTCTCTCTCTCTCTCTCGTAGTGCTATTTTGTGTCTTCCCTTTTTATGAGGTCAAGTTAGTCTTGGCTGTGGGCTCATTTCTTCCATTGTCCCAGTCTTCCTTGTATCCACTCAACTCGTTTTTCCTCACATTATTCTGCTTCATGTAATATGTTTTTTACATGCAGTATAATTTAATTAAAAATCAATTATTCTTGTGTTTGAATGGCTGTTACAAATGTGTACCATTCTTGTCCACTCTTATCTTTAGGTTACTGCAATTTCAAACACTATATTGATAATAGAAAATATCTTCTTCTCTTTACTGACTACACATGACAACTGACAATGTGTATCTCTTAATTTGAGAGGGCTTTAGAATTTACATTGAAATGGCTCACTTTTTTGTTTCAGGAGATTTCCATGTCATCAATGGTGTCCTTCATACAGCTCATTCATTGTTCAAACGATACAGACATGAATTTAAATCGCAGGAACTATGGACAGAAATCAAAGAAGTCCTAGACAATTTCGCTGAGCCGCTTACAAAGCTTTTTGTGGTAGGTACCTTTTTCTACATTATAAAATATATATTAACACTTGCCAGTGATTGTATTATGTGCTAGATCATTTGTGCTTTGGAAAAGATGGGATTCATCTTTTCACAGTGTGACACATTTTTAGTTTTTATTAAAAATGAAACTCCTCCAGATGTACTTCACATTTTATATTTATTGACTACTGGTTTCGACGTTGCATCAACGCTATCTTCAGGCCTGTACACTTTGATGAAATCAATTGTGTGTGGCTGAGTACTAGAAGTCCACAGTGAGACCAGTAATTGCTCTACATCACGATGTGGAGCACGTACTGGTCTCATCACGGACTTCTAGTACTCAGCCACACACAATTGATTTCATCAAAGTGTACGGGCCTGAAGATGGCTTTGACGCAATGTTGAAACTAGTAGCGAATAAATATAAAATCTTAAGTACAGCTGGAGGAGTTTCATTTTTAATAAAAATTATACCAGCTGTATCACATCATAATCCAATTTAAATATGGATGTAAGAAGATATTTTTAGTTGTTGTTCTACTCTCTTTACAATTACTGTTGCTCACTATGTTACCTGTTTCATGACCGTTGCCCTTTGTTGTCTTTTTAAAGGCCACAATGAACCTAAGAACTGTGCATGCTAACAATCCAGAAGCTTTGAAAGTAATCTACAGCTCCTTGGTCATTATATGTAAAGTTTTCTACTCTCTCAATTTCCAGGTATGTATCATTTTGTGGTTAAGACGTTTTGTTTAGGATACAGATAGATGTTAATTTTAGCCCAGAGGTACATATGCAACTCGTGGTTAATGTACAAATCCTGGTCAAAATGGTGTTGGGAATTGTCGAATTTTGTGTGCCATTAGGTTTTTATTGGAGAGAGATTTTTATCACCCCCTTGAGTGTACTGCCTATTATGTAAATATGGTCTATAGGCTAAGTTTAATGGCTGTTTTAGATTTGGAGATCTCACTGACTTAGGAATTAATTTCTATGAACGTCAGGGGTAAGCATTATCACAATTGTTTTTCTAAGTGAGCAGACAAAACTGTTGTACAGTAATGCAAAATGTACAGAGTCGTTGTGACAATATTGTGTGTGTATTGCTTATTTTGACTTTAACATTCTAAAGTTACACATGCCCTGGGTGGTGCTACGTGGCTTGCATTTCATGGAGCTGTAGCAACAGTATCTGGGTACAGGTTTGACAAACCAGAGGTTCGTGAACTGAGAGCTTTTCAGGTTAGTAAGTCCTATTTTCCAGTGAGCTCTGGTCTTACTTCAACAACCACTGTTCATGAGGCCTGTGGAATGTTCCCTCTTTTGCAAAGAAGATGGGGGGGGGGGGGAATCTATGGGGGGAAAATCTATTATTTTGTCCACCTTAAGGTGGACAAAATAATAGATCTTTGAAAATATGAGTAGATAAAAAAATGTACTCACCAAACAATGGGCAGAGAAAACACTTAAGAGGAAATTCGATGTTTCAGAGCCAGTGGTTTCTTCTCCTGATAGAACAGTTGTACTGAAAGGAAGAGGGATGGGGGAAATGGATGGCTAAAGCTATGGGAAATGGGAATAGTTACAAAAAATTATGCCAGAATCCCAAGTAAGAGGAGACTTACTACATAGGATGAGAAGGAAAGGCTGACTGTTGGTGTGTGCACCACAAAAGATTTGAAAACCTCAAAACTTAAAGGTGGAAGGTAGGGTAATAAGCGAGACATAGATTACTGAAAAACAATCATGAGAGAGTCAAAAAGAGTGGCAAGCTAAGTGCATTATACATGGCAGACATGTGAGGAGGACAATCAGGTTAGGCAGGTTGGAAAATAAAAAAAATATACAAAAATAAAAGAGGGCAAAGAGAAGGAATAGTTACTGAAAATAAAGGAAATGCTGAGACCACAGAAATTAAGGAAACTCTAGACCAGGTGAGTGACGAGACTCAATCGTGTTTTAAAGGCAGTTCCCATATGTGGTGTTCTGGGAACTGTTGTCAGGGGGGAAAAGCCAGGTAGCACGTTTGGTGAAATAGGCACTGAGGTGATTACTATCGTGCTGTAGAGCATACTGTGCAACAGAATATTGTGTGTTGGCAATATACACTATGTCTGTGCCGTTTCGTCCTAACTTATAACATGGTGGTAGTCATACCATCGTATTAGGCCAAATACATAACATTACGTAACAGCTGGTACATGACATGTCATTTCACAGCTTGCTCTCCCTTTGATAGTATATGTTTTACCTGTTACAGGGCTGGTGTAGGTGCTAGTAGCCATTAGGAGGGTGCATCAGGCAAGTCTTAAAGTGAGGATGGTCGCAGGGATAGGAGCCGTAGAGAAGGGAATTGGGTGCAGGAGGAGGATAGGTTCTGACCAAGATATTGAAGAGGTTGGTAGGGGCTTGACTAAAAGCTGATGTGGGTGGGATGGACAAAATACCTGACAGATTGGACCTTATTTCAGGGCATAATTTTAGGAAGTTTTAGGCCTATCTTAGTAGCTGCATAATACATTAAAGACCAGGATATTACTGAGTGACAAGAAGTGTACTCCTACAATGATTGAATCGATGGTGTGGGAAATCTGCTTTTGAACTAGGTTGGCAGGATAATTATGTACAGTGAAGGCAGAGATGAGAATGGATATGTATTGTAGTAAAATGTATGCATCTGAACAAATCCATGTGCAGAAAATTTATTTCCAATTGTGAATATGAATCATCATCAGCTGTATATTGGAATGACAATAATGAAAATTTTGTGCTGGACTGGGACACAAACCCGATTTCCCAGTTGATTTGAGTGTTCGCCCTAACCGCTTTGGCTATCCATGCATAAATCACGGCCAGACCCAAACTTCCATATATTGTCATCCATGTGTCACATAACACGAGTGCATACTGTGACACATAAATGATAAAATATAGAACTTGGGATGTGGCTGTGATATGTGGATGGATAGCATGAGCAGTTAAGGTGGCCGCTTGCATAGAGTGGGAAATCTGGGCTCAAGTCATGGTCCGGCACAAATTTTCATTGTCGTTATTCTAATATACAGCAAATGATGGTTCATATTTATAATCGTGAATACATTTCCTCTATTTCGTGATGGCTGCAGTGCCTATTCCTTCAGTCGTGTTTGTCTGTCCGAAGGAACATTGCATCATACTTCTTAATAACACAGGCACTGCTATTTCATAAATATAGTTGCCTCAAATGCCAAGGCTGTATGGCAGGGAACATTTGACATGAAAATAATGCCAACTGTCAAGATGTAACTACTGTTGTTTTATTGTATATTGTGAATAGAAGCTGACCTTGCTGAGAATGAGACCATCATCAAGGAAGGTGGCATGAGATTTGGACTAGGACATGTGAAACTGAATTTAAAGAATGTGCTTACCATAACCAGCTTTATGCTTTCCAACAACTACTTTACCTTTAAGAGGCATGCTTCAAACAGATCAGCGGTCACGGGAACCAGGATGGCTCCTTCTTGTGCCAGTCTTTTCATGGGTCACTTGGAGGGTTCTTTCCTGGGATCCATAAGCCTTCAGCCACAGGTTTGGTTTAGATACATTGATATCTTCGCCACATGGGCTCATGGAGGGGCTGATCCGTTGAAATTTTTTAGATCTCTAAACAAACTGACAGAAAAAAAAAATCGCAGCACCAAGGAGGAGTTGTGCAACATAAATGAAAGTCGGTAGGGGTGTTTCTAAATCTGAAGGATGATGACTCTTAAAATTTTGCGCTAGGTGCATAAGAGTGGTGCTAATAGTGTCATTATGAGGATACAAATCAGGTTTGCTTTAAATACATGCTGTAACAGTTGTGAACATTAAGTTACCTTTGAGATTGGACATGGTGAGATGACACCTTTTAGGTGACAAAGACATCGTTACTAACACAAATGTGCAATACAGCTACAAGAAGCTGGATGTTACAGTATTTTCCAAGTGTGACCCATTAATCTCATGGTGTGGTAATATTCACACCCATCAGCACCTGCATTCTTTGGAACTGGCATTGTTGCATTCTTCTTGAAGTCTGAGGGTATTTCGTCCATCTCATGTACATTGCACATTCATCATTTGTTATTTCAATCTCCTTACCATCTGTGGATCTGATACATATATCAACTTGTACTACGGTGGTGGATGTTGGCTTCACATCTATCTTGGCTATAATGATGCCTTTGCTATGCGATACATAGTAGCTTAATCCAGTTCCTATTTTCTTATTTGGATTTAGACCGCCTCCTGCATTACTATTAACTGATTTTGTGTTGAATAAAATAACAAGTTTACTATGACCAGTCACTGATTATTTATCTCCACGATACGTTTCTAAGTCTTGAACCTCCATCAGGTGGATTTACATTTTTTAGTAGGGCATATGTTTGCATTGTGTTAAGATTTTTGGAGGAACTTGGGGCTATGTGTAGTGGAGAAATAAAACACTATTTCAGAAGATGTTTTTAAATACTAAAAACTACACTTATATATAACAGAAAAAATAAGTAAAATAGAATAACTCCAGTAGTCATAGGTTCCTTTCACTGTTGTAACACATACTGTCATATTTTGTGATCAAAGATGGCATCTGGAAACTATTAGGTGCAAGAAGCATATAGCAAAAGAGAAATATTATCACAAAGTACAAAGAATATATGTGGGAATAAATATTTCAGGTGATATATAAATCCGATTTTGTCAAGTTTATATAGCTTAAATTTCATACTCATTTATATAATCAGGTGACATTTTGCAAACTTTAAGTAGAATAATTATCTTGGCAACAGTGGTAAAATTATACATATACAACAATTTTGGTTGGTATTCAGAGATAGTGATGAATGGCTGGAGGTGGAGGGAGAGAAAGAGAGAAGAGAAAGAGAGTGGAAGGAGTGATTGGATGAGAGCAAACTTTCCAAAGCAGGGGATTCTGAAGATTATATCTGGTACAAGTAATAACTATAAAGGTTGGGGTAATGCATTGTTTGTGCCTTACGTATTGTTTCAAACTGAGAGGGGGTACAAGCTGTTGGTGTGATGGTATTTTTGTAAATGAGCCCAGTCCATTGTACATTTGGGGGATGTCATGGTAACACAACTACATATTTATGGGAAATATTAAGGCAGGTGATGTGTGTGTTTGTGTGCATTGCAAATTTAATAACATAGGCTGTTGGTGAAAACAGAATGATGCTATTGTAAATGTTGTCATTTTTGTCATTTAAGATGGATTCAAATGGTTTTCTTTGGTGTTTGTATGTTTAGAATGTTTCAAGGATGTCTAGTTATTTGCCTTTAGGTTGAATGTGTAAGATGCAGATATTTGTGTTGTTAACATGATGTTTTGTTCGTGCAGGTGGATGTCTGTTGCTGATGTGAGATATTTTTTGTTTTCTAGTGTTGATGTGTGTTTTTTGGCTCTAATGTCAAATGATGTACCTGTCTGACCTATGTTGAAACAGTCATAGTCCAAACATTCAGTTTTGTACACACCCAAACGATGGAGTGGGTTTCGTGCGTTGCTGTTGTGAGAAAACTTGTGTCGAATCTTGTTGTCTATGGTAGAGTTTATGTTTATTCCTTTTCATTTGAGGACATTGGCAATCTGATATGAAATATTACCTAGAAATAGGAATGTATAGAAGGTGTTTTCGTTATGTTTTTTGTGATGTGATTGTTTTGCACTATTGAATGTTTTATGGTGACTACTATGGAGCTGTTATAGCCATTTTCGATAGCTGTTTGTTTTATTATTTCAGTTTTTTGTTCACATGTATCTTTGGAGAGTGGTGGTTGGATAGCACTACTGATCATGTACTGGAATGCTGCAATGTTGTGGGCTGTGGGGTGACAGGAGAAGCAGTGGTTCAGTTCACTGATGTCATCTTTTGTGCCAATGATTAAAATGATAGTGTCATCCCTTAGTAGTAGATGATGTTCCTGAGGAGGTGGTGATTGGAATTCAGGACTTTGTCTTATAAATTGTTTATAAATATTCCAGCTAACAATCTGGAAAGGTTTGAGCTCATTGTTAGGCCATCTGTTTGTAGAGTTTATTGTTGAATTTGAAATAGTTGTCTGAAAGTGTTAATTCAAACCGGTCCATTCATTCAGTAATCTGAGTTAAAGGGATTTTTTTGTGCTTTTGTAGGTTGGTATTAACTATCTGTAGTGTGGGCTCTATTGGCACAGAGCAATTTTTGAAGAGCATTTTATTGAGTTTGAATGTTGGGCTGTTCCTACTGTTCACGATTGGCCTGATGGGGTCTCATTTTTGTGTATCTTTGGTTGTGATCTGAGTTAAGGTGCTTGTGGGCTCATTGTTACAATGTGTCTAGCTTCTTGGATGGTGAGTAGGAAGTTTGTGTTATTTGAAATGTGTTTAATGTCTTTTTGTATTCTGGGTGTTGGATCTTTAGGTATTTCTGTTATATAGTGGCTTGGAAGAAGTCGAAAGTTTTTCCTAAGTGTGTTGCTCTGATCATTAGAACAGTTGTATTATACTTGTCAGCTCTTGCAATTATTTCATTTTTCATGTTTAGTTTAGTCTCAATGGTACATAAGAGGGCTTCTTCTCTTGTAGGCTGAGAATGGTTTTGCAATGTCCTTCTCAATAATTTTATTAATTTTGTTGCAGGCTGCTAATTTGTCATTTTGCTTCTTGCATGCGATAGTTGAAATCTGCGTGACACTGCTGATGAGCTTCTCTTGGTTCTTTTGGTCCAGTGGAGTTTGAATGCTGTGTTTTAACCTTTTGCAGAGTAGTGCCTCTTCTTCTGCAGTGATTATTATGTTGCTGTTGTTAAGGAAAGATACGTAGAATATGTGTTTCCTTCGGCTGTTTTGGTTCATTTTGGGAGGTAACTACTGTGTCATGAGGTTAGCTAGTTATTTCTTCTGTGAGGCTTCCATTTTCTGTATGATGACTTCGCTGTACTTTACATCTACATCTACATTTATACTCTGCAAGCCACGCAACAGTGTGTGGCGGAGGGCACTTTACGTGCCACTGTCATTACCTCCCTTTCCTGTTCCAGTCGCGTATGGTTCTGTTCCAGTCGCGTATGGTTCGCGGGAAGAACGACTGCCGGAAAGCCTCTGTGCGCGCTCGAATCTCTCTAATTTTACATTCGTGATCTCCTCGGGAGGTATAAATAGGTGGAAGCAATATATTCGACACCTCATCCAGAAACGCATCCTCCCGAAGCCTGGACAGTAAGCTACGCCGCGATGCAGAGCGCCTCTCTTGCAGAGTCTGCCACTTAAGTTTGCTAAACGTCTCTGTAATGCTATCACGCTTACCAAATAACCCTGTGACGAAATGAGCCGCTCTTCTTTGGATCTTCTCTATCTCCTGTGCCAACCTGATCTGGTACGGGTCCCACACTGATGAGCAGTACTCAAATATAGGTCGAAGGAGTGTTTTGTAAGCCACCTCCTTTGTTGATGGACTACATTTTCTAAGGACTCTCCCAATGAATCTCAACCTGGCACCAGCCTTACCAACAATTAATTTTATATGATCATTCCACTTTAAATCATTCTGTACGCATACTCCCAGATATTTTACAGAAGTAACTGCTACCAATGTTTGTTCCGCTATCATATAATCATACAATAAAGGACCCTTCTTTCTATGTATTCGCAATACGTTACATTTCTCTATGTTAAGAGTCAGTTGCCACTCCCTGCACCAAGTGCCTATCCGCTGCAGATCTTCCTGCATTTTGGTGCAATTTTCTAATGCTGCAACTTCTCTGTATACTACAGCGTCATCCGCAAAAAGCAGCGTGGAACTTCCGACACTATCTACTAGGTCATTTATATATAGTGTGAAAAGCAATGGACCCATAACACTCCCCTGTGGCATGCCAGAGGTTACTATAACGTCTGTAGACGTCTCTCCATTGAGAACAACATGCTGTGTTCTGTTCGCTAAAAACTCTTCAATCCAGCCACACAGCTGGTCTGATATTCCGTAGGCTCTTACTTTGTTTATCAGGTGACAGTGTAGAACTGTATCGAACGCCTTCCGGAAGTCAAGGAATGTGGCGTCTATCTGTGAGCCTGTATCTAATACTTTCTGGGTCACATGAACAAATAAAATGAGTTGCGTCTCACACGATTGCTGTTTCCGGAATCCATGCTGATTCCTACAGAATAGATTCTGGGTTTCCAGAAATGACATGATACGCGAGCAAAACACGTGTTCTAAAATTCTACAACAGTTCGATGTCAGAGATACAGGCCTATAGTTTTGCGCATCTGCTCGGCGACCCTTCTTGAAACTGGAACTACCTTTGCTCTTTTCCAATCATTTGGAACCTTCTGTTCCTCTAGAGAACTGTGTTACACGGCTGTTAGAACGGGGGCAAGTTCTTTCGCGTACTCTGTGTAGAGTCGGTGTCGTCGTAACTGCCGTCTGCGTCACGTCTGCTGTGCAGCGAGCTACGTTAATTTAAGTATTAACTGTATTTTTCTTACTTGTCACTTCTTCGACCATATGTTTTTGCTTTTAGGAAGCTTTAATTGTCGAGTGCTAGTAATAGTGTTCCATAAATTTTGTGTTTGTTTTGAATACAGTCAGAGAGAGTCCCTTTAGTCAGCCACAGTGCCAGTAGTGCTAGTGTTTGTTTTGAATACAGTCCAGAGACAGGTAGTGCTATTTTCATTGTTTTCTACAAGAAGTGTCTAGTAACCACAGTTTAGTCAACTATCAGCCGCCTTTTGTGAATTAGCGGTGTAGTTAAAAGTTGATTAACTCTCTACAGTAAATTGATTTCTTAGGATGGATAGGATGTGTGACTGCTGTGTACAGATGCAGGAGGAGCTGGCCACTGTTCGCGAACAGCTGAACGTGTTGATGGCCACGGTCAGCCGTCTTCAGGCTGCTGCCTCGGAGTGTAGCAGCAGTGGGGAGTCTGGTGAGTCGCATGGTACACCCCAGGTGTTACATGCTTCACCCACTGTCCCTGTTGTCAAGACATCTTCGCGGGTACCGGGCGCGGTTGGGCCATCCTCTCCCCAAGGGGAGTGGCGGGTTCAGCGGCGTTCACGGCGCACGAGGCGGAGGGTCAATGTGGAGGCTGGCCGTGTGGCATCGCCCGCTCTGCCTGTGAGTGGACATGTGGCCGCTCCTTCAGCAGGCGTACGGGGGGAGGGGTTTATTAGTGATTGGGAGCTCCAATGTTAGGCGGGTGATGGAGCTCCTTAGGGAAATAGCGGAAAGGTCGGGGAAGAAGGCCAGTGTTCACTCTGTCTGCTTGCCAGGGGGTCTCATCCAAGATGTGGAGGAGGCCCTGCCGGCGGTGATAGAGAGCACAGGTTCAGACATGGTAATTGGATGTCTCTATAGGCCCCCTGGCTCAACAGCTGTTGTGGCTGAGCATCTGAAGGATAATTTGGAAAATATTTCGAGTAGATTTCTCCGCCATGTTATAGTTCCGGGTGGAGATTTTAATTTGCCGGATGTAGACTGGGAGACTCAAACGTTCATAACGGGTGGCGAGGACAAAGAATCCAGTGAATTTTTTTTAAGTACTTTATCTGAAAACTACCTTGAGCAGTTAAACAGAGAACTGACTCGTGGCGATAACATATTAGACCTTCTGGTGACAAACAGACCCGAACTATTGGAAACAGTTAACGCAGAACAGGGAATCAGTGATCTTAAAGCAGTTACTGCATTGATGATTTCAGCTGTATATAGAAATATTAAAAAAGGTAGGAAGATTTTTCTGTTTAGCAAAAGTGACAAAAAGCAGATTTCAGAGTACCTGACGGCTCAACACAAAAGTTTTGTCTCAAGTACAGATAGTGTTGAGGATCAGTGGACAAAGTTCAAAACCATCGTACAATATGCATTAGATGAGTATGTGCCAAGCAAGATCGTAAGAGATGGAAAAGAGCCACCATGGTACAACAACTGAGTTAGAAAACTGCTGCGGAAGCAAAGGGAACTTCACAGCAAACATAAACATAGCCAAAGCCTTGCGGACAAACGAAAATTATGCGAAGCGAAATGTAGTGTGAGGAGGGCTGTGCGAGAGGCGTTCAATGAATTCGAAAGTAAAGTTCTATGTACTGACTTGGCAGAAAATCCTAAGTAATTTTGGTCTTATGTCAAAGCGTTAGGTAGATCAAAATAAAATGTCTAGACACTCTGTGACCAAAATGGTACTGAAACAGAGGATGACAGACTAAAGGCCGAAATACTAAATGTCTTTTTCCAAAGCTGTTCCACAGAGGAAGACTGCACTGTAGTTCCTTCTCTAGATTGTCGTACAGATGACAAAATGGTAGATATCGAAATAGACGACAGAGGGATAGAGAAACAATTAAAATCGCTCAAAAGAGGAAAGACCGCTGGACCTGATGGGATACCAGTTTGATTTTACACAGAATACGTGAAGGAACTTGCCCCCCTTCTTGCAGCGGTGTACCGTAGGTCTCTAGAAGTGCGTAGTGTTCCAAAGGATTGGAAAAGGGCACAGGTCATCCTCGTTTTCAAGAAGGGACATTGAACAGATGTGCAGAACTATAGACCTATATCTCTAACGTTGATCAGTTGTAGAATTTTGGAACACGTATTATGTTCGAGTATAATGACTTTTCTGGAGACTAGAAATCTACTCTGTAGGAATCAGCATGGGTTTCGAAAAAGATGATCGTGTGAAACCCAGCTTGTGCTATTCATCCACGAGACTCAGAGGGCCATAGACACGGGTTCACAGGTAGATGCCGTGTTTTTTGACTTCCGCAAGGCGTTCGATACAGTTCCCCACAGTCGTTTAATGAACAAAGTAAGAGCATATGGACTATCAGACCAATTGTGTGATTGGATTGTAGAGTTCCTAGATAACAGAACGCAGCATGTCATTCTCAATGGAGAGAAGTCTTCTGAAGTAAGAGTGATTTCAGGTGTGCCACAGGGGATTGTCGTAGGACCATTGCTATTGACAATGTACATAAATGACCTTGTGGATGACATCGGAAGTTCACTGAGGCTTTTTGCGGATGATGTTGTGGTACATCGAGAGGTTGTAACAATGGAAAATTGTACTGAAATGCAGGAGGATCTGTAGTGAATTGACGCATGGTGCAGGGAATGGCAATTGAATCTCAATGTAGACAAGTGTAATGTGCTGCAAATACATAGAAAGAAAGATCCCTTATCATGTAGCTACAATGTAGCAGGTCAGCAACTGGAAGCAGTTAATTCTATAAATTATCTGGGAGTACGCATTAGGAGTGATTTAAAATGGAATGATCATATAAAGTTGATCGTCGGTAAAGCAGATGCCAGACTGAGATTCATTGGAAGAATTCTAAGGAAATGCAATCTGAAAACAAAGGAAGTAGGTTACAGTACGCTTGTTCGCCCACTGCTTGAATACTGCTCAGCAGTGTGGGATCTGTACCAGATAGGGTTGATAGAAGAGATAGAGAAGATCCAATGGAGAGCAGCGCGCTTCGTTACAGGATCATTTAGTAATCGCGAAAGCGTTACGGAGATGATAGATAAACTCCAGTGGAAGACTCTGCAGGAGAGATGCTCAGTAGCTCGGTACAGGCTTTTGTTTAGGTTTCGAGAACATACCTTCACCAAGGAGTCAAGCAGTATATTGCTCCCTCCTACGTATATCTCGTGAAGAGACCATGAGGATAAAATCAGAGCAATTAGAGCCTACACAGAGGCATACCGACAATCTTTCTTTCCACAAACAATACGAGACTGGAATAGAAGGGAGAACAGATAGAGGTACTCAAGGTACCCTCCGCCACACACCGTCAGGTGGCTTGCGGAGTATGGATGTAGATGTAGATGTAGAATGGAACTGGTATCCCATCATGTTCAGTGGACTTTCCTCTGTTGAGTAATTTCAGTTGCTTTTCTATTCCTTGGACTCTTATTTCAATGTCAGCCTCTCTTTTTTTTTTTTTTTGTGCGAGGATTTAGAGAAGGAACTGCAGTGCGGTCTTCCTCTGTGGAACAGCTTTATGTGTGTCATCCGCTATTTCAATGCCATTATCATCCCAGAGTGTTTGGATATGCTGTTTCGATCCACTTACTGATTTAACGTAAGACCATAACTTCCTAGGATTTTCTGTCAAGTCAGTACATAGAATTTTACTTTCAAATTCACTGAACGCTTCACGCATAGCCCTCCTTACGCTAACTTTGACATCGTTTAGCTTCTGTTTGTCTGAGAGGTTTTGGCTGCGTTTAAACTTGCAGCGAAGCTCTCATGCTTTCACAGTAGTTTCCTAACTTTGTTGTTGAACCACGGTGGGTTTTTCCCGTCGCTCAGTTTTACTTGGCACATACCTATCTAAAATGCATTTTGCAATTGCCTTGAACTTTTTCCATAAACACTCAACATTCTGACTTTTTTGGTTATGTAATCATATTCTAGTCTATGAAGCAACTTTCCCAACTGAAATTTTGCATTATAAAGCTGTGTGTTGAACGTTTATCTTGTACTGCAACTATGACATCTCTACTGAGTTTGAATATGTATATTAAGAGTGCATCTTACTGTTTCAAAACAAATGTTAAAGTTACCTGAAGGTGCCCTGCTATATAAGAATTATTTAAAGTCAGCTCTATGGCACACACTTCAAACTGTTGATCTATACAAAAATTCAGCACATTAATTACACTACACATGATGCTGTTTCTGGCATAGATCCCTACTCCATCTTTTTCTATAAATTTTCTACAGTAAGATGTTGCTAAGCAGTAATTATTTATAGCAAGTTTTTCAATATCTGACATAACATGATGCTCACTAAAGCACAGAACATTGGCACAATCTATACCTTGTGGCTCCTGGATGTTAATTAAGAGTTCCCTAATCTTGTTGCTCAGGCTACATATGTTTTGATGGTAAATAGTCAGACCCTAAAAAAGAAATATCAGTTGACAGAGTGGGTTTGGTATTCTTCACTATCCATTTATTCAAGTTATTGATTGTTTTGTATATGCTACTGCCCTGTTCTGCACCAATTGAGGTGAAGGCCGTGAGTGGTGTAAAGTTCATTACTAAAATTTTGCACATTAACCATTTGTACATTTGCGTAACAATTGCAAATTTCTGCATATTGACTGTTTGTACATGCTACTGCCCTGTTAACACATAAGAATTGAGGCAAGTCATTCCTGTGTGGAATATCGAGAACAATGACGTTTGAGTCATTTAGGTGGTTTAGAGCAGAATTTAAAGCTTTAACAGCAAGCAAACTATCATTGTGTGCAACATCATTTGCACCACCATTACAATGAAGTCTTCCTTCATTGTCTTTCAAGAGATATTGTTTATGGTTGAAAGTACTTGTTCAAGACAAGCGTCAGGTTTAATAAAACCTGAAGCATTTACTTCACTGTTTACGCTTTTTATTTCGTGTGCAAGGCCTCTAAGATGACTATCATCCATTAAACATACATTTATTCTTCTTGCTGCATTTGTGGTGTTAGTTAAATTAACAGTCAACTTGATTGTTGAATTTACCTTGCTTCTGTTTGCGAGTGATGGTTTTGGCTGGCGAGGTTCCACATTTTGCTTAATAACAGGATTTTCTTTCAGATGGTGCACGATTTGATCTTTTGTAGATAGGCCTACCATTTTTTGGAGCACAGCAGGAGAATTTATTACTAAAGATGATGAAATGATTGCGCTATGGTTAGCGTTACCGGTATACCCAGAATGTGTTGGAATACTTGAAAGGGCAACGGAATCTTTGGTCACTGTGTGCACTTTATTTATGTCGAATTCACTTACGCCCTGCTTGGCGGTATTTAGTTTTCTGAGCTCATTTTCAAGACATTTGAGTCTATCATCAGCTAACACTTTGTTTTCTGCCAAGGATCTGTGCACAATTTCTTGCAATGAATTAATAGTTTCAACTAGTTTTACTTTGTCAGGATGGACTTCACATGTTACACACTTACAGTTTGATCTAGATGATTTCTCACTGTGGATTTTTTGCGTGGCACTAGACTTGAAACTTGCTATTGATGCTGGAAATTTGAAAATTTAAAATGACTGGAGGCACAAATTCACTAAACTTCTCAATCGCCACCATCTTGTTCAATGACTGCAAATGACTGAAAGCGGGGGAAACTACAGCCGTTATTTTTCGCTGAGGACAAGTAGCGCATTTTTATGGTTTAATTAATGATGGCATCCTCTTGGATAAAATATTCTGGAGGTAAAATAGTACCTCATTTGGATCTCTGAGCAAGGAGTTTGCAAGAGGATGACTTAAAAACAAAAATAGCATTCTAGAAGTCAGAGTGGTGAATGTTATACCCCTTAACTGCACATGTGTGTTACAGAATTTAAGAAGGAAAATGGTTAGGTTGACATTAGATATAGTGGAAATTAGTGAACTGAGGTGGCAGGAAGAACAGAATCTCTGTTCACGGCAGTCCTGCCGAAATTTTCACTCTACAGCGGAGTGTGCGCTGATATGAAACTTCCTGGCAGATTAAAACTGTGTGCCGGGCCGAGACTCGAACTTGGGACCTATTTTCATTCTAGAAACATCCCCCAGTCTGTGGCTAAGCCATGTCTCCGCAATATCCTTTCCTCCAGGAGTGCTAATTCTGCAAGGTTTGCAGGAGAGTTACTGTGAAGTTTGGAAGGTAGGAGACGAGGTACTGGCGGAATTAAAGCTGTGAGGATGGGGCGCGAGTCATGCTTGGGTAGCTCAGATGGTAGAGCACTTGCCCGCGAAAGGCAAAGGTCCCGAGTTCGAGTCTCGGCCTGGCACACAGTTTTAATCTGCCGGGAAGTTTCATATCAACGCACACTCCGCTGTAAAGTGAAAATTTCATTCTAGAAAGTCCTGAATGGTCTCTCTGACCATGATGGACAAAGACTCACCATTAACAATTCAAGTATTTGTGAGATTAATGGTGGTCCCAACTGGAAAATTAGTAGGAAATCTACTGATGAAACTATTGAGATCTGGGGTCCAGTATATAATGGAGAAAATGCTAATTCCAAATACAACCTTTTCAGTAATGAAGTGGCTCTAATACAGGGGTTCCCAAACTGGGGGGCGCGCCCCCCTGGGGGGGGGGGGGGGGGGGGGCGTGATGATGTTGCAAGGGGGGCGCGAGTGGAGTTAGCGGTATAAACCTAATATTTCTTTTTAATATCGATATTTTAATAAAAGTGAATGTGCAGGTATTAATGATAGATTATGGTGCTAAATGCAATTGTTTGGCGTCCCACTTCCCGCAATCCTATCTCAATAACCTATCCTAGAACATACAGCTTTTGAAGATCACGTTTAGAATGTCATGTTTAGAATGTCACACGCAGAAACTCAAAATTACGAAGGCGATATGCGTTAATTCTAATATATCAGATTTTTAAACAACTTACTTCTGACAACTGGAAAACAGAAAAGTCAGGTATTAACTATTCCGTACATTTGTACACATGAACTGAACGTAATCGTGTTATAACTTTTAGCAGTAGTAGGCTATGTTCATCAGAGTAATAATCACTTATACTGCGTAACTGCAAAAATGCCGTTTTATTACCCTGTCAACCCGCGGATCCCCATGTGATGCGATTACAGTGACTTTAATAGACTGTATACGCTTCAAATGAACTGGCGGGTTCGTAATTTGGACGCCAGGGTCATGCCCTTTGTCACCAGAAAAATGTGCACGACGTGAATGTGAAACTAGTACAAGTGTTCGTTCTGAGCAGAGTACTTCACGCCGTTCTGGAAACATTGTTGTGACTGCTAACAATGAAACATAACCCAGCTGGGTAGAATTTTTCTTCTGCCTTTTTGAAATACGGCATAATTTCGTTTGAAATTAGTGTACGTTCTTTGCTGCAACAATGGCTTCTTTTAGTACAAATACAGAGATAACTGCTTGGCACTGTGCACAGTTTCCAGCGATGAGTGATGTGTATCCATGAAATTTCTCCCAGCAAGAGCCCTGCTCGGCCACCAGGTCGTAGACAGACAGTGCACTGACTACCTGCGCTGCGGCTGGGCTTCCCCGTTCTTCGCCCCGCTCCTCACAGGCAGTCATCTGAGGTGCCGACAGACGACAGTAGCTTTTCTTTATTTCAGTTGGTTGCTTGCAGTTGTTGACACATCTGATGTATTAGATTTTGCTGAAATCGCGTTGAATCTTTCACAGTTGTGCCTCAGTAAAATCAGTGTTAGTGCGAAATTATACTGTTAACTCCTTGTTTTCTTTTTACCTCACCATGAGTGTTGTGAAAAAACGTAAATATAATGATGATTATATCAAATACGGTTTTGCTTCTATACAAAAAAATGTTGACGAGCCGCAATGTATTATTTGCTATGAGGTATTGAGCAATGATTCCATGAGACCTTTTCGTCTGGAACGCCATTTGTGGGAAAAGCATGGTGCATTGAAAGAGAAGCCGAAGGAATTTTTTGCTGCAAAATGTGATAATTTGAAACGAATGAAGTTGGACACTGCTGGATCCTTCGCTCAGACATCAGAAAAGGTACTGGAAGCCTCGTATGAGTTATCGCTACCTATTTCAAGGACTAAGAAAAGTCATATTATCGCAGGGACACTAGTCAAACCCTGTTTGTTGAAAGCTGCTGATATTGTTCTTGGGTCAGAAAGCAAACGAAAACTTTCACAAATACCGCTTTCTGACAATACTGTGAAACGTCGGATTGATGATGTGGCCGAAGACATACAAAATCAATTAGTTACGACCGTCAAACACTCGCAATTTTTCGCAATACAGTTAGACAAGACTACCGATGTTGCGAATTGTTGCCAGCTGCTAGCTTTTGTTCGCTATATAGAAAATGAAGCAATTAAAGAAGAGTTGCTGTTTTCTACAGAGTTAAAGATAACTTCAGAAGCAATTCATATAATGGCAGCTGTCTCTGAATTCTTTTGTAAAAATGAGTTATCATGACCGAAACTGATAGGCGTATGCACAGACGGCGCCCCATCAGTGCTTGGATGTCGCTCAGGATTCGTGCAGACGGTCAGAAAAAAAACCCTAGTGTTACTGCTATCCACTGTGTAATACACCTTCAAGCATTGGCAGCTAAGACACTTCCAAAGGAACTCAATGTCGTCTTGAAATTGTGCATCAAAATTGTGATTCATATTAAAAAGAGTGCGTTAAATTGCAGGTTATTTACGACTTTTTGTGAAGACTTGGGACCAGACTATAAAACACTTTTATTTCATACAGAAGTACGCTGGCTCTCAAAAGGAAATATGCTAGGAAGATTATTTGAACTTCGAGGCGAAGTGATGCAGTTTTTGGAAAATAACAAACAAACTGAATTGTATGTGGAATTTAGAAAGCCCGTTGTTCATGTTGCACTGGCTTATCTGTAAGATATTTTCGAGTCTTTAAGCACATTGAATTTGAAATTACTAGGTGGAGAATCAAACGTAATTTTTCATCGTGATGCCATCAAAGCGTTTACTGATAAGTTGCAACTATGGGAACGTAAAATTTTATCCTGCAATTATTCCTGCTTTCCCAGATTGTTTGGAATCCTAGAAGAAGCCCGATTTCAAAACGATTTTAAGGATACTGATACTAAGAGTAAAATATCGAACCATATGCAGCACCTTATTGATGAATTCGAACGATACTTCCCTAACAGTTGTGATGATAAAATTTATTATAGGTTAACGACGGATCCATTTCACATTGACGTGGATGTGTTGCCAGACAGACTACAAGAGAAAGTCTTAGAAATTAAAAATGATTCTGCAGCGAAGTATGACTTTGAGAAGATGGATAAGCCTTTATTTTGGGTGAAATATCTCACGGTGTATCCCAGCACAGCAGAACAAGCACTGAAACTGTATTTACCATTTTAAAGCACTTATTTGTGCGAAAGAGCATTTTCAGCGGTAGGTGCGATATAAAATAAGCTTAGAAGCAAACTCAGTATTGCCAATGATTTACGTTGCACAGTTTCTACTATTCAGCCAAGAATTCGAAATCTTGTAAAAAAATATGCAAGCTCATCCTTCACATTGATTTTTTTTTTCTTGCCATATGTGTGTGGAAATAATATTTTTATAATAAATATGTCACATTATAAGAGAACTTGTTATTTTCCACCTACCTATCCTTACATGTAGGTAATACTGTAAAATTATAAAAAACTACGTCGAAGAAACAATATAAAATAAACATAGTGAATCTGTTCCATCATCTTTCGGGCGTGCACTCGGGACAGCGACAATTCTTCTTGCGATATTTCTGCTGGAAACCTCCCAGCCATCTTCAAGGCGAGTCGTAGAATCACATAGTGAATCTGATTTAAATATAAACACTGCGTGTGATCCTTATGGATTCTGATGTTACGTAGGGTATGTTATTTCAACAAATAATAGTATTTCTTCTGGATGAAGACACAGTGAAAGTTTATCCTAGATATGGCAGGCGAAGAGTAGTCCTAAAATCGTATACTGGTGAAGAAATGGTGTGCAGCCGGGGAATGTAAGCAAGGTAAGGAAGTTGTTTTATTCATATTTGTTAAAGTTCTGTGTAGTCTGCAATATTATTTCATAAAACTTATTTTTTATTTTTTGTCTGGTTCTGGGAACTGGGCCTTTGTCGCTGTTCGGTAAATGTCGTCGTTGACATAAATGCCAACCTATGCGCAATGAAAATGGGGAGCGCTATAGGCGTACAAATCAGTGATGTTCGTTGACACAGTGACTGAGCGACTATTTTTGATAATGAGTGAAAGTAATAAGCTACACTCAACTTAAAATAATGGCCCGCATCCACTAATCTGCAAGGGTCGCAAATATTTTTCCTTGTTTACCAAGGACTTTCTTTACTTTAGCAGTGGCTTATAATCACTAGAGTAGACTGATGACGTAATAACTGCGACTCGATACATTAACAGCCCACCATGTTACATGACGTCACCATCACAAATGTTTCAATAGTTTCTTGATAATTAATAAAAATCTCTATATTTTTTTAGGGGGGGGGGGAAGTTTTTTTTTTTTCGGCAGAAGGGGGGCGTGACAAACAAAAGTTTGGGAACCTCTGCTCTAATATTTGAAAGTACCTTCCCAAAAAGAATATATAAAACCCATACTAAAAAATCCACCAACAAGCTTTGGATTACCACTGGAGTTAGGATTTCTTGCAAAAAAATGAGATGACCCTAACCTTTTAAATAACTATAAAAAATACTGTAAAATATTGAACAAAGTCATTCAGAAATCAAAAAGTATGCATCTGTGCTCAAAAATTAATAACTCCACTAATAAAATTGAAACTACGTGGGAAGTGATACGAAATAGGACTGGTGGAAATTACCGCAACAAGACCCAAAATATTGCTGTTAACAATGAAGGTAAGCTAGTTCAGAATCAAGATATTGTAGCTAAAATCTTTAATGAGCACTTTTTAACTGTTGCTGAGAAAACAGCATGCAGAGGCTCTTCAGAAAAAGCAATAAAAACTCTTGAAAGAAGTTTTCCCTAACTGTATGGACATGATAGGTATGGCCCCCATAGCCGTGCAAGAAGTAAGAAAAACCATAGTGTCTCTAAAAAGTAAAAATTCATCGGGTGTAGACAGTATTTCCAGCAAACTACTAAAAGCCAGCTGTAATCAACTCTCTAATGTTCTAGCTCATATATTCAATTCCTCTCTAAATCAAGGTATCTTCCCTGACAGAATGAAGTATGTTACAGTGAAGCCCCTCTACAAAAAAGGTGATCCCACAGATGTTTCCCACTATCATCCTGTCTCTCTTGTAACAGCAATTTCTTAAATCTTTGAAAAATTAATATACGTCAGGATTGTCAATCACCTTGAAAAATTTGCACTAGTTAGTAAACAACAACTTGGTTTCAGATCAGGTATATCTACAACCGAAGCAATTTACGCACTTACAAATAACGTTTTAGAATGCCTTGACAAGAAAAAATTACCCGTTGGTATATTCAGGAAAAGCAGCCCAATATGGAATCCGTGGACAAATTGGTAACTGGCTCAGATCATATCTAGAAGACAGACAACAAAAAATAGTATTAGGTGTTAACAATCTTCAAGTAGGAGAGGTAGAGTCTGACTGGGGAACAGTACATCATGGAGTTCCACAAGAGTCAGTCCTTGGTCCCCTCCTATTTATTATATACATATTAATGATCTACCCCTGTCCTCAAACAGTGCTAGCAATATCACAGTGTTTGCAGATGACACAAGTATAGTGACAGCCAGCAAAACCTCCACTGACGTCGAGTTAAATGCCAACCAAGCACTTCCAAATGCTCTGAACTGGTTCACAGCAAATTCTCTAGTAATAAACCTCAGTAAAACAAATTACATGTGGTTCCAGTCCAGTTACATAAGCCCAGAGGAGATTAAAATTGCACACGAGAGCAAACAGTTACAGAGCATTCAGTGCACAAAGTTCCTAGGCATTCACATAGATAACCTGCTCAGCTGGGAATTCCACATACAGCAAACACTAAAAAACCTTATCTCAGCAACATTTGCCATCCAAATAATTGCCAAAATTGGAGACATCAATGTATCAGTGTCTGCATATTTTGGCTACTTCCATTCAGTGACGTGCTATAGAATAATCTTTTGAGGGAGTCACCACTTTCAAAAAAGATTTTTGTAAGCCAGAAAAAAGTAGTCTGAATTATATGTAGTGTTCCTCCAAGAACCTCATGTCGCAGTCTTGTTAAACAGTCGGGTATATTAACCACTGCCTCACAATATCTCCTCTCACTCATGGCTTTCACACTTCACACTTTTCAATTCCTCTGAATATGAAACAAATGAGGCATACCGTCATTATAACACAAGACGGAAAGGTGAATGGAAAAATCTCTCTCTGGTACAAAAAAGGGTAAAGTACACAAGTACAAAAATCTTTAACGCACTCCCGAGTAATATAAAGCGTCTAAAAGAAAATAAAACGCTATTAAAAAAAATAAATAAATAAAGGAATTCCTACTGGAAAAATATTTCTACTCTTAAGATGATTCTTCAGCAGAGATAAATAATTTGAGTAGTAATTCAGATTATTTCCTTTGTCATTGTATCTGTATTGTTTTTTATCACTATTGTATTTTTGTATTGTATTGTTTATTATCTCTATTATATTGTTGTATTGTACCAGTTGTGAATCATTCATTTATCATGTGTAATATACCAGTATGTATTGTATTGTATGATATCTATATTGTATTTGCTTTGACTTGTTCCACATCCATGCGTAATCACGCTATACTGGATCTATGGAATATGTATGTCAAATAAATAAATAAATAAATAAAAAGTACCAGCACAGTGAGGATTTGTGGCTAAGTAGACTTTTCCAGCGTATTAACAGATCAAATTCTTGTTGGGTCTTCAGCCGGATCAAAGTGTCATCTGCATACAGTATTTCTGCGGGCCACCTGGCCACCATCATTAGGTGAGAAAAGCTAGTCTGCTCTCGCTGATAACTGATTCAAACTGTGAAACAACAGAACCTTTATGTACAATGAAAATATGAAATCGCCTGTGCTAAAGTAATGCACAAGTGCTGAATTGTTGCTGCGGCCCTCTGGCACAAGAAGAGCTGCAGTGCCGCCAGTGGTGAATACTGTCGAAAAACGATATATCGTTAAAAATTATTACTCATAGCCAGCCAATTCAGATGCTATTGTTTCTTATCTGATAAAACAGAATCCTAAGTTTTACTTTTCTTGTGTCCATTATCATGGTTGACAATATTATCTGTTAGTATGATTTAGACAGATTCTTGTAAAACATAGTCCCAGTAACGCAAAGCATTTGTGTCTCATTGCGTCCTATGTCCCTCTGTAATACAGTGCTCAGCCACCACAGATTTATCGAGTTGTAATAATCACATATGGTGATGATGATCAACAACATCTGTCATTGACAGTACAAATAGCTTGGCCAGTGTGTATTTTACTGCACTCACATGGTATTTTGTAAATGCCAGGATTTCTCAAACCTAAACTGTCCATAACGGAGCCAAGAAGTGCTCTAATCTTAAGTGGTGGACGGAATACACATCTGATTTCATGTTTCTTCAAAACTCTACCTATCTTGGCAGACACATTCCCAGCATGTGGAACGAAACCCACGGAACTGAAAGTGTCTTTAGCTGATTTAGGTAGTGGTCCAGACTCAAAAGAATGTCGAATCTGCCTGTCTGTGTAGCCATTGCGATTAAAAACACCCTTAAACTGTTGCAGCTCTTGTGATAAATTCTCAGCATCCAAGATAGCACATGCTCTTTTGACCAAGGTCCATAGCACTCCTGTAAGTTGAAATGGTGGATGACAGCTGGTAGCAAGTAAATACCTATCGGTATGTGTTAGTCCACCTATTTTTTATTCAGTGACAAATATTTTGAACAGACTGATGGTGTGGCCATGGGGAGTCCTTTATCTCCCATGGTCACTAATCTTTTCATGGAGGACTTGAGGATATGACCTGAAAACATGTTTTGTGAAACTTACTTGTTTTTTGAGGAATGTTGATGATATGTTTCTTGATTGGTGATGTGGAATAGGTTCTTTGCACCAGTTACTGGACCATTTCAGTTGTCTTCATCCTATTATCAAATTCACTATGGAAATTGAAAAGAAGGGGACATTACCCTTTTTGGATGTAGTGGTTTATAAAAAAGATGACTGAACTCTTGGACACAGAATTTATAGGAAACTGACACATACTGATAGGTGTTTACTTGCTATCAGCTGTCGCCCACTGTTTCAACGTATAGGAGTCCTATGGACCTTGCTTAAAACAGCTTTTGCTATCTTGGATACTGAGAATTTACCGCAAGAGCTGCAACATGTTAAGGACATGTTTAATCATAAGGGTTATATGGACAGACAGATTTAAAGTGCTTTTGAGTTTGGACCAGCACCTAAACGAGCTGAAGACACTTTTAACTCTGTGGCTTTCCTTCCACACACTGGGAACGTGTCTGCCAAGATAGGTAGGGTTTTGAAGAAACATGAAGTGAGATGTGTATTCCATCCGCCACCTAAGATTAGAGCACTTCTTGGCTCTGTTACGGATAATTTAGGTTTAAGGAAGCATAATGTTTACAAAATTCTGTGTGACTGCAATAAAATATACATTGGTAAAACTATTCGTACCGTCAATGACAGATGTTGAACATCATCGACATATACGATTATTACAACGTGACACATCTGTGGTGGCTGAGCACTGTCTTACAAAGGGACATAGGTTGCTGTGCAATGAACACAAGTGGTTGCAAACACTTTACGTTACTGGGATTGTGTTTTAAAAGAATCTGTTGAAATCAGATTAACACATAATATCACTTACCGTGATAATGAATACCCGGTAAGTAAAACTTGGAATCCTGTTTTATCAGATATGAAGAAACAGTGGCATGTGAACCGGCTGGCTATGAGTAATAATTTTTAACAATATATTGTTTTTCGACAGTATTCACCAATGGAGGTGCTGCAACTCTTCTTCCACCTGGAGACCACAGCAACGATCTAGCAGTTTAGCATTACTTTGGTGCATGCAGTTTCATATTTTGTCTGCCTATATAGATTCCGTCATTTCACAGTTTGAATCAGTTATCGGTGAGAGTGGATTAGCTTTTCTCACTTGATGGTGGCGGCCAGGTGGACTGTGGAAATATTGTGTGCAGATGACAGTTTGATCCGGTTGAAGACCCAACAAGAATTTGATCTGTTAATACGCCAGGGAAGTCTACTTAGTCACATAACCTTGCTGTGCTGGTGCTGCAAATGGCTGAAAGCAAGTGAAACTACAGCTGTTATTTTTCCCCAAAGACATGTTGCTCTGCTGTACAGTGTAATGAATGATGGCATCGTTTTGGGTAAAATGTTCTGGAGGTAAAATAGTCGCCTGTTCGACAAATTTAGAAAGACCATATCAGTCAATCATCCAGACAGTTGTCCCTGCACCCACTGAAAAAGCTATTGCCCCTCTTCAGGGAACCACTTTTGTCTGTCCCCTCTTTTTCTGTTGTGGTTGCCTCTTTGGTTCAGCTGTGTGTATTTTGGATGCGTGCAAGCCCCCCAGCTTGTCCGTGTCAGTGTTTTGTGGGGGAGAGTATTAACACTAGAATGGTGAAAGTTGTCAAAATGACCCCTGTCATACTTTCATTGCCATATTCTGTTTATTTACTTCATTAATGAAGTTGTATGACTTTTCCAAACTTTTTCTCCTCTTTACGATGATGTATTACGATTTACAAAATACCTATATTTTCTTTTACATTCTATTTGATGTACTTAGAATGCTGGAAGGAATCAATTTGACCCCACTGTAATTTCTCTTCTTGAATATATGTAAATTATCCAGCAATGAAGTGGCAACAGTCAGCAATCACGCAGAGTAGTTGCTGCTCACTGTTGCAACTTGAAATGTGTAAATTCAAATCTACCACAATTTATATCACGTCATTCAGGTAACAGTCATTGTCTGCAAACCACACTTTCGGACACGGGCTGGTGGTGGTGATGATGATGATGATGATGATGATGATGATGTACCTGAGACAAGTGAAGGTGAAGACATTGTGACCAAGAAGCAATTAATGGGAGAGGATTTACATGCTGATTTATGTCAGTCATCACCTTTTTTATCGCAGAAGGCACAGTTTGAAGCGTCTACAAAGATGGTTGCTAGGGATGGGACTGTGTGGGAGATTGCCAATTTTTCATCTTCTGGGTGGAGGTCAGCTGTGAATGTTCCGAAGGAGAGAGGAAGTCCAACTGTTTATAGTTGCCAACGAGTAGATGACTCTGTCACAAGTGCCTCTGGTGTTATTTTTGACATAGCAGTGCTACATCTCTTGAAGAAATACACAAATGAAATGCTCAAAAAGTACTAAAAAACAGTGGCTGGACTGTGTCACTTGAGGAACTGGAGAAACTGATAGCCATTATGTATGCTTGGGGTGTCATTTGTACAAAAGGTGTGTCTGGATATCTCTGGTCACACTCTTGGGGGTCTACTTTTGTCAAGAACATTATTTCAAGGGACAGATTTCAGGAGTTTCGCAGATTTCTCTGTTTGGATGAAAAATCAACTTGAGCTGACCACCTGGCAACCAACAAATTTGCCCTTGCATCTGAAATTTGGAGAAAGTTAATTGAAAACAGTATTCGTTCTAAACACCTTGGATAAAATATAACCATTGATGAGCAACTATTTACGAAGCAAAACAAGATGCAAGTTCACTCAGTTAATGGCCAACGAACCAGACAAATATGGTCTGAAATTGTGGTTGGCTGTCAATGTGACAACTAAGGGAAAAAAAATGGATAAAAAGAAGCAACCACTTGGGCAATATGTCGTTCTGTGACTCATGGAGCTATCTGTAAGTAAAGGAAGAAATGTGACAACAGACAACCTCTTCGTAGTTCTTCAACTTTCTAAGGAAACCAGAAACTTCATTAGTTGGTACAATGAACAAGATTTGTCTTGAAATCCTGGTGAAGTAAGAAAGTCCAATGCTGAAATACACTCTGCCACCATCCTGCACCATAGTGGCAACACGGACTGCACCATGACTGAAAACCAAGGGAAGAAGAATAAAAAATGGTGTTCTTTTGTTTACACTGCATGGTGAAGTAGTAATAGGTAAGGAAGGAAAGAAGAAACTGTAAACCATAACATTGTACAATGCAACAAAGTATGGAGTGGATGTGATTGGTCAAATGACCCGTAAATATACTACAAAGGTTGCATGTGGGAGATAGCTAATACATGTCCTCTATAACATCTTGGGTGTGGCAGCAGTAAATGCATGGGTCATCTACAACATAGTAACGAACAAGAAAATGGAAAGGAAGTATTTCATACTTCAGCCGACAGATGAACTCAAGGGAATGAAAGAGCAAGAACATCAGGCAAAGAAAGAGGATACAGGACTGAATTCACGTAGGAAGCAGAGGAAGTGCCAAATCATCCCCTGCAAAGACAAGACCAGTGAAAACTGTGTAAGGTGCCACAAAGTTGTGTGTGAAAAATGTGTGCATAACACAAAAATCATCTGTGCTGAGTGTGCTTAGCAGATTGCAGTGGCTTGAGTGAAAAGTAATACAAAGCCGTGTGCAGAATACACGCGAGAGTAATATAGAGTAAATATACTAAATCTGTTTAGAATGTTTTGCAAATAGTTAATAAATGAAAATCTACAGTTTATGAAACTTGTTAGCATTAGCAACAATAAATTTGTAAGATATTTTGTTGTTGAAATAACTAAGTAATTATTAATTATTGTGGTAAATAATTATTGTGATTACAAAAAAAGTATGGATTAGAAAACACTCAGACAAAAGTACTTGTTTAAGTTAAATATGAAAATATTTTTTGTGGAGTCAAAATGACCCGTTTCCACTGTTTTAGGAATGTCAGAAACTCTGTTGTAGTTCTAGTGTCAGCATAGCTGCTATTTGAATTTGGCTATATGTAGATTTTTTACCAATGAGTTCACATAACAGAAAATAGCTTTAGTTTAGTAACACCAGTATGTATGTAATACTCTTGCAGTAGGTATGTTACTAGTTTATAAATTAATATTAGTCAGTGGATTAGGACGAATTGCCCAGAAAAACTTCTTCAGCTGAAAATAAGGCACTTAGCTTCATGGTGGACTTAGGTTGTTGGGGAATACTCACAATTCCAGGACTAAATAAAGCAAAAAGAATACCTTTTTGGAAAACACTCTTCCGAACTAATTGCAAATAAAAATTACAGGACATGTCACAAAGATCAAAACATGTCACAAAGACCAAAACATGTTTCTGATTTTAAAAAAAGTGAGGAAGCTGTGGAAGAAGTAATCATTTATATTATTTCTCAAGTCAACATCCGTTTTTCTCAACATGTACTAATTGCACAGGTAGGCCTTTGTTTGTTACATGGTGAATATTTATGTTATGCAAATATTTTACTCTTTGGACTCCTTATATAATTATATGTAGACAAGAGCATTTACCAGTGGGTGAATACGTATGATAAGAGCTGCTCAGGTTCAGCTAATGTAATTTACAACCATGTGATGTAAGAAGGCCCACTTCTCCTGAAGAAGATATTTTTGTAAATATCTAAATCTAGGTCAAGGGCTAAATAAACCTTTGGGTTGCAACTGGTTGCTAATTTTTTTTAACCACTTCGTTCTAAAACCTTTCAATGTAAAACATCTTGATCAAATTTGTCGATTCCGTTTACCCATTTTGGCATGCAATGTTTCTTCCCTGTAAACAGAATTCTCACATTTCCAGTTGCCTGCTGAGACAACTTGGCTTCTTTAACAATTCGCCTGAAAGTTTGTACACCAGTACTGCCACAGCTGCTGCAGTGGCGAACATGCAGACAGGCTCACCTGAATCTGCCTTAAATTTGAAGAATGAGTACACTTCAAAAATAAGGTCTCTTGTCTGTTTGTGAAACAGTTGGTGCTGTCTAGGTGTGTCATACATTATCACAGAAAGCATAGAATATACACAAAACCACAGAAATCAATGAATCGTAGGTCTGCACATGTGAATCATGGTAGAAGGTCAAATGTGAGGGAGATTTGTAGAGTACAGGATATGGAAAATGACTGTGCACTAATTGGGTAGTGCCATGCATCCCTGGGACAGAGGCCATCAACCCTGTCGCGAGCTATAGCGTGATCTTCATACCTTCCTTGCTTCATCCATCATTCATTACATTGCTTCCAAGTTAGCAAAATTCCTTCACTTCATCTGCTCCATAGTCCCAACTTTTGGTGTCAAGTTTATAGCTAAGCTTGTGATGGTGTGTGTGCTTGTTACACTGTTCATTCCATTCAACATGCCCTGCAATTCTTCCTCTGTTTCAAAGGATAGGCAGTGTCGATAGTGAATGTTATCTGAAATATCATTTCATTGCTTTGTTGATGAAGAAATTGAATAGTAAGGGCAAAAGACTACGTACATCGTTACACACTTTTAATTCAAATGTTTCATTCTTGGACTTCCACTCTTATTTTTCCACTTGGCTCTTTTATATATTGGATATTACCTATCACAATTGGTTTGAAGATCATTTTGGACAGTTTGAGCAAATGATTTTGCCTCCCAGATTGCCCAACGTGAATCCAATCGAACATTTATGGGATGTAATTGGGTAGTCAGTTCAAACACTTTTGAAATTATGGACTACTGTAGAGGCAGCATGGCTTAGTATTTCTGCAGGGGAATTCCAAAGACTTGTTGAATCCATGCCATATTAAGTTTCTGCACTATGCCAGGCAAAAGGAGGTCCGACGTGATATTAGGAGGTATCCTATGACTTTTGTCATCTCAGTGTATATTGCTATATTCGTGTCTTTCCTGAGCTTTTTTTTTACTCCCTTTGTTCATCAATCAATCAGTTGAGGTATTTCTTCTATTATACAGAGTTTCTTTGCTGTTACCTCCTTTGTACTTATTTTTGTCTATAACGCTTTTTAGAGTTGTCAATTCCTCTACAACTGACCTGCATGTGGTGGTATTCATTATTGCAGTATTTACAGTCTTAGAGAACTTCAAATGCACCTCATCATTTCTCAGTGCTTCAGTACCTTACTTCTTTCCACACTGATTTTTCCAGTTGATTCTCTTTTATTTCAGTTTGCTCTTCCTCGTTACATATTTGTGGTCTGAGTTTGTACCTTCTCCTGGGGATGCCTTCCAATCCTATATCAGATTTTGGAACATCTGTTTGACCATGGTGTAATCGATCTGGAATCTTCCCACATTCCCAAGCCTTTTCGAAATAGTCCTGTCCTTTTCCTCTTGTGATTTTTGAACAGTATATTCGCATTTAGCATCTGACTTTAGTGCAGAACACAGATAGTCTTTCTCCTCTCTCATTCCTACTACCAAGTCCATATTCTCCTGTAACTCTGTCTTCTGTTACTTCCTCTAACACAGTGTTCCAGTCACTCATGATTGTTACATTTCTGTCTCCCTTTATGTACTGAATTACATGTTCAGTACCCTCATATATATTTTCCCTATCTCTTCATCTCCTGTTTGACACGTGTAAGGGACATTCGGAAATGATTTACAATTGCATTATTTTACAAATACTACTCAAACTGTAGGTGCATCCTGTCATAAGACAGTCAACTGATTCTCATACCATACATACACATTAAATGGCAGTTATTAACACTGTATAGTGAAAGAACAGCACTTGTTTGTTGTTAAGTATGGAAAATTGTGGACAAGATGGAAGGCAACAATCATGGGCAAAGGTGGACTACAAGGTTTTTAGAGAAGCAAGGAGTCGAAACAACAGATAATCATAAAAGTTTAACTTTGGTATATGGTCAAGGAGCTCCAGTACAAAAGGGTGTTTACAGCTGGATCACTGAGTTTGTTAGTGGAAGGGAATCTGCATGCAAGAATGTGAGCACTGGGCATTGCAGTCTCCGGGGAACATTAAGCTTTCGTCAGAAGCAGTATGTTCTGTGGTACCATTACATGACTTAGATGCAGGATTCAGCAAAGGTGACAGGGAAAGTGGTTGAAAGAAGTGCTTCTCCAACACAACAATGTGTGGCTTCACATCAACAAAACCATTACTGCAAAGTTGACATAAGTGAGGTTCATTGTTGTGCTACACCCTACATATTCACTGGATATAACTTCATTTAATTATGCTTTATTCAGTGACATGTAGGACACGTCACAGGGCAAGAGGTTTGGTAACACTGAAGATTTGCAGGCAGCTGTCCACGAGTGAGTGTGTAGTACCCCCATTCAATGGTTCCTTGATGCAATAGTGAAGTTGCCTGGAAGATGGCAGCAGTGTGTTGACATTAGTGGGGATTGTGTTGAGAGAGCCCATGTATATTGACCTTACTCGTTAATAAATAAGCTACCGAAAACTACTGCTGTGAATCATTTCCCAATGCCACTCATATATATGCACTGTTACTGTTGACATTGAATCTTTGCATTTCCCTTTTCAGAATTTCTATCTTCTCTGCAACATTCTGGCTTCTGATATTCCTTGCTCCACCTCATTGAATATTATCTTTTTGTTGATTATTCAGTCATTTTCTGATGGTCACTTCCCCTTGGCAGTCCTTCCGAGATATGTGACTGTACGGCTAGTCTAGATTTGTTTGCCAATAGAGAAATCATTGTGATACATTTTCAGCAAAAAAATTGGTCCAAGAGCAGTGAGCAAGTTGGTATACAGTGATCTCGTACATAGAAGCTTACATGAAGCCCATGGACTTGGGACCATTCGTCTACTCAACAAGGGGACAATTTTTGAATACTACACAATTCCTCTAGCTTAGACAAATGGAGCAAATCGGTTGCTTCTTTTTGCATTAGATGTCTTGTACGGTGCACTTTAAGGGGCTTATGGAGGCACCATTTAGTGCATGGGTGGTTTCTGAGAAAACCCGAAAAAAGCGTTTTTCACCATTTTTTGCCATCAACAGCAGATATCTAAGTAACTAGCTGCAGCAAATTGTTCAGATTTTAATGGTACATTCTCTAGGTGTATATCTAGAAGTGCCATCTTCCCATTTTTAAAAACCCGGAAAATATGATTTTTGGGTACCAAAACTGAGTTGTGGATTTTAAGATGCCTGTGCACAGCTGCACAGTCGCACAGAAAAAAATGGCTGTAATTTTTATAATAAGTTTGTTAGATCTTGATCTCAAACAATCTTGGAAATTTCTGAGAGACAAAGTTTCAAAGTTACCCTACTTGTACATGTAAAATACGCACGTAAAATCTGGTGTGATGCAAACATGTGGTTTATAAAGTGATGTAACATGAAGAAATATGCTTTACAGTGTCTGCGCTATCTTCAAAAGGTTGCTGGGAACCCCATGTTGCTCTACTGAAGCACACGCAAAATTTTTGTGCATGCAAATTAGATCTGAGGTGTAAAATTGGTTTTGCATTACTTTTACATCTACATCTACATGGATACTCTGCAAATCACATTCAAGTGCCTGGCAGAAGATTCATCAAACCACGTTCACAATTTTCTATTATTCCAATCTCGTATAGCGCGTGGAAAGAATGAACATCTATATCTTTCTGTACGAGCTCTGATTTCCCTTATTTTATGGTGGTGATCATTCCTCCCTATGCAGGTCAGTGTCAATAAAATGTTTTCGCATTCGGAGGAGAAAGTTTGTGATTGGAATTTCGTAAGTAGATTCCGCCGCAACAAAAAAAGCCTTTCTTTTAATGATTTCCAGCCCAAATCCTGTATCATTTCTGTGACACTCTTTCCCATATTTTGCGATAACACAAAACGTGCTGCCTTTCTTTGAACTTTTTCGATGTCCTCCGTCAGTCCTATCTGGTAAGGAACCCAAACCACGCAGCAGTATTCTAAAAGAGGACGGAGAAGCGTAGTGTAGGCAGTCTCCTTGGTAGGTCTGTTACATTTTCTAAGTGTCCTGCCAATAAAACGCAGTTTTTGGTTAGCCTTCCCCACAACATTTTCTATGTGTTCCTTCCAGTTTAAGTTGTTCATAATTGTAATACCTAGGTACTTAGTTGAATTTATGGCTTTTAGATTAGACTGATTTATCGTGTAACTGAAGTTTAACAAGTTCCTTTTAGCACTCATGTGGATGACCTCACACTTTTTGTTAGTTAGGGTCAACTGCCACTTTTCGCACCATTCAGATATCTTTTCTAAATCATTTTGCAGTTTGTTTTGATCCTCTGATGACTTTATTAGTCGATAAATGACAGCGTCATCTGCGAGAAAGAGATGGAGAAAGTGGAATTTGGTGAGAGCCAGCGATAATGAGAGACAGTCTGTGATAGTGACAACAAGGAAGAGAGAGATAGCGACAATGAGAAGAGACAGCAGCAGTACGGAGGAATGAATGAGATAGTAAAAGTAAGAGAGGGCAAGAGGGAGAGTAAAAGATACAGAATCTTCGGGACAACTAGACCTGAAGAAATTGTGTCTAGCAAAAAACTGGTAGAGTGACTCCTTGCACTATTTAAGGGCATTGGTTGGCTTTACTAGATATACAGGGAGCGATACCCCACAATAAACTTAGTTTCGGTGCAGACAGTGGCGGGTTAGACAAGAGGCAGTAGTAGTAGGTTTAAATGAAGGAAACTGTGCTGAGAGACTGGAGACAGTGACAGTTACAGAGACGCAAAGAGATAATGACAATGAGCTGTGTTGCATGTTAAAAAGAGCACAAATATGTTTGCATGCCATACAGGAAGTTAGAATGAGGCAGCCAGTACCCCTCTTTTCAGTCAGAGTGTTTTCATCAGGAGTGTATTCAACTTTTTTGTGCTCCAATATGAGCATTTTTCTGCTGGTAGTGTGAATGATCAAACTGACTGACTTTTCTGCTAAAGTATTCTTTCCACATGAACTGAGTTCTGCCAAATATTGCCCCATATGGGGAGGAGGAATGAAAGTTAACAAATTTCCTGAATGTAGTTGTGACTGAGAAACTATACACTACTGAAAGTAAGAGACAACCTGTTGTGAATGTAGTAACTGAATGATAGTATGTATTAGTTGTGTCCAAAACATCACTGGTTTTTTGTCTAACCCGCCACTGTCCGCACCAAAACTAAGTTTATTGCGTGGCATCGCCCCCTGTATATCTATTAAAGCTACAAGTTTTTTGTTAGACACAATTTCTTCAGGTCTAGTTGTCCCGAAGATTCTGTATCTTTTACTCTCCAATGCCATGCATTCGAAGATTAGGTGTGATGCAGTTTCTTCACCCTCACCACAGGTCCTACATTTGGGGTCCTCTTCCGTTGTACCCATTGTGTGAAGGTGTTTTTTGAAATTCTCATGGCCGGTCATCAGTCCAGTCATGAGTTTGATCTCTTTCCTGTTCAATCCCAGGATTACAGTGCTGCTTTTAAAACACGACTTGGGCGTCATTACCTTGCCATGTTTTTGTTTATGGACCTTGGTTCATTGTCCTATGTGCTGTTTCCTACGCCAGTTCTGTACTTCTAATTTGATCATAGCCTTGGTGATTGTCAGGACAGGTTCCGGTCCAATAAATGGAGTTGTTGCCCCTATCCTAGCCAATCTGTCAGCTTGTTCATTGCCACAGATCCCTGAGTGGCCAGGGACCCACACTAGGTTTAGCCTATTGCTTCTCCCTAGCTCCACCAAATCCTGTGGCATTCTGCAACAATCTTAGACCTTGTTGCAGGACTGCTAATGATTTCAGGGCTGCCTGGCTGTCTGAATAGATGTAGATGCTACTACCCTTGTAGCACCTACACATATTCTCCTCCACACATGCCCTGATTGCAGTAATTTTGGCTTGGAATACAGAGACCAGTTTTCCTAGAGAGATGATGCCCTCCTGTCTTGGCTGAACCCCGTACACCCCTGCCCCAACGCCTTGGTCTATTTTTGACACATCAGTGAACAAAACAATGTCCCACGTACGGTGTCGAACTGTTTTTCCCACTGCTCCTTGCTTCCAATTATTATATTGTAAAGCATGTCGAAGCAGTTGGGAGTTATTAAATAGTTGGCAGGCATTTCTCCAACCATTCCTGTATTTACCTCACTCACTATGTTAGTGTGTGATTCTGGATATCTGAATGAGACCCAGTTTTTACCAGTTTTAAGTCTGTGTGCCCCAGCTGCTGTCTCCATCTTGACCCAAAGATGTAGTGGAGGCATGTCCAGCATGGCTTCCATTCCAGCAGTTGGTGTGCTGCTAATTCCACCTGTTATGGCTAAGCAGACCAAATTCTGCACCTTAGCAAGCTCCTTAGCTGCAACCCGCTGTTCTAACTTCTTCCACCACACTACAGCCCCGTAGATCTGACCACTGTGGTGTATATCCAGCGCATATCCCTGGGGCTTAGGCCCCAGTTTTTGCAACAAGCCCTTCTAGTGCTCACTAGAGAACTTTTTGTCTTGGAGCAGATACTCTTAATGTGAGGGGTCCATGTTAGCTTCTCATCTACGGTTACCCCTAGATATTTCACTATCCCGTTCACAGGTAGAGTTTCATTGAAGAGCTTTAGATTCCAACTTGAGTGTTGAATATGTCTCTTCGTAAATGGCACCACAACAGTCTTCTTAGGATTAACCCTCAGATCCTGTTTGATGCACCAATTCTGCACAATGTCCAAACTTTCTTGTGCCATATTTGTAACTGTGTCAGTAAATTTGCCAAGTATTACTATGACAAGGTCATCTGTGTATCCTTGTCAGAAGCATTGTCTGGAATTTAATTCCTCAATGAGTTCGTTCACCACTAAATTCCACAATAGAGGGGACAAAACTACTCCTTGTGGGTAGCCTCTAGTGGTGTTAACTACAATCTTTTCATTCATCATGGTAGCCTCTACTTTTCTTCCACTAAGCATGGCCCTGGTCCTCCTGCATATAGTGGTTCCCAGATTATGCACCTCTGCTGCCCTTACCATGGAATCGAAGGCCGTGTTACTGAAGGCCCCCTCGATATCCAGGAAGATGCAGAGGGCTTTTCTTGGAAGTGAAGTGCTTTCTCCAACTTCCCAACGAGTTGGTGGAGAGCTGACTTGCACATGATTTACCTGGTTGATTGCATGTTGGTTTGAATGTAGAGGAGCCCTACTTAGCCTCCTCTCCCCAACATATACATTAACCAGTTTTTCCAATGTTTTGAGAATGGAGGAGGACAGACTGATTGATCTCATGTCCTTAGCTTTGGTATGATCAATTCTCCCTGGATTTGGAATGAAAACAACCTTCACTGCCCTCCAAGCATTGGGAATGTTTCCTACTGCTAGGCTAACCCTGAATAGCCTGCATAGGACTCTTATGAGCTTCTCTCCTGCCTGTTGCAGGAGAGCTAGAAAAATTCCATCTGGGCCAGGTGACTTGAACGGTTGGAATGTTCCCACCACCCATTGGATTTTATTAAAGTTCACACACTCCTTGGCTGATTCCCAGTCCTTTCTTCGAGTGCCTGAGATCCAGTGTCTCTCCCGGATCACATCCTGGACTGTGTTGTCCAGCAGGGCATATTGAGGGAAGTGAGTTTTGAGGAGCAGTTCCAGCATCTCATGTGGTGTCTTTGTGTATTCCCCATCCGCCTTCCTCAACGTATCTCCTGAATTGGTTGGTACTCCAGTGAGAATCTTGTGAAGTCTGGCTTGTGCGGCCGTGCTCTCCACTTCCTCACAAAATACCTTCCAGGATGCCTTCTTTGCTTGTCTGATTGCAAGATTGTAGTTGACAAGGGCCTCACAATATTTAGCCCATTGTCCTTTACGTCTCGCAATATTAAACAGTCTCCATGCCTGTTTTCTTTGCATTTCTAAGTTGTTATTCCACCAAGGCACACTCCTATTTGTGCACTTCTTGGTGATTGTGCAGTTGTCCTGATATGAGGTCACTATGGCAGAGGTAACAGAGTCTGCTACTTCCTCAAATTCTACTGGATTCCTTATTGTGGTTTTAATTTCCGATAAGCCTAAATCAAGTCCCTCCAACACCACGTGCCATTGTTTGACTTAGCTGACCATCATCATGGAACTAAAGGTTATGTCAATTACTTCTTCCCTTCTGCTATTCCTGAATGTAGGTTCATTGCCCCTATTCAGGACCTCTAAATTGCTAGCTAAAAGGAATTCAAGACGTACTCGCCACTACTGTTGGTGTCCTTGCTGCCCCATACTAGGTTGTGGACATTGGTGTCCCATCCCACAAGCAGTTGGTCACCTTGTCGATGGCAAGTCTCTACCAGTCTCCTCACCTCCAAGGGAGGAGGAGATCTGTCTTTGTAAGAAAGGTATGCTTAGGCCAAAACGATTTCCCTCGTGGTATCTTCCTCACATTGCTGCATTTTAATGGTCACAAAGTCCCTAGAGCAGAAATCCATCATTGGCATGAAAGAAATTCCATTTCTTGCATAGGTGTATGTTCTGGTGTTTCTTAGATTTCTAGCATAAATCAGCTTACCTCCAGTGCCACTGAGGCCCGGTACACCCCCTTTATATAAATAGGGTTCTTGAATCAGGGCCACGTCCACTTCCTGCCTCCCCAGGCAGTGACTCAGGGCAGCAGAGGCCCCTTTACTGTGCTGCAGATTAATCTGCAGCACCTCCAGTCTCCGTCTTGCTGCTATCTGTGAGAACCCTGACGGTGACCTGCGAGAACCCTAAAAACAATTTTAGGTCCTGCTCCCGCATCGCCTTCAAGGACTTCTCTCCGACCTCCACTACCAAGGTTCATTCTTCTGGTGCAACCTTCTGGTTGATCACTCTCCAGTCTTATGTCGAGACTTTTGGGTTCTGGGCACCTATTTTCCCAAACAGTGTCTTAGGAGAGACTTCCTTAAGGATCTTTGGTATCCATATTGATATCTTTGTGGTCTTAAGAAGCTCCACTGCCGTCTTAACCAGCAGCTTCGCATCTTCCCACGGGGATATCATGGGCATCTTATCCTTGAGGCATTCCACCGTGTGCACCCCCTCACAGAAAAAAATGAGGGCACCATGATCTAGATAGACCCCCCTGAAGCTGGGTCCTGGGCCAGCGTCCCTCCAATCTTTTCAAAGAGGGCCATCTGTACCAATTCCCCTGCTGCGAGGTGATGGCCACCAGTGGATAGCCTTCCTGGGTAACTGCCATACTAAAAACTGAGACTCCAGTACTATAGGTCTGTTTCTCTATTTCTTGCCTCGGTTTTTTCTGGACTTGCTTATCCAGGGAGGATTCCTCCCTTATCTGCTTGCTACCTGCCTCTGACGTAGTGGGGGTCTGCTTATCCCCTTCAACCTGAGACAGTTTCTTCCTGGGGTCTTAGGTTCAAGTCCCTTTAATTCCCCCCACTTGTCTTTAGGAAGCCATTCTTTCCCTTCCTTTTTCCTCTGTTCCCTGAGTAGTTTCCTCCTCTGGACCCCAGACAAGCCTTTGATCTGGTCTAGCTTCTTGGTTACAGTTCCCACTTCTGGCTCAGGCCTAGACCCTGATTCAGAAGTGGGAGTGCCTTCCATCGGTACTGACCCTGATGTTTGGATATCTGAGGTCTCAGTTTGCCCCTCAGTTTGTTTTTGTGTGTTTTCTTTAATTGTGTCCTTATTGGTCCCACGAAATTTGGGGATCTACAAGGCTCACACCACGAATACCCTGTGCATTGTAAGGCTACTTACTCAGGGAGGTCACCTGGTATCCCTGAGGCTCTGCTTGAGACACGTCTTCCCATGTGCCACGCACCCCTCGGCACGGATCGCATCACACTTTGGGTCGGGTCAGGGAATTGGGTAGGGCATAGGAGTGGATAGGGAAGATGGGACGTTGTGGGACACTCTTAGTCTGATCCATCGGCTGAGGCCTTTCTGGCACTAGGTCCTCTACCTTCAGTATAGCCCTCAGCTTCACGTGGATATGCAAGCCTCTCCACCCGCATGGACAGTGCTTCATCAAGGTGGTGCCCCCACAGAGGGGTGTGTGTGTGTGTGTGTGTGTGTGTGTGTGTGTCCGCGCGCGCATGTGTGTCTGGGGCGCATTGTGATATGGTGCTTATTGGTGGTAGGATTCGCATGTCCCCCAGTATAAAGCAGTAACGAAATAGGCCACAGTTGACAGTGCTTCTGTAATGACAGTCCACACTATTGGCAGATCTACATGACGCATCGCAGGATGTGACACGGAAGCAGAAAGAGGTCTGGGTTTCTGAGTGCCATCTGTAGGCTGCTGCATGGACTTGACAGGCACCATTCGAGTGATTGTGCCTATGTGGTGACAAGCTCTCGTGGTATTTGTTGTGTACCTCTAGTTACAGCAAAAATTCAACACTTAAAACACTTTCATGAAGGAAATCAGAAATAATGTTCAAACAAGTATTACTCCTGTAGGGAATATGAAGCCAAAATAAGGCTAATTGTAGTGTGCGCAGAGGCACTTACGCCGCCATTCTTCCTGTGGTCCGTACATGGGTGGAATGAGAAGAAACTCTAATGGGTATCATCATCTGCCGTGCTATTAACAGTGGTTTGCAGAATGTGGATGAAGATGTAGTTTGCATTATAATGGAAAGACAACCACGAAAGAGTGAATCAGATACCTTTTTACAGCATTGCTTCACCACATAGTTTCTTGTTTTTACATGCAGTATTACCACTTGTCATATGCTGCCACTTGCCTGTCGTTACTATGCTGTTAAAGAAAATATTATGTGGACAGGTGTACAATAAGTCTGACCAATAAAAGAAAGTAACTAACACACACAACAACAACTAACAATAAAACATTATACCTGCTCCCACTCCCAATTAGAGAGCATACCAATTTGTGTTGTTTGTTGCATGCAAATGGGATTTGTACCTTGTAACTCCACTATGTGTTATATTCTGTTAAGACGGCAGCCTTATGTGCAGTCTTACATCAGTCTACTGTTTTAGATTGAAGGGAGAAGTGTGGAAATAGTATTAAGGATTTTTTTTTGGTATCATCTGACTTGCTTGCTTTGGGGTATTTCCATCTGTATTCAGAGTGGATGATTCATAATTTGTCACTCCTTAACCATTCATCTATATATGTTACTGTAGAGTCCCGTTAATCCGAAGTAATTGGGACCAGACCTTGTTCGGATTACCGATTTGTTCAGAGTAGCCGGAATTACGATGACGAGTTTCTAGAATGAAGTATACTAAGCAGATAAGTAGGTACACCATGGTAACAAATGGGAACAAGTGTGGGAACAATGGCTCACTCTCACTCCCTGCCCTTGTTGTTGTGCATTGTTGAGATCTTTGTAGTGTCTGACGTCAGTGCACTGCCAGTTGGCTCCAAAGAACTTGATATGTTAATTATCGATCGCTGGCACGCATAACAGTTGTATTGTATTCGTTTGGATGTAGTGGTGTATGTATTTTCGTCATGAGTAAATGGAAACATACAACATTAACTCTCAAAGAAAATCTGAATGCTTTGAAGCATATAGACAATGGTGAGAATGTATATAAAGTGGCAACGGTACTAGGTGTTGGTAAAGCAACCATTTGTGATTGGAAGAAGAACCAAGTGAAGCTTGAACAGTTCTGTGCAATGTCTTCGGGTTAAAACACTCGAAATTTGGCAGACTTTGAAACAGTCCCAGTACAATAAAGTGGATGAAGCTCTTTTTCCTTTGGTTTACACAGGAAAGAGAAAGGGAAACTCCTTTGAGTGGAGTACTGTTTCAAGAGAAGGCTGTTTACCTGAACAAGTTAATGAATAGTGATGAGTCTTTAAGTGTGAGTATGGGTTAGTTGGAGAGATTCAAAAAAAGTCATGGAATCCATCGGCTAACAATTGCTGGAGAGAAGCTTTTTTCTGACTATTATGCAGCGAAGGAATACTTGGGTGAGTTTGAAAAAATGATAAGAGAGGAAAAATATTCTCACCAACAAATTTATAACGCTGATGAAACTGGCATAGGGCACTGCCAACAGAAAGCCTGGCGTCAAAAGCAGAAGACCATGCTCTGGTTTTAAAATGTGACTTTATTAGCATGCAGCCACGCTGTTGGTAATCACAAGCTGCCTTAAATGCTGATTGGCAAATCTGCTAGGCTCAGAGATTTTAAAAATTGCAACATGAAGTCCCTGCCTATATATTATTTGCAACCAGAAAAGAGCATGGATGGATGGTATAAGCTGTTCAAAGAATGGTTTCACGGCCAGTTTGTTCCCCCTGTTCAAGAGTTTTCTAAGGAAAATCATTTGTCGCCCCGTGCAATGCTTTTCATTTATAACACGCCATCTCACCCCAGCACTGAGGAATTATGCGATGGAGGAATTGTGGCGAAGTTTTTGCTGCTGAATGTTACACTGCTTCTACAGCCGATCGACCAGGGCACACTGCAAACATTAAAACTGATTTACAGAAAACAATTTTTAAGAATGCTGATCCAAGATGATAGCATTCTTTTAGTGGACAAAATAAAAAAGACCAATGTGAAGGGTGTTGATTATTGCGCCGTTGAGGCATGGCAGAATATTTCAGAAAATACTCTGAGAAAATCGTGGAAAAAACTGTGGTCATCTCTTGAATTTCAGGACAACCTAGTTGAAAATGAAGAGGAAAATCTACTACAAATGATACAGATATTCCCTGGATGTGAAGAGGCTAGTGAAGGAGACGTAGATGAGTGGATGGCAGCAGATGGGGCATGTGTGGAGAACCTTACTGATGCTGATTTAGTTGCTGCTGTGACTCAAGACCAGGAAGAAGTGGCCTGCTGTGATAGAAGTGACAATGAGCTTGAAAGTGACAAAGGAGAGCTGGTGCCACACAGTGATGCAGCAGAAGCCCTTGACCTCACACTATGTTATTTGGAGCAACAGCCCACTGCTACACCTGCAGACTGTCTTCATTACGCCAGAAAACAATGACTTAGTTTTTGTCATCTAAAAAGTAGGGATAAAATTTCCGCTGTATTTTAGTAAGTTTGACAGCTTTTCTTTCATTGTTATGCATTGTTTAAACATAATGTTTTCTTCCCAGCTTTTCTAATACATGTTTACTGTACTGTATAAGTTAAAATAGTGTGTATATACAGCAGTTTACCGTGCAGTTTTCCATACGTAGACTAACATTTTCCATATTCGGATTAACTGAATGTTCGGATTAGTGGGACTCTGCTGTACTAGTTTAAAGTCACTCATTGTGTTTTTCTGTCTGTGTGTGAGGGATAATTTCAGAAACTACTGTAGGCATTTTGATAATGTTTCCACTGATAGATTGATGCACAAGGAAAGATTGTGTATACACTATGTGATCAAAAGTATCGGGACACCTGGATGAAAATGACTTAAAAGTTCAATGGCACCCTACATCGGTAATGCTGCAATTCAGTATGGTGTTGGCCCACCCTTAGTGTTGATTACAGCTTCCACTCTTAAAGCATACGTTCAGTCAGGTGCTGGAAGGTTTCTTGGGGAACAACAGCCCATTGTTCATGGAGTGCTGCACTGAGGAGAGTTATCAATGTCGGTCGGTGAGACCTGGCACGAAGTCGGCATTCCAAAACACCTCATTGGTGTTCTATGGGATCAGGTCAGGACTCTGTGCAAGCCAGGGATGTTATTGTCGTGTAACCATTCCGCCACAGGCCGTGCATTATGAACAGGTGCTCGATCGTGTTGGAAGATGCAATCATCATCCCCAAATTGCTCTTCAACAGTGGGAAGCAAGAAGGTGCTTAAAACATCGATGTAGGCCTGTGCTGTGATAGTGCCATGCAAAACAACAAGGGGTGCAAGCCGCCTCCATGAAAACCACAACCACACCGTAACACCACAGCCTCCGAATTTTACTGTTACACGCTGGCAGATGACATTCACCGGGCATATGCCATATCCACACCCTGCCATTGGATCGCCATATTTTGTACTGTGATTTGTCACTCCACACAATGTTTTTCCACTGTTCAATCGTCCAATGTTTATGCTGCTTACACCAAGCGAGGCGTCGTTTGGCATTTACCGGCGTGATGTGTGGCTTATGAGCAGCCGCTCGACCATGAAATCACAGTTTTCTCACCTCCCACCCAACTGCCATAGTACTTGCAGTGGATCCTGATGCAGTTTGGAAATCCTGTCATGGTCTGGGTAGATGTCTGCCTATTACACATTATGAGCCTCTTCAACTGTTAGTGGTCTTTGTCAGTCAGCTGATGAGGTCGGCCTGTACGCTTTTGTGCTATACCTGTCCATTCACATTTCCACCTCACTAACACATCAAAAACAGTGGCCCTAGGGATGTTTAGGAGTGTGGAAATCTCGCGCACAGACGTATGACACAATGACACCCAATCACCTGACCATGTTCGAAGTCTGTGAGTGCCGCGGAGCACCCCATTCTGCTCTTTCACAATGTCTAATGACTGCTGAGGGTGCTGATGTGGAGTACATGGCAGTAGGTGGCAGCACAATGCACCTAACATGAAAAAGTATGTTTTTGGGGGTGTCCGGATACTTTTGATCACATAGTGTATAATCTATTACTGCTATAACATACAAGTTGTCTGGTTGTAGATACTTATGACGGGACTTTGCCTACCCATCATCACTGATTTCATCCAAATTTGTGGTATGCAGGACTTTACAGAAATTAAGTGGTTGAAGTGGGAGTGCCAGATAGCCAAGCGTTTAGTGAAAGTAGCATTTTTGGTGCAGATCAGATGAGGCGTGAGCCATTTAAGTTGGTGTAGTTTCTAGGCATCTGTTGGTACAGAGGAAGGAGTACCGAACACTAATTCAAGGGTTGCGGGGTTGAGTTCTTTGTGGAAATTTGTTTCTTATTTATTTTCAGGTTTTATGTTACTTAAACTGCATACAAACCAAAACAATGTTCAGTATGCTTTATTTATTAACATTTTCATAAAAGGGAATGCAAAAGAAAATTTCTTATTGAAAATGACTTTCCAAGAAGAAATTGTAATTCAAGTGGAAAGGACTTCATTAAGAATGATTTACTCCCAAACTGTCCATTGAGAAAGAACCTTTTATAAATGTAAACCATATTTGTTCTTCATATAGGAACATTAAAACAACAGGCAATTTCCAAAATAGAGTTTATTTTTAATGGTCAATGTCACCCACCCCAGTGTGTGTAAGTCATCAAATTTAAAGTAATGAAAGTATCTAATTTTGTATACAAGGTTCTCCTGTATGTTCTACAAACCCTTCCTGCAAATTCATTTGCAATCCTAAATTTTACTTTGCCTTTCCTTTTCTTGCCTTTTATGGAAATGGTTAATGAAAACAATATATTGAACATTATTTCGGTTTATTTGGGGTGTAAGTAATGCGAAAAGGAAAATAAAAAAAGTTTTCACAGAAAGAATTGACCACATAACCCTTGGATTACCATTCTGTACTCTTTCCGCTGCCTCAACCACTGTGTGGAAACCATGCTAATGTAAATGGCTCATAACTCACCCAACCTGCATCGAAAATGCTATTTTTTATTAAATGCGTGGCAATCTGGAGCTCTCACTTATGTCACCTTCATTTCTGGCTGAGCTCTAAACAAACCATAAATTTGAATGAAATTTGTTATGACGAGTTGGTGTGGTCTCCTTATTAGTTCTAACTGTGCGACCAATGGGGTGGGTAGTTGGTGCTTTTCTGATTTACATTGTCAACATTTGGTTTAATTTTAACACTAATATTAGAAAATCAAAAATAGAAGATTTTGTATGTGCGTGCGCTCAGTTGTGTGTGCATGCGTGGGTGCATGCGTGCAAGAGAAAGTGTTTTATATGAGGCATATTCAAAAAGTAAGTTTACTAGATTTTTAAATTTTGTGGAAAAAGTGAATCTGAAAAAAAGAAAGGGGAAAAAAGATACCGATTATTGTTGATGCTCTTGTTGACTATTTTTCCACATAATCACCATCCTGTTCAAAGTACGAGTATGTGGTGAGCTGTGGTACTAACTTCTTCATGCCCTCCTCAAAGAACTCTCCTACCGGTGCCCTCCCCCACTTTAGAAACTCTTTCTGCACCTGCTCATTAATTGAAAATTTAATTCCACTCATATGTGCCTTCGGGGAAGTGAAAAAATTATAATCTATAGGTGGCAAATCAGGGGAATATGGGGTGTGGTATCAAATATCCCAACAAGATGAGTCCAAGAGTGCCTTGGTGGCCAAGGCTGTGTGAGGACAGGCATTGTCATGAAAAAGCACATTCCTCTCACCAGTATTTGCCTCGTTTTGTTTTCAGTGCTTCCTTCAAGTTTTTTTTATGGTCTCACAATAGTGTGTGTTGATGGTCTCCCCCTGAGGCAGAAATTTGACCAAAATGATGCCGTTTTGGTCCCAAAACACTGAGGCCATAATTTTTTTCCCTTTGAAATTGTGGTTTTGAATTTTTTGACAGATGAGAAATTGGTGTCACACCATTGTGATCATTGTCTTTTTGTCTCAGATGTGTAATGAGACACCCATGTTTCATCTCTAGTCACAGTAGAATTCATAAAATCCCCACCTTCCAATTCAAGTCCCTCAAAATCATGGGCACTATACCTTTTTTTTCTTGTGGTACTCTGTCATCTGCTTGAGACCATTATTATGCACAGTTTCCGGTATCCCAACATTTCTGTGAGTAAGTGTCTTGTGTAAGAGAGTTCTGGAGAGGTGTGGAACATCACAGAAATTTCATCCGCTATCAGTCGACAGTCTTTGTAAGTGCACAATTTTTTTGTATCCACTCATCAGTCAAAATGGAAGGTCTTCCTACACCACCTAAACATGCTCATTCTGTTCATAACACATTCACCATAAATCATTTTGATGCACGAAAATATTGTGGTAGGTGATGTTCCTTCTGCAGTTGGGAAGTGGATCACACACATGGGTCACACTTGGCGGGATTTCTTTCTGACATTTTCCACCTCTATTGGACACTACACTGTGAGTTTGTGTTCTGCTGTGTTCCTGTGATACTCGCTCTGGTTATGGGATACCCTCTAATGCTTAGTTTTGCCAGCACTCAAAAGAGGTCTCATATTTATCAACTGCAGAGTAATTAAGTCACTTAGAGTTTGTCTCCAACAAACAGCAGAAGTGCACATACTATTACTGTTGACAACAGTATATTGCTGAATTCATCTGTGATTCAGTATTTGATTTGAGTGAGTTGCTTTTAACTAACTGTCTCTTCTTATCTCTGAATTTTTATACTTTATGCATGATCATCAAGAAATGTCACTTTCCCATTTTGTTCCATTAACAAGATTCACTAAAGGAAACCTAAACATAATTTAGAAGAAGAAGAAGAAGAAGAAGAAGAAGAAAAAGATGTGTTGATTTTTCATAATGATACTGCACTGACCTGCAGAAGCTAGTGCAGAAAGAATACCATTATGAATATAGCTGCTGTGTTTAGCAATAGTAGGTTGCAATCTTTTTTGTCAATTTCCTGTGTCTGTAAATGAATCTAAAATCCATGATGTTGGATCCTAGTACCTGTTAAGCAAAACTAGGAAGTTTAGGGTGGTACAAAAGTGAGATTATAAATTGTTAATGGAGAATACTATTGGTGTTAAATATGAAAACCTTCATTTTTTAAAAATCGTGTATATAGATGTAGATGATTTCAGTTTCTGATGATTAACATCTTTCAGGCAGATTTAAGATAGCCAGAAAGGTGATTGAAGTTTTGTTTTTTTGTTCTTTCCTTTGTCATGAACTGTTTTGGCACTGTAGTTCAGTACTTCATTTTTATAATTTTGTATTTGATTAAAATGTTTCACTGAAGTTTTTTGAGTTGCACTCTCACATTCATTGTAAAGATAAAGTAAAACTGTGAGCAGTTATTGTCCTCATGATTGTATTTGTCTGTGCAGGATCTTCCAGAATTTTTTGAGGACAATATGGGGACATGGATGTCAAATTTCCATGAACTACTGACTGTTGATGTTCCATGTCTCAAAAATGAGGTATTTGTAATAATATATTCCTTTTGTATTGGCAAATATTTCATTTTTCTCTCTATGTTTGTTCTACTTGCACAGTTCATAAAGTTAATGTAAATACTTCATTTAGCTCCGCCCCACTCTCTCCATTTTCATTTCTAGGATGAAGAGGAAGCTGGACTTCTTGAGCAGTTGAAATCACAGATATGTGACAATGTTGCATTATATGCTTTGAAATATGATGAAGAGTTCCAGAGTTACCTTCCACAGTTCGTGACAGATATTTGGAACCTGCTAATTTCAACAGGAACGCAACCTAAGTATGACTTGGTAAGTACAAGGGCTACTGCCATTGTTGCAGATTTTCGCTTTGTTTAGTTTATTATATGTGGTGAGGGAGAGATAAGGAAGTGAACAGGCATATCATTTAGATTGTGGTTTGTTTGTATAATCTTAACAGTTAGTCAGCAATGCTCTGCAGTTCCTGGCAACTGTTGCAAACCGTTCACAATACCGACATCTGTTTGAAGATCCCATCATTATGAGCAGCATATGTGAGAAAATTGTAATACCTAATATGGAATTTAGAGGTTAGTAACGGCACTTGAATGTTATGTGGATGACGATGTGATAGGCTTTGCAGTTTCTGCTCTGTACTTTTTTCCTGTGTTTTAGCATCTGACGAGGAATTGTTTGAAGATAACCCAGAGGAATATATTAGACGTGACATTGAAGGTTCGGATGTTGATACGAGACGGCGTTCTGTATGTGACTTGGTAAAAGTTTTGTCACAGTACTTTGAAGCAAAAATGATTGAGGTGTTTGGACAGTATGTACAGGTAAGATAACGTAAATTTGTGATTAGATCAAAAGGCGTGAAGATTAGAATGAAGTAGGGAAGGAAATAATCCCTTTATGTTGTATGTGTGTTGGTGTTTGGAGATGATGATATGTTTTTTAAAAATAATTTTTGTTATGAGACACAATCACATTTATGTTTTTATATTACCCGTTTTGAATGGGTCAAGTCATCATCAGATTCACAAAAAAATTAAATCTTCTGTATAATTTGACAGAAAGACCATGTGTTGTCGCTAACTTCAGATGTTTTATACAGCCAAAGCTAAAATAAAAGTAAAAACAATTCACTAGCACCATCTTATAGTGGCTGAAAATGATAAAACCAGTGCATAGTATACCATTACACTAACAATATAAAATGTCCTATCATGAAATGTAACAGAACCTTTGAATAGCCATCAGCTGTGCCCAATAAGGCACATTATTTGGATACACAGGAAGAGCTAGCAGCAAGGAGCAGGACAGGTTGCCAAATGGACAATCTTGGTTTATTGCGCACAGTTCACACACATTCACTTGTGCTCAGGTGTGCTTGTGAGACGAAGTTGAGATTCCTGTCTACCTGAAAGACTCATCTGACTGTGAAGTAAATAAATTGTCAATGAAAGAGATAGCATCTTTTAGGGATTCATATCCAGTTAATCATTGGTAGTTAATTTTTAACAATGTGAATTAGGATAGATGACTTTTCACCACATAGAGGGGATATTCAGCAGTAGACAGGCACATTTAAAAGTACAATTAAGAGTAGAGTAAACTATTGGACAGAGTCCTGTAGGTTTAGAAACACACACACACACACACACACACACACACACACACACACACACACACACACGGCCGCCGCCGTCTTCTGGTGCTGAGGCCCAACTGAAGTGAGCAGCATTTTTGTTGGGTGGGTTGTGGGAGTACAGGAATGTGTGGGGGAGGGAGAGGGAGGAATAGCAAGGTAGGGATGGGGAAAGATGCAGTTTGTACTGCCTGTGGGAGAGGACAGGGACAGGATGGTGAGTGGCTAGGTGATGCATCAGGAATCTATGCTTGGAGTGGGTGGAGGGAAGAGGATGCTGCACCTAGCAGTCCACAGTCTCGTCCCCACCATGTCTTTGCACAATCTCACAGGCAGCATAACAGTGTCCCCAACCCTACCCTGCTGTCTCTCCTCCTCCCAGCTCCACATCTCATCTATATCGCAACTTCCCTCTCCAACTGAGGTCACTGATCCCCTCAGTGCACAGAGGTGACAGTGACCATGTATGTGAGTTGTGCATGTATGAATGAATGTGTGTGTCTATTTGTAAATCTGTATTCCATAGCTTAGCCTACTTTTAATTGTACATTTAAATGTGCCTGTCTGCCATTCAATGCTGCCTCTGTGTGGTGAGTAGCAATGTATCTTCGTTGTTACTCCACCCTGGTTTTCCCTAGTTTTATTTTTACTTTTTATTGTTTTTAATGTAATCTGTCTAGAATATGAGTAAAGATATTTTATAACAGTTTGGCATGTGTTACCAGTGTATTATTATTGAATTTGATCACTTTTAACCACTGACAGATGGTGGTGGTGCCTAGTTTTTACTTTTTATTTTGGTTCTGCTATATAAAGTCTAGCAGAACACCTTTTAAGTTAGTGGCAAAGTATATGGATAACAGAATTTTACTGGCTCTTTATCTTATGATACTGAATATATATTAAATATAACATGCCAAATTATTTAGAAGTTTTGATTTTTGTTTTTACAGGTGAACAAAATTATTTGAAATGGTCAAAACCAGTAATCTAAAAGTATAATTGTTTCTGGCAGTAAAAATTGTTTTAAACAAACACTGATTCCTCTTTAAGACTTAAGTTTGCTTGAATTTTACAGACTTTGTTTCCATAAAAAATAATTTTTTTGGATGCATGTTAAGAAAAAGACAAAATCAAAAGACTAATGATTTTGAACATAATAGAGGGAAACGTTCCACGTGGGAAAAATATATCTAAAAACAAAGATGATGTGACTTACCAAACGAAAGTGCTGGCAGGTCAATAGACACACAAACAAACACAAACATACACACAAAATTCAAGCTTTCGCAACAAACGGTTGCTTCATCAGGAAAGAGGGAAGGAGAGGGAAAGACGAAAGGATGTGGGTTTTAAGGGAGAGGGTAAGGAGTCATTCCAATCCCGGGAGCGGAAAGACTTACCTTAGGGGGAAAAAAGTGTGTGTGCGAGTGTAACCTGTCCTTTTCTCCCCCTAAGGTAAGTCTTTCCGCTCCCGGGATTGGAATGACTCCTTACCCTCTCCCTTAAAACCCACATCCTTTCGTCTTTCCCTCTCCTTCCCTCTTTCCTGATGAAGCAACTGTTTGTTGCGAAAGCTCGAATTTTGTGTGTATGTTTGTGGTATCGACCTGCCAGCACTTTCGTTTGGTAAGTCACATCATCTTTGTTTTTAGACTAATGATTTTGTGTGATTAGAGGAATGGTGGTTGGAGCTATGTGCAAGAGACATTCCATTTTGGAAATTGTTATGGAGTTCAGTATTCTTAGAGCCACAATGTCAAGTGTGCACCAAGGATACCAAATTTTGGGCACTACCTCTCACCATGGACAATGCAATGGCCAATGGCCTTCACTTAACAACTGAGAGCAGTGACGTTTGCATAGAGCTGTCAGTGCTAACAGGCAAGCAACACTGCATGAAATAACCAGGGACATACAGCAAACGTATCTGTTTGGACTGGCGAAATCTGGTGTAATAAGCCATGGCAACAGACGACTGACGCCATCATCTGCAATGCCTTTCCTGAGCTTGTTGACCATATTTGTTGGACCGTGGAAAACTGTGGCCTGGTCAGATGAGTCCTGAATTCAGTTGGTAAGAGCTGATGGTAGGGTTACAGTGTGGTGTTGACCCGCAAAGTCATGGACTCAAGTTGTAAAGAAGGCACTGTGCAAGCTGTTGGTGGCTCCATAATGGTGTGGGTCCAACTGAACCATTCATTGACTGGTAATAATTACGTTCAAATACTTTGAGACCATTTGCAGCCATTCATGGACTTCATCTTCCCAAAAAACAATGAAATTTTTGTGGACAATAATGTGCCATGTGAATGGATCACAATTGCTTGTGATTAGTTTGAAGAACGTTCTGGACGATTTGAATGAATGATTTGGCCACCAAGATTGCCTGACATGAATCCTATTGAACATTTGTGGGACATAATCGAGAGCTCAGTTTGTGCATAAAATCCTGCACCAGCAGTACTTTTGCAATTATGGATGGCTATAGAGGCAGGATGGCTCAGTATTTCTCTAGGAGACCTTCAACAACTTGATGGGTGCATGCCACATTAAGTTGCTGCACTACACTAAGCAGGTGGTGGTCTGGCACGATATTAGGAGATATCCCATGGCTTTTGTCACCTCAGTGTATTACAGGAAAGCAAAAGAATTTCTGTATGAATTGATTAGGAAGACAAGTAAAAGCATTGTCTGCAGGTGCCAAATAAACTGTTTTGACCACAGGTCTTTCAAGGAATAGTGGAACAGTCATCTGTTGGATTTAGCATATAGGTAATAAATGGACATCAAGAGTATAGAAACAGATTAAATAATTTTTTTTTTTTTTAAATAGGCACATTGGAAATAGTAGGACTAGGACAGTTGAAGGCAGTCAAAGCAGATAGCTAGCAAGAAAGGACGACTTGAGACATGAATGTGGCAGACAAATGACAAGAAATTGGCCAACATATGTGGGGAAGGGAAGGGGGTTGGAAATCATGAGGGAGAAAGTATATGCAGAAAAGAGGAAGAAACAGAGCCCCGCCACTCACTCACTCACTCACACACACACACACACACACACACACACACACACACACACACACAACCACCACCACCACCACCACCACCATTATCAGGATTGTCTCTATCCTCTAGACCAACTGAGTGAAGTATCGGATCTGATGTCTGCATCTCAGGGGAAAGGTCACTGCTGAAATGACTCTAATGCCCAAGTCTCTTGCAACCATACCAGTGGGCTAAATTCTGTCACATATTTCGAATTCAGTGATGTTAAAGTAATTACATTGTGAGCTTCTATATCAGCAAATTTAATTGACATAAAACTTCAGTGAATACAGATATAGTTTTCTCAGTGACTACACAGAACAATCAGCCATTAGCTAAGGAAATACATTGCGCTATGTGTTGGTGCTACCTAACAGAGATGTGCTCTGCTAAATATTATGAAAAATGGAAAGTAAAATCTGTTGTGGCTTAGAACCCATAAGGAACTGATCCACTAAGAAATACTAAAAGATATCGAGTTATTTCCTTGTGTTTAATGTGTATTTAAATGGAAACGAAACTAAAAAAGTAAATTAAAACTGTGTAGAAGAGCTTAAATGAGTTAGGAAAAATAATGATCATTCCATCTTCAGTGTTTGTTATTTTTAAGGCAATGATACAGAGGTACGGTGAGAGCCCAGAACAAAACTGGCGAAGTAAAGATGCTGCTCTGTACTTGGTCACGTCTCTTGCTGCCAGAGGACAGACACAAAAACATGGCATAACACAGTCTAGCCAGCTGGTTGATCTCAACAGTTTCGCACAGGAGCACATACTAACAGAGCTTCAGAAACCAGGTAAGAAGATATAGGCAGAATATTTGGATTTATTTTGTACAATAATCAAGAAATCTTCACATGTAGTTTGAATTTCTTTTAATGATATAATCCCTGGTAAGCAGAATGACCTTTTTTTTTACACAACAAAGAAAAACTGATCCCTCAGGTTTTCTTGGCGTGGTTGATCAGTGGGGTGCTTTCGGGTGTTTTGACGTATTTGTAGGTGCCATTCTTCTCCACAATATTTGGATCCTTCTACCCAGTACTATTGTCTCTGATCTCCGAAGACAGCATGTGCTTTTATCCTGACATCCTCCTGGATTTAACCTTCCTTAACAAAGGCTCCCCCGTCTCTCTTTCATTTGTATTTATTTATTTGACTATTTCAGCCGTGTCCCATTTGTGACTTATTTCTGGCTTCAGTTGTCAGAGACTGCAGTCGTGCGTGCGTGTGTGTGTGTGTGTGTGTGTGTGTGTGTGTGTGTGTGTGTGTATTTCTCTGTTGTTGTCTATTTTTTATGGAGGCCTTACTGGCCAAAAGCTCATTTGTGACAGTCTGTTTTTGTGCCTATCTGCGAATCAGCATCTCCGCTATGTGGTGAGTAGCAATTTTCCTTTTCATAATATTGTTACTTTTATTTTAAGATACTTATTGCAATGTTCTTGCTTTCTCGTGGAAAAAGAGTCACCACTTATTTTGCTGATTTACTGTGATCTCTTCTTCTTCTTATTTTTTCTTTACCAATCTCTCTCTTCCCTGAATTCCAATTTACTTCTTTCTCCTGTTTATTTGTTTTTCTGTTCTATTAAGTCAATGCCTTATCTGCAACCCTTTTTGCTTTCATTCTTCTTTTAATTTGTTATGGCTAGGATCTTTTGAAACTTTTTAATGTCTGCTTGGTGTAAACATTGAGGTTGTACTACAGTGTCTGAATTTGGTGTGATAAGAGGGTGTTTGATTTGCAATTATTCTGGCAATGGTTTTTAATGCTGTCTTCATCTTTCTGACTCTTTCTTCGACTGATGCCTACCTGTTTATGTTTGAGGTGAAAATCTCACCTAGGTACTTGAACTTCTGTATTCTTTTAATGTCACCATACCTTTTTTGATTGACATTAGTGTATCTTTTGTATCTGTTCTGCACTCTCTTTTCAAAAGAAATTTATAATCACATCCTCTCTGTTATTTCTCTTAGGATTTATATATGTTTAGTATTAATGTCTAAATTTTGTGTAGAAAATACTACATCATCTTAGAAAGTGATGCATCTGAATTTACGGCCAGTCTTTTGATAGTCTAATCCTATTCTGTTTTCGATTATGTATCAGTTCCTTCTGTCTGGTCATTTTTGACTTACCTTCTCCTGGGTACAGTAAAATAGAATGAGCGAGAAGCCAAATGTTTCATATAGCTCTCTTAAGAATTCAACTCATGTTCGTGTGTTCATTAATGTTTGTTGTGTAAGTACTCTAGTCATCAATTCCAAGCTTTTTCAGTACTTCTTGGTCTATGCAGTATACACCTTCTTAAAATGAACAAATGTTGTAATATTTTATCTCCTCTCATCATTTTGGTCTTGATCAAGGAATTAATGGTGATGGCCTATTCTGCGCATTTCTGACTTTTGTTTGGCACACTCCTAGTTGATGAGCAATGTTACTTTCTGACCCTTTGGATGGTATCTTGTATGTGACTGAAAGAAGTTATAGTTTTTGCAGTTGTTGACATTTGTTTTGTCCCTTTTGTTGTGTAATCATCTCCACAGGCGTCTTTTCTATGTCACACATAAATTTTATAATATGTTTATTTACTTTATTATGATTGTGTCTCATTTGCTTACCTTATAATAAGGAAATAAGAATGCTGAAAGTTAGGATAGTTTATTCTACTTTCATTTGTGGCTTTTGGCAGTAATGAGAATTTTAGCTCTTAAAGGTAAGTCCTAGCAACCCATTTAGTATTATGTTGGAGACCTTGTGATGACTGCCATAAATATGACCCTAGTTAATTGTTTAACATGTTGTCTAATCACATTTTTATGTGATCGATAACTTACTTCTATCTGTTCCCTGTTGAAGGATTTTTCTGTTTATTTTATTCTGTCTGAAAAATTGTTGTTTTTTGTGTTCTTGTAATACATATTAATTAATCTATTAATTGAAGTATTGTCAATTGGGAATTAGTGGATAAAAATTTGAAATGTTATTGTGAGCTGCTGAGAATGACTTCAGTGTAGCATTATCATTTTTAATACAATTTCTATATTTTTAAGACATCACTTTGATATGATCCACCATCTCTTTTCACCTCTACATGCATATTACTCCCGTCACCCTGTGTAATTGTTTTTGCCCATTATTTTATTTTGCTGCCCTCTATGAATGTTCTCACCTACCACTCTCAGCTGCAAGTTAACTGTTCCTGGATGCTGTGGCAGATGTCATATTACCTTTCACTTATGATAAGGATTTTCTGTTAATTTCTTTACTAATGTCTTTAGTTCCTCTTCCTGTCTTCTACCTATCGTTTTTTATCTTCCATAGCACCACATGTCAAATTCTTCCATATTCTTGTGCCCTGTTTTTTGATTGTAGACATTTCTCACCTTAAAATATCTTGTGCTTTCTAGACAAAAGAATTATTACACTTAATTTGCTTCTTTGTCTTCCCCAGCTGTTCTGATAAGCAAATGATTACTGTCTTTCCCATGATTAATCACCTTTTAGCTTTGTTTATCCTGAACACACATTCTGTTTTAAGTATTTTGTCCATTTCGTTCAACAGGTCTTACAAGTCTTCCTTACTTTTGGCCGAAATGAGGTTGTTAATGCTAACCTGTGCATTGATGTCTTTTACTTTTGTGCTTTTATTACTCTTCCGAAAATTTGTTTTACTTCTTGTCTTGCTTCTTTTTGTAAAAGTTATAATGATGATAACCTGCAATTCTGCCTTACACTCTTTTTTTATATTAGATTTTTGTTATTCACTTGTTTTATATAGATGCTTGTCTGCCTGTACTTTACCCCTATCTTGTTAGAATTTAAAAATTCTTATTCCACAAGCATTCTTTCTTTTTGTTGATACATATTGCATTGAACCAAGAACATACCAATTTTCCATTTAAAAATGACAATATTATGAAAAGTGTAATTGTTACTGACCGTATAGCAGAGATGCTGAGTCCCAGGTAGGCCCAACAAAAAGACTGTCAGACAGAGCTATTGGCCAAATAGGCCTTCACCAGACTAGGCAGGAAAACACACACACACACACACACACACACACACACACTGAGTCTGGCTGCCAAGGCCAGACTGGTTTCATTTTGTGTGTGTGTGTGTGTGTGTGTGTGTGTGTGTGTGTGTGTGTGTGTGTTCTGATGAAGGTCTGTTTGGCCAAAACTTTGTTTGACAGTCTTTCTGTTTTGCCTATCTGCGACTCAGCATCTCTGCTATATGGTGAGTAGCAACTATCTTTTTCGTAATATTGTGATTCTTTGATCCTGGATATTCCATTGTTCAACTAAAGATGAAAATTATTTTGAGATAACATTATAGCTGAAATATTTGTTACTATAATAATAATAACACATTTGAATATAATAGAGGGAAACATTCCACGTGGGAGAAATATATCTAAAAACAAAGATGATGTAACTTACCAAACGAAAGTGTTGGTACGTTGTTAGACACACAAACACACACACACAAAATTCACACACAAAAGTAGTTTCACTTTGTATTCACCTTTTCCTACTGTGGGTTGCGAAAGCTTGAATTTTGTGTGTGTGTTTGTGTTTGTTTGTGTGTCTATCAACATACCAACACTTTCGTTTGGTAAGTTACATCATCTTTGTTTTTAAATATAGTAACAACATTTGTTATATAAAAATAAAAGGTAGATTTTGGAACAGCTAAAATTGGTAAGACATGTCGTAGTTAAAACTACTACAGTACATCCACATTCGTGCTCAACAAGCTGTGGTAATTTATTAAAAATATCAGATTTTACAAAAATATATTCAGCATTGTAAAATATAAGTCATTTAGTGGAAGAAAATGATGGAAAAATTTGATTACATTATCAAAACATGAAAGACATAATTAGCAAGGTTATATCATAGAATCAGCTGCTGTTATACTTGACTACACAACAGCTGAAAAGTGTATTTTACTAAGTTAAGCTACACTAAACTGTGTTGTTGTTGTTCCTTAAGATGGAAGTAATACAGGGTGTTCAAAAAGTCTCTCCGCAGTGCTGTGTGATTGTTAGCCGTGCGTGCCATATGGTTGGTTGGTTGGTTGGTTGGTTGTTGGGGAAGGAGACCAGACAGCAAGGTCATCGGTCTCATCGGATTAGGGAAGGTCGGGGAAGGAAGTCGGATGTGCCCTTTGAAAGGAACCATCCCGGAATTTGCCTGGAGCGATTTAGGGAAATCACGGAAAACCTAAATCAGGATGGCCGGACACGGGATTGAACCGTTGTCCTCCCGAATGCAAGTCCAGTGTCTAACCACTGCGCCACCTCGCTCGGTTGCGTGCCATATGCTGCAGTGAATATAGCGAAATGAAACTCAGTGAAGTACAAGTTATTAATTTATTGAATAAGCAGTTTTACAGAGATAAATGAAATGGGGGAATGTTGGGAGAGTAGTCCACTTGAAGGGAAGTAACCCAGGTAGGCGAACAATTGTACGGCATGCACAGCTAACAATCATACGGCACTACGGGGAGAATTTTTGAACACCCCGTAGTTTAACAGAGTACTTTAAATGTACTGACCTCCCAAATTTCTGCCAGATCAGCACATTTTAAGTGTTGTGATTTGTATAAAAAGATCTACTCATCATTTGGAGGCAAGAGAAAACGGATATAAAAGTTACAGAAATGTGCGAGGTTTTGGAGAAAGTGGCTCCTTCTGCTGGCAGAAGGGTTGAAGCAGAAGGAAGAGGCATGAAGGAAAAGGGAAGGTTTAGAAACTGGGAGAGATATGGAAAAGTCACCCTGAAGAGCTGTTCAAGGGAGACTTACTCCTGTTAGACTCCCTTAACCCAAGGTTCTGGGCCACTTTTCTGTAACTCTCCCCAGTTCTTAAACCTTAGCCAGTCCTTTTCTTTTTTCATTCCTCGTCCTTTCCCTTCAGCCCTTCTGCCAGAAGGAGTAGTTACTGCCTGTGAAAACTTGCCCATTCCCAGAACTTTTGTGTGTGTTTGCCCACTCCACCACTTGGTTAGTAGATTTTTTTTATCAGTCCAATTATATTTTGAAAAATTGATTATTTTAGTTGATTTGTAGAAAAATATAATAGAAAGGGGCGTTTCATGTTATTAAAATAGAAATACCTCATCCATACATTGCTATTGCCTTTCAGAACTGCTGTCTTATTTAGTTGTGAATTGAAGCCTGTATAGTTGAGATCACATTGCTATGGCTCAAACATTTACGTATATATTAGTTTGCAACTATTGTCTGTTGCTTATATGTACATTGCTGTTGCTTTATCATTTCAGCACTGTTGTTGATTACACAGTCTGGTTTACGTAGAATTGTTACAAATTTTTAAACCTTTTTGTGCTCTACACTAATTTCATTCATTTCACTGTGGCTTCTTGCAAGTATAAGCACAATTACTCCATTCATTATCTAGCTCACTAGTTTTATTGTAACCATTGGCATAATTATAGCAATTTCCTCGTGTGTAGCTTTCCACATTTTATGATTATGACATTTAAACAAAATTCTTGAACTGTCTGCATCACCTCTGCTTCAAACAAACAAACATGAGATATAGGGAAAAAGACAGAATTTTCATACCATCTTACAAATTTAAACCTCTAACTAGCAAATAGCATTCTCCAACACTGTTACTTGGTGAATGAGGCACCTTTCCACCTTATTCAAGTTAAATGTAGTAGGTTTATTAATTATATAGTAACTTGTAAGTCAACCTAAGATGTGATTTATCTTGTGTGGGAATGTAAAACTTTTGTCCGAAGATGAGTCTAGCAACAGTGGTTGAATTGTTGTTTACACGTAAATCTGGCAAGTGAAATATTTTAAAGAAAAAATATTTGAAACTAAATACTAAATTATTTTGTGTCAACTTCTTTAATTATATTCTTACAATTCTTTCAGTGAATACTATTCCAGTCTTGAAGGCTGACTCTATAAAGTACATCATGATGTTCCGAAGTGTGCTGCCCAGGGAAATGGTAGTGGGCTCTCTTCCCCAGATTGTTAAACACCTCACTGCTGTCAGTCATGTGGTGCACACATATGCTGCATGTGCAATAGAAAAAATTTTGGTAATGAAGACACCTGATGGAAGCCCAGTGTAAGTAGACACACAATTAAGTATTTCTAAAAATGTAGGTGAAACAGCTGGCAATATTCATAATAGTAATTAGTCAACTTGCTGGGAATATGTAAGAATGCCTGCAGTTGTCAGTGCTATAGATTTGTCCATATAAAGTTTGTCAAGATTGTTAAAAGCCTACAGCTATATGCAGTGTGGTATAATTGTGATAAATGGGATTTATTTATTTAGATAATATTTGTCTGGAAATTTCAAGGAGTTAATATAGGAAAAATATTTTTATTGCTTGAGATACTGTACTCAAAAGGGGACCACGCCTACTCCTCACCACCAGTTTAATTCACACTTTTGGTATATGTAGAGCTTGGCCACAAAAAGAAGTTGACAGAAATGGAAACTCCAGATGACAGTGTTCAGAAAAAAAGTATGGAAATTTTATTTGCAATCCCAAATTTTCATTTGTCTTTCCTATTCATGACTTTTATTAAAATGTTAATAAGTAAAATATATTTGGTATTGTTGTGATTTATTTTCAGTGAAAGTAATGTAAAAATTGAGGATAAATCTGAAAAAAAGTTTCCTTGTAGGGGCTTGACCCTGTGACTAGGTTGAAGGTCAGTAGCCTTTCTGTTGTGCCAACCATTGGCTATAAACTACAGTAAAATAGATCGCTCATACCTCGCCCAAACCAGGCCAAAAATGCTACTTTTTCCAAACATTTGGCCGCCTGGAGCTCCCACTTCTGTCTGGTTCAGTTGTGGGCAAGCCGTGCATATACAACAGATTTGGCCAAAATTGGTGATGAGTGGGTGTGGTCCCCTAGTCAGTCCACTCTAACAATGAGTTATTGATTACATTATGCACACAACTATAGAAAGCTATTTGAAAATAAGTGGAAGGTATTTCATTTTATCTAGCATGTGCCATTTCATTGTATGTTATTAGTGACATTAAAACGATCAATTTTCAAGTGTTTCCTCAGTCATGGAACTAGAGAAGGTGATACCACATTAGCGTTGAAGCAACTAGCTCTTTTTCTAGCAATAGTACACACATTCATACGTACAATCGCACAGGCACCCAAATGTACGCACCTGTGGCCACGGCAAGACATATTATTGATACTCAGTTATTGAAAGCAGTTGCCTGAGCTGATGGAGATGGGGAGGCGATGGGGAAGGATGCAGGGAGGGGGCAGCAGGAAAGAAGTGTCTCTTTTGACAGATGACTTCGTGGTTACACAACATGACGAAAACAGATATAGGAAGGAGAGGGGGGAGGGTAAAATAGGAGGGTGAAAAAGAGAGAAATGTGAAGATAGAGGGAGAGAGGGAGGGGAAAGAAAAAAGTGATAGGTTAAAAGGGGGAAGAGAGTGGGGAGGGACGGGGAAAATGCCCACATGGAGGAGGGGGGTAAGAGGAGCGGTGGGAGTAGGCAGTACGTGATCTGGATGCAGAACGAGTGGTGTGGACAGAAGAGAGAAGGGAAAAAGCAAGGTGAGGCAGTGGGAACAGGATAGCAGATATTTAAGTTAGAGCGATTGTGAGAAAGCAGGATGTGTTGGAGAGAGAATTCCCATCTGTGTAGTTCAGAGAAACATGTGCTGGAAGGGAGTACCCAAATGGCCCATATAGTGAAGCAGCTATTGAAGTCATTTGTGTTATGGTGTGCAGCTTGTTGCAAGCGACTGGATCATCAAGTTTGCCGTTTGCCACAGTTTGGAGGTGGCCATTCATGCAAGTAGCCACTTGGTTACTTGTCATGCTCATGTGGACTTCTGAACAGTAACTGCAGCATGGCTAGTGTATAACATGGGTAGAAAATGCCTGTGACTGGACTGTGGTGAGAGGTGATAGGTGAATGCATGGGGCATATATTGTACGTGGGCCGACCACAAGGATTGAGAGTATGATTGGGATAGAGGTGGACATTGATATTTTGTAGGTTGGGTGGGCAGCAGTACACTACTTTTGGGGGATGTGGGTAGGATTTTCCTCATTTAAGGACAGGACAAGAGGTAATCGAAGATCTGGTGGACAATGTGGTTGAGCTTTTCAAGGCTAGTGTAATACTGAGTGAACATAGGAGTGCTGGTTGGTGGATGGTTAAGAGTTTTAATGGTGTCAGAGGAGCAGGTGGCATGGGAGATTTGTTTATGGATGAGCTGGATAGGATATTACCTATCGGTAAAAGCCTCTGATAAGGTTATCAGTATATTTCGACGACTCCTGCTTTCCACTCTAAATACAGTAGCCACGGATTGTGAGGCTGTAAGGAAGAGACATATTGATTTGTCTGTACACTTGGCCTTTGAAAATGAAATAATTTTCGGTGTTGTCTTGGAGGATTAGGAAAGAGGTACTGGGTATGGTATCAGGGCGTTGGGAGATGTTGGTGACCGACAAGGAGTCTGGCCATAATGAGACCGGAACTGTGAAGATGTGGTGAAAGAAGTGAGAAATGTCTTGAATGTAAGATGGGAGATCACAGGCAATAGTTTGGAGCTGTTGGTCAGCAAAGGCAGAGGCTCATTCCATGAGAGTACTGTACCTGGCCACAGTGGAATGACAGTAGGGAGACCTGTGGGGTTGGTTTTGTGGAGTTTCGGAGTAGGTAAAAGGTAGGAGCCGTAGGGAGGAGGTTGCTGTTGTGAGGAGGCAGATAGATTAAGATATCAGCTTTTGAGGTGGCTAGGCTGCCTCCTCACACCAACAACCATTGCACTCCTATCTTTTACCTGCGTGCTCCACAAACGTCACAAACCCATCCTCACAGACCTCCTGACTGGTTGTCCCTTTGTGGCTGGTTACAATTCTCCCACAGAAGGAACCTCTGCTTTTGCTGATCAACACCTTCAAACTATTGTCCTTAACCTCCCATCCTACATTCAAGACACTCAACACTTCTCACACCACTTCTCCACAGTTGTCAGTCACTGCGGATGCAATGTGCTTGAACACAAACATCCCCCCTGTCCATGACATTGTGGCCTTGTAATACTACCTTTTCCAATGTCCTCTGGATACCAAACTCACTACACCTCTTCCCTAATCCTCCTAGCCATCTACATCCTGACCCACAATTATTTTGTTTCCGAAGATCAAATGTATGAACAAATGCATGGTACTGCCATGTGTACTCACGTGACACCATCTTGTGTCAACTTACATATGGGAGGAATACTTCCTTTACAGTCAGCACCTTAAACCTTTTGTGTTGTTCATATTCATTGAGAATATTTTCGTTATCTGGATTCATTGCTGGGACCATCTTCACTCTTTCCACCATAACCTCAACACCTGTTCCCAAATCTGCTTCACCTGGTCCTTTTCAACTCATTGAGCCTCCTACCTAGATGTCGAACTCCAATAAAAGGCAGGACCACAAGTAAAAGTAGCCATGTTGTATATCAGCCATGATGCAATTCCTGTACAACATTCTACTTGGGCATGACAAATAATTGTCTGCTTGCCTGAATGGTCACTACCAAACTGTGGCAAATTGCAGTCTTGATCATCCAGTTGCCGAACATGTTCCCTTTCTCTCTCTCCCTCTTCACCTTGACCTTCACCTTCACCTTCTTTCCTTCCCTTCCCCCTTTCCCTGCCTCCAAGTTCCTGCCCTCTTCCTCTTCCTACATCCCTTTTTTTGTGATATTCTGTGTACTCTTTTCATCGTGTTATTAGCAATACAGGGGAATTTTTGGTCATATCTTATGGGCTGAAGATGCCTGTATATTGTTTCAACTTTTGTCATATCAACATTTTCTGATGGTAACTCATTAACATCCAATCATTTAGCTCTTTATTGTTTTGGGGTTAATGCATTCTGAAGATACCATGACTTGTCACAAGTCTTAGCTCTTTTTTTTTAGAGGGAGAATGAAGTACCCTGATCATTGTTCTTCATTTTTCCATGAAGTTGATAATGTTTAGGAATAAAAACATGCAGAATGGGGTGTGTGTGGAACAGGAAGAACCGGGGGGGGGTAGTGCTTCTTTCCTCCTTTATTATGATATATTGCGTAGGATTTAGTACAATGTTCTTTTGCTGTTGGTGGTTGTTCCCTGGGAATAGTAGGGACATAAAAATGCCAAGATGCCAAGCACTTAGCTTGGCTCTGAGATAACACTTATAGCAATGAAACTTTTAATTTTTTTGTATTGGTACAAATTGCATCTGCAGAATAGTGTTGTTCACACTGTTTTTCAACTGTCTGCTGCATTGGAGAGTGGCTGTATTTCTCTTGATGGTGGTCCATGTGATAGCATTCCTTAATTAAACTACAGATAAAATGCCAAGAAAGTGTTAAATAATTTGATGATTTACCTGTTAAAAGTTGTATGAAATTTCTGAGACCACAGGGATATTGTAAGAGAGTACTATATTTTGTACCTGAAGAATTAAAAGATGTGCAGTATGTGCACTACATTGGTTTAATGTGGACTAAAAGTAAATGCAAAACAGATTTTGCATTAATATTTGGCCATTTGAGAAAAGTGAAAGTAGACTGGTTTCTTACTGTAGATGAGACTTAGCATTGCATTGATTGCAATAAATCAACTTCATCTGCCAGGAGAGTTGTACCAAATGTTCAAGGATGTGAAAGGGATTCCTCTTGTTAATTACCATGCAGCTGACGCAAACACAAGTATTTTGCTTCAAATAGATTGAAAATGTATGGGGGAAATAAGCACATTTTTCTTTGGGGCAATAAAGTAATGTTGACAATATGAACAGTAGAGAATTTGAGGTATGAATTGTTAAGAAATTCACATTCTTCACAATATTGATTGTCACCTACAATTATTTATAACAGAAATATGTCTTTAAATATCAGGTTGTAGCAGTTGTAGCTAAATACTTTATGGTTCTTCCGCAGTTGTTCTTCAGGGATAGAATATAATCATTGGGCAAAGTTCAGTGAGTTAGAGGCTACTATGCTGAAAAATAAATGCTTCATTGGCCTATAAACAGCCTTTCACTGACAGGGTAAGAACTTCTTACCTAGGCCTCATTATTACTTCAATTTCGATCAGTTGATTCCTGCTTCACATCCCCCCCCCCCCCCCCCCCCCTCCCCCCACCTGCTCTAGAGAAACTGTTAGGACTGGTAGCAAGATTCATTGTTTGAGTGTTGCTTCCTCCAACATTTCTTCTCTGAGATCATTAGTATTCCATAGTGTGTACTGCAGTAGTGTCATACTTGTCAATACTTGCAATGTTAAGACATTGATGTTTTCTCTCCTGGGGCTGCAATACCTCATTTACCTTGGAGAGGATTCCTCATTTTCTGGCAGTCCACATATTGTGATATAACCTACCTGATATTTATTCATATATTATTTGCTGGACAATCTGACATTCAGGTTCAACTGCTGTGAAAATTATCTCTAGGAAGAGGGGGAAGAAGCGCAGCTTAGCACCAAACCGGTTGTCATTAATACATATAATCCAGAAACTATTTGCAGTTGGTTTTTACAAAAAATGACCATGTACCCAATAAAAATGAAATCTTTTCCTTGATGTAATCCTTCTCCTTCTTCTCATTTCAGTAGTGAGGAGTCTACCATTGCACACTATTGTCATGGTATTGTTTTATTAAAAGTTGTGCCAAGTGATTAATGCATGCCTTTTTTATGTACAACAGGGTCGGTTCAGATGACTTCATCTTACACCCTGTCCATGCTGTTTTTCTAGCATTAACAAATTTTCATTCAAATGGCATTTTTAGGAGTAGTGTAGTGTTTATAGCCAACGGAGTATATAAAATGTCACCTCGTATTTGTGAAATAGCGTCTTAAGCCTCTCAGAATCACAGTTGTCTGAATTTTCTGTCTATAAGGTAATGCACAGTGAGAACTGCATATTTTAATACTGTTGGAAAGTCTGCTTTGAACCACAGGCCAGGAAGTCTGAAAGAGAGACACACAGAACACTTACTACAGTATAAAGCACGTTATCTTTATTTGTAAGTTTGTTCATGCAGGCATCAAGCTTACTTATTGACCCCATGTATTCCTCTTTCATTTGCAAGGAACTGTCAAAGAGCTGCTACTATGCTGAGTAGTAGTACTGGAACAGTAATTCTTTGAAGTCATGCTGTATGTACTCTAAAGATTATGCTTGTGGAGCTGTCCAAGGGAAAACTATCAGTTGATTTCATTACTAGTTTTCATCTGTGCACTTTAACCTGCGATATCAGTAGCACATGGTTAATGGAATATTAATGAAGAAATGTACATGCATGTTCAGGCCAAGGAAGCATACAGGATCAAAAAAGCAAACATACTCTAGTGTATAGCTACCACATGAAAAGGTTAAGTGGTTTGTCACTATTGTGTGTATAGATTATGATTCATGTTTTCATGTTGCAAGTTGTCCCCCCCCCCCTCCCCCCCCCCCCCCCCCCCCACACACACACACACACAGACAGAGAGAGTTTTCTGGAGAGAATTTTGCTACAGAAGACCAGCATTTCAGAAACACTTATTCACAAATATTGATCCCTAACCAAATTCTCCCTCTGGTGGCTCACAACTCTTTTGTGAACATGTACACAGCAATTGTGGGCACGAAGTCACTGCGGTGTGTCTTTTCCCATGCTACTGTTCCCTTCTTCCCCTTCTCACCCCATCCTGTCTGTGCCACCTCTTGCCACCTCCAGCACTCAAGGGGCAAAAATCTTTCATGGGTACGTGATGAGCACGGAATAACGAACCACTGCAGTACCCTTTCTCCTCCTCTTTCTGCAAGTTTTCTACACCATGCAGCATCTCTCTCATCCATGTTTCCATCTTCTTCCATCCTACCAGTTCTCTTCTTGCATCCCCATGTCCTGTTACATACCTCACTCCATCGTTCCAGTGTAGCCAGGGTCTTGCTCTTTTTCTGTGTTGTGGAGTTCTCCAGTGCCATATTTTAAAGGGCTATCTTTACTCTGGAATTCTTCTAAGATGTCCATACCATGTTAGCCGTTTATTTTCAGTTGTGTCTACAATATCTTTTGTAGCTCCCATCTGTTCTCATAGCACTTCATTTCTTATTTTGTCTCTTCTTGTTACTGTACAACTTCATCTCCAAAACTCAATTGCCATTACCTGTAATTTCTTCTCATCAACCCTGGAGACTTCCCACAGTTCAGCACCATACAAAGGAATACATTCAGCTACAGTTTCATGTATACCCGTTTTCAAAATTTTGATGTCGTTTTATTCCAAGTAATGGAGGTAACTGCTTAAATGCCACCTTTCCCTTTCCTGTTATGGTCGTGATTTCTTCATTGCTTCTGCCTTTATCCAAAATGATTGTCCCCAAATATTTATATGAATAGCTACATTTTACTATAGATCCATCAACCATAAACAGGATCCCTTCCTATACCTCGGACCAAATATTCAATCTTTATGAAGTTAATTTTCATGCCCCATTACTCATATTCTTCTTTAAGATTTTTTGACGTGTAAGACACATTCTCTTCTTGCCCAGCAGAGATGACCTGATTGTCGGCAAAATTTAGGAAGAACAGGATGTCATCACCTACTCTAAGGCTGCCTTCACAGTGGCACCAACAATGGTTGTCAGACACTGTCACCAGAGGTCACTCAATAACATCAGCTGACAGCGTGGTCATAGTGTGTCTGATCTGCTTTGTCAGTTTTTGGCAGGGTCAAGAAGGTTACGTTAGGTGAGAATCTATTCCATGTATGAAGTAGGTTAGATTTTAACCCCTTACGGTGCGGTGGATACCACCCCACTTCTGTGCTTGAATAGTGACTTCTGTTATTAACCCTTTGACTGCTAGAGGCGCTCCATCTGCTTGGCACATTGAGGCACTGCGGCCTGCGGCGTAGTCCAGCTACCTGCGCTAAGTGCCTGTTCTGGAGCAACCCGCGCTGCCTCACCCGATCTGTGCTGAATATTTCTGGAGTGACTACGACGACTCCAGGTGAAGCACTGTGACCTCTCACAGCTGATACAGAATAAATGCTCACACTACGTAGTTTCTCTACAGATGAATTACTGCAGAATCAAACTGAATTGTTAAAATTATTTTCCGTCGCTGAGAATAATATCTTGCTTGTAGTTTTTTCACACGATTTTTGTAGCTTGTGCCGAAATCTACAGGGTTCATTAGATTTACCTCAATAGTTTACTGTTCTTTCTTGCATGCTTGTTTACAACATCTGCATTTCTCTGTTGGTTCCTCACTGTACTGATGCAAGAACAAGTAAAATAAGCCATAGATTACAGATAACTGTATAATTTGTTTAGAAACTTGTTTGGAAATTTCACTTGGCCTACTATTTGTTTCTGAGAATACAACAAACTGGGTGCTCAGCCATCTGCTGTCAGATACTGTACCTGTAATAGGTACATTGTGTAAAGTGTTCCTTCCAAGCACAGATGCAGCCATCCTTTGCAGATGATAATCAGTGCTATTATAATTTGGAATCGCTGGAAATGACTGTTGAAAGCTGTGAAATCTCTCTCTCTCTCTCTCTCTCTCTCTCTCTCTCTCTCTCTCTCTCTCTTTTTTACGTTAAATTCACTTATAAAGAAGATTGAAAGTTATGAACTGTAAATTTAGTAGTTCTTGTTACACTTTGTGAATATATATTCCATCCTCTTTTTGATCTGGGCATTGGACAAGCACTGGCCAAGTTAAAAATATATTTTTATTTTGTTTCTTGCTTTTTTATAATTGTTTCATTTTTGAAGTTTTTCCTGATATTATTGTATTTGTTCTGTGCTGCGATTAGTAATTCGTTTTCGTGTGGTAATTTTCAAAACATGGTATGACACGCAAGGGTACCTTGCAAGTTTCACATTCGTAAGTGCTTTCTCAATGCACCTTCAGTTTCCAGCAAACAATGAATTTATGTGTTAGCGTACTTCTCTTGGAATGCTCACTTGTTATAATGTTTGGAAAATGCCTACCCATAAACCTTAGAGGATTACCATCAGAACATCTTCCCCTGCCAGCTTCTCTGTGCTCTAATGCATATGTTTCTGCACGTTCCAATACCAGTGACTGATGAAATCCTGCTGTTGACGTTTTACGACCTGAGTGTTTAAAACACACAGACAATTGTTTTTCATGTGCAATGTACAGAGCTAAGCAGCATATCAGAATGGTCAACTGCTCCCATACTCAAGTTATAATTTACAATGCTTTGTGGTTTCTTAATTTTCTCTCTAGTATTCCTGTCAGTCTTCCCCATGTCTACCATTGCTGCGCTGGTACATGTGGTCAACATCCGCACTTTCCTTTTGTCACACCACTTTATATCAATTATTGTATTGTTTTGTTGTTGTCTTCAGTCCTGACTGGTTTGATGCAGCTCTCCATGCTACTCTATCCTGTGCAAGCTTTTTCATCTCTCAGTACCTACTGCAGCCTACATCCTTCTGAATCTGCCTAGTGTATTCATCTCTTGGTCTCCCTCTACGATTTTTACCCTCCACGCTACCCTCCAATACTAAATTGGTGATCCCTTGATGCCTCAGAACATGTCCTACCAACCGATCCCTTCTTCTGGTCAAGTTGTGCCACATACTTCTCTTCTCCCCAATCCTATTCAATACTTCCTCATTAGTTATGTGATCTACCCATCTAATCTTCAGCATTCTTCTGTAGCACCACATTTCGAAAGCTTCTATTCTCTTCTTGTCCAAACTATTTATCGTCCATGTTTCACTTCCATACATGGCTACACTCCATACGAATACTTTCAGAAATGACTTCCTGACACTTAAATCAATACTGGATGTTAACAAATTTCTCTTCTTCAGAAACGCTTTCCTTGCCATTGCCAGTCTACATTTTATATCCTCTCTACTTCTACCATCATCAGTTATTTTGCTCCCCAAATAGCAAAACTCCTTTACTACTTTAAGTGCCTCATTTCCTAATCTAATTCCCTCAGCATCACCCGACTTAATTCGACTACATTCCATTATCCTTGTTTTGCTTTTGTTGATGTTCATCTTATATCCTCCTTTCAAGACACTGTCCATTCCATTCAACTGCTCTTCCAAGTCCTTTGCTGTCTCTGACAGAATTACAATGCCATCGGCGAACCTCAAAGTTTTTATTTCTTCTCCATGAATTTTAATACCTACTCCGAATTTTTCTTTTGTTTCCTTTACTGCTTGCTCAATATACAGATTGAACAACATCGGGGAGAGGCTACAACCCTGTCTTACTCCCTTCCCAACCACTGCTTCCCTTTCATGTCCCTCGACTCTTATAATTGCCATCTGGTTTCTGTACAAATTGTAAATAGCCTTTCGCTCCCTGTATTTTACCCCTGCCACCTTTAGAATTTGAAAGAGAGTCTTCCAGTCAACATTGTCAAAAGCTTTCTCTAAGTCTACAAATGCTAGAAACGTAGGTTTGCCTTTCCTTAATCTTTCTTCTAAGATAAGTCGTAAGGTCAGTATTGCCTCACGTGTTCCAGTGTTTCTACGGAATCCAAACTGATCTTCCCCGAGGTTGGCTTCTACTAGTTTTTCCATTCGTCTGTAAAGAATTCGTGTTAGTATTTTGCAGCTGTAACTTATTAAGCTGATAGTTCGGTAATTTTCACATCTGTCAACACCTGCTTTCTTTGGGATTGGAATTATTATATTCTTCTTGAAGTCTGAGGGTATTTCGCCTGTTTCATACATCTTGCTCACCAGATGGTAGAGTTTTGTCAGGACTGGCTCTCCCACGGCCGTCAGTAGTTCCAATGGAATATTGTCTACTCCGGGGGCCTTGTTTCGACTCAGGTCTTTCAGTGCTCTGTCAAACTCTTCACGCAGTATCGTATCTCCCATTTCATCTTCATCTACATCCTCTTCCATTTCCATAATATTGTCCTCAAGTACATCGCCCTTGTATAGACCCTCTATATACCCCTTCCACCTTTCTGCTTTCCCTTCTTTGCTTAGAACTGGGTTTCCATCTGAGCTCTTGATATTCATACAAGTCGTTCTCTTATCTCCAAAGGTCCTTTTAATTTTCCTGTAGGCGGTATCTATCTTACCCCTAGTGAGATAGGCCTCTACATCCTTACATTTGTCCTCTAGCCATCCCTGCTTAGCCATTTTGCACTTCCTGTCGATCACATTTTTGAGACGTTTGTATTCCTTTTTGCCTGTTTCACTTACTGCATTTTTATATTTTCTCCTTTCATCAATTAAATTCAATATTTCTTCTGTTACCCAAGGATTTCTACTAGCCCTCGTCTTTTTACCTACTTGGTCCTCTGCTGCCTTCACTACTTCATCCCTCAAAGCTACCCATTCTTCTTCTACTGTATTTATTTCCCCCATTCCTGTCAATTGCTCCCTTATGCTCTCCCTGAATCTCTGTACAACCTCTGGTTCTTTTAGTTTATCCAGGTCCCATCTCCTTAAATTCCCACCTTTTTGTAGTTTCTTCAGTTTTAATCTACAGTTCATAACCAATAGATTGTGGTCAGAGTCCACATCTGCCCCTGGAAATGTCTTACAATTTAAAACCTGGTTCCTAAATCTCTGTCTTACCATTATATAATCTATCTGATACCTTTTAGTATCTCCAGGGTTCTTCCAGGTATACAACCTTCTTTCATGATTCTTAAACCAAGTGTTAGTTATGATTATGTTGTGCTCTGTGCAAAATTCTACCAGGCGGCTTCCTCTTTCATTTCTGTCCCCCAATCCATATTCACCTACTATGTTTCCTTCTCTCCCTTTTCCTACACTCGAATTCCAGTCACCCATGACTATTAAATTTTCGTTTCCCTTCACAATCTGGATAATTTATTTTATTTCATCATACATTTCTTCAATTTCTTCGTCATCTGCAGAGCTAGTTGGCATATAAACTTGTACTACTGTAGTAGGTGTGGGCTTCGTATCTATCTTGGCCACAATAATGCGTTCACTATGCTGTTTGTAGTAGCTTACCCGCATTCCTATTTTCCTATTCATTATTAAACCTACTCCTGCATTACCCCTATTTGATTTTGTGTTTATAACCATGTAGTCACCTGACCAGAAGTCTTGTTCCTCCTGCCACCGAACTTCACTAATTCCCACTATATCTAACTTCAACCTATCCATTTCCCTTTTTAAATTTTCTAACCTACCTGCCCGATTAAGGGATCTGACATTATTGTATTAGTGTACATAAATTGAATATCTCCTCATTTCACTTTCTTCTGAAGTTTCGGCATATTGCATCTGTTCCTAGGGACAGTACCACGTGTGTTTGTCCGATGACTGTGAAGCCAGGAACAGAAGCTTGGGCTTGAGTACCAAGTACTGAGGTAGATAGTATGTCTGTATTCTAAATAGGGCTTTATTAGTGTAGCCACTATCTCACCACTTTTCCCCAAATTGTGGAACTCAGTTTCTGTTGATGTCCCTGTATAAACACTGAAATTTAAGACTGGTTATGTCTTTTAATCACATAACACAAGTGTTTTTATTCTGAATCTACTCTGTTTCAATGGAATAAATTCTCTGCCTTTTTATAATAACAAACTTTCATAAATGCAGAGTTTCTGATGTGCACAATGGAAATCTGTACAAACTTTATCAACAGTGTCCCTAATTTTGAATAATCTGTCTTGTTCAGTATTGACAGAGTTGTCACTGAAATGCAACTTTCTCATAACAAACAAAATGCGGTCCCTTGACATGAGTTCTCTAAAAATTGGAGTATTTAGAACAACACTTCTAGTCCAGTATTTGCTAATTTCAGTTTTTTCGTGTGAGGCATCAGAACACAAACAGCTCTGAAACAATACATTTCTTCATATCTAGTATCTTTCCACTTTGATATTCAAGAATGCACTGTCTCTGGAGTATTCTCCTTGGTGAATAAAAAAAACCAATTCATTTAGACAGCTCTATATTTCATCAGTTCTTCTGTGAAGAACAACATGAAAACTGACAGAATACTTGGCTCATTCCCTATTTGATACACATATCCTGATAGAGTATCATCAAATGTATGATTAACTGGTCAAAAATCATTTTCTTTCCAGTCAAATTTATTGCTAGGGTGTGATTTCTTTGTAGGGGTTTCACTGTCATTTTCTGTCTTCAGATCAGAACAACTAACATCTCTTGTTGAAACACGAGAGTGCACTGACACTCATGCTGACATGGATGGTTTAGGACTACAGCTTTCCGATTCTGTGGGGGAGCTATCACTTTTGTCAAGATCAAGTAGTTCATCCTTACTGTCGCTCCTCGTAAGAATCTCCATGATTTCTTCCTCAGTGCATCCACGATGTCTTGCCATTTTCTTTGTAAAATACAGGATGTGAGGAGCACCGAAGTAAATTCTGATGAACAGTAAACTGTAGTGTGAAGCCTAGGCTCACAACAGACAGAGATTGAGACGACAAGCGAGCAGTCACAACTGCGAAAGGCTGCTGAGGCATGGGGTGGGAAGTCCGCTGTGCAAATCAGGTAGTGGCACATCTGCACTCATCATCAGCACACAGGAGCCTGCACATGGATGTGACTCAACCCATCAACAGCACTCAAACTGGTGCCCATAACTAAACTCGTCATTATCACCCAGGGAGCAGCAAGCAGCATGACGAGTAAACTTGTCACCAGCAGTCAAAGGATTAAAGAGGTGCCACATGTATGTGAATGAGCTCTCTTATTGCGTAAACAATGTGGCTAGTACGAGGGTTGCCCAGTAAATAATGCCCCATATTTTTTTTCTCCGAAATAAAAAATATTAGAAATGTGACACTTTAGGTGCGAGTTATTTGAAGTTTCCCGCGTGTGTACGCAAAGTTTCAATTTCCTCCGACAGAGAGCGGTGGTGTAGGAATGTTCTAAAATGGCGTCTGCAGGTGACATCCATCATAAACAACGTGCAGTGATTGAATTTCTCGTAGCAGTGGAAGAAACCGTGGACAATATTCATAAACGCTTGTACAAAGTCTACGGAACATCTGCAGTCGATAGGAGTACTGTTGGTCGCTGGGCACAGAGGGTGAAAGCATCAGAGGGCGGTGCTGCGGAGCTCCGAGATTTGCCGCGGTCGGGAAGGCCTCCCACGGCTGTCACGCCTGACATGTTGCAGCGGGCTGATGTTCTCATTCGACGGGATCGACGCATTACGACTCGACAGAGGCTTATGTCAAAACATTAGACAAACTTAAGCAGCGCTTCCGGCGCCTTGGGCGTCATGTTAACCCACAGGATGTTTTGATTCAGCATGATAACGCTCGTCCTCACACAAGTTTGAGGACTTGTGAACACATCGCGAAAGTGAGTTGGATAGTGTTACCCCATCCACCCTACAGCCCCGATTTGGCTCCTTCAGACTTTCACTTGTTTGGGCCAATGAAGAATTTCATTCGTGGAAGACGTTTTGCCGATGACGAAGAAGTGATTCACGAAGTGACAACCTGGCTCCGTAGGCAGAGTACAGATTTTTACCGGCAGGGAATACACGCTCTTGTGTCTCGCTGGAAAAAGGCCGTCGAACTTGAAGGAGATTATGTGGAAAAATAAAGCAAGTAGACAAAACATCAGTCTTTCACATATGTAAATTTGATTGTTGTGGAATAAATACTTCTGGAGAAAAAAAATATGGGGCATTATTTACTGGGCAACCCTCGTACTATACTCAGTTGTTGGAATAAGCAGACAAGTTTTAGGAATATATGAGATGATGGGAGAAACATTCCGTTAAATACTCAAGGTAATTTGTGGTGACCTTGGAAAGCAAGTCATAAACAATGTTTGAGTGAATTTATTTAAAGTTGTGCTGATGTACGTCAATTAACCTTCAATGACTGTCATTTATGGCACGAGTGAATGACAAGCACAAAGTGTAGCATAAAATACCCTGAAAACCTAAAACTGGAAATATATACCATACACCACATTTGCAAACCACCAGAATTGCTACCCTACTGGCATAAAGTGCCAATAAGCAGTGATAATAATTTGTAGACAACTAATGACAACTTACCACAAAAAAGATCCAGTGCGGTAGCTATAAGCATATAAGATACGCCACCCTTTTCACTTGAACAAATTATTTTTTGAGGTAGACGTGCAATTTCAGTCCGTAGATTCCAAACTATAACCTGCTTATAATACTTTCATCCTCAGGATGCCACAAACTCACTCTTTCTTGGATGAAACTTATCAGTTTCTTACGCTCCATATTTTGTGTGTGAGAACGTTGGTCTATTTGGCCAAAGAAAGCAAAATGGTTTGAATTTCACTGAATGTCGTCTGAAGTCTGTACGTTCGGGAGATGAGATCAGCTATAGTGTGACCACACACGTAGTGGTATACTGATTTATAAAGATCGGCCGACTCTCGCCAATGTTGGTCGGTGGCGGAATCCACCGATATCAGAGCCGCTGTGACTGCAGCCTGATCCCATATTTTGCACTTCTTTTTCCAATTTTTCAGTGCAGCATTCATACTGTGGCTGGTCCAGTTTCTCTCCATTCTCATTACAATTGTTTTGGTAAGCACTAATTTTTTGAAAGGGGAACCGAAGTGCACATTGAAGCAGGAAATGGTCAGAACCACATTCTGTTTCCCTGTAGACTCTGCAATCCTCCACATTTATACAATTACTTCCTTCCCTATAACATGATCAGTTATAGAATATAACTTTCTTGCAGGCTGTATCCAGGTGTATATATATGGATCTCTTAGTGTTGAAAAAAGCAATTCGATATCTGAAGACTGTGCTGTCTTCGCATTTCTAACAGCCTCTCTCCATTATCATTCACAGTATTGTCCCCAAATTTGCCTACAATCTTGCTTGCACCCTACTTACCTACTATTCCATTAAAATCTCCTAAAAGATACAGCTCCTTCCTGTTGCTAATGCCATCTAGGAGGTTTGACAAATTATAAAAGAAATTATTCTTCTCAGCATCAGTAGCATTATTTGTGGGTGCATGTGCTGCAATGACCACTACGTCATATCCTTCTAGCTTCATATCCACACGCACCTGATATTCGTTAACACAATCCCATTTCTTAGTGCAGCATTTCCACTTTTTATGTACTGCAGTGGATATCCCCTTTTTTGCCCAGCACTGTTTGTTCACTTCACTGTAAATATGAACATAATCATCTATTTCCTTTACTCCTTTAACTTTCTTTTGTTTCTTTTAGTGCTATTACACGTACATTGTTCCAGTGGGTTTCTTTGAATTCTTCTGTTTTTGTTGTTGTGATGCCCTGAGTGTTCTGTGTACCCAAGTTCATATACCATTTTAATTTCCCAGATTGATTCCATTTAATTCTGATAGGGTCCCAGGCTTTACTCTTGGACTTTTTGCAGACTGATGTTTTCTGATTGATGGGGAGCAGACTCAAAGCCTCAACCCCCAACGTGGAGGTTAAAGTAATTTTTGATCAAGATTTTCTTCCTTTAAACCGATTGTTGTTCTGGACTTAAGGGCTCAGTCCACCCTGTGTTTTAATTAGAATTCCACTGGCTCCACTGTACTGAGGTCCATCTTCTACACTGTTGCTACTACTGCAGACAGAATAGGAAACTGAAAGACACCCTCGGGCCTCAAAAACTAATACTGTTGGGGCCTTGGAGGGGGGGGGGGGGGAACTGGTACAAGTAAGTGGAAGTAATTGCAGACTTAGTTAATGGCCCATGTGGTTGCCACCACTATTCCCAAGAAAGGGCCCCTCTAGGTGAACTACATGTTGTCTGGAATCTCACCAACTGACAATTCTGGCATTGGCGACCCTACCAGCATAGCTCAGTGGATCACTGAGACACAAACCTTCCCACCAGTGTAAGTGTGGTAGTCAATGGGGTGGGTGTATACTTCCTTTTCTTTCTTTCCTGTACAGCATCCCTCCCTCCTGCTATTATGTTTGTTTGATCTTTGTCCACCTGTCTGTCACCTAGGTCTTGTCTTGTTTTATTCTCATGATTTATTACATTACTTCTTACCTTTTTTTAAAATTTCTTTTGCTCCCTACCCACTTTGACCAACATTCTTTTCCAAATTTCTCCAAAGTAAAACTGTGCGGGGAAGGGCAGCCAGTATGGTATGAGTATCTGTCCAGTGGCATTCATCCTGAAACACAGTTCTGGGGAAACTACTTGCCACATTCTAAATATAACATGGTAGCCAGTCCATTGTAAGAGTATTGCTGCACAGCTTTAGCCCCCCATACAGTGCAGGGATTTCACTGCAGGGGTCTCTGCTGTAAATTGTCCATGAATGTCAAGGAATAAGTACCCATCCCCATTGGAACTCCTGGCAATACTCACAACCCCAAATGTCTTTTGCCATGACTGGCTGCACCCATGGAGATAACCACCCAGCTAGAGTGGGTAACACCAGGCTAGGCAGTCTGCCATGAAGCAACTTACTTACTGAAGTCTGCATTTGTGAGAGTCTTGCAGTCTTTCACATCAAAAGACTCACTACAGTGCTTGCAAGTACACCACCAAAGACCATTGGCTATGCCATGGGAGGAGGGCCACAGGTATGGATGTGGAGAATCTTATACTCTGCAGTACCTAGTTTGCACAAAAGCAGATCCTTTCTAATGACCGAACCTTCTTCGAGGAGCATGTCAAGGTGTAGCAGCAGTTCATAAGTTGTGGAGTGGCTCCTTCTTGAACAAGTGTGTGGACTCTGCTCAGTCTTGAGCCTTTATCTCGTATACTTCTGTGTGTAACATTCATTTCATTACACCCCATAGGAGCTTAAAAACAAAATGCAAGGCATTATCTTTCACTGGTACTTGGTATTACAATCAGGTGAAGAACTGCATATCAACCTGGAATGTAAGACTGCATGTCGACCTGGATTTTAAGGAGACAGTTTGTCAGCCATACTATAAGGGGTCAAAGGGCAAATAGAGTTGTCACAGGAGCATTGACTCTTAAGTGTTCCCAAGAGGACCATGCTTCCAGAAAAGGTGAAGATCATTGATTACAACTGTGACGTCAAGTCCTACCTTCTACCACCTATTGTAAACAATGTGTGGATAATTGACAAGATCCATTTCCATTTGTCCATCTACTTTGACAAGCAGAACTTAAGATTTCGGAGTGATATGAATCCTAAACAGCATCAGCAACCTCTCCAGTCCACAAAAGTTATTGTGAACTGCACTATGCACTTATCAGGGTTCATGGGGCCCTACTTTTTCAACAGTGACCCAGACAATACTGTGACATTGATTTCACAGAGATGCACAGATATGCTGGAAAGCAATTTTACTCCAAAACTTCCTCAGTGCAAAGTTGATGAGGAGACGTTTTTTCATCAAGGTGGAGCAGCCTCCCAAATGTCAAAAGTAAGCATGAATGTTGTTAATGTTTTATTTCCAAATCACATGATCTCTCTAAATGGGGATATCACATGGCTTCCTCACTCACTGGAATAGCATGTGACTTTTTCTTGTGATATTACCTGAAGGGTAAAGTGTATCAGGTAACTTACCATGAACAGTTGAGGCATCAAAAGAATGGTTCCAATAGGAGGCGGTACAAATTGCATCATGCTGGAGATGCTGTGGAATTTGATGAATAACTTCAAAGTTAGCCTGGATGAATGCCTGAACTGATGTCATCTTACTGGAGTTATTTTTCAAATTTAGTTACATTCACTTAATTTTCTTAAATGATTTTGTAAGTAATTTAAGGTGGTAAAAGTACAATTGGGAAAAATGGGTTGATAATCTTGTATAAACTTTTCAAAATTACTGTTTACTCTGCCTCACCCTGTGCGAGACCTGTTCAGTTATAATACTTCAGTGCTAAAAGCGGTGAACTCCTCCACCCTGTTATGGTGACCAGTCTCACACTGTCCTGGGATATAACCTTGCAGCCTATCCAGACAACATTCAGCTCTCATCAGATGGAACTGCCTTAATCTGAGGCCTCTCTTACAATACTAGGGACTACTGATCCCCCATCCTCAGGTGGAGAATTGTACTCATCTCCTGTGTTCCAGTCTAAAGATTCTACTTGTCACTGTTTGCTACTCTTCTGTTCCTGTCCTTATGTCAGACAGATCTTCGTAGATCTCGAAAACATCAAAAAGTTCAAAAGACAAGTCAACAAAGACGAAGGTGATTGGTGATTCCAGCAGGGCCAGCAGCTCGGGTATTTCTCCTGCATGGAAATGCATACTCCCTCCCTCCCCTAGGTGTGTGCCAATTTCTGTGGTTTACTTGACCACCAATGACCAACAACTATTGCCAGCTTCAGTTTCACAGTGGTATTTCTACTGATCCATCTGTCCTCGTGGAGCGTTTTCTGACGCACTTTGTGGTGGCATAAGCAATTGCCACTTGCCCTTCCACTTTCCAGGCACATAAGCTGAGGATGGAGAACACCTTCCTGCCCTTTACTGTTCTCTGTTCAGAGCCATATAACCAACCATAGATGGAGTGTTGTGTCCTCAACTCATCCCACCAAGTGGCCATGAGATCCTGATGTGATCTGTAGTCAAATGATCCAACACCTCAGTGTGAATCGGAAAAATTACCTTCTCAGGGTTTTTAATCATTTGTTAGACAGAGGTGAATTCCCCTCACAATGGCCAAATATTATCATTATCCCAATCGTTAAACCAGGAAAGGACCCAACTTCCATTGCAATTTACCAACCAATCTGCCTTATTTGTGTGCTATGTAAGCTACTTGAGAGGATGGTGGTCCGTTAATTGTGCTGGCCCTTAATTTGTTGGACTTTTTTTCCACCTACCAGTGTGGTGTTTCACAACCAACCATCTGGTCGGATTAGAAACAGCAACACAATTACTCTTTACTTAACACCACTATCTTACTGCAATTTTCTTCACCTTACATAAAGAATACAACACTGATGTTTTTGTTGTTTTATTGTGACTGCACTCCAAGCTGAGCCTTTAGTGATGATCCGCTGATATTCATCTGCAACCTCCAGTCCTACCGATCATTTTGGGCTAGAATCAGAATACACCTCAGTTCCTCACAGTTTAGATGAAAAATATATCCCAGTGCTCCATCTTTAGTGTCGACTTCTACACTCAGTGGGACCTACAGTTTGTCCTGCCTGACATATAAAAGACTTTTTCATTTGCTACTGCTCCCAGCTTATGGCCCTCACTGAGTGACCACTCCAAGGAGCCATTTGAAGGGTGTTCTCTTGAGTACAAGACCATGTCTTTAATTTCTCCCCTTACAAAATCTGGTTCATTCACTTTTGTCATAACACCATGATGCGCCGGGATTCAGACTTTTCCTAGGAACCCAAATTCTTGAAGTGGTTGTACAATTACGGTTTGTTGATGATAAACTGATGTGGTTGCCCACATCTGTCAGCTGATATTAAGTTACATTCAGAAACTGAATGCACTCTCTCATTCCTCAGTCTCACCTGTCGCCTCTTCCTTTGCTCTATTATTTTTCTTATAGGGCTCTGATTTTACTGCAACTGGACTGTTAATGACAGTTATATACATTTCTGCAGGACCATTAGCTTTGCAACTGTTAGACCTATTCTGCTATGAGGGGTAAGGCTTGCCCCAAAGACTTTTGTCCATTAGACAACATTCTAGAGGAGTATTTTTGGCTGCATCAACTAGCACTCGTCTATGCCTCCCCCTGTCTGCCAATTGCCATCTGTTATGATAAAGAACATGGAATATCCAGTTATTTTTATTTTATATATATACAAACCCTGACTGATAAGTTTAAATTCCAAGTATTTTGTTAGAGAAAATGGTGTGCTTCTGGAAGTAGGGTGTGGAACCTGTCATTTTCAACACCTTACCCTGATAGAAGATTCATCACAGAAAGGGCACGGGGGAGGACCTATGGCGGACCTATCTATACCCCTTGCCAGCAATATTTGTTTCAAGGTTTCCAATGTGGTCATGGCACCATTTTAAACAGTGACAAACAGATTGATGAAACACCGTGACAGCATCAAAATAATGACAGTGACTGAATTATTTTGTGTTTTTTAATTTTCCTTTCTTAGTTTCTCTTGACAGTAAGTGACAGTTCTATTTTTTGAGTAAGTTGTCAACTTTTATTTAAGCTCATTCTCCTTCCCAAATTATTATTATTATTATTATTATTATTTATGTAATGGTTTTGAAAGTTTTAAGATGGGGGTAGTTAAAACCTTTCAGCAAGAGATTTTTGTTTGTGTCAGAAAGTTTATGTTTATGAGTTACTGCCTTGTTCCAATTTATTTAAGAAATATATAATTATGAACTGTAAACTTTTAATATTCTGTCCTGAGAAAGTTTAGTTTTGGACATACACCACTTGGCAGCCAACCTGCCCTTGCAGCTTTAGTGCCTTCCTGACAGTGGCTCACATCTTACTGGAGTGCCCTCCTCTCACCAGACTTCTATGAATACAAGCACCTTAAGCATTCCTTATACTTGATACTTACTTACTTAAAGAACAGTTAAACAGGTTTTGTGTTTTCAATAATAAAAGGGGTTTTATTCCCAACGTTTATGTTTTGACCATACTGGGTCTTGAGTGGGACAGTTGTGGGAGGATTACTTCTCTCAGCATGTTGAGCCCTGAGAGGAGGGGTCCTTACCTATGTCTGACACTCTCCTGCTGTGCTTGTCTGTCTCTGCCTGTCCTGGTGGCCGTATTTTTTTTCTTATGTTTTATTATCATCTTTGTATTTCTTATCTTTGCTATTCTTTTAGTCCCTTCCTGTTTTATATGTCCTGACTTCCCATTCACTAGTATTGTTTATTACATCAGTTCCATCCGTGCATCAAGTCAGTTGGGTGTTGTCATGGAGAGGGTGCGTCTCACTGCAGATAAACCTTGAGAGGTGCAGTTTGTTCTCCATCCTACAAAGTGATCTGGGACTTCACTGCTTGTCTTGTTCAGCTACTCTAACTCCAAGCATAGTTATAGCCCAGATGCCTCAACTCTACCAGTACTAAGCTCCATGGTAGTTACAAGCAGATGGCATTTACCAATAACCAGTACACTACCTTTCTCTACCAAATTTATCAGCTCATATGGCATCAATTGACACACATGAATCAGAGTGATTCTATCAGAAGTTCATATGGCACCCTTTCATTCACTTGAATTGGTGACTCCTGTTGTAAGTTTCCACTTCACTGACAACAAAACAGTGCTTACCACGCCTTTTAACAGCACCTTTTTGTTTGTATACATCTCATATGTACAAAGATTCTGCATCACAAACCAGTTGTTTGCTTCGTGTTTCGTGGAAATAAATCCAGTCTTATGTTTCTCTGATGTATTGCAGTGTTTGCAAAAACAGTGGGGAGTGGGAAAATAATTTGTGTACTGTTTGCCACTCAGAATTATTCTCGGTGGTGGGAACCAGTGTGAAATAGAAATAGAAGGGCTCTTTTTACTGCAATTTTGATGATGTGGATGATCACAAGACTTCAAGCGTTGTCAGAATGAGAGGTGCAGTTTTCCTTTTTTGTGTCAGAAGAATAGTTCTTTCCCTTCACTGCCAAAAGAATCAATTTTGTGATTTGGTAACTGGAGACTTAGTACAGTGAGTCATCATTTATCTAGCCTTCAGGAAGTTGGATCTCCATTTCATCTGTGATTTCATTTTTCTCCTTCCCCCCCCCCCCCCCCCCCCCCCCTCACTAAAATTAATGTTTTGATACAATGGAAGTAATAGTGCCAACAGTTGACGACGGCAATAATTAATGATTATGGAAGTGGTGGCACACCAGTGCAGATGTTGACACCATCTGTGACATAATTACACAATTATTGATCAATGCCATGCTGCCATGGGCTATGTAAGGCCACTATAGCAGAGTTTGGATCGTCAGTTGCTCCTGACGATGATGATGGCGATAATTGTCAAAAGCGTGAATTGAAGTGCAAGTCAGTCAATATGTGGATTTTGGCTTGGTTTTAGCTCACAAGTTAATAATGCATTGTACAGTATTGTATTGCTCTCATTTGTTACGTTTGTAAAATGACATCGGGAGGGAAGGTGGGACGATGTCCAAAAGTACTGCAGTGCAAAGGATGATTAAAAGAGAACTGTTGTATAAAACATTGCTGCTGAATTTGGTGTTGGAATTTTTACAGTGTCAGATTTGAAGAATAACTGGAAATAAGTGAAAATAAAGGACAGTTTGTAGTGACAAGCAAAACAGGCTAAGAATGCATTGCTAGGTTATGCACTTTTCATGTGGTTTAGTGCAAACAAGGAGACTGGTGTTCTGATTTCAAGCCCAACATTGCAAGAAGAAGCAGTAAATTTACAGAACCGGCTTTCTAATGGTGAAACTGACTTCACTGCCAGCCGAGTTGGATACAGAGGTGGAAAGATCGACAAGGAATCCATCAGGATTCAGTGACTGGTGAAAGCCTTTCAGGGAAGACAGTAGTTACTGAAAATTTCAAAAAACAAATTGAAAATATTTATTATTATGTTGTTGTTGTTGTTGTTGTTGTTGTTGTGGTCTTCAGTCCTGAGACTGGTTTGATGCAGCTCTCCATGCTACCCTATCCTGTGCAAGGTTCTTCATCTCCCAGTACTTACTGCATCCTACATCCTTCTGAATCTGCTTAGTGTATTCATCTCTTGGTCTCCCTCTACGATTTTTACCCTCCACGCTGCCCTCCAATACTAAATTGGTGATCCCTTGATGCCTCAGAACATGTCCTACCAACCGATCCCTTCTTCTAGTCAAGTTGTACCACAAGCTCCTCTTCTCCCCAATTCTATTCAATACCTCCTCATTAGTTATGTGATCATCCCATCTAATCTTCAGCAGCCTTCTGTAGCACCACATTTCGAAAGCTTCTATTCTCTTCTTGTCTAAGCTGTTTATCGTCCACGTTTCACTTCCATACATGGCTACACTCCATACAAATACTTTCAGAAACGACTTCCTGACACTTAAATCAATACTGGATGTTAACAAATTTCTCTTCTTAAGAAACGCTTTCCTTGCCATTGCCAGTCTACATTTTATATCCTCTCTACTTCGACCATCATCAGTTATTTTGCTCCCCAAATAGCAAAACTCCTTTACTACTTTAAGTGTCTCATTTCCTAATCTAATCCCCTCAGCATCACCCGACTTAATTCAACTACATTCCATTATCCTCGTTTTGCTTTTGTTGATGTTCATCTTATACCCCCTTTCAAGACACTGTCCATTCCGTTCAACTGCTCTTCCAAGTCCTTTGCTGTCTCTGACAGAATTACAATGTCATCGGCGAACCTCAAAGTTTTTATTTCTTCTCCATGGATTTTAATACATACTCCGAATTTTTCTTTTGTTTCCTTTATTGCTTGCTCAATATACAGATTGAATAACATTGGGGATAGGCTACAACCCTGTCTCACTCCCTTCCCAACCACTGCTTCCCTTTCATGCCCCTTGACTCTTATAACTGCCATCTGCTTTCTATACAAATTGTAAATAGCCTTTCGCTCTCTGTATTTTATCCCTGCCATCTTCAGAATTTGAAAGAGAGTACTCCAATCAACATTGTCAAAAGCTTTCTCTAAGTCTACAAATGCTAGAAACGTAGGTTTGCCTTTCCTTAATCTTTCTTCTAAGATAAGTCGTAGGGTCAGTATTGCCTCAGGTGCCAACATTTCTACGGAATCCAAACTGATCTTCCCTGAGGTCGGCTTCTATCAGTTTTTCCATTCGTCTGTAAATAATTCGCGTTAGAATTTTGCAGCTGTGACTTATTAAACTGATAGTTCGGTAATTTTCACATCTGTCAACACCTGCTTTCTTTGGGATTGGAATTATTATATTCTTCTTGAAGTTTGAGGGTATTTCGCCTGTCTCATACACCTTGCTCACCAGATGGTAGAGTTTTGTCAGGACTGGCTCTCCCAAGGTTGTCAGTAGTTCTAATGGAATGTTGTCTACTCCGGGGGCCTTGTTTCGACTCAGGTCTTTCAGTGCTCTGTCAAACTCTTCACGCAATATCATATCTCCCATTTCACCTTCATCTACATCCTCTTCCATTTTCATAATATTGTCCTCAAGTACATCGCCCTTGTATAGGCCCTCTATATACTCCTTCCACCTTTCTGCTTTCCCATCTTTGCTTAGAACTGGGTTTCCATCAAAGCTCTTGATATTCTTGCAAGTGGTTCTCCATTCTCCAAAGGTGTCTTTAATTTTTCTGTAGGCGGTATCTATCTTACCCCTAGTGAGATAAGCCTCTACATCCTTACATTTGTCCTCTAGCTATCCGTGCTTAGCCGTTTTGCAATTCCTGTCAATATTATTTTTGAGACGTTTGTATTCCTTTCTGCCTGCTTCATTTTCTGTATTTTTATATTTTCTCCTTTCATCAATTAAATTCAATATTTCTTCTGTTACCCAAGGGTTTCTACTAGCCCTCGTCTTTTTACCTATTTGATCCTCTGCTACCTTCACTATTTCATCCCTCAAAGGTACCCATTCTTCTTCTACTGTATTTCTTTCCCCCATTCCTGTCAATTGTTCCCTTATGTTCTCCCTGAAAACCTGTACAATCTCTGGTTCTTTCAGTTTATCCAGGTCCCATCTCCTTAAATTCCCATCTTTTTGCAGTTTCTTCACTTTTAATCTACAGTTCATAACCAATAGATTGTGGTCAGAGTCCACATCTGCCCCTGGAAATGTCTTACAATTTAAAACCTGGTTCCTAAATCTCTGTCTTACCATTATATAATCTATCTGATACCTTTTAGTATCTCCAGGGTTCTTCCATGTATACAGCCTTCTTTTATGATTCTTAAACCAAGTATTAGCTATGATTAAGTTATGCTCTGCGCAAAATTCTACCAGGCGGCTTCCTCTTTCATTTCTTAGCCCCAATCCATATTCACCTAATATTATTTCCTTCTCTCCCTTTTCCTACTGATGAATTCCAGTCACCCATGACTATTAAATTTTCATCTCCCTTCACTACCTGAATAATTTCTTTTATCTCATCATACATTTCATCAATTTCTTCGTCATCTGCAGAGCTAGTTGGCATATAAACTTGTACTACTGTAGTAGGTGTGGGCTTCGTATCTATCTTGGCCACAATAATGCGTTCACTATGCTGTTTGTAGTAGCTTACCCGTACACCTATTTTTTTATTCATTATTAAACCTACTCCTGCATTACCCCTATTTGATTTTGTATTTATAACCCTGTACTCACCTGACCGGAAGTCCTGTTCCTCCTGCCACCGAACTTCACTAATTCCCACTATATCTAACTTTAACCTATCCATTTCCCTTTTTAAATTTTCTAACCTACCTGCCCGATTAAGGGATCTGACATTCCACGCTCCGATCCGTAGAACGCCAGTTTTCTTTCTGCTGATAACGACATCCTCTTGAGTAGTCCCCGCCCGGAGATCCGAATGGGGGACTATTTTACCTCCGGAATATTTTACCCAAGAGGACGCCATCATCATTTAACCATACAGTAAAGCTGCATGCCCTCGGGAAAAATAACGGCTGTAGTTTCCCCTTGCTTTCAGCTGTTCGCAGTACCAGAACAGCAAGGCCATTTTGGTTAATGTTACAAGGCCAGATCAATCAATCATCCAGACTGTTGCCCCTGCAACTACTGAAAAGGAACCACACGTTTGTCTGGCCTCTCAACAGATACCCCTCCGTTGTGGTTGCACCTACGGTACGGCTATCTGTATCGTTGAGGCATGCAAGCCTCCCCACCAACGGCAAGGTCCGTGGTTCATGGGGGGGATTTATTATTATTATTATTATTTATAATGCCATTGAATCAGTGGTCTTTTTTATTGGATGCTATTCAGTAAGACATTAGCTTCCAGATTAGATGACCTTGCAAAAAGGCTATAAAAATGACAAAATTACAAAAGTGGCTTGCAGTAATGTGCCTAGGAAACAAAAACCTATGCTTTAAAACATGTGAATGGGTCCTCCTTGCAAGAATCTTATAAGTTACAACACAATGCTTGGATGGAAAATTTGCTTTTTAAAAATTAGGTCTTTGAAGATTTTGTGCCCAGTGTAGCAAAATTTCTAAAAGCAGCATAACTGCCTCCGAAGGCCATGTTGTTGTTTTACTGTATCTGTCAGTGGCAGCGTCAAAGTGAAATTTATGCTGTCAGTGTATAAGATAAAGCTACTGAGGAAGCTAATTGAAGAAGGAAAATGGCATGATGACACTTTTTTGAGACCTGTAAATATGTCATTATACATTTTGCTTCACGATTCCTATTACAGGCTTCTAGGGGTTGTAGAGAGGACATAGTAGATAACATTTTTATAAGGGATCTGTGTCCAGAAATGTATCGTTTCAGTATAAGTTTGAAGATCGGACCACTTTCAAATCACCTGCTTCACAGTGTGCTATATAATTGCAAGTCTACACAATTCAAGTATGGAGAACATTTTTTGGATCACCTCAATCCATCACATACGAATTTTGTCTGACTCCAACAACAGCTATGAGAAACTGGTGTGTTTGCAACTAGGAGGGTTGACTGTGGCTCTCTTTGGTTGTGCATCATGAGTATGAAAGCATGCATTGTGGATACACCTTGTGCAACAAACAGCAGGGTGTCACGTGCAGCAGCTCCCATAGAGCACACAGGTCAGAGCTCATTGTCTTCATTATGTGGGTGTGGTGAATGGGGAGATTTGAAAGTGATCCGATCTTCAAACTTATTTTGTGTCCAAACGGACATTTCCTGACAAGAGTTCATTTCCAAAACTTTATCTACTAAATCTCCTCTACAACTTCTAAAAGCCTGTAACATGGGTTACGAAACACCCTGAATGATTGAATTTACATAGGGTCTTGTTGCCAAGTCATCACTCATGGAGACCAGGAAAAATTCGTAGCCAGTCATTTGCAAGTTCACTGATGCTGTGTGCACATTAAATAAATAAAATTGACGTGTTGGAGTTCATTGTTGGATTTATGAGAGGCATTTCATGAATAATGTACAGATTGATATTACTGTGGATTGTTCGATGCAACAATCAAAATTATGTCAGATGTAGTCGAGAGCTTGAGGAAGAAGCACATATTTTTGTTTTTTCGCTCTGTATTCTAACATAAAATTGGTGAGAGATAGAAATGGATCCTGCAAGGATCTTGGGTACTGTGACATTTGAAGAGGTCATACTTCAAGACTGAAACTTTACGTGGCAAAAACCTGATGGAAATCCACAGTTCATTAAGTGAAGTTTGTGATGAGTTTACAGTGGACTGTAGTGCAGTTTCACATTGGGTTAATTGTTTTCTTGGAGGTTGTATGAGCATGGACGATAATGCAAGTCTTGGAAAGCCAAAAATGTCAACATGTGAACCAAGTGTGAAACTTGTAGCAGATGCTCTTGAAGATTGCAGTGCGACTTTTGAGGAACTCTCTGAAACCCTGTGAATTCCCTCAACATCAGTATTCCATACTCTGACAAGTGATTTGAAGAAGAGAAAAAATTGTGAGAGATGGGGCCCACACTGTTTGACTGCTGAAGAGAAGCAGAAACACCTGGACGTTGCAACCTTGTTCAATTTGAACATGAAGGTCAAGGATTCTTGTGTCGAACTGTCACTGTTGGTGAATTGTGGATTAGAGACTTTGAACTGGAATTGAAATCACAATCCAATGGGTGGAAAGCTTCAGATTCTTCACATCCAAAAACATTTGATGCACTGTCAAAACTCAAGAAAATGATGATTTTTGCTTATGATCACCAAGAAATCATCATGATAAGAGTCCCTTGTGGAAAAAGTGTCACAGCAATGTATATTATTGTCACTTCATGCAAAACCTGTGCAGAAGATGCACAAAACCCAATCTCAGTTGCTCGAGGCTGGGCCACTCATTCTCCATGATAATACTTGCCTGCATATCAGCAATGTTGTAGCATAAGAATTGCACAAATATGGATGGGAAGTGTTGCCACATCCTCCCAACAGCCTCTACATGAGTCCACTAGACTTCGACTTGTTCCCAAAGTTGAAAAACCATATGCATCGACGTTGCTATCTTTTTCTGGAAGAACATTCTACCACTGTTACCCCAGCCATTTGACAGATGAGCAGAAGTGGTGTCCTGCATGGAATAATAGAGCTTTCGAGACAGTGGGATTCAGTCATAGAGAGGGAAGGAGACTTTAAAGGACCTTAAAGGGCTACTGAAAATAAATAAATAAAAAATAAATATGTAAGTAAAAAAATAGTGTGCATTATTTATGAAATTTCCCTCACAGAAATGTAGAGTACGCATTTACAAATGTTCCAGAGTGCTCGGACATAGGTGTTAATGACGTAAATGACTGGCTGTAAAACAACAATTTTCTGATAATGAAATTATCATAGTTTGTTCATTGCAGACAATAACAATAATCTTGATGATTCGGCTGATGAAGTTGGTGCTCAGTCTGCAGACATTGACACATACAGTGGCAACAACACAGCTGGACACAAAATAATTGTTTATTTGGAATGCCAAATGAAAATAACTTTGGCTAAACTAATACTGTTGAAACATGTCATCCTGCTGCACATAAATGTCACAAATCTGGCTAAAAAACTTACCAATTTTTCCAGTGTACAAAACTATAGATTTTTTCAATGTTTAGTCAAAATTTTATTAAAATAGTGTATAATTTGTGTGTTTACGTGAAAATAAATATGGTTATTACATTTAACCCTTGACATTTTGATTTTTGAATTTGACGCTGTAAAAATCTTATATTTTCCATGTTATTGCTTTGAGTCTGAATTTCCACAGTTATCAAACAATAAATGTGTACAAATTGAGCTGGTGATACCATCATTTATGTTGTATGATAAAGTGACTTTGATGTGAGTCGCCTTGGCTCTCAGGCTCTTAACTCTCTTGTTGTTTCCTCCTCGTGGTGATATGTCCCATCATGCCTTCAAGGTTGTGGAATGAGACAAAATGCACATTGTCATGCAGCTGTAGCTATGATGTACTGGTTCTGTGGGTTGCAATAATAACTAATTACACTTATGATAGTTAAATGTTGGAGGCCTGTGTCGTATCTACTCTTCAGCCTCAAGTGCCTGAATAAAAATTACTGTGTGGAAAAATAACAAGACTTACTTCATAGTGTGGTGAAAGTGACACAACTTGAGCAGAATTAGAGGAACTTTTAAGGCAACTGATCTCATTCTGAGCAAATGGTTTATTTCTTAGGGCCAAACATGAGTCAGGCAAAGGGAAAATATTGATGAAAGTGTAGGCTACATATGTTACAAACTTTGATAATAAATGACATATGTTTTTAATATTCGATTTGCTTATCTTCCTTTGCTGATTCTGTGTGTTTGTTCTGTAGTTTGTACAACTTTGAATATGGTAACTAGGTACACTGTACCTAGTTACTGTTTATCTCTGCAATCCATTTTTTTCTTTCACATATTGACGATACCATAATTAAAATCATTAATACTACAATTACAGTTATTGTGAACATTTTTGTATTTTTCTGTACATTTTTGGTAAATACGCCACAGACACTATACACATTTTCAAAGAATTGCATTGTCTTTAATAGGGTGAAAATTGAAGAAGTGACTACCATTGCTCGTGAACTTCTAACAAATCTGTTTTCCGCGTTGGATCTGCCTGGATCACAAGAAAATGAATATGTTATGAAAGGTAAGAAGTTGGTTCATACTATCTGTGTTGGCATATTTCAGCTCTTTCTTTATTGTTGTTAACTAATATTTTAATGTTTCAGCTATTATGAGGAGCTTCTCTGCATTGCAGGCTCAAGTTATTCCACACCTTGGTGATCTTCTTCCAAAATTGACCCAGAAATTAGCATTGGTTGCTCGTAATCCAAGCAAACCTCATTTCAATCATTATTTGTTTGAAACTTTATGTTTATCAATCAAGTAAGTGTGCTAACAAGTGGATAAAATAATACCTAACTGTTAAATGTAAGCTTATATCTCCTTCTGGGTGTTGCCAGAAAATGATCTGTGTAGCAATATTTGTATTATTCTTTTGGACTGTTCAGTTCAGTCTAAGTAGTAAGTACGCCATAACGGACTAGCACTTAAAGATTTCTATGCTTAAAATTAGTGTGTGTTGACTGTCATATCATCATTGTGTGATTAAGTGATTCTCTGGTATTTGTAAGATGAATAGCTATATTTTCTCTCATTTCAATCCTTATTGCACTCATTTCGGAATGCTAAATGAACACGGAAAGTAAGTGACATAATGTAGCCAAAATGGATAATTTATGGTAGATTGAACTGGATTGTTTGATTATAGTACAGAGTAGTGATTATGATAAACTTTGGATTCACCAGTTCCATACTTTATAATTGTTGTTGGTGACAAATCCGATGACTGTCAATATTTATAATCTGTTTGTGCTTGGTAGGTGTTATTATTACATCTGCACATTATGTATTCAGATATCACATTTGTTGTGATCTCATACCATGGAAATATTACAGATTTTTAGCTATAACTTAAAGTTAGAAGATCACATGCTAAGTATGGGATAAGTATCTCCATGAAGATAAGTACTGATGTGGTCTCCAACTTAGCTGGGTTGAAAATGTACCTGGTTCTGCTTTCATGTTGTTATGATCCATGGATTCCATAACTCACTCAGTTCGATGTTCTAGAGCAAAGACAACACATATGGTACTTTGGAGATTCTGTGTATGTAGGCATACACAAATGGATGTTCATTTACGGATCTCCAATTATCATAATCCATTCTGAATATTAGAAGTATTCTGAACTTCAGTGGAGTGTATGGAGACCGTATCAGCTTAACAGCTTAAAGGTGATGTTGAAAGCAAATTAGTATTTGGAACCTCAGATTCTGAAAGTGCTATTTCAAGGCAGGGCAAACATAAACATGAAATTTGTTGCTGCAGCTCATTAACATTTGAAAGAATCAGAGGAAATGCAGTACAGTGTAACACCACTTTCATGTCCCTGGAATTAACATTCTCCCACTGTTTGTGACTTTTTTTATTGATCCCTTCAGTTAATTCCCATCTGCATTTACATTATCATCATGACAAATTTACCTTCATTTACTCATAAGGAAACAATATTAATGGAGAGAGAGAGAGAGAGAGAGAGAGAGAGAGAGAGAGAGAGAGAGAGAGAGAGAGAGAAATGTAATTCAGAAATGGTGACACTGGAAAGGTGTCGGCTTTCAGGTAATGTTAACAAACATTATGCAGTAATCTTTATTAAGCTCTGTTCTTCTTAGTTCTTTGGTAGAACTCATTAAAAGCTGGAACAATTCCTACCACTAGTGCTTTGTCTCCTCACACTACCAACGTAACCAATAACTACACTGTGTAGAGTTTTTCATAGTTATGCTATTGAACGAAGTGCTGGGTTGGGCTGTAACTTAAGTGTTAGTCAAAGCTGAAGGACAGTTGGCAGTGGTTAAAAACCCTGTGTAGTCTCTCTTCCAGATAATGTACAAACTATCTTCGAACTATCACAGGTGTGGACTCTCCTGCAAAAACATTCGTAACTACATTGGAATTGTTGGCATATTATTTCAGTAAAAAAGCTGTAACTTTGATTTGCAGAGAGATGTTGTCAAGTGGTGTACAGTTTTTTTCAGAATATGTAGAGATTTACATAGTAGGAGTTAGGTTGGGAACTAATGAAAAAGCCTAAACAATTTAAATGTGATCATAATTAGCACACACCATTGCGCTTCTTCCAGAGTATGTCCTGATTTCCAAGTTGATTGTCAGAATGGAAACCTGGCAGCACAGCTAAAATTTAACTGCACATTCCACTCTGTCACACCCTACAGAACTATATTTCATTATGCCACTGTGTTCTTACAAACATTTAACTACTTGATGACGTTAATACAAGGCAGTTTGATAAGTGGTAATTTTCCATGAAAGAATGGAACATTTTCATTGCACCTGCATGGTAGGTGAGCTTGATTATTTCCAGGATTGTATGAAGAATTTCAACAATGTACAGTGTACAGTTAATTGTTGATAGTTGTCTGAATTGGTCAGTGTGTCAGCTGCAATTAAAAAGGGAGAAAACAGAGTTTCATGCTGTTATTAAACATTTCATGCGAAGGGTTGGGCTGCCACACAAATCAAAACAGAATTGGATGAAGTTCATGTGGACCCTGCACCATCATTGAAGACTAAGCACGGAAAACAAAGCTCGCTCCAGCTGTCCAGTTAAGGTCACCACAAAGTAAACCGTTGATAAAATTCATGATATGGTAATATGAGACTGCTGAATAAAAGTTGGTGAGATTTCTGAGACTGTAGGCATCTCAACTGAGTGAGTGAATAATTTCCTGTGTGGAGAACTGGCTATGAAGAAGTTGTGTTTGAGGTGGGTGCTGCAATTCCTCAAGTTGGCCAAAAGTGTAGCCAGCATAACATTTCAACATAATGTCAGGTGATGTTTAATCACAATCCGCGAGATTTGTGCAAATTTGTGTCTCAGGTAACCTGGATTCATCATTACACACCAGAGTCAAAATGGCAATCAAAACAACGAACAAAGGCTGGTGAAAGTGTGCCAAAGAAGACAAAGACCATTTGGTCAGCTTGTAAGGTAATGGGCACTATTTTTTATGATTGCCAAGGAATGATCCTTTTATAAGTCTTGGAAAACTGGACCCATGTAGGCTTCATTGCTGGATCGTTTGAAACTTTTGTTGACTGAACAATAGTCCAAGGTTAGCATGCAAAAAAGTGTTTTTTCACCAGGATAATGCACCACCCGACACATCAGCGATAACTATGGTGAAAGTGCGTGAATTGGTTTCTCACCCACCTTTTCACCAGACGTACACACGACTTCTTCCTGTTCCCTAACTTGAAACTTTGACTTGCAGGGAAGAAATTGTCATCAAATGAAGAAGTGATAGTTGCAGTTAACGAATGTTTTGGAGAGTTTGATAGAAACTATTTTACCGAAGGGATGAAAAAGCTAGAGGATCACTGGACCAAATTATTATTATTATTATTATTATTATTATTATTATTATTACTATCATATGCATCAATTACAGTAATACACATTTAGCAAAACAAAGAAATATATATAAAAATGAACATGTGAAATTATATACAGTGCACAAGTTTTAAAACGGCTCAGACTACACTCAGATGCTGATGGACTCGATCCAGTAGAGTACCTCATGGGATGCTTGATGGAGCTTCTTAAAGCCACCAGGGAAGCATCTGATTGGACATTCATTTACATTGTGGCTCATTGTTTGGGTGTCACCACAGTCACACACACTGTCACTTGAAAAGCCCCACCTGTGCATGTTGTATTTGCACCTACCCTCTTCAGTCCGATATCATTTTAACTGCACCCACACCTCCCTTGGTTGGTGGAATCCTGGAACTGGAACTGTTGGATGTCTACAAGTTCGTGGTTTCAGGTTCTTGCAGCTTGCCACTGACATTTCCACTCTGTGTCCTGGTTGAATCCTGTGGATAACATTTGGACTCCCATTTCATGTGCTGGTCTTCTAGATTTGAGGCGTTTCCTGGGCAGTGATAGCAAATTGTCATGAAGAGGGATCAAGTTGTTTTCAGAAACTTGCTGACAGAGGTTGTAGAGAGCAGCCTTTCGGCGGAGGTCTGGTGGACAGATGTTTGAAAGCACTGGTAGCCAGCAAGTAGGTGTAGACCGGACTGTACCACTAATTTCTCTCATAACTGAGTTCGGTTGGATGTCTACTTTCACTACATGGTCGCTTCGGAGCCAAACTGGTGCACAGTATTCTGCTGCAGAGTATACCAGTGCAAGGGATGCTCCTCGGAGGACTGATGTGGTTGCTCCCCATGTACTGCCTGCCAGCTTTCTCACAAGGTTCACTCACGTTTGTATCTTCTTGGCCAAGTTGGAAAGGTGTTTTTTGTATGTTAAAAGTTCTGTCCAGAGTGACTCCCAGGTATTTTGGGCTTTCGTTGTATCTGACTTTGCCCAGAGGGCCGAACTGTGAACTGATCTTTTCTGATGAAAGGTGATTAGAGAGGTGGAACAGGCTTACCTCGGTTTTAGAAACATTTGGTCTCGGTCGCCATGTCTCAAAATACTCATAAAGTTTAGTAAGGCTGTTTGTTAGGTGTTCTTCACATTCAGAAAGGTCTTCACTCTGATATGAAATTGCCAGGTCATCTGCATATTGAAATTTTCGGCGGGTCAAATTTGGCAGGTCAGCTATGTAGAGGTTGAATAACACTGGAGCAAGGACAGAGCCCTGAGGTAATCTGTCACTGAGTACATGCCATCTGCTTTTCTCTTCTCCTTGATGTACTTTAAACTGCCTAAAGCTTAACATGTTACTTAAGAGGTTGCCTAGAGTTTTGTGAGATATTGCTCTAAAAAAATTTCAATAATAGGCCCTTGCACGTCACCGTGTCATAAGCTGCTGACAGGTCAATGAACACTACTCCAGTTTTAAGTTTCTTTTGGTATCCAAATTCTGTGTGAGTAGTCAAGGAGAGCACTCGTTCACAGTAGCTTCTATAAGGTCTGAATTCAGTTTGTTCAGGTGGTATCATAGCATTAATTTGATCTTGGATTCGGTTTAGAATCATTCTTTCCAATAACTTGTAAGCACAGCTAAGGAGAGATATTGGGCAGAAGTGTTCTGCAGCTGATCCCTCTTTCCCTGGCTTTTTGAAAACGATAATTTTTGCTCTTTTAAATTTTTTGGGTAATGTTGCTGTACGAAGAATTTCGTTAAAAAGGCAAACTAGCTAGTTTCGCGTTACCAGTCCACTGTGCACCAAAAATTCAGGGTAAAGCCCATCTGCACCTGCAGCTTTTCTACATTTCGTATGCTTAAGGGCTGTCTACAGTTCAGTGATTGCATATGGAGAAGAGAATTCCAGGTTATGTTGCAGAGATTTCCTGACTTCCGTAAGCTCTCTATTTACTTGCTGAAGATTTGCTTTATCTGTTGGGACCTTGGAAACTCTCACTAAGTGATTGGCGATTGAGTCGCATGAGACCGTTGAGTTTTCTTTTTTGTGGGAAGAGTCTTTTCCAAGTTTGTGAATCAGCGTCCATGCTTTTCTACTGGAATGCATGATATTGAGGTCCCTTGTTTCTTTATGCCATTTTTCTCTCCTTCGTTCATTCAAGGAATTCATAAGGTTCGTAGTTGTTTCTTGGTCTCCACTTTCCTTGAATTAGTTAAACAGCTGGTTGATCTCTTCATTCCAGAATGTATTCTTTCAGGCATCCTCTGGGTATGCTCTTTTTGGCAGTAGATATTATGATCTTTAACAACTTTGAGTAGGATTTTGGAAGTGCAGGGATCTGTGTTATTGACTTGTCCAGCAATTTAGAAAATTTATCCCAATCTGCTTTTTGAAAGCTGGATTAAATGTATATCCCTCAAACCACTCTAGTAGAACATAATTCTGTTACTGGGTCTGCACTTTACGTAATCAGTCAACATAACCTTTGCCAACTGACATCCTGTATGTCACATATTTAAAAAAAAAAAATTTCTAGCGTTTGACATAGCAAGTATTCGAATTTAAATTAGATATACTTCTTGTCATATATATGATCTCCAGGTGTGATATAGACATGAAAATCACCAATAGAATAAATTAAAAGAAACTAAAGTTCTAGATTTTTTTGCCAGAAGTATGAACTACCATTATGTTCATGAAATGTAAACTTATTTATCTGATTAAAAAAATAATTTCCCACATTTTCCATTTTCCCACAATTAATGCCATTTTTAAAAGTCCCCTTAAAAGTGTAAAAGAGGGTTTCACTTCACGTGTTTCTGACGCGGGTAATGTAGGTCTATGAAAATTAGATATGAATAGGTTTCACTGGAAGTGTAACCTAGAATACATATGAGAACCAAATGGTTAAGGATTGCATCCAGTGAACATAAATGATACATCTAAATCTTTTTACAGTTCAGTAAGTCTGTAGTTAGTGAGCAGTTGAAGACAAGAACAGCAAAGCTATATTCCAGACCTAAACCATATGTGTGGTCAAAATCTGGTTGCCCAATGATCTCATCAACTGTTAATAGCAGATGCCAATTAAATAGGACATATAATCTACTACTATCAATAGTGCATGTTATACAACAATGTTGACTCATGAGTTTTTGATAAGACTTGGTGAGACAGTATATGGGACAGTGGAAAGGACTGTCAATTTTTGTAATTAGTGACTGATAGAAAAATGTATAATACAGTGGATGCATGTGTAACAGACTGCTGCTGCAGCTGATAATAATTATTTACTTTGCACCCATGAACATTGGATTAACCTGAGGCAATGTAGTTGTGACTTGCAGATGATTGCTTCACCGAAACTGATCGCCGATGAATAAATACGCGTTATAGCTGCTTTTGGTTGACGTGTGATGCTGTTTTTTTTTTTTTAAGTACATTGAACATCTGCAGTACTGATTGTACAAAATATTCTACTGTATCTTTTGATCAACAACCAACTGCTACATCGATAAATGTCTGCTGTCAAATTGTGGCCCAAGAGCTGCGTTGATTACCCAGCAGTACAACATGCCAATGAGCACAGTATGTGTAACTTCATTGTCTTTTTCACAAATATCCCCCTCCAAATCAGCTTCTCTGTATTATAAACGTGGGAAGATAATAAATGCTGAATTGTGTAGCTGAATTGTCAGCACAATCTCCCTCTTCATATCATCTGTGCACCTGCCCATGCATTTTTCTCATGCCTTCAGTTCGTTACATGCCATATGCAATTTGCTCTGTGAAGTATTTTTCTTATTGGTTTAGTGTTTTATGTAGCTGCTGGCTCACTTCTTGTAGTTGAAGCTGAGTCAGAACACGTTAGAGATCTGTCACCTGACACAATATCTGACATATTTACTTTTTTATAAAATCCAGTTGCCATAGATGATTCTGTTGAAGAAGAGATCATGCTAATCATTGGTTCTAAAATCCCATGTATAGACGAGGAAAGGCTTGACTCCCTCACATTCTGCAGTTGTTACTGGAGCAAAAGAAGACAACTTCTACTCATAACAAAAAAGGACAGCCATTAGTTTTCTTTTATGAACATATATTTCCTTCAATGTGTGTACAGATCATTAGAGTGACTCATGAATTAGAGCAGAACAGAACTTTGCATATGGCATAAGCTTCAAAGTCTCAACATGTCACTCAAAATTACAATATATTTTGTCACAGAACCATCTTGTCTTTCGTTCTTGGAGAGTGTGGTTGCTCCTTGACAGTCAAGCCACCACCAAGCTGCGAAGCCAAAACAGCAGGTGAAACCGTTTACTTGTCGCCACACCTTGCCGTTTTTTTTGTATTGCTATCCTCCCGTTTAATGTTTGCACATATGAAAACAGACACCTGCACACGGTATATGTTCCGCAACATACTCCCTTCTTAATATTATTCTGCAAGATCATCTTTCCTTGTACTACACAAGGAGTGTTAAGTGTTGTTTACCTAAATGGCATGTAACACTTCATCTGCCTATTCATAGTAAGTTTGCCACTTTCTGCCATCCCTCAACCATCCTTCTGTCTTAACGTTTCCTGACCGAGCGAGGTGGCGCAGTGGTAGCACACTGGACTCGCATTCGGGAGGACGACGGTTCAATTCTGTCTCCAGCCATCCTGATTTAGGTTTTCCGTGATTTCCCTAAATCGTTTCAGGCAAATGCCGGGATGGTTCCTTTGAAAGGGCACGGCCGATTTCCTTCCCAATCCTTCCCTAACCCGAGCTTGCGCTCCATCTCTAATGACCTTGTTGTCGACGGGACGTTAAACACTAACCTAACCTAACCTAACCTAACGTTTCCTGCCTCCTACCCCTCTTCACCTAACACAGTCCCTCACCCAGTTGGAGTTTCAATGGAGAAAAAGTGTGTGTGGTGATGACTATGTAATTTTGTGTGTGTGTTTTGACAGCTCAGAAGATAGACATTGCTTGAAGCTTAGCAACATTGTAACAATATCAATCTTGTTTATTTGTCTATTCACCACTCAACACTTCAACTATATGGTGAGTGGTTATCTTTACTCCTTCAATTATTTATATTCCACTCAGGATTTTCCAGCACTAATAAAGTATTACATCCTGCAAGAAAAGTAATTTATTGGTATTTGGGAACTGTGGTGCTTCGGCGGGATTGAGAACGTGGCTTTGCACTGTAAAATTGTATAACAGATAACTTGCAAGAACTGTTTTATTCCAAAGTATTAAGTAATGAACAAATAGTGTGTGAACTTACAAGTGTTTTTGTTGTCTGAGTGTGTTATTCATGTTTGTCTTTCATGTTGCAGGATCGTATGCACTTCAAACAAGACGGCTGTATCTACGTTTGAAGCAAATTTATTTCCACTTTTCCAGTGGATACTCCAGCAAGATGTTCAAGGTAATGTTCTACAAAAAAAATTAAATAATTTTCTCCTAAAAGTAAAACTCATTGAATAGTAGAGGTGATGAGTTGTTGACAGGTACATAAACAAGACTGAAAACTTCATTAGTGTGCAGATGAATCCTTTTCGAGCTACAGTTCTTTACTCCTAAATTATTTAGACTCATTAATAGAACTTTCCTTTGCCATATGTACAGTTTGACAAGCAGTGCTGCATATACTCCAATTTTGGAAATAAAAATAACTTATCTTAAAGTGGTACCACAAGTAGTAGTAGTAGTAGTAGTAGTAGTAAATATTGTACATATGAAGTAAATACTGTCACCTCACAGTGTTCTGCTGTATGTCTTACATAAGTGAAATGAACAATGGAAAATCTGGGATGGAATAACAATAATGAAATAGACTAGACCGTTACTCTCCACATGGAGGAGACTTTGAATGACAGACGAGCACATGTAAAGTACATTTAAAAGTAGACTAAGCTATTTGACTAAGTCCATCAAATGAAGAAAAACACAATACGTAAAATAAGGGAAAGGCAACAACTTACCTATAGTGGACTAATGTATGGACCATGGAAACAAGTAGCAGGAAACACCAGACACACTCAAGTACACAAATTCCTGGCCGTGGCATGTTTGGTTATTGAATGATGCGAGTCACCACCTACAGCCCTGACTAGTGCTTTCAGTGACTGATAATTGATAATCAGTCTTGCCATGTCCAAGAGAGTGTGCATTTGAGTGTCTGCTTGGGTTTGTGTATGAATGTGTCTACTTTTACTAGAGAGAGAGAGAGAGAGAGAGAGAGAGAGAGAGATAGAGAGAGAGAGAGAGAGAGAGAGAGAGAGAGAGATAGATATCAAAAGCTAGTGCGAATAATGTTTCCTGTTAAAAGTTTCTATTCTCCACACATCATTCCATCATAGGTGAGTGGTTGCCTGTCTAGATTAGGTTAGAACAAGTGCACATGACATGCATTCATCTCCTGGAGATGCGACCGGAATATGGTGAGCAGTGATTGCAGCTGGGGTGGGTAGTGGTGGTACAGAAGAGGTGTGGGTGAGGAGGTGGAGGAATAATAAGGTAGGGGTTGGGAAGATGCTGCTGTGCATTTTGTCTGAGAGTGTACAGGAGTGTAGTGGGGACCTGATAGTAGCCTGTTAGATGTGGCATTGAGAGGCTGTGCTGGGAGAGAAAAATGGAGGATGAGAGGAGAAGAAAAGGAGGTAGATGGTGTGTGTGTGTGTGTGTCCAGAAAAGCTAGTGTTGATGTAAAGATTCCAGAAGGCACAAGGTGTGAAGTGGTCAAAATTGAGCACACCATGTTGTGTGGCATTCATAGCAATTGAATGGTTCAGCTGTCTCTTGCCCAAAGTTTGGTGGTGGCCTTTCATGTGGAAGACAGCTTGTTATTGATCATGTCCACATAGAATGCTGTACACAGTTTGCAGTTAAGATGCTACAACACATGGCTGCTTTTAAAGGTAGCCACATTTTTGGTGGTGTAAGAAGTGCCTGTGATGGGAGTGGAGTAGGTGTAGAGGGAGGATGTATAGGATGGGCCTTGCTTCTAGGTCTGTTACAGGGATATAAGTCTGGGGCAAAGGGTTGGGATCAGGAGTGGAATAGAGATGACAGTGATATTGTGTAGGTTGGGTGGACAGCGGAATACCACTTTGGCAGGGAGTGGAGTATAATGAGGAGGATATTTCTCATTTTAGGGAATGATAGGAGATAGTCCAAACTCCGGTGTAGAACATGAGTCAGTTGCTCCTATCATGAGTGGTACCAAGTCCTGAGCAGGGAGCTGTTTTTTGAGTCAGTTCGAAGCCAAGTGTATAATTGTTGCCCCAAACTTCAGTCGGTGTTCTAGCACAAAAGTGTCATGTCAGTTCCATCTGGAATTTGAAAATCAAATAACAGGATTGCACCATTCTAAACTCTTAAGTACTGGACAATGTGATAAGTTTGAATGTGACTGTCAACTACTGACTCAGCAAGTCAGTAAGAAAACCGTCGGGTTGTTCTGAATCTCACTTCATTTAGCAAAATTACTTATAGTGAAATTTATCTATTCCTTGAAATGAAGTCACTTTTACCTTTGAGGAGACTGGTGCTCTTGATATGTAACCAAGCTTTTTGAACTTTCAGTTTTACTCAGATTTCTGTTGAGTGGAACAGATAACCACTTGCACCCTTACAGACATCATTGTGTATACATAATAAAAATAAAACTACTTACAGACATCATTGTGTATACATAATAAAAATAAAACTACATTTCAGAACTTGTGGATCATGAACATAAATTTAGTGCAAAAACACAGAAAGCAAGCTAATTACATTATTTATTTGTTTCATTCAGTGATCATCTCACAATGATATAGGATTTATCATCATAATACAATGAAAATAACTCTGTCTAATATACCTAAAAACAAAGATGATGTGCAGGTCGATAGACACACATTATATACATACCAAATGAATGTAGAAATATGCTTTTTACAAGGATAGGACACATAGTTGGCCATGACATTACTGAACAATCCATTGTGGCGTTTGCCTGAAATTATTCAGAAAACCTAAATCAGGATGGATGGACTGAGCAAACTCCAGCCTCCTGAATATGAAGTCAGTGCCTTAACGAATGGACTGCCTCATTCGCTTGGTCTTGATTGTTTGATGTTCTTTTGCACCAGATAACTTGTAAAACATGGGTTTGGACTGCTCCAGTGTACACACCCACAATTGTTTACAGGCCATGAACATGTTGCTATGTTCCTTGCAGTCCCTCCAGTTTGCTCAAAGAACTGAATCCATGCCTGTAAACATGCTACTTTTTCCAGTGCACACTCTCTGTCCCCCCTTAAGTCCATCTGGAAAACTGGGTCACTGTTCCTCCATTACAAGTGAGATGCTATGCTCAGGAGAATGACAAGAAATTACAATAATGCACTACAGATCTTGGCATATTTTCAGTTGTCCCCTTTTTGTTGTTAACCTCTACTCTGAGTCCTCTGCACAATCTTTGACTATCTAATACTTAGGGAGTATGTTTTATATGCCTTTTTAAATAGATGTATTTTTGTGATCTTTTGCATTAGCTTGAGCAATTTATTGCACATTTCTTCTCAGATAGAAAATACTGTTTTCATTTTTTTTTTTTTTTTTTTTTTTTTTTGTCAAAACTGGCACTCTTTCCGTGATTGTGTGTTCAACTATTAGTGAAATACTTAAATACTTACTAATGTTTTACCTGGCATGCACCGCAGGGTGGTCAATGTACTCCCTTGGTGCAGTAAAGATAACCTGTTTTTTAAATAGTTATTTACAGTGATCCCTCAACCACTATTTTTAGTTATTATTCTTACAAATTTTTTTTTTGTAGTTTGAAAATAGTATCCATGTTTTATGTCTCTGATCCCTAGAAAAGAATCCTGTAGCTCACAGGTGGGCTGTAGCCTTGGCTCAGGCATCACTCTGTGGAAGCAGAGGTTAGCAGAGGGCCACACCTTTTAAAATGATTGCATGCATTAGTTAATGTCGCATTTCATAAAAGCTATAAATTTTTACGTAAAAATTCCAATTGTCTTGATGTAAAATATCTGACTGTCTTGGTGGGCCATGCAAAAACCATTAGCAGGATGCTGTTTGCCCACACCAAATATAGCTGATACATAGTGACGCAGAAGATATACAATTATCAAATTAACTGTTCAACATTATGTGTGATAAATAATGGATAAAAGCTACAAATCTTGGCCTCGATGAAAGGGGTGGTACCAGTATTTACTAGGAGTAATTATACATCAGACATCAGGTTCATACAGTTGCGAATTACCGTATGTGTAATAATCATTTTTGTAAAATGCAAGAAAATGTAATGCAGTGGATAGCTTCTGAACAAAGTATATTATTTAATTATGTCTAAAAATGAAGCAACATGTGAAAAATAGTAGCAGCAGTCCAAAAAATTACAGAAAGTGCGAAGGATGAGACAAAAAATATGCAAAATAATGTAGGTATGACGAGGAGGTGGGTGTCCAATGTGATATCAATAGTCATTTGCTGTGCTGGTGGTGCATCAGCATTCAGTAGCTGTAGAGCAGGCAGACAATCAGCTTACAGTGTAATGTGAATGCGGGTTTGTGTTGATATCAGGTGGGCTGTGGCAGACATTGTCATCACCGGCAAACCTCTTTTAGAATAAGGACCGAGGTTTACAGTAAGGACCAAATTGTGATTAACTCAGTTACAGCAAGTCTTAAAAAATGTCAGTGTAGATACCATTTCCAAATTTACATTGTTCATTAAGGGGGTTCTCACAGTCATTGTTCATGTTGGTGTAGATTTCATCTTCTTTCTGCACATTAAGTGAGATGTTTTTGTGTTTGTGACGTAAAATTTTGAAATCAGACTGAATACGTCACAGTATGAGCATTTGTGACCGTGGTTTCAGCATATGCTGTATTATTATTATTATGTTTGTACATATGTTCCTTGTATTGTGTGATAAAAGTTTCTGCCGGTTTGGCTGATATCTACTTTGTCACAACTACCGCACTTGTAATGTATTGGTTGCAGGTCATTGCAGTGTATGTTGACAAATGTATGAACTTCACTTTTGGCTTCAGTTCTATCCATTTAATTACTATTTCTTTCTAGAAAGACAATGAACACACAATGTTATAGCTTAGGGCAACATGTGGTACATGTTTGACAGTATGTGGTTTTTTATGTGGGGCACTTCTAAATGAATGATGTGAACAAATAATTTTTTGGACAGAAATTTTCTACTCATTTTCATTAAATGAAAGAGTCAAGTATGCGTGTTTTGGTTGCGATATCAAACAACAGTTGTTTAGGTTTTTGAAATACTTACGTAATACTTTCGTAATTTTGGCAATATTCACTTTTTTTTTTTTAACCCTCAATTTTGCTTTCTGAATTGTTGTAGGAAGAGGTAGCAAATTAACATTCTGAAAATATAGTGGGAGTCAGTGCTAGTATGTTGCACATTTGCAGCACTTAATGACATGGTGTATCATACCAAATATACATCTACATTTACACTCTGCAAGCCACCTTGCAGTGTGTGATGGGGATGCTTTGTGTACCACTGTCACTTTCACCCTTCCCATTTCAGTCATGAATAGTTCATGGGAAGAACAATTGCTGGTAAGACTCCGTGTCAACTCCAATCTCTCCAATTTTATCTCCATGGTCTTTTTGCGAGATATATGTAAGGAAAAGTAATATATTTGTTGGCTCTTCTAGGAATGTATGCTCTTGGAACTTTAACAATAAACCACACAGTTGTGCAGAAAGCCTCTTTTGCAGTGTCTGCCACTGGAGTTGGTTGATCACCTTTGTGACACATTCATCCTTACTAAAAGAACATGTAATGAAACATGATGCTCTTCTTGGCTCCTCTCTATTTCCTGTCAGTTTCCTATCTTGTACAGATCCAGTACTGATGAACAGTATTCGAGTATTGGTTGAACAAATGATTTGTAAACTACTTTCTGTGTTGATGGACTGCATGGCCTGAGGATTTCTCCAATGAATCTATAATGTATCTGCCTTACTTGTGATTAATTGTATGTGATAATTCCATTTCAGATCACTCCATATGTATAGTCACAGAAATTTTATAGAAGTAACTGCTTCCAGTGATTGTCCTGCAATTGGGTAATCATACAGTAAAGAACATTTCTGTCTATGTTTTCACAATACACTACATCTGTTTATTTGAGAGTCAGTTGCCACTTTCTGCACCAAGTAGTTCCTCCCCAGGTCATCTTGCATTTTGTTACTGTTTTATAGCATCGTGACTTCTCTGTATACTACAGCATCATCTGCCAAAAGCCTCAAGAAACTTCTGATGTTATCTACAAGGTCATTTATTTATATTGTGAAAAGTAATAGTCTGATAACAGTCCCATGGGGCACTCCTAAGGTAATTTTACATCTAAAGACTTCTCTCCATTCAAAATGATACGCTGTGATCTGTTTGTTAGAAACTCTTCTGGTGGCCGGTTTGTGAGAGGTGGTGCACTGGGTAAAAAGCTGTCGACTCACATATTTGCAAGGAGCAGTATACAAATCCTTGTTCATCCATTCAGATTCAGGTGCTGTAAGTTGGTAGTATTGCACTGATCCCTGCTAGGAGAAGATATCTCAAAAGTCTCATTGTAAATTCAGTGTTAAAAGTATGTGTAAGGCCAGTGCTTGATTGTACCACACGGTGTTCGATTTCTCATAATTGTAGTGTTACTATATTAACAGAACTGCAAGAGTTGTATTTGATCCGGGTATTTTCATCCCTTGCAGTGATCTTGAGTAATGAGAAGTATTTATCTAGTGACTGCATTGCAATGCTGCATGAAACCAATTGTACCTGTTGTCTGTAGTCTCTAGTTGCCTTATGGTGTCCAAAGTGCAGTAGTAATGCTGTAAGACATTTTTAAAAGTTGTGCTCCATCTGTGTGTGTTTAATCTTAAAATGATATTGATTGCATATGGCAGAATGTTAATCATTTTTATGGTTCACTTTTATTACCACTTCTTTCTATAAATACTATAGGAATATTATATCCTTCACGTTCTCTGTTATTAACGATTTTGTGAAGACTGTCCTTTGAAATTACAGTTCTGTCAATATACTCATGTGATGTGAGACAGTATTGCCCATGCCAAGCAGGATTTTTAGCATTTCTTAGCATTGAAATATATAGTGTACAATGTAGACTCTGAGATACAAAACTACCTGGCCACTCGACACGGTACAGAAGTTGAGGAACTTGATCGATATTTGGGAGATGAGATATTGAAATCCTCAGCCAACTATCCAGATTAAAAATTTTCCTGAATTAGCTATGAGATGTGATTCCTTTTTAAAGGATGTGACTGAATTCGGTCCCTGTCTTTGCCTTGTGTTCTGAGCTAGTGTTCTGTTTAATGACATCGTTGTTGGAGGACATCAAATCTTAGTCTTATTATTATTAATTTTTTTTTTTTTGGGTGAGTTGGCTGTTACAGTAAATAAATCTAAGTCCTCCGTAACTTAATGCATCACACTACATGGTCCAGTCACATTAATGTGAGCACCACCTGCGAATGATGTAAATATGTAATAATGAGTAAGAGATGACAGGTGGCAGCACTAGCAGTAGAGGGTATATAAAGCATGTCGGGGGACATGAAGGACAGTGGAGTTGTTGTCATAATGTGGGAATGGAGTGATCTAGCTGACATGCAAAAGGGCAAGATCGTGCATGGTTCTGAAACAGCACGATAGCAACTACAAGCAAGACACTTCAATGTGTCACCGAGCTCACAGTGTACATGCATAGTTCAAAGAGCACCAGGATGAGTTTACCATACACTCCCATCCACCAGGCTTCCTGGATTTAAATCTAGTTGAGTACCTGTGGGACCACCTTGACCGGGCTGTTCACACCTTGGATCCTCAACCAATAGACCTAGTGCAGCTGGCCATGCCACTGGAGTTGGCATGGCTCCATGTCTCTGTTGGTACCTTCCAGAACCTCATTTATTCTGTTCCTGCATTTCTTGCAGTAGTCTCTACTGCAAAAGGCGGCTAAGCAGGCTTTTGACAGGTGGTCACATAAATGTGACTGGACAGTGTATTTGTTTATTTGTGAGCACTATTCACTAGAGTCTATTGTCTTTAAAACACCTCATTGGTAAAGACAGCAGTAGAGGTTTGTGCACTGTAATAATATTCTAATCTATCATCTGTTATGTGAAAGGAAACTCTTCCATTACCTGTTTAAAGTGAAACTTCTTGGCAGATTAAAACTGTATGCCGGACCGAGACTCGAACTCAGGACCTTTGCCTTTTGCGGGCAAGTGCTCTGCCAAGTGAGCTACCCAAGCATGACTCACGCCCCGTCCTCACAGCTTTACTTCTGCCAATACCTCGTCTCCTACCTTCCAAACTTTACAGCTCCTCTCCTGCGAACCTTGCAGAACTAGCACTCCTGAAAGAAAGGATATTGCAGAGACATGGCTTAGCCACAGCTGCAGAGTGAAAATCTCATTCTGGAAACATCCTCCAGGCTGTGGCTAAGCGATGTCTCCGCAGTATCCTTTCTTTCAGGAGTGCTAGTTCTGCAAGGTTTGCAGGAGAGGAGCTGTAAAGTTTGGAAGGTAGGAGACGAGATACTGGCAGAAGTAAAGCTGTGAGGACGGGGCATGAGTTGTGCTTGGGTAGCTCAGTTGGTAGAGCACTTGCCTGCGAAAGGCAAAGGTCCTGGGTTCGAATCTCAGTCCGGCACACAGTTTTAATCTGCTAGGAAGTTTCATATCAGCGCACACTCCGCTGCAGAGTGATAATCTCATTCTGGAAACCTGTTTAAAGTGTCTCATAAATTTTTTGAAAGTACTTCCAAAAAATAGCTTACAAACATACATTAAAATATACAATATGTGTAATTACACAAGTTGATGTGTTGATATAACTGTAGGAGAAAATGATACTTTGTCCACTTTGCCAGAACTGTCATAAAATTGTGTTACATGATGGTACTGTATGTGATTAACATAGACTTTGTTATAATGTAAATGTTTATCTTCTATACTTCTGGTTACATTGATCAGGACACTTTGAAAACATCTTGTACTCTTAAGTGTACTGAAAACAGAAACTGTCGTGAAGTTTGTGGCCATACTTATTCTTTGAAAACATGTTTTATAACTTAAAGAAAGTCATTTCTCCCAGGAAGTTAATAGTACTTACCTGATATGTATTTATGTTGTCTGTAAAACTGAGGGAATACCTTATTTTTGAAATGGTGAATCATCTAATGAAATTTGCTATTTCGTATTTCTCCCTTCAGAGTTTGTGCCATATGTCTTCCAAATGCTGTCACTGATGTTGGAGCAGCATACGTCTGGTGTCCCAGAACCATATATGCTGCTGTTCCCATGCCTGCTCGCACCTGTTCTGTGGGAGCGCCCAGGAAATATTCACCCACTTGTGGGACTTCTGAGAGCATTCATTGCTCAGGGTGGTTCACAAATAGTTGCTACCCAGAAAGTGGTAAGTTAATTTATTTTCTTATCTTTGCACTTAAAGGCTTACCTTGTCTTTAAATGCATTTGTAGTTCATAGTCACTTGAATGTGATTCCACTGGAATACAAGTAGGTAAGAATCATTATGGTGTGATGTTTCATCTGTATATCATCATCATCTTCATCGCTGTCGTCATCATCAAGTGTTTCATCAAGTATTGTTATCTCATGTCTACTAATGCCTACAAAAATAAAACAAAAATGTTGGTCTCCCATTGTACAGGAAGTCAACTTCCATAGGATGGTTACAGATTACTGTAGCTCATAACATGACTTGGGTCAGTGTTGGACTAAGACAGTGATTGTTGCCACAGTTACTTGTGACGAATGCGAACAGTACCATACTCACTCTTGTTCTGTGTTGACTAAAATAAAATACCAGTCTTCATTGCCAGAATTTTATTAGCTTTCCTTTTGACATGCATAACAATTAACTGCACCCTGCTGACAGCAGTAAAGAAAGTGTACTTGAAACTGAAGGATCATAATTTAGCAGGTTGTGCTGTCATAAAACATTGGACTGTTATTTGAAGAATGGCTATTCAAATTCTTGTCTGACCGTCCAGATTTAGGTTTTCCTTGATGTCTGTAAATCGCATTGAGCACAACTGGCTTCCTTCCCCATTCCAAGTTTGTGCCACATGTCTAATGACGTCAGTGTGAATGGAATGTTAAATCCTAAGTTTCCTTCCTTCCTTTCTCCCTCCCTGTTGTTATAAATTTATGGTTCTTGAACCTCTTCCTACTTCAGATTACACTTCTAAACTTCTGGTTTTGTAATTTCAGATTCTAATTTTCAAAGCTTTTCTGACTTTTGTTCCTATTTCGTTTCTTTATAGAACTGTGCTTTTGCTGGCTGCTGATCTTTAATCTTAATATTAATGCTCATGTCACTGAAGTTCACTATTGCGTACGTCACGAATGTAAAGCTTTACTTGGGATCATGGCTTATGGTTTTAAAGGATGCTGTTCCTGCTCGTTGAATTTTGTCTCTATCTTTGCTAAGCAGAGGACAAATATACCATGCGTAGGACTTATTCAGTGGTACTAATATTATGTTACTTCATATTATGCAGCCCAAATATATATTTCTGTGTGTCTTTGTTTGCAACCTCCATGATATTAGAATTTACAAATTAATTCTAGCACTTGGAAAAGGAAGCAAAAGCAGCAAATTCGCTTTTGGTAGTTGGCACCTTGAGTCGCCTACCAAATGAACTTTGTCTTTTGCTAGGCAAATATGATCAGTGTCCACATGCTGGAAGATATATATCATCTCAGAAATCAGCCATCTAACATATTAGTGAGTTTTGATGTTGTCTCTGTTTTCATTTGATTGTCTTTATTGTGTTGTTAAGGCTACAGCAGCTATCAAGAGAGAGATTCCATGTGAACATACTAGTGGGCTGCGGAATTCAGAACGACAAGGCTGTGCACCAAGTTGGAAGTTCTTACTCACAGGGGTCTGAAAATTTAGGGCAGTCTTCTGAAGTTGTCCAGTGCAGTATCAATTGTTTGGTCTCCAACAGAGGTGTCTGGGTGGCAACATCATCTATAGTGAATTTACTGCCTTTCCCCTCTTCTGTCCACCCACACTTCTCATGTGACCTGCCATACAAAATTTTCTGCCACAGCAGCTGACTATCATCAAATAGACATCTGAAGATCACGAGCATCTGCCTTGTAGAAATAGTGAGGAATTTATGTAACAGTAGCTGATGTTGCACATGAAACCCTTATAGACTGCTGTTATATTGGAGAGCCTCAAACAACATACAGTTTTAGTCAGTCTCTTTTCAGAAAGATGATGATATGTTTTTATATTTTGATTCCTACTAAATAAATTGTGTAAAGTCACCACAAAATTTTATTTAGAAATATGCTGATTGGCAGTGTTTGTTGAATGTGACTGCTGTGACTGTGTTGAATCAATTAAATGCTGATGTATTGTGCTAAAACTAAAAACGGTAAGACTGGCTTATGATAATATTAAGCAGTAACACATTTGAGGTGAGCCTGTCAACATCAGACTGTTTGAGAAGAAAACATGTTTGTGACCAACAAAAATGCACTGTAGTTAGTTACATGAACCTAGTCATTATCAGACATTTGTTAGAACTGTAGTGATGGAAGACTGACATCTGGCACCTATGTGTTGGGTGGTTTAGAAACCAATGTTGTGTCAAAAACTGACAAACTCAGTGAAAAAGAAAGTAATGTTTCACTATGGAAACATAATTAGAAGACCTGGTACCAGTCTCTGATTTTCAGTGGAATTTTGAACACGACCATTCGCCACAGCCATCAAATTGCTATCTAGACCCATGTATACACTGAACTTAGGTACAAACTGTTACAGTTCTGTGCATCATGTGACTGCTGATGATGGGTGAACTGAAGTAGTTGTCTCATACAGTAGTAACATAGCATAACGTTGTTGTTGTGATTTGTACCATAGTAAGTAACCATTTAATTAATTTAGCAACGTTCAGTAATTATGCAGAATGATTTGATTGTGTTTTAAAGCACACATAATAACCTTTTTTATGTTTATTTCAAGAACATATGATGTTAATTGTGTCTTAAAGAAACTCTAAGTGAAATTTAGTGTGAAACATGGAATCAAGTAAATAAATGTGTACTTCAGAGGCATTAAATGTCTCAGCACTATTGCAGAGTGTGGAATTAAGTTACAAACTTTGATTTGTTTGATTCCATTTTTGATGTTCATTTCTGCCAAGTAAAGTATGCATTTTGAAACAAACGTGAGCTACATGTATTGCAAAAGGTGACCTGGAAACTGCAGTTCATTGGTGGTGAAATGGAACATTTATTTTATACTTGGGCTTTAACACAAACCCCTCAGAACACTTGGCCAGCCCATTTTTAAAACTATCAATAGTATATAGGAGTCATATTAGGTGTAGTAATATGCATCCATAGCCATATTGTACCATGCTCTTCCAGCTTAGGTGCCCAAGTATGGGCAGCTGGGTGCCTGTGGGCAGAAGTAGGCAAGCTTCTACATCTGTAAGGCTACTCTTCAGATCACACTCAAGTGCCTGGCAGAGGCGTACACTGGGCAGTCGGTCAGTCAGGTTATAGCTTGCATGGTCATAGGCCATGGCCGGGTGCCTGGTGGCAGAGGTGGGCAGTGGCTTGTGTGCATGATGGAACAAAGTGTGTGTGTGTGTGTGTGTGTGTGTGTGTGTGTGTGTGTGGTGGAGTAGGGCCACCTGGCGTTGACCCACAGGTAAGATGGTAGGTGTTCATGGTCACCAATGCAGGGGGTAACGTTGGAACAGCCTGTGGTACACATTATAAATGACAGTACCTACCTTTAGAGGGGGGAAATTCTAAATACCCAGCTGGTGAATCTCACTCAACCTAAGGGCCGAATGACCTGCCCATCCTTTCTCTCCTTCCCCAACCTATTTCGGTTTCATAACTGATGAAGAGGCTATTCATTTTGCCTTCATGATTTTATGGTTTTCTTAAGTGATTTTTCTTTTTTGTATAGTATTAAATTGCTTTCTTTAGTCAATATGAGACAAAAACATCTCAGTGGTTTAAAATTATGTGCAGATCCAGGTATCTTACCTGGACTTCTGCTTTCATGATCAAGGCTCTTATTATTTCATCTATCTAGGTGTGACACTTGACAGCATTAATCTTCCAGTTCTCCTCTCCTACCTTTGAAAGTGGTCAAAGGCTATTGCACAAACTTTCCTGGACGTGCACTCTTAGAAAAAAAAGTTGTCACATAGAAACATTTAACCACAGCGTAGGGTCTGTTCCCAGAATTTATCCTCCACTGTGCTGAGAATTAAACATGCTGGCACGTAAGTCTAATATGTTGGGCAGTTTCACATCACCCACACTCATCTGATGAGTGAAAGATTAAATCTAATAAGTGGTAGTTGTGAGACACTGCTGCTCTAAGTGATCAGTAAAGATATGTGGAGAAAATCTGTGAGGCACATATTCATTAGTTATTTCTTCTTTTAATGTGTGTTCTAAACAGGCCTCCTCTCTCTCTCTCTCTCTCTCTCTCTCTCTCTCTCTCTCTCTCTCTCTCTCTCGCTCGCTCGCTCTGCCTGTGTGTAAGTAATGTTATTTGACGAAGTGTTCCTGTTGGGGATCAACTGGAATGACCTCTCTTTTCGTTACATTGTGCTATCACAGTAATGCGGCAAGCAACCTCACTTCTAACTCTCCATAAACTATTTTTACTTGCAATGCCAATAACTACTCATGTCTATCCAGGCAGTTAGTATTGTGCATTTGATTCACTTAATTACTTTCAGTAATTTAGATAAAGGATTGCCTTATAAAATTTGTTTTAATCACACCATTTTACTCAAGAAAGGAAGTGCAGTTAATCAGTTCAGATTACAGAGAGAAATAATAATGAAGATGTGTATCTTTTGCGCAGTACCTAACCTGCTACTCTCTGAAACAATAAATGTTTCTGAAGACATAATGACACACTGAACCATGGCCATTAAAAAAAAGTCACTTCCTTCCTGTTCATTTTTCTTCTACTTCAGCAAAGTTTGTGGCAGTACCTGGCCAAGACAGAAGGAGTACTTACCATTATTCAACCTTTCTGAAAGTTCTGTTGAACTAAAATGATGTAAAAGCTTATTATTGAAATATGGTGATCCTGACTGTTTGTTAGTAGTAGTGTATGTATGTCTCTAAGGTTAAAGTAGCAGAGCTAATCCATTCTCCAAATCTCAGTTAACTCAGTTATGTGTACTAAATTATTTCTTGTGCTTTAACTTGGTGATGGTGGTTACTGTATATTTATTTTACCAATTATTCAAAAAATGTAACCACCTCAAAACATACATTAACTTTTTCCTCACCTTCACTGTAAGCATAAAAATTTGCACAATTGAAAATACTATCTGAGTAGGTTTGCGTGGAGTTCACTTAAGTGCACTGGCTCTCTGAATATAATGCAAATGTATTGAAACAGATAATTCCTATGTCCGTTGTTTCTAGCAAAAATATTGTCACATTGTAATTACACCAGTCTAAACAGAGCATTTGAAACTAATCTCAAACTCGCTAACACAAATACTGTAGGCAGTACTGGGGTTAACAGGATAGTTTGTAATTGATGAGGCATATTTCATCAAATTAATGAAAGTTGAATTGTAACCATGTTTCATGAACAATCAAAACAATACATGCTTGAAAATATAATATAGTGTGTATAGATAAAAAAATCTCATCACCAAGCAGTGGCAGTAGAAAACACAAATGAAAGATATGGACATGTACAAACCTTTGGAGTCAGTGGCTTCTTCTTCTGGCGGAAGGGTTGAAGGGAAGGGAAGAGGGATGAATGAAATGTGGAGAGTTACGGAAAAGTCGCCCAGAATCTGAGTCAGGTTAAACTTTCTAGGTGGTATGAAATGGGAAGACTGACTGTTGGTGCCTGCCTGCACTGGATAAGATCTGAAAACCTGAGATCTTAATGGTGGAAGATAGGATGATAAGCAAGACAGAGAGTATTGAATAAAGACCATGCAAGAGTCAATAAGAGTGGAAAGATAAGTGTATTATACCAGATAGACTGGTAAGAGGGATGGGGAAAAAATAGACAGATCGCAAAAAAAAAAATAAATAAATAAATAAAAAGATATAGAAAAATAAAAGGGAGAGAAGGGAAGTTATAGTTACTGAAAAGAAATGCTGAGAGTACAGAAACTAATGTAAATGTAGGCCAGGTGGGTGTCGAGAACTAAGCACATGTTGTAATGCCAGTTGTTACCTACAAAGTTCTGAGAAACTGATGTCAGGAGGTAGAATCCAGGTGGCAAGTGTAGTGAAACAGGAACCAAAGTCACAACTGTCGCATTATAAAGTGTGTTCTGCAACAGGATATTGTGTGTTACCAGTATACACACTCTGCCTATGCCCATTCACCCTGATAGTTCGGTGGTAATCATTCCAGTGTAAAAGGCCAAACAATGTTTACATGACAGCAAGTGACAAGTGCATTTTTACAAGTGGCTCTCCCTTTGATAGTATATGTTTTACCAGTTACAGAGTGGGCGTTGGTGCTGGTAGGACGGTGCATAGGTCAAGTGAGGACAGTCACGTAGATAGTAGCCATAGAGTAGGAAAATGGCTGCAGAAAGAGCATAAGGTCTGACAATATATTGAAGATGCTGGGTGGGTGGGATGATTGACTAAAAGCTATTTCAGATGTGGTGGGCAAAGTGTCATATAGAATGCACTGCATTTCAGGGCATGATTTTGGGAAGTCATAGCATTCCAGAATGAAATTTTCACACCGCAGTAGAGTGTGCGTTGATTTGAAACCTCCTGGCAGATTTAAATTGTGTGCTAGACCAAGTCTTGACTAGGGACATTTGCATTTTGTGGGCAAGTTTGGAAGGTAGGAGACAAGGTACTGGCAAAAGTAAATCTGAGAGGATGACTCATTAGTTGTGATTGGGTAGCTCAGTCAGTAGAGCACTTGCCTGCGAAAGGCAATCATACTGGGTTTGAGTCTTTGGTCTCACACACAATTTTAATCTGCCAGGAAATTTAATATCTGTGAATGCTCCACTGCAGAGTGAAAATTTAATTCTGGAGACATTCCACAGGCTGTGGCTAAGCCATTTCTCTGCAAGACCCTTTCTTCCTGGAGTGGTAAGTTTTGTAGGAGAGCATCTGTGAAATTTGGAAGATAGGAGATAAGGTACTGGAAGAAGTAAAGCCGTGAGGACAGATCATGAGTTGTGCTTGGGTAGCTCAGTGGCTGGGCACTTGACCACGAAAGGCAAAAGTCCCAAGTTCGAGTCTCGGTTTAGCAAACAGTTTTAATCTGCCAGGACGTTTCGGTCATAACCTTGTCAAAGTAACTGATTAAAACATTCAAGACCAGGATAGTGCTGAGTAACTAAGGTGCACTCCTAAACTCCTAAGCAGTTTTTTTGGAGTGATCAGCAGTACCACGATTGAATATGATTACCCAGGAAATCTCCACAATTCTATAGCTCTTTATTCTTCTCACCTTACATCACAAATCATGCACACCATTCACACTACTGTCCATTCGATCACTGTACTCATACAAAACCTATACAGATGGATTTTATATCCGAAATGATTATCACAGAGCACTGGCTCAGTCATCCACAATAAGTGTATGATTCACTCCATACAAAGTCCACAACAGACTTTGGAGACTAAATGTTCTGGCTCCATAGACCAACTAGGACTGCTCCAACTTGAACATTCTGGTGCACAAGCTAATTTGCTGCACCCTCTGCATCATCAGTGCTTCCTGTTTCACAGTTAATTCAAAATTGATCTTAACAAGGGTGCAATTCTACATAATGTTTTACAGTAGTAATTTCTTTGGGGTATCCATACAGTTCTGTTATTACAAATTTAAGTTGAAAAAGAAACAGAATGAAAATTCAACTTCACAATTACTGGTTAACTTGAAAATTACATTAAACAGTGTGTGCAAAAATTTTATATAAGTACATAGGAAAACATAAGAACAATTAGTTATTTGTGTGTATTTAGGGGAAATGTGTTACAGTGTGTTATGTAACCAAGTGCAAATAGTTCTCAGCATTCTTTGAGTCAAACATTCCATGGCATATTGTCAAAGAGAACTGTACTTAAATCAGCACACAAATGATGCAGAAAATCTTGTGTCTTGAAGCAAAATGACTGTAATGTATAACAAGGAAAATAAAATACTTAAATTTTAAATTGATAGCAAGTATTAATATCAAGGAGGTGGAGGTCCCATTTGTCAACTGTTAGATGTACAATAAATGATATAGCAGGCAGTCCTAGGTTGTGATGCCACAGCTTTCTTTTTCTTGATATGTCTGGCTGGCAGGCAGGTTTGTTGGCCGGCCTAACTTACTGAACCACATGTTTCTTCTTGTGATTGAGAAGGAAAGTGTGGCTGAAGAGAATGTCTTTTACTTCCTTTTACCTAGCATTACTGTTCTTAGGCAACATTATTTTGTGTTATATATTCTTTTCCCCTTCTGTTCCCACAATGAGAATTTTGAATATGCTACATTTGTTCAGTTAACTTAAGTTTCACTTTTGATGCATAAGGACTTATGTCCTACTATTGCCGCCCGGTGTGGCTGAGCGGTTCTAGGCGCTACAGTCTGGAACTGTGCGACCGCTATGGTCGCAGGTTCGAATCCTGCCTTGGGCATGGATGTGTGTGCTGTCCTTAGGTTAGTTAGGTTTAATTAGTTCTAAGTACTAGGGGACTGATAACCTCAGAAGTTAAGTCTCATAGTGCTCAGAGCCATTTGAACCATTTTTGTCCTACTATTGGCTTCATAAAACTGTGATGAATAACATTTTCATTTTTCAGAGTGGTCTATTGGGTGTGTTTCAAAAATTAATAGCATCTAAAGCAAATGATCATGAGGGCTTTTTCTTGATGCAATCTTTAATTGAGCACCTGCCCACGTGAGTAAATTAGTTATATAAATAGCTCTTTTGCATGTTGTGATTTTGTGGATGCTAATAGGTTTTCTCTTTACAGTGACGCATTGTCACCCTACATGAAACAAGTATTCGTCCTTTTGTTTCAAAGATTGTCGTCATCAAAAACCACCAAATTCATTAAGGGGCTTCTTGTATTTTTCTGCCTGTACTGTTTGCAGTATGGACCTGCAAGCCTTATAGGCATGATAGATGGCATACAACAACAGTAAGTATTGTATGATCTGAAAATTCTTACAATTCTACTTTTTTGTGGCTCTAAACTACTAAGTGAGCTTTTGTGTATAGATGAGGAGTTCTTTATGTACTCATGAAATTTTAATGTGTAAAATAGACTGATAGGTGTGGATTATGAGAAGTTGTGAGCTTTTGGATGTAATTTAATTACATGATGTGAAACATTAATAGTCACTACATCGAGATGAATGATCTTGAACAAATTGTCAAGACTGGTAAAATGTTAGTGCACATTCTATGGGTTGCTATAATGAGATCATGGATTGTTATTCTTCCTTTCAGCTTATATACTATTATTTTCATGATACAAGTGATTTTGAACTCAAGATCATCATGTTCTTTCCATCTTATTGTATTCTATTTGCTGCTCCCTATCTTTTTCTCAGCACACTTCCATAGCTTTATCTGAGTCCTTTCAGGATTGTTATTATTCTCATCTACAAGATAAACAGCTTAGTTCTAAAAAAAAGTTCTGGGTCTTGTTCCAGAAAATTTCTAAGGTAATTTCTTTGCACATCAAACCATTTCTTTGCTGCATCAAACCAGTCTCAGGACTGAAGACCACAACAACAACAACATCTCCCCCCCCCCCCCCCCCCACCCTACCTACCCCCTTCACACACACACACACACACACACACACACACACACACACACACAGATGACTGTTACACATTATAGCTTTTGCCCAAAGCCTTCCCCAGCAAAGAAAATACACACAAGCAAGCAAACCTCATGCACACATGACTGCCACTACCAGGAACTCCGACCGGAATGCAACTGTCGCATGAATAGCAATCTGGACTTAAGGGGAGGGATAAAAGGGTACAGGTGGGAGGGGGGGGGGGGAGAAGGGCACTGTCTGCCAGGGATGCAGGCACTAGAGACTGCCAGGCACATCATTGGGAGGTAGGGTGTTGGGGGAAAACCAGGAAGTGAAAAAGGAGAGGAATGGGGAAGGGGAAAGGACATGTGAGTACATTGGCAGAGGTGGCACACAAGGAGGATGAGGCAGTGTGAAAAGGGAGGAGGTGGTAGGACAACAGGGTGAAAACTGCTGAGTGGAAAGTGTGTGGACAGTAGATTGCCATAGGTTGCGGCTGGGATAATTTTGGATGTGGTGAGTGTGTTGTAAGGACAACTCCCATCTGCACAGTTCAGAAAAGCTTATGGTGAAGGGGAGGCTCCAGATGGCCCAGGTTGCGAAGCAGCCATTGAATCAAGCATGTACGTTGGACCACAAGGTGGGCTAGTGGTCTACTTTGATCTTTGCCACCATTTGGTGACAGCCATTCATACTGGTGGACAGACGGTTGGTAATCGTACCAGTATAAAAAGCTGTACAATGGTTGCAGCAGAGTTAGTGTACAACATGACTGCTTTCACAAGTGGCCCAAGCTTTGATGGTGTAAGACAAGCCTGTGAAAGGACTAGAATACAAAGTGCTGGGTGGGTGCATTGTGCAGGCCTTGATCCCTGTGGCAAGGGGTTGGGATTGGGATTGACATAGGTAGGAAGTCCCTCATTTCAAAGCATGGTCATAGATAATCAAAGCCCTGATGATGAAGGATTTGGTTCAGTTGTGAAATGGCATGGGAAATCTGTGAACTAGATCCAGGGGATAGTGCCTGTCTGTGATGGCCTCAATGAGACCTTCAGAACAATGGTAAAGTGAATTGTCATCACAACAGGTACACCGTCCGTGGGTGGAGGGGCTGTATGGGAGGTATTTTTTGGTGTGGAAGGAATGGCAGCTATCAAAATGGAGGTACTGTTGCTGATTGCTGTGTTTATGTGGACAGAGGTGCAATTAGAGCCAGCAGGAGAGAGGAGCTGGTCAATGTGTAGGAAGGTTGAATTCTTGGTTAAGGAGGATCAGGTGAAGTGGATGGGAGAGAAGGTGTTGAGTTTGTGAGGGAGTGAGGGTAGGCTGTCTTGGTCCTGAGTGCAGATCATGAAAATATCGTCAATTAACCTGAACCAGACCAAGGGTTTGGGGTTTTGGGAACCTAGGAATGTTTCCTCTAGATGGCCCATAAATAGGTTGGCATAGAAGAGTGCCATGCGGGTGCCCATGGCTGTGCTGCAGATTTGTTTGTATACTTTCCCAGCAAAGGAGAATTCAGTAATGTGTTTGGAAAAAGTTAATTAGCTGAATGAGGTAGTGGGTTTGGTGTCTGAAGGATGTAGGGAATGATAGTGTTCAGTTGCAGCCAGATCATTGGCATGAGGGATGTTGGTGTACAGGAAAGTGACATTAATAGTGACCAGTACCAGTAAAAGGGTGGGGATGGTGGAGAGTCAATGAAGGAAGTGGTTGGTGTCTTTGATGTGGGAGGCTAGATTACAGGCAGTTGGTTGAAGGTATTTGTCAATGAGAGGCAAAATCCTTTCAGTGGAAGCACAATAACCAGCTGCAATGGGGTGTCCAGAATTGTAGGCTTTGTGAATTTTTGAGAACATGTAGAAGGTGAGTGTGTGGGATGTTGTAGGAGCAAGAAGGGAAATGGATTCAAGGGGGGTGGCACTGGGAAGGTCCTAAGGCTTTACGCAGAGATTGGAGATTATGTTGGACTGCTGAGACAAGATCACTCTGGCAGAATTTATTAATGGACAAGTCAGGTAGTTGGCAGGTGCCCTTCGGCAACTTATCAGGACAGTAGTGGAGCCTTTGACTGCTGCAGGGGGAATGATTAAGTCAGGATCTGTTTTGAGACTGTATATGGCTGTGCTTTCCTGTGCGGAAAGTTTGGTGTCCTTAGGAAGGGACGTGGGGAAGGAGGGTGAGCCCAGGTTGGAGGTAAAGAAGGTGACCAGGGTGGTTAAATGGAAGGGGGAAGGATCATGGCTGGATGGTGGTGTGAATTTGGAGAGGTAGGTTAAATTTGGGTGGAAGGCTAAAGATGAGGCCTTTGGATAGAGTTGAAACTTCAGCCTAGTTTGCCACCTTCGTAGACATTGACGTCTTCCTGTCTTATGGCTACATCCACACCTCTGTCCACAATTCCACCAACCACCAACAGTACCACCAGTTTGACAGCTACCATCCCTGTCGCACCAGAAAGTCCCTCCTGCACAGCCCTGGCACCAAGGGATGGTGTATATGCAGTGACAAGAACTTCCTTTCCCAGTATTCTGTAGGTCTCACCAAGGCTCTCACAGACAGGCACTACCCCCCTTTCCAAGCCACAAACATATTTCCCATGCCATTTCCCCCACACACCAACAATCTTCTCACCACCTGCAAGAGCTAGCTACAAAAGAGTGCCCCTTTAATTATCCAATACCGCTCAAGACTATAATAACTGAACAACCTCCTTCAATCAGGCCTTTGATTATCTATCATTATGTCCTGAAATAGGGACATCCTACCAACATCCTTTTCTCTCCTCCTAAAGTGGTATTCTATTGTCCACCCAAACTACACAACATCCTGGTCCATCCCTGTGCCGCTCCCATTCCTAACACCACAGGGATCATATCCCTGTGGAAGACACAGGTGCAAGACTTGCGCAATGTGCCCACCCACTACTTCCTATTCCAATCCTATTACAGTATTATCTTACCCCATCAAAGGCTGGGCCACCTGTGAGACCATTTGTGTTGTATCCCAGCTCTCCTGCAACTATCGCACAGCTATATATATTGGTATGACTACCAACCAGCTATCCACCAGGATGAATAGTCATCTCCCAATTGTGGCCAAGATCAAACTGGACAACCCTGTTGCGCAAGACACTGCTGAACATCACGTGCTTGATTTCAATAACTGCTTCACAACCACAACCATCTGTATTCTCCTCTCCACCTCCAGCTTTATTGAATTGCACAGATGAGAGTTATCCTTACTACACAATCTCTGCTCCCAAAGTTATCCAGGCCTCAACCTACAGTACAGTAACCTACTGTCCCCACACCCTTCAGTTTCCACCTCCTCGTCCTGTCACCTTTTCCCCTTTCATATTCCCTCAATCTCTTTGTGTACCACCCTCTGCCATTCTAGTTGGAGCTACTGGGGGTAGCGGTCATGTATGTGTGAGGTGTGCTTGCTTATGTGAATGTGTTGTAATAAAGTCCAGTGAAGCAGAGGTGAGAATGATGGTTAGTGCTGCAAAGAGTCTTCACCTGAACAAATAAATTTGCCTCAAATGCCCAGGCTGTATAGGAGAGGACGTTTGACATGGAAAGGTTAACAACTGTCAAAATTAAGTACTGTTGTTCATTAGTAGGTTTAATGTAAACAGAAGTAGATAGCTGAACCCTCCACCTTGAACCTTGATGAGCATGAGATAAACAGCAAGAAAAGTGGGGTGGAATTTAGAATAGGACCATGTGAGATAAATTTAGTGATTCGAAAACTTCAGAGGGGCTTTCCTGGGATCCATAAACCTTCAGCTCTTGATTTGGTTTATATTCATCAATGACATCTTTGCTATATGGAACCATAGTTAGGCTGAACTGTTAAAATTTTATGAATTCTCCCAATTAAATTTCAATTGGCCCTTTTCCAAATCTCGTGTCACGTTCCTTGATGTTGAACTCACCTCACCAAAGGTCAGCTACACACTTCTGTTGCTATTAAAACTACTAACAAACAACAGTACTTACATTTTGACTGTAGTTGTCCTTTCCATGTCAAATGTTCCCTCCTATACAGCATAGGCGTTCGAGGCAAACATATTTTTTCAGATGGAGACACTTTACAGCAGTACACCACCTTTCTCACCACAGCCTTCCCCAGATGTAATTACCTAGCTAGCCTAGTTTAAAAGCAGTCTTCCCAGGCTGTCACATCAAATCCTGGTACTGGTGGCCACTCCAAAAAACAGCTTAGGAGTACACCTTTGTCACTCAGTACTATCCTGATATTGAATGTGCTAGTCAGCTACTTTGATGAGGCTGTGACTTCCTAAAATCATTGCTGAAATTTGGTCTATTCTGTATGACATTTTGTCCACTACACCTATTGCAGCATTTCGTCATCATCCCCTTGCCTCCCCCAAATCTCCACAATATCCTCATCAGACCCTATGCTTCTGCACCCAAATTTTACCCTATGGCTCATACTCTTGTGACTGTCCCCACTGTAAACTTAGCCTATGCATCCTGCTACCACCATGTGTACCATTCATGTAATTGGTGAAATGTACTCCATCAAAGGGAGAGCCAACTGTGGAACAACACATGTGGTGTACCAGTATGTAATTTAAACATGGTCCTGCATTCTACATTGGTATGCTTACCACCAAGTTATCAGTTGGTATGAATGGAAACAGACAGTGTGTGTGTACAGGCAACACACAATCTCCTGTTGCAGAGCATGCTGTACAACATGACATACATAATGTTGATGCCCGTTTCACCACACGTGCCACCTGCCACCCCCCTCCCCCCTCCACCCTGTTCCCCTGACACCAGTTTTACAGAACTCCACAGGTGAGAACTGGCATTACAACATGTTCTACCCTCCTCTTCCCTTCTCCACACCCACCTGGCTTATATTTATATTAATAATGGACTTAGCTTTCCACTGTTATTAACTCTTGTGCGATATTTGGTCAGTAATCTCTGTCTTTCTTTTTACTGTATCTTCCACCTATAAGCTGTCAGGTTCTCATATCCCATTTTGTGCAATCCTCAACAGTCGGCCTTTCCTTCCCTTCCCATCTGGTAAGACTCTCCTGACCTGTGGTTTCGGGTGACTTGACAATAACTCTCCCCATTTCCTAAACCTCACCAGTCCATTTGCTTCATCCCCCTTCCTTCCTCCTTCCCTCTTCATCCCTTCTCCCAGGAGAAGGAGCCACTGGCTCCGAAAGCTCTCCTGCCACCACTTGGTGAGCAGATCTTTTTTTCTATCCAATTATATTATGTTTTAAAAAATTGATTATTTTTGTTGATGCATTCTGATTGTCTGCTTGTGTCTGTATATGTGTGGATGGATATGTGTGTGTGTGTGTGCGCGAGTGTATACCCGTCCTTTTTTCCCCCCTAAGGTAACTCTTTCCGCTCCCGGGATTGGAATGACTCCTTACCCTCTCCCTTTAAACCCACATCCTTTCGTCTTTCCCTCTCCTTCCCTCTTTCCTGATGAGGCAACAGTTTGTTGCGAAAGCTTGAATTTTGTGTGTATTTGTGTTTGTTTGTGTGTCTGTCGACCTGCCAGCACTTTCATTTGGTAAGTCACATCATCTTTGTTTTTAGATACATTCTGATATTATGATTGACATGTTGAATTGCAGTATTATTTTGTTTAACGTGTCTTTATTTAATAATGTTGAAAGTCTGTTGCAAGCAAAAATTCACCAATTTTACGTTGTTTAAATGATCATAATAAAACAAAAGAGAAAAGTATAATACCTCTTCTGTGTTCATTCATTTTTGCCAAAAATTGTTCTAGATGCTGTGTTTTGTCATCATTCTGCCATTTAATCAAATTTTAATAGTCATCATCAGTAAAATAAGTATTTTTTTGATAGGTTTCTTCATAGGCATTTCTGGTTGAAGATGAGAAATTGCAGCGCCTGTTGTACGTTGGACTTCTTCACTTGTAATATACTGTATAGTATATTGCACTCTTAATCTAATGAAATGGCCTCAGTCTCTGCTAACCTTTGTCTTGTACCCTCCTCCATCCATGTCCCCAGGATGTCTACGCCATCTCCCCACCCACACACTCTTTACTTTAGTGAGCTCCATGTATTCATTAATGTATACCTACATGTTTCCTCTGTAGGCTCCATCTTATACTGCCTTATCTTGCTCAACCCCCTAACCTATGCATCTGCACCATTGTGTAATCCATGCAGATGTCCTTTGCCTGCCCAGGACAAGCTTAATAGTGCCACATCCCTGTTCCATTCCCAAGCTATCTTGCCCTCTACAGCTGCTGCCTCACCTTCCCTCCCCTCTTTACAACAATTTTAGAGTTTGATATTTTGGTTTTTAAATTTATTTACAGTTAGCTTATAGTTTGATTAAAACTAATTTTCAGTTAAGATTTCACGACGTGTACATTATTTCCTTTAGTCGCATCTGTCATTATCACGCTAAATCATTTTCAGCATCACACACACACACACACACACACACACACGTGTAACCTTGATTCACTTACAGTCTTCCGTCAGTGTGGCATGTCATTTGCTATTGAGTACTGCTGGCAGTCCATTTAACTTTCACTGGCTGCAGTGGTCCAGAATGGACTCCATGCATGTTGACAGCTGGCTTCCCATTGTCAGAGACTTAGTTGATTACTGATATGTGAATGCTATAGTGCCATGTAACAGATGTCAAATAACGACTATTTTTAATAAGAGTGTTGATGTAAAACACCAGATAACAAGTAGTTTTAATCAGGGTGTAGTTGCAAAACACCTGAAGTTGTGGAGGGAGACCAAGACTTGTCTTCAGTAAGCGGGTTCAATTAGATGTAGATGTGGTAGTTATGTCAACATTGTTAAAACTGAGAAAGACTATCTCTTCATAGCTTTATTACATCTTATTTTAAATGATATGAACACTTTCTAATACAGACATGTCCATGCTGCAATTTATGTAATGTTCTGTCATGAATCATTTCAGCAAAATCTGACACTCAATAATTAAAACATATAAAAAGTGAATGATAATGAAACACATTTGTAGTACTTCTTGTGTGTCCTTTAGAACATCTTTGTGCGTAGTTATACTTCATTAATTTTATACTTTGATTGCAGAATGTTTGGCATGGTGTTAGAACGCCTTTTTATTCCTGATCTTCAAAAAATCTCTGGAAATATTGAAAGGAAAATTGCAGCAGTGGGTGTTACAAAACTCTTGTGTGAAAGTCCAGAACTTGTTAATGGACCTTATTCACAGTTTTGGTAAGTATTCCATGAAATTGATATCAGCTCTATTGACTGATTTACAACTATAGACTGTTGTGGAAATATGGAATGGCAGAAAGGGATGAAAGAGAAAGCTGCCTGGTAGAATTTTGCAGAGAGCATAATTTAGTCATCACTAACACTTGGTTTACGATCATGAAAGGAGATTGTATATGTGGAAGAGACCCGGGGACACCTTAAGGTTTCAGGAAGACTATATGATAGTAAGGCAGAGGTTTTGAAAGCAGGTTTTAAATTGTAAGACATTTCTAGGGACTGATGTCGACACTGACCACAATTTATTGGCTATGAACTGTAGATTTAAACTAAAGAAATTGCAAAAAAATGGGAAATTAAGGATATGGGACCTGGATAAGTTGAAAGGATCAGAGTTTGTTATCATCAAACAGTGGAAAATCCAGGATGGAATGTAACAATATTACGAAAAGGAAAGTTGCTACTCACCATATAGTGGAGATGCTGTGTTGCAGATAGACGCAACAAAAAGAGCGTCACAAATAAAGCTTTCGGCCATTAAGGCCTTTGTTGACGACACACACACACACACACACACACACACACACACACACACACACACACACACACACACACACTCTGCAGGCAACTGAAACCACACTGCGAGCCGCAGCATCAGTGCATGATGGGAGCGGCGGCGACTGGGTGGGGGTAAGGAGGAGGCTGGAATGGGGACGGGGAGGGATAGTATAGTGGTGGTGGTGGCAGACAGTGTAGTGCTGTAGGTTAGATGGATGGCAGGGGAGAGGTGGGGAGGGGGCACAAAGTAGCAGAAAATGAGAGAAATAAAAAGACTGGGTGTAATGGTGGAATGACGGCTGCGATGTGCTGGAATGGGAACAGGGAAGGGGCTGGATGGGTGAGAACATTGACTAACGGAGGTTGAGGGCTTTGATTCCCTCTCATATGGCCTGAGATGAGGGGCATCATCCCCAAATTCCTATCCACATCTCCCAAAATTGTGTTCTGCTGCACACCCTATCTGCAGAATATCACTGTCAATCCAGATTTCAGTCCTGCTCCCAATCCTGCATCCCCTAGGTCATTCTTTCGCGGTCAGCTCAGGTCCAAGACCTGTCCCATACACCCACCCATCATGTCCTACCACAGTCCACTCACAGGTATTTCTTACGCTGTAAAAGGCAAGGCTGTATGTGAAAGCAGCCATGTTTTGTATCAACTGTACTTCAGTTACTGTACGGCATTCTGTTTGGGCATAACAAATAACCAAGTCCTCCCTCTCTCTACTTCTTATACACTCTACCCATTGAACTCCATTCATATTGTTTTGCAGCCAGTGAATCGTCTGTCGAAAGACCTGCCTCACATTATCCCACTATCCCCTTCTCACAACCATCTGCCCAGGCAGCAGCCATGGTAATCAGCAGTTTCGCCGTGGCCACAGGCATGTGCATTTGAATATCTGTGTGGTTGAGTGAGTGTATGTGTATACTTCAACTAGAGAAGGAGCAAGACCTCGAAAGCTAATAAAATACTGTTTCTGTTGTGTTTTTCTATGCACCACACGTTGGTCAGCTATAGATCACTCTGTAAGATATAAACAGATTATACAACAGTGTCCACCTGTGTCTGTGTACCATTCAGTTTAACAGAGGAAGCAGACAGTGTTTTCTTCCTCCAGATTAGAAACTTTACAACTGATTTAGTTGATTAAATTCAACTGGCAATTTGATGAATAGCATTAAGCAGTGTGATGATTGTTAATTGTCAATATTGTATACAGATTACCTTTCATTGACTTGCATGTATCCAGTTAATGAACTACCTTGACTCGTTCCACATCCTTGAAGGATCTCCTTATTGATGGAATCTAAAGAATGTGTTGAATGAAGAAATGCTACAGCCAGTTTTAGTTTCAAATTTAGTTACTAGATGGTCTAGACACTGATATTTCTCTCTCTCAGGATCAACATCACTTTGGCCCATGTCTGAATCTTTCAGGACCCATTAACACTTTTGCATTTTGCACTCTCATATCTTGAATTTATAGTATGCATACCATGAAATTCGGAACGTTACAGTATCCAGATATAGTTCTGCTGATATTCTACTTTAATGCTTCTCTATGCAACATGCTTAATGAGATTCAATACTTTACACTACATAAAAGTCCATACTTAAAAAACCAACAAATGGAAGAAAAAAGTAATTTTCATGTACTGCAGAACGAGAGAAAGTCTAACAAAGGGTTCATGGTGTGCTTGCTTGTAAATGTTAGTAAGAAATGCTTCATAGTCTGAGGCAAGTTCATCTAAGGAGCCAAAAAATGCACACAAACAGGTTTTGGGATGAGAACCTAGGTGGGAGTAATCATTTCTGCATTCAGAAACCCCTAAAGGCAGCCATATGGATTCTGGCAGGCTGTTTAGTGACACCTACAGTCAGCTGGGAGACCGGTGGCCTGGTGAATAGAATATACCATACACACCCATTTGAGACTGGACTGGCAGACAACTCAAGATCCCTTGTAATTGTGTTCCCCAGTGATGAAGTAATGCTTGTAGTTGTTCCTTAACCTTTTTGAATTCCATCTGTCCTCAAGTTATTAATTTTCTGTAGTTAGTACTGTTCATGAACACATCTCGATTTTTTTCCATCAGTCAAGTGTCAGCACTTTTCTTCCTAATTCGATTGTGATACTTGGATGACTTCATTTTCCATAGGCATTCACTTTGGTATCTGCTGATAAACTCCTCCAGGCATTGATTTTCTTGTAGAACAAATGGAATGGCCACATCAGCAACACTGACTCCGTAGTGTATACAGTATTCATAATTACAATTAATAAAATATTCTGGGCTATTATGCTGTAGTTGAATGTATTTCACATTTAAATCGATTGTTTTGTACCCATCTGCATAGGACATATTAAAGGGGGACGTAGATTTTTTGAGTGATTCATGCCTTGGCTCTCTACTGTCTGTAGCAAAATTCTGTATACATGCACTTTTGTGCAGTGGTGTGATGTCACATCTTGAATACCCGAGTGCGTATAGCTGTTGTTGACTGCTGTCTTCTACTTCTATGACCCAATAGTGGAAGATGTTACACATCATCTTCAGCACTAGAATCCAGATGTCATATAGTTTCACACCCTCCTCCTTCCTATTGAAATTCCTGGGGTATTTTACAATCTCTGTGGCCCTCCTGTATAGCCTTTCATTTTATCTGCATTTGGCTGCCGGTAGTTGAGTCCTATCTGAAAGAATGTGGTGGTCTCCTGGCTGCTAGGCATGTTCCACAAGAGTTGCTCTGTCAGTATCCCCTTTCGGCAATTGCCCTTGTGCTCTTCTAATCGTTTTTTGACCATTCTTTTTGTAGTACCTTCATACACCTCCCCACAGCTACGTGGAATCTGATAAATTTCTGTTTTCTGTAGCGGTTGGCGAGCATCCGTAGCCCATTTTAGGTGATTTTTGTCTCTTCTGGGTGAGTTTTTAGATCAATGTGATGTTCCATTTTTGCTCCAAGCGGTCGTTAATGCCCTTAATGGAAGGCAGAAAAGCCTTTAATTTGACAGGCACTTGTGCATTGCTCTGATTTCTGCACTGTGATCTTAACTCTCTTTTTACTTCAGTGGACAAATAACCATTTTTGAGCAGTGACTCCATGAGATGTTTCAGTTCTGCATCAAGCAGCTCTGGTCCACAGATGTTCCTTGCTCTATCCGCCAACATTTTCATGTCGGCTCTCTTTTTTGCTTGAATCCCAGTTAGGTAACAGTCTGTGTGTGAGTTTTTGATGAAGGTGTGACCTAGGCTACCATCTTCTTTATTGAAAACCAGCACATCAAGAAAATTTCCTCTGTGGAAGGGGGTGAAATGTTGGGTTTAAATGTGAAATCTATTCAACCATGGCATAATAGCCTGGAACAGCTTGTGACATTTCTGGCTGTAAAAGTTTACATTTTGCAGTATTCATAATGTCAGCAGTACAAAAGATATTTGTGATAGCTATTACATGTAACTGAATGCCACCAAAAAGTTTTTGTGATGGATTTGTTTTATAAAATGTTCTCTGTGAACTTGTAGTCTTTAAGGTTTATAAAATTTGGTGCTTTTCACAATGCCCATTTTGTAAAATGTAGTAACTATAATCATGAGGAACATACCAGTAATATCCAGCTTCATCATTAACTTTTTCCCTACATAACTCCTAGTATATTCCAGGCCAGTTCTGAGTGAGAAAACCATACATGATTCATTCAACACTCTTGTTTTTAGCAACAAAATAAATGCAGAAAAATGTAATTATAATAATATAAACATACTATTCTCAGGTGCTGCAGAAGCAAGGGCAGAATTAGTAACATAAAACAGAGGCCTGTATTGGGAATCTGAATAAAAAAACAGAATTAATAGAAATCAGAATAAATTATGCAATTTGTATTTGTACACACATGAAGTAATTTATGCATACTTGAAGTAGTAATGAGTATCTGACAATAACACCAGCATTTTACTCGGGTACCACATCAGTGTTTATTAAAGCAGCTGTGGTAATATGGGGTATCAAATGAAGGTTGACTGTTACTCTAGGTTATCCATCTTGAGCTGATTGTGATCTAACACCAGACGCATTTTGCTTTTATTTATAAAGCATCTTCTGTGGTTATTGGTGTTTCTGTACATAATCTGCTCCTCCTCTCCTTGCTAGCAGCGGTAATGTTGAGGATTTCGTGATAGGGAGGATAGGGCATATTAGCTTGGATGAAGAGTGATTAAAAGATGCCGAAGTAACTTCAGAAGTGCACCAGGGAAGTATGTTGGAATCTTTGCTGTTCATATTGTTTATTAATGTTAATACTAACCCCTCTTTTATCACATGATGCAGTTATCTGAAATGTAGTACTATCTGAAAAAAGTTGCACAAATATTGAGTAAGATCTTGATAAGATTTCTACATTGCCCAAAGATTGGCAGCTTGCTGTAAATTTTCAGAAATGTAAAATTGTTCAGATTGCAGAACACAGAAAAATTGTCCCCAATGACTGCAATGTCAGTGAGTCACTATTGAAATCACCTAGCCTAAATTGTAATGATATGCACATAAGGCTGGTGGTGGGGAAGTGCACAGTGGCAAGGAGCAGTATACCATGTAACAATCCAGCCAGTAACGTCATTCTGCCACATCTGCCTGTAGCTCCAGGATGAGTGTAGAATATTTAATGTGGTTTTTATGTTAGTTGAGGTATGTTGAGGTTGCTTAGCTACTACAGTGTTCATTATGGGTGGTGTAAAGCAAACAGGATAAATATTAAATTAAGAAGTGACAGTGACAATTTATCAACTGTATAATAAGCTCTATTGGCTCTGTGTGTGTGTGTGTGTGTGTGGAGCGGGGCAGGGGGAAGGAGGACAACACATGCACCCTTGTCAAATTGATATTTGCAGCTGCTGATATATAAGCAGGTCTTTGGCAAAAGGCAGTGAGCTAGTGACAAGAGCTGCTTTGTAACTCTGCGACATTAGCATGTAGAGTAACTAGAATCTGTTTGCCCTCTTTGAGATACAGAATGTTAATGTATTGCCTCCAATTTCAGAATTCGCTATGGGCTTTACATCAGTGGCGGCCATTATATGCTACTTGCTAGACATTCTTCAATAACAGACTGCCCTATTGGAATCAAATACAGTGTGCTATTATTCATGTACACAAAATGTCTAAAGTTCAAGCCCCAGTTCAGCACACAGTTTTAATCTGACAGGAAGTTTCGTATCAGTGCACTCTCCACTCCAGATTGAAAATTCATTCAGTCTATGTGTTGTTTAACAGCAAAGCAGCATTGCTGTATGAAAGGGTGCCCATATTTTTTGAACACAGTGTTTGTCCTTTGGTTAGTGGTAGTTTATTTTTAAAAGTTTCACTATTCGTAATTTGAGAAGGCAGTATTTATACATTTCCCCCGAATAATCCTGTGCAATACTTGACCATTTTGGAAGATAATAGTTTTACTTTAAACTTCTTGTTTTTGGCATCATGATGTCAGTTGTTATTTCCATTTTCTCATTGACTTCAGCACTTTTGTCATGGCTGAAGGAATTTTATTTGCTATGTGTTCATGATTCTGGCCTTTGGACAACACATAGTGAAATACTTTCTCCCTCCTATCCCTGATTCAATTGATTGTTTTATGGATCTCTTCTTTCATGAAATTTGTGCAGTATTTTTGCTGGCTGGAGATTTTGCTGCTCTTATCCTATTCCACTGATGAACAGCATATGAATTCACTGTAGTGGAAAGATATAAACTAGCTTATGACTCCAGTTTTTGTGCAGTAATGACCCGTAACTCATATAGACACCACATCATGCAGAGATCAAAAGTCATTTTATAGTGCAATTTTTTTTTTGTTTTAATGTTTCACAGGGTTCCTCTCCTGCAAGCTCTCATTGGCTTGTTTGAGCTGCCTGAAGATGAATCCCTTCTTCCTGACGACCATTTCATTGAAGTAGAAGATACTCCTGGATATCAGCCAGTATTTTCACAGCTGTTGTTTGCAAACAAGAGAGATAGTGATCCTCTCCAAGGTAAAATATTGATGTTGATGTGAACAGAACAAACCTTATGTACATAGGAACACATCTTCTCCATAGTTATGCTTTTCTTTTCTCTGTTGTTTTTCCACAGGTGTTGCGGATGTCAGGTTACATCTTGCACAGAGTTTATCAAAGTTGTCTGTTGCATATCCTGGCCGCCTTCAGCCTATGTTGGGAGGCATCAGTGAACCACATAGAGTGCACTTGAAGACGTACCTTGATGCAGCAAAAGTTGAAATTTCCTAGTATCTTAACACAACTGTTCTGTTAATGTTTCACATTGAAATGCTGTATACATTATATGTTTTTTGTATAATAATACATGTAAAACTAGAATTTTAAATGAGCTTTTTAATAATACAGTAATCAGCTGTATATTACAACTGTCTACCACATACAGAAACATGCTGCTGGATCACTGAAGAGGGACATATAGGAAGATAGCCAAAATTAGAGTTGTGTGATGAGTGTTGAAACTGAAACAGAACATTATTGGTGTCTCAGCATAGTGCAAATAGATGTGGAATATGGAACATTATACAGAGAAGCAACATAGCAACTTATATGAAAATATGTGATATTTTGACTGTGCAACAACTTAACAAATACTGTAGAATACAGGATGAATGTACAGATAGGCTGATATTTTTCAAACTGTAAGATGAATGCAGTGCAACATCTACACTTACGTGTTCTGTGTTTGTGTGTCACAAATTGTTAATCATCTTGTAACTGTTCAAGATTGCATATGTGATTCAAGATAAATGTGTTTTCTTACCAAACATACAGTCATTAAAATTACAAAATGCTGTTATTGAAAGCATATTTTTGTGTCTGATGCAGTTCGGTGAAGCTGAATAAACACATTTGCAAACTGAAATGCTCCTGTTGGTATCATGGTCATTCTGAAAGTTTTGAGAACGAAATGAAAATTGGTTGCTCACAAAAGACTTACCTTGATGAATTCATAGTGCTTAAATGTTATAGTTGCTCATGCTTCCTTGAAAAATCATGTATTGTAAGCTAAAAAGTGTGCATCATTTGGGATGTTGGTGAGGTATGCTTCATAGGTGTTGTATACAGCTGCTTACTAAGATTTGAGACAGTGCTTAGGAAGACATACGGGAGCAGACCAGTGATTACTCTGGATTACTCAAAAGTGAGTATAGTGTGTTGTCCACTTGTATCAGAGGGTGTGTTCTCCATTCTTTTTCCTATGGTCCGTACTGTTTTCAATGGATGATCACTATTGAGGAGCCCCAAATGCATGACTACTGCTTCACCCTGCCTCATATCGGGACTGCAGTTTTTCTGTTAACCAGTTGTTCTGTTGATTATAGTTTCTAACTTGTCTAAATTAGTCAAGTGGCTCCTTTAGTGTGGGGTTTGACTGCGTGCTGTTCTGCAATCCATGTCAATATGAAGATATCCAGGTAATATCTTAAAAGATGGTTGCTGATTCAGTGCTGTGAGTACGTTGAACCAAACACAAACGTGATGATTGGTCAGCAGCCATAGTTCTTGTACACTGGTGTTGTTCCACTGTTGGAAGGAGGTCCAACTTATGTATTAGATATCTTATTACTATTACTATTACTTATTAGGATATTCTGATGTATTAACAGCCATCAAAATTTTTCCTAATCATACTTTAGCTAAGTAATTTTTATTTCAAAAATGGTATTCAGTCACAGTCTCTGTAAACACACCATGAAAATGGATGACATTGCTTCCTGCTTTGTAGTGAAACAGGCACACGGAACACCTTTAATGGTGAGAAATAAGTTGTTCTTAATGTTTTTCACAAGATTACAGAGAAAAACCAGCTTTGACATTCTTCGAGAAACACTATGTTAAAAATACAAGGGAAGGTATTGTAATTAAATGCGTGGCATAAAAGGTAGCGTCTTAGAATAACAGTCATGTATGCTGGCAGTCAGTGGTTCTAAACACGTCGTTGTCTGTAATCTTTTTTGTTCAGTTTGAATACCTAAATCATTTAAATATGAAATTCATCAAATATAGGTTAATTAGAGCACATGTAACCATTATCTTTTTCTTAAAAGACGTGTCTTCTAGTTTCTAATTACAAACCACATGCAAAATTCTGTATTTCATTGCAAATATACATTCTTAGGTATCAATATTTTATAGAAGATTGTTAGAAGTTAAGAAAACATTACACAATTAAATTTTTTTGGAGACAAATCAAATATCAAGTACCCTTTATTTGAATATGCTCATCGTTTTGTAGGACAGCTTTGGTCACACAAGAGCCAGAATGATAGGCATCATAGAAAAACGGAAAACAATTTTCATGGTGTTGAACACACTGTAGAAATGTTGCACTTTTTCAGTTGTCTCTGTAAAACTGCAGTCTGAACCCAATAGAATTGATTTGGAGTCAGCTTAAGAAATTTGTTGTGAGAAATAACAAGACATTTAAGTTGTCAAATGTACTGGAACTAATGCAAGAAGCTTTGACATCTCTGTGCCGATAATGGTGAAATGCAGAGCAGCACATCGTAAAAGAGGAGGCAGAGGAAATGTGGATTTTTTGGAGCTTGGGATTTTGTTGCTGATGGCCTTGTTATCAATGCAGTAGTACTGAAATGTACAGTATCGCTTGGAATCAGTATGGAAGTAGTTCGGAGATTACCAGACGACTGACTGTCACACCTTCAGTGGCTTCAATATTTAACTTCATGGGAAATCAGCAGTGTGCTTTTATGCCACACAAAGCTAATGCAGAAAAATTACCCTTGTTAAAGTCAGGAATTTTTGTCAGTCTTGTGTTTAATTACAAGACTATGTTAGCTAAGATGTCACATTTTCCATATGGTCACCTAAGAAGTGTATCGCCTGAGTTTTGCCGTATATTATTCCCTTCTGTTTAAAAATTAAATGACATTCAAAGCTATATTGTTCTTTGCTTGTCTGCTTTTACACCTTAACTGCAACTGTTCACATCACTGCAGGTTAGTTGGATCACTTTCCTGGCCAGTGCCGTCCAAGTTAAATGTGCTGGTAAAGCCGTACACATAATGCACAGAATAAAACGTATCTTCATTATCATACTTGACTGTGCGCGAGACAGCTTGGCGTCCACCTCCACATGAAACAAAGTCCAATGAGGTTCCAACACAGGAGAATATATAGTGTAATGTTTACATGAGGTTTATTCTTACAATGAACGGAGTATAGTGCCTGCCATTGTTCATTCTGTGAATGTGAAACAGCCTTAAGTAATGGCTCTTGTTGGGAGCCAAGCCTGCATTAGTATTGAAGGAATTTCTTTCATATCCAAATTTGTTGAACCAACACAAGACTCCTCACATACAGGAAATCCATACTATTTTTTCTGGATTATGGAACACAGACTTTTGTAAACCTTATCAAGGAACAAGAGTGGCCAGATGTTTATAGTGCTGATACAGTAGACGATATATATAATGCTTTCCTCAAGACTTTTCTCGTGCTCTTTGAAAGTTGCTTTCCGTTAGAACGTTCAAAACAGGGTACTAGCACAAACAGGTAGCCTGGGTGGCTGACTAAACGGATAAGAATATCTTGTAGAACAAAGTGGCAATTATATCAAAACGTTAGAAACAGTCAAAATCTAAATGCAGCAGCCCATGACAAACAGTACTGTAAGGTGCTTAAAAAAGTTATTAGGAAGGCAAAAAGTATGTGGTATGCAGATAGAATAGCTAAGTCTCAGGATAAAATTAAAACCATATGGTCAGGCGTAAAGGAAGTGGCTGGTCTGCAGAGACAGGTCGAGAATATAGAATCAGTGCGTAGTGGGGATGTCCGTGTTACTGATAAGTCGCATATATGTACAGTACTTAATAATCACTTTCTGAATATAGCAGGTGAACTAAATAGAAACCTAGTCCCAACAGGGAATCATATAGCGCTCTTAGAAAAAAGTGTTCCGAGACTGTTACCTGAAATGCTCCTCCATGATACTGACAAGAGGGAGATTGAGTTAATAATTAAATCTCTAAAGACCAAGAACTCTCATGGATATGACGGGGTATCTAGCAGAATACTGAAGTATTGTTCCACGTATGTTAGCTCAGTACTTAGCCATATCTGTAACTTTTCCTTTAGGAGTGGTCGGTTTCCTGACCGATTAAAGTACTCGGTAGTGAAGCCACTTTATAAAAAAGGAGACAGGGATGATGTTGACAATTATAGACCTATTTCTATGCCATCAGTGTTTGCTAAAGTTATCGAGAGGGTTGTATATACAAGGTTACTGCAGCATTTAAATTCACATAATTTGCTGTCAAATGTACAGTTTGGTTTTAGAAATGGCTTAACAACTGAAAATGCTATAGTCTCTTTTCTCTGTGAGGTTTTGGACGGATTAAATAAAAGGTTGCGAACGTTAGGTGTTTTCTTTGATTTAACGAAGGCTTTTGACTGTGTTGACCACAAAATATTACTGCAGTAGTTGGAACATTATGGAGTAAGGGGAATAGCTTACAATTGGTTCGCCTCCTACTTTAAGAGCAGAAAGCAGAAGGTAATCCTCCGCAATATTGAGAGTGGTAATGATTTTCAGTCCCAATGGGGCACTGTTAAATGGGGCGTTCCCCAAGGGTCGGTGCTGGGGCCACTGCTGTTTCTTATTTATGTAAATGATATGCCTTCTAGTATTACAGGTGATTCAAAAATATTTCTGTTTGCTGATGACACCACCTTGGTAGTGAAGGATCTTGTGTGTAATATTGAAACATTATCAAATAATGTAGTTCATGATATAAGTTCGTGGCTTGTGGAAAATAATTTCATGCTAAATCACAGTAAGACTCAGTTTTTACAGTTTCTAACCCGCAATTCAACAAGAAATGACATTTTAATCAGACAGAATGGGCATGTTATAAGCGAGACGGAACAGTTCAAGTTCCTAGGCGTACGGATAGATAGTAAGCTGTTGTGGAAAGCCCATGTCCAGGATCTTGTTCAGAAACTAAATGCCGCTTTATTTACCATTCGAACAGTATCTGAAATAAGTGACATTTCAACACGAAAAGTAGTATACTTCGCATATTTTCATACGCTTATGTCATATGGTATTATTTTTTAGGGTAATTCTTCTGATTCAAAAAGGGTATTTTTGGCTCAAAAACGGGCGGTTCGAGCTATGTATGGTGTAAGTTCGAAAACCTCTTGTCGACCCCTATTCAATAGTCTGGGAATTTTGACATTGCCCTCACAGTATGTATTTTCTTTAATGTCGTTTGTTGTTAGCAATATTAGCTTATTCCCAAGAGTTAGCAGCTTTCACTCAGTTAATACTAGGCAGAAATCAAATCTGCATGTGGAATGCACTTCCTTGACTCTTGTGCAGAAAGGAGTGCAGTATTCTGCTGCATCCATTTTCAATAAGCTACCACAAGAACTCAAAAATCTTAGCAGTAGCCCAAACACTTTTAAGTCTAAACTGAAGAATTTCCTCATGGCTCACTCCTTCTATTCTGTCGAGGAGCTCCTGGAAGAGCTAAAAAATTAAGCAAATTCCAGTGTTACATTCTTGATTTTCTTTATTTAAACTAACGACTTGTCGCCTGAATATGTTTCTTATATTTCATTTTATCTGTTTCTACAATCGTGTTATAATTTCATGTATTGACTCGTTCCATGACCATGGAGACTTCTCCTAAATGTGGTCCCACGGAACAATAAATAAATAAATAAAAAATGAATTTCAGTGTAATTAGAGATATGGAGAGATGCCTGGAAACTAACATTCTTCTAAGAACTGGAATTGAGTCCTTACATCTCTCTTTGTGACTTAAGGAAGCGAGCCTGGGTAGATCCCAGTGCCCAATTCAGGTGTTCACATCACACTACTGGGAGTACCCACAAGGTAACAATCTTGATGGATCACTTCATAGAGAACAAATATGGATGAGCTGTTCACCAACCCACACAAAAGATATTATGAGGAGTCATAGTCTGCTACCCACCGAACTAAATATATCATGGGTAATACAGAGACTGACTAATAGCTGACAAGTGGCCAGTATGCAAACTTGTCATGTGGATCCCAAACACTAATGTTTAGAAGCACTGGGAACTGAGTTGAGACTGCCGTGAACCCAGCTCTGTTGAGGTTTACCTATGTTCATGTCTGTCATGAAACACTTCAGAGCATGGAATGCTAGTAAACCAAGAGTGAAGGTGTTCAAGGCTCTACTGCTGCATCAGAGTTCCTAGATTGTATGTGCTGTGGCCCAGATGGAAGAAAGTCGAGAGTAGTGGACTGATGAAACTCGAACAATTGCATCTGGCTGTGGCATATGCCCAGTTACTCTTGTGCCCGCACATTGCTAAATGTAGAGTAATGTGGACTCGAACCTGGTACCCTGCCATTTGATCTTATTGACATAGCTGTCCATCCACATCTCTCATCCATCCCCCACAGCTTCAGTTATGCCAGTACTTGAATCGTATTTTGCAAACTTCTCAAACTCTCCTACGTAAATTACTTGACTAGAACTCCTTGGAAGAAAGGGCATTACAGAGAAAAGGCCTTGCTACTGCCTAGAGCAGCGGTTGTCAAACTTTTTTATTTAAAAGCCAATATAGACATTGTAGGGCTACACCTTGGGTTGCAGAGGAACTGAATTTTCACCAAACCAGGGTCATTAATAGAAGCTTGCTGCTTACACATTTTGAATCTGCATAGTATAAGTTAACAAGCCACATACTTTTAAGTGAAAAAATAACATATTGGAAACAAAACATTTTTCTGAAGTCTTACATAGTGACCAGTTTTCCATACCTAAGCAGGTACTATGGCCAGTGGCATAGCAACAGGGCCCCATGTTTGTTTATCTGATTTCTGGTCTCATTTGCTAGACATCTTGTTACTGTAGTGTCTGAAAGTATACCAAATGGCTGCAACACACTGTTTTCATTCAGGTTTTTACATTAGGTCAAAAGTAACAGAACAGAAATGGTTTTAAATAATTTACCTTAATTCAAAATTGTCTCAGAAGGTTAGAACAAAGGATGTTAACTTCATATATAAAAGGGTTTAGAAGTCATCTGTTGTCTTATGCATGTTGTTTGGTAGGAGCTAACTTAGTATCATAAACATCCTAGCCACTTTTCCTGACGAGTGTGTGGCCACTTTTCCTGATTGGACACCATGTCACAAAGGGATCAACAGAAGAAAAACTGAAATAAATAACAAAGAACTACATTTGTAGGCCAAAGACATTGTTTAAACATTGATGTTGTAAATAATTATTACTCTCTGTGCAAGTGATGTTATAGGAATACTTTAAATCCTCAGACGACTGAAAACCAGTAAAGCTGTTAATAAAAAGTAACGGAACAAATTTCCTCTGTCTGCCTGACAACAATGGTGATGTATATTACAATTACTCTGACCATCCTTGGTAGACAGTAACACTGTTCAATGCAAAAAATACGCAGTGGCCATTTTTCACATCTTGGTCATTTAATTACAGTTTCACCTTCTGACCTTACTATGAACTGGTAACCAGTATAAATTAATATGTAATATTAATTAATAACACTAACTGCAATATGAGACATGATCACAGATGTTCACTAAATGTTCTGAATGTTCTATTAGTCATAGAATTGTAATGCAACTGCTGTAATTTGTTTTCATACTGCTGCAAACATGTTCCACATTTGAAGATGTGTATTCATGAATGATGTTACTTCCATTTGACATTTACACTATAACAGCTTATTGATGCTAGTGTAGCGCATGCTTGTCAGCATTGGGAGATGAACAATAAAATGTTTCTCCTCTTACTTCTATTAACCCCATAGTGAGTGGTATGCTACATACCACTCTGTCCGTGAGATAAGCAGTAAACTTTGCTTAGATCATGGCCGAATTCACAAACGTCAGTTAAAATTAAGCACATATTAAAATATTACAGCCTCTGTAATTATTATTGTTTTGTTACCGAGTGAGAAAAGTACTCTTAAAGAAGCCCTTAATGTTAGCTGACATTTCTGGATTCTGCTGTTAGTTGCTAGAAGTATATTATTACAAAATATGGCTAAATACCATGGACCACACAAACACTTGATCGTGCCACATCTTGATGACCACTGGGTTAGAGGATTGTTTTCAGAATGAATCTTTCACACTACAGTGGACTGCATACTGGTTTGAAAATTCAGGGAAAAACTGTGTGCAGGATCAGGGCTTTGAAGTGAATCTATGAGGGAGATTTGTATGTCATTCCTGGATGCTCAGTCAGTAAGAGCATCTCTCTTGAAAGGTTAGGTTTCAGGATTAAGTCCTGGTCTAGGTCGACAGTTTTTATTTTCCAGGAAGTTTCAAACAGCTCACGCACTGCTGCAGAGTGAAGGAGTTATTTTAGCAACATGGACCTTAAGAAACAAACTCTGTGTACCAATAATTATCATCTCAAAAAAGTAGTTGTTTTTTGTTTGTTCACAGGAATGTGTCTGCAGTGCAGGTATTTTATTGCGTACCGGGATGGTAGACTTGTAACTGCAAACAAAAAATTATTTATGTAACTATTTTTTTCAAAGTGATAATTAAACTTTGACTAGCCCAGTATAAAGTGCCTACAAATTGCATAACTGTTGGAGTATTGGAAGAGAGATTTTGGAGTACAGTAAGACTATTGGAAGAGTGCTAAAAGATGAACAGATAGATGTAAAATCAAGACAAATCAAAGGAATTTGATACCAGATGAATTGTGTGGCCATTGCTTGAATTCTCAGCTGGAATTAGCATCATGTGTGACGTGAGTTTAGCATTGTGAACTCTGTTTCTGTTCAACAAAGTTGATGGAGCACTGTAAGCCCTGTTCTCCGTGTGTAAGTTGAAACTGTGTATCTCGAGCTTCATTGCCTTAGTTTTACAGGAACCAGCATAATGTATTTCGTTAACTGCATAAATCGTGGCAGGAACAATAGTTTCAGTAATGTTAAAGATTTATTGTGGCTTCTTTCTCCACATATATCTCAGTATCATTAAAGTTGGAACTTAAGTGCTGACATTGTACAGTTCTATAACATTTGCACGCTGTCAACAGTCAACATAATTCACATAATTCTTACATATAAATTTCTTTACGCAGATTACTGATAATTACTCAGATTTATGAGTTAAATGTATGACAAATGTTGGTAACTTTAACATAATATCTCTGATTCTTCATAATAACAACAATCTCTAGAATTATAATTTAGCATTCTTGATTTCAACTGCCCTAAGAACTTCACTTTGGTGATGGTGATTGATACTCATAAAGACAACATTGTCTATTTTATGAACACACATAATATATATTGTGGTATATGATATATATTATTTCATATATTTTTCAGTGTTAAAAAAACAAAAATGAGGTCACAGCATTTGTTAAAGTTACGGGTTTTTTGAATTATGATTTGAGATGCAATTATGCATTTAATGTTTGGATTTTGTTTCAGGTCAACTGTTTTGGTGTGATCTGCATTCTATTTATTCTGTCCTATTAAATTTTTTGAAGAAATATAAATTAACAGAGTGGAATAGATTTTTATAAATATGTAACTTTTGGAGTTAAAGTGTTTCATCAGATTATGTAATAATTTGCATTCTTTAATAATTTGGTTGAGTTTTTAGTTCTTTACACAAGATGTGGTCATTGTTGAAGTGAATCATGTATTAGCCACAATTAAATTGTTTCTTAGGAGTTTATCTTCGGACACATATATGTCACAAATAAGGTTGTCATTACTGTTCATCGGAAACCTTTTATTTCCTTTATCAATGGGTGAGAATATAAATTGAACATTGTAAAATTATAGAAGCATAAATATTAAGTCTAGTATTGTGATGTCTATTTCTTCATTTGGGGGTTTTATTTTCTGATATTTGAGCATGCAGATGTGTAGTATCGACATGGCAAACAGTATTGTAGTGTCCAGTACATGACCTTATTCAATATTGTAGTATCCAATACAGTGCTTAGTATGTTCTAATGCGTAGCTCTGTGAGATGAAATAATATAAGCAGCAGAGGAACAACTAGACAGAATGACAAACTCCGCGGGAATCCATGGAAAATAAATGAGGCTTTCTATTTAATGAAAGAAGAAAATACAAATAAGCAGTGAACAAAGCAGACAAGACAGAATACAGAATATCAAAATTGAACTTGATAGAAAGTGCAAAATGGCTGAGCAGGAATTGCTAGAGGAGACAGCTGTAGAGGCCAGCATGACTGTGGGAAAGATAGATGCTACCTATATCTATATTCAGGAATAATATGAATATCAGAAGCTCAGATGGGAAGCCTGTACTAAGCAAAGAACAGAAAGTGGAAGAAACATACAGAAGAGCCCTATAAAGTAAACAAACTTGAATAAATTGTTGTGGAAAAGGAGAAGGAACCAGGTTCAGATAAGATGGCAGATTTACTAGTGTGAATAGATTTTCATAGAGAACTGAAAGGCCTAAGTTGAAACAGGCACCAGTGGTAGACAACATTCCATCAGAGTTGTTCATGTACCTGAGAAAACTTTAGCAAAACTGTCCTACCTGATATGTGTTTCATGATAAGAAAACCATCTTTCCACTATGGTATCCCACTTGACTTCATGAACCATCTCCGTAATAACTCACATGTTGATCAAATCTACGAGTAACAAATCTTGCTGCTCACCTCTGAATTGCTTCGATGTCTTCCTTTAATTGAACCTGGTGGGGATCTCAAGTGATGATGATTACTGTTTTAGGGTGACAACAACGAGGTTATCAGCGCCCATTCCCAAAATAAATGTTGACAAGTGCAGCCAAGATCTGTTAAACAAGGATCAAACAGTCGATCAGTGCTGAAGAATAGGTTACACTAGTGTTCTATACACAGTCCCCATTATAGTAAACTACACTTTACTAAAATTCTCTCAATAAAGTGGAACTTCAAGAATTAATCACACTAATACCAAAAAATATAGTTGCTGACAAGGGTATTACTGAGCCATTAGTTTTATAAGTCATAGTTCCAGACTACTAACACAAATTAATTACAGAAGATCAGAAACACTGGTATAAACTGACCATTGGGAAGTTCAGTTTGAGTTCCAGAGAAATGTAGAAACAAACAAGCAATACTGACTCTGTGATTTATGGTATTAAATACACTGAAGAAATTCAAACTGTTGATTATAGTGTAGTAGCCTAGTCATCACTGTAGAGTCTTGTACCACAGGGAGGAAAGGGAGAGGATGTTGTTATGGGTGGGCAGTATCCTCTTTCTACAACACAAATGCACACATGGATTAATATGGTTCTTTATTTACATGAAGCTGCTACTTAACTTGAATAAAGTCCATGTGTTGTGGTACAAGCTCATCAGTAATAGTCCTCTTGCAGACAATATCAGTAATCTTGCTATTATAAACTGTAGTCTTGCCATAGTCACTAATCTGGTTGCTATGTGTGGTTGTAGCCTGTGACATGAACCGAAACTTCCCGGCGAGTAACTGACTGATGCCAAGTGGAAGAGTCAGTCCGTGAGGCAGGTCAGCGGCGGCGTGTTGCTTGCGGGTGTGTCTCTGGCCTCTCTTGTGATAGGCGTGCCGATCCAGTGCCTACTATTGATCTTCGTGCTACATCTTTGCTGACTGATGTGCTGGCGACAGCTTACACCAGCACATATAGCACTGGTTGATTTAGAATTTTTTTTTTTTATAATGTTAACTGAAATACACTCTCTGAAATGCTGAAGGTACCAAGGATAAAATACAGGGAGCAAGTTTTTTGTAATTTGTACAGAAAGAAGACTGGCTTTTAAATAGTCGAAGGACTTGAAAGGAAATCAGTAGCTTACAACAAGAATACAGAAAAACTGCTCTGTTAAAACAGTTGCATTCGTTTCATCACAACATCACTTTGCTTTCTACAGTGAATTAGCAACATGAAATTAAAGCTTGAGCCATTGTGAATTACAGTTATTGTGCCACCCTTACCTAATGGTGTGTTTTTTGTTCCTTGTATTGTATGGTCTGTCCATGTTTTTGCAACATGACATGCACACAAACCCAGGTCTGGTCAGGTCATGTCTGGTCATGTCGGGCTATCTGGGTGACCAAAACTGGGGTTTTGTCATTCATAAAAATTCCATCATTGTTTGGTAATATGAAGTCCGTGAATAACCATTCCAGTAAATGATTGGTTCTGTTAGACCAGAGGATCCATCTATTTCATGTAAATACAGCCCACACCATTATGGATCCACCACCAGATTGCCCAGTGCCTTGTGGACAACTTGGGCCCATGGCTTTGTGGGGTCAGCGCCACACTCAAGCCCTACTATCAGCTCTTACCAACTGAAATAGGGACTCGTCTAACCAGGCTACGGTTTTCAGTTGTGTGATGTCCAACTGATATGGCCACAAGCCTGGGAGAGGCACTGCAGGCAATGTTGTGCTGTTAGCAAAGGCATTCGCATAAGTCATCTGCTGCTGTTGCTCATTAATACCAATTTGCCACACTGTCCTCACAGATGTATTCGTCTTACATCCCATACTGATTTCCAGTTATTTAATACAGTGTTGCATGTCTGTTAGTACTGACAACGCTACGCAAACGCTTCTCCTCTCGGTCATTAAGTGAAGACTGTTGGCCAATGTGTTGACCATGGTGGGAGGTTGAGAGGTAATGCCTGAAATTTGGTATACTTGGCTTACTGTTGACACTGTGGAACTTGGAATATTGAATTCCGTAACAATTTCTGAAATGGAGTGTCCCACACGTCTAATTCCGACTAGCATTCAGCATTGAAAGTCTGCTTTAATTCCCGTCATGTGGCCATAATCAAGTCCGAAACCTTATTACATGAATCACCTGAGTACAAATGACAGCTCTGTCAATCACTGTCTTTTTTACCTTGTGTATGCGATACTAGTGGCATCTGTATATGTTCATATCACTATCCCATGACTTATGTCACCTCAGTGTACAGCGCTATGTACAAATGTGTTATTTTATGTGTACTACCAGCTATAGGAAGGGTTCACTTTTCTCCCTTATGTGTTAACATGTACCACTTGCTCATCTTTGTGGCCGTATTTCTTGGAATAGTTTTTGTACAGCTTTAAATTTTTATTCTTTACTAATCCTTGTTGTTTCCGAAATTTGTTTGCCTACAACTACACAGTGCATCTGGAAACTGAACATAGGTTCTCTGCTCTGCACCCAGATACCTTTGTCACTTTGCCAATGGCACTTTCTTAGAACAGCATTTACTTTATGGATACGTAAGCGACAGTTAAAAAAAGTTTCTTCCTCATTTTGTGGGAAAAATTGTTTGTGCATGATGAAAAAATCTCAGTTTTCAATCGTCATTTATTCCATCAATTTTGAGTCTATTGCACGTTATAAACGTTAGTGGTGGTTTTCTCAAAAACAGAGGGATGCTGAGCAAAAATATTTTAGTCTTTCATTTTAGGATGTACGAAAGTGGCCTACCACCTATGAGCTGAAGCAGTTAACTTTGTGTGAGGCCTTTCCCTTGTTAGAAGCTGAAGGGAAGTTTATTCATTGCATTGGAAATAATCATACAAAATCCTGTATATTACATATTGTTGGAATGACTCTCCATTTGTCCTTACCTCTTGTTTTCCCCAGAATTTTAAGTAAATGAATGACCTGTTGTTGCTTAATATTAGAGCTGGTCGTGGACGGTGTTCACTGATGAGTAATTGAGGGTGTTCAAGGAGTGCACTTCCTTTTGTTATCTGCAGTCTTATCATAGGAGGTGATGAGGAGAGTGAAATGGCATTAATCTGAAGAAACACAATAGATGGACATTGACACAACCAGCTTTAAATGATTATTCTAAGAAAATACCACAATCCCCCTATGTATCACCCAGATAGGGGTCATGAGGATAAAATTAGAATGACTACTGCATGCACAGAGGCATTCCAGCAATCATTCTTCCCCTGCTCTATATATGAATGGAATGAGTAGAATGGGACATATCCTCTGACATGCACCTCACAGTGGTATTTAGAGTATAGATGTAGATGTAGCGACATTTTCTGTTCTAATGTACTTTATTGTCAAAGGATAGCACCAAAAGCTAGCAAGTTTTCTTTCTTTTGTGTGTACCTAGTGGCAACTCAACACTTGTGCTTTTTGGTGAGTGATCTCCTTGAATCCAAAAGTCTTTACATTCTACAAGAACTTCCCTACAACATTTATGCTTTACATCTGTGTCTACATCAACATGACTACTCTGCAGTCCAAACACAAGTGTTTGACAGAGGTCTTATCACACCACTTTCAGACTATTTCTCGACCATTCCACACTCAGATAGCATGTGGAAAACATGAACTTCTAAATCTTCCCATGTGACCTCTGAGTTCTCTTATTTTATTACATTGTTTATTTCTCCCCATGTGTGGCAGTCAACAAAATATTTTGGCATTCGGAGGAGAAAATATGAGATCGAAATTTTTGGATGGAAAGGTCTTGCTGCAATGAAAAATGCCTTTGTTTTAATGATTGTTACCCCAAATTGCTTATCACATCTGTGACACTCTTTCCCTTAGTTCACAACAATACAAAATGAGCTGCCCTTCTTTGAACTTTTTTGGTGTCCTCCATCAATCCTACTTAGTAAGGACAACATACCAACCAGCAATACTGCAGAATAGGATGGATGTAGTGTAGGAAGTCTCTTTAGCAGATTTGTTGCATCTTCTAAGTGTTCTGCCAGCAAAATGTGGTGTTTGGTTTTCCTTCCTCGTAAAATTTTCTGTGTGATGATTCAAATATAAGTTCTTCATTATTGTAATCCCTAGATATTTAGTTACATTGACAATCTTTAAATTTGTGTGATTTACTGTGTAACTGAAATGTAACAGAATTTGTGTAGCACTCATGTGGAGAACTTCACATATTATTGAAGAGGGTCAATTTCCACTTTTTGCATCACGCAGATATCTTGTCTAAAACATATTTCAATCGTGATGGTGTTCTAATGATTCTATTTCACAGTAAACTTTACTGTCATCAGCTAATGATCTAAGAGGGCTGTTCATATTGCCTTCGAAATTGTTTATATAGATTAAGAGCAGCAGAGGGCCTTTAACATTTCCTTGGGGTGTGTCACATATCACTTCGGTTGTGTGGGTAGTCCTGTGCCTCAAATGGAGGAATGTATAATTTCCGCAATCATTTTAAATGATCCTACAAAGATTATTGTAATGATGGGGGGCTCAAGAACTGTTGTTTTTTTCTCTGCCCTAGACTTATTGTTTGCAAAATACAGAACAAAATTAATCATTTAATGGGGTATTAAAAAATTCAAATTCTATGCAGTTTTATTCCCCACAGTTTGTAGCTGCCTGTGCTGGGGAAAAATTTGTCTCATCATATAGTACTAGCAATTTCAGAACAGCTTGTGAACCACGTGTTGCTGGCAGTATGACAGAAATAGACCACTATAATTTGTCCATTCAAAAGCTCCCATCACAACTCTTGATTTTATGAAATTCAATTGCTCTGCCATCTCTTGACACAGAAGTATCAGAAAAAAAATTGTTTGTCGCTCAATATATATTTTGTGATGCATGTACAGGCAATAAAATGATCTACAGAGACAAAATATAAATAGTTCAGTAGTATAACAGAGGTCTAAGAAGAAATTGTATTGTATTATATGTATGTTTAAATTTAAGCTTTCTAGAAGTTCTTGTAGTACGTGAATGAGCACCACCCATGATTTTATGCTCTTTTCAATAATAAAATAATTTACTGCAACAGGAGATACTTCATTACTTTTTACTTGAATGAAGTACAATAGAATCAAAGGATACTTAAATCCAGGTATATTAGTAAAATAATTTTACAATGCTGTTTATGAACTATTTATTTTTATTAATTTGCAAATTTGTTTTAGATCTACAGAGATTTTTAGCTGACAATGTAGGACCTCATGTAATATGCTCAAAAAGTAACAGAACCAAAATTCTGAATAGTTTCATTTGAAAAAACGAATTTGGCACGAGCATTTTGTTGCTTAAGAATCTTATGATAACATGCTTTTCCTAGTTTTATGAGGCTATAATGACTATTTGTCAAAGTGAAAACAGATTGTCAATATTTCTAGCAAGTCAAAAGTATCTTAAGTGAAACAGATGTCTCATGTTATACATGGAATTCCAGGAAACAACACTACACTGAGACCATGAAAGCTATTGATTTGAAATTCCTGCTCCTTTGTCAACTAGAGAAACTCAGAGGCTTGAATTTAAGTGGGGTGAGAAATCCATCTCTGGAAAACTTTTCTGTGGCTGGCATTGTTTATAATTCTAGTATTCCTCCCTTGGGTCTCCCTCCCAAACCCTTGTTAAGTGATGCAGTTCTGTCTCATACTCTTTCAACATCTAAAATTAGAAGACGAATCTTTGAAGCCAGTGGAAGTGTTCTTGGATGATCTTCTTTATGATGTGCATTCAAATGTACCTTACTGCTACTAACACAGTAATAATACAAAATGCTAGTTTACAACAACATAGACAAGTACAGGACACTCAAAAATGCAGTTTCACAGTGGGAGCAAAGAAAAGACAAAGGTCACTGATGCTCAGATCCATGCTGTACTATTGGATAACAGTGTGGTAACAATGTGTTCTATGTCTGCTGCTCTGTTGTTGGTGTGTGGCGGGAAACAAGTTTAGCATTGGTGTCAGCAAGCCAACAGCATACTTTCTTCTCTAACAGGCTAAATGTCAAATTTCTCATAGACACCCAAAAATGCACAGTTTTGCAGTTGTGACGACATAGTTACAATGGCAGATGGGTACAGAGGGAAAGGAAAGAGCTGGTGTAGCTGGGTATGTGAAAAGGTATGAGCAAGGAAGAGCATATAGAAGTAAGCAGAAGAGAAGAAGGGTGGACAGATGGAGTGTAAGGGCGTTTGGAGAGACATAAGGGAGCCTTTAAAGTGATTGATATTTACTGTGTGCAGCATGTTCAATGGAATTTAAGATTATAACAACTTGGCTGTGGTCATTCATGTTAGCAGACAGCTTGTAACAGCTCAAATAAAACAACATTATGATTGACAGATGTCATTGGTGCAGAAGGGCATTATTGGCTAATCTCCTCCCTTCGTGCCATGTAACCTGCCTTAAATGCCAAGGCTATTCAGGTGCCTAGAAAAACATCAACAAACTGGAAGTATGGAACCCAAGAAAGAGCTGCAGTTGACTACCTGGCCCCTACCACTGCAATCGCAAAATTATTTTAATTGAAGTATAATGATCATTCTCAAATAAAAAGTATGGATAGTGACTGCTAATTGTTTACTATAGTGTGGCTGTTTTTGCAATGGGTCAATAGGAAATGGTAACAGAATTATAAATGAACTATTGCTTGATTTTTTAGCAGCTTTTGTGTTTACTAGTTATATATTTGCTTTTAGTTTCTACAGAAATTCTATAGAAGTTGGATATTTTGCTTGGTATCTGATAAGCAAATAATCTTATTTGTCAGCATTAAATAAGATCCTAGAGCAGAATTAGGAGTATTCAGTTTGCCATTTTGTAAAATGAAATTTCACATTATTTGCACACATTATTATTTCCATGTGTAGTATCATATTTGAGGTCTCTCCACATCTATTAAAACATGTACCAGCATGAGGACTTTTCTATTATGAATATTCTAACTCTCCAGTGTAACAAAGCTGTCAACACTTTTCTCAAATGCTATATATTGGTTTGGTGAATAAGTACATAAAATTTTTGTATAAGTTTACTAAACACAACAGATACGCGTAGTGGAGATTTAGTCAACAATAATGTTTTCTCCTTTGTTATTTACAACAGTCTGCCAATGCTGGGATTACTTCTTGATTCCCTGACTGTAGGAATCAGGTGGTTTTGAGGTGAAGAACATGTTGAGCCACATTCGGAGCGCATTTCCGTCCTGAAAGGAACTTCCTTTAAGGTTGTTTGATAGAGAGCCATAAAGGTGAAAATCTGAGGGTGCGAGATCAGGTGAATAAGGTGGGTGGGGAATGACTTCCCAACTCAACTCCTGTACAATGTTTTTTCTCAGTCTAGCAGAATGTGAGCGGGCATTATTGTGGAATAGCGTCACTTCATGCAATCTTCCTGTCTGTTGTTCTTGGATTGCATCTGTAAGATATCTCAGTTGTTGACAGGAAATGTCAGCAGTGGTGCTTACGTCTTGGAGAAGCAATTCATAAGCACATCACGCCATCACTGTTTCACCAGATGCATAAGGTTACCTTTTGTAGATACGCGTAGGTCTTCGCACAGGGAGTTGCTACTTTGTTTGGGCTCAACCATTCCTTTCTTTTCCTTATGTTAGCATAAAGATGCCATTTCTCATTACCAGTAACGATACAAGATAGTAATGGTCAGTATTGCTCTGTGCAAGCAGAGATGCACATATGGCCACATACTGATATTTGTGATTTTGGTTTAGAGCATGTGGTACCCATACACCCAATTTTTAAATCTTCCCCATTGCTTGTAAATGTCATGTGATTGTGGAGTGATCACAGCTCATCGCATTTGCCAGTTCTCGAGCACTCTGTGGACTCATATTTGGCAGGACGACGGTTCAATCCCGTCTCCGGCCATCCTGATTTAGGTTTTCCGTGATTTCCTAAATCACTTCAGGCAAATACCGGGATGGTTCCTTTGAAACGGCATGGCCAATTTCCTTCCCCATCCTCCCCTCACCCGAGCTTGTGCTCCGTCTCTAATGACCTCGTTGTCGACGGGACATTAAACACTAATCTCCTCCTCCTCAAGCACTCTGGTATGTATCATTATGGGTTAATGTGTTTAAATGATCTTTGTCAAAACACAAAGGTCTTCCTGTATATGGTGGGTCACTAATGTAAAAAAATCCTCCTCGAAGTGAGAAAACCATTTTTTTACCATGCTCTGTCTGAGGGCATTATCCCCATACACAGTTCAAATGTTTCTGCCTGCCTCCTGTGCTGTCAGCTATCTATTGAAATCAAACAGAAGAATATAATGGAAATGTTCTGATTTCTCCACTTGGCACTCTATTTTCTAGTGTACATAGCTTCACTCACTACCTCCAAATGACAAAATGACAATACATACACTCAAATACCAAATGTGAACTGCAAATAAAAAGTGACAATCAATAAATAAACCCATAGCAACCACAATAAAAACGTGCAAAACAAAAACACTATGAACTTATGCATCAACCTAATGGTTCTTGTAGAGATTCTTTTTTATAAGTTAGCTTTCATGTTATACTGCTTCTGGTATTCCTTTTGACTCAACCAACAACTAAGGTGGTACAATGGTTGAGGAACTAGATTCCTAATAGGGAGAACAGTGTTTCAGATTTAGGTTTCTTGTGATATCGTCCAGGCTGTTAAAGAGAATGCCAGAACAGTATTTCCAGTCCAAGTTTTGCTGAGGTCCTAATGACCTGCCATACAAAGCACTCTGAACTCCAGACTTATTCGTGTTATAGAAGGAAAATCATTTTGACACTGATTTTGACACGCCGAGCCAATGAAGTAGAGGGGGGAGAAAATAAAGAAATATGAATTGGATAAAAATTTCTAATGTGGCAGTTTATAACTGCATGAATCTATGTAGTGCAAATGACATATCTTTGTTATAGTTTTTTCCCTTTTTCATTTCACACTCCAACAACTATCTTTGTACATGACTTATGAGACAAAATTATTTGATCTATACTATGTTCCAGAGATTATACTATTGATAACCATGATAATATTAAGTGTGACACAATATCTATAAAAAGGTAATGGACATATGAAATTCTGAACTGTGAGTGTATCTTCATTGTGACATTCACAAATGTTGATAACCTGCCTCCAGAAACATGGTCTCACACACATGGTACTGCAATGTTGCTTGTTCTAGAGGTACCTACTTTTAACCCTGGTGGTGAAAGAAATTTTCGTTTTTGATATTTGACAAGCTGAAGAGAGGTGTTCAGCACTTTTTAATCACCAGACTGTGTATAAATATTCCATATTAAATGCCAAACCTATCTGCAGTCTTTCATGCAATGTGGGTTTGCGATGCTGTTGGTTTTGATATGCCCATGGATGGTGGTACTATCTGAGAGGAATTGGCTGTATGCTGGCAGTGGGTTTCATACTCACACTTTATTTCATTTCATGCACATCCTTACCAACAATCAAGGGAATATATTTTTGAGAAAAAATAATGTGCTTTTTGCATATTCCTGGTGTATACCATGAACTGGGTAGCTTACAAAAGTCTGTTATGATAGTTGTGGGAACAGACTGATCTGCAATATAGCCAAAGATTTAGGTTTTTTGTTCACAACATTCCCTTCATAACAAGTGAAACCTGTTTTGCGATTGTCCCACAATTTCTAATCTTTAACAGTGCCAATATTTACTTCATGTTCAAGAAACTTTACTAATGGCTACAATCACAAGTTAACTTAATAAATATTCTATCACATATTAGAGAAATTTCAGTATACTTTGACATATTACTTACATAGCTGTTATATTTTCCGTTTTTATTATTTGCTTAAAGACTAGTTCAGCACCACTATTCATTAACCTATACAGTTTTCATCTTACTTTGTACTCCTTGACTGTGTGACCTTCATGCCAAAAGTCACAATAAATAAACAAAAAAATAATACTTGGTATTCCATTAATCTGTGTAAATTCTGAGCCACTTCAGATTGTTTATTCTTTGGATCTGTGATGTAGCCTCCTGACACTTTCACCTGATATTATACCTAACAAAATTTATTTAGTGCACCAACGCAGTTTATGTTAATTTCCAATTTGCATTCTGTATGCATCACAGCTGTATTAATTGCAGCTTTTGGATAATTTCCCCTTAGTTTCAAAATTGAAGTTAAGTAAGAGGATTCATATTGTAATGGAAAGGTATGTTTAGTTTTGCTAGTGGTAGTTACATGTTTACTACTTGCTAGTGAGAACTAAATAACCAGATATGCCTGTTCAATATTATCTCACACAGGACAATTTCTTACCATTAATTAAAAATGTTTTAAGTGTCCTGTTCACATGGTGTAGAATTGTAATGTGCCTGACATACATCCATAACCTTTCATGAAATACTGAAACTGAACTGGTCATTATCATCTCCACAGTAAAGTTTGTGGATTTCATCCTGGAGACATTAGCTGTACCTTATAATGTACCATATTTCACATTTTCGAAAGACGCACTATATTTTTTGCCATATCGTACAGGAGAGCACAAAACACTACAGAGCATTTAATTTGATATGTGACTGTCTTTTTAATTTAAAAAAAAATATTTATCTGTATATTGAAGAATCTTAGAGTAATCAAGGCATGTTCATTTTATAGTGATACTTTGTTGTTTCTCATGTGTATCAACATGTCACCCTTTCAGTATTTTTTTTATTTGCAACCAGTTAGATCATTTACATAATGCATATTCTCAACATGTATATTTGTCGACTCAAAATTCAAAAGTAAGGATGCACATTTGTAAAGAGAGTTTGTTTCATGCCAATTAAATCACCAAACAACTGCACCCTCTACACAGGGCACTGTTGGAATGAAATGGAATTGTCTTGGTGTTAACATATTGAATGGAATTATCTCAATATCGTGTTATTTACATATAACCTTTGGGAAAAACCGAGTGACTTTCTAATCAAACACTAAAACAGAATTTACAGAACAATAGAAAAACACATATACACATTCATATATGCACATCTCACAAACATGGCCACTGTCATCTCCAAGAGAGAGAGAGAGAGAGAGAGAGAGAGTGTGTTTTTTCTAAATCTGATAAAGGAATTTGTCTCATAGCTTAGTCTACTCTTAAATGTTTCCTTAAAATTGCTTGTCTGCTACTCATTATGTCCTCAGTGTGGTGAGTAACATTCTGTCCTAGTCCATATTGTTCCTCCATCCCAGATTTTCAATTGTTTGAAATTGAGGTAACATATAGATAATCTAATCAAGCAGTTCAGTTCGGCGAGTTTTGTTCTTAATAACATCATTGTGTTGATTTAAAGAAAGTGTTGGCTAACTTTTCATTTTTTCCCCTTGATGTTATCTTTTGGAATTACTTCTAAGGCAATGTATTTAAAGTAAAGAAAGTGTCTATCCAGCAAAAGTGAGAATGAAGAATATTGCACAATGTAAATCACCATGCATCTAGCAGAAACCTTTTTAAGAATATGTTAGTGCTTACATTCACTTCCCAGTTCATTGACTTCATAATGGTTGTTGTTGCTGACAATAAAAATCAGTCTCAGCTGAACTGGGAATTACACAATCACAATGCAAAACGCAAAAATAATTGTCATGTAGACTTTGCCTTCTTGTGTACAGTTCATGTTGAGGATAAGTGCACTGGTGGGTAGATAATCAACAAGCTCCTGTCTAATACAAAGCAAAAAATTGGAAATCCTCATGAATTCAAAAGAAAACTGCAAGTATGTCTCATTAGCCACTCTTCACACAAATTATCAGAATATATAGATTCATGCTTTGAAAAGTTCTGTTAGTTACATGACAAATAGCAATGTTCATTATAAATCTGCATAAAAATTAGTAATATACTGTAAATAGGACTCAGCATTTACAGATATAGGTAAGTATTTTCTTTGTAAAATACCACTTTTAATCAATTACTTATGAAGCTTCCAGTAACAGATAAATAGCATATATCAAGCATAACAGAGAGACGGCATCTTTTTTTCAAAGTAGCAATTTTCTTTCCAATCTACTTGATTAAATTGTGCTCACATAAACATGACTAACATGCTATAATATAGTGATACTTTATTGTTAGTACATCATGCAGATTAAGTTTCTATGATTTCTTCATCATTCATTAATGTATATTTTGACATAGTCCACCTCCCTGTAAAGGTTCTTCTTGTTGATGAGGTCTATGGAACATGTGAATGAATGACTAAGTGAGTGAACACCAGACACACAAATTTACATGCACTGACAATGATATAAGTTTATGCACAAGGCAACAGCTTTAAAACATGATAATGTGCAGTAAAGTATTTAGTTGTAATTACTCCCAAAAAAGTTCACCTATATATACGTAAATTTCCCTGTTCTATTTCTTATGCAGAAGTTGCTTTTTTAGGCAACAAGACCAGTAAAAAATATCAATATACTGAGTACAAGAAAAACACAAAGCACATATTCATACTCCACAACTTATTATCTCATGATTGCAATACTGCATGCCACTACATATCTGACTTGCTTAATTTCCCTGGTTTTGTTTAAAGCTGATGTGTCCTTAATAAAATATTTATACATATGACATAGTCGTGATGATGTGTTAAATTTGGACAGATGGACACAGAGAATCCTTAAAAATATTTAAAGATTTTATCAACTTACATTTTTCTGTAATTGAAACTATTGCTAACACTGCTATTGTTATTGTTATTATAAACATTAATTGGCTCTCTGTTCAAGTAGTGTTTATGAATAGAAAAGTTCAAATTTCCATCCAGTGATTCGTATTTAGGTTTTCCCTGATATCCCTCAATCATTTAAGATGAAAACAGGGGTAGATCATTCAGCAAGGCCGTGGCCAGTTTCCCTTTCTCATCCTTGTCCAGTAGAGTTAGTACTCTAAATGCTCCATCTTCTCTGACGACATTAAGTCCTAACCTATGTACCTTTGTTCTTTTCTGCTTTCTTGTTGGGAAGTAATGTCATTGTTTTCATTACAGTTCATGAAGTCATCAGGCAATATCCTCTTACAGCCTGCCCTGTCTTTAGACAGCTCAGATGATGGACAATGTTAATTTTAACTCTATTGGAGGATTAGAGGAAAATATACAGTACTTGAAGGATGCCATCTTGCTCCCCTGGAGGAACCAAAATATATTTAAAAGATTTCATGTTAAACCTCCACGAGGAGTTTTGTTCCATGGTCCGCCAGGTAACATTCAAATGTAGTAGTATCTTTAATATGTTTAATATGATATTAGATCTTAGCCCTTCATAATTTTTTCTTCATTGTTCAGGAACAGGAAAGACTCTGACTGCAGCAGCTTTAGCCAATGAATGCAAAAGAAATAGGAAGAAGGTGTCCTTTTTTCATCAGAATGGAGCAGAGTGCCTCACCATGTGGCTTGGTGAATCTGAGAGAAAAATAAGGGAGCTGTTCAAAAATGTAAGCAATCTTTGTCACATACTCAAGAAATTTTTGTCTGCTCTTTTAATACTTTTGTATGGCATTATTTTGGCAGATATGTACTGTACATTGCTAAAAATTCTTGTAAATTATATCTAATATATTTCATAACTTTAGGGACCTTAAGTTAGTTGCTAAATGGGAAACAGCCTACATTTATTTTAGTCTCACTATATATTCTTGCTACATTCACCTCGACATTTGTACTTCCCAAGCTACCATAAGATGTGTGGCAAACTACTAAAGCACATCCTCCTATTTCAGTTATGGAGGTTGCAATTTCTCTTGAGCTGGGTTTTTAGTGGCCAATCGGTGTGTCTTTCCACCTCCACATATTCTGCTTTCCATCTTTTGTCTCAAAACAACGAGATGAGTATATAAAGCTTGTGATACTTTATATTTTGTTCTACATTATTACTGACCACAGCACGTGCTTATCATTTTATTTGAATACCACTTCCTCTTTCATGTGATTAATTTTTTAAGCATTAAATTGCATATGCAACGGACGTACCACACAAAACCAAGGGAAGGGTTTCACTACAGAATGTCATATCTAGTATGGACAGAAAACCATGCCACTCTGCACAACTGCAAAGAGATTCAATGTGGTGCTGGTACATAAAAAAAGGCTTGTTCAAGCGCACTCTTTTTGGACAGGGTTACTCACTACTGAGCCAGAATGAGACAGTAGGGCACCGACAGGAGATCTGTAATTCTGTTGTTAATATTAGAGTCACAAATCACTGTGACTGTAACTTCCAGGTTAGGGATATGTTTATAAATATTCTATCTTCTCTCACAATAGTTTTATTTTATAGTTACTGTCCAATGTGTTTTTGAGCTATAACTCCATTTTCATGGACTGTATAGACATAATGGGCGTTACATCTTCTTCAGTTTCTCACCTTCATGTGACCATTTACCATCTTTCTTATGCATTGATGAAAAAATTCCACATTTGCAAATACATTCTGAACAATTTAGCATCTTTATGACAGTACTACATGATGAATCATGTCTTTCAAAATGTAAGTGAACAATCATTGAGATCTTTGCTTGATTACTTTGAAGAGATACGTCAGAGGTGTAAATGGATCCAAAAAAATGCAATGTTTACCTGTCGATCTTTCGATGACACTATAGTCTCACTATATATTCTTACCACATTCACCACTACAACTGTACTTCACAAGCTATCTTAATACATGTGGCAAATTACTATTAGTATGTCCTATTTATCTTATGGAGGTAGCAATTACTCCTGATCTGGATTTTTTGTGGCCAATGAGTGTGTCTTTCCACTTCCTTACATTCTGATTTCCAGCTTTTTTCTCGTCAAAACAGGGAGCTGAGTACATAAAGCATGAGATATTTTACATTTTGTTCTGCATTGTTATTGACCACAACACATGCTTGTCATTTTGATTTGGATAACAAGTTTTTTAGTGTTAAGCTGCATCCACACTTGATGTGCTACACACACAAAATCAAGGAAAGTGGTTCTGTGCAGCATGCCATATCCAATGCGGACTAGAAATGGGCAAAACTGTTCTTTTGACAGATTAGATCGGATCTGATCACTCAGTGGAATTAACTAGTTCTTTTTCATAACTGGTCACTCACCATTCAGTCACAAAAATAAGTAAAAGGAAGGTACACCACCTCTTTAATTTAGGTTGCTAAACCTGTATTCTTATCTGATTTGGCCCTATTTTGAAAGAACATGTGAAGAGGAGCAATAATTTTGTGTTATGTCCCTAGTAATTTTCAGATACAAAAGTTTTAAATTTTGTCTACAGCAATAGTTGTAAATATTACAACAAAATATTAAATATTTTTCATCAAGTGGAAAAATTTTACGAATGAAGACTGATTCTTGTTATACTTTGATATTTTTATTGAAAAAAAAGCACAATATAACAATCAACACAAATGTAATTGAGGTGTATCACATTTATCATTTACAGTCAGTATTATCATATCTGTTCCCATAAAAGAGAAATTAATCGTTATTGTCATTTGTGAATAAAATTTGACCCATTTTAGTTGATGTGAGTCTCTTTTTCTTCTCAGTGCATATTTGTCCTGTTTTTGAAAATATTTGTTCACAGGCTACTGATATTGCTGTGACACATAATACTTTTAGAAACAGCATTTTTTTGTTTCCCACCAGTTTAAGGGATCACTGTTTCTAGGCAAATATCCATCCACAAATATTTGTCCAGTTTGACAATTATTACATTTTCTGGGTTGTGACTTGCTAGAAGGTGTCAAATAGTTTGATTGAACTCCTACCAGACTGAAGAAGTCTCGTGCGTAATGGTGGTAACTAGTTGAGACATGAGCTCTGTTTTTCCTTATTGAACAACCAATGTTTTCATTTCTGCAAGAGCCTTCATGTTTTGCCACCTGAAAATCCTTGCCTTTGAATTGGGGGTCCAGTAATGTTGCCTGACTAATCATTTCATTGCTGGAGATAACACCAAACCACTCTGACAACCTTTTAAATAAATTATCAACCAGTGACTTTGTTTCTTGAGTATATTCTTTATTTTTGCCTTTAAAAGGTTTGAGCTGCCATTCCATTAATCTTGCCAAGAGTTTCATTATAGAAACTGAGACTGTTTTCTATGAGGGCACCTCTTTGGTTACCTCACCAAAAACTTTCAAAATCTGTATGCCTATTGCATTATCTACCAGTCTGTGTCTTTAAAGTTTAAGGTGATCAATTTTCCACCTAAAATAGTGATGTAAGAACTTATGGGATCTTTATTTAAGGTAAATCTTTTCAACATTTAGTAAGTAGTTCCATCTGGCTGGCACATCATTTTTTTAATTTCAGTCAGTCTTTTTTTAAATTTACTTGTATTTCAGCAAGTTTGCTTAAAGTAAGGGGTTTCTGCTTAAGAAACACAAAAACTCATTTGAACTCATCAACAGTTTTCTGTATGGACTTCTGAATTGCGTGTTTTGATGTAGTATTTGGGATAACAGACTTTATGCATTTGGGAGATGTCTCCTGCAATCTGTCCATCTTTGAATTGTGAGCACTCTAAAAGGTACGAATTAAGTTCACTCTTCTCAAACTAATGTTACTTGCACTCATCCATGCATCAGATGCACAGCAGACTACCTTTTTGTTGGCCAAAAATTTTTAATTTTTACTAAAAATCGTTTTTAAAAGCTGTACATCTAAAGGTATATGTTTACTTAATGTGAACAGCTGTATAATATCTAAAAAAATTGCTTATTGGTTGTTCTAAATGACAAGCACAAAGGAGATAAATCAGAACTTGGTGGAGAACCTGATGACACTGATGGGCTGGATAGTGCTTGAGACCCAATTTCTCTTTTTTCTTGAGTTGGAAGCATACGTCAGTGAGAACAGTTCACAAGAAATGATTTATCGAATTTCTGCATCGATTGATGGTGATCTATATTGGCTTCCTGTTCCACATTGTTCCTGAGGCACTGTAGGATGCTTCGATTTTAGATGTCTCTTCAGGTTTGATGATGAGCCAGAAGCCATGACTATTATCTGCTGACAGTAGTGGCATTTTCCTTTCTCTTCCATTTTGATAAAATGGCATCAAACATCACTCGTAATTCTTCTAGGCAAAGGCAATGTGGATAACATATTGTCATGCAGCACTAGAAGTACACTGGTAAAATTAAAACATTTGCTATTAACACAGCCATTTTACATTGTAAAAGCTTAAAGTGAGAACAAATATATGTGCAGCACATTCTGTAATCAAAAGTTATAGAGTAGGATGTAGGAAGTTGTGATCTGCGAAACCTAGAGCCACAATCGTGAAGTTTGTATCACATACGAAAAGGTCTGAAACAGTCATAGTGATTAAGGAACTCATGAAGGCAAGCCTGACAATATGCGAGAATCTCAGTGTTGAAAGACAAAAATTTTGAATAATGTGATATTGGAATTTGGAATACATAGCATGTGAACAAGAGATGATAGGGTAATGGTGCAGATAAAGACTGGCAAAGAACAGTGCAGATGAACTCCAAAGTCTGTGCTTTAGGAGCTACGAACGTGTCTACTCGTGCAGCCACAATTCTACCATCGGGCTTGCATTGTTACTGTAGAACATAGTTGGCCATAACTTTCAACTCATTTTGACGAACTCCGCCATATATTTCAGAATATCGATATCCATGTCCTCCTTCTAATGAACTTGGACACCAGGCCCAAGCCAAGCATTCTCTCTAGTTCCCTACATATAGACTTCACTGTCCTAAGACATCACAGAAGTAACAGATGAGGAAGTGGTGTAGTGGCATACAAACACTTTGACTTATTACCGATCATGCTACTCACATCCAATACTAATTTAGACAAACAAGACAAATATATGTTCATAAATATCAAACAGAAATTTGCCTGATGTGAACCCTCCACAGACCTCCGACTGTAGGCGGAATAGCCTGTTTCAAAACTGACCTTTCAAAATTCAATTCAACTTAGGATCATACAAATAATGCTAGGAACACTAACATAAATAATCTGCCCCTTCACTGTCAAATTCAAGTGTGTAGTTTCTTCTCTAAATGCAACAGTATTTCAGCTTCCACCTAGCCATAATGCAGCCTATAGTCAGGTCCCCATACATATATTTGCCACGAAATCCACAAGCAAAGACGTTCAAACCTGGAATATCAGCTCACAGCATCATTACCAAACTAACGCTGTTACATAAGAAAATGCTCCCCCAAAGATAGGAAACCTGAACGGAAAACCTGCACCTTGGCTAACAGAAGAGCTAAAACAGTCCATGAATGTCAGAGACACTGTACATTGGACCCACAAACGACCTCCTACCCTTGAAAATAAAATTGATTACATTCAGAAAGCAAACATAATCAATCAAACTGAGATAAACAATAAATAAGACATGCCAAGACACTAATATAAAACATAAAGACCAGATGCTCTATAGAAAAGCTTGTGTGACCTAGGGAAGAGTAGGCATGGTAGGAGCTGCAGCTAATCCCATTGTCCCAATCAAGGAAATAAAGTAGTGCTTGACTTTAGCAATAACCTTTACTGAACTGTAAACAAAACATGATTATTTTTCAGAGGTAAATGACAGTAGTTGCAAAAATTTCTTTCTTGAGCTGACAATGCTGTTGAAAAATCCTTCAGCTCAGCATTTACTGTACAGGATGGTGTCACAGAACAAATACTCAAGCTTATTGTTGATCCACTACTGATCAGAATAACTGCTGCTCCCCAGATCTTGAAGTTCTTTCCTGCACAACACAGTAGAAACACTTGTTCCCAACGGAATACAAGCACTAGAGATCCGATTGCTAAGAAGAGTAGCTGGGTACATCCTGTATGAGGGGAGAGTGAGTGTAGACATCAGAAAAGAACTGAGAGTGAAAAACTTAAATGAGCAGATTAAAGAATACAGAAACAGCTCGAAGGATTATGTCGAAAGAATGAAAGATGAAAGATGACAGATTACCAAAATTGGTGATAATTATTACCGAGTGGGCAGAAGATATTTAGGAAGCCCAAAGGAAATCAACAATTTCAGTCAAGAGGGTGTAACAGGCAATACCTACTACATGCAGAGGGAAGAAGAAGAGATATCATATTAAAAATATTGTGGTTTTTTAAGTGACTGTGATTTTAATAAGTTTTGTTATTACATATAAAATGCTGGTCTGATGTAAGAGAACTCCTCTGGGCATTAATGAATAAATAAAAATTAACCTTAATATACAGGTTGTCACAGGATGAATGGTCAATATTCAGGGATATGACAGGAATGATCATTTGAAGCAAAAAACTTCATGTGGACGCATGCACTCTTCTGAATGGTTTCCAAGATAGAATGTATTTAATGTACATTGCTACTTATTTTCTCTGTTATTCAGTTCATTGCCATTGTGTACAATGTGCCATAATAATGTAGACAAATTCCAGACAAATAATTTGATATAGGATACGCGGTCTCTCAAGTCAAGAAACTACCTCAAACTGGCTTACCTACACCTCAATGCTTGTGCGTTGCACAAGAATTTCCATATTCTTTTGTCTTCACACAACCTAAAAGTCGTTGAGAAAAAAATGAATAGTAGGCCCCTTTTAAAGGAAATTTAATGTAGTTTAATTTTGTACTGTGATATTTTTTCACTAGTGCCCACAAATTTAATGTTACTCAAGAAAAATATACAAAAATAATTTTAAATATGTTTTTCTCAGAAACCATTTTGAATAGGGCTTGTGTCCATATTACGTTTTTGCTTTGAATTATTGTTCTGTCATATCTCTGAATATTGACCATAGCTCCTGAGACAATCTGTATACATGGACTATCTTGTATCTTAAAATAACTGTTACATTTAGTATCGTATCCACCCAAAGTAATTAAAAGGTGCATAAAGGCTTCTGACATACCAACAAAAGCAACTATAATTGCAATAGACCTAGAAGAAGATATAATAGTATACCTAACATGAACATTCAACACAACAAGAAAACAGAAGAGCAACAATACAAGAAGATGATGATTAGAACAGATCAAATAAGGATACAAAGAATTAAGATCTGAACTTGGATGGAGACGTGCTCAGTCATGAAAGTAAGTTGCAAGCTGTTTCACTCTGCCAAGAGCACAGAGAACAGGGTGCTGCCTCAAGTAGCCATGTGGTCTGTTCCATGTGATTTCATCCATGAGAGCTAGTTGCCTTGGTGGAGAGCAGTGAGCTAGTTTGAAAACTGATCCTTAAGAATGGTGGGGAGCAGTGACCTAGTGAGCTACCTTGCAATCTGATCCCTGGGAGTGGTTGGGAGCAGTGAGCTAGTGAGACAGCCTACAGTCCCATCTGTGTAAGTGGTGGGGAGTGCTGAGCTATTGGGAGGGGAGTGATGCCTGGATCTCTTTGCAGCACACTCTGACCAAGTGATGGCCGAAGGGCGCATCTTTTATGATCGCTAAGTCAAAGGGTAACATGTAACAACTCATGCAGCAGCATCTAAACGTTTATTGAGCTTCTGAAATTTGAGATTAAAAAAAAAAAAATCAAGAATGGAAACATGATGCAAGTGTTTGCTGCATTAATGTATTGTTCTGAAGGCCTCAACTCTCGTTTGCCGTGGTAGCTGTGTGGTCAGCACAGTGAATTACAAAGTGAAGGTTCTCAGGTTCAATTCCCAGCAAAGTTGAAAATTTTTTTCCCACTCACAGACTGAGTGTTGTGCTGTGCTTACTTTCATATTGTGGTAATTAGCATTACTATTGAAGTGGCTGAATGGATCCTGCCCAACAGCCGATAAATTGGAAAAAAATGAAGCTTTCTTTATTTTCTGTTTTCATAGATGAGAAAATCTTCATGTACTAATAAGGTTTGCAAATCCAAATGTGCGCGTGGTCGATAACACATTTTTTGTAGCTTGGGAAACATTTTCTTAAGGATGTGACGTAGGGCACCATTGCATCAGCCTAGCGCAGAATTTTCTTCCTGCTATTACAGCTACCAGAAATGCATTTTCAAATCAGATGAGCTACTATTAATTTTTTCTGAATCACCCATTATCCACTCTTTAGGAAGATCTGGCTCTTTGAGTCAATTCAGGAGCACAGTGGCCATCTCCAGTGTGGGCAGCAAAGACAGTAGTGTACTGACAGGAGGTGTGTGTGTGTGTGTGGGGGGAGGGGGGGTGGGGGAGGGGGGGGGGGGGGGGAGAAGTGAGTCACTGACCAAATGTTCAACATATCATAAAAATGTTCAAACTTTCCATCACTTTTTTTGGGGTTCATGGTCTGCCCTGAATTGCTATCTTGTGTCAAACTCATCATCATCTCAGAGTAACACTTGCACCCAGTGTCCTCAATTATTTGTTGTATATGTTCCAATCACTGTCTTTCCCTACAGTTTTTACTCTCTGCAGCTCCCTGTAGCATCATGAATGTTATTTCCTGATGTCTTAACACACATCCTATCATCCTGTCTCTTGTTCTTGTCAGTTTTTTTACATGTTTCTCTCCTTGCCATTCTGTGGAGATGCTTCTCATCCCTTATCCTATCAGGCCAGCTAATTTCAACATTCTTTTATAGTAACACATCATGAACACTTTGATTCTTTTTTTCTGTTTTTTCCTACAGTCCTTAGTCACTTCTATACAATGCCGTGCTGCAAATGTATGTCCTCAGAAACTTTTTCCTGAAATTAAGCTCAATGTTTGATGATAGAAGACTTCTTTTGACCAAGATTGCCTTCTTTGCCTGTGGTAGTCTGCTTTTTATGTCATTCTTGCTTCATCTGTTATGTGTTATTTTGCCTCCAAAATAGCACAATTCCTTTACTTTGTCCACTTCATGGTCCCCACTTTTGATTGTAAGTTTCTCACTAAACTCATTCCTCTATGCATTAGTTTTGTCTTTCTTCAGCTTCTTATTCATACAATGTGCTCAGCAGACTATTCATTCCATTCACTATGTCCTGTAAGCCTTCTTCACTTTTGCTGAAGGTAGGAATGTGCATCTTATAACTAATATCATACTGACCACTGCCCATAAATAAATCATTTAAAAGCTTAATTTCTTCACTTATCTTATGACTTTTCAGCTTTGGTTTCACCCACTGTTGACATTTTCTAAGTTTTTTCCCTAAGTTAAGCAACTATGAAAGTAACACTTGCAGTTTTCAGTTTTTCCTTCCATTTTTTGTGAAACTAGACCTGTAAGTATGTAAATGCCTTTATGTGTGCATTACGTTATTTTTGTTGTTCTTAAATTGTATTACTAAGACATGTCCAATATCCTTTTAAAAGTGATCCATGGATGTATAAAAAAACAACAACAACAACAACAACAACTACTACTACTACTACTACTACTACTACAGTGATGTGCAAGCGAACCCTGGGACACTGCTGTGCACCTATAAACCCTCTGCTGCATTCCATGTTGCTCTGCATCACTTGTTTATGTGCAGCATGTCCTATGTGCACCCGGCTTTATGATTTTCCTCATCTAGCCCATTCATTTTAAAGTCCTTTGTATTTTATTTTATACTTATGCAGAGTAAGTGTATGAAAATGTTGATTCCTAAAATTTTTCCATTCAGTTAAGACCTAAAAGATTCACTGCCATACTAACTTTTTGCATTTTTTTTCAGGCATATCTTAACAGACCAGCTATAATATTTTTTGATGAATTAGATGCTGTGGCACCCATACGATCTAAGCGACAGGACCATGTCCATGCTAGTGTGGTTTCAACTTTGCTGACATTAATGGATGGCCTGAAGTCCCCCCAAGATGTTGTTGTGATTGGAGCAACAAACAGACTTGATGAGATTGATCCAGCTCTCAGGCGACCTGGGAGATTTGATAAAGAACTTTTCTTCCCCCCTCCTGACTTAGAGGTGAGCAATTATGCCACAATATGGCAAAAATTTCACACATGCCACAATATGTTCTTGTGTCTTCATAACGAGATAAATTGTGCAGCAGTGAGCAACTAAGTAGTGACAAACAGGTGACAACTTTGTACCAGTTTCTGAAGCATATTTTGTTGGCTGAGGTGGGAGAGAACTGCTTGTGAAAGACAGAGATTCAGATTCTTGTGCTGGTCTACCACATAGTTCTAATTTTCATACATGTGCAGTTGACTGTCATTTATGTATCCGTTATTATGAAAACTTAAGTTCAATTGCAATAAAATTACTCTCCATTTGTACTTCTTCTCCTTATTCATATTAAATTAATATCATTAAGTAATACTTGTGAAATGAGTATGGATCTGTAACAAAATCTGATGAGTTTTTAAATATTTGGCTACAGGCTAGAAGAACAATTTTAAACATCCACACAAGACACTGGCACACTGATACTAGCACCGAGTTTATGGATCGCCTAGCCGAGAATACAGCTGGATACTGTGGTGCTGATCTAGAAGCACTTTGCACAGAAGCTCTTATGTGTGCAATGAAACGCAGCATCTCTTCAGAGCAAAGTACAGCAAAAAGTTTAATGGTACAATAAATCCTTATGACATAAAACGGTTTCTCAAAGTTTGTATGTATTGATGTTTGTGTATATAATATGAACTGAATGTATTCATAGGCTACTCCAGCAATTAATTATTCAATGTTTTATGGACAATTCTAAAGTCACCTATGAACATAACTGACAATTCTATAATCCCCCCCATAAATACAGTGTGTCATAATCCTGTCTGTAGGATGAACTTGATACTAATTGGCAATATTACTCTGATCTGATTTTTTTAAAGGTTCATGAAGATGATTTCATTGCAGCCAAATCAAAATTTGTGCCTGCTTATCTTCGGTCATCCATTTCACCAGCTTGTTCATTGTCAGAAGTAATTTGCCCATTACTACAGAAAAGAGTTGAAAGTCTCATGCAGCAACTGGAGAAGAACTATTCATTCAAATTCGTATTTCCAAAGCAGAGGTAAGTGCAAAATAACAAAAAACTGAAATCCCAAACTTTATGATTTCTTGTCAGTGAGGTCGCCGTTCATAGTAACTGATCGAAAGCCATCAAGTTAAACAGAAGTGATTACTGGTGTTCCCCAAGGTAGCGTTGTAGGTCCTCTGCTGTTTCTTATCTGTATAAATGATGGTTTGCAGATGATACAGTCATTTATCATCTAGTAAAATCATCAGAAGATCAAAACAAATTGCAAAATGATTGGAAAGTTATCTGAATAGTGTAAAAATTGGCAACTGGCACTAAATAATGAATCTGTTAAACTTCGGTTATACGATAAATCAGTCTACTATAAAGGCCTTGAAATCAACTAAATACCTAGGAATTACAATTACAAACAATTTAAACTGGAAAGAACACATAGAAAATATTATGGGGAAGGCAAACCAAAGACTGTGTTTTATTGGCAGGACACTTAAGAAATGTAACAGATCTGTTAAGGAGACTGTCTACGCTATGCTTGTCTGTCCTCTTCCGGAGTACTACTGTTCGGTCTGGGATTCTTACCAGATAGGATTTATGGAATACAGTGAGGAAGTTCAAAGAAGAGCAGCACTTTTTGTGTTATAGTGAAATAGGGAAGAGAGTGTTATGGACATGATTCAGGATTTGGGATGTTCACCATTAAAACAAAGGTTTTTTTTGCTGCGGCGAAAGCTTCCATGAAACAACTTTCTCCTCTGAAGGCAAAAATATTTTGTTGATGCTGACCTACATAGGAAGAAATGATCATCATGACAAAATAAGGAAAATCAGAGTGATAAAATTAGGCACAGAAGAATATCACCTACTCACAAGACAATACAGGACTCTGAATAGGATTGTTTAACTATTACATCAGGCTTAAGACTTTGTATTGCCTCAGAAAGATCCATTCTAACCAAAATACTCCACATTCCTCCAAGAGAAATCTTTTGTTTTCATTTCTCATTTTCATGCACCTGAACATCTAGTCTTCCCAAATATGTGTGTCTGTTTCCTCCCATTATCATCTTTATTTTTCATTTCACCATGCCACTTGTAGTTTCTTCCCATTTATTACTATTGTCAGAAATTTATTATTATTCCTTTGTCCTTATGTGCTACAAAATGTTGATTCTAATTCTTTCTCAGCGTCTTGTGCGTGTGTATCAGCCAGGATAGAGAATAACTTTCAGTTCATTTTTTACTTTTGTAATGCTTTAAATTTTAAAGAAAATTTATTTTAATAACTCATAACAAGGCAGAAACCATGGAATACAGGTTCATGCATTGTTCATTTAAAAAATCATGTTCTGTATAACCCACTATGAATGTGAAATCAGTCAAAGTATACTTAACATATTGGTTTAGCTATCAAAAACTGTTTCTGAAAGCAATGAAGTGGTGTTAAACATAATTGCTTTGCTATGTTTTGTTTAACATTAGGGAACAACTTACATAATTACCAGAAAAGTACCTACACAAAGTGTTGTAAGTCAGCATTTTCCACAACACAAATGTTATTAAGCACAAATTATTTACAGATAAATATCACAGAAGGTAATAGTGCCTAACTCTTACAAAAAGACACAAAATGAAAAGCTTTTGGAGGTGGATATCTCTTGAGCAACACTATACTCTGTAAGCTTGTGGAATAACTCACACTTCAGTGCAGGAGAGCACTGTTTGTAAGTTCAACTGGGAAGCACTCGTCCACAAACCATGCTCTCGATACATCCATATGCCACCAGTTCATTCACTGAAAACACAACTATGGGTCACGCAGTGAGTGAAGGCAGGCAGGTAAGTCTGTGTTCTAGTGAAATGTCGACAGTAGGTAACAACAAAATTCAAACTGCAGTCCAGGAGAAAACTGCATAGTGCAGTGTTGTCATCAATAGGTGCATGAGAGAGATTGCTGTAAACACCTGCTGGTTGTGACAAGTAAGGCTTTGGCAGTCAGCGGCAGCTCTTAAATTTGTCTCAGATGTTTTACCATGTGACTGAGTGTCAGTGGAAGTATCCTTCTGCACCACGCTGAGTGGCCTTGACAGGCAGGCATAATTATATTGCTTGATCCATTGATGCATCTGGCAGGATAACAAGACTGAGGACAAAATATCAGCTCATTGTAAATGATTTTCAGTGACAGGCTTCTGAAGTGTGGATGAGAGTAGAATAAAGTAGATTTCTCTGTTGCTGGTGCATGTATTGAAAAGTGACCTGCAAATGCTGCATGTTATTAGAATTATCCTTTATTTTCCACCATTTGGTGTTCCTCAGGGCTCCATTTTAGGGCCAATCCTATTCATATGCTATGTAAATGGTTTCCCAAGTTTCTTGACAATAAGCAATTGATCACTGTGTATGTAGATGACACATCTGGCGCCTGCTATGCAGACAGTGAGCCCAGCCTAGTTGAAGAGATACATGACTTTATCGAAAAGGCAACAGCTCACTTTGAAAGAGAGAACTTAAAAGTAAACATAGAAAAATCTAACATTATTCATTTTAAACCAAGCAGTCCAAACAGAAAAAATACTGTGATTGATGAAGTTCTACCAAAAGCCTGTAGAGATTATAAATTCTTGGGTTTATGCATAGATGATCGACATTCATGGAAGCAGCAAGCTGATTATGTCTGTAAAAAAATAACATCCTGTCTATATGTATTAAGAAGATTATCACTATATCTAATTCTGAAACACTAAGGACTGTATATTATGGATTAGTGTACCCTTTCTTGTCTTATGGAATATTGCTGTAGGGTGGGACATGACAAATTAATGTGAAAAGGGTTTTCATGCTGCAGAAGCGAGCCTTTAGGATCATAGCAAATGTAAAACCAGGAGCTTCTTGCAAGCCCCTATTCATTAGACACAATATTCTCACAGTTTATGCCATGTATACAGTAGAAACTATAATGCTAGTGAAAGAAGACACTAAGATCATGAAAAGAAACTTGGCTATTCACAACTATGAAACAAGGCATAGAAAAGACTTTCATGTAGTTAACGGAAGATTAACAGTGAAAAGCCCATCAAAGGAGCTATTGTTAATAACTTGTTACCAAATGTAGTTAGGATATTGACAGGGGATATTTTTAAAAAGTGAGTCAAGCAGTGGCGTATCCATATGCCCTTATTACTTGAATTTATCAAGAATTATAATGTAATAAGAAATAATGTAAACTAAAAAAATTGCAACAGTAAAAACTTTATACCTAATTGAAAATGCACATGCATGTAAAATTACATTTTGCAAGCAATAAATTGAAATTGAAACCATCTCAAGTTACACAACTTTTATAGTATTTAATAGATTTGGGCTAATAAGGCCCTTCACATTACTAAGAGATAAATAACATTACAACATACAGAATGTTCTGGTTGAGAATTATGAACTATTTAGGAATAAAGAAGACGATTCACTGAAAGAAAGGTGCACTGTGTAGCTGATAGGTACACAAGCAATAAGGTCAGAGCTTGATTAGCTTTCAGAATGCACTTTTTTTCTTAAGCTTGGAGGAAAAGCATGCACACAAACACACATACACTGACTCACTCACTCACATTCAAATGCCTGTCTCCTTACATTGTGCTCAGTTAATTGCCATCTCTCTCCTGGCCCACAATAAGCATACTGGGGTGAGGTGGGGCGTGGGGGTGGGGTGTGGGGTGGGGTGGGGTGTGGGCTGGAGAGAGGCGGTAGGCAGGGAGAGGACTGGGTGGAAGCCTCTCGTGCCTCGTGGGAGAGTGGGGAGCCATCTATGAGCTAGCTGGGGCTGCGCACACCCACCCATGCACCCACGTGTGTGTGCGCGCGTGCGCACACACACGCGCGCGCGCACACACACACACACACACACACACACACATACACACACACACACACACACACACACACACACACACTATTGTATTGGGTGAGAGGAGGGGGGGCAGTGAGTTGCCCTAGGTTTGGGCCATGAAGGTTATGCGAGTGAAGGATGTGTTGTAAGGATAAGTTCAATCTGTGCAGCTCAGAAAAGCTGGTGGTGGTGGGGAAGATCCATATGGCATAGGTTATGTAGCAGTGGCCTGGCCTCTGATGGGGTAGTATAAGCCTGTGATGGGACTGGATTAGGTAGTGCGGGGGTGGTGGATTGGGCAGGTCTTGCGTCTGGGTCTTTCACGGGGATATGATCCCTGTGGCAGGGGATTGGTGGTGGGAGTGGCTTAGGGATGGACTAGGATGTTGTGGATGTTGCATGGGTGGCAGAACATCACTTTAGAAGGGATGGGAAGTATCTTGGGTAGGATGTCCCTCATTTCAGGGCATGATGATAGAATATCAAAGTCCAAACAAAGGATATGGTTCAGTTGTCCGGGGTAGTATTGAGTGACAAGGAGGGTGCTCCTTTGTGGTTGGTTCTTAGGATGGATATGAGGATCAGGTGTGTGTGAGGATATAGCATGAGAGATCCTCACACACATCTGATCCTCACATCCATCCCAAGAATCAACCAAAAAGAAGCAACCCCCTTATCACCCAATACCATCCTGGACTGGAATGACTGAACATTGTCCTTTATCAGGGCTTTGATTATCTATCATCATGCCCTGAAATGAGTGACATCCTACCCAAGATACTTCCCATCCCTCCTAAAATGGTGTTCCGCTGCCCACACAGGAATTATATCCCTGTCGAAGACCAAGATGCAAGCCTGCCCATCCACCAACCGAGCATTACCTACTCCACTCCCATCAGAGGCCAGGCCGCCTATGAAAGCAGCCATGTTATATACCAACTCTACTGCAACCACTGCACAGTGTTTTACATTGGTATGACAAACAACCAGTTGTCAATTAGAATGAATGGCCACCACCAGACTGTTGCCAAAAACAGGACCACCCAGTGGCACAACATGCAGCAGAACACAAAATATCAATGGCTGCTTCACAGCCCATGCCATCTGGATCCTCCCCAGCACCACTAGCTTTTCTGAGCTCTGAGCTGCAAAGATGGGAGCTATCCTTACAGGACATCCTTCGCTTCCATAACCTTCCTGGTCTAAACCTAAACTAACTCACTGCCCCCGCCCCCACTGCCCAATAGTGTGTGTGTGTGTGTGTGTGTGTGTGTGTACATGCTTTCCCTGCAATCCTGAAAAAGGAAGTGAAAGCTAGGCAAGATCTGGACCTTTCATTTGTGTACCTATTGACGATGCAGGACTTCTCCCTTTTGGTGAGTCAGTTCTTTTATTCCTGAATAATCACATTACAATGTATATTGCAATTTTAAATGGTAAAAGTTCTGCTTATAGCCACCACTTCTTGCTAGTCTTGCAGACACATACATGACTTGCTTGATGTACATATATGAATGAGTTCAACTGTTTAAAATGGTGATGTACTTGCACATTGTAATATTCAATCAGCAATATGAATACTACTGATTCATTGTGAAGACAGGTTGTATAGTGAAGACAGTTTTAGACTAAAACTAGTAAACACCAAAAGAACTGTGTAACTGAGACTGTGGGAAATAAAGAATAATCTAGCTGTCTTCTGTATATACATGAAACCAATTGTTGTCGACTGTCGAACTGAGAAGGATTGCTCCTTACTACAGTAGCAGAAGGGGCATCCCACCACGTTGTGTGACAGCAAATGCTTTGTATCGATGTTACTTTGGGAAATGTGGGAAAAGATCACGTAGAAAATATAGCTCATGCCAAACCCGCTGAAGCCAAGCAGTTGGCAAACTGCACTGCAGCTGGGAGGACCATGCCTTACTGGTGCTGCAGTCAGGCAGCTGCAAATGGCTGTAACTCTGTAGCTCACACCAAGTGGCAGTGCAGTCAGATGGGCCAGCTGGTGCGATAATTCGCAGCTACCATAATTGCCATAAGATATCATTCAAAACACCACTTAGATCTGGAGCAGATAATGTTCTCACTTCCTGAGAAATTTCCTTATCTAACATTGTTATTTGACAAAATTATGAAGAAGGATAGATTATGAAGGATAATTATGAAGAGGATAGACTGCTCGCTCTCACCATGTAGCGGAGATGTTAAGTCGCAGATAGGTGCAAGAAAAAGACTGCTAAACGGGTAAGCTTTTGGCTGAAAGGCCTTCTTCTGAAGTAGACAACACACACACATTCACGCGAACACAACACACACACACACAGAAGAACTCTGTCACTGGTCACCAAGGCTGAACTGTGAACAATGGCAGATGATGGGAGAAGTAATCTGAGTGGTGGTGGTGGTGGTGTTGGTAAGAAGGAGGCTGGGGCATGGAGGGGAGGAGATAGCAGGGTAGAGATGGGGAACTGTAAATTGCTGCTTGTGGAAGCATACATGGACGTGGTAGGGGCAGGGTAGGGCAGCTAGGTGGAGTTGAGAGCTTAGGTGAAGAGGGGCAGGGGCCGGGGTGTAGAGAGAAGTAAAGAGATTGTGGGTGAATTAGTGGAACAAAGGCTGTGTAGTACTGGAGTGGGATCAGAGAAGGGGATAGGTGGGTGAAGGACAGTGACTAACGTAGGTTGAGACCAGGGCTGTTATAGGAACATAGAATATATTGCAGGGAGAGTTCCCTCCTGCACACTTCAGAAAACTGGTGCTGGTATGGAGGACCGAGATGGCACAGCCTGTGAAGCAGACTGCCTCAGCCTCCCCCTTGCCCCCACCACCCAGATTGCTTCTCCCATCACGCACAGTCTCAGTGGCCAGAGACAGAGGACATGTGTGTGTGAACGTGTTTATTTTGTCTAGTTTAAAAAAATGCCTTTTGGCCAAAAGTTTACTTGTTTAGCATTCTTTTTGTTGTACCTGTCTGCAACTCAACATCTTCACTATATGATGAGTGGCAATCTACCCTGTTTATAATATTGTCATTATTCAGTCCTCAATTTTCTGCTGTTTGATTTCAGCATTGTTATTTGAATTTTAACAATAATTTTATGCAGTGGCCCATAAACAAAATAATCACTACACCAGACAGTTGCATGGCAGCAGATACTTAGTGCTACCTGTAATGAGCTGGGTTTAGTCACTAGTTTCAATAAAATGCAGATTATTCTTAAAATATTCATTCATCAGTGCAGTATTCAGAAGTAGTATGTGACAGCTGGTTTTACGGGTATGATGGAGGTACACTGGATTCACTTGATTTTGTTTACTTTTTGTCTGACCTTGGTTTGCACTGACTTCTTCCAAAATCCAAAGGCTTCCATTCATGATGGGAACTTATTGAACATGATGACCAAAGGCTGGTTTGATGCATCTCTCCATGCTACTCCATGCTGTGCAAGCCTCTTCATCTCTGAATTACTGCTGCAAGCAATGACCATCTGGACCTGTTTACTGTACTTGTTTCTTGGTCCTCTACAGCAATGTTAACTCCCCCACGCAATCCTCCAGTACTAAAATGATGATTCCTTGACAGCTAAGAATGAGTCTTCCTTTAATCAAGTAATGCCACAAATTTCTTTTCTTCCCAGTTCTATTCATTAGTTATGTGATGACCTGCCCATTTAATCTTCAACATTCTTCTGTAGAACCACAATTTCTTCTCTCATCTTCTCTGAACTGCTTGTCATCAATGTTTCACTTCTGTACAAGGCTACAATCCATACAAGTGGCTTCAAAAAAGGCTTCCTAACTCTTAAGTTTATATTCAATGTTAATAAATTTATCTTCTTCAGAAATGATTTTCTTGCCATTTCTGGTCTGTAGTTTATATCATATCTACTTTGGTAATCATTATTTATTTTACTGCCAAACAGCAAAACTCATCTACAATTTTTAGTGCCTCATTTCCTAATCTAATTTTATCAGAATCTCTGGATTTAATTTGACTAACTTCCATTTCCCTTGTTTTGCTTTTGTTAATGTTTGTCTTATATCCATCTTTCAAGACACTGTTCATTCCATTCAACTGCACATCTGAGTCCTTTGCTGTCTCTGACATAATTTCAGTGTAATCTGCAAACCTCAGAAAGTTTTTATTTCTTTTCCCTAAACTCTAACTCCTTCGCCAAATTTTTTGTTGGTTTCCTTTTGTGCTTGCTTGGTGTACAGACTGACTAACACCAGGAATAGGCTACAGCCCAGCCTCACTTCCTTCACAACCACTGCTTCCCTTTCATGCCCTTCGACTTTTACAGTTGCTGTCTGGTTTCTGTACAAGTTATACATTGAAGTGTCAAAGAAACTGGTATAGGCATGCGTATTCAAATACAGAGATATGCAAACCGTTAAAAAATATGGCAGTGCAGTCGGCATCGCCTATATACGACAAGTGTCTCAGGCAGTTGTTAGATTGGTTACTGCTGCTACAATGGCAGGTTATCAAGATTTAATTGAGACTGAATGTGGTGTTATAGTCGGCACGTGAGCGATGGGACACAGCATCTCCAAGGTAGTGATGAAGTTGGGATTTTCTCATACGACCATTTTGTGAGTGCACCATGAATATCAATATGGTAAAACATCAAGTCTCCGACATTGTTGCGGCTGGAAAAAGATTCTGCAAGAACAGGACCAACAATGATTGAAGAGAATAGTTCAACATGACAGAAATGCAACCCTTCTGCAAACTGCAGCAGATTTCAATGCTGGGCCATCAAAAAGTGTCATTGTGAGAACCATTCAATGAAAACAACATTGATACGGGTATTTGGAGCCAAAGGCCCACACATGTATCCTTGATGACTGCATGACACAAAGCTTTATGCTTCGCCTGCACCTGTTAACACCAACATTGCACTGTTGATGACTGGAAACATGTTGCCTGGTTGGATGAATCTTGTTTCAAATTGTATCAAGTGGATGGATGTGTACAGGTATGGAGACAACCTCATGAAGGGACTGTTCAAGCTGATGGACGCTCTGTAATGGTGTGGGGAGTGTGCAGTTGAAGTCATATGGGATGCCTGATACATCTAGATATGACTCTTGACATGTGACACGTCTGTAAGCATCCTGTCTGATCACCTGCATCCATTGATGTCCATTGTGCATTCCGACAGACATGGGCAATTTAAGCAGGACAATGTGACACTCCACACATCCAGAATTGTTACAGAATGGCTCCAGGAACACTCTTCTGAGTTTAAACACTTCTGCTGGCCACCAAACTCCCCAGACATAAATGTTATTGAGCATATCTGGGATGCCTTGCCATGTGCTATTCAGAAGAGATCTCCAGCCCCTCATACCCTTATGGATTTATGGACAGCCCTGCAGGATTCACGGCATCAATTCTCTCCAGCACTAATTCAGATATTAGTTGTGTTGTGGCATTTCTGCGTGTTTGCGGGGGCTCTACATGATATTACAGGTGTACCAGTTTCTTTGGGTCTTCAGTGTATAATCTTTGATTCCTGTATTTTACCTCTGCTACCTTCATAATTTCAAAGACTGTGTTCCAGTCATCATTGCCAAAAGCTTTCTCTAAATCTACAAATCCTATAATTGTAAGTTTGCCTTTCTTTAGCCTGTCTGCTATGGTAGGTTGTAGGGTCAGTATTGCCTCGCACATTCTAGCATTTCTCTAAAACCCAAGCTAATCTTCCCCAAGGCTGGTTCCTATGAGATTTTTCATTCTTCTGTAAATAATTTGTGCCATTATTTTGCAACCATGATGTATTAAACTGGCAGTTTGGTAATTCCCACACCTGTCAGCAAGTGTTTTCTCTGGAATAGGAATTATTACATTCTTCTTGAAGTATGAGGGTATTTCCCCTGTCTTGTACATCTTACCACCAGACGGAATAGTTTTGTCATGGATGGATCTCCCAAGGATATCAACAGTCCTGAGGCAACATCATCTACTCCAGGTGCTTTTTTTTCATCTCAGGTTTTTCAGTGCTCTGTCAAATTCTTCTCACAGTATCATATCTCCCATCTCATCTTCATTTACTTCCTCTTCCTTTCGCATAATATAGCCTTCAAGTTCATTTCCCTTCAATAGCCCTGCCTCCTCCCACTATATATTCCTTCTACCTTTCAGCTTTCCCTTATTTGCTTACTACTGTTTCCCTATCTAAACTCTTATTGTTCATACAGCTGCTTCTCTTTTCTCGAAAGGCATCTTTAATTTTCCTGTAGGCATTATTTATCTTTCTGCTGATTATACAGGTTTCTATAGACTTACATTTGACCTTTAGCCATATTTCACTTTCTGTCAGCTTCTTTTATTTTTTCTTTTTTCTTTTTTTTCTTTTTTGACATCTGCTTTTTTGACCTGCTTCATTTGCTGCATTTTTGTATTTTCTCCTTTCATCAGTTAAATTCAATGTCTCCTGTGATATCCAAGGATTTATACTAGGTTCTGTCTTTTTACTTATTTCATACTCTGCTCCCTTTTCCATTTCATCTTTCGAGGCTACCCATTTGTCTTCTGCTATATTCCTTTCCTCTGTTTCAGTCAATTGTTACCCAATGCTTTCTTAGAAACTCTCAGCAACCTCTAGTTCTTTCCACTTATCCAGGTCCCACCTCCTTAATTTCCTACCTTTTTGCAGTTTCTTTAGTTTTAGTCTACAGTTCATAACCAATAAATTGTAGTCAAAATCCACATCTGCTCCTGGAAATGCCTTACATTTTAAAATCTGATACCAAAATATCTGTCTTATCATTATACAATCAATCTGAAACCTTTCTATGTCTCCAGATTCTTCCACATACACAACCTTCTTAGATGTTTCTTAAACTAAGTGTCAGTGATGAGTAACTTATGCTCTCAGCATAATTCTACCAGTGGCTTCCTCTTCCATTCTTTTTCCTCATTCCATATCTTACTAATTTTCCTGCTCTTCTTCTTTCTACTAACAAATTCCAGTCACCCACCACAGTTAAATTTTCCTCTCCCTTTACTATTTGAATTATTTCTTTTATCTCATCATAAACTCTTCCAATATCTTCATCATCTGTGGAACTAGTTGGCTCATAAACTTGTACTATTGTGGTGGGTGTTGGTTTCCTGTCTGTCTTGGCTACACTACTCCATTCACTATGCTGCTTATAATAGCATACCCACATTTCTGTTTTCCTATTCATTGTTAGACTTAGTCCTGCAATAATTCTATTTGATTTTGTATTTGTAAGGTGGCTATAACTTCGAACCTTACAAGCACTCATCTGCATACTTTGCCGTGATTTACAACTGCAATTAGGTATCATTTGATAGGTTGTATATTGTATACATGAATATTTAAAGAAGACTGACATTGTCATGTACACCATGTAAATTGTTGTTAACACTTATTGCATGAAAGGTGTCTTCATTATCAAAATGGTGTAATGAATGATTACATATACTAGTAGAGGTTGGAACACCAGTGGAGATGAAATGGAAGGCGTAATTCAAGCCCTGGGTGGAAAAGCCCACACAGGTGTGTTGGTCCTGCTTCACACAGGAAGTGCCAAGACAGACAGTCTGGGCACCTGAGCGCAGAAGCACAATACTGCAGTGCCCGGCTGGTATTGTAGTTGGGCCGGAAGAATAACCGGATAATACTTTGGAAACTCTGAAAATCTTGGATGTATTAGAGATGAAAGAGAAAGCACTACCTTGGATATCACAGGCTGGGTTATTTCCGACGATTTCTACTCTGAGAAGTGTACCATTGTATGAGTAAAGGTATTTCTTCACAAACTTCTGCGCTGAATGACAAAAGACTAAAATATGGTTGGTCGGTGTTCAGAAGAATCTGTAGAGATGGAGAATATTCCGTGGTTTCGAGAATGTGATTTGCCTTCTGAGTTACGAGGAAGGGGAACCGAGCTTTGCTGGGAAGCCAGCGGTGGAGAGAAGAGGTCTTCCGTTTTGAGCTACTGCGTTTGATGGTCATTCAGTATCAGCTTTGTTGGTACAGACAGACTTGCTGTCTTTGCTCTCAGGAGATTTTATAGTTAGAACAGTCAGGCACTGTATTGTTGCAAACTTATATGATTCTGGACTTCGCCTCCGGGTTGGGAGTCATCGTTGAGTACATAGCGTTCAGTGATTGAGAGCACTTCTTCTGCCTATACTCACCCGGAGACGTTATCTGAACTCTGTCCTTGTGGCTGGGAGTTCATGTTTCTCATCTGTAGAACACAGAGAAGTGAAGACAATATTAAATTATACTAGTCAGAGGGCCATCTTATGCCGTCCTAGTGTGCGTTGGTATGTTGATAGAGACAATAAAAAACACACAAACACACACACAAATTTCTGTTTTTTTTCTATTTTTTTTATTGTCTCTATCAACATACCAACACTTTCGTTTGGTAAGTTACAGCATCTTTGTTTTTGGATATATTTTTCACACGTGGAATGTTTTCCTCTACTTTTATATACACACACACACACACACACACACATACTGTGGCTGGAGTTCACTCCGACACACTGGATGCAGTACATTTGGTGATGGGCTTATTAAGGTTATAAAGCTAAACAGCTGTGATCAAGTAAATTTTATTTCCACTGAGGTTGCACACCACTGTAGATCATCTTTGAAAGTAGTGTCTTCTAGTGTTTGGTATGTAGATGACGTCAGTCATCTCACTTTATTTATATTAGATTTATATTAGATGGCTATAAAAAGGGGAAGATTTGGACAATTGATCAATTGTTTTAGTTAGGAAATTCATTTGTATCTCTTTATGTCAATTGGACTTTGATATAAAAACATTTGTAATATAAAAGGGGAGTTAATCTACAATAAATGAATAAGCAGATACAGCATTTATCATTTGGTAGGTACTAATTCCCTTAATCATTTATTTATGTTTATGTTGTAATTTATATGTTAAAGAGCAAGAAAAAGGAGATTATCACCATAAAGAGACCCTAAGATCTGCTTCAGGAGGTAGTCAAACAGGGCCAAATCTTCATTTTCACATTCAGTGTTTCCGTTGCGCACAGTCATTTTACACCCAGCTGGAGTAGCATCTTGGATATTTATAACCATGTACTAACCTGACCATAGATCCTGTTCATCCTGCCACTGAATTTCACTGATCTCTGCTATATCTAACTTCAACCTATCCTTCTCAGTTTAGATTTTCTAACCTACCCACCAATTACGGAAGATAACATTCCACACTCCAATCCATAGAATATGAGTTCTGCTTTTCTTGATGATGAGATTCTCCTGAGTAGTTCCCATCTGCATATAGTAATTGGGGGCTATTTCAACTCTGGAATATTTTGTACAACAGGTTTCTTCATCATTTAACCATATAGTAGAGTTGCGTATTCTTGGGAAAAAGTGACTGCTATAGTTTCCCTTTGCTTTCAGCCATTTGAAGTGCCCGCAGGGCAAGGCCATGTAAGCTGATATTACAAGACCAGACCTGGCTGTTGCCACTGCAACTACTAAAAATCCTGCTGCCCTTCTTCAGGCACCATAGGTTTGTCTGGCCTGTCCAAAGATTTCTCTCCAATGTGTTTGCACCTATGGTACAGCTATACGTGTCACTGAGGGAAGCAAGCCACCCTACCTCACTGAGGCAAGCCAGCCACTCTACCTCACTGAGGTAAGCAAGCTACCCTACCTCAGCAGTGTCTGTGTTCATGGGCCAGAGATAGACAGAATGTTAATTGTTTACTAGTACTCTAACTTGGAGTAGAGAAAGAAAGAGATTTAAGTAACACAATTTTACTACTACAATGATGAATAAGTTGAATATTAACATCTTTTTTCAGATTCATTCTGTTTTTAAATCATGAGCTAATAGTAAAAATAAATTTTCTTTGCTTGATACAGGTTCGAAATAAAAGACAAAATGCTCTTTTGTCCACGTATATTGTTGACTGGGTCTGCAGACCAAGGCCTCACATCTCACTTGGCACCTGCAATTTTGCATAGGCTGGAGCATCTGCCAGTTCATCTCTTTGATGTTACTACATTGTGCAAATATAACAACCTCACAGATTGTGGTTGTATAGAGGTTTGTATGCTTGTACTAGGAAAAGGAGCAGCTACATTAGATTTGTGGTTGCATAGAAGTGAGTATGCTTGTGCTAAGAAAGAGCAGCTACAGCAGATGTGCATTGTAGTTGCTAAGTAGTCTCCTTTTAATTCTTACAGTATGTTCTGAATTATATTAATTGTTAAATTAATAAGGAAGTAATATTATCAGAGAAATATAACATTATACGATTTATTTATCAGAACTGGGCAACAGAGTCTGTCAAGTGAGGTGGTGCAGTGGCAAGACACTTTTGAGAGGACATGATTTGGATACATGTCTGGCCATACAGATTATGGTTTTCCACAATTTTCCTACATTGCTAAGGATACTATTGGGATGGGTCCATTGAAAAGTACACAGCCAACTTCCTTTCCCATCATTGCTTTAAACTGGTTTCAATCTCTAGTGACCTAGTTGCCAACAGGACACTAGATCCCAATCTTTCTTCCTTATATTCTTTCTTCTTTCATTTCACAAGAAGCAACTGACTCAATAATAGTCATTAAGAAACTAAAATTAGATATTTTAACAGAATTAGAATTTAGAATTAATTTAACAGATATGAATTAAAATCATTAACAGAAGCATTGCCAGGTGTGATTTGAATTTAAGTAACAGTGATTAAACAGATTTCTTTTCACTAACAGTTGTCTGGCACATTTTATGGAATTTTATATGGGTTTTACATGTTTGTATGATTGGAGCAATGTGAAGATTTAGTGGAAAGACATTTCTTCTGAAGCCAAAACCACTAAATATTATTTATTTCATGATGACCAAAATAGAAGATGACAGCAAGCTTCTGCCGAGACTGGTCATGATGAAATAAATAATATTTAATGACCTTGGCTTCAGAAGAAATTTCTTTGGTTTATAGAATTTTGTCTTGGTACTAGAGCATTACTGTGATGCACACATGAATGTCGACCTGAGGTAACATGTTTCTCTGCAATTCTTCCTGTGATGGGTGGCACTAATACACTGCTGTGCAAAACGTAAGGACAAAAGTAACTTTGACATGATTTGTCACTTCCAAGTAACATAGCTTGATGAAACTTGGACCTTAAAAAGGAAGAACTGCTGCAGTGTAGTACAGAAGGTAACTGAAAGAAGTAAGGAATGAGATAAACAGAAATGACACTTTTATTCAAATACAGTAACTACACTGAAGTTACTTTGAATCATAATCGTCCAGTGGAACAGTAAGATACAGTTCCTAATACAGTGTGTGATCACCATGGTGGGCAATGCATGCTCTGCAACATGTTCCCATGCTGGCTGCAAGCTTGGTAAGTAGTTCTTGTGGTAAGCCATTCCTCAACCAGTGTGGCTGACAATTGCTGGATGGTCCTTGGTGTATGTGAAAGTGCTGCAGTATGTCTCCAATACATCCACTAAAGTTCAGTGCGATTTAAGTCAGGAGGATGGGCAGTCCAGTCCATTTGCCAAATATCCTTTCTTTCCAAGAACTGCTCCACTTGTGCTGTTCAATGAAGTCACACACTGTCATCCATAAAAATTAAATCAAGGGCAAATGAACCCCATGAAAAGATGCACATTGGGAAGGATTTCAATGTCACAATAACAATGACCATTGAGTTTACTGTGTTCAAAGATCTGGAGGTTAGTATGCCCATGCAGCATTATGCCTCCCCACACCATAACACATGGACCACCAAAATGATCATGTTCGATAATGATCGTGGATGTGTTACATATTCCCTCCTCTCACCATATGAGAGTGCATCTAGCATAGTTGAACGTGATCATTTTGGTGGTCAGGTGTTGTGGTGTGGGGAGGCATAATGTTGCATGGATGTATGAAGAATAATACATGACTGCATTCAGAAACATAGTTGGAGGAGCTCTTGGAACAAAAGATATTCGGCAAATGGACGGGCCTTTCCCTTCTCCTGACCTAAATTTCATCAAACACATGTGGTATGCATAGGGGAGAAGTATTGCAGCATGTCAACATGCACCAATGGCCATCCAGCAGTTGTCCCCCACACTACTGGAGGAAGTTCCTTTTATCTCTAACTTTTGCACATCTGTGTAGAACCTCAAGCAATGTTCCTCCAGTTGATCTCTGGTAGTTATCTGACACTGACTGTGTGATGTTTGCCTGCTTTGTTTCTGCATTGATAGTCCTCAGTGTCAAAGTACTGCATTGTTATACTGACTACTGTTATACTGACTACTGTAAATGATGTAGCTGACAGTTACTCAGCTGCATTTCACAGTTCTTCACTTTCACTGTTCACAAACCCCCAACATTACACAGTTATATGGCCAGTTCACTATTGGTAAATTTAGATAAGCCTCATTAATAGCTTGCAGGCAAATGTCAGCATACTGCTACAATAGTTTGCTGTTGAACATCTATGAGCAGTAAAAGCCTAATCAGACAGTTCACATTTCTTTCAGAATAATGCGGTACGTGTGGCACTACTTCTGAAATAAATGTAACAGACACATTCATTGTTTTAGCACACAGCCTACTGGTGTTACACGAATTCCACTGAATTATTGTTACTCTAATTGATACAGACTTCCCGTCTGAAAATCGGCCATGGACTGATTGACTCAGGACCAAAATTTGAGTCTTTATATATCTCCACAATAATAGGCACTGAAACTGTACATGGTTTGATGTTTAACTTACAGAAATTACAATTAAAATATAACTCATTCAATTAACTGTATATAGCAAAAAATTCCTTATTTTTAACACTTTCTTCTTCTACAAGGGTTAAGCCAAATTATTTGTTTAAATTATGAAATTAAAAGATATAGTTATACAAACAATACTTTTGACAAAACTGGTAATTACTTTGGAATTAATTAAGGGCTGGCTTTGCTAACATATTTTCGAATAGAGCCAAATAAATACTTTAAGAATCCTAGTGGTTCGTTGTCCACATGTTTATAATTAGTACAGAATTTATATTTGTTTATAAGTCAATAACAGAATTCAAGTCACAGAACAATTTCACCCTATAACAAAAGTTATAGTTAAAATAAATTAGGAAATTAATTAGACAGACATTCCATTAGAACTACTGACAGCGTTGGGAGAGCCAGCACTGACAAAACTCAACCATCTGGTGAGCAAGATGTATGAGACAGGCGAAATACCCTCAGACTTCAAGAAGAATATAATAATTCCAATCCCAAAGAAAGCAGGTGTTGACAGATGTGAAAATTACTGAACTATCAGTTTAATAAGTCATGGCTGCAAAATACTAATGCAAATTTTTTACAAACAAATGGAAAAACTGGTAGAAGTCAACCTCAGGGATGATCAGTTTGGATTCGTAGAAATGTTGGAACACGTGAGGCAATACTGACCCTATGACTTATCTTAGAAGATAGATTAAGGAAAGGCAAACCTACGTTTCTAGCATTTGTAGACTTAGAGAAAGCTTTTGACAATGTTGACTGGAATACTCTCTTTCAAATTCTGAAGTTGGCAGGGACAAAATATGGGTACCAAAAGGCTATTTACAATGTGTACAGAAACCAGATGGCAGTTAAGAGTCGAGGGGCATGAAAGGAAATCAGTGGTTGGGAAGGGAGTGAGACAGGGTTGTAACCTATCATCGATGTTGTTCAATCTGTATATTGAGCAAGCAGTAAAGGAAACAAAAGAAAAATTCGGAGTAGGAATTAAAATCCTTGGAGAAGAAATAAAAACTTTGAGGTTTGCCGATGACATTGTAATTCTGCCAGAGACAGCAAAGGACCTGGAAGAGCAGTTGAATGGAATGGCCAATGTCTTGAAAGGAGGATATAAGATGAACATCAGCAATAGCAAAATGAGGATAATGGAATGTAGTCAAACTAAGTCAGGTGATGCTGAGGGAATTAGATTAGGAAATGAGACACTTAAAGTAGTAGATGAGTTTTGCTATTTGGGGAGCAGAATAACTGATGATGGTCAAAGTATAGAGGATATAAAATGTAGACTGGCAATGGCAAGGAAAGCATTTCTGAAGAAGAGAAATTTGTTAACATCGAGTATAGATTTAGGTGTCAGGAAGTCATTTCTGAAAGTGGCGTGTAGCCCTGATGGAAGTGAAACATGGACAAGGAGAGAATAGAAGCTTTTGAAATGTGGTGCTACAGAAGAATGCAGAAGATTAGATGGGTAGACCATGTAACTAATGAGGAGACACTAAATAGAATTGAAGAGAAGAGGAGTTTGTGGCACAACTTGACTAGAAGAAGGGATCAGTTGGTATGACATGTTCTGAGGCATTAAGAGTTCACCAGTTTAGTATTGGAGGGCAGCGTGGAGGGAAAAAATCGTAGAGGGAGACCAAGAGATGAATACACTAAGCAGGTTCAGAAGGATGTAGGTTGCAGTAGGCATTGGGAGATGAAGAAGCTTGCACGGGGTAGAGTAGCATGGAAAGCTGCATTCAACCAGTCTCTGGACTGAAAACCACAACAACAGCAACAACAACAACACAAAATTATCCGAGAAATTAGATCTGGTGCTATATTTTTTAAGACTGGGTGCCAACCTTTCCCTTTTACGAAAAGGCAGATTATACTCATGTATGTTAATGGTGATTAGTCGAAAATGAAAAAAATGAATTTAAGGAGGCAGACAAAACAAGAGAGGAAGTAAAGAGATCCCAGCTTGCTTTGTCATGTTATCTCATTATTGGATTGACCAGATAGATATTGGAAATAGCTGACTGGGCAGTTCAGTGACCACACGTGACCACCTCAGAAAGTGGGCTTAACAATCTAAACAAAAAAATATCAGATAAGAAATATTATCAAAAACTACAGTACATATGTTTTTCAAATTCCTGCTTAAAAACATTACTCTACATCATAATGCTGTTTCAAACTGGTTAAACTTGAAAGATTTGGTGTTCTTTCACATTTGCAAAATCACTAAAATGCCAAGTCCTGGTTTTCACACCATTTATGGACTCACATCACCTCAACATCCAAAATAGGTACATTACCTCTAGCTAAACTCAAGATGTGCAGTAACATAGATTCACTAATCATTGCATTATGAAAAAAGAATAGAGTCAGCATCACACAACTTAATTACTAATCATATCAAAATTAAGGAGATGGGAATTGTACCAAATTATTGCCCTACTTCTCCACTCAATGGAGTACTATTCTCATTCAACCAGAAAATTAAATCCTCACAAAATCACCAAATGTTACCAAATAGTTGACCTGTCACATTCTTCACATCACTCTGGCACCACAGTTATCAGTTAATCAGTAAAATTACTTTTCCTCATTCCGGTATTACCACTTTAAGCTCATAATTCCTCAGAACACAAACAGAAGTTTTCAGATAACCTATAGATCCAATACTGCAGCATTATATGACTTGTACCTCACTAAAGTATTGCTCTTTCTATTAAGCTCTCATTCCCAGCTGCAGTGTCATGAATTGCACAATATATACAGTACCCAATGTTGCATAGTTCAAAAATAGACCCTCAATATAATTACACCACATTTGTTTGTCTATAGTTGTCTTTTTCATTAATTAGGTCTGTCAGCTCCATTATTTTACTTACATTTCTTACCTCATCAGATAGTGGAGTGCGTTCTCAAAAAATATCCCTTCTGCAGAGACAGGCTCCTTAACCATTAAGATCCTAACTTAATTCATTATTTTTTTGTTTCATTATTGCTTTATTATCTAATAAATAAACGCCTACTCTGCTTATCCAATGTAAAATTGATTCTACTGAAAAACACTCCACAATAACAGATCCTTATGCTAAGACAATATTAACTCTCATAACTGATCAGACAGAATTATCAATTAGAAAAACTATTATTCCACTGTATTCCATCAAATTGCTTGAGATTCTAGCCTGAAGGGCTTATTCTTTCCGCACACATTATTCGAGGCAACTAGGTATAAAGTATTATTTCCTGAAACATGTCACACATCTAGAAGTAGATAGTTATCTCCATATACTGATTGCACTGAACACAAACACTTCTATTATACCACAATTAATATTAAGACCTAGTATTCAAGTTTGTTTTTACTGCATATTGCCTCTGCTGCTGCACCCATGAGCTGATTACTTCAGATGTTAATTATAGTTTCCAGATAATCTGCACCTTCTCCTCCACATATGCTGACACTTTTCATTTTCTGTTTACCTTACCTCTTTGTTGGACAGAAATTTTTTAACCATTACACCAATTTACTTTCATCATACTCCACAAAACCAGAATAAACACAGTATCTCATAGATTTTTACCAAATACCACTGCTGTTGGCCTTTCCTTCCATTCTCTTATGATTCCATTACTTATCACTAACACAACCCTGAAACAGCTTCCCCGATCACCAGATCTCACTCTGTGTGACTTTTTTCTTTGGGGACACATTAAAGAACTGGTGTATGTACCACCTCTACCACATGATGTAGCAGAGCTCTGGTAGAGAATGCGGGAAGCGACTGCCACAGTTGATGATGCCATGCTCGGATGGGTATGGCAAGAATTCAATAACTATACTGATGTCTGCTGGGTCACTCATGGTTCACATATGTTTGTATAAATAAATAAATAAATAAATAAATAAATAAAAATAAAAATAAAAGATATTTCAGAATTTCTCTTCAAAATGCAATATGTATGACATCCATCCAATGTTTAGTTCTTGTGCAATAAATTATTGAAAGTGTTCCCGGGCTTTATGTACACCCTGTATATATAGATAACACAGGAGAAACCTTTTCTAAACTATTCCTATACTAAAGTATCCTGCTGTACAAAATCACATGGAGTTGTAGATAGAATGTTTCTGATTCACTTACAACTGCAGATAAGATAGGAGAAGAGTCTGACTGTCTCAGGAAACGTGAAAAATGAGACAGACAGCTGGGGTAAGCATAATGAATCCAGCACAGAATATTGAACACTCTACTTGCTATTTGCACAAGAAATAAGCCCCAAACATTACATTAATGCTGAGATTTTGAATCACCAAGAAACTGAACTCCAACAGCTGTCCTGCCAATTCCACAGTTAATAATACCTCTCATTGCACACTCTTTGATAGCTTTCCAGTAGCACCTATAATTTTTATTTCAGAAACATTCATTACAGCTATACCCTCTGTGTTCTTAATAGATTCAAAAAATGACTGTGAAATGCCATTCAAATCACTATAACATATATACCTTGTACACTTGCTGTTCGGTCATTCCACATCAAGAGGACTAGGGGCCCCACCCATCCATCTCCAAATCTAATGAAATTTGGTGTGAAGCTTCTATATGGTCTTGGATGGTTGTATAGCAAATTTCAGTCCAGTATCTTCAGTGGTTAAAATTTTAGGGGCTTTTAAAGAGAAGCTACTCATCTTCGCATCACATACAAAGATGCAAATGTGCCAAATTTGCTCGGCTTTTTTAGAAGTTCTAGGAAACATGGGGTCATTTGCTTTAATATACATAGACAAACTTCTTTGCTGAATCATACCATGGCAAAAATTAGGGTTTTAGCCACACCTAAATATAGATACATGCCTCTAAAGTGGCTAAAAAATTTCTTGCACTATTCTGAGAGCCAAGGTTTGACTGATCACTGTTACTTTTCATATGATCCAATCACACCAAAACTTCAGAGAGTTATTGTAACCTGTGATTTCTATGTATGGATCAAATTTAATTAACATTGGTTGCCTGAATGAAAAGACATGCATCTGCAAAGATATCCAAAATTTTTGAAGTGCAGATATTAGGGTATTTTTGGGGGGCAATATCTCATCTGTGTCTTGCTCAATCCTTTCTTTCTTGGCACAGCTGGAAAGAGCATGCTTGAAGCTTACACAGCTATACTGTTTAATTTCTGGATCTTGCATATTGATGAGTAAGAATACATTTCAAAAGTTATTATTTTAGCACTTCGAGAAGATAGAAAAGTGAAATACTTTGCTCATGAAGCGGTACCATAATTAATTTGTTTTTATTCCAGTATATAAATCAGTTTCAAACATTAATTTAACATGTAACATAAAGACAAATACAATACACAACACAGCAAATTTGCAAAACAAAAATACTAAAGAGTCAATTCCATGTTTGGTTAAACAGTTCTACAATTTTGTTAAGGACAGATTGTGGATAACTGTATTGTCTTCCTGATGATGATGTTGATGGTGCTTCTAAAGTCATCAAAATATTTTGCTGTGGAATCCAGCAGGTGTCTTTAGCAGTTGACCAGTGGAGGGAACAAGCAGAACAGTGTAGGTGCATAAACTTAACATCTTGTTGTTCATGTGAAACTTACACACATGTTTCCAACCCACCAAAAATTGTCATACGTGCATGTAATATATTGTCCTGGTAGTAAACTTGCAATTGAGAGTACTGGAATTTCTTCATCTGCTTCAAAGGCATGAATTGGGAATGCTGTAGCATCATTGGAAACTCTGCTTGCTCTGAGCTGATTACAATTAATTTGCTTAAATTGATGATTTTCTCTTGTTACAGATATTGTATGTCCCATGGCAACCTCGTTTCATGGTCAGGTTGATTGTTTTCAATCTCTTCCTTTGGTACATAAAAAAAACTTTATGCCTGGAATATTACCATCACAGAATTTGAACAAATTATTTGGTTAACTAAGGGTCTCTGCAGACTAGCACAGGCTGATAGTCTTTTCACTGTTTCTCTAATGCCATAACAAGGTGATTTACCATGCCTCATTCCAAAAAAATTCCATTTAGCTGTGATGCCAAAGTCCTTTTCATGCAGACATAATTTGATGCAATTTTTGAAATTCTTATACTGGGCAGCTGAACCATCACTAAAATAATAAATGTTCTTAACATTTTCAATCTCTGTCCTTAAATATGCTATTAAATTTATTTGAAACGCATGAACAGCAGTGACATCATGACGGAGACAGCTGCTGATCATACAAATGCTAATACTCTGACATACTTTGCCACCAAAATAGACAACAAATGGATGTAATGTGGCCTGACTATTCTCCCAATGAAATCATTGCACAGCATCTTGAACAACAAATAAATAAATCTCAGCAAACTCCAGCAATATAATTAATTCATTTTCTGCAAAATTTCTTTTTTGCTGTTATAAACTTTGGTGTTTTGACACAAAAGATCGTGTCTTAAACCGGTAATTTTCAAAATCAGTGCCTCCATGAAATTTTCAACAGTTTTCTGACATATCTCGAATGTGTATCTGTCAGTATGGACCGTTGCTTGTATTCCATTGTTCCTTCAGAGTCATTGTCTTTAAAAGCATCTTCAAGGAAAGCCTCTACTTGCATTTTTTCTGGACATTCCTCACAATGTTGCAGCATACAAGCTTTTGATTCCAAACTGCATACAGTTTTTTTCATCAATTTCTTGTACTCATCTTGGATGGAAGTTGATGAAGCCAACATTAATCTGACATTTTGTTGAATTGCACATACTCATACTGAATGTGATCCAGAAGCACCAACTGCAGTACACCATTTCAGCCTGAGCTCACAAAATTTAGAGAATCTCAGTTGATTTCCGATTTGCTTACAATAAGCAATGAATATTTCTTTCAGGTTACAAAGGAGCAGGCACTTCTCCTTGTGAATCTTTTCCCCATTTATTCTTACTGCAACACAATCCTTTTTGCAAAGACATGAACGTGAAAACTCATCTTCAAAAACATGAGAACATTTTGTTTTACTTCAACACTGAGCTTTTCCACTTTTTGGTTTGCAGGTGTTGGCAAAATTCCATCTTCCATCTGTAGTTTCCTAGCCTTCTTCACCATTTCTGTTGCAACAGCAAATTCTTTAGTTTTTTTTTAATAGTCCAGCTATGGGGCCAGGGTCAAAATTTGAATTTTACTGCAATTACCTGAAGTCTGAAGCTTAATCTTAAGTTGAATCCCTTTTGCTGATCCGTTGAAGCTTTAATGGTGATTGTTCAGTTGATGATAATGAAGTATTAGCAGTAAAGCAAGCATCAACAATGTCCATGTCTTCAGTGGATGGTGATTCTTGCTTATCCTGGAGAGATGATTCTTTTTGGGCCACTTCGTGTCTACATTTTGTACAAATTTTCTGACCTGGTTTAAAAACTTCATTAGTCAGTAACTTCAACCTATCAGACATTGCAATGGTTACTGGTGTTAAAGCCTTCTTCATTACCCATTTTTCTTTACCAAAAGGATTACAGCACGTCTTCTGCAGGGGTTGAAATTTTGTCATCAACAAGGCATTATGGTATGGACAAATCTGGGCATCTTTAGTAAAATCAAGCCCAGACCTATGTCATAGAAGCTCCTTGCCCACCGGTAACATTTCCTTAACTGATTGTAGTTGACTTTTTCCATAATAGAAAGGTGATGACTTGTGACAGTCATCTCCATCTGATCCACCAAACTAGCAGAGGCAAGGGTCTCTTGGTTCATTTTATACAATAGTTTATTAACCTATAATAAGAAATTTTGAAAGCTCATGAATATCCTGGTTTGAAGTGTAGCAGATTCAGACTTGTTTGTATATAAAATATACAGATTAGCTTGTCGAAACATACTGTTTTAGTACTTACCTTCAGCTACAATAATGATTATTGACTGTTCAAACACTCGGTACTCAATACAAGAATGTACAATGTTAATGCCAAGGATTACACCACACAGAATACTGATATTTTGAAAACTGGCGGTATAGAAAGCAACAGTTGAAAGTGGTGATTAAGCAATGTACCACTGCGGTGAGGATAGAGCCTTAAAAAACTATTGCTGCTTTATAATGCCAATGAAAACTGAGTGGCAATCCATATATGCATCACTATGCATTGTAGGGTTAAAACATTCTAAAGCAACATAGCATTCCATTATGCTGTTCTAGATTTTATAATCTTAAGAGCATTTTCTGAAGTTTTATTGTATTTATGTTCTATACTGTAACATAATGTAAAAACACTTCTAATTAGCACAGTTACATTCCCTAAATCACAGGAAAACCTTGAATTATTAAAAGACACTACAATTACACATTTTTTGACTTGCAACTTCAAATTGTATTAATTTTTTGTATTTACTGATTATCCATTTTCCCTACTTTTAATAGGTATTCATACTCATCGATATGCAAGATCCAGAAATTAAACAATATGGCTTTGAAAGCTTACAGCATGCTCTTTTCAGCTGTGGCAAGAAAAAAAGGATTGAACAAGACACAGTTGAGATATTGCCCCCCAAAAATGCCATAAAATTTGCACGTAGAAAATTTTGGCCACCTTTGTAGATGGATATCTCTTCATCTATGCACCCAACATTAATTAAATTTGATACACATATAGACATCTTAGCTAGAAATAACCCGCTGAAGGTTTGATGTGATTGGTTCATATGAAAAGTAGCAGTGGTCAGTCAAACCTTGGCTCCCAGAATTGTGCGATGAATGTTTTAGCTACTTTACAGGGTTGTATTTGTATTTAGGTGTGGCTAAATCCCTAATTTTTGCCATGGTGTGATTCAGCATAAAACTCTAACTCTTCATTGGGCCTAATATTATCCTCCTTTATTCTTTCTTTACTTAACACATTGCCATCATTATCAATCATAAATTCAAATACCCCATTCTCATCACTACTGGATTTGTCATTGCTATACATCATTACAACTGTTAGAATCAGACCCACTGTCACTTTCATTACCCTCAAATACTTGGCTAATTAGTTGGTCCTTGTTTGCAATATTAGGCCACAAAGCAATACACCAGAATTCCTTATGTTCTCTTAAAAATTTACCATCCATTTTGACACTTGGGACATCCTGGGTAACAGCAACACACTCTGTTTCATCACTTAATTTTATTATAGTAAGTTCCTCCTCTCTTTTTACTGGATAAACATTGCCACATGCACCATCATTCAACATCTCACTAGATTAGAATTTACTCTTGTCTTCCTGCTATCATTTACATTACTTTACCTGTGATTACAACATATTTATATGCACATGGCTCTTCATCACCACCTGCTCTAGTGTGAGCCAAAACTTGAGCATTATCTAGTTTAATTGGTTTGATCCAGAATTAAAATCATCTCCTCCATTTCTGTTATTTGAATTTCTCCTATCATCTCCGTGCCAATTCTGGCTATCCTCCACCCAACCATTCCTTTAATTTCTACTATAATTAGTCCTGTTCATCCTATTTACCTGAAATTCTCTCCCTGATTGACCATTGTCGTCAAAATTCCTCCTATTATCTTCCACTCAGGGCTTCACCATCTCCATTTTATCAACATAATTCAAAAAATCACACTGAGCGAGGTGGCGCAGTGGTTAGCACACTGGACTCGCATTTAGAAAAAAATAATGGTTCAATCCTGTGTCCAGCCAGCCTGATTTAGGTTTTCTGTGATTTCCCTAAACCGCTTCAGGCAAATGCTAGGATGGTTCCTTTGAAAGGGCATGGCCAACTTCCTTCCCCATCCTTCCCTAATCCAATGAGACCACTGACCTTGCTGTTTGGTCTCTTCCACCAAATCAACCCAAACCAACCCAACCCAAAAAATCACTTAGTTACCCCTAGGGGCAGGTACAAGCAATTCCCTAACTTTCTGAGGCAACTTAGTTTCTAAACCCACAGTTATTGATTCACTACCTAGCTCTTTGTCAAAATGTTCCAGTTTGTTTATCCAATGCTGACAGAAACCTTTCACAGTACCCTTCCCAGAGTCAAATCTCTCTCCTCGCCAAAATTCACTCAAAATTATCTACTGCTTCTCTTTGGACCAATATTCATCTAAAAATGCTTTCTTAAAGTTATGCCATGAGGTACAACTATCAACTACCTGAGCTGCTCATCCATAAACACCCCCTCTCAAAAAACCTCTCACAAATGACATTTTCTCTTTGCCAGTCCATGTTTCAGGCAGATCATTGAATTCCCTAATGAAATCCAGTGGATGCACTTCCCCATATGATTCAAAATCACTAAATTTCTTACAACTAACAAATGAAAGACTGTTTAGGATACCACATATTCTCTGCTTTAGATTTTGTATCTCTTCCATCTTTTTCTCCATTTCAGCCAATTTTGACTCTACATTTTTATTTACTTGTTCCAGTTTTTCCTCTACCACTACTGCACACTTGGTTTCTACCTTCGTTTCTAAATTATTTTTAATCTGATTAATTTGTTTCTCAAGTTTAACCCTATTTTCAGCACAAGATTTCCTGTCTGCTTTGACTTCATCTTTACGCTGTTTCTCGAAAGCCTCCACCCTCCTACTATAGTCATCACAAAGCTTCTTTCTCTCTTCTACACATACTACTCTTTAATGTTAATTTATCATTAGTATTATGTACTAATTTCTCTTTCTTTTCATCACAATCTTTAACTACCGTCTCGACCTTCTTATTTAATTCTGATATATTAGAGCTGACTATCTTAATTTCATATTTAATTTCTTTCTTCAGTTCATCCTTTAATGTAGTCATATCAGTTTTAATACTACTAATGTCTTCTTTTGTACTCATAATACTCATAATTTGCCTTAACATCACTTCCAGTTTTCCATCTGCCATACATTTTTCCCCTTGCTGACTTTTGCTACTAGATTCCTCCCCCTTAGCCTTAACAATTTCACCCACTTCAGTAATGTTTTTGTCCATTTTGCTCACATCACCACACAATGTAGATGACACTTTTGTCATTTCATCTATGATAAGACTTTTGTCCCCATCATTGAAAGTTACATTCAAGTCTGATTTGTAAACACTATCGTCTGCCGAACCAGTCCCCATTACGTCTTTCTTTTCATTTAAAAACTTAACCTCTACAGCTAGTTTTGTTAAGAAACACATTACTCCCCTGCTGTCCATTCTCCCCCATCACATTCTCTTGTTCATTAAGGCCACTAATTAGGTATCACTTAATACAAAATGGATTTTGCTATGAATTACTGTATTTTTATTCACTCATCTCCTGTTGCTGTTGCTGCAGTTGTCATATCGATCATCATCTCCACGGCTGCTGCAAGTTGTAATTTTCTCAGCGAGGTGACTTGTTTACCATGGTCGGCTGTGTCCACCTGTGTGTTGATTGGCTGCTCCTGTACTCAATGGCTACTTCCATAGAACCCAATCACTGATTGGCTACATCAATTCTGATATTCTGAAAATAATTGAATTTCATACTCCCATAATATTGTCTGTTCACTGTCCTCAACAAAACTCCGATGACACACGTATCACACACTCACTTCATAAAAATCACTGTACTGTAAACCGTTTTTAAGTTCACTGTTCGAAGTTCATGAGTCCTTGTTAATTGTGTCCAAAAAAAATAGTTCCTCACCCAAAAGGGCACTATATATGATGTTCACCTGCTTTGTTTCTTCATTGGTAGTCCTCGGTGTCGACACACCACATTGTTACACTGGCTAAAAAATTGGGGGGGGGGGGGGGGGGGCAGTTCTACAATGACTACTGTGAATGATGTAGCCAACAGTTACTCAGTTGTGTTTCACAGTTCTTTACTCACACTATTCACAAACCCCCAACGTTACACAGTTAAATGGCCAGTTCACTATTGGTAAATTAGATAAGCCTCATTAATAGCTTGCAGGCAAACAAATATCAGCATATTGCTACAATAGTTTGCTGTTGAACATCTATGAGAAGTAAAAACCTAACCCCACCGTTCACAGTTCTTTTAGAATAATACGGTATGTGTGACACTGTCATTGTTTTAGCACATGGCCTATTGGTGTTACACTAATTCCACTGCATTATTGTTACTCTAATTGATACAGACTTCCCATCTGAAAAATCAGCCATAGACTGACTGACTTGGGACTAAAAATCAGTCCTTTAGATATCCTCACAATAATAGGACTGAAACTATACATTGTTCAACGTTTAATTTACAGAAATTATAATTAAAACATAACTCATTCAATTAAATGAAGACCTTGAAAAACTCCTCCTTTTTAACAGTTTTTCTACCACAAAGGTTAGGCTGAATTATTTGCTTAAATAATGAAATTAACAGATATAGTTATACAGACAATACTTTTAACAAACCTGGTAATTATTTTGGAATTAACTGAGGGCTGATTTTGCTAATATGTTTCCAAATAGAGCCAAATAAATACTCTAAGAATCCTAGTAGTTCTTCTTCCAAATGTTTATAATTAGTATAGATTTTATATTTGTTTATAAGTCAACAACAGAATTTAAGTCATGAAACAATTACTGATTTCACCCTATGACAAAAGACATTAACTAGGAATAGTCAAAATAAATTAAGAGGTTGATTAGATACACAAAATTAGATCTGGTGCTATACTTTTTAAGACTGAGGGCCAACTTTTGCCTTTTATGAAAGTGCAGATTATACTCATGTATGTTAATGGTAATAGGCCAAAAACGAAAAAATGAATTTAAGGAGGCAAATGGCAAAACAAGAGAGGAAGTAAAGAGATCCCAGCTTGCTTTGTCACAACTGGAACCCTTGCGATGCCTATTAGACAAAGCAAGGAAAATCTCATTTGTATACAAAGTGTTGCAGTTGACAACAAGGAATGGATTTTGAATTCTTCCAAACCAGTCTCTTTCTATGTAATCAATATATCACCATTCTCATAGTTTTTCCTCATGATTGCTTAATGATATAAGTCCACATCTATCTTTCACAGTCATCTATAGTTTTGCTTACTTCTTTACTCACTTTCATTGAATTATTCATTACGATTGCTTTATGGGATTTCTATAATTTTGTTTGCTTATCTTTATGTATAGTTAATTGCTGATGCTCATATTGTTGTGTGTCAACAACACTAACCACAACCACTAATCACCCAGCATTTTATTGAGTCTTCTGGGATTTAATCAATTTTAGTTACATTCATTACCATATTGAGTGTTTCTTCTTATTTAGTGTTTGGGGTGACTTTTCCTGCCATTCAGCACCTGAACACATGCTCTTCCTTTTCCCAATCTTTGTTCTGATGAAGAAATTTTAGAAAATTTGCTAAGGTTTAAAATTCAACTGTGCCTTCAGTTTGATGTACCTGTGGCTCCTGTTTAACACGCTTTTATTCCAAAAGCTGGTAAGTGGATTCAATTTAAGTAATAGAAACGTTAAACATTCACAACAAGAAAACTTCTCACTAAGTCAAGTTACACAAATCAAAAAAGTCTATTAGATTTTTTCCTGTGGAGGAACTTATTAACGCAATTTGGAAGATGACTCTGTTTTAAAGACATGCTCCTCTATGACCACAAAGTTACTTTTAATATTTCAGCAAATACTAAACAGTGCAATGAACACAACATTTATACGGAAGATAATTACCAAAATAAAACAACACTCAAAAATATATACTGGTTTTCTTAAATTAGAAGGACTCAGCTACAACTTAAGACAGCAAATCCAATTTACAGGGAAATTAAGTTTCCTGTTCCCAAAATACAAGGGTCACTCCAAAAGAAATGCACACTATTTTTGTAAAAATATAGTTTTCATTCTGCATGTGTGAAAGTTTTACAGTGTGTAGATACATCCTTCCCACTTGTTTTCAAACTTAGTTCAACCTTTTTCCATGAGTGGTGCCGTCACAGCATGTCTCCAAGACGGCTACTACACTTGACATTCGTCAGAAGTAATGTGCTGTCATAGAATTCCTGTGCTGTGAAAGTGAGACAGGGTCACTCCAAAAGAAATGCACGCTATTTTTGTAAAAATATAGTTTTCATTCTGCATGTGTGAAAGTTTTACAGTGTGTAGATACATCCTTCCCACTTGTTTTCAAACTTAGTTCAACCTTTTTCCATGAGTGGTGCCGTCACAGCATGTCTTCAAGATGGCTACTACACTTGACATTCATCAGAAGTAATGTGCTGTCATAGAATTCCTGTGCTGTGAAAGTGAGACAGTGGGAAACATCCACAAGAGGTTGAAAAAGGTGTATGGAGATGCTGCTGTCGATCGCAGTACAGTTAGTCGGTGGGCAAGCAGGTTACGTGATGAAAGCAGGCACGGCAATATTGAGGATTGTCCTTGCAGTGGTAGGCCTCATACTGCACACACTCCAGACAATGTGCAGAGAGTTAACAAATTGGTGACTGCTGACAGATGCATCACAGTGAATGAATTTTCACGCTACGCTGGGATAGGGGAAGGAAGTGTTTGCACAATACTAAAAGTGTTGGCGTTAAAAAAAGGTCTCTGCCAGGTGGATTCCCAGGATGTTGACAGTGGCTCACAAAGAAACAAGAAAAACAGTATGCAGCGAACTTTTGGAACGGTACGAAAATGATGGAGATGAATTTCTTGGAAGAATTGTGACAGGTGATGAAACATGGCTCCATCTTTTTTCACCAGAGATGAAGAGGCAATCAATGGAGTGGCATCATGCAAATTCACATAAGAAAAAAAAAAAGTCAAAATCACACCTTCTGCTGGAAACGTTATGGCTACAGTGTTTTTTGATTCCGAAGGACTCTTGCTTGAGGACATCATGTCAAGTGGAACCACCATAAATTCTGATGCATATGTGACAACACTGAAGAAACTTCAAGCTCAACTGAATTGTGTTCAACCACATCAGCAAAAGCAGGATGTTTTGTTGTTGCACGACAATGCACGGCCACATGTCAGTCAAAAAACCATGGAAGCGATCACAAAACTTGGGTGGACAACACTGAAACACCTGCCTTACAGTCCTGACCTGACTCCATTTGACTATCATCTCTTTGGGAAACTGAAAGACTCTCTTCATGGTACAAGGTTTGAAGATGATGACTCCCTTTTGCACACTGCCAAACAGTGGCTCCAACAGTTTGGTCCAGAATTTTACCGTGCGGGCATACAGGCACTGGTTCCAAGGTGGCGTAAGGTACTTGAGAGGGATGGAAATTATGTGGAGAAATGAAAATATTGTTCCTAAAGGATGTATCTACACGCTATAAAATTTTCAAATATGTAGAATAAAATATGGATTTAAAAAAAATAGTGTGCATTTCTTTTGGAGTGACCCTCGTAGAGCTCCACATTCAGTGGGTGCACAAAAATATGGAAACACCAAAACCACAACACATTACCATGCCTAATAATAACAAGAAAACGTCTGGCATACAAAACAGCTCCTAGTTATCTCAGAATGTATATGATTCTCAAGGGAATCTTATGCCATTCTTCCTGGAAAACAGTGACAAGTTCAGGTAAGAATGATGGAGGTGGATAGCAACCACACACCCTTCTCTTCAAAGTAGTCCATAAAGGCTTAATAACACTGCTATATAGTGACTGTGATAGTCAGAAGAGGTGCAACTATTCGTCTTCATGAATGATACAAGCGGTGTGAACAGGGCCCCTGTCATCTTGGAACGTATTACCACTGGGGAACAAACATTGCACTATGGAATGGACCTGAGGAGCCGAAAAAGTCACATGTAATGGTGGTAGTGTGACAGTGGAGATTACCAGGAGTCTACTCTTGGGACATGAACTTGAACTTGGCCAGAAGTTGGAAACAGTGTGAAACTAAGACTCATATGACCAAATGACGTTCTTCCAGTGCACCATAATCCAGCTTTGACACCATGTTTTTCTGTCATGGATATATGTATCACTGTTTGGTTTTGATATGCCAGCTCATCCTGCAATTCCACACTTATGGAGCTCCCTTAATTTTTTTGGTGCTGACTCAGTTTGCAAGTGCGACATTCAGTTCTGTATTGAATTTTGCAGTTGTCATTCTCATTATTTTTCATCACAGACTTCTTCAATTGACATCTGCCACAATTACTCAAAGCAAAGTTTTATCCGCATTGTGATTTAGGGAATGATCTTTTTCCACTTTCCCTGTAAGCAATATAAATATTAGATATACTCTTGAAACACAAAACATTTCAGCAACCTTGGTTATGGGAAGAATGCACCATATGAGCACCAACAATTTTCCTATGTTCAAATTCACTTAGATCCATCTACTGACCACGAGTGACACTTGTAAAATATGAATGACATTGCACAAGTTCTGTTCATGGTCAAATATAGCAGTGTGATCAGCAGGCTTGGCTGGTATCTACATTTATGCTCAAGCATGCATTTCTTGCAGCATTTCCATATCTTTATGGGGATCCAAAACTGCGTATTTCCTATGAAAGATTTGTGAAAGGATTCAAAGGAGACTTTCTGTGTGTTGGGTGATGTATGTGCATCTACATGAGTAGACTTTCATGTGGAACAATGACTGTGCAGGTCTGTAATGATAACTGCCTAGATGGTATTTCGCCCTAGAAGAGACAGTACTAAATGTCTTCAGCAGCATACAGTATAAAGCATTACTGATCACCTCAGTCTCCAAATCTGAAATCCATGGCACATGTTTAGTATACTCTTGTGAGTTGTTTAGCTACTGGACAATTTCTTCCAAAGGTAGTTCCTTAATTAAAAACAGGTTTTCAAGAAGAATGACACACACTTCCTATGACACTTACAGGTAGCATCATTTACAGCATCACACACCCATGTATGTGCTTCATATTGCTTGTGGGAATCATGCTCAATATTGATAGTACTTGTGCTATAAAAAAGTGACACACTGTTTCACAGATTCAAATATATTTTAAGTCTGAATTATTTTCTTTACATGTAAATTGAAGGTGGAGGGGCATGAGAAAGAAAAGGAAAGGGAAGGGATTACTGATGTCAGCTGCATTGGGACATTACACGGAATCAGTGGCAATGAATGAAATTATGTACCAGACTAGGATCTCCTGCTTACTAGGCAGGTGCGTTAACCACTGCACCATATGGGAAATGGTGTTATCATAACTGTCTGGACTATCTTGGCATGGCTCACAGCCAACTCACATTGCCACCCAGTGCCGCCTATCCGCAGTCTCTCTTCATTTTCTTCATGCTCACTACTCTGAGGTTCCCACAGGAAGTTGGACATACTTGTGCATCCACACTGAAGAAGGTGTGTCCACTGCCCATGTAGGTGAATAAACTATATGAATGCCTGGTGCCTGTACTTTTGGACATGTACAAAAGAACAGAAACCACACATTCATATAATGCATTTCCTTTGCTTCAGTCTGTGTTTTTATGTTTCAATACGTTTTCTATTTTATTGATCACCTTGATTATTTATTGTATGGAGGAAAGCTCATGTGGTTGCACTACTTAAGCCTGGTAAGGAACCAAATGACCCTAAAAACTTCCACCCAGTATCACTATTATGCCACTGTTTCACGGTCTTCGAGCATCTTATCCTTAACCGAATTAGAGGCATCCTCAAAGAAAAGTTCATCCCTCAACAAGCTGGCTTTCAACCTGGAAAGTCAGGCTGCAGTCAGATACTAAATCTCACTCAACACATCGTAGATGGTTTCAAACTGTGTAATATAATAGGAGTTGCCTTTGTCGACCTAACAGCTGCATATGACACTATCAACCACAGGGAGTTGCTGAGGAAAATTTACCAACTCACCTAGGATTACCAACTAACATCCCTTATTGGTACTCACCTGCAGAACAGAAGATTCCAAGTCTCTCTCCAGGGTAAGAAGAGCAGATGACGCACACAAAAGAATGGCTTACCTCAAGGCAGTGTGCTCGCCCCTGTGCTCTTCAATGTTTACACTAATGACCAGCCCATAACAGAAAATTGCAGGCTTTTCATCTATGCAGACGATACTGCAGTGGCTGCTCAAGGAAAGATGTTTGAAGAAGTAGAGGAAAAGTTGACTTCTGCACTAGATATGCTTGGCTCCTACTACAAAGCCAATCATCCAAAGCCAAATCCCAACCAGACTCAGGTGTGCGCATTTCACTTGAAGAATGGAGAAGCTCGACAGGAATTGGACATTACATGGCAAGGCAACTGACTGAGGCATTGTTCAACACCAGTATATCTGTGTGTTACCCTTGACCAAACTCTGTCCTTCAAGAAACATTGCCATAACACAGGCTGAAAGTTAGTTCACGGAATAACATCTTGAGGAAGCTCACATCCACCGCCTGGGGAGCAAGTCCTCCCGTCCTGAGAATTTTGGCTCTTGCTTTGTGTGTGTCCACTGCAGAGTATGCTTCACCTGAGTGGAGTGCATCCACTCACACCAAACAGGTTGATCTTGCAATCAATGAGACCGTCCGAATTTTGTCGGGATGTATGAAGCCAACTCCAGTTGATAAAATCTACCCGATTGTTAGAATAGCTGCCTCCACTATTAGAAGGGCTGTTGCTGCTGATGTAGAGAGGGTTAAGCAAACTTGTGATACCCAACATCCACTGTATGATCATCATGCTGTACTCCGTCAACTGAAGTCAAGAAAGAGCTTCATTGCCAGAACTCAAACACTAGAGGGAACACCAGAGTCTAACCGCATCACCAGGTGGAGGAGAAAGCTACCACCTGATATCCCTGTAAAGGAAGAGCTAGCTCCAGGAAATGACTTGCCCTACCGTATTTGGAGATCACTCAATTGTCTTAGGGTGGGTGTTCCTCTTTGCAAGACCAACATGCGAAAGTGGGGCATTCTTCCAGCTGATGGAGATACATCCTGCAAGTGCAGAACAACACAATATCTGGCCCACCTGCTAATTTGTCCTCAACTCGAATAACCCTGCACAACACAGGACCTGATTGAGGGAAACAACAAGGCCATCGGAGTTGCTACCTTCTGGAAATGCAGACTGGACACAGAACTGAATGAATGAATACGTTTTGTAGATAAATTTGAGAATTTTTGTTGTTTTCTCCTTATGCATGGATCCCAATGTACAAAAAAAATCTACCTGTCACGTAACAACATGTCTACATCCACACCCAGACTCCTCAAAACACTCAGAAGTGTTTGTCAGACTTTGTAAATGAGCCGTAAGTAGAAAGAATGGTATCATTCAAAATCCAAAGTTTCTTCTTTAACAAAAGAGGAGAAATGGCCCTTTCAAGCATTAATAGAAAACTCTTCCATAAGGTGATTCAAGTAATATAGAGATGGACAGGACAAGGAGAAAATCAATAAAAGCAAACAGATATGTTTTGCTGTGTCTCATTTGACTTAGTTGTTATCTTTCCCACTAACTCCTTCAATAGCCTGTAGCATACAAACTATTTCTTTGGGGGGTGGGGAGTGACAAACAAACCTATTTACTGATTTCTGTTAAGAATACTTTCATACCGACAGTGTGGGAAGGTCTGTTAGGTAATCACCAGTATGTTGTTCTACAGAGAGAAACAACTTATTAATACTAATATGGAAGGGACTGATGACCCTGTAGTTTTGTCCCTTTATCCCCAAATCAAGCAACCAGCTACTATTGACCCAAATTTTTAGGCAATGCTCTTGAAAACTATTTTGTTGCTTCAATTTTTAAAAGACATCATTTATCTGGGAAGACACTGGTCCTCCTTTGTTTTGAGACCATCTATGAAAAGGAGTTCATATTTACTGTCAATTGGCCAGAGAGAAATCTTTTGTTGTTATTGCTATTTTACAAACACTGTGCATCACATCTTAAAGAAAAAAAGAAAAACATAATTTATTTGAAAAAGAAAACGGCATTTATTTTATTTTTATCGAGACAAAAAATTTTACATAACAATTTTCTAAATTAGTTTTCCTTTTGACAGTTTTGGAAACAAATTCTTTCATGACACCCATACTTGACTAATCCATGGTTCATCTGAGGCACGTTTTAAGTCTTCTCAAGGTGTTGAATGACATCTCAAGAGGATGCTGACGATACTGGAACTGTCAGATTCAGAATGATGAGGCGAATAACTTCCTGAAGGAGTTCTTTAAACTTACCGGGTTCAGCAATAAGTTTTCTTCCAATAAAGGATCCTTTACATGGTTGTATATTAGTCGTAATGGTTTGCAGCATTTCGAGCTGTACATGAAGCCTGTCCAGATTAAAGTCTGTTGTATGTACTCCAAGCAATTCTTCCAAACATTGTGTAGATGGAGGATGTTTTTGGGACAATGTAATAAGTATCTCTTCAAGAAGGGATAGTTGCTTTAGATCCTCTTCGTTGAACCTTCTATCAGTCTCATTCAGAAGGAGATTAAGAATTTCAAACAAATCTTTCCTAAATTTTTGGTCTTGAGACATTCTTTGGGAACAGACAGTGTTCCTGTATGTTGCAATTTTGCTGGTATTTTACTTGGCCATGAGATATTTGGGTTTAGGTTTTTAGAATAATCTCTGAATTTCTCTAACAGCATATCAAATGCTTCTGTAATCCTATGATTTGCTAGAGCTACTTTTAGAACCTCCGCAGTATGTTTCACTCTGGCTGCATTAAAATTTGTACTCTGTGGGGATCTGGCCAGTTCCTCACACAGTCCAAACACTTCAGTTGCTACTGTTATAAAAAAATAGTTTCTAACTTTTCAAGCTGCTTTGTATAGTCTTGCAGGACTTATCTCGTTTCATCTGTAACTGAGCTTGGTACATTCAATATTTTGGTCACCATTTTCTGGACCCACTCCGTGAAATGTGTCAAATATTTTACTCTTACATTCCATTGGGTGGGACACATTGGAATCAGTTGTTGAACTTGTGAATTTGGATTCATCTCATTGACACCAGATGGTAGCACACATTTTCCCTTTTTGCAGATTCTAATATTATATTTAAGACATCTTTCACAGTTACCAGTATATTGCATGATGGGTCACAGCTTCTTGAAACTCCCTGTAGTGTTTGATCCAAAGAATGATTGCTGCAGCGAATGTAACAACACATTGCTGGTCTTGAATAAGAATTTCCTTCACACTTTTGCTCCGCCCAGACATATTAGTTGCACCATCAAAATTGTTATGGCGTGAAGTCAAGCACCAGCATGCCAGTTGGGAATGAAAGAGAAGAGACAGCTGTGAGAAGAAGTCAGCCAATAGCATGCTGACCGACCCCTATCCAGGACAACAATGCGATAGCAGTGGGCCCTATGTGAAGAGGCTGGTGATGGCCAGGTGATTGGTAGCTTCAAGATTGTGCATTTGTATACAAGCGTCAACTCTATTCACTTCACTTGTACTGTGTATATAGCACGAATATTTTTATTTTGTATGTTGCCCTTTGCTTGCAATACTTTTGTGTAATTGTTGAAGTTAAGTATTGCCATTTATTTTTTTGTAATACAACCCATTAATACGACTTGTTTTATCTGATTGTCTAGTGAACTGAGTATAAAGGATTCCTAGACACCCCGTATTTGCCGACAAGGCTGGACATAATATTTTATGAGCATGGAGACATAATAGAAACAGTGGGCACGTAGAAACTAGTGACGGTCTCAGAAGGATGTCTTTAATGGTAGTTACCAATGTTTGTGCCTTGGAGTTCGGAAGTCTATATAAACCCAGAAAAAGTTTTTTTTATTACAAGTGTTTCAGGGTCAACACAATGTACACAAAGAGTGAACTGTTGCTGGCTAGCCATGTCCATCGTTGAATCTGCCATAGTTCTGAAAATGGGGAATTTTTTATTTGCTGTACAATTTCTCACTCAGTCACGTGAGGCATAATTTCCAGTACTTCGTTTTATATCACTGGCTACAAACGAAGTGTCACTGGGTCTCAGCTATATCTTCAGTTCTGGTGCATCATTCTTTCTCCTATCAGAAAGCATCATGAGGTTCCCAGAGACCATTTCATGGCCTCTCAGTGCATTTCTTGTTCGACTCAGGAACCTGAGTGAACTGATAATTACTAGTAAAGTGGTTTCAGCTTTCTCCTGATTGGCCAGCAGATGTCACGCAACTTGGGCAACCACTGACTGTTGTTAATTATTTCGGGAACTCTTCTTTGCTTTTTCCTGCTTGAATCCTTGAGGTGGAACTGTTTGCCACTGATACAGATGGTCGAGCGAGTTCTGACTATTCCAGTGTAGGTTGGCACTGTTTTGTCGCTTTTGCATATTTGATGTCCCTTTAACTCAAAAGCATTCCCATTGTATTGAAAATGAGTGACATCTTTTTGCAAATGCTTTTGGGGTACGTCATAGCCCCCCCCATTCCCCCCCCCCCCCCCCTTCCCATAAAAGTCTCATTGAGAAGTGTGAGACTAAAATTATGTTTACATTCTTCAAAGAACTACTACGAACAATATTGAGTTAGGAGATTTACGACAAATAAATGACATAAAATAATTACGTGCCATTCACCACAAAGGTTCACTCATAATCACCTTGAAACTGCAAATCAAATGCGTGTCTTTATCTCTGTGTAGAAAACTGGAGAAAAATCACTGGCTACACGTTTCACATTCATTACCAGAGCAACAATGCATAATGATGTAGCTACGGCGTGAAAGCATGGTGGTGCTGAAGGGAGGGAAAAGAGGGGAGTGTCAGAATACTACCTCTCCTCACATTTAGGTTATCAAGTTGTTTTTATTTTCTTAAATTTGGTATTGTTCATAGAGTACGGTGGACATTGTTGTAGCAGCGAGCCAGGTCAGGCGTACCGTCCACAATTTGGGCGTTTTGGGGCGATGTTCATCATTTTCAATAGGACTGCACATGGCTTGTGCCTGCATGACTGCAAGACTAAACTGACCAAAAAAAGTTTTGCACCATCTGCAAACGTGCGAACTTGTGTGAGATTAGATTCAAGGGGAACTGAACAATAACTAATGGCGGTGGTGTCAGTACTTGTTTTGATCAATATATTATTACGCAGGTGCAGAGGATAACTATTAATATTGTAAAAGGACAGCAAAACCAATTTTTTACTGTCGAGGTCTCAAACTGGCACATCTTGCCCAAATTTGGTGCACTGGCCACTCTAGTTCATCTATACGACATAGACGGCCCAATCAGTCTCACACTGTTCGAAAGTGCTATGCAGAATTTGTTACATATGTGTACAGAGGCTATCCCTCATTAGGAGTCAGACTGAAAAATAGGACGAGGGTAGAGGACAGAGTGTAGTAGCTGCTGTAAGATGTCAACATGCTTCAGTCAAAAGCAAAAATCACTGTCAACAAAAACATTGATCCCATATTTTTTGACAGCAGCATAGTTTATTCCCTGGCTCGGCATATAGATCAAATGAAACTCCAAGAGCAGAAAACATCTCGCCTTCCCCCCCCCCCCCCCCCCCCCCCCCCTATGCCCCACATCTCCCAGAGTTTGAAGTGGCGGAGGAGGGGGGGGGGAGGGGTGACTGCCCCTCCTGTACGGCATTGTCAATAGCTCATTTCTACTAAACATTTGTTCTCTTTTCCCACATGACGATACCTTGGACTTTTAAAAAATATTGACTTTAGTTCAAATGTATCATTCCACAGGGACATGAAAAGTAGAAGTTTTTGCTATGTTTATGTGGCAGTAAGATTTGTACCATATCCTGAAATAGCTATTTTGCTTTGAAACAGTTAAGGAAGAAAACATTCAGTTTATCTGTCTGATTCCAGGCTATTATGTCACAAAGACTGGAAACAGTTAGAATGCAGCAACCTTGCATAATGTACTTGCCGGACATTACTGAGTGGTGGAACATGGCTGGTGATCTGGTGAGGTCAATATTTCTGAGAGTGATGAATTGTTTTGATTCACGTACAGAAGTATTGTTGCTGGCAACAGCACATGTACCATATACTGAACTGCCTGATTCTGTGAGTATAACAGATTTGTCTTAAATGTAATTTCGCATAACACTAATTACTTTAGAACTGTACTGTAACAATTCTTTCCTATTTACATTGCTAGTCTTGTCACAGCTAATACAGGTTGCAGCCTAGAGGCAGATGACAGCATATACAAATGAAAATTGTTAACAGTGAATTAAGAGATGATGTTTACAGATAATATACCATGATTATATGTAAGACTGCCACATTATTATGTAGTACTGCAAGTACAGTTGGCAAAAAGTGGTGCTGTTCTTAATAATTTGTATAAAGCCTTAGATGTTTTTATGTTTGGTACTGATAGTGTTAAAGAAAATATTAGAGCCAGATTGAGTTTCACATTTATTCCTTCAATTTCATCAGTAGACATGTGAATAACCTGCATAGTTGTGGTACTTGCAGCTGCCTGAGCAAAAGTTGATGCATCACCTACTATGAATTTTCACCTTTTTACTGCATTCCACATGTGCCGTTCCACAACTGCACCAATTCCATGTATAGCTCCTTTAGTGTTGAATGTAGCAAAAAAGTTCCAATAGATTCCTATGTTGTGGAACAATTGAAGTTGAGGAACAGCAGCAATAATATATTTGTTTTTAAATTGTGAGGTAGGTCCATCTGACCAGATTGAAACTACCTTCGCATTTTCAGGTATTGTTGGCATTACCTTGCTGTATGCAATCACAGTATTCTTGTAATGGGTTAAGTTGTCTGAAATAACAACAATTGGGTGATGAGAACCTGAATGCCACAGTGACACAGTGAAAATACTATCTTGTGCTTGTGCCCGATGTGCACTTTGCACCTCATCATGTTAGAATAGAATAGAATAGACTCTTTATTTATCTTTCAGTATGTTTTCCATACAATTGGCATTGTTAGTGTGTGCAATACATTTTTCTAAAATTACAATAATTATTATTGTGCATAATTGTGCCTGTGCAGGGCAAGCAGATACGCGTGCTAAAGTAATATTGATAATACAACAATTATTCATTCACAATAGTAATAATAATAATAATAATAATAATAATAATAATACATCATAACAGTTAAATATACAATAATATCAAGATATATTTATGGTACATCTTACATATCCATGTAAAAAGTCTTTGTTGGCACATTACTGTCACAAACATATAGTTATAATTCATATGGCAGTTTTTTGTTTCATGTAGCATATCTCTTTTGTGTCACTGTTTAGAAACTCATCAAGTGAGAAATATTGTGTACATTTGAGCCACACTTCTATTGTTTGCTTAAAGTTATTCATCGGTAGTTTGCTCACAGCCTTTGAGAGTTTGTTATAAAATTTCAAGCTAAGGTGTTTATGGCCCTTTTGTGTTAATGTCAGCCTTGTGTATGGTAGGTCTATGTTACTGTTATTTCAAGTATTATGAACATGCACTTCAGATCTTAAATTAACGTTCTTTACATTCTCTTTAGCATATATTAAACAATTATAAATGTATATACTAGGTAGTATCATTATCTTTAGTTCTTTAAAATGATTTTTGCAACTTTGTCTTGGTGCTAGTCCTAAAATGCACCTAACTGCTTTCTTCTCCACTTGAAGATGGTACTTGAACCTACTGAGTTACCCCAAATAAGTACCCCATATTGCAGTTGTGAATGGAAAAAAGCAAAGTATGTGGAGATTAGTAGATTTTTACGGATAACGTGTCTCAGCTTGTGTAATAGAAAGAGAGTTCGAGCAAGTTTGCCACATAGATAATTTGTGTGTCTGTCCCATGTAAGTTTTTGATCTATATGTAAACCTAGTAACTTGACATTTTTTGTATTATGTTCAATTGGTTTCAGGATGAAGTAAATTTCTTCAGTTTTCAATTTGTTTATTGATAAAAGGTTGGCTCTGCTCCAGTCACTGCTAATTTCAGTTACTACTTTGTTGTATTCTGTGACATCTTGCAGATTTTCTCCATATATTATTAGTGTCATATCATCAGCATACAGAACATTGTTGCATGGCATATAATTTGAGAAGTCATTGATGTAAACAATGAACAGGAAAGGGCCAAGCACTGAGCCTTGCGGAATTCCTCTCTTTACTTTCATGGGTGTTGACTTTTGATAGTTTGTTTTTACTAATTGTATCCTATTGCTTAAGTATGATTGAAAAATGGTAATGGTTTATCTACAATACCATAATGTTCCAGTTTTTTTATCATTATTTCATGTGTGACTGAGTTGAAGGCTTTTGTTAAATCTAACAGTGTAGCACAAGTGAGTTTCTTGTTTTCATACCCTTCATATATATACTAAGGAGGCATTCAACTGCTTTGGTTGTTGATAGTTCAGATCAAAAGCCAAACTGGTTCTTACTCAATAATTTATTACTTTCAAAATAGTTGTAAATTTGGATATGTATGCAGTTTTCTATTACTTTTGTTATAATGGGAACTTTTGATGTACGTCTGTAATTGTTTGGCATTTTTCTGTCACCTTTCTTATAGATTGGGAGTGTAACTGTCATTTTCAGACATTCAGGGAAAACTCCTTCTTCAAGTATGCGATTCGTCAGATATGCTAGTGGCATTAAGATTGCAGTGGCTATGTGTTTAACAATACTGTTACTAAGCCCATAATAGTCCTCTATTTTTGAGTTTTTAATTTCTTTATAGATTTGATAATGTGGCCAGAGGTGATTTTTGACCAAGAGAATTTCTTGGTTGCTGGTGCTTGTTTTTTAAGAAGGGTTACAGCAGCTGAAATATTATCAGAATTATTTTTACCAAAAGAAGAAGAAGAAGAAGAAGAAGAAGAAGAATGAGAGCTGGCACAATTTATAAAATATTCATTAAGGATGTTGCAATCTATAGGCACTGTGGCTTCCTGTTTGCTCATATTGATTTCACTTTTTATTATATTCCAAGCTGCTTGACAGGCATTTTTGAGCCTGCAATATATTCATCATTTACTTTACAATTAGCTGGTTTTATTTCATATTTGTAAAACTTCTTAAGGGTCACATAGTGTTTCCTGGCTTCCTCATTTTTATCATTCTTATTTTTTAGTATAAGTAGCAGTGTCCTCATTTGCTTGAGCTCTGGAGTGTACCACTTGAGAGTGCTGAGGTTTTTTTCTGTTGTTAGGGGTGCATCTTTTTGTGATAAGTGGATAGTGACTATCTACTGCATTTTTAATGATATATAAAAACATAGAGAAACATTTATCAAGACTTTTATATTGTGTAGTGTATTTGGCCAATCTACCACCTTCAGTTCATGTTTCAATTGTACAATATTGCTCTCTTTTAGTATTCTGAAAGTGACTAACTGTTAATTTCTCCCTGCATTCATACTGCCTATTCTGACCCATATCCCATCATGATCAGATAACTCTAACTTAATCACATCATGCTTTAGTTGATCTTGATTTACATTAATAATTACATTGTCAAGGCATGCTTCTAGTCTAGTAGGTTTTTCATTTATATAGTAGCAGTTTAGTGCCTTTAGGCTGTTAACCATGTCATTTACATTTTTTCTATTTTCACTTATATCTATAATGAAGTCACCTGAAATAAAAATTTTGTGATTTTTGTGTTTAGTGAATAGTTTGATTATTGAATTTATTTTATCTATAAGAACTTCCTCATCAGAGGCTGATGTACAGTACACAGAAGCAATGATAATTTTTTGGGTATGCAATACTATGGCTGCTACTTCAAATACACCTTCAATGCAATGTTTGTGTAGGTCTACCACTGAATGCTGCAGATTTAAGTTTTCTTTGATGTAGATTGCAACTCCACCATGTGCAATACTTGTTCTATAATATTTTGTGGCTAATATGTAGCCATAAGGTACACACAAATCTATTTCTGAGTCATGCAACCAATGCTCATTAATACACAGTATGCTACAGTTAATTTTATCTGCCAAGTACTGTAACTCATTAACCTTATATCTTAGGGATTGACAGTTTGGTCCCATAAGATCTTCCTTCCTTCTTAGGGATTGTACATTATCATGGAATAACATTAAATCATTTTTGTTACTGGGAGGAATACTTGTTGCTTCTTCTGTTGCATTATCTTAACTGTCCCTTGCAAACTGTTGTGACCAAATCCAACTTGTGTTAGATTTGGTCACTACTGGGAGTTTCCCTGTACCATATCTTTGAACTGAAGCCTATAAATTGTTTCAGTAGCAGAGCTTAATTTTTCACTTACAATCACAAATATTTTTTTGCTTAGAAGTGACTTTCCTAAGCCATTTAGATGCTGACCGTGGCTTGTATGACAAGCTCCGTTACAGTGACAAGGTTTGCTAAGGGGCACAATTGTGGTGTGGCAGCAGTCTGAAATACCATTCATGTCAATCACTGTTACATTTTTGAAATGTTTACATACTGAATCATAGAGGTTATTTGCTTTTTTAATTTTATTGTTCACACATGATTGTTCTATTAGATCATAACGGTGAGGTGCTTTAGCCACTATTACATTGGTATTTGTTAGCTTACCCAGTGACTCTTTCAGTGCTTTTGTTGCTGCAAATGTTTCATTGTGATATACATCACTAGCACCTCCTATAATTACTGCATAGTTGTTTGGTGATAGATTCTTGCATTCTTCTTCAACACTGCCAACAACTTGGGTTAATCTTGCATTAGGTTTTACTAGTCCCTGAATTTTGAGCCTTCCTGTTGCATCATCTGTTTTCAGTTTTATAGCTAACCCTCTTCCAAAACTGTCTGAGAAAACTTTTAGGTTATTATAGTCATCTTGACAAACAAAAGTGTAATTTTCAGCAAAACCAATATGCAGCAATGCAAAATCCTTAGAATCTTGGATCAGAACCATTTAATTTTGCTGAAAATAAGATGCAGACTGAGCTTTCTTTGTATAGCAATGAAGAAGAAACATAGGAATTATGGAAATTACGTATTTTACTATATCAGCTGTAGAGCCCCCTCCTATGACTTTAATAATTTTAGAGCCAGTTTCTTCCATCTTCTAAACATACCATGATAAATTCTCAATTTCCAGCTTGTCAGGATTTATTGAAACCTTTACCATGTGTTGCATTCATTCTGCCAACAAAACTCACTGGGTGGCTGGCATATGATAGCTTTTTTAGGATAGGGAAGGGGGAAAGAAAACAAGTTTTAAGAGAGATTGGCAGACACACTGAGTTTGAGAAAATAGATGAACAGGAGTCAGATTTTAGCATACAGCCTCCATTTAAACAATGTTTAACAGAAAGTAATCAGAAACTGCTAGTTCATCTTCGCCAAAGCAGTTATAATCCCATTAGTATGCAGTATCAGTTATCTTTATTACACCAGAACATTCTGGGACTCAGAAATAAAGTTGATGAAGTACTTATTTGTATTGATGAAATGAATTCATCTAACCAAATTGACATAATCTGCCTCTCTGAACATCAAGTGACCACTGGTATAGATATGTTAGACATTTCAGGATTTAAGCTAGCTTCCTACTTCTGCAGAGTAGATATGGATGGAGGAGGAGTTGACACATTTATTAAAAACTGCATTAAATTCAAGAACATTGACATTAATAAATTCTGTTTAGAGCAGCATCTAGAAGCATATGCAACAGAAGTATAGTTCCATAACAGATCCTATATAACAGTAACTGTTTACCAAGCACCTGCAGGAAATTACAATCTATTCATAAATCATCGAGAAGCTCTTTTGGGTTATTTAACAGGAAGAAACAAAGAAATTTTGATTGCTGGTGACTTTAACACAGATTTTCCAATGCAATCTTCCAGTAAACATTTACTGCAGTTAGTAATGTTGTCTTTCAATGTAACTCACACTGTAAACTTTCCAACTAGGATCACTAAATCGTCAAGGACTGCCATTGATAACATTTTTATAGACAAATCAAAGGAACAAAATCATATCATAAAACCTGTAATAAATGGACTATCAGATCATGACATGCAGCTCCTTGTTTTAGATGTAAATTCTAAGCAGATTATCAAGACTGCTAAATCTGAGTATAGGAGAGTAGTCAGCCAACCAAAAATTGAGTGTTTTAGAAAAATGCTCAAAGATATGAACTGGAAAGATGTTTATAGTGCTCATGACATGAATGAAAAATATAACACATTCATTAACAATGTCAGTACCATGTTTGAAAACTGTTTTCCTCTAAAAGTTACTCAAATCAAACAGAAATCTATAATAAAACCATGGACTACACAAGGAATAAAGATTTCCTGTAAGACAAAAAGGAAAATGTATCTGTCGACCAAGAATAGCTCCAACACTGATAATTTAGCTAAATACAAGGAATACTGTAAAATATTTAAAAAAGTAATTCAGGCATCTAAACAAATGCACTACGAGAAGAAGATAGCAATGTCAGGGAACAAAATAAAAACAAAATGGGATATAGTGAAAGAGGAGACTGGCAGAATCAGAAAGGAACATGAGCAAATAGCATTAAGGGTGGATGACACATTAGTAACCGATTGGCATAGTGTGGCAAATCTATTTAACAAGTACTTTATATCCGTTTCTGATAGAATGGGATTGCCAGGATCAGTAAATAATGCCCTTGAATATCTGAAACTAGCCTTTACAAATAGCTTCAGGTACATGAATATATCACTCACTTCACCAAAAGAAATAACTTCCATAATAAAATCTTTAAAAACAAATCATTCTAGTGGTTACAATGAAATATCAACAAAGTTAATTAAGGCATGTTCTTGTGAGTTTAGTATAATTCTAAGTTACTTGTGTAATCAGTCAATTATTACTGGGACATTTCCTGACTGGCTAAAATATGCAGATGTTAAGCCTCTATTCAAGAAAAGGGATAAAGAGATACCATGAAACTACAGACCGATTTCACTTTTGCCAGCATTCTCAAAAATTCTAGAAAAAGTAATGTACCGGCAGCTTCTCAACCATCTGACCACAAATAACATATTATCAAGAACACAGTTTGGATTTCTGAAGGTTTCTGATATCAAGAACGCTATTTACACCTACAGTGAAAATATACTTAATTCATTAAATAACAAATTACAAGCAGCAGGTATTTTCTGTGATTTGTCAAAGGCATTTGATTGTGTGAACCACAACATCCTTTTAAATAAATTAGAATTCTATGGTGTCACGGGCAGTGCTGCAAAATGCTTCAAGTCATACCTCACTAACAGGAAACAAAGGGTGTCAATGCAAGGGACTACTGAATTAAGTCATCATTCATCATCAGAATGGGAAGAAATTAAATGTGGTATCCCACAAGGATCCATCTTAGGGCCATTGCTCAGTTACACTGCCAGAAGCAGAGTTAATTTTGTTTGCAGATGACACAAGTATTGCAATAAATAGTATGTCGAGTATAATTCTAGAAAGATCTGTTAATGATATTTTCATGGATATTAATAAATGGTTTAAAGCCAACTCACTGACATTAAACTTCGAAAAGACTCACTATATGCAATTCAGAACCTGTAAGAGGTTTCCACCCAGTGTATGCATAAAGTATGAAGAAGAGCAGATAGAAGAGGTTGACAGTCTTAAATTCCTGGGATTACAACTTGATAATAAAATCAGTTGGGAGGAGCACACCACAAAACTGCAGAATTGCCTTAACAAATCTGTATTTGCAATTCGAATGTTAGCAGACATAGGCGACATAAAAATGAAACAGCTTGCATACTTTGCCTACTTTCATTCCATAATGTCATATGGTATAATATTTTGGGGTAACTCTTCAAGTCAAACAAAAGTTTTCAGAGTCCAAAAGCATGTAATACGTATTATTTGTGGATTAAATTCATGGACGTCCTGTAGAAAACTCTTCAAAGAACTGGGTATACTAACTACTGCCTCTCAGTATATTTACTCCTTAATGAAATTTGTCCTAAATAATATATCTCTTTTTCCAACAAACAGCTCAGTTCATACATACAATACCAGGAACAAAAATGATCTGCACAAGGACTTAAAAGCACTTACTTTAATTCAAAATGGGGTCCACTACTCAGGAACACTCATCTTCAATAATTTGCCAGCAAACATAAAAAATTTTGTTACAAATAAAGATCAGTTTATAAGGAGCCTGAAAGACTTGCTAGTGGCCAACTCCTACTCCATTGATGAATTTTTTAATAGAAACAAATGATGTATTGTATATATTCATACTATTAGTATTGTTATTTCAGCTTTTTTTTATTTATTTTAAAAAAAATAAAAGACATGTTCCACATCCACGAGAATCTCCTCAGCATGGATCTATGGAACGAAAAACTAATCTAATCTAATCTAATCTAAGCTGATACAAATGTGTTGCTGTAAGCTAGAGTATCATCATGTTTCTTATGAAGGCTGTTAACAGCTTTCACGAAATTTTAGTGGTATTTACACAAACATACATTGTAAGGTAGCTTGGTCTCACAACAAAGTCCTCTCTGTTTTGTAGTCTGCTACGATGAGTTGGTGTTTCTGAGTTTCCATATGATGAATTTCCACACAAGCCACTGTACAGCTTACGAACAACTACGACTTTATGCTGTGGTGAAGATGGCAAGAAACAATTGGCTTGAACCGTGCTTTACCCAGAGCACTATGTGACTTACATGGTGATGAGCCAGCTTTCCAAGGCTGCTGATCTTGCATCTTACTTTGCAAATGTTTCTCTTGCTAGTTTTGGCCCTTATTTCTTCTAATAACAATTGTTGCTTATGTTGACTCAACTGTACGAACTTTTGTTTGTGCTTGTGTTGACTTTTTCTAGCTTCTTCCAGATGCGGCTTCTTAAATTCTTCATACTTTCCTTCACTCTTTACACTTTCCCTTCTCCTTTTCTGTCTTTCTACTGATGTTAAAGGCATCCTCTTTTTTTAACCTTAAAAATACATATCTCTGACTCAGATTGCATGACTTATGTTACAAATTTAATTTTTTGTTTTTGTAATATTGGTTGAAATTGGGAAATTATAACAGCAATATTAGTTACATTTTCACACAAAGGAGTAAATTACTGAACAAGATAAAGTTAGCTCTTACATTCCTCTTAATATAAAAACTTAATTACATGAAAGTGACTCATGTTACATGAAAGTATGAACTTTCATACTGCTGTATTATATTATTTATCCTAGCCTATAATTTACATACTTCAGTTTTATGCTGTTTATGCAATACATTAAGTTATGTAATTGTAAATAAATAATGATATACTAATTATTACCTGCCAATTAGTTGAAATGAATGTCCAAAGTCTCCAATAGTTCACATTCTCATCACATAGAAACAAATGGCCTTATAAAAATGCCCACAAATTATGTATGGAAAGCAATAATGGGCAACAAAACATTGTTGCCATACAATAAAAATCTAGCTTTTTCAAACAATATATAAAAGTACCAAAGTCTGAACTTTTAAAAATCATAAGTGTGACCTACTTTACACAGAATATCCTATTAGATTTTAATAAAATAAGGGAAAATTTTTATTGTTGATAGGAATTAATGCAAAAAAATTAAGTTAATACCTTTAAAATTCAGTTGGTATGTATTATTCTTTCTGTTTCTTTTATTATGATCTTTCTGACAACTAAGGAGTTGAAATACTTTTAAATGCTTTCATTTTGAACATGATCCTTTGACACATTTTGTCCTCCTCTAGCAATTGGGCCAACCACTATGCAGTACTGCAGTATACTAACTTCAATATCTTGAAAATTTCTGGCAAATTAAAACTACTATATGTGACAGTCAAAGACTGGGAACTTTCCTTTCACGGCCAATATTGCTTCTAACTTCGTTACACAGTTACAGTTCACAGCCGTTCCTCACTTTGTGATGTCTGCCTGCCTTACTTTTTCGTTGATAGGGCTCGGTGTTGATGTACTGCATTGTTATACTGGCTGAGAAATGGGTGTGGAACTTCAACACTGACTACTGTAAATGATGTAGCCAACAGTTGCACAGTTACTTTTCACAGTCCTTTAATTTCACTGTTCACAACCCCACAATGTTGCAGAATTATATGGTCAGTTCACTATTGGTTAATGTTTGATAAGTCTCATTAATAGTTTGCAGGCAAAATGTCAGCATACTGCTACAATAGTTTACCGTAGAACATCTATGAACCGTAAAAACCTAACCACACAGTTCTTGCAGAATAATATGGTACATGTGAGACTATTGAACAGACACTGTCATTGGTTTAACTCATGGCCTATTTGCGTTACACTTATTTCAAGGTTAAGTTGATGCACTGTTGTTGACTTAACCAGTACAGGTTCCTCATCTGAAAATTGGCTGTGGACTGACTGTCTTGGGACCAAAAATTGGGTCTTTATATATCCTCACAATAGTAGGTACTGAAACTATACAATGTTTGATGTTTAATTTGCAGAAATTACAATTAAAACATAACTCATTCAATTAACTGAATATATCGAAAAATTCCTTCTTTTTAACAATTTCTTCTTCTACAAGGGTTAAGCCGAATTATTTATTTAAATGATGAAATTAACAGGTATACAAACAATACTGTTGAAAAACTGGTAAATACTTTGAAATTAATTAAGGGCTGGCTTTGCTGATATATTTTTGAATAGAGCCAAATAAATACTTTAAGAATCCTAGTGGTTCTTTTCCAAATGTTTATAATTAGTACAGAATTTACATTTGTTTATTAAGTCAACAATAGAATCTAAGTCACAAAACAATTACTGATTTCACCCTATAACAAAAGATAATAACTAGGAATAGTCAAAATAAATTAGGAAATTAATTACATTCATAAAACTAAGCACAAAATTAAAGACCTGGTGATATATTTCTTAAGACTGAGGGCCAATCATTCTCTTTTGTGAAAATGCAGATTATACTCATGTATGTTAATGGTAATTAGACAAAATTGAAAATAAAATGAATTCAAGGAGGCAGATGGCAAAACAAGAGAGGAATTAAAGAGATCCCAGCTTGCTTCGTCACAACAGCTTCCCTTCATATGAATTTCTCTGTTTCGTAGTGTATTTTGTGATAAGTTCATTATTTGTGTCATTTATTTGCTAGGAAAATGTAAATATTTATGAGTGTATTATGAGATTAAACCTGTGAAACATGCATTGAAAAAATATCTCACACGATGAACAACATGTCTGTGAGGGCTGAATCTAGTCAAACAACTGGGTGCTGAGGAGATATAATATTTTATTTTCTGTTGTCTAAGAAATTAAAAGAACTCCTGTACTCAGTAAAAACAGTTTTGGCATCAGGGTACCCAGAATTTATAATATTCTGAGTGGAACTGCAACTACATTGGTCAGTCCATGCATACAATTCCATTATGTTGTGTAGAAAGCCAATGACATTTTAAATATAAACATTTGGACAGATCAATAATTACTGAGCGTGGCCTCAGAAACAAGTATGAAATTATGTTTCACCAAACTTCAATTTTAATGTGTTTGTAGAACACAGTACATCTTTGTGAGATTATGGCTTAAATTATAATCTTGTTCCGCTATCTTTTGAATTGTTACTAATTTGGTTATTTTGGGTTCTTGCACTTGAGTTGGAAGGTTAATTATAATGGTTAAGGACTGCAATTGACTCAGCAGTGACATTGTGGAACTCCAACATTTTTGTTCCTCTATTATGGATATATTTCTGTGCTGTAACATCTCAATGTGACTTTGTGCTTTCTGTTATGGAGTTCAGTTTCTATCCAGGCTAGAATGATACAGTTGATTCAGTAACTATTTTTCTTTCAAGTAAAGTTATATCTTCAGCACAAAAGAAATTGCTAAAGCCACAGAATATACAAGCATGATAGCTTTTGTCATTTAACTTTGATGGGGGTTTAGGGTATTTATTTTAGAGTAGAGAAGTATACAAGATTGCATTTTTCAAGAAGTCAGGCCTCTTGAAAAAGAAGAAATATCATAGTTTAACATCCCAGCAATGACAAAGGTGTTGGAGATAAGAACAAAGTCAGATTGGGAGGGAAATAGGCTGCCACTTTGTCAAAGAGACCAGTCTTACATTTGCCTTAAGTAACTTCAGGGAAACCATTAGATACCTAAATCTGATTAAGTCAGATTGACATATGAACCTTTGTCTTCCCAAATGAATGCCCTGTGTCTTACCACTGTACTATTTTGAGTAGGCAGCAAAAACAAAAAAATAATAAATAGATAAATAAAATAAAATTAAAAAACTCAAATGGAATGACACAGATATTAACCAGCAGGTGAGAGTTTCTCAGACACAATAATAAAAACATGATACAATGTGCTGAACTAAATATATCTATTCAGAAATGTCTTCAAGAGGATGTGATAAGGTACAGAAAATGTGATAAGAGAAACAACTGAGAGCAATAAAAATATGTAGAACATGAAAAGAGAACTTATATTAAGTTGATGCCTAATTTCAACAGTTATATTGTTAAGAGACACAGTACTTAGCAACAGGGAGGAAATTGTATAAGTATTCCAAGATGTCTTTAAAGGTACACATAGTTCAAGAGGTGAATTAGCAACACAAATTATAGCAGAAGTAATACATCTTCTGTTACTCCTGATCGGGATTTGTTTTGCCATCAGAGCTATGACAATAAGCTTATGTGAGATGTAAAATGCAATTTGCAGCTGCACTGAGGATTTCTTGGTAGGGGGAAAGCACCAAGTTGGCTTGGATGGAGAGACGTTGACAGAAGTAGAAGTAACTGCAGGCATACACTCGGGGAGGTATTGGGAACATTATTGTCCATGTTATAAGTTAATCAGTGTGCAGACAATACTTATAGTAATGCCAGGATTTTTGCATTTATCTGTAATTAAGTACTTAACAACCTGAAAACACTCCACAAACATGTAGTCAGGTCTTGATAAGATTTCAAAGTGGTGCAAAGATGCACAACTTGTTTTAAATGTTCAGAAACGCAGAAATCTTCACACAATAAAGAATCCCATGACTATGATATCAATGAGTCACGACTGGAAGCAGTCAACTCATAATTTCTTTAGTATCTGCATAGGAATGACAATGCCACTACACTACACTGTCAGCATGGATACTTCAAGGGCCATTGGCAGCTCTATTATAACTGCAGAACAGAATCCTATGAGAGGCAATGAAACTTGCCGCAGAAGTCAATTTATGGGGAGCAGAGAGTCTAAAAAAAATGTAGAGACATGCAAGGGAATGAACTTAGCCCATGGCCAGCTTGTATGGCTGAGTACTGGCGAAAACACTCCACATGGAGTGTGGGCTGAGGTCCATGGTGGTTGAACTTAGTGTCAGCATAGACCTACTCGGCTTACTGTCGCCTGTCCATACCATGCAATGTGCGCACCCTCCACGACAGGTTTCTGCACTGTTCTGCTGCACTGCCCAAGCCAGATCATCTGCCTTGATCACAATGTCTGCTGGCAGGGGTACAAAATCTCTCCCCACTGAAAAGGCCATGTAGAACTGAAAATGGCCTCTGTGTGTGAGAGCCCACCCCTGGGACAGCATCATGATCATTCTTGTCACTCAGTTGACCTGAAGGCTGTGGTAGTGATGCCCATCAGGGTGTGGGCTCAATTGATTTGCACGATGGGTCAGATGGTGCCTACTGACTTCCACCATTAACAACAACTGAATTTTGTGACCCTCCACAACACTCGCCAGCAGCCCCAGCCACTGGCCGAAGGACTATGTCCAAACAGCAACCCTGGGAGGGAAACACAGTTGGCCATGGTGGTCCATGGCATATGAATTGGTGCAGCAAATCCAGGAGACCCTGTGTCTGACACCCATTCAAAAGTTCCACCATACTGCACTTGTTGACCTGTGTCACCTAGTATGTAGCCAGAAAACTCAACACATCTTCATGGGAAGAGACAGGCACAGAATTCTCCATTTTGGTCTTGAATGTATTCACAAAGTGCTCCACCTTCGAGTTAGAAGCCGAAAGAAATGAGGCTGTACTCAGTTCTTGGATACCACTGTGAATGCAAAAGTCTTCAAACTCCTCTGGCACAAATTGCCTACTGTTATTGGACACAAGGGTCATAGGGGATCCCTCAGTGGCAAAAATAGCCAACTGCATGATCAGTGGCAGTTGATGACATCAAGGGTAGCTTGGTTATGTATGAGAAACTGGAAAATGCATTGACCACCAACAACCACATGTTGCCCAGCAATGGACCAGTGAAACTGTTGTATACCATCTCCCAAGAGTGCTTTGGGACCAGCCAAGGAGAGGTCAGGTGCAATGGCTCAGCCTGGTTCTGTGCACAGGCCCCACAAGCCTGCTCCAGGAGTTCGATGTTGTGCTTGATCACCAGCTTGTAGACATAATGTCACGACACCCCCTTCACATGAGTTACAACCCACTGTGATGCATACAGCAATTGGAGTATGCAAAGATGCAATGCCGGAGGATGACCACTCAGCAGTGTTGCTCCTCTATGCCAAGCATGAGGATCTCCTGGACAATGTTGAGTTGAGCACGTAGGAGAAAAATGTACGTCATGCTGGATCTGCATTTGAAGAGATGTTTTCCCGTTAACCCAACTGGACAGCCAAAACAATTTTCCAGACAAGTGGGTCAGAGATCATGGTGGTCGCGACTTCTTATGCTGTCAGCAGAAAATCTGACAGAGTTTGCAACAAGGCATCATCCACTGCAAATAAGAAAGCCACATGCTGATAGACCTCCGGATGGTGGCACACTGGTAGCCACGACAGAGCATTGGCATTGGCATTGGCATGCTTTATCGTAGAGTGGTAACGAATATTGTAGCAGTAGTTACTGAGAAAGAGGGCCAACCTTTGCAATTGGCAGACAGTCGTATCTGGCAGCTTGGAATGAGGACCAAATATGAAAACCAATGGTCTGTAATTGGTGCTGAGGGGGAAGCTCACCCCATACAGGAAAACATGGAATTTTTTTTAACTCCAAAAATAATAGCAAATGCCCCATTTTCCACCTCTGAATAATTATGCTGTGCAGTGGAAAGCATGTTCAATGCATAGTTGATGGGCTGTTCAGTGCCACCCACATCAAACTGGACAGGACAGCACCAATGCCATACTGGGACACGTCACAGGCCAGGGTTAAAGATTTACCTGGCATAAATGAAGCCAGGCAGGGAGCAGAGCACAAATATTACTTGAGAAACTTGACGATCTGTAGGCCAGACAAACTTTGTGCCCTTCTGGTGAAGTTAGTTAAGAAGCTGACAGATGTGTCCCAGGCAATGAACTGAGCATTATACAAAACCTAGCCCAAGAAAGACTAGAGCACCTTCAGGTTCTTTGGCATTGGCAGATTAATGATGGTTTTGATGTTGTCATCTGTAAGGATGAGGCCATCTTTCCTAAGCACATGACACAAAAATACAACTTTGGGGAGAAAAAGACTGCACTTCTCCATCTTGGAAAAAAGGCCATTCTCCAGGAAGCACTGGAAAACGACTGAAGGTTTGGCAGATGCCCATCTTGAATATGCCTCTTACCCGGATGTCATCAGGGTAGCTGATGTAACAGGGAATGTTCTGAATTAATTACTCCAAGTACCATTGATAAATTCCAGGCACAGGTGGCGTTCCAAAAGGCAAGCAATTAAATTGGTAAAGCCTAAAAGAGATGTCAAGGACCAAGAAAATCTGAGAAACTGCATCCAACAGCAACTGCAGGAAGGCATCGTGCAAGTCAATGCCCAAAAAATACTGGTCCCCCAACAACTTTGCCAACAATTCTGCCTACCCTGAACTGGATATGAATCTGTGACAGACTGCACGTTGATCATCAGTTTAATATCACTACAAAGGTGGTCCACTGACTCAAAGAAATAGGAAAAATGACACTTTGGTCCTGCCTGCAACTTGGTGAAGGGAATGGGACAGGTACGACAAACTTTACGTGCCATCCACCAACAGATTAAGAGAAGCATGTGCCTGCCGGCTCGAAGTATTTTAAAATAGTGGGCTGTATGATCACATGATCAAACTCATGAAAGGGAATGGGCTGAGATACTAATTGCACCTTGTCAAAGGTCTGGAACCCAAAAATAGAAAATGTGTCTAGACCAAAACTATTTTGCACCAATGGTGAATTGATTGCTATTATACAAAGACAGGTCCTGTTCACTGTAACATACCTGACGTAGTGTCTGTTGCAACTCTGGGCACCTCAAGAGGCTAAACATGTTAAAATTATTGAGGCAGACTGTCACTGCCGTGTTGACTTGAAATCCAGTCAGTCATCTATCCACTGCCAGTGTCAGCAAAATACACAGGGTGACATGTGTGGGGTGTTGGAGACAGCTCCAGAGTCCAGTGAAAACACAGAAGCATCTGACGACTGTCTCAAGGCTCACTGACTGTCACAAACTGTTTCCAGATACCCTGTCCATGGCCTCCACTTGTGGGCAGACATGATGAACAGGCAACAAATGACAATCAGGGCAGGACTGCTGGTTCATCCAACAACCAGAAGAAAAATAATGCTGAGGACTGAAAAACCCCTGTGGGCAAAACTTACAGGACTGCAACAAATGCGAACCTGTCTACTCGGCATGAGCAAAGACTGGCAGCATCATGACACCACTGCACTGGGGTCATCAACGGTGTCAACACATGGCAACTCATCAGGAGGTGAGGTCACCTGAGGTACCACAGGACTGTGGAGGGTGTTTAGCATGCACACCTGACTGACTTACCTAATTACCAGAAAGGATACCCTCTCATTATCACTGTCAGTTCATGTAGTATGGGCAGTGGGAGCTAAAAAAGAGTCAGACAAGGTCAGTGCCTGAGTGGGAACCTCAAGAATAGGTGCTAACTGGACAGTCACATTCCAAATTAGCAAGTACACATAAGAGGTAGCATATCTGGGACACTTCAGAATGGCATCTCTGTGAGAGGCCCTGCAAATTAGTGATGCAGGCTGCACATGACTGCCCAGGACACTTGTAGTGTGATTAAACTGTAACCAACAAAGCTCATCAAAGGGAAGTTTTTTGGGCTCAGTTGAGGGCTTCAAATTTTGGACAGCTCGTATAGACCTGCGACCTTATGAACTGGATTGATGCTACACCTTGCCTGGCAGTGCAGCAAGAACCGGCACAGTTTATTCTCCCACCTCTTTGCAAATTCATTAAAACTCTCAAACAGCAGTTAGAGCAATGAAGAAAACTGCACAATGGCCACCTGGCCCACTGCTGTCAGGCCAAGAGCATGAAACAAATCTGCATTCTGGTTCAACAGGACCTGCACCTGCTCCTGCTGGTGGTGTACCTTATGTAGGCATGACGGTTGGTTGGTTTGTGGATTATTAAAGGGATGAAACTGTGTGGTTATCAGTCCTGCACAGTTGTTCCTGCTAGCATTGCAGAAATTCTGGGTCCATGGTGGCCCAAAATTAATGCTAGGTAAAGGGAAACAAAAAATAGGAACATCACACATGTAAGGATTTCTTTCATCACCACCATTTTAGTGTCTACACAGATATGATAATGTTGCCACACAATACATTCAGTGTGGGTGCTTCATGAGCCAGTAGTGGCTTAGTAATAATCAGGGAACAGAACCCCATGAGATGAAGCAAAACTCACCAAATGATTCAATCCATGGGAAGCAGAGCATTCAAAATGACTTATAGACATGCATGGGGATAGACTCAACACATGGCTGGTCATGGACAGGTAACAAGTGAGCACTTGGCAAGAACACTTGGCATGAACAAAAGGCAAGGTCCATGGGGGTCTTCTGTCAGTGGGTCTACTGATACTATGTGTAGTGTACACCCTCCATGACGGGTTTCCACATTATTACATTGGGCTACCCACACCAGCTCACCTGCCTTCATTTCAGTGTACAATGTTGGAGACTCTAAATATCCTGTCTTAGAATATTGCTTAAGTGTATGAAATCCATACCAAATAGGCCACAATGGAGATATTTAATGTAAACAAAGAAAGGTAACACAAATGACCACATACTTGTTAGACTCACAGGAGTGTGTCATGTTAATACTGAAAATCTTGGAAATTGGCAGATGCTTACAAACAGATGCCAGTTACCACACAAAAGCCTACTTAAAATTTCAAGAGCCAATATTAAGTGAAAAATTGAGAGTTCTTGAGTCCCCTAAGTGTCACTTCTATAGGGACCCCAAAGACTAGACTAATCTAATTACAGTGTGTACAGAGACATTTAGACAGATATTCTTGGTACATTCCATACACAACAGGAATGAGAAGGAGGCCTAACATGTGATATGGTTCTAAATACCTCCACTACACATTTCAGCTCGCAGTGGTTTGCAGAGAATGTACCTAATGTAGAGAGCATCAGAAAACATGCAGGAGTGATGCAGATACATATAATGGAAGTCATTTGTGGAAATGTTTAGAGCAGGCCTTTAACAGGCTGTGAGTATGAAATGCCTGATGGTGATGATGATGATGATGATGATGTTGATAGTGCAGTAATGATAATTTTGATTTGTATTACACATGTAAATGTGTGTTCTTGCACAAACTAATGAATTTTGTTCATGATCTGTGTCCACCCTTTAATTATAAAAGAAATGTTGAGATTATTATTATTAATAATAATAATAATGTTGTTCTAGTATCATATTTACACTAACATTCTTTTTCTTCCATGTCACAACAGCTCCACCATTGTGGTTTTGAACCGCATGGATTACCTGACAGAGGGCCTCTGCCAGCTGTCAGATTCATCCACATACAAACTCTGCCACAGTGTCACCATTCCAGATATCAAGCAGGATCTCCAGTCCCTCCTCAAATCCTTAGAGCTATCCAGAACCTCTCCCCTGAGTCTGTCTCTCTCCCCAGCCTTACCATTCTCAACCCTTCTACCTTCTATAAGCTTTCTAAGATCCATAAATCCAACCATGTAGGTTGCTCCATTGCGGTTGGTTGCTGAGCACCCACTGAGGGAATCTCATGGTTGTTGTATCTGTAATGTATAATCCCTCACAGAGACCTTCACAGACTGAAATTACCTTCCCAACCTTGTACAGAAACAGATCTCCCAAGCCTTGCCTCTCCCGTCACTTACAACCTCCCACATACTGTCCAGCCACAAAGGGGCTCTCCTCTCATGACTCAGTATCACCTAGGAGTGGAGCAACTGAATCACTTTCTGCACCAGGGTATTGACTACCTATCATTGTGTCCTGTAATGAGGAATAACCTCCCCGCTATCTGTACCACCCCTCCCACAGTGGTATTCCACCACCCACTGAACCTATGCAATATCCTTGTCCATCCCTTGCTCCCAACCCTTGCCTCATGGCTCATAACCTTGGAATAGATTTAGATGCAAGACTTGTCCCATACATTATCCTACCACCACCACCTACTCCAGTCTGGTCACAGGCACTTCCTAACCCATCAAAGGTGTCATGTGACCTACACACTAAGCTGCAACCACTATGTTGCTTTCTACTTGGGGTGACAATGAACAAACTGTCTGTCCACATGAATTGTTACTAACAAACTGCAGTCAAGAGACAGCTGCTGAACATGCTGCCCAACACAGTGTGCTGCACTTCAATGACTGCTTCACAGCCTGCACTATCTGGATCCTTCCTATCAATGTCATATTTTCTGGACTGCGCAGGTGGTAACTCTACCTACAAGATATCCTATGTTCCTGTAAACCCCCTGGCCTTCATTAGCCCCTGTCCCCCACCTACCTGACCCTTTCTCTGCTTCCACTCCAGCACTACACAGCCTTCAATTCCACTAATGCAGCCACTAGCCCGTTTTCTTTTCTATAATACTCTCCTTTCCTGCTACCATTTCTCCCCACAGCCCTCCCCATTACACCTAGCAGCTCTACACTGTCCCTGTCATGTCCTTGCATACTCCCACAAGCAGTACTATATCTTTCTCTCCTCGCCTCTCCAGCCAACCTCAACCCTTCCATCCCTCCCCTTCCCCACCTCGTGGCTCCTCCTTACCACCACCATCCATGCCGGATTGCTGCTCCCATCACACACAGAGGCTGGAGACAGTGATCATGTGTGTGAGTTGTGCTCGTGTGAATATGTGTAAGTTTTTTTCTTCGGAAGAAGGCCATTTGGCTAGAAGCTTAATTATATACCAATCTTTTCACTGTGCTGTTTTGTGACTTAACGTCTCCTCTATATGGTAATTAGCAATCTGCCCTTTACATAATATTGTTCTTTTTCATTTTCTGTTATTTGTTAGGTTGTGTACTCTCCATATTCCTTGTTTAATGTTTGATGTTTTAACTGAGTAGTGATGTTCTTGCTTTAAGACCTTTTTTATTTGGGTCTTTTGTTCTAGATCATTTCTTGTGTTCTTTTGTTTATATCTTTAACTGATTATCATTATTTTCATGTGAAACTTTCGTTAATTTCATTTTGTTTCTTTTTTACATTTTATATGTTTGAATATTTTTTGTATATTACTGGTTTTATAAGAAACTCGTGAATAAATCTCTCTTGGTATTTTATTAAACTAAAAAAAATTGAAGCTTTATAAACTAAGTCACCAACATCGTAAGAAAGAAGGTAACATTAGATATAAATGTAGCTCAAAGCATTTTTCACAGTGAATCAGTGTGCTCTTAATGAACTTCTCTTCCTGCCTAAGGGAAGGAAAGACAGATAGAAAAAAATATAGCAATTTATGCATGGGCAAGGTACTGGTAATGTAATTCATGCAATGTAATTCATACAATTGTGGGCACTGTTTCAATCCCCGAAAATAGCCATTGGCTGTGCAGTGTCCATTTTATCTTGCTCTACATCCACTATGGTTGCAGCTATCCAGGAGTTCTTGTCTGATTCTTGAACTGAGATAAGGAAATGGTTAGTTGAATGGATGTTGTCTGCAACTTCTCACTGGACAGCTTCTTTCTTGAGATTTTTATTACTTGTTCTGTGGCACTGGCAGTGATAAGAGACCTGTAATAGATACTGACTGAACAGCAAAAGTTGGTAATAAGCTGGCACACAGTCTCTATGTAGCTGTATTCATTTTTTGCCAGTATGCCATGAATTAAATATTCTCACTCTTCTTTCAGTATCTGGTTTGGCTGAGAACTTGGTGCATTCAGTGAATTTTTCCAGTGACAGCAGGAGCATCTGTATGTTGAGGCAGCTAATGCTGACCTGTGTCACCAACACCTCACACAGAAGTAAAAGAATTTGCATATAGTGCCACAGATTATATTTGTGGTGGTGATAACAATATGTGACTTTTCCTTTGGAAAGTAAATAATCTGTAAATTTCTCTGAAGTCTTCTAGTTTGAATGCTTGCTTACATGCACCACTGACATCATAGCCACTGCATCAGTCGTAGCTGAAGTTGCGAACTCTGACCTCCTTGATTAAGTAAATTGATAGGTCACTGCAGAGGACAGAATTTTTGTATTCTCAAGTATAATTTCACCCTTGTTTGTAAGGCAGTGCTAATCAGCTACATTTTGTCCAAATGTTTATATCTAATGTGCCATTGATGTTCTGCACAACTTTTCAATATTCATGGACTCACCAATATAACTACTGCTCCTTTCAGATGGAATGTTATAAATACTAAGAACGTTGATGCAAAAACTGTTTTTTCCTGAGTGCAGCACCCCTTCTAATTGCTTAGGCATTAGAAACTCAAATAGTTTATTTGCTCAGTGCTGTGTCTTATTTACCAGATTCAGCCCCCACAGATAGGTGGCTCTTCTTGTCAGGCTTGACTATCCTCATGGTATCATTTCTAAGGAAATGCTAACTTTGTCTCATTCAGCACAGCCATTCTTTCAATGCATGTTTCACTTGTTTAATATTATAATCCACTCACTAATATTTATAGTTCCCTAGCATGAAAAATAACATAATAAAGAAAGCTTATTATAAAGCAGTCAATAAAATAGAAAACTTCATGTGAAATGAAACAGTGCATGAAGTTGATCAAAAATATGCAAAGAGCTAAAAAATGAAATGGTGCTGCAATAGATATCAACTGTTGTGCAATAAATGCACCAGGATGTGTAAAATTAGTTCAGGTTCAGCTGAAAAACTTCCTAAATTAAGTAAACACTCAGATTAACATATCAACACAAAATGCTCAGATTATCGTATTAAGTATCTAAAAACACCTCACATTTCATTGACTTAAAGATTTGGCTTTTAGCTAATTTTGCATACCTGGCATCCCTGTTGTCTTATAGAATCATGTTTTGGCACAATGCAGGCAAAGTAATTGTAATATTTGAATTAAAAGTGACCAATAAGAATATTATGTAATGAATATAACTACACTTTTAGAGAAGCCTTTTTGAAATGAGGGAATTGGTACACTTGTTTCCCAGCACTTCTACATGTCAACAGTATTTGTCATTAACTGTGAAAATCAATTTCAGTTGAACTTTGATTTGCATAAACACAACATAAGGTACAAAGTTAATTTAGATATGGATATTGTGGTCTTAGGATTCAGAGAGAGATCTGTGTTTTGGTATAAAAGTTTTCAACAGGCTTTCAATGTATGTTATGCAAGAAACTGGTTGCCTCTAAGAATTCAAACTTTAAAAAAGGAAAAGAAAAGAAACACCTTATTAGGTGCTAGTCCTGCAAGTTATGTGGCCTCCTAGATTTGAGGGTTGGAGATTCATACATTAATTTCGTTTATGCTCTGTGTGTTATAGCTCCCACAAAGAAAGAAACCTTCAGAAATGTAAAATGAGTCCCATTATCTGTGTGGAAAGTAGCAACATTCTTTGTAAGCTGGCTTCTATTTTTTTTCACTTTGATAACTGATGTTCCATCACAAGCATGAAAGTGGTCATTTAGGTAATATGATAGCACTATTTAATACAAACCAGGAAGCAACAGCTTCTTAAAAAGTACTGGCTTTTCTTCTTTGCTAGTTTGAGTTAGCAGAAATATTTGATGGTATCTTAATGATAGTTTAATATCAGTGCATTTCCTAAAAACTTCTTCTCTTTTCTAATGTTTAACTTGATTCATTCAGTTGTAACTCACAACATAAAAACACAAGACAACACCCCCAGAACAAGTATATCTAACAATCTCACAGGACAATAATTCACTATGAATACAATGTGTGGCATAGCCATGTGACAAGATAGGAACAGTACAGTTCTATTGAGTGTAGTAAATATCATGATAAGTGATAGCAGACCGAGGGCAATCACTGGGCGGTGATCACAAGCATAGATTCCATGTCACAGGTGGTGCTGGGGAGTATCTGCACAACCATTGTGTATTGTTGCATGTCGTGTCTTATGTGCCAGTCGTGCGTCAACAGCCAATGCTGGAGACACTGGCTGGTGCCTGATGTATTGGTGGCAGCCTAGTGGGTTCCACATTCCTTCTTCCGTGGAGAAGCAGTGAGCTGTGTCTTGGTGAGTTGATCCTGCTTGACTGGGCATCCAGGCAGTGCTCCAACCTAGGATGATGTATCAGAAGGGTTGATTGGCCCCTCTAGTTCTACCAGCCCCAGTCTGCGCAAATGGGAGCTTATGGCCACAAGGTCACCACCTGGCAACACAGGCAGAGCCTTAGTGCCTCTGACACTGGTAGCAGAGGCCACTTCATGTCTACATTGGGTTCTGCTGCAGTGGTGCTAGTAGCGGGGAGTGTATGCCCCAGGACAACCAGGAAATCTGAGAAAAACCTGGGAATTTTTTCCTCTGGGAGAAATACAGGAATTTTTTAAAATTTTGTGATTCTTTTAGAATTCTGAGAATTTTTCATTGTTTTAGTTTTCAATAAAATTCTTGTAATTTTTACTGGTAAGAATTGATACTCTAACAGAGAATTTTACTTTAGCCCACTAGTGCAAAATAATACTGCAGTAATAAAACATAAATGATACAATAACACCAAAATAAAACTTTAGTTGCAAAGAAAATGTGCCATTTGCAATAAAAAAAACACAGTGCTTACACAATCCTCTGCCAACAGCAAAATGTATTAAAGATTGTGCAATACTTCCTAACAATAAACTGCTTTCAGTGCATCTTTCTTGTAGGGCTATTTTGACAAGTGTGAGATCACAACTGTTTACATTTATAACAGGTCACAGGAATAAATTGTGAATAGTGGTTTCAGAAATGTTACTTTAAAAGTAAATTTCCTTTTACACGAGATGAGTTATGTTGTGTGTGGGGATGTGTGATGAATTTCTTAAGTCACATAACATTAGACTGACATCAGAATTTAACACTGAGCACTAGCCACTTCGAAAAGTTTTGAGCCTGGAAGAGCAGTGCTTTATGCCATTATTTAAAATTTTGTTGGCACATTTGTGTTTGATACATCTTAAGGAGGTAACATACACTAAAAAGCAAGTTTCAATGTTCGTTTTTCGTTTTCATTTTAGTTCTTTCATAGATTACAAGTTATACAATAATGATAGCAAAAATTATAATTATCCTTAAAAAAAAAGTCTGAGGTGAGTTATTGAGCAATTTTATATGTAATTGGCTTTACTATGGAAAAGTCAAAGTGCTCGATGGAAAATGTATTCAGCCATGTAACCCATGAAATGTTTGGTGCACAGCTGTGAAATTCATAATCCTACTTGTCAGAAACATTCAGCCACTTCAATTTAAGCTGATGCTCTTAGGATTCTGCCTAACCACCCAATCAGAAAAGAAACAGCAAAAACTTTTTGACAACCAATATTATATGTGAAAGCTTAGCTTTTCTTGTGGTTACACTGTATGTATATTAATTTATGCCATTAACTTTTTCTATATATGTGTTCACACTACAGCGATGTTGCTACTGGTTGACTGTATCATGTGTCTTATACTCTGAATATCTTCTATCATTGGTTGGCAAGATCATGTGACATGAGCTATGACTGGCTGACAACAATGCATCACACACTCAATTTCAGTACTTCAGAAGTTACTATGCTGTAATTGCTGAAATTCATGTTTGTACTCCTGTGATATGAACATATACTGTGTAAATGTTGCCACAAATTGAAGACATTTCCAAAATGCATTTTTTTTTTTCTAGGTTGCATTTCCCTAAGTGCTGGGAAATTCTGTGCCAGTGTTTAAAACCTTCACCTCTCAAAGGATTAATAAGTTTTACAGCTCTGAGGGAAAGTATATTGTTAATTAACATGGAAAAAAATCAACTTTCATCCAGGAAGAAGTTTATTTTCACCCAAGAAAAAGTAATTTTTAACTGGAAAATCTGGGAAAAATCCGAGAATTTTCTTTCTAGTCCATGTATACACCCTGTCAATGTGAGATGAGGCCATGGTTGGTATTGGCAAACAGGGATGAGAACCAGAAAGCAGGAACAACTCAGAAGCAGGAGGAGAGATAGCAAAGGGTCCAGCAGAAGAGAGCCTGGAGGCTGTGGTGGCCACTGCAGGTGGAGCTGATGTTGATGACATGTCACTGTCCAGTCACTTGTGGCCAGAATGACATGTGGCATCCCAGCTACTGCTAGGTGACTGCTGGAATCAACTTGTCCTGGTGTCTGAAGCCCCATGCCCACACATGGGTGCCCAGCCAGAAGTATGGAAACAGCACCATAGATGGCCCCATAGGCCTTGGCAGCATGAAATAGAGGAGTGTGCTGGGCTGATGGCCATGGAGGAGTTCCAACAGACTCTTCTCCCCTATAGACATCAATCTGTAGGAATTAAAAAAAAACAATGTAGCACCACATCTTTAGGAGCATTGACCACATAATTCTTCATCTGTGTTTAAAAGTTCACATGAGTCTTTCAACCTTACCATTTGACTGGGGCCGGTAAGACGGATACAGCAGGTGTCGAATGTGATTTCTGTGGAAGAGCTATCCGAAAACCTGGGAGCAAGAGTGTGATCCATTGTTGAAGGCAGCCTGAGAGGAAGTCCTCCAATGGCAAAAATTCTGCTGAATGCTGCAACCACAGTCTCTGAACTTGTGGACCAACAGTTGTCCATGTACAGAAAGTTGGAGTATGCGCCAGGAACTATCAGCCAGCTAGTACCCAGAAGGGCCCACATAGTTGACATGAATCCACTTCCATAAGTGTAAGCACATCAGCATGGAGCTGCTTGCTGTTGTTCACACTGATCACAGTTGCAGACAAAATGTTTAACCTGCCGGTCTATGCCCGATGAGTATGCATAGTGTCAAGTGAGTAGTTTAGTTTGTGAGACATGCCAGGAACCTTGGTGCAAGAGCTGAGAGGTTGACAGGTGCACAGTTTCCAGCAAAAATACACGGGGAGACTGTTGATCTGTGGTTGGTAGGACAACTACATCCACTATGATTAGCTGGTGGTGGAGGTAGAAGTACTGCTGCAACAGGTTAGAATCCTGAGTGGAAATGCAGTTCGGCTTGCCCTCCTGTGTGTACTACCATATCTATCTTAAGATGTTATCCTGGCTATCGCAAGCCACCTGCTCCCCCACCCTGATGGGAAAGGTGTGAATGCCCAACTGGCAGCACAAGATCTCATGTCAATCGAACTTCAAGTTAGGGCCCACTGGGAGTCAGGAAAGGGTGTCCCCATTGGCATGTTGTGTAGTACTGTTGAAGTGAATTTTGTAATGGCACCTGCTGAGAAAGAGTGCCCAGTGCTGCAGTTGGCAGGCAGTCCTCTTGGGTAGTTTTACTGCAGGATCAAAGATGGAGATTAACTTTTTGTGATCCATAATGACATGAAACTTTGTTCCATCTAGGAATACTTGAAATTTCTTCTGCAGAAAGATGATCACAAGAGCCTCTTTTTTGATTTGCAAATATGTCTTCTGCACTGCATTGAGTGTCTTTGATGCAAAAGAAACCAGATGTTCAAAGCTGACCATGTCTTTATGTGCCAGGACGGCCCCCAGGCCCATTCAGAGGTGTCCACCACCATCACCAACTGTTTGCCCAACTGAAATGTAGCAAGACGTGGTGCCGATAGGAGGGCCTACCTCAGATTCTGTTCACAGGCCTTTGACCATACAAAATACATGCCCTTCTTCAGCAAGTTGTTGAGAACCTGGAATAAATTTTCCATAATACGTTATTTTTCCCAACAAGGACTGATGGCTTCGACCAGCTTCTGTGTGGCTAAATACCTTCAAAAGAAATTATGCATCATAGTTATTCCACCAACAGTTGGAGAAGGAGAGATTTTATGAGATTGCTTTTGAGGCCTGCGAACTGGAAGGTGTGGAACAGCTGCTGCAAGTTTCCTAAGTGTCCTTACACTGTGGCCCCCATCACCACAATGCCATCTATGTAATTTATGCAGAGATTGCTGGGGCACTGACCACTTTGAAGACTACGTGTTTGAAATCATGTAACCCATGTGGCATGTTGACTGTCAGGACTTTCTATTACTCATCCAGGATACCTGTAAGTAGGCTTCAGAGAGATTGATTTTTGAAAAATACAGCCTCCTGTAAGTGCAGAGGAAAGCTCATTTAGTTTCAAGATGGGTACATATTGATCTCTGATTCACACAGGCACAGACTATTGTTTCACAATAACCAAAGGCATTGCCCATTCACTTGCAGACATGAGTTCTATGACTTCCAAGGCTGTCATTCTGTCTAGCTCATTCTCAATGCCATCCTGCAGTGTGAAGGGTAAGAGGTGTGCATGGAAAAAATTAGGGTGTGCCAATTTCTTAAATGTAATGTGGACTGTAAATTCTTTGCTTTTGCTAGACCACCAAAGAAAATGTGAGAGTATTCCTTACTGAGGGTTTCCAATTCCTGAAACAGTACTTGGTCTGAGACCAGGTGGACCATGTCATGGATGACAAATCTGAAAGCAGGAAGAGTATTAAAATAGATTCCCCATATCTGTGTTGTTAACCTCAGGGATAGTGAAGTGTAGTACGACATTTTTATATGTTTTCATGATTGTGAGTTGTCCTTTGAATGGAACATATTGTTTGTTGTATGTCACAAAGTGGTGAGCTGTGGGTTGAAGGGGTGGCGTCCCCAGCTGGAGATACATTTGGAACTTTAAAAGGGATGCAGAGTGTCAATCTTTAGATGAATTTATTTATTGTGCAAAATAAGCATGATGAACAGTTTCTTAGGTGACACCACTGTGGCATGAAACTCTGATGAATTCACATTAATGTCCATTATGTCCTGTTGAGCTGAGTGTTTTTTATCCTGAACACAGCAGACAGATGCAAGATGTCCTTCCTTCTGGCATCCCTCAGACTGTGCCCATATGTCAAGGCTGTCTTCACTGGCATGTTTTCAGATACAGTCCAGGTGTAATGGAAACAGGCTCTGGTCAGGGGGCCCATACTTCTTTCCTTGTTTACAAGGTGGAATGAGGGTGCGGTGGATTTTGCACTCTATTGTTATCACATTTGCTGAGTGGCATAGTTGGATTCCTCGCCCAGGTCTGAGATGACGGCTGCCGCCATGACTCAGAATTCTAGTTGATGGTCTGCAGCCTGGGAAACTTGGAAGGATGTAGGCATTTTTAAATTGTCCTTCAAAGTAGGGTCCTCAAATTGTAGAGCTTTCTGATGCATCTCCTTACCCAGAGCCTCCAAAATGATTGCATTCCTGATTATCACTGCTGCATATGATTCCTTATTGACTGGAGTCACATTGTTGCATTTCTTACTGTGTCCCTGCAGTTCAGCCACCTAGGCATGGTATGACTGATTAGGCCCTTTATGTCATTGATAATATTCCAGGCGGGATGCAATGACATGGCAGTGTCAATGAAAGTAATTAGTTAATAGAGCTCACATTTCATCAAAGGTCAGATGTGGTAGTTCTGTGAGAAGGATCAGTTTGCAAAGAAGCAAGAATGTACGGGTTGAGAGCCATGAAACGAAAAATGTTTTAACATGGGTGGATCCATTCCCTGGAATGCAGCAAAGTGCTGCTGGAGGCACTTTTTGTGTGGTTCCCACTCTTCTGCTGTCTCATTCTAAGGCTGGAACAGTGGTGAATTTGCAGCTGATGACTATGAGAGTAATGCAGACAACTAGGCTTCCTGATATTTCTCTCCCTGTAACTGCTGTTGCAGAAATTGCTGTAGCAACTTTCATCAATACATCTGGTAAGGTAGCCTGTTGCACAGGGTCAATGGTTATGTAATGAACAAGAAAAATGCCCTCAACCATTACCAATTATGCTATAACTCACAACATAAAAACATGAGTCAGGACCTCCAGAACAAGTATTAGGTTGATGAATAAGTTTGTAACATTTTTATTTTGCATGCTGGTATTAGAGTTGCGATGGGTTCATTTATCAATTGTCATTTTTAATTTGTAGTTCATTGTTGATATTTGAGACTACATATTGCCATTTCATCATATTGAGCTGTGGACACTTGAAAATGGAGTGCGAAGTGGAGAAATCAGAACATATCTGACACATTCTTCTGAATGAGTTCAATAGAGGGGTGACAGCAGCAGAGACAGCCAGAAATGTTTATGCCTTGTATGGGGATGATACCATTTGACAGTGCATGCAAGAAAACAGTTTTCTCATTTATCGAGGATCATTTTGACAATAGTGGATCTCCACAAAGGAAGATTTTCAGGGTTTGATGAAGATCATTAATCCACAATGACCCATGTCACTGTACTCAAGAACTGGCAAATGTGATGAAATGTGATCATTTCACCATGGTGAGACATTTTCATGCAGTGGGGATGGTTCAAAAATCAGATGTTTGGGTCTGCATGCTCTGAGCCAAAATCAAAAAAATCTGTGAGTGGCCATATGTGCATCTCTGCTTGCTCGTCATCAATTGGCTCCTGAACAGCACCAACCTTTCCTATCCTGTATCGTTACCAGTGATGAGAAATGGTGTCTTTAGGCGAACATAAAGAGAAGAAAGGAATGGTTGTTACCAAACAAAGCAACACCTCCCCATTCATAGATCTGTGAGTATCCACAAAAGATAATATTATGTATCTGATGGAACAGTGACAGTGTGGTGTGCTACAAACTGCTTCCGTAAGGTGTACTGATCACTGCTGGTATTTGTTGTCAACAGCTGAGACATCTTGCAGATGCAATCCAGGAACAATGGCCAGGAAAACTGCATGAAGTGATTCTGCCCCACAATAACACTTGCCCGCATTCTGCTAGATTGACAAAATACACTTTACTGAGTTGCAGTGAGGCACAATGAGAAGACTGTGACAGACACATCATATGTGCCAGTCATGTGTCTACGGTCAATGTATAAGGTGTCAGCTGGTGCTTGATGTGTAGGTGTTAACACACCTGGATTATCACACATTTCATATCACGAAAGTCTTTGCTTCATTACGAATATTTTTTTGTCATACAGCTCACTACAAATTGTATTGCCAGTCATGTGTCTATGGTCAATGTATAAGGTGTCAGCTGGTGCTTGATGTGTAGGTGTTAACACACCTGGATTATCACACATTTCATATCACGAAAGTCTTTGCTTCATTATGAATATTTTTTTGTCATACAGCTCACTACAAATTGTATTGAACTTTGTTTTCTACCTGCTGGATTGTCCTTTTTGTTGGCCAGTTATTCTTTAATGTTTCATGTATATATTTTACCAAATGATTTGCCAATAGCATTTTCCTTTAGAGCCAAGTTCCCTAGTTTGAGACTACATAAAACCTTTCCTATACCACTGAAAACATATTTACAATTTCAGCAATTGAAAACTGAAATTCATTCAGTTAGGATTACAGCACACCATTTGAATGAATTGTAAGAGGCTTTTCAAGCCCTTTAAATTCAAAAGACAAAATCTTTGGTTTGTGCAATGCTTGCTTAATGCTTCAACTTGTATATGGTATTTTTTCATAAACTGTCAAACTTTATCATCTGTTGCATTCCTTCATTTGATTTTCAGCTCAAAGATGTCTTTAATGAAGATCTATCACTAATAGTAACAATGACAAATCCAATGAAACAGGAAAGATTTAAGTTTTTTGAGCCATTGTTTGAAAGGAAGATGTTACATTCTTCCAGAAGTATGCAAGAAGCAAACTGTAAGTACTGTAAGTAGGCCTATGTGAATTTTGGTGTTTTGATTTTTGTACAAAAATTATGTAATTATTTACAGTAACACTTCATAGTGTGTGTTTATATATGAAGGGTCCTCTACAACAGGGTCGTTAGCACCCTTGTCAGAAAAATTTAAGATGAATGTCGTTAAAATATAAAAAAAAAAACTGAAATATGTGTGACATGGAACTCAGTTAAAATAGTGCTCCTTCTCTCTCCAGATAACCAGAAAAAGGCAGCTTGCTTGGTATAAAATATGTGCACCAGTTCCTTTTGGCATCCAGTCTCTAACTATTTGTTTGAATCAGAAAGTGGAAGAGTGTGAGTTTGTACAGAAAAGTAAGAGAGGATGTGACTTGAAAAGAAAAGAGTCACACCAGCTCAGAGCCTTGGGTTTGCCACTCCCAAATTGCAAAAAGAGCTTGCAACCTCCTGAGGAAAGACAGTTCTCATGATGTTATATGAGTGATGAAGACTGTTTGTATAATTTAAGCTCCGTAACATTCCCGAGTCCAAATAATCTTTTGGACTTAGTATATACAAGTCTATAAGCATTTGGGCGTGGGTTTTCAATGATTTCAAATGGTCCTGTATAAATATCAAAAAATTTCTCCATTTCTCTTTTAGTGCTTTAGACTTGGTGTAACTTTTTGTCAAAGCTAGATCCCCAACTTTGAATTCCGTGTTTTTTATCTGTTTGTCATGCCATTTCTTTCTTTTTTCATAATAATCTTTCATAGTTCTTCTACTTTTACAAGCTGAAAACTCTATAAGTTCTTTGATTAAGTAAGGTGGTTTTTGGTCAAACATGATCTCATAAGGAGAGTATCCTGTGGAAGTATGTTGTAGGCTATTCATAATGTCTTCTAATTCATTAATATAACATAACCAATTTGTGTGATCTTTCTGACAGTAAATTCTACACAATCTACCAATTTCCCTCATGTACAGTTCAGTTGGGTTGCATGTAGGTGAATGGGATGATATTAAGATATGTCTGATGTTATGTTCTTCTACAAATTCCTTCCAAAATTTTGAAGTAAATTGGCTCTCATTGTCAGATAAAGTGGCCTTAGGTGTACCCACTTTAATAAAGTAGCCCTTTACAAAACTAGAAGCTACTTTCTTACTAGTTGCTTTCTTTAAAGGATAAAATTTCACATATTTAGAAAACAAATCTACAATGATGAAAATATACTGAAATCCCCCTTTGGCTCTTGGAAGTTAACCATACAAATCTATCCCTACCGAATCCAACTGTTTATGTGGTACCACATTTTGTAAAAGTCCCTTGTTGGTTTTGTTACTAACTTTTGTTCTTTGAAATATATCACAGCAGTCGAGTAAGGTCCTAACTCTCCTAGACATACTATGAAAATATATACACTCTAGTATCTTTTGAATACATTTAAATGCGCCACAGTGTCTGAAGCTTCCATTTGTGTACTTTATCAAAGTATTTATGTGAGAATCTGGCCAGAACACTTTCCAGGCATCACTATCTGTGCTGTGTCTATAAAACAGAGAATACCTTTGAAGACCTGATAGTTCATTTGTACTTTCTCATGGCCTTTATTCCCTAAATAACTTTCAACAAGCTTCCAATGATCATCACCATTTTTATATCTTCGCAATTGATTACAGATTTTTCTAATTTCACTTTCCTCTTTGACATCTTTAAAATACATTATTTTAAACTTTCCCTCCTGACTATTGTTTCCATTATCATTTCCATTCCCCACTGGTATTCTTGACAGGGCATCAGCAATGACATTTTCCCTACCCTTTGTAAAATGAACTGTGTATTTAAACTGCTGTAAGAACATTGACCACCTGTTAATTCTCCCATGATACAATTTACACTCTTTTAAGTAAGTTAATGCTTTATGATCTGTATAAACTTTGACTTCATGCCCAAACAAATAATTTTTAAATTTTTTGAATCCCCATACAATTGCCAAAAGTTCCTTTTCAGTTATCATGTAATTTTTCTCATGTTTCTGTAAGGTTCTGCTTGCAAATGCTATAGAGTGATGTTCAATTTTCCCGTTAATTTCTTTCTCTTGGAATAATGTACCCCCAGTTCATAATCACAGCTGTCTGTCATCAAACAAAATGGTAAAGATAAATCAGGTCTATGGAGGATTTCACTTTCTGCCAGTTCTTTCTTGATTCTGTCAAAAGCTATCTGGCATTCATCAGACCAATCCCACACTGCATTTTTTCTTAACAGGTTGTTCAAACATGGTGCATTAAGTGCTTGTGTTTTCACAAATTTTCAATAGAAGTTTACTAATCCAAAATAAGACTTTAAATCTTTTTTATTTCTAGGTTTTGGGAATTTTGCGATGGCCTCAACCTTTTCTCCATCAGGCAAAATCCCTTTTTCATATATGCAGTGGCCAAGAAATTTTAATTCTTTTATTGCAAACTTACATTTTTCTGATTTCAAAGTCATACCCCTCTGTCTCATTTCTCTCCAATTTCCTTTAAAATTTCAATATGTTCCTCCCAGGTCTTACTTGATACCGAAATGTCATCCACATAAATAATTAACTTTTCTAAGAGTTCTTTACCCAAAACAAAGTCCAATCCCCTAATAAATCCTGCCACAGATACATTTAAACCGAATGGTACAACACAACATTGAAAGCATTTCCCATTAAACAAAAATGCAGTATATTTTCTAGAATCTCTTTGTAATTAAATCTGATGAAATCCAGAAGTCAAGTCAAGGCTAGTCATATATTTTACATTTTCAAACTTATTTAATAGTTCATCTATACTTTCAGGGTGGTCAGTTTCTCTCTCCAAATATTTATTGAGGTGTCTAGAGTCAAGCACTAAACGAATACCCCCATCTCATTTTGAAACTACCACTAATGGGTTATTGTAAAATCTACAACTTCTTTCTATTATTTTCCACCTTTCCATTTTCTGAAGTTCTCTTTTTACCTCCTTTCTCTTACAGATAGGGATAGCATATGGTTTTATGAAAAACGGGTCATGGGCTTTCAATTTTAGTCTACATTGATAACCTTTTACTCTTCCTGGTTTTGTATCAAATATGTCATTATAATCCCATAAAAAATGTGCAAGCTCTCTCCTGTTCTCTGCATTAAGGCTACCAGTTTCAGATACCTTTTTAGCCACTAGTTTACTGTAATAATTAACACTACCCTGATCAATACGAAATTCTTCCCCTTCCTCACAATAACCATCACCGTTAGTCTCTTACATCTCTCTAATCGGAATACTTAGACCATGATCTTCCATTACAATACTCGTTTCCCCACGAATTCCTCTTTTTGGTTCAACAAATGTTATTTTCATGTCATCCCAGATAAAATTTACTTTAGCCTTAACAATCCAGTTCATACCTAGTATCAAGTTTTCATTCAAATCATCAGTTACTAAACATCCTTGTATAAATTGTACATCATTAATCTTAAATTCAAGTAAGACTTGTCTGGTAATCAACTTACTGCTTTTTCCTTTTGCCCCTTTTATCCTTACCCTTATTACTGGAAATTCTGTGAAATTTTTATTATTTTTGATCCTGTCTCTTAGCTTTCTCGATATTCCTGTAATTGTGCTGCCTGTATCCAGAAGACAGTTTCCTATCCAATCATTAATCTGTACTACAAGATGTGGACTTCCAAATTCTTTACTCATTTCATTGACCTAATTTTCAAATAACAAATCCTCTTGTATGTTTCACTCCTTTATCAAAATCACTACCTTTTATTACAGATTCTGCATATTTACTAATCATATTACCACCAGCACATGAACATCAGCTTCCACACATACAGCACCAGTATCAGCATTTTCACTCATTTCACAGTCACTCAACATTCTCACTAAACCATTCTCATCAGATCTGTTCTCATCACTATCAACAACTACTACTGCATTACTACTGTTAAAGAAATTTGTCAAAATGTTTTCTTATAATTCAAATTCAGATTTTCTACTTTTTTCTTCATTTTCGTTTTCAGATAAAAAAATTTCCCAAAATTCCTTATCAAACTACATTCTATTCACTTCAGGTTGTATTCTGGGTACAAAATTTTGGCATGTCCTATTTGTTCTGCCCCTTCTAAGATTATGTGTCTGATTGTAATTATAATGTCTACTTCCTCATTTCGCCAGGCTCCAAAAGAGGCAAGTCTTAGTTTACCAGGCCATTTCTTCTATTTTCAAAATTGTTGCTCTTGTTTCCCTGATTTTGCCCCCACTGCCTATTTCATGGTTCGAAATTCCTGTTCTCTGGTCTCTGCCTATCATTTCTCACCCCATTTCTTCTGTCATCATTTCTGAATCTGCTATTAAAATGATAATTGAAAGCTCTGTTATTGTTATTCCTGCTATCATCAGGCCTGTCATTTCATCTGTCATTTCTCTCCCATGCTAAATCCAATTTATCTATATATCTAAGAAATTGTTCAATTGTATCATCAGGTCTGTAGACAAGACTCCATTGTACCCATTTCGGCAATCTATGTCTTAATGCATCTATTTGGATCATTTCATCAAGTGGTTTATCAAGATGTACTAAATTTCTTAACTGTTGTTCACAAAAAGTTTTCCCCCCAGGGGCTCAGCATTCATTTGCCGAGTACGGGCTTGGCAATCCCAGGGTCCTGAGCTAGGGACTGGTCAGCGCCGCCAGTCTCCTGTCACCGTAACCCCCGGACATGCTTCAGCGACCACCGCATGGCGCGGCAGTGGAATGTTGTGTGCTGCGGGGAATGGTAATCTTGGCTTGACCGCCTGGATTGCGAGGAAGGTAAACCTCTACAAAAACCCCTCAATCTTACGGTGTGCTGCGCGCCTATAAGATGCATGGCTGTTGGGGTGGAACAGTCGCAAGCGGGCAACCTCTGGGGCACCTGCCATGCCCCAGTTGTATAAGGCTTACCTAGGCACGCGGGGCTCTGTCTAGGTGGACTTCTAGTTCCCTAGCTGCTCGTGGGACCGAGATGGAACCCTCGAACTTTTATTCTTCTCCTGCCAGCGGAAAGAGTGGACCGCTGGTGGGTTCTAACACCCAATCCAACAAGAGGGCTTGTGTAGCCAGTCCTCCTGATTCAGTTACTCGTAACAGAATGCAAACTGCTTCGCAGAATGTGTTTCTCATAATTAAAAGAAAAGATGGGAGTTTTGAAAAAGTTTCGCCATTTTATATACAGAAGAGCTTAGAAGGTATTGCTGGCACATTAAAATCTGTAAAGCGCTTGCGAAATGGCACCTTGTTGGTCGAAACATCTAGCTTCCAGCAAGTCCAGAACCTTCAGAAGGCACAATTTCTTGGGGAGTTTGCGATAGAGACTGAATTTCACAACACCTCGAACTACAGCAAGGGTGTTGTGACTTGCAGAGATCTCTTTGACATTCCCCAAGACGAACTGAAGGCTGAATGGTCCCGGGAAGGAATTGTCGATGTGCAACACATTATGAAACAGGTGGATGGTGCTCTCATAAAGACTGACTCATTTATCCTTACATTTAACACCACCAAATTGCCAGAGCATGTGAAGGCAGGTTTCCTACGTCTCAGTGTACGGCCTTATTACCCCAACCCCATGTGGTGTTTTAAATGCCAACACTTTGGACACACTACTCTCGGCTGTAGAGGGGAAGCCACTTGCGGGAATTGTGGTAAAGCTGCCCATGAGGGAGTTGGTTGCTCCTCTCCTCCCAAGTGTGTCAACTGCTCTGGGGATCACCCTGTGTGGAGTAGGGAATGCAGAGTTTTCCTTGAGGAACGGAAGATCCAGGAACTAAAAACTACAAAACGCATCCCGTATGGTGAGGCGAAGAAAATCTACAAGTCCATGCAGCCGCCCACGTTTGCTGCTTCCTTTTCTTCCGTTCTCAAACAACCAGTCTTGAAAACCGATGCCGCTACACAAACGGAGGTTGCTACTGTCAGCACTAGCACCTGCGCTTGTCAATGTACGTGTGCTGCTGCCGTTCCTGTGAAGCCTGCTGCTCCCCCCCGGCCTTCTGACCAGGCCGTGGTAGCTGATATCATGGAACTTCCTGCCCTTTCCCAGGTCCAGTCTTGTGCACTGCCCAGTGCTGCTACATCCCCTACTGCTTCTGAGGTTTTAGCTCCAATGCCACCTCAGGCCAGAACATCGAAGCCAAAGACAAAGGTGAAGACTCGCCCACTAAAGGAGACTGCAGTTATACAGTCTCCTGATGTGGATGTCATTCTGTCTGACGTCTCTCTCGACTCCTCTTCTGAGGCGATGGAGGTTGATGTCAGACTGGGTCAATCATCTCGCCCCAAAACTGAGCCTCCACCTGTTGTGGGCTCTCCTCCCCAACAGAAAGTGAGAATGAAGGTACTCCCACCCTGATAGATGGCTCCCATTATACAGTGGAACATGAATGGATTCCGGGCACATGTGGAGGAACTGAACCTCCTAGCACGGCAACGCCCCCTGTGCTTGTGTTTACAGGAAACGCATTTAAAACCATCTGATGCTCCTGTACTAAGGGGCTATACGTCATATCACAAAGATGACCTGACTGGAGAAAGGGCCAAAGGCGGAGTCGCTGTGTTTGTCAATAATGACCACCACTCCTCTGCTCTCCCCCTGGATACTGACCTGCAAGCAGTTGCAGTTGAAATTCATTCACCTCGGAGGCTTACCGTTTGCTCCCTTTATTTACCCCCTCTGGATGCAATGACCTTAGACGCTCTCACAGATCTTATCGACCAATTCCCCCGCCCATTTCTCCTCCTGGGAGACTTCAATGCCCATCATGTCCTGTGGGGCTCCACTTCTCTTTGCGCTCGAGGTCGAATTTTGGAGAGCCTCCTAACATCTCAAGTGTTGTGCATCCTCAACACAGGTACTCCGACTCATTTCTCTACTGCTACAGGGTCATTCTCAGCCATTGACCTATCTTTCTGCTCTCCAACCCTCACCGACTCTGTTCACTGGGAGGTCATTGACGACCTTCATTCCAGCGATCACTTCCCTATCCGCATTCATCTCCTGGATGGTGTATCACTGGAGCAGCGGCCACCATCGTGGATGATTGGCAGGGCTAACTGGCCACTGTTCACTCGGTTGGCTGTCTTTGACCGCCACAATAACGTACAGGAATGGGTGGATCACATCACGCTTGTGGTCCATCATGCTGCTGACCTGTCCATACCACAGTCTTCTGGCACTCTTAAGCGGCGCCTTGTGCCTTGGTGGACAGAAGAGTACCGTTCAGCCATCCGGGACATGCGTGCGGCTCTTCGCCGATTTAAATGCCGCCCAACAGCGGTCAATCTTACCGCCTTTCGAATCGCGAGAGCCAGGGCATGCCGTGTCATTAAAGAGAGGAAGAAAAGGTCATGGCAGGAGTTCCTGGACTCCATCAACTGTTCCACTTGTTCCACAAGAGTATGGGAAGCCATCCGTAGGATTTCCGGTAAACATAGCCGTTTACCAATAGCTGCTGTCCTGAACCAGGGTTGCCTCCAAACGACACCCAGAGCCATTGCTCAGATGCTGGCAGAGCATTTTGCACAAAGTACTGCCACCGCAAATCAGGATCCAGCGTTTCGTCGCTACCGTGCAACTGTCGAAAGAGCGACCTTGGACTTTCGGTCGAACAGTTCTGAGGCCTACAATTCCCCTTTCTCCATGTGGGAACTTGAATCGGCACTTACTGAGACTTATGACGCTGCACCAGGTTATGACCGCGTCCGGTACTCCATGCTTCGACATCTGCCAGCGGCGTCAAAGGAAATCCTCCTCGAATGTTTTAATCTCATATGGCAGACAGGAGTGTTTCCCACCTCGTGGAGGGAGGCAATTCTCATCCCTCTCCTCAAACCAGGAAAGGACCGCACATGTCCCGGTAGTTATCGTAGTATCGCCTTGACAAGCTGTGTCAGAAAGACCCTGGAACGGATGGTTAACCGGCGTCTGGTCTGGCTGTTAGAGACCAGACAGCTCCTTAGCCGCTTTCAGTGTGGATTCCGAAAATATCGGTCCACGGTCGACAACCTGATCCTCCTAGAGGCGGCTATTCAGCAGGCTTTTCTCCATCAGCATCACTATATCGGTATCTTCTTTGATATCAGTAAGGCATATGATATTACTTGGAGACACTGTATTCTTGCACAAATGCATCAATGGGGCTTTCGTGGCCGCCTCCCGATTTTCATTCGGTCTTTCCTGTCTCAGTGGTTTTTTCGGACCCGCGTTGGTAACACACTGTCTGATCGCTTTGAGCAAGAGAACAGTGTCCCCCAGGGCAGTGTTTTAAGCGTTACCCTCTTTGCCATAGCCATCAACAGTATAACGTCTACAGTGAGGAGTCCAGTACAGTGCTCCTTATTTGTGGACGACTTTGCTGTTTTCTGTTCCTCCTCCAGTGTTGCAACCGTGAGCCGTCAATTGCAGCTAACAATGCGGCGGTTAGAGGAGTGGGCTGCAAGGACGGGTTTTCGGTTTTCTGCCGAAAAGTGTGTTTGTGTTCATTTTAATCATTCTCGTCATCTTTTTACTTTGCCTGCCTTGCATATGGGGGATACTGTCCTACGTTTTAGAGACACAGTGCGGTTTCTGGGCCTAATTTTTGACTCCAGGTTGTCATGGCTGCCACACCTACGTGACTTGAAAGCCAGAACGCTGAAGACACTGAACATCCTCAAGTGCCTCAGCCACAGGTCTTGGGGCGCGGACAGGGCGCGTCTCCTACAGTTTTATGGAGCTTTTGTGCGTTCACGGCTGGACTATGGGTGCACAGTATATGGGTCAGCGAGGCCATCTTATTTGCGGATCCTTGACGCTGTTCACCATGCTGGGATCCGACTGGCCACAGGTGCTTATCAGACCAGTCCCGTACCCAGCCTCTGTGCTGAATCTGGCGAACCGCCGCTTACCATCCGGCGGCAGCTCCTGCTGGTGCGCCAGGCTTGTAAGTTTCTTGCAGCTCCCAGATCGCCTGCTCACCGTCTTGTTGCCCATCCACCTCTGGACTGCCTTTTTTCCCGCCGTCCCCGGGCTACGTTGCCGTTTGGGATCCATGTGCAACGTGTACTAGAGTCCCTCGGTGTGGAGTCTGTACAACCCCAAATCCAGGCCTGCCACCCTGGTTGCTGAAGAGGCCCGGAGTGATTTTAGATTTATTGCAGTACAAGAAAGATTGCACTCCTGCCACCGTTTTTAATGCAGCATTTTCTGCCATTTTATCTGAGCACCACGACTATGTAGCTGTTTTTACGGATGGGTCTAAACAAGGAGATTCTGTTGGTTGCTCAGTTGTTTTTCCATATCGTGTCCTCAAGGTCCGACTGCCTCAGACTTTTACTGTCTTTGATGCAGAATTGTTTGCGATCTTGCGGGCACTGGAGCACATGAGACATTCTTCCTCTCCTAAATTTCCTGTCTGTTCCGATTCACTCAGTGCCCTTCACTCATTGCAATGTTTGTATCCGGCAGACAAAATTGTCCAGACCATCCAGGATGCCCTCCTCCGACTACAGCGACTGGGGAAGGTTGTAGCTTTCTGCTGGGTTCTGGGGCATGTCGGCATTGCTGGGAATGAAAGGGCAGATCTCGCAGCCAAGGAGGCGTGTGTCGCCCCACAAGTATCTCAGTGTGCTATCCCCTTGCACGCACTCACCTCGCTGTTGAGCTCACGGGTCATGCGCCAGTGGGAGGATGAGTGGCTGGAAGTGACTGACAATAAGCTCCGTATAGTCAAGCCCACAACACGTGTGTGGTGTATATTGCCCTCCGCTGAAAATGTTTTTATGTTAACATTATTCCACAATGGACTGTAACTACAGAAAGATTTTACAGCAACGTAATCTTCGATTTCTTGAAATTTAGATTTGAAGTTTGAAATTTCACCTAAACAAGTGCCTACATCTTCTTTCAACTCTGCGAAATTCTCATTTGCAATTTTAGCGAAATTTTGTATATATTGGTCTGTTTCTGTGAATTTCTTTACGAAATCTTTGTTGAGCTTTTTTAATTGTAACGCTTCAACAGTAGCAACTTTTTCAAAATTTTCCATGGAATCTAGCCTTTCTTTGTATTTTTGGTATTCCTGTTTTAAGGTAACAATTTCCCCTTCTATAGTCGACACATTTTTGGTATTCTCGTCTACTTTTTCCCAACACCTCTCTAAACTCTCTTTTTGTCTCGCAAATTTGATTTCCATGTTTGTCTAATATATTGCCTATAGAATCAAGCTTTTGATCAAAAAAGGTTTTATGTTCATCAAACAATTTTTCAATTGTCTTTTTCTGTTCTTCCATTAACTGAACTAATCTATTCAAGGCTGATACATTACATTCAAATCTACAAAAGGGTGAACATACACTACTGTGACCACTATCCTCTCGGATTTCACTGTCCCGATTAACTACATTATTATCAGTAATATCTACGCTGTTTTCCAAGTTTCCGTTAACCTCCCTGTTATTGTCAACTTCCCTATTGTTGTTAATCTCCCTATTATCCTCCATAATGACAATCCAGATGAAAAAAAAATCCAAAAGTAAAAATTAAAATAAATTTTGTACTTACAATTGGTTCTTCAAGTTGCATTTCACATAAGTATCATTAAGTCCTTTGTAGTGTTACTCACTTCTTCTTTGTCCTGTCCTCGGAAAAATGGAATATTATTTCCACAAGCGGGTTAACTCTGAAACAAAATACAAGATTAGTTTACAGAATTACATTGTATCTCAGCTCCATACACCAATTATAACATTCTATGGGTTAGTTTGACTCATCGTAGCTGGCACTCTGTCACAGCAGAAGTCCTGAAACAGTAACTATAGGTTTTTACTGTAAAGTAAAAACAATATTTCATCAAGTATAGTATTTCATCTAAATATTTATTACAGTTATTATTTATTATAAATATTTATTACAGTTATATTTCTTACAGGTATCTTGACAAATCTGAAATAAGTTGTAACATACTTACAATAATGAAATAAATTATGCACAACAAGCTACACGCTCTCTGTCCGACATCACACAAGGTACTGACATACATTGCCGAAATGGCTGTAACTATTTATACTTTCTTAACAATCCCGAACAATCCTCAGCATTGTTTAGAAATATATTTTGATTAATTAACAATTAAAACTCTCATCCTAAAACAAATGATGTATTTCAATGATTACCTTGACTCTTGTATATAAAACACATGAGTGAATATAAATTAAAGCATGTATAAATGCTTAGGTATCAAATGTTAGCAATACACTTGTTATATTTACTAATTACAGAAGATTAGTATCATATAAAATGTTCCTAACAATTAATGGACTTCTACACATTAGTGTAATTAAGATTCCATAATTATTTTCTTCATAACTTTTTCACAAGTACATATTTCCATACACTTCTATGTCAGAAATTACTGTTTATGGTTAAAATTTACATGTTTAAATAGGTTTTTATTAGACCGTTACATTTCACGAGGGCATGCAGCTTTGCTGTGTGTTTAAATGATGATGGCATATTCTTGGGTAAAATATTCCGGAGGTGAAATAGTCCCTCATTAGGATCTCTGGGTGGGGACTACTCAGGAGGATGTTGTTATCAGGAGAAAGAAAACTGGGTTCTACGGATCGGAGCATGGAATGTCAGATCCCTTAATTGGGCAGGTAGGTTAGAAAATTTAAAAAGGGAGATCGATAGGTTAAAGTTGGATACAGTGGGAATTAGTGAAGTTCGGTGGCAGTAGGAACAAAACTTCTGGTCAGGTGAATACAGGGTTATAAATACAAAATCAAATAGGGGTAATGCAGGAGTAGGTTTAATAATGAATAAAAAAATAGGAATGCGGGTAAGCTACTACAAACAGCATAGTGAACACATTATTGAGGCCAAGATAGATATGAAGCCCACGACTACCACAGTAGTACAAGTTTATATGACAACTAGCTCCGCAGATGACGAAGAGATTGATGAAATGTGTGATGAGATAAAAGAAATTATTCAGATAATGAAGGGAGATGAAAATTTAATAGTCATGGGTGACTGGAATTTGGTAGTAGGAAAAGGAAGATAAGGAAACATAGTAGGTGAATATGGAATGGGGGAAAGGAATGAAAGAGGAAGCCACCTGGTAAAATTTTGCACAGAGCGTAATTTAATCATAGCTAACACTTGGTTCAAGAGTCATTAAAGTAAGTTGTATACATGGAAGAGGCCTGGAGATACCAGAAGGTTTCAGATAGATTATATAATGCTAAGACAGAGATTTAAGAACCAGGTTTTAAATTGTAAGACATTTCCAGGGGCAGATGCGGACTCTGACCATAATCTATTGGTCATGAACTGCAGATTAAAACTTAAGAAACTGCAAAAAGGTGGAAATTTAAGGAGATGGGACCTGGATAAACTGTCAGAACCAGAGGTTGTAGAGAGTTTCAGAGAGAGCATTAGGGAATGACTGACAAGAATGGGGGCAAGAAATACAGTAGAAGAAGAATGGGTAGCTTTGAGAGATGAAATAGTGAAGGCAGCAGAGGATCAAGTAGGTAAAAAGACGAGGGCTAATAGAAATCCCTGGGTAACAGAAGATATAGTGAATTTAATTGATGAAAGGAGAAAATATAAAAATACAGTAAATGAAGCAGGCAAAAAGGAATACAAATGTCTCAAAAATGAGATCTACAGGAAGTGCATAATGTCTAAACAGGGACGACTAGAGGACAAATGTAAGGATGTAGAGGCATATATCACTAGGGGTAAGATAGAGACTGCCTACAGGAAAATTAGAGAGACCTTTGGAGAAAAGAGAACCATTTGTATGAATATCAAGAGCTCAGATGGAAAGCCAGTTCTAAGCAAAGAAGGGAAAGCAGAAAGGTGGAAGGAGTATACAGAGTGTCTACACAAGGGTGATATACTCGTGGGCAATATTATGGAAATGTAAGAGAATGTAGATGAAGATGAAATGGGAGATATGATACTGCATGAAGAGTTTGACAGTACACTGAAAGACCTAAGTTGAAACAAGGCCCCGGGAGTAGACAACATTTCATTAGAACTACTGATAGCCTTGTGAGAGCCAGCCCTGACAAAACTCTACCATCTGGTGAGCAAAATTTATGAGACAGGTGAAATACCCTCAGACTTCAAGAAGAATATAATAATTCCAATCCCAAAGAAAGCAGGTGTTGACAGATGTGAAAATTACTGAACTATCAGTTTAATAAGTTGTGGCTACAAAATACTAATGTGAATTCTTTATAGACGAGTGGAAAAACTGGTAGAAGCCAACCTTGGGGATGATCAGTTTGGATTCCGCAGAAATGTTGGAACACATGAGGCAATACTGACCCTATGACTTATCTTAGAAGAAGATTAAGGAAAGCAAACCAACGTTTCTAGCATTTGTTGACTTAGAGAAAGCTTTTGATGATGTTGACTGGAATACTCTCTTTCAAATTCTGAAGGTGGCAATGTTAAAATACAAGGGGTGAAAGGCTGTTTACAATTTGTACAGAAACCGGTTGGCAGTTATAAGAGTCAAGGGGCATGAAAGGGAAGTAGTGGTTGGGAAGGGAGTGAGACAGGGTTGTAGACTATCCCTGATGTTATTCAATCTGTATACTGAGCAAACAGTAAAGGAAACAAAAGAAAAATTTTGAGTAGGAATTAAAATCCATGGAGAAGAAATAAAAACTTTGAGTTTCACTGATGACATTGTAATTCTGTCAGAGACAGCAAAGGACCTGGAAGAGCAGTTGAACGGAATGGACGGTGTCTTGAAAGGAGGATATAAGATGAACATCAACAAAAGCAAAATGAGGATAATGGAATGTAGTCGAGTTAATTCGGGTGATGCTGAGGGAATTAGATTAGAAAATGAGACACTTAAAGTAGTAAATTAGTTTTGTTATTTGGGGAGCAAAATAACTAATGATGGTTGAAGTAGAGAGGATATAAAATGTAGACTGGCAATGGCAAGGAATGCGTTTCTGAAGAAGAGGAATTTGTTAACATTGAGGATAGATTTAAAAATCAGGAAGTCGTTTCTGAAAGTATTTGTATGGAGTGTAGCCATGTATGGAAGTGAAACATGGATGATAATAGACAAGAAGAGAATAGAAGCTTTAGAAATGTGGTGCTACAGAAGAATGCTGAAGATTAGATGGGTAGATCACATAACTAATGAGAAGGTATTGAATAGAATAGGGGAGAAGAGGAGTTTGTGGCACAACTTGACAAGAAGAAGGGACCAGTTGGTAGGGCATGTTCTGAGGCATCAAGGGATCACAAATTTAGCATTGTAGGGCAGTGTGGAGGGTAAAAATCGTAGAGGGAGACCAAGAGATGAATACACTAAGCAGATTGAGAAGGATGTAGGTTGCAGTAGGTACTGGGAGATGAAGAAGCTTGTACAGGATAGAGTAGCATGGAGAGCTGCATCAAATCAGTCTCAGGACTGAAGACCTCAGCAACAACAACAACAACAACAACAAACACCTGTATACATTTCTCAAATAATTTAAAGAAGAAAGGTAATCAATTCAGAAGTGCTGGTTAACTGGGTGAGGTGTTGTCAGGTGATTCCTCCCTCTCCCCATCTCCTCTTGGCAATACCAGCTTCAACCAATATAAATAAATTGGAATTATGCTTAATCCTTAAAACACACCATGAGATCCCACAATACTCCTGGCTTCAAACTCTGCTAGTCCCTGTCTCAAACCCTCCTCCAGCCTGTTCATAAAATATTCTGCCTTTGCCTCATTCAAAACCCACAGTGTTCTGCATGCAGTCCCCTTTCTTATCTGGTCTACCTCTCCTAAATGTGGGTTGTCTTGGCTGTCCTTTTGTAAAATTTTGATTAATTGGGCATATTGAACACTATTTGAAATTGCCTGTAATGCCTACTGAAAAGCTCAAAGAGGCCATAAAACACCACAGATGAAAACTCACATATTATTTGTAACTGAAGACAGCTAAACCATGTATTTCTCATGAATGTTATATAGCCACTAGTTACATGTTATGAAATGATTTAACTTGAGGAAAAAATGCATTTGAAACCATCTGTAATTAATCAGTTTTTGTAGTTTGTCCTATATCTGACAGTGTTACCCATCACGAGCAGTAGTAATGCATAGTCTGGTTTACAACAGATGAATGTGTGATATCTGAATTGATCCCTCCTAGTTTTGCAGTTGTTTGATTTGTTTCATAAGAGCTGCTTAAGAATTAGACGATCTATTGTAAATACTTACTGATTAATTTGGTTTTTCCCTAAACTTTTGCAGCTGCTGTTAGTACAGATGATGCAGGATCAGCTTCACCAAAGCCAAATGAATCCTGCAAAGAGCCAGGAATTCAAACACGCCGCTGTCGAAGATCATACAGTCAGGGTTCTATTCAGGATGTGTCAGTAGGTGACAATGTCAAAGGTATGCTTATAATTCTCGCACTTCCCCAAGATTTTTTTGAGAGCTTAAATACTCTCTTACACAATACATAAATTACTTTTCTCAAAAATACTTCAGTGAAAGTGGAATGGGTTCCAACAAGTACAGTGAGTGCATTGTTGTAGTGTGAATGTCAGAGTAGTCTCAGCTGTTGCAGCTTAAATAATGAGATAGAGTAAATTTATATGTATGTATATACGAAGATGGCATCTGTTCTTTCAGACATGTCCAAAAGAACAGATGCCACCTTCATATTTTAAGGCTAACCATCTGATGACCTTCTTTAGTGCAGATGCACACGACTTGCCTGAGCTCTTATGGGACTCAGTGGATTGTCTGCCGCAAGTAATGGGTATAATGACAGGAGCACTACGAATGAAGTGTGTGGACTATAAGTTGAGAATGTGGGTCTCACGGGGAGCATGCTGGTGATAAGTCCCTGCAGTCACACTATCCTCTGTGTCCTCGGTGGCTCAGATGGATAGAGCGTCTGCCATGTAAGCAGGAGATCCCGGGTTCGAGTCCTGGTCAGGGCACACATTTTCAACTGTCCCTGTTGATGTATATCAACACCCATCAGCAGCTAATAGTATTGATTTAATTGTAATTACATGTATATATGTCTGCTCCTCCTCTTCCTCCTCCTCCTACTGCTACTACCACCACAACCACCACCACTTTTAAAACTTATATTATTCCTTTTTATCCAGATGTTCTTGCATGGTTCCTTGTCTGTTGTTTGTCATCAAGCAAAACATTGTTCTCATAGGATGAAATTGCATGTTTTCCCTCCAAAAAATAATTTGCCTGGGCCTTCTCATTGCAAGGAGTCATACAGGTTGTTCCACTCTTTTTCATTCTTATTCACAGACTGGATGCATTGAACAGCCACAGGGGAAAGGATGCAAATATTTTATTCATCACTACCCTTAGAGCCATCTTATAAGCTGTAGCCAGTTCTATACATACTAGGTAAGACTCACATAATGAAGTTTGATTTGTTAGATACACATGAACCACAGAGATCAAGCAAGAGATGCCTTCAGGAAAACAAAAACAGCAAGAAGAGGAAAAGATCAGAGACACCAGAGCAAAGCACATCCCATGGATCAGTTCATGAAAGAAATACAAGAAGAGACTTGTCCCTTCCAAAGAAAGAAGGGCTCTTTTGGGCTAATCCTGCAGAAGGTTATACCTTTTGTCTGTACATTCAAATTACTCTCAGAAGTATTTTTTGTAAGTTTGATATTTTCAGAAAAGAATCCATGTGTATTGGATTTTTTTTATTATTTAGGTTGTGAAGTCATGCAAGAAGAAAAAATTCACCACCTACTAGAAAGATTAGTCAATGCAACAGAAAATAACACAGTCCATCACCTGGAAGTTCTATACAACAGGATAAACATGGCTATCAAGAAGCATAAGTGCCCCCATAATTGCTCATATCTTGAGAAGGTAATAGCAATTTGTTGTTATAGTGTTGTAATTCATAGATTCCTACTTACATAGAGGCTGGCTTTACACTGTGCTCTGCTTTTATGTATGTTATGAGTAATCTACTTGTTAGATTTAAAGAATTTCTTGATATTTTTGTTGGCCTATGTATGGATGAACCATCTTGTCTTTCCTGGCTGTCTTCACAGTAATATATTGAAGATAATTAAATAGTCACTAAGTGCTAGTGGGCTACATGTAATTGATGTGACTGTCCTGAGTACTGTGTTATTGTTTTGCATTATTCAGATTACAATCTAAATCTGAATGTCTGCTATGCATTAATTTATCAAAAGTTTTCCATTCCACCAGATTATCAAAATGATCAGAGGTTTTTGCCAATAGATCTACCTTATGTAATAGTTTGAAATATTCCTTTGTTGTCCATACCTTTGATTTTGTAAGCATCTCTCTGCTTTTGCAGATGAACTTGCAGTAAGGAGACAAAAGATTTACTCAGAATAACAGCCAGTTCACCATGCAGAAAGTGGGACTTATCACATCACAGTGGGTTCCATTGTGTATTACACGACTTTTTAATTTCAGTGGGCTAGTTAACACAGGGCCATCTTTGATCATAGTATGGGCATTTTTCAGATAACCTAATGATTTCAGAGTGGGTGGGGGTCATCAAATCAAACAAAATTTTCCAACAAACCATACACCAAAAACAAACTGTTGTGGATTTACAATGTAAAAAGACAGCTAATAGCAATGACAGAAGTGAGTGCATTTAAAGCAACTTGCCCCAGGTTTCACTTGAACTGACAAAGCTAGGCTATCTTTAAATTCCTGTTCATGGCTGGTTATATTAGATGAAAATTTTCTGTGTAAAACTTGATAAGTGCAGTGAAGCACAACAGCCACAGCATAACACAGCAGCAGCTTAGTCAAACAGAACTACATTATTATGCATATGTTTGCTTACCAGACAAACTTCTGCTCATGAACATCATATGGGTTTGGTTACATATACAATAATGAAATTGTACATTAAAAGTCAGACATTACACATATTGTTTTACATTAAAAATACTATTATGGAATTCTTTTATTTCATAAACTCAGCTGTCAATTAGTGGATTCTGTACATACCTCTACAAGAACTGTATAGTATGCTCTCACTGCCAGTGGTAGTCTATTATACAGCTTTCTGTCAGTATATTTGAAACTATTTTGGGACTTACTTTGCCTAGTATATTCCAAGTCTGTGAGATTCCTGTTCCATGTTTCATAATTGTTGTGGATAGAACTTCTGTAAATTAAAGTCTCTGGCTGTCTCTCTCTCTCTTTCTTTCTGTCCTTTTCTTTTTCTTTTCTTTTTTTTTTGTGAGGAGATAGGCTTTAAGGTATAGAGAAGGAGCAGTTTATATTTTTAATTCTTTGAAATGTGGCCAGCATGACTCTTCTGTTTGGAATGCCTATAATTGTTCTTATTGCTTTTCTTGCCACACAAACATTGTTTTCACATCAGAAGAGTTGCTTCATAGAATATTTCTGTAAGTTAAATGAGAATGGTAGAAAGTATAATATGAACACTGAAGGCATTCCTTACAGACACAGAGTTTTAATTTGCGTAGTAAGTAAGTCACACATGACTGTTTTATGAACAGTTGGTCTTGCTGCATCCCATGTCAGTCCTGGGTTCAGATGAATTCCTAGTAGCCTGACTGATTTCTACTTTAAATCGTTTCATCAGTGTTTTCCTTTTCATTTAATCTATATTAAGATCATTCATTGTGAGGGTTGTACCATCAGCGTATATTATTGTCTTGTGGGGCAAAGAAGTAAGTACATTGTTGATTTAAGTAAGAAAAAGAAAAGTGCCCAGAACAGAATTTTGTGCACTCCTACAGTAACAGGTAGGGTAATTGATCTACAGTTATTTACAGTGACAACTTCTTTTCGGTCTAAGAGATACGATTTGATTAATCATAATTCATTATCCTTGATTCCATATTTTTTTTCAAATTTATGTGGGGAGAAAGATATTACACCCTTTTAGAGATTTCCAATTCACTCAAGATGTGCTGTTGCAACATTCCATATGGCATACATGAAATGATTACATTTACATATCAATAGCACAAATGGTTCCGAGGTCCCAACAATTGATCCATTCTGAAACACCCATATGAATATGTGGTGTAGCCTCCACGGACAGCAATTCAAGCACTGACTGGCATCCAGTCTATCATACAGATGGCAAATACTGTCTTGGGATATAGTATGCCATGCCTGCTTGACCTGTTCATTTAGTTCTATAAGAGTTGTTGGCTGAAGATTTGCATGAAGCACTTCTCGTCCCATCCTATTTCACACGTGTTTGATTGGAGACAAGTCTGGAGATCATGCTGATCAGGGAACTAGCTGCACATCTTTCAGAGCACATTGAATTTCATGGGCAGTGTGTGGAGGAGCATTGTCCTGTTGGATGTACACAGCACCTTCCTGTTGCAAGAACGAGTCTGACAACATTCTGCACATACGGAGTGCAAGTTAGCAAGGTGGGGTAGGGCCAGGGTGTCTTGCATGAACACATTTTATGAGACAACATTCACCAGGTCTAAGTCATGTGCATAAATGACCATCACTTGCACGCAGAATCTGCTTTCATTGCTGAAGGCCACAGCATGCTGTTACATGTTACAAATGACCCTTTGGTGGCATCAGATGCTGTTGTGTTAGTGGAAACAGGCTAGAGGTGTGTGTGCCCCTAGTCCCACTGCTAATAACCAGTTCACAACAGTTGGTTGTGACACTGCACTGCACTGTGACATACCAGGTCATATGTCAGATTGTAGATCCTTGGTGGCAAAAATTGGCTGTAAATGTAGGTCAGTACAGCACTATCTACCTCCAATAATGTGACTGAGACATACATTCGGTTTCACAGGTTTTAATTCCATAAATGTCGAACCCCCTCACAGAGTTAATTATGGCCATTCCATATCTTAATTATGAATGAAGTCCCATTTACCATGTAAGCACATACAACTCCTTCCAAACATATGACAATAGTCACTGTGCAGTATGAACTAACCAACCAACAGCAGCCTCACTCAGATGAACAGTATGTGTGGCACTTTTATATTAAAGTTAATCAGCAATAATTGTTAATTGTCCTACTTCACTGTCCGTCTTCTTACTCAGACAACATATCATTGCACCATTATATTATTATGGTTCAGATTGACATGGGTTCCACATCTGGAATCTAGGCACTGATTGTCTGTCTCATTCAAGTTAATCTGCAAATATTATTAACAGTTCTAATTCACAGTCCAGTTCCATATTAAGTTAAACACATTATTACACAAGAACATTATGGCTGTTTTGACTGACATGGGTTCCACTCTCAAAATCTCGGAACAGACTGACTTAAAATGGCTTCAGGCCCAGTGTTTATGTAGTTTTGCAAAAATTGCTACAAAAGTTTCACAGTGCTAAACACACAATTTCGATAATTTAAAATTATAATTTTACATCTCAAATTAACTGAATAGTGAGGAAAAATTGGTTTTGGTATGAACTTTATATTACAATAAGAGTTTCAACTGAAATAAGCCTTCCTGATGACAGAAGTGCAAAAATAGCTACATAAACAATACTGTACATAAAAATGTTAATTACTCAGAAACTAATGAAATGTTGATGTTCCTATCATGTTTTGGAAAATGGCTTGATGAATACTTTAAGGATTTCTATGGGTTATTTTCCTAACTTTAGCAGTAATATAGTAATTACACATGTTTACATGTCTTCACTGTGAGCTGAACTGAGCTTTAGCATGGCACATATATATATATATATATATATATATATATATATATATATATATATATATATATATATATCTCTCTCTCTCTCTCTCTCTCTCTCTCTCTCTCTCTCTCTCTCTCTCTCTCACACACACACACACACACACACACACACACACACACACAAAATTAAGGAGCAATACAATACAACAATCAATGTGGGTGTTTGTGCTGTGTGGATGCCCAGAACCTCATCTACTGGTGGGAGAATGTTCACCTGACCACAGATACCAGCATCATTGTACAAGTGATGCAGCATGTGCAACCTGTGTGGCAGTTCTCTGAAAGGACCATCCTGCCACTCGAAAGGCAAAAATTTGACTCCCTTCCAAGCTCACTCAGTTGGCTGTAGGAAGCTCAAGAGCATCCCCATGGCTTGGTTACCTGCTTGCTTTACATGTTTACATCACAGTTAGCCTTCTAGCTGTGAGCATTCCCTGTTGAAGGGTAGAAACAGATAGCACTCTGGTAGCTATGCCACTATTCTATCTAAAAATATGGCATTTCAGTCTTTGATCGCTATTTTTCATTTTCAATGACTGGTTTCGGGCTAGCTGCCCATCTTCAGATCATATATTGCAGTTACAGAGTAACTTGTCAGTACTGACAAGTTATCAAGGACTGAAATGCCATATTTTTATTTAATGAACGATTGCGGAATTCCCATTAAGACAATCATGTCTAGTTTTGATAAACTATGCTATCTGTTGGCAGATGACATTGAAACCAATATCAGTACATCTACTATCCCCCAGGTGGATTATACCATTGCCGGATCAAAATCGATGTTGTCTTTCTAGGTGTACTAATATTTTTCTGGCAGTATATTAGGTTATCATGTCATTCAGTGTAAAATACTTCAGTCAGATCAAGGAACATAGCAGAGACAAAAGAATGCCTTTTAAAGTACCTCAGAACATCTGTAACCAGATATTTTATAGGTGTGTGGTGAGGATGTTGCAATTTGATGTTTAATTTAGCCCAACATCCCAGTAGCAGAAAGTAAGCTCCCTGCTCACGTTCTACAAGATGGCAGTATATGCCACATTTACACACACACACACACACACACACACACACACACACACCACACACACACACACACAAAAGAAGGCTTCATTAGCATCTTGATTTCTTGCCTGCTGATGCACGAATCCGGTAGGTGTACATGTGGTGTAACCTCTGGCATTTGCCTGTGACAACATGGGAAATCCATCAAAAACCATTGTGACAGGGCAGGTGGTTAGTCAAGCATAAACCACTTCCATCTCCTTAGCATTTTACAGTTTCATAATATGTACATGCAGTGATCTGTGTACCACAGGAACTGACATACCCAATAAGATTTTATACTTGACAGGCACATTGTTTGATGAAGACATGCACAACTTATGCATCTGATGATGGGCTGTATACCCAAATACTAGTCTGGAATACAAATACTTTTGAAATGCTGCTCATGTTCTTTAAGAAGATGCCTCTAATCAAATACATATAAGCTAAGGTACACCCTACATACAAAATCTAGATATTAATACCTCCTTCAGCTGTACAAATGCATCTTTGCACTCCATAGTCCAATGAAACTTGGCATTCATTTTCAGTAGTTGTTTGAGAACACTTGTAATTTTTATATAGTTGAACACAATATTTTGATAGTATTTGCCAGACCAAAAAAGGTATGTAGCACTTTTACCATACTAGGTACAGGAAAACTGCACATGTCTTTCACTAGCCACATTCCTCATTTGATTGATAGGACTCCTAATATCATGTCGAACATCCTTCTGTCCAACGTTGTGCAGCAACTTGACATGGCATGGTCTCAACAAGTTGTTGGAAGTCCCCTGCAAGAATATTGATCAGTGCTGCCTTTATGGTCATCCATACTTGTGAAAGTGTTGCCAGTGCAGGATGTTGTGAATGAACTGATCTCTCAATTATATCACATAAATGTTTAACGAGATTCCTATTGGATGATCGTGGCAGCCAAATCATTTGCTCTAATTGTCCAGAATGTTCTTCCTACCATCATGGACAGCTGTAGCCTAGTGACATGACATCACTGTTTGGGAACATGAAGACAGTCTGGCTAATGATATGAACTAATAGCAAGCCTCTTGTTGAGGAATTTGACATTACTCTAGGCACATGATATGATGAGTGGCCCTGAGCCCCTCTAACACATTTCAAAATTTTGCAAGGTGTTTGTTGGTGTTCCAGGAAAAAACAATGATTTTATTTAGATGAATGGTATATTGCTTGATTTGAATCCTCACCAGATAATATCTAGCAGATGGTGGAATAGTGCCGGGGTATTTTTAATCGAAAGAGCATGCGATGATGTTGAGGGTGTCCTGAGGAAACTATAAATGCTGTTTTAGGCCTACCCTCCAGTCTTACTGGTGGTGTAGACTCTCTAAGTGAAATACTGTCCTAAATTACCCAGGGTCTTGTAGTGTTTGGTGGTTATTTGTGTTGGCTACTGAGTGCTATTTCAGCATGCTACAGTCATAGCAGAAATAATATAATTTGCCTCATCTGCACATTTCTTGGATACTGTCCTTGGGGCTTTTACTTTACTCTATAATTACATTTTGGAATTGCTGGCCTACCAATTCCTCTACAAAGGGTGTAAGTTGGTGTAGAATATGATGGGGCATCCTGGAGACTTGTAATTCTCCAGAGGAAGTCAAGTGATATGTAACAGGAAACAGTTCTACATACTCTTTGAGGAGACAGTCTTATTTGTCCATCTGTTTTCTGAGAAATGTGAAACATTTGTCCATAGTGCTCTTTGTTGACAGCTACCCTTGGTTGTGACTCTGATAACCTTTCCTCTTTTTCCAGATCTTCTTCATGTAATGCCTGCAAACTTTGCAATGAGTGTTACTTAAACTAATTTCTCTTCCACTTCTCCAAAATTATCCATTCCAACAGGACACCCATCATACTTTTGAGCATATGACATGCTGTGTTGTACCAAGCATTGCACCTTATTCAGGTCATCTCTATCGACCAATGACTCAACATGAACAGTCTGTCAGTCAACAGCTCAGCCCTGATGTCGACCCAGATTACCTCACCAAAGTTACTCTTGCTCAGTGATGACAGATCTTTCATGTCTGTTTAATTCATGGATGGCACCACACATGCCACCATTAGGAGACATTTACTGCTTTGGACAATTTCTTTTCCATTGCCCCACCTGACAACAGTTCTCACACCCAATTCTCTGATGTTACTTTGGACATGTTTTTCCATTCTCATGGTAGTGTGTTAGGTGTTAGATTATATTTCTTTCAGTGTAATGAGAGATGTTACTGCTTCCTACAAATCATATGGGAACCTGTTCATACATTCCTTGACATCTTGGTCGTTAGTCCACAAGTAAACATGTCCAGTGCACACTATTTGACTTATTGGGTCACTATCTGATCCATTTATACACTCACTGTTTTTATGTTTCCTTACTGACTTTGGGAAAGCAGCCCAAAAATTCTTCATCTGTTTACTTAAGCTCCATTGAGATATTATTGCATAATTGTCGGTGGTGTCTAGCAGCACACTTAGACTCACATACCAGTCCAAATTCAAGGAAAGACCAAATAGGGCTCACTATGCTTGCAGAAAAGTGTACATCTCAGAACATCTGTTGATGAATATCAAACTAAGAAAATATAACACAATAGCCAACCGTAATCTTCTGTGCAGCAAAAACAGGGTGCCTGCCTCTAGCCAAGAAGATCCCAATAAGAGACCTTGAATTACAAGAAAGGAAATTCCTTCTAAGATATATTGAGATCAAGGATCCTGTCAGATAGGAGCCAATCAAACAAACCTAACCATGAACTCTACCAACACCAAAACAGCCTCACCATTGACATCGGAAAAAGATGACTAGCTTTCTCTGGCCACCTGTACGAAATGGACCCCCACCCCCATAGTACATCCTCAAAGTAACCAACAATGGTCAAGCCACTGGACCCATGTGAATTAAGCAAATGGGGAAACATGTTGGAGAACTTCATATTAGGAAAGACATAGTGACTAAAGGGGATGACCAGCATTTGGCAGTTGAAACCAGACCCTTTCTAACATCATGGCCTGAGGAATACAAGACAGTTTTCAACAGGAAAATGAAGGAATTTTGGCATAACAGGAGAGATCAAGGCACTAACAAGAAAGCAGCTACTAAACTTCACCAAGAATATCAGAAGAGGCAGACAACAGTACAGCTAAAACACAAGCACTGTGGTCCACAAGTGTTACAAATGAGCTAAAAAGACTCTTAGTGTCTGGCCCCACTATCTGCATATTACACTTCATGGCTTCTGGACCATAATAATAATGATAATGATAACTGCTCGCTTGACCATCGAACACTGCTGTTCCCTATATCCTATTCAAAAGTCATTATTACATAACTATATTAGAGTAAATTGCGTTTCCTTAGCTAGTTGAATCAGCTATGTAAATTCATTATTACATGTTGTGGGAAACAGCCATGTATAATAACAGTTCTGAAATGGTTGTTGCGATAAATAGGAAAGTTTTAACACTCATCTTGTTTTGTCAATATATTTGTGGCTTCAAATATTGTTGTGTAGGGAATGACATTAAGGCCCAGATTTTTAAATGTGAGTGAAGATACCTACTCACATTTTCTTGACATTGTGGTTTATTACTGATCCACTCAAGACAAACAATAAAATTCATGAATCAGATTTTTGCACAATGCTCAAGAGAGTGTACTTGCCAACTTCCATAGATGTCACAATAAACACTGTCCTCAAATTAACAAGACTGTAAAATGTTTTAGATGCATTTTCAGTTATAAATCACAGCCTCAATAAAAAGGATGTAAATGGTGTACACTCCATTCACAGAACGAAGGCAAAACGTTCTATGATGCAGCTTTGACTGCCCAACTTTTGTAACTTACCACAATGATATATTACAGCTTGGAGTTCTAGATTGTTCCAAAACCAGTAACTGACCAAAAGGAAGTTTGTGCAAATTTTTCTGCATATATGAGTGAAGTGTTGCAAAGAAAACACATTCTTGAGATTACAGAGTTTATAGAAATAAAAACAATTATATACTGTTGAAGAAAAAAAAATTGAAATAGAGTTTTTTAAGATTTATGGAGTATGTCACATAGCCAAAATAATAGACATTTTAAATTTTCTTTTAGATGACTTTTTTTTTTAAATGAAAAATTGGCTTCATTTTTGGAAAAAAGATAAACATTTCTTAATTTAAACAACAATAAAATGTTATGAAAAAATTTCATAATCAAATATTGCAAAGTGCAAAATATATGCCAAAAGTGGTCAAAGGAAGCAAATGGAATTAATAGGATAATTAACTTCTTTAAAATCAAGTATTACAGGAAAACTTGGATAAGACTGAGATTTAAATGAATATTTATGTACAATATGATGGTCCCATGGGCTCCCCATTTGGACATCAGAGTTGCAGTTTCAGGTAAACATAGCTGAAAAAGGAATGGAATCCCAAATTTTGTCAGTCAGGCTTGTATCATAATCTACTATTGCTCATAGGTTCCTGTGATTCTGGTTCACTATAGCCACCCTCGACTGAAGGTGTCAGACTCCTGCTGCACTTTCCATTTGATTCTGTGGGTAATACAGTAAATATTTTCCCAGAGTTCTGCCCATAAAATTTCTCTTTAACACTATGACTGAGACATTGCTTATGACTCTGTTACTCAGAATTCTCTTTTCTCTTACCTTTTTTATGGCTGAAACTATCCTCTCAATATATTTTATTGTTAATATTTAACCATGTATTATTGCTTTCAGCTAAACCATTTATTATTGTATTTAAATGTAACTCACTGAACATAATTGGGTTAAAAATAATGTATTAATGGCTATTAGTCTATAACCTCCAATCTTCTTTGTGTAATTTACCATGGACAGTCATCCAATGCTGGACAAAAGCTTTGGCATCTACACACATGATCTTTCTGAAAATCTATATTTACAGAATAGCCTATTCTACTCTCCTGCTGTCATATTGAATTGGCTTATGTTTTCTGTATGTCCGTATGATGGATTATGTCATTATAACTGTAATTCATTTTTCATGGCACCTTAATATTCACAATAAAATTGTTAACCGAATTATACAGGTTGATTCAAAAAGAATACCACAACTTTAAAAATGTGTATTTAATGAAAGAAACATAATATAACCTTCTGTTATACATCATTACAAAGAGTATTTAAAAAGGTTTTTTTTCACTCAAAAACAAGTTCAGAGATGTTCAATATGGCCCCCTCCAGACACTCGAGCAATATCAACCCGATACTCCAACTCGTTCCACACTCTCTGTAGCATATCAGGCGTAACAGTTTGGATAGCTGCTGTTATTTCTCGTTTCAAATCATCAATGGTGGCTGGGAGAGGTGGCCGAAACACCATATCCTTAACATACCCCCATAAGAAAAAAATCGCATGGGGTAAGATCAGGGCTTCTTGGAGGCCAGTGATGAAGTGCTCTGTCACGGGCTGCCTGGCGGCCGATCCATCGCCTCGGGTAGTTGACGTTCAGCGCCTCAAGCGAACAAATGTACAACTAAATGAAACTTTATAGCTCCCTTAATTCACCGACAGATAGTGCTTAGCCCTGCCTTTTGTCATTGCAGAGTTTTAAATTCCTAAAGTTGTGGTATTCTTTTTAAATCACCCTGTACTATAAGTTTCTTGTTTGTGCATAGTTGGATGCCATGTTGTTTAGGGGAAACCATGATGAGGTACAGACATGATAGTTGCTTGTAGCAAGAAATGTGTCTTTTGTAGTTTCATGCTGTTATTTTTCTAGTGTCCACTCCTACAGAGAAATGGAGGTAATGTATCTGATGTGGGAAGTGAAGAAACACATCATGGGGTACGACTGGGGAAATTGTGTGAAGCAAGCACTTTCAGTTTTAGCAGCGAAGGGGTTTTACATGATGCAACTATTGTGCCATTATGATCTCTGTCTTAGGGGAAAAGTCAGCAGTTGTATTCACTCATTATTCTTTGTCAATGATGCTATAGGCACTGACAAATTTGTCAGATGATTAAATGACCATACATAAGATTAAAAAACTAAAATATGGCTCATTCAGTCAAAGTCAATATGGTCAACAATATTATGAAAACTACTCTTTATAAAGATGACACACAGAGTTGCAGACAGGCACAATGAAAAGGGAGTTACAGTTTTAGCTTTCAGCCAAACCTTTTTTCAGGAAAATACACACACACACACACACACACACACACACACACACACACACACACACACACACAAGCCGCATTGAATGAAAGCAGCAATCTGGAGTGGAGTGGAGAAGGGGAATGGCAGCAGGGTGTAGGCAGAGGGAGAGAACAGTGCTATCTGGGTCAGAGTGCAGAGACTAGAATGCTGCAGAACAGGGATGCTAGGTGCAGCATTGGGAGGCTGTGGTGGAGGGGGGGATGAGGGGAAATGGGGAGCGGGAAAGGAGAGGTGCAGAGAAGGGGAAAAGCACTCATGGTTGTGTTGGCAGACAGCAGTGCACAATGAGGGTGAGGGGATGGGATCTGGTAAGAGCTGTGGAACAGAGGGGATGGAAATGGTTGGGTGGTTTGTGTGGGAACATTAAGTTGCTGAAGGTTGAGGCTCAAATAATGTCAGAAGCAGAGAAGTTGTTGTATGGATAACTCCCATTTGTGCAGTTTGGAAGACCTGGTGATGGAGGAGAGGATCCTGATGGCCTGAGTTATGAAACAGCCATTGAAATCAAGCATGTTATGTTCAGCTTTTTTTGTGTGTGGTGGTCCACTTTGCTGTTGGTCACAATTTGCCAGTGGCCATTCATCCTGGTGCACAGCTGGTTGGTAGTCATACCAATGTAAAAGACTGTCTGATGGTTACACCAGAGCTGGTATACTGGGTAGGGGAAATTCCCATTACAAACTTTGAGAACTTGTAGAAGGGAGTGAGTATCTATTATTTATAGGAATCCTTGTCCAGAAATGTACCATTCCCATGCTACAGCCATTTGAAAACATGTTTGCTATGTAGGTATGCAACAGGGTAGTCATGGTGTGGTGGAGGGGATGGTTATGTCATATAGGCTGATGCTGTTTGATGTGTCTCCTACCTTACTGACCTGGTTGGGGCCTCTTTACATGTCTGTGAGTGTTAGAGCAACATGGCTGAGTACACATTTGTGGAGTACATGGACCAGATCCTTCTGAGTAGCTCTCCACAATGTCCGACTTCATCACATATCCTTTTCACCACAATTATGCAATGGCTTTGAGAAAGGGTACGTTGGCTGTCAGCAGGTGTGACTGTGGTGCACCAAGAAGACGCCACACAGCCAATCTGGAAGAAGCCATATAGTATTATGTTGAAGAGAACCTGTCAACAAGTACACAAACATTTTCTTTGGCTATTAATGAGTCAAATTGCAAAACAAGTTATGTATCAGATCATGCCTAATCAGTAACTTGTAAAAGTGGTCACGTTACCAACATGTCTTCAAATAGTTGTAAGATGGAAATGGTATGTTTCTCGACATGGGTTCCAATTCAAAATATTATCTACCCACTCCCCTCTACAACTCCTAGAAGTTTGTAATGGGACTTTCCGAACACTCTGTTTGATGTGGCTGCTTTCACAGGCAGGCTGGCCTGTGATGGGGTAGGGAAACCTGTGACTGGAATAGGAAACACTGTTTGGGTGGATAGGGCTGATCTTGCACCAGGGTCTTCCATGGAACTATGATCCCTGTGGCAATGGGCTGTGATTGTGTGATGTGTAGGGATGGACTAGTATGTTGTGGAGGTTGGGTGGGTGATGGAACACCTTAGGATGGGTGAGAAGGATCTTTGTTTGGATGTCCCTCATTTCAGGGCCTGATTGTAGATAATAATCAGAACCTTGACAAAAGCTGTGATTCAATTGTCCAGGATCGTACTGAAGATGAAGGGGGCACTCCTTTGTACCTGTTTCTTGCAATTGGTGGGACGATTGGGGGTGTATGGCGGTATGACACAGGAGATCTGTTTGCGGGCTAGGTTTGGGAATTAGTGTCTGCCTGTGAAGGCCTTAGTGAGACCTTCAGCATACTGGGCAAGAGAGTTCTTGCTACTGCAGATATGGTCAGTAGATCATTTGTTACCATAACTGGTACAGAATATGTTCTAGCAACATAATTAGAGATGTATTTTTTTCATGTGTGAAATAAATGTCAGTTCTTTCATAACATCATACCAGGATTGAAATATATGTAAACATTACTATCTTTCATTATTTTCAACAAATTTTTCAAAGCACATTTTTAATGGTTTGTGTTATTTTAGTATGAGCCTTATGCAGTAGCTAACAGAAAATCACAAAACTGAATATTTGCTATTTTAAAGGGTGCTTGAACATAGCAAATTTTCACAGTACTCAACATCTACATTTTTCAAGATTCCACAAAACTCAACTAATTTTTTATTTATATTGTTTGGTTGAAACTTTGAACATAAAATTTTAAAGTTAATTTTAATAGTCTCTACACTAGTATGTGTTAATTGTCAGGAAATCACACAACATGCTGCAAGTCAGGCATACAGACCAAAGATATAAGCTGGAGGCTATACTACATGAGGAGAATCAAGGCGAATGAGCTTGATAGCTGCAGGAAAGGGATGGAGAGCAGACACAGTTAATTAAGAAGGATATACTTAAGTATAAATGTAGATCTTCTCATTACTGTAGCAATAAAGTTAAGCAGTCATATTTTCCACCAGAGTTAAATCTTAAAAAAAAAAAAAAAGCTTTAACGGTACAATGCTGTTGGATTAAGCAAGTGTTGTTGGGACGCTCTCTATCAGACTGTAATAAGGCACTTACATATGTTTCAACCTGGGTGTTGGGAATCCTCATACTGATATTTGAACAGCTTGTACACACTTTGTTGTAAAATTAAAGTCAGCTCAAGGTATAGAATTAAAGAAAACAATATAAGAACCAGTTATTAGCTATGTAGAATAAGATCAAAAAGATTTTTCAGTATTTTAAATGGAAATACAAAAAATTCTGTGTCAGTTTGCTTTGACTGGCAGCAGAGTCTAACGTTTGTTAAACTGTACATCAGAGAAGTATTTTACTCCTGATGGGCCTGGTTTTATAACTAGAAAATCTTAAAATATTCACAAAAGAAGGTGCACAAAATAATTAACACACACGGTTAGAGACTGACTCAGAGAGAGGGCAAATGAAATTGAATCTTAAATTTTGTAAGCAAGAATCAAAGAAGATGCAGAAAATCTGTCTCAGATTGTATTCTGAGTCTTGTGCCTACCAAAACAAAAACTGTACAATGACAGCAATACTTATAAGTTATATTGAAAGCTCAAAGGTAAGGAATTTAGCATTCGCAGAATGCAACTAAAGGAAAGGTAGTTTGTTTTTTTGGCATATCCATTTTTCTTCTTTTCTTTCTAAAAAGTCTTCAAGGCCTGTAATATAGCTGGGTCATTCCATGTGAAGTGTCCTAGGATTCCCAGCTCCACCATCTTCAATTTTGATGAAATTTGTACAGGATGTACCTGAGGGCCCTGCATGAACATATGCAAAGTTTCAGGCTCATCTGTGACTGTTGAGGAGCTAGAGCCATTTTCATGAAGACCACTTTTACAGAGACTGAAAAGTCATGAAGAAATAAAGTTTGGCAATCCACTGTTCCTAATGTAAAAGAGCTAGACTCTTGCTTCTGGTTATAGCGGTACAACTTTGTGTTCTCTATACACAAATGTAGCAAGTAGAGTTCAGAAAGAAATGCATTTGGCATAATCTAAGTTCAAAGTGGGCAACAAATCATGTTGCGAGAAATTTGCCCCCATAGTTTAACGAGGCATAAGTAGTGGAGAAAGTGCACTATGGACCTGATCTTTTGCCAAACTACTGTCTATCTGGGTGTTTAGTATATCACAAATTTTGGCTTGGCTTGTGTTTTTAATTACTGTGCTACCATCCTGTAAATTTGCTAAAAAACATGAATGTATCAAAATATACCCATGTTCAAATGTTGAAATGTGGGTGAAATCTTATGGGACTTAACTGCTTACGGCCAGGGGGGCCAAGCGGCTCTAGGCGCTACAGTCTGGAACTGCATGACCGCTATGGTCGCAGGTTCGAATCCTGCCTTGGGCATGGATGTCTGTGATGTCCTTAGGTTAGTTAGGTTTAAGTAGTTCTAAGTTCTATGGGACTGATGACCTCAGAAGCTAAGTCCCATAGTGCTCAGAACCATTTGAACCATTTTTGAACTTAACTGCTAAGGTCATCAGTCCCCAAGGTTACACACTACTTAACCTAAATTATCCTAAGGACAAACACACACATCCATGCCCGAGGGAGGACTCGAACCTCAGCTGGGACCAGCCGCACAGTCCATGACTGCAGCACCTTAGACTGCTTGGCTAATCCCATGCAGTACCCTTGTTCAAAGTCATGTATCTCAAAATGGACACCTACCACATTACATTCATTAACACCATTCACAGGGCACATTTCATTCTATTAGAAAAACTTATTTTCATTTTGGTGTCTCTTTGGGTAAGGTACAAAAATGTCACCTAAAATTTGGAATTTTGTTGATTATGTCTTCATTGTTTAAATATTCATTATGCTGTTTATTTGATGATTTTAAACCTGTTTGTGACAAATTCATTGCTAAATTTAACCATTTAACTGTACTAGAGACTGCTACATAATTTTTGCAAAGCTGAATGCTTATTAATTTTGTTTCTTTTCTTTATTTAGGATTTGACAATTTGATTTTAGTGTCTGAAGCATATCAGCTTAATGCTAAAATGGAAGAACAAGATCAAATTAATGTATGCAGCTTTGGAAATACTGATTCCCCATGTCTTTTAACGACATACAGTGCCTTAAAAGGACTGAAAGCTGTAAAGCAACTTTCCTTAGAAGAACAATAATTACTTACTAGATGGAGTGGTTTACACTCTACTGAAAATACTCAACTATGCTTCCATCAAGAAGCTTTATTCCTAAAAAGAATTGAATTTTTGCAAAGATCATGCTGCAACCCATTTGTCAAGAAAAACAACACTGCACGAAGAAGCTTGTGCTCAATCAACATAGAAACAGCTGACCTACTAAAAAGGATAACCATGTCTGATATTAAACCAGGCCAAAAAATGTGCCCTTCCTGTAGAAAAGAATTTGATACACTGAAATATTCACAAATGGACGCTACATATGTCAGATGAAGATGATGAGACTAATTTGGTCACAATTTGAATACAATCTTAACATCTGTTGGAATATCACCACTAAAATTTCAAGGAATTGGTGCAAGGGATACAAAAGGATATGCAAAGCACAAAATACATCAAGTTGAAGGTGCAATTATTAAGAAAATCGCAGAAGTGGGAGGACTTGATTCCAGTGAATTTGAGCAACCATCCACAAGCAAGCAATGCTTGACTTGTTCAGATTACATTGAGCTGATCAAAGAATTGTAAGAAAAATTACATATATCAAATAATAATGAGAAAATTCAAATTTTGACCTTAGTTCCCCAAAGCTGGTCTATCAAAAAGACCATGGAAGAATTTTGTGTTTCGGAAAGAATGGTAAGAAAGGCTAGAAAGTTAAAAGCTGAACAGGGAATATTGGCACAGCCCAAAGGTAAATGCGGGAAAAAGCTTTCTGAGGATGTGAAGACAAGAGTCATAGTACATTTGTATGATGAAGAGTTTAGTCAGATTTGTCCAGGAAAAAAGGACTGTATTACTGTTTGAATAGATGGAGAAAAGGTTAAAAAAACAGAAATACTTATTACTGAGCAACTTAAAAGAAATATTTGTTGCTTACAGCAATAAAAATGGACCGAAAATTAGATTTTCCAAATTTTGTGAGTTAAGGCCAAAGTGGTGTGTGACTGTAGGAACAGCTGGTTCACATTTAGTTTGTGTCTGCACAATACATCAAAATGTGAAATAATGTTGGCACGTAGCCCAATAAAAGAAGATTACAAAATTTTACTGAGCAAAACTGTCTGTAATTTGGAAACAAAGGATTGCATGCCTCATCGCAGGGAAGTATGTCCAGGAACAGAAGCTCTAAATGAATATTTGGAAAGTGCTTTTGCAGATATTGATCCTGAGGATACAATTCAGTTCAAACAATGCACTCACACTGATAAAGATACACTTGAAACCAGAGAAATGACAGTTGAAGAATTCATTGAACTATTAGTTACAAAACTGTTGGCCTTTTATACTCACCACTACATTGCAAACCATCAGAGCAAGCATTTGCAGTTCACTAAAGAAGGTCTCAAACCAGGAGAATTGGTTATATTAATGGATTTCACTGAAAATTACTCCTTTATTGTCCAAGACGAATGCAGGGATTCCATTGGGAAAATAGTCAAGCTACAATACATTCATTGTCATTTACTAAAAAGGTAATGAAGACCTAAAGAGTGTCAGCTACTGCATAATCAGTGACTGCCTCCGACATGACACAGTTGCAGTGCATGTGTTTTTAACGTACTTGATCAACAAAAGATTTTGGCATTACTACAGAATGGAATTTGTTTGGAACAAGTAATGGGAAATCACCATGTCATGGAATTGGGGGCACGCTTAAGCGTTTAGCAGCAAGAGCTAGCCTTCAACGCTCAATTATCAACCAAATCTGTTTGAATATGGAAAAATATATCTAAAAACAAAGATGATGCGACTTACCGAACGAAAGTGCTGGCAGGTCGATAGACACACAAACAAACACAAACACACACACAAAACTCAAGCTTTCGCAACAAACTGTTGCCTCATCAGGAAAGAGGGGAAGGAGAGGGAAAGACGAAAGGATGTGGGTTTTAAGGGAGAGGGTAAGGAGTCATTCCAATCCCGGGAGCGGAAAGACTTACCTTAGGGGGAAAAAAGGACAGGTATACACTCGCACACACACACACATATCCATCCACCATGGATGTGTGTGTGTGTGCGAGTGTATACTTGTCCTTACACACATATCCATCCACCATGGATATGTGTGTGTCTGCGAGTGTACACTTGTCTTTTTTTCCCCCTAAGATAAGTCTTTCCGCTCCTGGGATTGGAATGACTCCTTACCCTCTCCCTTAAAACCCACATCCTTTCGTTTTTCCCTCTCCTTCCCCTCTTTCCTGATGAGGCAACAGTTTGTTGCGAAAGCTTGAATTTTGTGTGTGTGTTTGTGTTTGTTTGTGTGTCTATCGACCTGCCAGCGCTTTCGTTCGGTAAGTCACATCATCTTTGTTTTTAGATATATTTTTCCCACGTGGAATGTTTCCCTCTGTTATATTGAATATGGAAAAAAATGTTCATGGCATTGAATTTATTTATATTAAAAAAGAAATTATTGAAGATGCAGAAATTGATCAAGAGAAACGTTTTGAGGTTGTCTGGTACAAGAGACCATCACCATTTTGTGCCAACTGATGAAAAGTGACTTAAGATTCACAGAGTATCAAATGATACATTGTCCTTTATAGCAAATGTTAACTGACATGCTAAAGTTGCTACTAAACAAGTTGCCTTTAATGAACTACAGCCTGGCCAATATGTTGCTTGCATTTGTGATGGAAAATGGTGGATAGGAAATATCTGTGAAGTTTCATGTGAAGAAAAAGATGCCTTGATTAATTTCATGCATCTTCATGGAGCTGCTTAATCATTTCATTGGCCTTCTAGATGAGACATATGCTGGACCCCAGAACAACAGACAATTGCAGTCATAGCAGTCCCAGCTGCTTCAATGATGGGGTGGCAATACGGAAGCAATAGCAAAAAATTTAAAACATTTAACAATTGTAGAATTCTGTATTATGGCTTGGGAACCACAGGGAGACCCAAAATAGGCTTGGGAACCTGCTAGATACCCACATTCAGACTTGGGAACCTGCTAGATATTCACATTCTGGCTTGGGAACCAGCTAGACACCCACTTTCAGGCTTAGGAGCCTGCAGTAAAGAAACCCATCTGTGGCTGACCTTGCATGGCTACTGGGCATAGACCCTTGGCAATGGGGTTACCAGTCTTGAGATTGGTAGTGGCACAGCCACCATGGACCAACACAAGGATTTTCCGAATTACGAAAAAAGTCAATAGTTTAGGCGAATTTTTTCAACTTACCAAAAGAGACACCAAAATGAAAATAAGTTTTTCTAGTAAAATGAAATGTACTCTGTTGAATGGTGTTAATGAATGTAATGTGGTAGGTGTCCATTTTGAGATACATGGCTTTGAACACGGATATATTTTGATACATTCATGTTTTTTAGCAAATTTACAGGATGGTAGCACAGTAATTAAAAACATAAGCCAGGCTAAAATTTGTGATATACTAAACACCCAGACAGACAGTAGTTTGGCAAAAGACCAGGTTCATAGTGCACTTTCTCCACTACTTATGTCTCGTTAAACTATGGGGCAAATTTCTCGCGACATGATTTGTTGCCAACTTTGAACTGAGATTATGCCAAATGCATTGCTTTTTGAACTCTGCTTGCAACATTTGTGTGCAAGAGTCTAGCAAGCAAGCAGGAGTCTAGCTCTTTTACATTAGGAACAGTGGAATGGTCTCTGTAAAAGTGGTCTTCACGAAAATGGCTCTGGCACCTCAAACAAGTTACAGGTGAGCCTGAAACTTTGCATAAGTTCATGTAGGGCCCTCAGGTACATCCTGTACAAATTTCATCAAAATTGAAGATGGGCGAGCTGGGATCATCTTCTAAATTGGAACACTTGACATGGAATGACCCATCTCCATTTCTCTCCTCATGCCTAAACCAACCAGGATGCCCCATTGTGGCCAGTTACTTTGCCCCCACTGAGAGAATCTCTGCTGTCAGAGACAAACACCTTCAGCCTATTGCCTGCTATGTACCCTCCTTCATATAATAGTAACTATTACCTCCATCGACTCTCTACAGTTCGCCTTCCTTTACCACATGGTGACCTGCTTGTCACTGTTGATGCACCTCCCTTTACATTATTATCCTTACACTCGTGGCCTTACCGCTATTGAACACTACATTTCCCAATGACCAACAGATTCCAAACTTAGTCACCTAGGCCAACTATATCATCAACCACAATTGCTTCTCCTTTGGTGGCATGAACTACAAACAAATCTGGGGTATGGCTGTGAATGCCTGCATGGCACCATCCTAAGTCAATCTATTCATGGATCATCTGGAGTAATCCTTCCTGAACACCCAGGACCCCAAACTCCTCACCTAGTTGAGATTCATTGATGACATCTTCATGATCTGAATTGAGGGCGAGGACACCCTATCCACATACCTCCAGAACCTCAACAACTTTTCCCCCGTTCACTTCACCTGGCCCTACTCAACCCAACAAAACAACTTCCTTGATGTTGACTTCCACCTCAAAGATGGTTTACATAAGTACCTCTGTCTATATCAAACCTACCAACCACCGGCAGTACCTCCATTTCCATAGTTTCCACCCATTCCACACCAAGAAGACCTTTCCATATAGCCTAGCCACCCATGGCCATTGCATCTGCAGTGACCAGTGGTCCCTCTCGAAATGTACTGAAGGTCTCATCGAGGCCTTCACAGACCGTAATTACTGTCCCAGCATTATACAAAAACAGATCTCCTGTGCCTTATCTCTCCTGTCACCCACCACCTCCCAAAGTCTCATTGACCAACCACAGAGGAGCATTCCCTTCATGATTCAGTACCACCAAGGAGTGGAGCAACTGCATCACATTCTCTGCCAGGGTTTGACTACCTCTTGTTGTGCCCTGAAATGAGGAATGTGCTACCCACTATCCTTCTCACCCCGCGCACAGTGGTATTCTGTCACCTACTGAACCTACACAATATTGTCATCCATCCCTACACAACACATGCTCCCAACCTCTTACCTCATGGCTCATATCCCTGTAATAGACCTAGATGCAAGACCTGCCCCATACATCCTCCCACCACCCCTACTCCAGTCCGGGCATAAGCATCATCAATTCTCTCAATGGCAGAGCTACCTGTGAAACCAGTCATGTGATCTACAAGCTAAACTGCAACCACTGTGCTGCATTCTATGCAGGTGTGACAATGAACAAGCTGCCTGTCTGCGTGAATGGCCACTGACAAACTGGCACCAAGAAACAGCTGGACCACCCTATTGCTGAGCATGCCACCTGACATGACATTCTTCACTTCAGTGACTGCTTCACAGCCTGTGCCATCTGGATCCTACCCACCAACACTATATTTTCTGAATTGTGCAGGTGAGAACTCTACCTACAATATTTCCTATGCTCCTGTAATCCTACTGGCCTCAGCCTTCATTAATCATTGTCCATACCCATCTAGCTCCTTGCCTCTTTCCATTTGAACACTACACAGCTCTCTATTCCACCAATGTACCCACAGTCTTTTTACTTCTCTCCTTTCCCACCATTCCCCCACCCTCCCCCTGACCTCTGTCTAACCTCCCGACTGCACCTAGCCACCCTACCCTCTCTCCATCTCATCCTTGTATGCTCCTACAAGCAGCACTTTACCATCCCCCTTCTCTACCTTGCCATCCCTTCCCCTCCCCACTCAGCATCCTCCTTAACCCCGATTGCCTCTCCCAACATGTGCTGCTGCTTGCAGTCAGGCCTCAGTAGCCAGAGACTGTAGTCATGTGTGTGTGGGTTGTGTTAGTGTTAGTATTTGTGTTGTCTATTTCTGTTGAAGGCCTTGTTGGTCAAAAGCTGACTTTCTGACAGTCAGTATCTCTGCTATGTGGTGAGTAGCAACTATCCTTTTCATAATACTTTTACATTCCACACTGGTTTTTCCACTGTAATATATGTTTGTGAATTTATATAAACAAAAATTTATCACCAACCACTGAAGATGTTCCAAAAATAAAAGAAGTAAAATGTGTATGGAAATAAACAAACTGTGTTTCATTTAGTTGCAAAGATGGAACATACTTCCATGAATTCTAAAGCAACTAAGGAAGGACGGATAATGGAAAAAAGTGATGAGAATTCAGCATGATTTCTCAATACATGTGTCTCCTGCCTTATTGAAAAAGGACTAAAAAACATGAATCAATCACTCTGCTTACAGAACAGTGTGACATTTTGGGAAAGTTTGGGGCAGTTATAGTTTGAGGTAAAGACAGGTATAGCTACAGTATGAAGTGCAATGAAAGCCAAATTGCCTTTTAATATATCTGAAGCAAGAGTACTGAATTATATAAGAAGATCCGAAACCAGTAATTTTTGAAGCACCTCAACTTCCATTAGTGAATCACATAAGGAAAAATAGAAGTAATGATGTGAATAATTTGACATCTTATTTTGAAAATGATTTAGAGGAAAGTGAAGAGCTCTATTCAAAAGTAGTACAAGGGAATGCTAATAATACTGTGGACAAAATTTTGTACTATGAAGAACCTTAATGTTAAAGAGGAATATATTTCAGTAATGTTTTTGATTTCACACAGCATTGAATCTAAACATTGAATTAAAATACGTACTGTTGCTTTTGTTGTCATTTAAACATATCACTATGATTTTCATAGTAGGTTTATGATGTGAGAAACAGATTTTGTTAATGTGAAAACTTTTGCTCATGTGTTAACTTACAAAAAAATATAAATTTACATTGTTAACTTCTTACTATGAAATTACCTAACAATGTATTATACTTAAGAGTTCAATGAATTTAAAAGCTTTGACTGTATGTTTGTAATACCTAGCTTAATAAAGTAAAGAAGAAGCTCCATGAAAAAGTGGGTATGTTGATTTTTGTAAAAATTGGTAATTTGTAGTTTTTTCCTCAATAAACACTGTTAGTGATGATCTTCAATTATTCCATCATCAGTCCCTGTCTACATGGGTGGTCAGTATTACATTTTTTTAAAATTTTTGGAATCATTCCTATTAAGTACAACAAAAAATACCTTTCCTGTAAACTTTTATGAATGACATTTGTTGAATTTTGTTAAAACAGTCCTCAATTGCACTTGTATGTAGTATATTTTTTCACTGCTCCTTTTGATACATTAATGCTTGTATATTTCTAGATTACTTATGTAATGTAGAATACTCTCCATTATGATCACAGTTTATGAGGCAGGAAATCTACTTACACATTACTTCAGTACATATTAAAATTGTTGAAATTTAATGTAAGGAGACATAGATCTTTAAAATTATGTTAAAAACCATTATTAACATTTTCAGGATTTAGAAGACATTGTCACGCAATGTGAAAGAGAGAAATCAAATGTAATTGAATGACTGACAGTTTGTTCTGAAGATTTTGCAAGAAGATGACAATGAATCGTTGACTTGTTGGTGTGCAATTTCTGTCTCTTGTCAGCTTCTTCGTGTATGTTGTAATGTGTGTGTGGGGGGTGTCACTGGGTGACATCTGTGTAAGTTGATTTCTGTGTGTACTAAATATTGTTGTCAAAATAGTATTTTCTCACATAAAGATATGTTTACTGACAAAAAATGTATGTGTCATTTTTTTATAAAACAGATTTATCAAATTAGATATGATATTCATAATTTTAATGGAAGAAAAACAAATTTCTTTGATTTATGAAATGAAATATCAGAACAATCGATCCCAACTTTATTTTCACATCTCCATGCTGATAACATTTTCTTTCTGCATGCTATGTGCATTGTGGAGGTGCACCAATGACACATACCAGAACCACATTGAAGTTTTATTGTGACGTCAATGGGTACTACTTACACCAATTGCATCTACCCACACCACAGTGAACTTATATGATGCTAAGCAAGTACTACAAGCAATGGAAGTAAACATGTCACATAAACCACCACCAAACAACAAAGATTAAGGATAAATACATTAAAGAAAACACGAGGCTTATGCTGTGAGGCATTCGTACTTGTTTGGATGCATATTAATTTCACAACATTTAAGAGAGGAGAGGAGAATTTACTTAAAGAAACCAAGAGGGGCCAAGGTCACTTGGACAGACACAATAATAATATAAATCTGAAAAGAATGTATGATACAATCTTTAGCAGGGGAAAGGAAAATACAATAAATGTGAAGGATATGTTGGAAAGGTGCTGAAGGAAGGAAAAGATACAATGAATCCTGAATCTGCAGAAAGACAATAAACCATAAAATGGGTGAAATTAACAAAAATTAACAACCAAGATTCAAATTCCAAAATATTAATCACTGATAGCAAGAGATGGTTAGATACAAGAGGAGACAAAACCTGGTGGAAATCATAGTGTGCAAATGGAGAAAAAAGATGGAAAGAATGTCCGCAAATGGTGTACAAAACTTTTTCTATTTGTGTGGTGGAAACCACACACAGACCTTTTAAGGTTGAAACAAGTGAAAGTTTTACACAGCATAGTCAGAATATCTCTGCAAGTGCACCATTGATAGATTGTAAGATATCCAGATTTTATAAAAGCTGCAAAATGTCTTATTTTAAAAGTGTGAATGGAGCAAGTGCTTTCTCAAGGATCACTAGTAGTCAGTATCCTTAATATGAGCACACAGGTAAAGATCACAAGTCATGGAAATCAGGTTACATTGTATCATATAATCTTGTCCAATCCAACATGGCAGATAATGATCATCTGAAACTGCTCAAATGTTGATAACCCTGAGGAGTGGTCACCACCCCACCAAGACAAGATATCAGGAATAACTGGAATTTGTCAATTTCTCTTAACATATTTTGGTATGTTATAGCTGCAGTAGTGAGGTTTGCAGAAAGAGGGGTCCCACCAGTCACCAGGTCACACCAAACTGTAACCTTGGGGCTATTTTGTTCATATTTTGTAGTGACATGTGGATTCTCTGAGCCCATATTTTGCAGTTATAATCATTTAGTTTCCCAAATGTGTGGACTGATTCATTGCTGAAACAAATATCTGAAAGAAAATTCAGTCTCTTCTTTAGTGTGAGAAAACATGTCTGCAATGGATTCTGTCAAAAGAAGTTATGATTTGGTTGAATGTTCTGTCATAACTGCAGTTTGTGAAGATTAATGTGCCAATTTTTGCAAAGAAATGAGTATGTTATTGTTCATGGTATATTGAGTTTTCAACTGGTAGAATGGATCTTCAAAATCCTGAAGTATTTCTTCCGTATGTTGGTGCAATATGGACAGTTTGCCACTGCTTATATCTTCTACAACACTTCCTGTTTTCTTGACCCTTTCCATCCTTGACAGATGCCGCTTTAAGTTGGAAGTTCCTGTGGATATACAGTTCTGAACTTTTGCTGCACTTTGGTAACAAATGCTAAGTCTATAAATAATCATACCTTTCTCTTATGGAGACTCCTATTAATTTATTCACCCCCCTCCCACTCTCTGAAACCCCCCCCCCCCCCTCCCCTCTCCACTAGAACCGCAACTCACTATAGGTGTAAACTAATGCAGTGTTCCTTAACTTTGACAGTTTCTGTTTACTTTTCCTGTGAAAGAAAATAAATATTTATTATAGCATTTATTCTACAGAGAAAAGAAGTTAGAGACATTATTTATGGCCTTACGGGCATCTTGTGGAAAAGAAAGTGGTGGTGGAAGTGTAAATGGTGTAAGTTTACTTATCTATTAAAGTTTATATCTGCATGGAGATTATCCCAATAAATGGGTGTGTTACACATACTAAAAGTAATTGAGAGACAAGTAGTACAACAGATTTTTTTTACTTACTCGGTAATTTCTGAAGTCATCAATGGTCCCTAGTTGTTTGGTGTTGTGCATCTTCTACTATTTTCCTGAGTCTTTCAGTAAATTTGTACACATAATATGTTGCTCAGAAATTTAGGTTTAACCCATTGAATCATCCATTTTCTTTAAATTTTCAACAAATGCATGATTTATTTTCTTTTGTTTACAGAATGTTAGGTCTAGGTATGAACTCCAGTAACATGGCAGCCAATGTGGAAATTTGACCTGTTTATCCATGGAAAAGCGTAAATTTTTCCATTAAGAAGAAGGTGTGTACAAACTGTAATTATGAAATCACAAGGTTAAAGGAACTTGTGTCGAGCTTACAATTTATAATCAGTGAAATGAAAGTGGATATCTCAAATTTTCAGCTTGGTAAAAGTGAGCCAAATACTCAACAAGTTCTGCAAAGCATCATGCCTGCTAGCAAGAAGTGGGCTAAAGTGACTCACAAAAACAGCACGCAAGAGCTGCAAAATTGTGTAAACAGTAAACATACCAGGGACACAATGTTTGTGCAGGAAAACCCTTCTGAAGTGCTTTCAACTGTAGACTGTGATATCTCAATGAGCTGCATTGAACTGCATGGAAAGAAAAAGGACATGAGAAACAAAAAATGGCAGAGTCACTTTCAATCACAATCACAGGAGGAAAAAAAAGAGAAAAGAAAAAAAAAAGTAACAGTTCAACCATGAGTGTAGGTGCTGACAGTGAATCAAAATCAAGTGTTCCTCAAGATGGATTATCGACTAATGTGTACAAAAAAGACAAAACTAACAGTGCCACCACACAACACCCAAGTACTGGCAGGCCTAAAAACAGTTATCATCAGCCAGCAACAACAGTAAAATAAACCTATTTGCTGATAGTCAAGGACAGAACATAGCAGCCAAATTTCAGTATAGAAGCAATCACAAAATAACTAGCATAACGAAACCAGGTACAGAATTTCAGGCAGTGGCTTCCATGAACCATGACATGAAAACAGCAACAACAAATTATGACTTTTTCATGTTTGTAGTGTGAACAAATGATATAGCAAAAAACAAAATGAAAGATCTAGTGATCTCACTCAAAAGAAGGCTACATGAGCTGAGAAGCTCAAACGTGATAGTCTTCTCTGTTCCACATTGATATTACTTGCCAATCTGATCGTGTGTAAATAAAGAGGTGTGAAGCGCAAATAAACAGGTCCTAAATATATGCACGAGATTCAAAAATGTTACATTTGTGGATATAAGCTGCATAGGAAGAAGATTCCACACATCTCATGGCTTACATCTCAACAGACTAGGGATGGACTTAGTTATAACATGGATCCAAGAAGTAGTGAACAGCAAAGTAAATGTGCAGTGTTGTGGTACAGCAGCCATAGGATCCAAGAAGTAGTGAACAGTAAAGTAAATGTGCAGTGTTGTGGTACAGCAGCCATACCTTTCAAGGACAGAAATAACGAACATTTGGGAGTATCTACCATGAAATGCCAGATCAGTAAAACAATACTTCAGCAGGATAAGAACGATGTTTTTTAGCACACCAAAACCTTCCACCAGTGCAACACCAGATGCAAGTATATGTGTTTCATATTTGCCTCAGACAGATTTCATTTCACATGAGAATAATTTATCACTTCTGCATTATAATGTACAGGGTTTAGGAAACAAAACAGATTCTTTTGAATCATTTATCACAGGACTGTCTCCACATGTAGTAATAGTTACAGAACACTGGAACACAGTGGACAACATTCAATAGTGCAAATTAGAAGGCTACAACCTAGCTATGTTCTACTGTAGAACACACAATAAAGGTGGTGGTGTTGCCATCTACTCAAGAAAATGTAAATTCATAACCATCACAAAAAAGTGGTGTGGGGAATGATTTCTGTGTTGGCAATTGAAATTGCAATTCTTAAACTCACATTTTGCACTGTTCCTTTCTATGTCGTAGGTGTACATAGATCCCCCTGTGGAAATTTTGGTACTTCTCTGAAATCACTTCACAGAGTTTTAAGTAAATTAGTGTCAGGTTGTAGAAGTATAAATCTTGTCATACTGGGAGATCTGAACATCAACACTTTACATGATGGTCAGGAAAGCAAACGTTTGATGGATTGTATCCTGTCTTATGGGTCTAAAGATCTTTTTGGACAAGAACCCACCAGAACAGCTAACACACATAGTAGTTCAATTTATCACGTTATCACAAATTATGACCACATCATCTCTACAGACATTGTAAATGGCCACCACCTCTCAGATCACTTAGACCAAACACTTGCGCTAAAATGTAATATCAAATTCAAACCCAGAAAAATGTATGAGCAGAGGCGAATACTATCTGCAAACAACATTGCTACACTAAGACATAGTTTAAGCCAGGAATCATGGGAATCAGTTATGACTAGCATTGGGGTCAACAATAAATGGAACATGTTCACAGAAATTCTGACTGAGCACTTAAAATAGAGCCATGCCATTAAAAAAAGTGAGTATCCAGAAAAATCGACCATCAAGATTAAAACTTGTGCCATTAAATTTTAAAACAAAAGATCTCAAAGAAAAAGTGGAAAACATGTTTAGCTTACACAGACTGTCTAACTCAGAGGTACATAAAGAACTCTACAAGCAGTTAGAAATATAAGTACTGCAAACAAGTCAGGAGATAAAATCAGCAGGAATCAGCCAACAGATATGAGGGTCATAATGTTTCAAAGACTTGCTAGTCAATTGTAAATAAAATCAGAAAAAGTGAAACAGACACTGAAATCAATGATGTACAATTAACTGTGAATAAGATACTATCAAAAATGATGTGTATATGAAACAGGACATACAGCACATATTTGAGTCCAGTAACAAACAGAACTACAGTACACTACCACCAGTAAGCGCATATGACATTCTGCAGCTTATTGATAGCCTCAGGGGGAAAAAAACCCAGCAGGATTAAGTGAAATTTCACCATATCTATTGAAGAAATACAGACATGAACTAATGAAACCACTAGTTCATCTAATAAACTGTGTTCTCGAAGACGGTGTGTTCCCTGACAAGTTGGAACTGGCTGTAGTTAAACGAATACACAAAAAGGGAGACATAAAGCAAGTACAGAACTACAGACCCATTGCCATAATCTCAACTTTCAGCAAACTGATAGAGAAAAAAAAAAAAAAAAAAAAATCCTGGAACATTACAACAATGCTGACATAGTAAGTTCTCTTGACAATAAGCAATTGATGACTATGTATGTAGACGATACATCAGGTGTCTGCTATGCAAACCATGAGGAGAGCCTATTTGAAGAGATACGTAACTTTGTTGAAAATACAAGAACTCACATTGAAAGAGAGAGCCCAAAAGTAAAGATAGAAAAACTAATATTATTCATTTTAAACCAAGTGGTTCAAACAGACAGACTGTGATTGATGAAATTCTACCAAAAACCCATACAGATTGTAAATTCTTGGGTTTATGCAAGATGATCAACTTTCATGGAAGCAGCGTGCTGATTATGTCTGTAAAAAAATAAAAAAAATAAAAAAAACATCCAGTCTATATGTATTAAGAAGATTATCTTAATTCAGAAACCATAGGGACTGTATATTATGGATTAGTGTACCCTTTATTGTCTTATAGAATATTACTGTGGGGTTGGACATGCCAAATTAATGTGAAAAGGGTTTTCATACTACAGAAGTGAGCCTTGAGGAGCATAGCAAAAGTAAAACCAAACTCTTATTCATTAGACACAATATTTTCAAAATTTATGCTGTGTATATACTAGAAACTATAATACTAGTGAAAGAAGACACTAAGATCACAAAAAAACATGGCTATTCACAAGTATGAAACAGAGCATAGAAAAGATGTTAATATAGTTAACAGAAGATTAACAGTGAAAAGCTCTGTGTCAAAGGAGCTGTTTTTAATAATTTGTTACCAAATGAAAAAATGGCTCTGAGCACTATGGGACTTAACATCTGAGGTCATCAGTTCCCTAGAACTTAGAATTACTTAAACCTAACTAACCTAAGGACATCACACACATCCATGCCTGAGGCAGGATTCGAACCTGCGACTGTAGCGATCACTTGGTTCCAGACTGAAGCGCCTAGAACTGCACAGCCACACCGGCCGGCTGTTACCAAATGAAGTTAAGATTTTGACAGTGTAGTTTGGTCATTTGCCGATAGTCAGCGCTAGTCGCAAACATGATGAGTTCAGGTGTGGAGCAAGCTGTCTGTGTGTCGGAGTTCACTGTTTCATGAAATGGCCTCCCTGATCACCAGATCTCACTCCTTGTGACTTTTTTCTGTGGGGACACATTAAAGATCTGGTGTTTGTACTGCCTCTACCATGTGATGTAGCAGAGCTCCTGGAGAGAATATCGGAAGCGACTGCCACAGTCGACGATGCCATGCTGGGATGAGTATGACAAGAATTCGATTACCTTATTGACATCTGCCGGGTCACTCATTGTTTGCATACTGAATGTTTGTAAAAAAAACTTTCAGAGTTTCTCTCCTTAATGCAATATTTATGACATCTGTACAATGTTTAGTTCTTGTGCAATAAATAGTTGAAAGTGTTCCCTGAGTTTATGTACACCCTGTACTTTGATGAAAATGCACATGCATGTAAAATTATGTTTTATGAGCAATAAAGTGAAAAACTCAAATGTTCATATACATATGCAGATGACACTCAAACTTTATCTCTACATGAGACGTGTGCACCAGAGATAGTTTATTGAATCAAGATATACATTTTGGAGATGCAAAAGGAGTATTGCGAGACAGTTGGATAACGTGAATTTCATAATCAGACTTCCATATAGTGGTGGAAACCACAGGTTCATAATCTTCTGGACTAAACACACAGTAAACCATTGATTCAACAGAGTCAGTTTACATTTTGGTTTTTAATATGGTTAATGTGGAAGTCAGATTGCGTGAATGAGTTTACAAAATGAAGTAGTTGTAAACCTTAATTCAGGCCACAACATTTATTGAACAAATATAGCTTCTGTAACAAGAATGTAAGTAGTCAATTACTTCATGAGCCAAGCAGAAACAGTTCTTGGTGAAATAATCATATGTCCCACAACAAAATTATCCAGAGTTCATTTCAGACTAGAAGAATAAAGTCCAAGTAGGACTTAGCTAGGTAACATGAATTTCATAATGAAAGTTCCAAATAGGAAAGAGGTGGTGAAAGTAATTTGTTGATAATCTGTTACACAAACCACACAGTAAACAGCTGGTGGTACAGAGTCCACTTCTATTGTCAAGTCAGGTAACAGCAACTGAGGGAGATAGCAGCACCAGTTGGTTTTATATTGACCTGCTATTGTAACTCACATAATTGGCTGCAGTAGTGGCTGTGTTCCCATGGTAGGCACCTTTGTCAGATGTGTGTGACTTTACACATACTGGTACACTTGTATCATCACTTTGCATATCCAGGGGTTTACCAAAGAAGTTACTCTTTGAAATACACACATGAAAAAAAGTTTTGCATCACCCCAGTTCCAAGAACTCCTGAAGATGGATGTTGACTGTGGATATTGTATCCCAGACACAGTTCCGTTGACTGTTCAGAGATGTCACTGAACCTGCCCAAAGATGTAAACAACCATGCATGAGCAGCACCTATTAGACGGAGGGGGTCTGACAGCTGATCAGTTCCCATCATTCCACCAGGGAAGAGGTACAAGGCTTGTGTTGTCTGTAGTTCAACTGTGCCTAGATGGTCAATCATGTCCACATTGTTACTTTGTGCCAGGAAGGGCTCTCAACAAGGGAAGTGTCCAGGCATTTCAGAGTGAACCAAAGGGATGTTGATCGGACATGGAGGAGATGAAGAGAGATAGGAACTGTCGATGACATGCCTCGCTCAGGCCACCCATGGGCTACTACTGCAGTGGATGACCACTACCTATGGACTATGGTTTGGAGGAACTCTTACAGCAATGCCAACATGTTGAATAATGCTTTTTGTGCAGCCATAGGACATTGTGGTATGACTCAAACTGTGCGCAATAGGCTGTCTGATGCACAACTTCACTCCCGACATCCACAGCAAAGTCCATTTTTGCTACCATGACACCATGCAGTGCAGTACAGATGGACCCAACATCATGCCGAATGGACCACTCAGGATTGGTATCATGTTCTCTTCATCCATGAGTGACACATATGTCTTCAACCAGACATTGTTGTAGGTGTGTTTGGGGGCAACCCAGTCAGGCTGAACGCCTTAGACACACTGTCCAGTGAGAGCAGCAAGGTGGAGGTCCCCTGCTGTTTTGGGGTGGCAATATGTGGGGCCGACGTACGCAGCTGATGGTCATGGAATATGTCGTAATGGCTGTATGATATGAGAACATCACCCTCCGACTGATAGTGCAAACTTATCAGCAGTACACTGATAATGCATTCGTCTTCATGGATGACAATTCGCACCCCCATGGTGCATATCTTGTGAGTTACTTCCTTCCGGATAATGACATCGTTTGACTAGAGTGGCCAGCATGTTCTCCAGACATGAACCCTATTGAGCATGCCTGGGATAGATTGAAAAGGGCTGTTTAAGGATGATGTGACCCACCAACCACTCTGAGGGACCTACATCAAATCGCCATTGAGGAGTGCGACAATAAGGACCAACAGTGCCCTGATGAACTTGTGGATAGTGTGCATAAATGCAAGAGGATGTGCTAATGGGTATTAGAGGTACCGGTGTGTACAGCAATCTGGACCACCACCTCTGAAGGTCTTGCTGTATGGTGGCACAACATTCAGTGTGTGGTTTTCATGATCAATAAAAAGGAAATTATGTTTACATTGATCTCATTCCAATTTTCTGTACAGGTTCTGGAACTCTCGGTACCGAGGTGATGCAAAACTTTTTTTATGTGTGTAGTACAATTTTACAGTATATTTAAAAAAGTTTCATAGCTGATATGGATGTTACAGAACCATACACAAAATTGTTATTTTCATAAAAGTTACTTAAAAAAAAAGAATCTAAAGTAATCAAACTAAACTTGATGTCATTAAAAATCACAAAATTAATTTGCTGATATGATATTGCAACAAGTGAAGTGACCAAGACATGAGAAACTGAAATCCCATACTCCTGAAACCATTAGGATAGATGAAGTGTGTGAAAGGAGGAAGAAGTAATAAAAAGAAAATATCAGAAAGAGAGACAGACCCTGTTAGAGAAATTGAGAATAATCAGTTATGAAGTAGAATTGGAGTGGGTAATAGAGTTTCTGGATGAGCACAAAGAAAAATCAGAAGGACAGCATGTGTTAAGTACCTGTTGAACAGTAAGTTACCACTTCTGGAATTCATAATCACTGTATTTATGAAAGGATCAGTTGAGGACAGAAACAAATGCACACTTCCCTGCTGAATAATATGATACTTTGTATCCTTTGTGTAGACTGTCGTAAATACTGGCTGAGAGCCTCACAGTAACTATACTAATTTGCATAAGTAATGTTAAGTCACTAAAGGTGCGTACCTTCTTTTAAAGGACACAGCTGGTTTCCTCCCACACCTTTTGCAAATTCAACATTGTGCCCTGTCTGTAACATTAAACCCTGCTCTTTCTTCCTTAAGGATGTCTTTTTAAATGCAAGAGAGGACCTGAGGCCCTAATGTTGCCAGGTGAAATCAATGCGTAAATAAATACACTCATGGAAATTGAAATAAGAACACCGTGAATTCATTGTCCCAGGAAGGGGAAACTTTATTGACACATTCCTGGGGTCAGATACATCACATGATCACACTGACAGAACCACAGGCACATAGACACAGGCAACAGAGCATGCACAATGTCGGCACTAGTACAGTGTATATCCACCTTTTGCAGCAATGCAGGCTGCTATTCTCCCATGGAGACGATCGTAGAGATGCTGGATGTAGTCCTGTGGAACGGCTTGCCATGCCATTTCCACCTGGCGCCTCAGTTGGACCAGCGTTCGTGCTGGATGTGCAGATCGCGTGAGACGACGCTTCATCCAGTCCCAAACATGCTCAATGGGGGACAGATCCGGAGATCTTGCTGGCCAGGGTAGTTGACTTACACCTTCTAGAGCACGTTGGGTGGCACGGGATACATGCGGACGTGCATTGTCCTGTTGGAACAGCATGTTCCCTTGCCGGTCTAGGAATGGTAGAACGATGGGTTCGATGACGGTTTGGATGTACCGTGCACTATTCAGTGTCCCCTCGACGATCACCAGTGGTGTACGGCCAGTGTAGGAGATCGCTCCCCACACCATGATGCCGGGTGTTGGCCCTGTGTGCCTCGGTCGTATGCAGTCCTGATTGTGGCGCTCACCTGCATGGCGCCAAACGTGCATACGACCATCATTGGCACCAAGGCAGAAGCGACTCTCATCGCTGAAGACGACACGTCTCCGTTCGTCCCTCCATTCACACCTGTCGCGACACCACTGGAGGCGGGCTGCACGATGTTGGGGCGTGAGCGGAAGACGGCCTAACGGTGTGCGGGACCGTAGCCCAGCTTCATGGAGACGGTTGCGAATGGTCCTCGCCGATACCCCAGGAGCAACAGTGTCCCTAATTTGCTGGGAAGTGGCGGTGCGGTCCCCTACGGCACTGCGTAGGATCCTGCGGTCTTGGCGTGCATCCGTGCGTCGCTGCAGTCCGGTCCCAGGTCGACGGGCACGTGCACCTTCCGCCGACCACTGGCGACAACATCGATGTACTGTGGAGACCTCACGCCCCACGTGTTGAGCAATTTGGCGGTACGTCCACCCGGCCTCCCACATGCCCACTATACGCCCTCGCTCAAAGTCCGTCAACTGCACATATGGTTCACGTCCACGCTGTCGCGGCATGCTACCAGTGTTAAAGACTGCGATGGAGCTCCGTATGCCACGGCAAACTGGCTGACACTGACGGCGGCGGTGCACAAATCCTGCGCAGCTAGCGCCATTCGACGGCCAACACCGCGGTTCCTGGTGAGTCCGCTGTGCCGTGCGTGTGATCATTGCTTGTACAGCCCTCTCGCAGTGTCCGGAGCAAGTATGGTGGGTCTGACACACCGGTGTCAATGTGTTCTTTTTTCCATTTCCAGGAGTGTATAAATGATAGGCAAAACATGCAAGTCATACGAAAGATCATATAGCACTCTTACAGGTTGCTCTCCCATTAATACTACATGTTTGATATTATCTGAACTATGTTTAACAGTATTATTTAGGATTAAAGGAGACCACTCACAAAAAAGGAGAAGTACTCAGTTGTTCAATAGGCACACAAAAGAAAGAAAACTTGCCCACCTTCGGATTTATCCTTTGACGAGCTAGAGTAAAATGCGCACATGTGTGTGCGCATGCGCACGCGCGCGCGCGCGCACACACACACACACACACACACACACACACACACACACACACACACTTATGCCCCTACATTTTACCAGCTGGACAGTCAGTGCCAATGCTATTTTGTGGCAGGTGGAGTGTTTTTGGTGGGGTAGTACTGGGTGGGGTGGTTGAAAGAAGAGGTAGAAGGCTGGAAATGGATGGTGAGCAGCTCAGAGGGAGCTAGCCAGTCTGCTGGCTACAAATGCGGGAGGGAGGGGTGGCACATACATGGGCTGGCATGATTGTAGTGGCCAGTGGAAGTGGCACATGCTGAAGGTGATGTGGGGCATGAATTGGGAGGGGGATTGTGCCAGCCCTCACTTCTGCATTCCTAGCCAGCACACCAATCACATCCTTCTGTGTTGTTAGCCACACACCCCCAGCCCCTCTTCCTTCCTTCTGCCATCCTCTCCCTCCAGCCACCCCACCCAACACTACCCCCGCCACAACCAGTCCACCTGCTGCAAAATAGCATTAGCACTCTGAGTATAGCTGGCACAATGTAGGGACATAGGCATGTGTATGCATTTGTGTGAATGTGTGTGTGTTTGTATATTTTACTCTAGCTCATGACAGGATAAATAAAAAAAAAAAAACTGAAAGCTTTCTTTCTTTCTTTCTTTTGAGTGTGCCTATCAACTACTCAACACTTCTGATTTTTGGTGAGTAGTCTCCTTTTATCTTAAAGTATTTACATTCCACAAGAATGTTCCTACAACATTTTGTGATATTCTCATAGTTGACAGCCATTGGTAAGGAGACATGATTTCAGAAGTCATAGTTTCAAGTAAGTATGTCACATGTAGGTGAGTATAAGATTCTTCTGGAAAGTAGTAACTTTCTTGAACCTTCTTCAAGCAGCTGATTAACAGATTTCCTTCCAGGATGCGTTGATTTGTTCTTCACTCCGTATATTCTGTTGGTCTTACCATTAATCAGAACCATCAGAGATTTGAAGTGGGATGAGATTAACAAAATGAAGCAACTGTAAAAAAATGCTACTTTCTCTGTTATATTAAATAGCATGTAGTTCAATATCTGCCTGACAACAATGAAATCATCAAGGAATGACCATTATCTGTAAGAACATGAGCATTCTGAATTTAATTTTGTTCATGCAGTGCAGATTGTCAGTAAGCTTTTCTTGCATTCTGATGTGAAGGTAAGTCTCCATCTATACATGAAGGATACCACTGATGTCATAAAAGTTTAATTTATAATTTTTTTTTGGGAAGGTCACATGATATGCAAACAGTATAGCTTTATTGTTTAGCACTGCTAGGATTTCATTCATGAAATCGTATAAGGCTTTCTATCTGGAGAAACCTTCAAAAAAGTCAAACTGAGTGGCATTAGCAAACTGTGCAGTGAAAAACCAATCAGTATAGCATTGTAAACCTATATATTAAACATTTTATAAGAATGAAATGTGCTTGTTGGGAATGACCCCTATTGACTGATTACAAAGATAGCTAAAAGATGCTGTCATGAAATTGCACAAGACTTTAATAATCTGCTTAAATTCTGCAACTGTGAAAAACATTATTGGCTTTTTTTTTGTGACCAACAAAATCATTCTGGTAGACAGCTGATTGGCTATCATACTGACATGAGATTCTATGCGGTGATTGCAGCACAATTGGTGTATGACATGGTTTCTTTCGCAGGTGGCTGTGCCTGTGATGGGATAAGCTAATTTTGTGTTGGGACTGGAGTAGGAAGGATTGAGCAAGTCTCACATCTGAGTATTTACTCAGGATATGGTCCTTGTTGCAAAGGGCTGGGTGTAGGAGTAGTATAGAGATGGACTATGATATCGTGTAGGTTAGGTGGGTGATGCAACATGATCTTAGCATTGGTGGGAAGAATTGTGGAGAGAACATCCCTCATTTCAGGGCATCATGATAGGTTACCAAAGCCCAGGTGAAGGAAATGGTTCAGTTGTTCCAGTCCATGAAGATATTGCATGATAAGCTGGATGCTCCTTTGTAGCTGATTCTTCGGAGTGGTGGGTACGGCATGGGAAATCTGTCTGTGAACTGCATTTGGGGGGTAGTGCCTGCCTGTAAAGGTCTTGTGAGACCTTCAGCATACTGGGAAAAAGAGTTCTCATCACTGCAGGTATGCCATCCATGGGTGGCCAGGCTGTATGGGATGGACTTTTTTGTGTGAAAGTAATGACAGCTTGCAAAATGGTGGTGTTGAAGCCATGACGGAATGAGGATTGGGTGCCTTTGCTGTTAGTCCAGATCATGTTGAGATCATCAACGAAGCTAAACCAGACCAGGGGTTTGAGATTTTGGGAGGCTAGCAAAGTTTCCTCTAGTTGACCTATAAAAGGCTGGCATAGGAGGGTGCCAAGTGGGTGCCCCTGGCTGGGCTGTGAATTTATTTATATGCCTTCCCCTTGAAGGAGAAGTAGTCATGTGTCAGGATATAGTTGGTAATGTGTATGAGGAATGAGATAGTGGGGCTGGAATCCGAAGGACATTAGAAGAGGTGGTGTTTGATAGGGGGGAGGGCATTGGTTCAGGATATTGGTGTACAGAATGGAGAACCGATAGAGTTACTCAAGATACCCTCCGCCACTCTCCGTCAGGTGGCTTGCAGAGTATGGATGTAGATGTAGATGAAGTGTAGTAGATAAGGAGGTTGCATCAACAATGACGAGTAGGGATCCAGAAGGTAAAGGTATGAGGACAGTGGATAGTCAGCGAAGAAAGGGGTTAGTATTTTTGATGTGAGAGGCTAGGTTTGGGCCATGGGTTGGAGGTATTAATCAACAAGCATGGAATGTCTTTCAGTAGAAGCACAATAAGCAGCTACAATGGGTTGTCTAGCATTATTAGGTTTATGGATTTTGGGGAGCATGTAGAATGTTGGCGTGAGGAGGGAGAGGTTCAGGGCTGGGCCTAGGGATTCCAGTGAGGACTGGAGGTTACGTGGGACTTCTTGGATGGGATCTCTAAGGCAGGGTTTGTGGGTGAAGGAGTCAGATAGTTAGTGGAGACCTTCTGTCAGGTAATTACTGTTAGTCATTATGGGAGTGGTGGAGCCTTTGTCTGCCAGAAGATGATTATGTCAGGATCAGTTTTGAGCTTACCGACTATATGCTGATGCACAAATACTTCTCACCCTCTCTCTCTATCTCTCTCACTCTCTCTCTCTCATGTTTTGTCTTGGTGTTTGCTCATATACATCACTGCATTTATTTTCAGTTGAATGATAAAAAAATGAAAGTAATTAAAATACATATAAAGAATACATCATTTGTGCTGAGCAAACACTTCACAATTTGATTATTATCTATGAACTACACCATATGTAAGTCTTACTGCCCTTTTCTGTAACAGTTAACATCAATGTCACAGCCATCATTCATTCAAAATTAAACTACCGATAGTATTAAAGTTCAGTTTAAGATGAGCCTGAGTTTTTTTTCTCATTCACATACACATTCAGAAATTTATGGCTGTCAGATCCTGCTGCCAATATGTTACATGCATTATTAACATTAGTGTGGTGTGAACTACCTGTTTTAAATACCAATAATTGAGTTTTGGTTAACATTCGTCTTTACAAACTTGTGTCTGTTTTTAGATGTGAAATGTTAGCTATCTGTGGTGAGCTAATCACTGAAATTGGTGGCCAATGGTTTCACTGATTTCAATGATTCTGCTGCATCTTTTCCATGGAGAGTCAGTTTTATTTACCCATTTATTTGTCTTTGTTTCTTGTGTATAATGATACTGATTGTTTTTGTTTTGCTCTTGGATTATTTTTAAAAACAATATCTTACAACTGGAATCCACAACCTGCACAAAGGCATTAATAAGTATCACTTGACCTTTGAATGAATTTGTAGTAGCCACCAGAAAGATCGTGGGAGGCGCACATTGGCACGGCGCATCACGGGCGGTAGTTGCCGCAAGTAGAGTCCCGTCCACCAGAGGGCACGTGAGAATTCGGACGTGACCTCTGCCGGCGTAACAACGAGAACAAGAACAACAACAACAACTCCGGCAGCTCGGGCCGTGCCCAGTCATTTAACATTGGGCATGCCTAGGACACAGTCCCGGTCTATGCTAAGTGAAGTGTGACATAACGTGAACAGTGTTACTACACAATTGGCGACGAGTAGGGTCGTTCTTTCACGTGTTGTGTCATTGTTCCGGTTTCGCAGCTTCTCCCCGGCATGGAGGATTTGGTGCGAGTTTTGGTTCCGCAGCAGACGGAGCTCATGGCCACCATGAAACAAGTGCTTCCGGCGTTGCTCTCCACGCCGTCTGCTCCGGCGCAGTTCCCTCCTCCCTTTCCCCCGTATGACGAGACGGCGGAGGATTGGGACGCATATGAACATCGCCTTTGGCAGCATTTCCAGGCGTTCCATGTTGCCGATGCGGAGGTATGTCGTGCTCTCTTCTTGTCTTGGATATCTCCCTTGCTGTATCAAGTTTTGCGGCAGCTATCGCTGTTGCAGGAACCCTCGTCCTTGTCTTTTGATGCATTAAATTCCTTGCTGTCTTCATATTATCGCCGCCGCACGCATGTTGTGGCGGCTAGGGTCGAGTTCTATCAATGCAAGAAACAGCCCCATCAGTCTTACCGGGCGTGGGCCGCTACCCTGCATGGTCTTAGTCGCAAGTGTCATTTTGTCACGGAGCAGTCGTGAGAGTCGTATGCCCACGTTATGGTACACGACGTCATTGTTCGTTCGGCCCCTGATAGGGAGGTCCGGAAACGAGCCCTGCAGTTAGAAGACCCTTCTCTCGAGGAAGTCCTGTCCATTGCTCAATCGTATGAAGTCTCTCATGCAGCAGGTCAACAGCTGGAAGCATGGTGCGACGTCGTGGAGGTTCAGGGCGGCGCGGCCGCGTCCACTGTGTCCGGGGTGGACGACGTGTGAGACGTACAATCCGGCCGTTACGGCTGCTCAGGCATGGCGCGTAAACAGAATTCCGGCCGCCGGCCCCTGTTGCCGTCCTGTGCATCGTGCTATGTACATCATGATCAGTCAGAGTGCCCCCAGTGTTGGGCCGTTTGTCGCACATGTAATAAAAAAGGTCACATTGCTAAAGTTTGCCGCTCAGCCTCGAAAGAATTGAAGGAAGCAAGTACAGCAGACATGGACGTTGACATTCAGGAAGTTTCATCGGGCCAGGCTCCCGACGCGTCGGCATGCAAACTCTAGTTTACCGGCGTCTACGCGGTTATGGTAAACAGTTCATTCCCCTACTGGGTCAATTCACTACCGATGTGACTTACAAATCAGTCACTCGGCCTATTACTTTTATTGTCGTCGGTGATGCGAGCTCCGCTAACCTTTTTGGCCTGGATGCCTTTCAAGCTTTCGGGTTTTCTATTGCTGACACCATACAGTTGGTCTCCGAAGACGTTCCCTATCACTCATTGGAATCTTTGATCTCAGACTTTCCAGATATTTTTGAGGAGGGCCTGGGGCGTGTTTCCGATTTTGAAGCTCACTTCACGTTGAAGGCGTCGGCTCGCCCGCGTTTTCTACACGCGAGACAGATCCCCTTGACTCTCCGCCCTCAGGTAAAGGAAGAGCTAGACCGGCTGACAGCCCTAGGGGTCGTTCTTCCCGTTTCTTCCAGTGAGTGGGCTTCGCCCCTCATTATTGTCAAGAAGCCCTCGGGAAAATTACATCTTTGTGGCGATTTCAATGCCACCATTAATTCCCAATTGGTGGTGGACACCTATCCTTTGCCTCGTGCTGATGAATTGTTCTCCGCCGTGGCGGGAGGCCAATATTTTTCGAAAATCAATCTGTCGGAGGCTTATCATCAGATACCACTTGATGAGGACTCCAAACAGCTGGTGGTCGTCAACACCCCGTTTGGCCATTACCAATACCAGCGGTTGGCTTTTGGAATATCCAGTGCCCCGGCGATATTCCAGCGTTATCTTGAGCATGTCACATCGACAATCCCTCATTGTATTAATTACCTGGATGACATAATTGTCACAGGCCGCAGCACGAAGGAACACTTGCATAACCTTCGGACCCTCTTTCTCAAATTCAGGTCTGTGGGCTTGCGTTGCAACCTGCATAAGTCAACCTTCTTCCAACCGTCCATTGAGTATGTGGGCTACACCATATCTCGGCATGGCATCCAGCCACTAGGAAGTTTGGTCCAAGGTATCGTCAACCTTCCTCGGCCCACTTCGCTGAAAGAGTTACAAGCTTTTTTAGGCAAGATAGCCTATTACTACCGGTTCATTCCCAGGGCTTCCACTATAGCCCACCCCCTGTACTGCCTTCTGCACAAGGGTGTTCCTTTTGATTGGTCGCCTGCATGCGAGCAAGCGTTCACCTCGTTGAAGGGCCTCCTCACTTCAGCCCCTTGTTTGGCTACTTTTGATCCCCGTAAGCCGTTGGTCCTGGCTACAGATGCTTCACAGTATGGGGTGGGGGCGGTCCTGGCCCATCGCAACACAGATGGTTCCGAGCAACCACTGGCGTTTGCATCTAAAACGCTTAGTCCCACGCAGGCCCATTACTCCCAGGTGGAAAAAGAGACTTTGGCCATTGTCTACGCTGTTACCAAGTTTCACCCTTTCTTGTATGGCACGAAGTTTCAGTTAATCACTGACCATAAGCCGTTAATATCGTTATTTGGCCCCGCCTCTCAGATTCCGGATAGGGCGGCCCAAGACTACAGCACTGGGCCTTGTTCCTCTCTAAGTACCATTATGACATTCATTTTCGCCCTACAGGACAGCATGCCAGCGCCGACACCCTTTCCCGTCTTCCGGTGGGCCCGGATCCTACGTTCGATCGAGAGGAGATTATGTGTTTTCATTTGGATGTGGCATCCCGCCAAGCAGTTGATGGCTTCCCGATCACTAGTTCTCGAGTCGCCAGGGAAACGGCGGCTGACCCGGTTCTCCGGCAAGTAGTTCGCCTCATTCAGCAGGGGTGGTCCTCCCGCCCTCCGGGCCGGGCCTTGGACCCTCTTCGTAATTATTTTCTTCTACGAGACCGCCTCTCGGTCTTGGAAGGAGTTCTCCTTCTGGCTACCGATGATACAGCTCCTCGCGTGGTTGTTCCTGCAGGTTTATGAAGGGAGGTCCTGACGTTATTACATGCGGGGCACTGGGGTGTTTCCCGTACTAAAACCTTGGCTCGCAGACATGTGTACTGGCCCGGTATTGACAGAGAAATTGAGCACTTGGTGGCTGCCTGTTCCCAGTGTGTGGGCCAACAAGCATCTCCCAGGGCAGCGTTCTCTTCATGGCCGCCGGCAACCCAAGCATGGGAATGTGTTCACATCGATTTTGCGGGCCCGTTTCTCAATGGCTTTTGGCTCATTGTCATTGATGCTTATTCTCGATTCCCATATGTGGTTCGCTGCTCCTCAACCACTTCAGAAGTTGCAATCCAGGCGCTAGCAAAAATCTTTTCTGTGGAAGGTCTGCTGATCACCCTGGTCTCAGACAATGGACCGCAGTTTATTTCGCAGACCTTCCAGGATTTTTGTCGGCGCTTCGGTATTCGGCACGTTTGCTCTCCCCCCTTCCATCGACAATCGAATGGGGAAGCCGAACGCATGGTGCGCACATTTAAGACACAGATGAAAAAGTATGTGCACGAATTTCCTGCAGAGGAAGCATTGACGTTTTTCTTGACGGCATACCGGACCACACCAATGGGCGACCGCAGCCCCGCAGAGCTCCTCCATGGGCGTCAACCTAGGACTCTGCTGCACCTCCTCCGGCCTGGTCCTCACCAGTCTTCACAGACCGGAGTACCTGGTTTTCCACTGGGCATGTCGGTCTGGGCCCGTGGGTTTGGTCGCAATCCACGTTGGATACCGGCGGTGGTCCTGCGCCGAAATGACCGCCGGCTCTATACCTTGCAGGCGGGGGATCGGGTGGTATGTCGTCACCAAAATCAGCTCCGTCCACGTTCGGGCACCCACCCTCCAACCTCTCAGACACCGGCTTCCCCATTGCCGGCACCTGTATTGGTTTCACAGGGGACGTTACCTCCTCTCCCCGCTGTGACTCTGCCGCACTGCGATTGTTCTCAGCCTTGGCAGCCTCCAGTAGCTCCAGCACTGGCATCGCCATCATTCGAGATGCCCCAGCGAGAGCCGGCCCCCCTAGCAGGCCCAGTTTCTCAGGGGGCTAGTTCACCTGTGGTCATCCCTTCCCCTTCGTCCCCACCACTGGGTCTTGCCCCTCCCGAGGTGGAACAGGATCCGGAGTTCGACAGCTTGTCACCCATTCTGTCCCGAGCTCCGGTTGTGGGACGACGGGGGCCTCTTCATGTGGGTCACTTCCAGCCGTATTCGAAGGTTCCAGCTCGAGGGTTGGCAGATCCCCTCGACTCTGGCCATCCAATGGATGTGGAGGTCATCGCTCCTGCCCGACGCTCCACCTTCCGACGCAGTGGGTGGATCACAGTGGCTTCACCCCCCGAAGGAGGAGGAGTGTAGTAGCCACCAGAAAGATCGTGGGAGGCGCACATTGGCACGGCACGTCATGGGCGGTAGTTGCCGCAAGTAGAGTCCCGTCCACCAGAGGGCACGTGAGAATTCGGACGCGACCTCTGCCGGCGTAACAACAAGAACAAGAACAACAACAACAACTCCGGCAGCTCGGGCCGTGCCCAGTCATTTAACATCGGGCATGCCTAGGACACAGTCCCGGTCTACGCTAAGTGAAGTGAAGTGCGACGTAACATGAACAGTGTTACTACACAATTAGAAGTTCATTTCTTGGCACAAGGTACTTTAATGTGCAATGTTACTTATTCCTTGTCTCTGTAGTTTAATTTTGTCCTCATTTGTTCTGAGGAAAACAGGATTCAAAGTGCTGGTGTTGAAGAAAGAGTTACAGTTTTCTCAAAGAATTGCTCTGGCCTTGGCAGCCAGAGACAGTGATCACATGTGTGTGAGCTGTATTTGCATGAATGTGTGTGTGTATGTCATCTATTTCAGAAGGAAGTCTTCTGGCGAAAAGCTTACATGTTAGTACTTGTGCTTGTCTGCAGCTCAACATCCCCGCTATATGGTGAGTAGCAATGTATCCTTTTCATAATGTTCTCATTATCCCACCATGGAGTTTTCAATTGTAAACAAGTTATTGAATAATGTAGTAACCAAGTAATACACAAAACTGATCCAAGTCACACAAATATGGCTATATTTGTAACCTCTGAACAACAATGGAGTTAAGCCCCTTGGGACTTCTTCAGACACAGAACAACTGATGTGCATGATAAAAACCAGAATTTTATAAAGAGTCAGTCAGCACTGCTCTGCACATATATATGATGGTGCAGTGGAAACCATGCTGTGCACAGATGGCCTGCAGTGATCAGTCTATGCCGTTACAGTTGGTAGCCAATTCAATCGCACATGTGGGACAACACCACACTCGGCACACTCATGCTCACACACACTACCAGTAGGATACAGTACACCTCTCCTTCATGTGAAGTGGGTGCCCAGGCAGTGGAGTAGACACCAGTGGCTTGACAAGAGGCACATCCACCAGATCTGGAGCAGCAGCACCCCATGCCGATGGAGGGGGTGGGACGATGTGCTGGGTAGGGACCAGGGCATATGGCAGCAATGTGCAGGATGTAGGTGCACCAGAGGGCAGTGGTCCCATGTGGCATCCAATGATAGCATCAGAGAGTATGGTGCTATTGCCATCTCTGTGTCATCATCAGCAGGCAGGTAAAAGTATAGAGGAGACAGGGCTGGTCTCACTGGTGATGATGGACAATGCTTGAGATGATGATGGTGAGGAGGCCAGTGGATGTGACCTGACCAGAACAGCAGGCTGTGGCAACGAACTCAAGGCCAGAGATGGACCAGCACCCAGCACTGGGGAGCTGGAACCCCAAGGCTCCACATGTGGAGGAGGCAGCCAATGGGACAGGGGCACCTCTACAGCAGGTGATGATGGACTTGAATTGAAGGACAGCAGAGCAGTTTGCCATGACAGGGGCTGTATCTGCAAACTGGAAGTTTCTGGCAGTGAATGGGGTGCAATCAATCAAAGTGGCATGTCACCAGTGCATTGGTTGTATAGGCATTGCAAAGACGGTGTCCCCGGTGGCAGACAACAGTGGCTGGAATCCACTCAGGCCAGCAACCAAACCCTTGCACCTACAATAGCAATCTCAGTGCAAAGCGGCCAGAAAACTCAACCACAGCAGGTGCAGCACAGGCCACAGAAGGCGGAGGAGTGTGCAAGACTGCCGACCGTGAAGCAACGCAGCTGAACTCTGCTCCTCCATGGGCATGAAGCAACAGGTGCTCAGAAAATGGAGAAGGGCATTGTCTACTGAAGAATCCACAACTAACTTTTTCATTTGGGACTTGAATGTATGCACTAGTTGTTCTGTCTTGACATTTGATTGAGGTTGGAATGGTGGAGCCATAACATGATGAATGCCGTGATGTGAACAAAACAATTGAAAGGTGTGAGAAATGAACTGGGGCCCATTATCACAAACTTAGGTATGAGTTTTTCTTGTTGTGGGTTGATTTTAAGGTTTGATATACTGCAAGATGCCAAGTCTTTACTCATTCCCTGCAATAACAGCTATCTTCCTGGTCACTGTCTTATTTTCTCTTGATGTTGTGTCCTGCTAAGCATTGCCACACGTTTGACGACTGACTTCTTTTCTGATTGCAGAGGGGTGAGAGCTACAAGAGAGCTTCTACATTTAAACACCTAACTATGAAATCACAAAACATGGTTTCCATAATTCTTCTGTATTCAAATAAGTTCTCAACTCACAACAACTGATAATTAACAAAGCTTTCCAGACACCATGTTCATACATGATGCTTCAGTGTTTGACCAAAACCATAAGTTCGTACTTAACTCAAGATAGCATATCATACAGTTTATATAACAACTTTCAGTTGTCTTTAGTGCTTGATCATTGTCATCAGGCTCCCTTCCTCTTTGGAGTCCACAGCACTCCCAAAACATGACGGCAAAGTGCGAGTGACCCCTCATTGGCCAGTCCAAATTATGCATCCATCGTCACTTTTTGCACTGTGCCTGCACTTTTCTTTCTCATATCTGCACATAAATTCCAACAAACCTGGGCACAGTAGTGCTTTTTATGCTTCTGCTAATTAAAGTCACATTTTTCACATGCACATTGTTCATCAGTCTAGAAAAAGGGAAGTGAGATGTGTTGCTGTGCTGTATAGCAACATGTACCACTACACATTTCCCTGGTAAGATGAATGATGATGTATGGAATAAATTGCACAACTAATGAGAGACCTTATAAGCAATCCGTAACTAAAATTTCACTTTTATATTGAGGTGTCATGTGCCTAAATTCAGTGCATTCCTTTCAACATGTCATCATCAATTTTCTTACATTAGTCACCATGACTTAAAACACATTTGGTTTCTGACCATGTACAGGTTTCTGTTTTTGTATTTCAGAAATAAATTTAGTACTGTAAAATTAAACTTTACAAAGTCTAAGGAATCAATTGAGTTCTAGTAAGTTCATATGCTTTAGCAATTTTGGAGAATATTTCCCTATCTTCGTTTAGCTTACTTCCCTAGTTTTGTGTTTTTGTATGTGCTGCATTCTCAACTAAGTCTCTGGACAGATACATTAAACATGCTATATTGTGGTTGACATGCAAGTTTTCTGGGTGTGGTACCACATCATAATGTATAACACTACTACTGCTGGAGAAAAACCAATGTTTCAGCAGTGGCTGCAGCAGCCTTCTTCTGGGTCTCTCAGTAGACTACTGGTAGACCCAGAAGAAGGCCGCTGCAACCGTGGCTGAACGTTGGTTTTTCTCCAGCAGCAGTAGTTTTATACATTATGATGTGGTACTACACCCAGAAAACTTTTATGTCGACTGACTCTGGCCATGGAAGCCTACGCAATTATATATGCTATATTGTATTTGGAAGGTAAGTGCTCGTTCATTGTGTATATGTAATATTGAAGATTTCTCCTCTGCATAGTGATCTTACTCAAAATCTATATAAAATATTGGTTTCTTACTTCCTTCTTTTCTTTTATCACTCCTATTTCTCAACCTCTTATCATTTATGTGCTATACAAGTGCCTCTGAATAACTTAGCTTTACCACTATATGGTCTGGATAAGAGAAGAGCTACAATGGTAGTAACAGATGTATATGGAAAGACGGGGGATAAAATTTGTACTCCTAATGAAGAGGAATGAAAAGAAAATATAAGAATAAGTGCCTTAGGATCAAGATCCCCCCCCCCTCCCGCCTCCCCCCCAACCAAGGTTCCCCTTCTGCTAAAGTTCTTGACAGTGACACCAGATGGAGAAGGTGGTCATCATCCCCTACAGAACAGACTGTCATGGTTTTCACCGTCTCAGACCGTGAAAATTGATCCTAACCCACCCCTATGGATAGCCAGTAGTGATCTGGTATTCACATGTTGTTTGTCGTGTAGTTATTGTCATTTGTCCTAAAGTCTTTGTGAATCACCTTTGTGGATCTTAACAACCATGTGGGAACTTGCTCATTCTATATGTAGCCAATGTGTGATGGATAGTACTGTACTTAAAAAAATATATCACTCATTTGAGTCATTAACCTTCCCTATAAAACATACATAAAACCCAAACTATTTTTTATATGGAAGGAAAAAATACAAAATCTTGCATACAATAAATGTATAAAAGTATTTGAATCATTTTTATAAATACTGTACAAATAAATACCTAATTTTATTGCACTCTATTATTTTTTTCAGTTATTATGGTAAATATGGTACCTTCCTGCAACAACTTATGAAGATTATGCTATACTTATGTTTTTGAAATATATGTATACCTGTATCTTTTTAACAGAGAGCCTTGATGTTGGCAAAATGTCTCTAAGATGACAGGAGAAAGTTGAAAGACAATAGAATAGTTAAAGAGGAAGAAATTGCCTCATAGAAAACTAAAGTGGAAAAACGTGAAGCAGTTAACTCAGAACCTGATGGTCATCACCCCACCTGATCTGCAAAGAGGACAGATTATCCTGTGGGCTTAAACAGTGTTATTGTATGAATGTTATAAAGTCTCTTTTCGTATCCTGTTTTGGTATCTATCTGAAATACTGCTTTGGAATGTGGTATCCCTATTTTCTTGAAAGGTCCAGCATATTTTGGGAAAAACTTATTCATTTGTTTCTTCATATCTGAAATCTGAAAATCTGCTGCAGTGGAGGTAACATGCAAGGAACAATATGTGGCTTAGAAATTCTGCTTTCGCCTCAACAAATCTTCAGCTGAGGCCTATACAATGTTACAGGAGGCCTATGGAGAGTCTGTTCTTACCTACAGGACTGCTCTAATGTGGTTTAAAATGTTGAAAGAGGGGAGACAATCAATTTCAAAGGAAGGTCGACCCGGTGCTCCAGTTACTGCTCTCAGGAAAGGAAACATCAACTCTGCTGCTATCATTGTGAGAGAGGATCGACGAGTTACCTTAAGATCACTTTCTGAAGTACTGAACATTTCATAGAGTACCACTCACACGTTGGTGACAGAAAAATTACACGACACATGTTTGTGCATGATGGGTTCCAAGACTGTTGATTCCCAAAGAAAAGGACATTCGTGTGCAGGTCTGTATGCAGTTAAAGTTGATGTTAGAGGAAGATCCAGAGTTTCTTTCAATTTTAATAACTGCTGAAAAAAACTTGGCTACATCATTTTGATCATGAGAGCAAACAGCAAAGCTCAGTGTGGAAATCTCTTTCATCAACAACCCCCAAAAAAGTAAAAGTGGTTTCTTCTGCTGGGAGAGTTATGGTCATCTCATTCTTTGATATTTATGGAATGGTTTATCAGCATGTTGTACCCGCACATGGACAATACTACAGGGATGTCCTGAAAACATTGCAAGTCCATATCAGGCGCAAAAGACCACATTTCCATGAAGGAAGCTGGATGCTGCACCACAATAATGTGTGGACACACATTTCCAATGTTGTTGCTGAACATCTTGCAAAAAATCAACGTGAAGTGCGTCTCTCGCCCTCCCTATAGTCCAAATTTAGCCCGTGTGACTTTTTTCTATTGCCTAACATGAAGAAACGCCTTCATGGGAGGCATTATCAATCATCAGAAGCAGTGGTGAAGGCTGCAGAGGTGATTTTGAAGGATCTCTCAAAAAATGGTTTCCAGCAAGTATTTGAAGACTGGCAGAAACACTGCGACAAGTGCATCACATTCATGGGAGACTACTTTGAGAAGAACTATCAAAATTATGAGGATGACTAAAGGTATGTTGTCAAAAAAAATTATGATCATTCGTTATTGAACAGCCCTCATATATTATGATCTCGAACCCCTAAATGGGCATACCAATCTTTTTTATACTCCATACAATTGCTAATAATTCCTTTTCTGTTACTGTATAATTTATTTCATGTTTATAAAGACTTCTGCTAATGAACACTATTGTTCTATGATCTCCTCACTTGGGATTCCATTCAACCCAGAACAGTTTACGTCCTATACCATACTTAGAAGCATCAGTTGCTAACTTAAAGGCTTCATGCATTACTGGATTTCACAATACTGGTGTATTTACCAATGCCTGCTTAATATTAAAGAATAAAGAATTCTTCAGGTGGTCCTTCATCCTGTATCCATTTTGTTCTTTGTTTCACTAATGACAATAGTCTGGGATCGTTTATGGCTTGGCCTTGCATATAGTGATGATAGAATCAGTCTATCCCCAGAAATGAGCATAATTGTTGTACAGTTCTTGATTCCGGACAGTCTTTGATAGCCTCTATTGTTTCAGGATACAGTCTTATTCCCTTTGTCCCTACTAAATGTCCTATAAATTCCAGTTCTTCCCTTGTAAAATACTTCTTTGCTAATTTAATTGTGATATCTTTTTCCTGAAACTTTTCTAGGATTTTAGTTAGTAATACAGTGTTCTTCCCACATCCTGATCCTACTAACATATCATCTATATAAAATTAATTATTGTAGCAGTTCTTTATCTAGTGTCTCATCTGTTGTGACTTGGCAAGACAGCCAAGTCACAATGAGAGGAAGCCGAAAGGCACGTGTTAAGCTCACGCAGATTGGCGTGAGGTCTGGAACAGTTAAAGGAATTAATAGTAGCAAATAAAGTATGTAGTTGATGTAATACTTAACTTTAATCCACAATTGTAGAACATCTCTCTTGACGGTACATGTTATAACCACAATATAAAATAATATCCAATGCTATGGCGCCTTGCTAGGTCGTAGCAAATGACGTAGCTGAAGGCTATGCTAACTATCGTCTCGGCAAATGAGAGCGTAGTTGTCAGTGATCCATCTCTGGCTAAGTCGGCTGTACAACTGGGGCGAGTGCTAGTAAGTCTCTCTAGACCTGCCGTGTGGTGGCGCTCGGTCTGCAATCACTGACAGTGGCGACACGCGGGTCCGACGTATACTAACAGACCACGGCCGATTTAAAGGCTACCACCTAGCAAGTGTGGTGTCTGGCGGTGACACCACATCATCTACTGCTTGTATGAACACTGATACTGAAATATTTAATCCAAAGGGTATCACTTTAAATTGATGAGACTTTCCTTTGAGAAAGTACACAGTATATTATCATGAATTTTTGTGTAATTTAACCTGCCAATAGCTACAGTCAAATCAACTGAACTAAAGTACCTTCCTTGTTAGAATCTCTCTAACAAATCATCAGTAGATACTGGTCTGTCTCTTGCTTTCTCTGTATGTCTTTTTAAAGCTCGTGCATCTAACACTAATTGCACTCTTCCCACTAGTTTTCTTACTGTAAGTAAAGGGTTGCTATATGCGATTACAATTCTTTCTGTGATGTTATTTTCTATCATGTTCAGCATTTCCATGCATACTGCTGACGTTAAACTTATGGGAACTGGGAAAGGTGTACAAAAAGCTGGTTCCTTATTTTTTTATCTTAAATTGACAAACATAATCACCAATCACTCCTGATTTTTCAGAAAATACTCTCTTGTATTTCATTAAAATTGTATACAAATTGTGTTGTTGTTCTTTAGTTAATAGGTTAGAGGAGGAGGAGGAGGATATTGGTGTTTAACGTCCCGTCGACAACGAGGTCATTAGAGACGGAGCACAAGCTCGGATTAGGGAAGGATGGGGAAGGAAGTCGGCCATGCCCTTTCAATGGAACCATCCCGGCATTTGCCTGGAGTGATCTAGGGAAATCACAGAAAACTTAAATCAGGATGGCCGGACACGGGATTGAACCGTCATCCTCCCGAATGCGAATCCAGTGTGCTAACCACTGCGCCACCTCGCTCGGTAAATAGGTTAGATTTCTGAGATTTAATCTTTATTTGTTCCTGACAGCCTTCCAGATTTTACATTTCTTCTTCATCATTCTCTAACTGAGCAGTGACAACTAGTAATAACTCCCCATTAGTTAATAAAGTAAGCATTTTAAATAGTGTAACATAATTAGGGCTTTTCTTGGTCCGGTATAACACTTTATCATCAAACTCAAGTTTTACTTTATATTTTCATAACCAGTCTAGACCTAACAATAGCTGCAGGCTCACATTGGGCACTACTAATAGAGTCTGAATAAATTCAACATCACTTACCTCTAATGGTAGTCAAGTTTCCTCTTTATTCTTTAATTTGCTTTCCTTTAAGAGGGGCATCAGAAAAGTCCATGTGAAGTCCAAGAGATGGCACCACTAGCACTTATCGAGGTCATGTCTAGTTAGTAGCATCTTTGGAAAGAATGCACACTAAGTTTCAGCCATATTGGTCAGCTATTTATTTGTGCTTGGCATTTGTGTGAATGAAGGAAGTCGAGTGATAGTCAAATAATGGACGAAAAGGAATTTCGTGTGGTGATTAAACATTACTTTATGAAAGGCAAAAAACCTCAGTAGTCTAAAGAGAAGCTTGATAAACATTACAGTGACTCTGCACCTTTGTTTAGAACAGTTTATAAGTGGTTTCAAAATTTTCGGTGTGGCCATATGGGCACAAGTGATGCTGAACGTTCTGGATGCCCTGTGCAGGTTACGCCTACAGAAATCATTGATGAAATCCATGATATGATGATGGATGACAGAAGAGTTAAGGTGCATGAGATTGCTAGTGCTGTGGGCATATTGAATGAAGGGAGACATAATATTTTACATAAACATTTGGACATGAGAAAGCTATCCGCAAGATGGGTTCCGCGATTGCTCACATTGCTCACGCTTGACCAAGAATGGAATCATGTGAAGTGTTGCAAGGATGGTTTGCAGCTGTTCAGGAAGAATCTACAGGACTTTAAGCATTGTATCATCACTGTGGATGAAACATGGATACATTACTATACTACTGAGACCAAACAGCAATCTAAACAATGGGTTACCAAGGGAGAAGATGCACCAAAAAAGGCAAAGACCATTCTTTCGGCCAGAAAGGTTATGGCAACTGTCTTTTGGGATTCGCTAGGGATAATCCTCATTGACTATCTGGAAAAGGGTAAAAATATTACAGATGCATATTATTCATTGTCACTGGACCCTTTGAAAACCGAGCTGCAAGAAAAATGCCGGTGATTGGACTGAAAAAAAGTCCTTTTCCATCAAGAAAATCCACCAGCACACACCTCAGCAGTTGTGGTCACAAAGTTAATGGAAATAAGATTCCAACTCGTTTCACATATCCTCTATTCTCCAAACTTGGCTCCCTTGGACTACTATTTGTTCCCCAATTTGAAGATATGGCTGGCGGGACAAAGATTTTATTCAGACGAGGAGGTGATTGCAGCAACTAATAGTTATTTTGCAGACTTGGACAATGCCTATTATTTGGAAGGGATCAACAAATTAGAACAGCGCTGGATGAAGTGGATAAGTCTAAAAGGAGACTATGTCAAAAAATAAAAAAGGTCCACCCCAAACACGTGAGTAGTTTTTATTTTTGCACGGTCTTTTTGAATGCCTCTTGTACTACCCACTGTTCCTAAGATATACACTCCTGTCATCAGTAGAATACCTTAGTGTTCTTGTGAAATTAATGAAATTTTGCTTCCTGAGTCTCTAAAAATATCTACATTTATATGTAATGCCTTTCCCCTGATTATTGGTTTAATTGCTCTTCTTCTTCTGTATTATCTTCTTGTAATAATCATTCTCTTCCATTGTATGAGTGAATGCAATTAATTTTTCGGTGTATGGGTGACAATAGTTTTGTTACATCTTGGATCTTGGCCCACATCCCAGGATGTTGCCCATTTTCTGCTACTATTACTGGATAATTATTTGTATCTGGCCTTTGTTTGATGTAGGATGCATTCCGTTTTACTCCAGTGTCAATGGTGCTTGAGTCACTGGTTACAAAAACCTGTGAATTATTCCTTTCCCTATTATTTCTCTTTCTATTGAGATCATTATTTGGTCTCCTATCGATCCAACAAAAATTACTGTCTTTTTTCCTGAAAAATTTAGATGTCTGGCATTTGCCCTCATTTCCTGTATTTAAATTTCCTGTATTCTGATTTTCTGGATGTTTAAAATTGTGTCTTTCTGTATTCAGGGTATCTAAACCTTCTACAATTGTCAATAATTGTTCTACTGTAGTCCACCCACTTTCTTTACATGTGAAGGCTTCTCCTTACCAACACTTGAACCAAATGTTTTTCATCTAGTGAGTGATATAAATACTTACACCTAGTCAGATACTACTCAATATGCTTCTTACGTGTTCCCCATAAACAGTTGTAATACTTAGGATCTAATAAATCTAGTCTCGAATTTTTCTTACAGACTTGTGGACAAATATTTCCTCTTAAATTTTTCCTGAAAATCTTCTGAAGATTTAAATTTCTCTGCCCCATCAGTTAGTAGGTGCCCTTGTGCAATTTTTTTTTTGTATCATCCCATTTCTGAGGCATGCATTGAGGAAATATATTTAAGAAATATGTTGGATGTACTTCTCCTTCTGGTTTAAACTTTGGGAATTTCTTAGCACAACTAGCTCAATTTCCTATTTTTAATTCTGGATGACAAATGTAGCTATTTTGCTCTAAGTCCCTCTTTAGTGTCTTCCAATTCTTTCCATAATTTCTGTAAGTATCAATCACAGAATTGGAGATAGTGCTCTTCTAGAGACTTCTGCAAATCAGTTAAATTATTTGTATCACTAGAAATTTCAATAAGTTTTTTATTTAGTTCTAATATTTCTTCTCTATCTTGAGTCTCTGAGATCTAATTGCATATAGTTCTGTAATTGCTGTGTCAGCTTGTTATTTACATTTTTAAACTGTATTTTTGTTTGTCTATAGCACCATGTTTGACTATTTTAATTTTGAATTCCTTAGGTAAATTAGCCAAGGTTTCCTCTAATTTGGAAATTTAATCTATTTTTGTGGTTAAGTTATCTATTTTTTATTATTTTGAGATAGTTCATCCAGTTTATCTGCTTGACTTTTGCTGTTTCGAGATAGTTCATCTAATTGCTCCATTTTATTAGACATCCTGTATAGTTTATTTGATTAGTCATCTAGTTTTTCTAATGCTTTAAGTTTATCTAGAATTTCTGCTAAGACCATACTATCCATACTTCTGGTTGTGACAGGAAAGTAATCTAAATTATCATATAACTTAAAGCTTATATCACACTAAAAACCTGTGTTGTTTATCAATGCATTTACACTGTCACCTGATGTTATTCAATATCTTTCACAGTCAATTATTTCAGATTAGAAATTGTGGAGGCAGTATACTGTACATCTCGCCTAATTTGTGCACTAGCTGCTGGAGGATCCTGCTGAGGTCCCCATGTGTGAAGCATGGTCTTGGACAGTCATTATGTAGCAGCTACCACAATCAGCTGCACTGCCGCCAACTGCGAAGCAATGGAGTATTGCTGTCAGTAGCTGTCAAAGTGCTCATCATTGTCGAAACCACTCACCAAAAACCTTCTCTGTAGTCGACTTACCTTCTTGTGATTTATGTGCTGAGAATGTACTACACACGTGAATAATATTTGTCATTGACCTGGTTGCTATGGCCATCTGGTATTCCTTTTGTTAAAAATCATGACAATCTAGATTGTTTGTGTTTAGTTAAAGTCACTATCCCTGTAATTTGAATAATGTTGTTATTGTTTGTACCATCACAGTGTTTGTACTTGTGATACAGTTCTTGATGGCTTGTTTACTTCTGTTGCCCTAGACAACAATGTACATCTTCCCATTTTTCGTAAAATTTTTGTTTTAATTTCTTATTATATAACTCTCTTATTTTGTATCCTCTTGTCTGTATCATTCAGTTAGAATGCCACATGAGGTGGTTTCCTTGTTGTGGGTTGATTTTAAGTGATCAGTATATTGTGAGACGCCAAGTCTTTACTCATTCCCTGTAATAACAGTTACCTTTTTTCCCATATTTCCTGGTTGCCACCTTGTTTTCTCTTGATGTGGTCCTGCGATGCAGTGCCACGGATTTGACCACTTACTGCTTTTCTGATTGTAGAGAGGTGAAGGCTATAAGGGAGCTTCTGCATTTAAGCAACTGTTTATGAAAACACAAAACACAGTCTCCACAATTCTTCTATATTCAGATAAGTTCTCAACTCACAACAACTGATAATTAAAAAAGCTTTTCATACAACATGTTCATATATGATGCTTCAATACTTGACCAAAACCATAAGTTAATACTTAAATTGAGATAGCACAGCATAAAATCTCTATAACAACATTCATTTTGCTTTAGTGCTTGACCATTGTCATCAGGCCCTTTTCTTCTTTGGAGTCCACAGCATCCCCAAAACATGACTGCAAGGTGCAAGTGACCTCGCACTGACCAGTCCAAATTACACACCCGTTGTCACTTTCTTCCTCATATCTGCACATAAATTCCAACAAACCTTGGCACAGTAATGCTCTTTACATACTACTAATTAAAGTAACATTTTTCACATGCACGTCTTTCCTCGGTATAGTAAAAGGAAGGCAAGATGTGTTGCTATGTTTTATGGCAACATGTACTATTACAGCCTCAATAGCAAAACCTCTCAAAAGTGTACAAATTGCGACCTCAGTCAACATCAATGCACACCTGAGAATGAAAGAAAATGTGGAAAATGCATCCACAACCAAGAGCCAATAGGAATTCAAGAAAGGACCTGCAAAGTCTATATGAATGCATTTCCATGGCTGGCATGGAGTGGGACAGTGGAATAGAGATGCTCTGGAAGCTGCCTTTTGTTGGGCACACTGCTCACAAGCCATGACAAAATGAACAATTTCACCTTAAGTCCCTGTCCAAAAACCATGTCTCTTAGCTAACAGCTGTATGCAAAACACCACAATGGCCCTAGTGTAGAAGGCATACAACCTTGCACCGTAATGCACTAGGGATGATTACTCCAGGAGAGAAGTTCCATGGACAACAGCAAAACGCCATCAAAAGCAGGAAGGTGATACTGTAAGGAAAAATAGTAGTGCAGGGTGTCTGAAGCCGGACCCAGCAGTTTTTCTGGTCAGCCCTGTTGAACAAAATGAACCACCTGGTGGAGAACCAGGTCAGCAGCGGCCTGCGGTTCAATATAAAAATGAAAGCAAATCAATTCTTCATGATCAGAGTCAGGATCAGGACCCACAGCAAGGCAGGACAATGCGTCCACTTTGGCATGTTAAGACGTAAGTTGAAAATGGATTTCATAGTTGTAGTGAGATAAGAACACCACCCAGCAATGTAAGCAGTGTATTGCTTTGCCAGACTGCTAAGCTGGAGTGAGAGATTTAGAGGTGAAAGCAACTGGTCATTCAGAGCCACTGCCAGACTGATGTGCTAGGACTGTGTGAAGACCATACAGTGAGGCATCAGTTGCCAAAACTATGGGCTGGTCCAGAGAGAACGTAGCTAAACAAGGGGCTGAGAGGAGTTTGCATTTCAACTGTTGAAAAGCACGTATGCAATCTGGGCTCCAGCAAAAAGATACATTATTGCATAACAAGGCATGCAATGGGTGGGCCAATGTGGCTGCCCCATCCAGATAATTAATGTAACCTGGGACAGACATAGTCAATTGCTCTAAAAATATTTGGAAAATAGCAGTGTCACTCACCACACCAAAAGGAAGGCACAAAGGGCTATTCAAAACCAGAACTCTCCAAGACTCTTTATCCACAGGAACCTGCAGATATGGTTCAGACAAATTAATTTTAGAAAAGTACTGGCCACCCATTTTTTCACCAACAGTTCCTCCTGGCATGGAAAAGGATATGTATCCACGATTGATTGCTTGTTGACAGTAGTACTGATGTTGCCACAGGGACTAAGTTTTCTCTATGGCACCCAAACTATAACCAACAGAAACGACCATTCACTAGTCGTAACAGGTTGCACCACAGAGATAGAAGTTTGTCCAATTCTACTTTCACTTGATCTTTCAGGGCAACAGGAACAGGATTTGCACAACAAAAACAAGGGTGAGCTGTGGATTTTAAACAAATATGAGCAGAAAAATTCATAGCACCCCTTATACTTTCTGAAAACAAGTCTGAAAACTACTCACACAGTGTTTCCAATTGAGAATATGGTGCCTGATTGGACACAAGGTGAAATGCATTGATGACAGAAAATCCAAATGCCTGAAATGCCTCCATCATGAGCAAGTTCTCAACACCAACATCAGAAACCATAAAAAAATGTAATGGAATGAACCACTGACTTATAAGAGGCAGATGCCATAAATTTTCCAAAAAGTGCAATGTTCTTTTTGTTATAACTGACCAGCTTCTGTGTGACCAATGTCAATGATGGCAAGCCCAAACTCACATAGGTTTGAGAATTCAATAATGTCACAGCAGTGCTTGTGTTGAGCTGTAGCTGGTGCACTTGACAAAAATCACGCAACTCAATAAACAACATTAGAGAAGTCGCAAGCATTGGAGTCAAACAGTCTACATCCATGTTCATACCCTGAGCAACCTTCAAAAAATGATACAGTGATGATGTGGCCTTTCTTCTGAAAAGCATTATAAGTAGCCAAGCACTTAGGAATGCTGAACATTCATGCTGGACAAAACATAAAGGACAAGATGGAAACAAAAAACACATACTGGCACTGTGGTGGTCATGGCTGCTTGTCCTGCTCTTAGTCGGCTCAGTGCTGGGCCTGCATGTTTACTGCTACCACTGCTGCTTTGTTGCGCAAGCTGTCTGTTGTCCTAGTGAGCACATCTTGTGACACTACTGCCACATCAACCCATGCTTCCATTTGGTCACCCACTGCCCAAGAAACTTTAAAAGATTGCACTATTTGCGAAACTTCTGCTGACAGGAAATGTTCACTGAGTAAAGCCTTCTGGCACACTTCCCCATTCAGAGCTAAACAGATAATTATGTTGTGCACCATAGAGTCTGCATAAGGGCCATTATGGACATTGGTAATGAATTGACACTTTTGTCTAAGGCTGTGAAGTTCAGATGCTGAGACCATGTATGACTGATTTGGTTTCTTGAGGCATCAGTAGAATTAAACTTGCACTGCTATGACACTCTTTCATTTGCAATAGTTAGACAATAAAGTACACATGTGATCAAAAGAAAGAGCTGCTGGTTCTTGTAAAGAGGCAGTAATTGATCCAACTTGATGAGAGGAACAAGGCTTTGCACAAATTCGAGTCTGTCTTTTTTCATAAGCTCCCCAATCCTCGGCTGAATCATCATATGGAGGAAATGTGGATGGATGGACTGGTGGAATGGTATTCTGTATGTTAATGGAGACCAACAAAGTGGTCACAGCCAAAGTAAGCTGTTCAGCTGAGTCTGGTGGCATGGTGCCCATAATGAATAAACCTGATGAAACCACACTTAAAGACTGCACATGCAGAAACCATCCATCCTCATTACCACTTGCATAGTAACCAAGTACTACACAAAACTGATCTAAGTCACACAAATATGGCTATTTTCTTAACCTCTGAACAACAATGGAACTTAGCCTCTTGGGACTCAACAAGACACAGAACAACTGATGTGTGTGATAACAACTAGAACAACAGAGAGAGAGGCCAATCACCAGTGCTCCACACATATATATGTGTGTGTCACCAGCAGATGGCATGGAGGAGACTGCACTGTGCTCCCATTTCTCACAGGTGGCCTTCAGCAGTCACCACATGCTGATATAGTTGGTGGCTGATTAAAGTGCACACATGTGGCGACACCACACTCAGCACACGCATACTCAGCAGTTAATTTTCTGTTACACATTGCTGTGCCACGGATTAGTTTGTTTACTGTCCCTTCAAAGGAAGAGGCACAGCCATGGGCAACTTCATGGTATCCTCCTGTGCCAAACCCTTTATGGGCCAGCTAGAGGAAACCTTCTAAACCTCCCAAATCCCTAATGTGGTTCATGTTCATTGATGATATCTTCATTATCTGGACCCAAGGCCAAGACATACTATCCTCATTCCTTCACAGCCTCAACACCTTCTCTCCCATCCACTTCACCCAGTCCTCCTCATTTCAGTGTGTCACCTTCCTAGATTTTGATCTTCTCCTCTCTGATGGCTCCTTTCACACCTCTGCCCACATTAAATCCACCAACCACCACCAACAACTGCATTTTGATAGTTGCCATCCCCTCCACATCAAAAAATCCCTCCCATACAGCCATGCCAAACAGGGATAGCTTCTCTGTATTGACAAGTACTTCCTTTACCGGTATGTCGAATATCTCACCAAGGTCCTCACAGACAGGTACTATCACTCAGACCTAGACTGCAAACAGATTTCCTATGCTGTTTCCCCACATACCCCCAATTCTCCCCCCCCCCCCCCCCCCCCAAGAGCCAGTTACAAAAGAGTGCCCCCCTTCATCACCCAGTACCATCCTGGACTGGAACAACTGAAACATTTCCTTTGTCAGGGCTCTGATTATCTATCATCATGCTCTGAAATGAGGGACATCTTATGCAAGATCCTTCCCACCCCTCCTAAAGTGGTGTTCCATAACCTACCCAGCTTCCCCAACATCCTAGTCCATCCCTACGCCAATCCAAATCTCAATCCCTTGTCATAGGGATCGTATCCATGTGGAAGACACATGTGCAACCTGTTCAGTCCACCCACCCAGCACTTTCTATTCCAGTTCTATCACAGGCTTATCTTACTCCTTGAAAGGTTGGGCCACCTGTGAAAGCAACCATGTTGTAAATCTGCTGCAACCATTACACAGATTTTTATATTGGTATGACTGTGGGGCACAACATGCAGCTAAACATAACATGCTTGATTTCAGTGGCTGGTTCACAACCCTGACCATCAGGATCTTCACCTCAACCACCAGATTTTCTGAACTGTGCAGATGGAAGCTGTCCTTATATCGCATTCTCCCCTCCCATAATTATCCCAACTTCAACCTATGGTAATCTACACCTTCCACCCAACATTTTCGCCCCCTCATCCTATCATCTCCCCCCTTTTCACATTCCCTCACTGTCTTTGTCTGTCATCCTCTGCCAATGTACCTGCTTGACCTTCCCCCTTCGCTGTCTCTCTCCTTTTCCTTTCCCCTTTTTTCCCCTCCACACCTCAACTTCCGACACTGCACCTGGCACTCTCTAGTCCCTGCATGCCCTTACAGACAGTGCTCCTGCCTCTCTGCCCCCCACACCCATACCTATGAAATGTGCATATTGTGATGAATTCCTAAATGAATCACTACATTGTATTGAACAGTGTCAAGATACAGGACAAAATTAATTCTTTCTGTGTGAATGCGAATAATATAGACACTAACAAATTTTCTCCACAGGATGGTAAGAGTGTTTATCTTGTCACTGACACATGTATTTTGACATTTCATGTACCTGTCTTGAACTGACTGACGAGGCACAAGAGAATCCAGACCTGCTGCAGGGGTAGTTTCCGGCCGGCAGCAGATTGCAATCACGACGTAGCCGACGGCAGTTGACGTTACGCCGACGCGGCCAGGGGCGGACGAGCGGCAGTTCACTACCTGACTGCGTTCCGACGGCTCGATGTGGAAGAAATTTTTGTCATACAAAGGAAATATATTAAAACTGTTAAAAAAAACATCATAAAACTTCACTGTATTTCTCACATATAACAGAAACATAAATTCGTGTTCCAGTTTGTACAACCTCAACTATGTCAAACCTGAATGTAAATAGTAGGTGAATGTATTGTCTTCGGGGGTAACGGATTGGGTAAGGATTCCAGGCATTCGAGAAAGTGGTTGGTGTTTTTGATGAAGAATGGGAGACTGCATGTAATGGGTTGAAGGTGTTGATCTATGTAGGAATCCCTGAACCATTACACCAACAACCTGACAACAGCTTTCACATCCCGCAACTACCCTCCCGACCTGGTACAGAAGCAAATAACCAGAGCCACTTCATCATCCTCTCAAACCCAGAACCTCCCACAGAAGAAACACAAAAGTGCCCCACTTGTGACGGATACTTTCCGGGACTGGGTCAGACTCTGAATGTGGCTCTCCAGCAGGGATACGACTTCCTCAAATCCTGCCCTGAAATGAGATCCCTTCATGAAATCCTCCCCACTCCACCAAGAGTGTCTTTCCGCCGTCCACCTAACCTTCGTAACCTGTTAGTTCATCCCTATGAAATCCCCAAACCACCTTCCCTACCCTCTGGCTCCTATCCTTGTAACCACGCCCGGTGTAAAACCTGTCCCATGCACCCTCCCACCACCACCTACTCCAGTCCTGTAACCCGGAAGGTGTACACGATCAAAGGCAGAGCCACGTGTGAAAGCACCCACGTGATTTACCAACTGACCTGCCTGCACTGTGACGCATTCTATGTGGGAATGACCAGCAACAAACTGTCCATTCGCATGAATGGACACAGGCAGACAGTGATTGTTGGTAATGAGGATCACCCTGTGGCTAAACATGCCTTGGTACACGGCCAGCACATCTTGGCACAGTGTTACACCGTCCGGGTTATCTGGATACTTCCCACTAACACCAACCTATCTGAACTTCGGAGATGGGAACTTGCTCTTCAATATATCCTCTCTTCCCATTATCCACCAGGCCTCAATCTTCGCTAATTTCATGTTGCCGCCACTCATACCTCACCTGTCATTCAACTACATCTTTGCCTCTGCACTTCCGCCTCGACTGACATCTCTGCCCAAACTCTTTGTCTTTAAATATGTCTGCTTGTGTCTGTATATGTGTGGATGGATATGTGTGTGTGTGCGAGTGTATACCTGTCCTTTTTTCCCCCTAAGGTAAGTCTTTCCGCTCCCGGGATTGGAATGACTCCTTACCCTCTCCCTTAAAACCCACATCCTTTCATCTTTCCCTCTCCTTCCCTCATTCTTTTATTTTGTTTGTACCCTTTTGTCATCTTCTTCTGATGTACATCGCCGATGCAAGACGCGATTTGATTTGAGGTCTGTTAAATGAAAAACATTTAATGTAAAATTATTGTACTTTTATGTTCATTTGCTGATAAAAACAAATAGAGCCAAATGCGTTAAAACTATTTGTGATTAATTATTGAAAATTCACTTCCTCTTTTAATTATAATTTTGTATTAATTGTTTCATCATAGCTGCAAGAAGCACAGCCATTGTTAGTTGCGGTTATATAGCAACTTCATCTGTACTTCTAGTTGAAAATAGCGTGGGTTTGTGTTAAAGTAATTTGCAAAAAAAATTAATAATTTTTTTTATTGGTGGCATCAATTTAAATGCTTAACCATTTATTGGGAAAAGGAAAATCTTAATTAAAAAAGAAATCCTCTATCTTTTGTTGGCCGCCATCTTAACTTTTATTGCAGCAGCAAATTTAAATTACTTGAAACTGCAAACAGTATTATGATGTGTAAGAAATAAATGTGCACCAGTGATACTGAATTCTATTTATAAAAGAAAAAAAATTAATTGAATCAGAGTGCATTTTCTAAGAACAGTGCTGATGGTATTTATTGTTGAACAAAATTTCATTGCTGATGTATGAGGGCAAAATTAAACTACAGACAAAACAGTGTTGTGTGCGGGTGGTATTCTGTGGTTCCTTTTCGTGATCAATTTGCTAAGAATAATTAAAGCCATCGAAGACAAAAAAAATTATAAAAGCTCTGATGTACAATCTGTAATCTACGATTGGTAAGAGATGGAACTGATCCCCCATGGTACACAAAACAGGTCTGAACGCTGTTGCAAAGGCAATGGAAAAAGCATGCAAAGTTCAGAAGAATGCGAAATCCCGAAGATTGGCTAAAATTTACAGACACGCGAAATTTGGCACGGACTTCAATGCGAGAAGCCTTTAATAGGTTCCACAATGAAACATTGTCTTGAAATTTGGTAGAAAATCTGAAGAAATTCTGGTTGTATGTAAAGTACACAAGCGGCAAGACGCAGTCAATACCTTCGCTGTGCAGTGCCGATCGTACTGTTACTGACAACTGTGCCGCTAAAGCGGAGTTATTGAACGCAGTTTTCCAAAATTCCTTCACCAGGGAAGATGAATGGAATATTCGAGAATTTGAAACACGAACAGCTGCTAGCATGAGTTTCTTAGAAGTAGATACCTTAGCAGTTGCGAAGCAACTCAAATCGCTTGATACGAGCAAGTCTTCAGGTCCAGATTGTATACCGATTAGGTTCCTTTCAGATTATGCTGATACAATAGCTCCCTACTTAGCAATCATATACAACCTCTCGCTCACTGATAGATCTGTACCTACAGATTGGGAAATTGCGCAGGTCGCACCAGTGTTTAAGAAGGGTAGTAGGAGTAATCCATCGAACTACAGACCTATATCATTGACGTCGGTTTGCAGTAGGGTTTTGGAGCATGTACTGTATTCAAACATTATAAATCACCTCGAAGGGAACGATCTTTTGACACGTAATCCGCATGGTTTCAGAAAACATCGTTCTTGTGCAACGCAGCTAGCTCTTTATTCACATGAAGTAATGGCCGCTATCGACAGATGATCTCAAGTTGATTCCATATTTCTAGATTTCCGGAAAGCTTTTGACACCGTTCCTCACAAGTGACTTCTAATCAAGCTGCGGGCCTATGGGGTATCGTCTCAGTTGTGCGACTGGATTCGTGATTTCCTGTCAAGAAGGTCGCAGTTTGTAGCAATAGATGGCAAATCATCGAGTAAAACTGAAGTGATATCAGGTGTTCCCCGGGTGACAATCTGAGCAGTTCTCTTAGGTTGTTCGCAGATGATGCTGTAATTTACTGTCTAGTAAGGTCATCCGAAGACCAGTATCAGTTGCAAAGCGATTTAGAAAAGATTGCTATATGGTGTGGCAGGTGGCAGTTGACGCTAAATAACAAAAAGTGTGAGGTGATCCACATGAGTTCCAAAAGAAATCTGTTGGAATTCGATTACTCGATAAATAGTACAATTCTCAAGGCTGTCAATTCAACTAAGTACCTGGGTGTTAAAATTATGAACAAAGACCACATAGATAATATTGTGGGGAAGGTGAGCCAAAGGTTGCGTTTCATTGGCAGGACACTTAGAAGATGCAACAAATCCACTAAAGAGACAGCTTACACTACACTCGTTCGTCCTCTGTTAGAATATTGCTGCGCGGTGTGGGATCCTTACCAGGTGGGATTGATGGAGGACATCAAAAGGGTGGAAAAAAGGGCAGCTTGTTATGTATTATCACATAATAGGGGAGAGAGTGTGGCAGATATGATATGCGAGTTGGGATGGAAGTCATTAAAGCAAAGACTTTTTCGTCGCGGCAAGATCTATTTACGAAATTTCAGTCACCAACTTTCTCTTCCGAATGCGAAAATATTTTGTTGAGCCCAACCTACATAGGTAGCAATGATCATCAAAATAAAATGAGAGAAATCAGAGCTCAAGCAGGAAGGTTTAGGTGTTCGTTTTTCCCGCGCGCTGTTCGGGAGTGGAATGGTAGAGAGATAGTATGATCACAGAATACCATAGAGTATCGTATCATCCATATTCATTGCACTTGTCGATGTTGATGATACACAAAAACTGCCACAACAGGATTTCAAAGAGACACATATTCAACATTGGTATTATGATCATTATTTTGCCTTTAAAGAGTTGTATTGCTTACTTTTAATGATGTCTGAAGAAAGAGACTTTGTTGATGATCTTGCAGCTGTACTACATTAATGAAATTTATTTGCGGTTGTGGAATCTTTCTGTTATTAGCTGCATTAGGCACGAAGATATGACCTATCGGTGAAACATGGAAATTTGTGCCAGACTGGGACTCGAACCCAGATTTACCGCTTGTCATGAGTGGTTCCTTCAACCACTTCAGCTTCCAGGACTGACCCAAACTTCTATATGTCATACTGTCTACAAGCTCATCGCATGCAACTTTACTTGGATTCCGGCCACAGGGTTTCCAGGAGATAAGGTATTCAACATTGGTATTACAATCATCATTTTGCCTGCTGAGGCTTGTAATACTTTTTTTTAAATGTTTGAAGAAACACACATTGTTGATGATCTTGCAGCTGTACTAAATTTATGAAATTTATTCACAGTTGTGAAATCTTCTGACATTAGCTGGATTAGGTGTGATGCTATTACCCATTGGTGACACGTGAAAGTACCTAATGCAGCTATGGATTCCACAATACAATGTTAAAAATAAGTATTACAAGCCTCAATTGGAAGAATGATGATTGTAATACTAATGTTGAAAATGTTGCCTCCTTGAAACACTGTGGTGGAAATCCAAGTAAAATTGTGAGCTGCGGGGTCATAGACAGTATAACATATGGAAATTAGGGTTGGTCCTGTAAGTGTGCTCAGACAGCTGAAGTTGTTAAGGCAACTGTTGTGACAAGTGGGAAATGCAGATTCAAGTTAGAGATGGGCAAACATTTCATCCTTCGGAGCTAGTTCACTGGTGATTGCTCTTTTTTGAGAACCATTCACTTTTACTTGTTCACTGTTCATCTGTGCATGATATGTGGTTCTTACAAAAAATTGGAAATTATTAGCATAGGTGACTGAAGGATGGAAGGTGCCAAGAGGTTTCACTTGCCTCCCCCATGGAGTACAGAGTTTTTATTCATTACGGAACTCTCACACACTTGTAGAAGTAATTTCCTTCCTTCTGCAAAACCTCTCATTTAGCAAACTATAGTGTTATGTGGTTGAACGCAGTGAAACAATATAAGTTAATGCAAACAACAACTTCAAAACAATAGATGATGATTGGTGAGTGACAGTGAGCAGTCTAGTACTTGGGTCGATGTTTTGTGCACCGCCCTGTACCACTGAAATAGTATTGTAGAAGTTATCATATACTCTTTACAAAATATGTGACCAGACACTCGATTATCAAGCATGAGCTTAATTCGGTTATAAGTTGGTCTGGCTTCCATAACAACGAACATGCTGTTTTACCCCAGATCAGAAAAAAGATAGAAAATGGCCACTTGTGTGTGGCGTGCCAACTTCCTTTACTTGTGTAATAACAAGAAACTTGCTTTTTTATAAGTATATCTTTGCTATTTATCAAAATAATGAAGTAAGCTGATATGCCCTTTTCTTACCTGAAAAGATTTTTGTATTATGTACAATGCAATTTTTATGTAATTTAAATAATTATAAAATACATTTTAATTACTGGTCATGAATGCTGAATAGAATACGAAAAGAACCAGAAGTCTAGATTTCAAGAAAGGTTTGAAACATATCTAGAATGGGCGTGCGCAGTGAATGAAATGAACAAAACTCTATACTGAACCAACCGGGTGCAAACGGCAGTGGAACTGTGATGAGTGGCTATGCGAAGAAGGATGAGTCTGGCCGAGGGAGACCCCTGACAGACAGGAACGGGACCAATATATCTAGAATGGGCGTGCGCAGTGAATGAAATGAACAAAACTCTATACTGAACCAACCGGGTGCAAACGGCAGTGGAACTGTGATGAGTGGCTATGCGAAGAAGGATGAGTCTGGCCGAGGGAGACCCCTGACAGACAGGAACGGGACCAAGGCTGGAACAAGACCAGCTGAAGTACCACTGCGGGAACAAGACTGACCGTTTCCCATTCCCAGGAACTATGAGTAGGAAGCATGACCGAAACAGAATATGAAAGATTGTTCTTTAGAATTTGTTCCTCACTCCTTCTGTTCATCTTGGTGATTGGTTCCTGTTAGTTCATGAATGACTCATCTCTAGTTCAAGACCTGGTCCCGCACAGATTTTCGTGCGTCATCAATAGGTAATATCTTATTACCTGACACAGTTAACGTAAGGAAGATTTTGCAGTTACGAATAAATTTCATGAATTTAGTACGGCTGCTAGATCACCACCAATGTGTGTTTCTTCAGGCACTGTCAAATATAAACAAAAGTTTTTGTGCTCCTCTGGGATGTGTTGCTCAAGTTTTATTTCTTAATTTAAACTTGTTTATATAACATTTCTCTCCATGTGCTGAGGCTGTTGAGAGTCTGAGGTTTGTTAGCAGCTTTAAAAGCCTGAAAGAGTTTTGAGTCAATCCACCAGTGAATGCTGAGATTACTAATACTCCTCTCATACTCAAACATATAGTACTGTGGCGTATTAAAGTTGACTTTCTGTTACTTATCTCTTCCCATTGCTTCTATAGTCTGGGCATTGGGCTTACAAAGACCTGCCCACCAGTCTTTAAAGTTCTTAACAATGTTTTTAACCTTAAGATAGTCGATGATGAATGCATCCTTTTTATTGGAAGAGAGAAGAATAAGTTCAGTGTAGTATCTGAGCAAACTGTCCTTTTGTCGTAACTTTCTTTTTTTCTCCCAAACATGCCATCAAATGGTAGGAAAGAATGCCCCAGATTTGAAAATATTGATATATTTTTTCAAACACACCAAGCCCCAGTAAAGCCATTAGGAATAGGACAACTTCATTATTACTGTTCTGTCCTGAGCAGCCACCAGAGATAATCTGCATCTCTTTAATAGCTTTACCAAAACAGTGTTCATGGAAAAATGCATGCAAGAAACTGAAAATCTCTTTTGCTCCATTTTTGGCTATTCCTCCATGGTATTCAAAGAAATAACATTTGCCAGATCCAAAGATCCATAGTTGCTGTAGGTGAAACACTTCCTGCACTGGAATGCAGAGATATGGCATGTTCTGCATAAAATCCATGCATAAACCTGCCATATCATCATTTTGCTTGCACTTTTCCTGTGCAGCCTCTATCTTCTTATGGAACCCTTGGATCTGCAAATATGAACCATTTTCTCAGCAACAATTGTTCTTTTCAGTAGAACAAAAAACCAGTCCGAAGTTGCAGTTTTTTACTTTTTATTCACTTGATGACTAGTTTTGGGCTGAGACCGATTTCCACATCATTGTAACATAGTTGAAAATGGCATTTCTGAAGATGTCAAAAATGTACAGTGAACTGTTACAATGCACACAGATGGGTAGGAAAAACAATCCCATAATGTTCGAATACAGCATTAGTAGTGTGTTACTTGATACAGTCAGGTTGATTAAATATCTAGGTGTAACACTGCTAAACATTATGAAATTTACACATCTGCATGCATCGTGCATTTTTGACATCTTCAGAAATGCCATTTTCAACTATTATGATGATTTGAAAATGGGTCTCAGCCTGAAACTAGTCATCGAGTGAATAAAAATAGAAAATGGCAACTTTGGACTGATTTTTCATTCTATGGATTAACAGAAGGTGCTACTCCAATGTGATGGAAATTCATAATTGTTATTTTAGCTGGCTTGGGAAGACAAGTGCTTTTTAGTTCTGTTTTGAGTTCCTTACAGTTACCACAAACATCTTTTTTAGCTCAAACAAACCTGTAGTTATAATATTAGTGGAAAAATTTTTAAATGTGTATTTCACTTCCACATCAGGCTCCCTGTAAAAATAGTGAATATATGTTCTCTTCATTCAAACTTGCCTTCAAATACATAATATATCTATTTATGTACTGTGTAACTTTAACCTCAAATGATTCAGTGTACTCCTTAATTTTATCAGTAATGTCATCTTTTCCTCACAAAAATATGAGTCTACAGATGGAGAACAAGAAAATATTGCAGCCTCAATTTGTTTAAAAAGTGACCTCATGAGCTTTTCATAATAACTAATTCATCTGTAGAATACGATGCACCTTTTCAGTAAACAATCTGATCCAGCTGCTACTATGTTTGTAAATTCTTATTATTACAAATTTTACTTTACAGTTCTACAGCTATTGATTCAGTATGTGCTTTACAAGCATAATGATATCATTATTACTTAATTTTACAGAAACAATGTTTATTTTTCATATATATAGTGTCATAATTTTGGTATTTTCGAATTTCAAACAAAAGTGAGGACTCTACTTGACTCTATACAATGTGACATTATGATACAAATGTTAGTAACATGGATGGAGAAGTAATCATATGTTTCTTTAAAATTTAAGCTCTCATTGTTGAAAATACTTATCTGACCAAACAGAAACTAAGATGATGCTTTTTCCTTAAACCTGATTAGAAAATCTATGTTTACATTTTGTTAAGTATGCTATGGTGCATTTCAATAACATTGTAATTATCTTTTGTAATTGTAATTTAGTCAAAATTCTGTTGCCAATAATGGGTGAACAGGTTCTGATTATTAAAATATTATTTGTACATAAGCAGCTGTGCTTGTTTGTTAAAATTCTCTTTGTTTTGTGAAAAGTTAGTAACAAAGCTTTGAAGGTTATTCTGTGAAGTATATAATCATATTTTTTGTGTGCATGTTGTTAAATTTTGGAGTACGATACGAAGAATGCCAAGGACTTGGATATAGTCGTGAGGAGATGCAGTCAGTTATTATCAATAACTGCATGTATCAGATAAGTAAATCATAAAATACTGTGTTGTTCTTCTGCCACAATATACTCAGTTTGTGCCAAGGCTTATAATCTTGTAGAAGCAGATACAATTCAGATGATTGTCTGAGAAACAAGATTAAAAGATAAAGTGGACAAAAATATCTTTGTGTAATTGTTTTGTAGATACTTACTATCTGAATATACTCACCATTTTGCATCTCACTGAAAGTTTAAGATTCATAGCCATGTATATGTTGTGGCTGTCTGTGTCTAGCTACAAAAGTGGGATGCAGGGTTCTAGAAACGTATAGTGTTAAGAAACCTGCATTTCCCAAAAGTCATCTCTTATAATTATGTTTAGAGAGAGAATGTTGTGTGCAGTTTCTGGTGAAGTTAGTATGTGCTATGAGATTTAAATCTTTTTAATTATTCACTCTTAATGAGCAACATATCAGTAACATAAGACAACATCAATCTTTAATTGAATTACATAATTAAAGAATTTTATATGTTCACTTACATGGACACTACATATTTATCTACAATGAAACACTTTCCAAAAGAAGCTGTGTACATATTCAGTCAGATAGTGATAAAATTTCAAAGTGGTGCAAAGATTGGCAACATACTTTGTCAGTGAGTCCCAATTGGGATCAGTCAAATCATGCAAAGACGTGGGTGTAAGATTGTGTCGTGATATGAAGTGGACTGATCACATAGGCTCATTCATAAGTAAAGCAAGTGTCAAATTTGGTTTCATTGGTAGAATGCTGGGAAAATGCTGTCAGTCAACAGATAAGATTGAATACAAAACATTCATTTACTTTATGTACATACTCCGCAAGCCACAGTATGATGTGTAGTGGATGGTACCCAGCGCCTCTACTAGGCTTTCCCCTTCCTGCTCCTCTTACAAATAGAGTGACCGTCTACATGCCCCTGCGTGAGCTCTAATTGCGCTCCTCTTAACTTCATGGTCCTTACATGAAATGTACTTTGGTGACATCATATTTTTTTCTGCAGTCGGCTTCAAATGCCTGTTTTCTAAATTTTCTCAACAACATTCCTTAAAAAGAACAACACCTGGTCTCTGGCGATTCCCCTTTGAGTTCCCAAAGCATCTTAATAAAACTTGTGTATTAACTGAACCTGTCAATAACAAAGTCTTGCAGCCTACCTCTGAACTGCTTCAGTGTCTTCCTTTAATCCAACGTGGTGGGGATCTCAAACAGCTGAGCGGTACTCAAGAATGGGTCTCCTTTACAGATGAACTACACTTTCCTAAAACTCTTCCAATGATCCAAAATCGACCATTAACCTTCCACACTACAATCCTTAAATGTTTGTACCATTTCATATTGCTTAGCAGTGTTACACCTAGATATTTAATTGACCTGACTGTGTCCAGTAACATACTACTAACGCTGTATTCGTACATTATGGGATTGTTTCTCTTACTCATCTGTGTTACTTTAAATTTTTCTACATTTAGAGCTACCTGTCATTTATCACACCAACTAGAAATACACTCCTACACTCAGTCAATGATGACACCTTCCCCTACACCACAGCATCATCAGCAAAAAGGCACAGATTACTCCTCACTTGTCTACCAGATCATTTATGTATATAAAGAACAACAGAAGTCCTATCACTCTTTGCTGGGACACTCCTGACATTGGCCTTGTTTCTGATGAACAGTCACTGTAGAGGACAATGTACTTGGTTCTGTTACTTACGTATCTGGGAGCCTATTCTATATGCCTGTACCTTCATTAACAGTCTGCAATGTGGCACTATCTCAAATGCTTTTTGGAAATCTAGGACTATGGAATCTTCATGTTGCCCTTCATCCATAGTTCACACGATATCATGTGAGAAAAGTGCAAACTGAGTTTTGCATGAGTAATACTTTCTAAATCTCTGCTAATTTGTGGATGCAAGCTTTTCTGCCTCAAGGAAATTTACTATATTTGGAATGAGAATGTGTTCAAGAATTCTGCAGGAAATCGACATTAAGAATATTGGTCTGCAATTTTGCAAGTTGCTTCTTTTAACCTTCTCACAAAGATGACTCACCTGTACTTTTTTCCTGTTGTTTGGGGTTTTGTGCTGGCTTATAGATTTATGCAACCCATCCTAGAACATTGCTCAAATATACTGTAACCCATACCAAACAGAACTAAGAAGGTACGTTGGAGATACACAAAATGGGGCTGCACAAATAGCTGCAGGTTTATTTAACCCAAGGGAGAATGTCAAAGAAATGCTGAAATACTTTAACTGGCAGACATTTGAATATAGACGCCAATCATCCCACAGAAGCCTTCCTACAAATTTTAAAAAACCAGTATTAGGTGGGGAATCTATGCATATATTGCAGCATCCTGCATATCACTCTCATTGTGACTGTGAGGACAATGTTAGGCTAATTACAATGCACACAGAGGCAACTATGCAGCAATTCTCTCCACACCCAGTACATAAACGGAATGGTAAGAAACCTTGTTGTATCATTCAATGGAAAATAGACTCTGCTGTTTACATCACAGTGGTTTGTAGAGTACAGATGTAGGTTGTAATGTTAGGCACATGTAGGCAAGCTTATCGGCCACCTAGAATTGAAACAAGGTAAGGTGAATTTGTTTGCAAAGCTGTGCGGCCTCAGGACCATTAGCATGATGTGGTTGGGTGGGTCACCACAACCACTCCAGGCAAGCCACATGCATTAGCAAATAACTGGATGTGGGAAAAATCCCTAAGCTTGGAATTTGGAAGGTTGTTACTCATGTAGTCTTTGTGCAGGAGATGCTCCAAGAAATGGCAGAATGTTAGACAGTCTTAAAGATGGCTAAGTTACAGCTCTTTGAGATTCGACAATAACTCCAGTCAGATATTGGTGCAGATATGAATACATCTATGATCTCTGAAAAAGTGGGGCACATCCAAAGACACAACAATGCCTCAATATCTTTAAAACAGCAGAAATTAATATTTCACAGGTCAACAAATATTTGCACAATGAACCTCTGAATTAACAGCTTTTAATCATTTCGTGAAACTTCAACAAACGGTACCTCAGATGATAGCATTGCACTATAGCTATCTTCCCTGGTAGCATAGTATCTGTATCTATTTTATTTATTGTTTTACACCTTTTTTATACATCTTTTTCATTATGCAGATCTTTGTCAGAACATCATAGTCTCCATATTTGCACAACCAAATGAAAACAGCATGAAAAACTCATATTTTGCTATAATTGTGTTTTTTTTTAATGAATGGTTCACTAGTTTGCCAAAATTTTTATTTAAATGTTGATGGAAAGTGCTACTAAAAAAACTGTGCTAATTTAAAAGTGGACAAACACATTTGTTAGTGGACACCTCTTTCATAAAACTATTTAATGATAATTCATTTCATTTAACAAGAGTGCACTTGTGCAAGAATGCTGGCTTATTTATTTACGAACCAACTATTACTTTTATTTATTGTAAATGATCTGAATGTGACCTCTTTCTGCTTTATTAAGGAACTGAAGATTGAGTTACTTTTCTTGGTATTGTATATGTTAATTTGTGAATCATCATGTTGAACTATGAACTATTTTGAGGTGGAGAATTTTTTGTGTATTGTGATCATGAAATGGACTTAGTTTTTGCAAGTTTTTGGTGACTATTTAGTTTGGAGATTTTTCTACCATTCTTGCAATGCTCTGAATGTAACTTAACTGCATTTGATAAGGGTATTTTCTGTCTGTTATTTAACTAAATATCATAGGACCACTTCCCATTTATTTGAGATGTCCTTTCTTGAATAGACAGTATTCATCATAACTGTCTGTTGTTTACATGAATTGCAGACATTAGAATAGAACCTATAATACATTAGCCGGCCAGTGTGGCCGAGTGGTTCTAGGCGCTTCAGTCTGGAACTGCGCGACCGCTATGGTCGCAGGTTTGAATCGTGCCTCGGGCATGGATGTGTCTGATGTCCTTAGGTTAGTTAGGTTTAAGTAGTTCTAAGTTCTAGGAGACTGGTGACCTCAGATGTTAAGTCCCATAGTGCTCAGAGCCATTTGAACCATTTATAATACATTATTAATTTATCTTTTATTTTATATTTCTGTGTATTTTATTAATTTGCAATTCCAGCCAATGCATAGCCTATTTGACTACAAGGTCACATCTGAATGTGGTGATAGGTATGTTGATAGGGATGATTTTAGTGGAGCAGATAGTCCGAAATCACAGAAGGGAGATGCAAGTATGGCTGATTTAATGACATGTTAAGCGACATTCTGGCAAATCTGAACTCTAAAATGGGGCTATTAGGTACAATGGTAGGTTCAATAAAAACAGAGATAGAGTCCACAGAGAAAAGTGTAGCAGAAACAGTAAAAGGTGAACTGAAGTAGATTACTTCTGATGTAGAAAGAATGATAGATTCAAAATTAGAAGCTATAAGAGCAAATGTAGGCAAAATTTCTGAGGAGGTTGGCCTGGTTAACATCAGAGTCAACACAGTGGAAAAGGATTTTGGGGACAAGTTGAAAAAGCTACAGGACGAACTGGGTGGTAATGTCAAGAATTTTGTGGTGGGGCAAAATGCACTTGATGAAGTGATCGCTAAGTCTATTAACAATTTGTCTTATGGAGTAGTACAATGTGAGAAAGAGGTGCTTAAGGATAGAGAACATTTTGCATGTGTATTAATTAAAGAAGTTATGCACTATGAACAGCAGTTTAAAGACATGAGGGCAGAATTAAATTCTTTAGCAGTAAATCAGTCTATTACTGTGATGGCTGTTCCATGAAGTAATTCAGGAATGACAAAGTGTTTTGCAAATGATGGACGTTACCATCCAGTTGATTTTGTTGCTGTGTGTAAAGATAGTTTTTGAGAGGAATGCCAGAAGAAGCTAAGATTAAGCTCGCTAAGAGACATCTCAAGCACAATGCACAATCATGGGCAAGTTTTTACTCATACAAAATGTTTTAGAATTGTTTGTTGAAGAAATCCTGGAGTGAAGCAAAGCAAACACAGCTTCAGAATGAGGTCCTAAATGGACAAAGTTTCAAACATGGAAGTGGATCAATGCAGATTTTTTCTCTTACACATATAAATCATCTGCTAGGAATGCTGATGGAGATTGTGATGCTCAAGAAATGCCTGATTAAATTTTTACAGTGGGATCTTGTCTACAGTCCAACAAACTCCACTGATGAGTTTTTAGTTTTTATGGATAAACTCGAACAGGCATTGAAATTCAAGCCACATAATGGGAACAGCAGGCAGGAAAATGGGTACCAGAAAGGGAATTATGATAATCACCAAACTAGCTATCATGGTAATATTAATTTTCACATGAGAAATGGAAACGAGAACTTTCATAACAAAAATCAAGATCAGGTATGAAGATTTGAGGGGCAGGCGTCTCATGAAGTGAAGTGGCAGAATACAAGTTAAGGAAATTAGAGATCACCACACCTCAAGTCTGGAGATGGCAAAATAAACCAGCATTGAAACTGACATGTTATTTTAAAAATTCCTTTGGTGTTGAAAATTTAGCAAAGAAGCCACAAATGTTGGAGATAGAGGTTGTAATAAGTAAGGAAATGGAAAATAATTTTAAGCAATGCAACCATAAGGAGAGTCCAAGAAAGGTTGTAAAATATGTAGAGAAATTTGATAATGAGGATTTGGGGCTGGACAATTTATTTTGTGAAAGGGAAGTGAATGACTGAATGAATATGTTTGTTGGAATATTCTGTGATGAGAAGAGAGGCTGAGGTGGATCTGAATTTGGTGGAAGTGGAATGTGTGATGAATTCTAATGAGGAACTAGTCATTAGCAATGATTATAGTGATATAGGTGAAAGTAATGTAGATGATTTTGTATCAGAGCAAGCAGATGACGTTATCTGCGAAAACAGTAAAGCTGTAATCTCATCAGCTGGAGGTAATTTCATGGTGTATTGACAGAAGTATGTGAAGATATTTGTGAAGGCAGTGTAGCAGTAGTATAATCAGCTGATGATGAATTTTATTACATATCAGCAGATGTCAATGATTTATTGTTGAAGGTGATGTTTTAGAGGCTGAAGTTGCAAAAGCTGAGGCTACTGATTTAGATACCTCAGAGGAAGGTATTTGTGCAATTATTTCTATTGATGCAAGGGAACTGGTGGCATTGGATGAAAGCATGAATTCTGAGTGGATGTCGAAGGATGAATCTGAAAGTAAAGCATTAGATGGTAGACCAGAATCCAAAGTGCTGGAAGTATCTCATAGGAAGGAAAATGTAAAGGAGAAAGAGTTAGATCCATGTTTGGCAGAATGCATGTGTAGTGCGAATCCTAATGCGAAATCATGTAGTAATGGCAATTTATATGGTATATCAGTGGAGGTTGGCGGAGTTATTCGTGGTGAATTCTCTAATGTATTGACGGATGTAATGGATGTTTTAAGTAAAGAAGCTTATGAGTTATTGGTGGATGTTAATGGAGTTAACCGTGATGAAGTTTGTAGTGTTTTGGTGGAAATGAGTGAGGATTTGTAAAAGAAAGATGAAATTTTAAGTTGTGTGATTAATTGAGAGAAAGTTGTAACTACTGTTATCATTAATTTGGAGGAAGGAGACAGTATATTTGATTCAGAAGAGGGGGAAGAAACAACATATTCAGTGAAAGATTTAGATGCTACAGATAATTTGGATGTAGATCAGGAGAATCTAGGAATCGATAGTGAGATTAAGAGTTGGTCTGAAATTGTAATGTGTACTATAAATATGGAGGAAAATGGAAGGGATATTGAAAATTATCTTTTGAGGGATAAATGTTTAGAGAGTGGTGAAATTCAAATGTGCAGCCTGTAAGTGTGCATTTCTTGAATCTAAAAATGGTGTTCCAACTGTAGTCACAAATATTTGTGTGAATGTAAGAGCCTGTTGGTGAATGAGGAAAGAGGGCTTGAATCTGAGCAATTCAAAAATTGCAAAAAAGTGACTCAGAACATACTCACACTGGCATGATAAATGTTATAAGGGGCAACAATGGCAGAGTTGCACTTGTAAAAGAATAATAGTATTTGTATTACATGTGTAAATAAGTGTGTTTCATGTGTAGTTGTGAGAATTTTGGAGAGTTATATTGCTTGTCTAAAGGGTAAAAATGGTGAATTTAAGATGTATGTAAGATGTATGGAGGCACGACTTAGCACAAGGTGAGTTTTAATATTGGCTGCACAAATATTGGTGCGAGGCGGTCAGCAGAATGTAATTAATCTCTTCATTTATGAAAGAGTGAAATATGAACCATACTGTACATAAGATTTGAGGGAATTTCAAGTGTTTTTTTTAATTTATTATTTGTAGTATTCTGGATGGGTTTCTCATGTAATATGTGTAGTTTATTTATAATTGTTGTTTATACAAAACTTGGTGCATGGAGGTCAGCACCCTCATAAAAATTTTAATTGCTTGTATGGGCAGAACATGTGTTTAGAGCAAAATTAAGGCAAAGTTTTGGGAGTATATTTTGTTGAGTAATTCTATAATGTATGTTATTTTGAAAGGGTTTTTGAATTGATTTGTATGTGAAATTTTTTGGGGACAGCTTCATAATTTGATAAGAGAATAATTTTAGGGACAAGCATTTTACTATGCGAATAGGATATTGATGAATTTAGAATGAAGTTATTAGTGGAGTTGAAAAGAAAGTTAAATGGGCAATATCTGAACAGTGTAGTATTTATTTTAAAGTTAGTAAATTGACATGGAAAAATTATAGAGAAATAACAAAATATTAGTTGGTTTATGGTATTGAAAAAATTTCATAGCATAAAAGACATGTTTCTCTGCAGCCCTCTGTCTAACTTCCCAACTGCACATAGCTGCCCTATCCTCTTTCCACCTGCGCTCCCCAACAGCACATCATTGTCCGCCATCCTTACCCTGCTATCCCTCCCCCTCTCTAACCTAGCCTCCTCTTTACCCCCACCCAGTCACCACTTCCATGATGCACTGGTGTTGCTGCTCACAGTGTGGCCTCAGCTGCGTGACACTGCAGTCATATGTCTGTGAATTGTGTTTGCATGAGTGTGTATGTGTGTGTTTGACATCTAATTTGACAAAGGTCTTACTGACCAAAAGCTAATTTGTGACAGTCTTTTTGTTGCGCCTGTCTGTAACTCAACAACTCTGCTATATGTTGAGTAGCAACTTTCCTTTTCACAATATTATTATTCACCATAATTGCTTGTTATTTACATTAGTTATAGACATTAGAATAGAATCTTTTATTACATTATTAATTATCTTTTATTTTATATTTCTTGTATTTTATTAATTCACAATTCTAGCCAATGCATAGACTACTTGATTGCAGGATCACACCTACAGATTATCATTTGTAGCAAATTAGCTGCAGGGCATGAAAGCACATATTCTTTTTAATAGAGCTGTGCATAGCCCAAATACCTAAGGCATGAGTAACTGCAAGTAAAGTTGTAACTGGTTTGCTCATATGGACTGCTATTTAGAAGATCAACTACTCAGCAGTAACCGTTAGGTACTGTCACAAGATGTAGATGTGGTTTGTTAAGACATGGGTGGAACTTTTGGAGTTCTGTGTCTCTGAGATCCAATATGATGAAAATATTACCAGTACAGCATTTGGCCACAATTGTGATGCATGAAGAACCAATTCTTCAGACACTTTCTTGAAGAGGTCCACTTGTTACACATTACTGTTCATAACATTTCTGCTGAATTTGGAAAAAGTGATCTTCAAACTATGTTACATATAATTTTACTGTTTTTTTCTGACATATATTTGTAAAATGCAAATCACATCAAAACTGATTAAGAGATGCTGTTGATCATTGTATGTTCTGGGAGTTCGCAAGACCAACTGTGAGATGAGATTAGTTTACTTTGGAAAAGTGGGTTGACATACCAACATATGGCCTCAGAGAGCATGAGTATCATATACAGCTTGGACAACATTGTAACTTGGTGCAGGGAGAACACCAAAATGAATGCAGTAAGCACATAGAGTTTGAGAAGGATCATGTGCTACCGCAGCTACTTCTCTTCAAAAGAAGGTTATTAGAGGTGACTGAGGTAGTTGAATGGCCTGTCAACATGAACTTTCATGATGACTGTGAACTTCCAATGTCTTGATTGCTAGGAGTAGCTGGCTTATGACTGGATAGTGCTTGTACTGCTGCCCCTGAGGACATGGCCATGATCTCCTTCATGGGAGATATACTGTACATTGATCTGTCTTAACCATTACCAAACACAGCGTCAGCAGCATAACATTAAAAAGCAGCTCCATATAATGTAATTAATTCACTTGACCTATTTGGTGGGGATCTGCAGAATGGATTTTCTGATGTAAAAGTTACTTTATGAGCCAGATGAGAGAATGACTGATTATGGCTCAGATGGATCAGATGGCTTTGGACTTGGATTCTGACACTGACCCATACAGACATTAAGTCACATTATGGCTACAACACTTCATTCTATTGGCAAATATGAAGTTAACAATATTTTTATGTACCACATAGAATATAACATGTAAAAGAAGTCAGTGATGTTTTTTGTTTCCTTTTACACAAGGAGAGATGTCTGTTACCCAGAAAACATGTTCTCATTCTTTTAAAAGCACTAGAATGGAAGGAGAGGCTGCTGGATTGAAAAGTTGCGTACATTTGATTATTTTTTATTTTCACATTAAAGTTATCTTCAAAAAGAACTGTATAAAAATCTGTTTTCACAAATACAAAAAAATATCAATGTTTCTATAAATAAACCAAAATAACATTATCTTTGTCTGTAGCAAAACTATCTATAATCTGTACAACCTTTTTACAATAAATAATTAAATGTTTTTTTACAAATCTTTGGTTTAATAAAAAATACATAAAACAGTTAATTGCAACAAGAACAATTACAGCACTCATAGTGCCAAATAAGTCTATCTATTTTTCTCGTGTTTTTACATACATTAAAATACAACCAAATTCTGGTATACAACAATGAAATCAGGTACTTTCCTGCAATGTGTCTTCAGCAGACTATGAGATTTTTTTGAGTAGTCACAATTTGTAATCTATTTCAGCAGAATGAAGTTTATATAGTTACAGTTCATGAATTTAATATCATTGTGAATTTCATAACTAATATAGTCTGTATCATACAATGCAACAACGACAATCACCGATAAGCTAAAAATGTGAGAAGCTCTCTGCCTACAGAATTATAGTGGCAGGTATCTTCTGCTGTATCCACATGTGTTACAGTTGGATAGTTGTGGCAATTTTACTTTCATTTTTAATGTCTTAAGCATTGTATCTCATAATCAAGTAATGTAGTTACTTCACTTGCCCAAGCAACTACCACATCAAATTTCTGGAGCATGCTTCAGAGGACTGTGTTAGTGATACACATTTTTGTTTGGAAACCTATCACACCCTATGTATTTATCACAGCTGACCAAAAATTTCTGCTCATTTAGATGTTCTTCAACATGTTTTGTAACATGTCTATAAAAGGTTTGCCCTGTAAATACCTTTTATTCTTCATGATGTTTTGATATTTAATGATTGAAGTGTTTTGATTATTGATGGGGCTTTTACAGTGGGAATTATTGAGCTTTTACCTGAAAAGATTAAGGGTTTTTGTGTAAAAATGATAGAAATTTTTGGTTTCAGATTATGTGTTGGTGTTTTTGTTGGTGGGCTGTGAGATATAACTGTATTCTTAAAGCTACTCTTTTTTTCTGAATATTTTCTATTAATTGACTGAAAAGTACTGCATCGGCTGTAGTGCAGTTCAAACTGATCCATGGCAACAGGATTTTGTCCATTGCTCAATGATGTAAAGATCAGCTGCAAAAAAAGAGAAAACAGAATACTGAAACAGGAAAATTTTCTTTAAAATGACATCAAAACTCTGGCTCTAAAATATGTACTACTTTACACAGAAATGTTCTTGTGTAGTGACAACACAAAGAACAATATTTTAATCAAAATATCTGATCAGACAATGTCTGCCATGTTAATTCCACTTTTTTAAAGTAACAATATGCTAAACTATGGGTCATGTAGACTGCAAGACAATATTACCTCATGTAGTATCAGCAAAGGACAACTGATTTCCTTATTTACACTCAAAGTACTCACAAATGTACATCATCTAAATGGCATGGGATAGCAACTACTTTGAAAGCAGATTTGCTTTTGCTGTTATAGTTTCAACAACATTTTACCCACTAATGTGTTCTGCACATGTGTGTAAGTATACACGTATAGGATAGCTGTTTATGAAAAGAAAATCAGCTGAACAATGTAAAAGGAAAAGGCCATGGCCCTTTCAAACTACTGTTAAAGGTTTCCTATCAACATATTAAAATATTCGTTTCATAATGGTGTTTGCAGAGCAGGTTGTGTGAATGAATGGATGAATAAATTAATGACACATTATCAGCCCTTAAAGATTTAAATTGGCTTTACTACTTCCTGGTTTCTAAACGTGGAAAGTTTCCTGCACATCTTGTTGGCCTAGTAGTCTTGGGAGAAAGAATATCATGAAGAATTGTCATGAAGTTTCAAACAGTGCACTTTCCATTGGAGAGCAAATGATTGAAACTGGAAGAAAACCTCTAGGTCATGTCTAAGCCATTTCTTTGTGATATTGTTTTATCCAGAAAAGATAGTTGAGGAAGTTACGGGAGAAAACTTCAGAGAAGTTTGGAGAGTAGGAGAGAGAGATTGTCAAAACTGATACTATAAGAGTGAGCCATAAGTGGAACCAATATATCTCAGTTGATAATGCATTGGTGGTGAAAGGAAAGTTTCTGGGTTCAAATTCCAGTTTAGGCCCAAAGGTTTATTGTACTATGATGTTTCTGGAGAGTGCATACTGTAATAGATACCCAAAAATTATCCAATGATGTGATACATGTTTGAAAAATCATCTTCTTTCCCATATTTCTTATACTTTTATCAATGACAATATATAGTTACAGTCATACTGTATGAAACTTTTGTATCTGTGCTTTTGTTATGTAAGAGCCAAATGTGCTGCATTCTTCCCACTTCCTTCTGTTGTTCTGAGTTTAATAGAGTTCATGTAAGTCTTTGCTGCACAGTCCCACTCAGTCTATAATTCTTATGAAATAAATGTGCCACACTGATAGTGTTTCATTTAATTAACTATCTAATTGTTATTATTTGTAGAAATAATTAATCACACCATGTGATGAAAAAGTTATCCTTTTAAGTAGTGAACTACAAGAGAGTTTTTCCAGAATTATAGCATGTACTCTCTGATGGCCAAATGATCGAGCATTATTGTGGCTCCATTAGTAATTGTGTTTTAATTCAAGTTGAACCTGCCCTGTTTGGTGATGATGCCCATGTACCTGGTCAGTAACAAAATTGTAACTACTTATGTAAATAAATTTTGTTCATGTTAACAGTGACTCAGATAATACATGCATGCAGTAGTTATACAGTACATGAATTCTGGTTAAAAGCAGTGAATAGAGTAGTAGAAAAATTTATTGGGTTGCTTGAAAGTGATTTTCATTTGGTGAAGACCAGTGTTCCGTTATTTTGATTAATTCAAAAAAAGATTAGTGAAGATCTTCCCACTGAGTGCCAAAACTTTATTCTATTAGTGAAACAGGGAATAATAACCTGAAAATTAATTATGTCACATCGAAATTAACATCGGAGAAAATAATTGTTAATATAAATCATTGCATTAAAGAAGATAAACCAATATCAGTAATAAAAGAATGAAGGGGAGATACTTCAACACTCACTTATCATTAGGGACATCTCTGCCTGAAACAAGAATAACCAATAGCATTTCACAGTAGCAAAAGGCAATAAGATTGCTTCATTTTTGATGAGTCTGTTTGCAGTCTGTTGTAGAAACTTTTATCTTTGGTATTTTGGGAGTGCTATGGCAGACATTATGAAAGCTGAATATTTACATGTGAAACATTGCAGAAACAATTTGTCAGCAAATGATTCATGGTGTAGTGTATATTGTCACAGCAGTTATTTTTGTGAGAAAGGGGAAGGTAATTAAACTTGGTCCATATTTTCAATACATGAGTGCTCATGTTGCTGGCTTCTGCTTCTGAAAATTCGTGTATTGTAAAGATTCACCAAAATTTTTTTCTAATTTGTAGCTGTCAGTGTGTTGAATAGTTGCCTTGGCAAATAGAGTTATGTACTTCAATTAATGGTATATTTTGCCTTTAAATGAAGATTTAGCAAAATGTAAAACATGAAGTATGGAAATTATGGTACAAATCACAGCTGAACATCATAACCTCAATGTCCTTTCGCTGTTTTGCACAAAGTTCTTTGTAATTCACTGTGTGGTATGATCTTTATCTTGACTGCTGAATTTGAAGTGCTGTTAACAATTTAATCACAGCTAAATATTTGCTACATGCAAGAATATAAATGTTATTGTGGCTTCTTTCACTTGCAGTAATTTAAACTGTGCTCTTAAGTTCCTGCCTAGCCACCCTCTTAGAAATCATGGCATATTTGGAATAAACAACGGAGTATTTCTGACAAGCAAGACTAGGATATGATTGCTGTTTGTTTCACTCACAGCTATTTAAGCTGTCCTCTTATGTTCCTGCCTACCCACACCCTCAGAAATTGTGACACATTCAGAACAAAATGCAATGTATTCATAGCAAATTAGAAAGCAAATATCACTGCTGGTTGTTTCACTTGCAGGAGTTTCATCTTTGTCATATAATAGAGGAAACTTGTTCCTGAGAGAGCCTTATATGTGAATAACACTGAATATTACAGAACATACTTCTATTATATGAGTAAGAAAGAACTAGATATGTTACAAATGAAAAATGGAACAAAAATATTAGCATGTAGCAGGAAACAAACCTACTTCCCCCAATGCCATAACCCACCAAAACATCATGCTGTTCACGTACAACTCTTTGCATTAGTGTCATTTATCTTAGGGTCTCCTAAAAGCTTTTTACTGCTGATGTGTCATTAACTAACATGTAGTGTAATTAAAGTAGCCTGCATTGTAATACATGAGGAAATAATTATGATATGTAATCAAAAATTGTACAGTACTATAAGAAAATTACAAATTACACAAGGATATAAAACTAATTTAAGATACCTCAAAAATGGGTGTAAATACCAATTTTATGTGTTTAATTGTAGGTATATTGTACTGTATATGATTTTGCTGACGAAATCCACACAATGTAAATTTTTACATGGATTAATAAAGAAATCAATCAATCAATCAATCAAACATTTAACTGTAACAAATCATGCCAAGAGTGGCATTTGTAATAAATTTTTAATGCGCCATTGCCTTGAAATGACATTGTCATAACAGGAAAGTTATAAAAAAAATATAATAAAATCCAATATGGAGTCTCCAAAGTAGCAAGCAAGAGGTACCATGTGACTTGGCCTGAATGCCATGAAATACTGTTCATGCCTAGTGATAAGTTAACACTCTGCTGCAGAATGAAAGATTCATTCTAAATGTGTGCGCATTGCCTACAATCTGGGATCATGCAGCAACAAAACTAATATTTTCCCATTGTGACTGTGCTCCAGGAAATGCAAAAACAATTCTATCAGCTACTAATGGTCTAGTCATAGGATTCTGAATTTCACATAACATGAGGTTATTGACAATGAGGAAGAGAGAAAAATGATCACTGGACCCTTTTTTGTCTCTTTACCGCATAACTTTAGTGAGAAATTGATGGAAAAGCGAACCTGCTTAGTGAAGATAACTTTTATCTTTTGCCAGAACGTCATCCATCACAATTTTCCATTGCAATGGCCTGAACCATTTATTTACAAGCTCTAAAATTAGTAAGCCATCAATCCTGCCTTCCTGATTTGGAGTATGTCCACTACTTTCTAGCTGTAAAGATGAAGGAACAGATTGATAACAGTACTGTGTATGAAGAGTTTACAGCTGAAAAAAAACCATTTTGCAGAACTTGATATAATGTATTTCTTGAAAGGCTCAAACAAGTTAGAAAAACGTTGAAGGTAACAGGAGGTCATGATGAGAGCATTATCAACTTTCAATCAACATGACATATCATGACAGAAGAAGTGGTTGACTGCAGTCCAATAATTTAACTGAAATACTGGTATGTACTTGGCAGGTCATCAAGTTACAAAAATTATGTAGAAATGAACTGTTCATCAGTGATTATTGCTTATATTGTCTCTCCAGTGTTTTATAATACCACAGACATGCAGATTGCAGATATCAAAGAATTCAACTCTGAAGAGTTATTGAAAGTGCAGTTTATTCTACTGGCATGCTTGAGATGAATTGATATACTCACTCTGAAACTCCTTGTGACATAAAGGGGAACCTCGACATGTACCCATTCAGCGGTGGTTGTACAAGTATCACTTTCCCACAGAAGAACCTGCTTCACCATTCCACTTGTTAACTGTGTGACACGTCGCATATATATTTGATAGAGCTGTGAATTGAAATAAAATCTTTTTCAGTACAAAGTAGCAGAAACTGAAATAACTTTTTTGTGAATTTTAAAAATTTTCTGATAAATAGAATGGTCAGAGAAATTTTGGGGTTGCAACAAGCCATCATTAACTACACTCCACAATATTTCAACAGGCACCTGCCAGTCTTCCTCAGTGTACCACTGAAGACTTTGATGGCTCACCAGAGGATGACTGGCAGGTGACCAGTTGAAATATCATGGAGAGTAATTAATAACAAATGCCTGTAAGCCCAAAATTTTGCTGAACACTGAAATAACTTATTTGAGTTCTGTACTTGTCGCAGTAGTGCACAAATATAAATGCTTATACAGGTGCTAAATTATGGTTCTTTTTATAGGGTCAGCTAAGGAAATCATCTTTCTCATTGTTTACAAATGTTTCCATTAAATTTGTTAAGCTCAGATACAGTATTCCCAAATAAGCTTACAACAAATAGGCATAGGAATGCAGATATTTTGACATCACTTTTTCCCAGGAGCAATTCACCTGACATAAATACCAGAACTGCCCCTTCATGGTGCAACAAAGCCTTCAGAACACTTCATAAATCCAATCTTTGTTATTTAGTGAATCATTTCATGTGGTTTTATTTATATTTTATAATTTTCTGGTCAAGTTGTAGCATTTTAAGAACCTTGAGGTATCCATTCCGAGGAACATTGTACCAGAAGCGTACGCAACCAATGGGACCACGGGGGTCTGATTCTGACAATGGATGGAAGTTGATCGACATCAGGTGACCAGGTGAGGTGCTTGAAGAGTACACGTATCCATCTGTAACAAAAAAATCAGTTTTGTCTCCCTCATTTTCTGTTATTACAGAAATGATAATGAAACAGAGAAGTCCTGAAAGATGCAGATAATAACTGCTCACCTGTTGCATTGACACTTTGCTGCTCCCAAGCAGCTGAGCCTGCATTGTTAAAACCACATGCATCTTGGTTGAAGTTACACTGAATGTCGTAAGGGAAGCCAGATTTCACATGGTGTCCTGAAATAATTGAGATTTATTTTATAGTGTGTTGATTCTGTGCAGGTGAAATGTTTAACATGGAGGTAATTGACACTATAAAATATACAGTGAAGAACCAAAGAAGCTGGTACACCTGCCTAATATTGTGTAGGCCCCTGCAAGCTTGCAACACAATGTGGCATGGACTCGACTAATGTCTGAAGTAGTGCTGGAGGGAATTGACACATGCATCCCACAGTGCTGTCCATAAATCCGTAAGAGTACGAGGGGCTGGAGAACTTTTCTGAACAGCACGTGGCAAGGCATCCCAGATATGCTCGACAATGTTCCTGTCTGATAAGTTTGGTGGCCAGTGGAAGTGTTTATACTCAGAGGAGTGTTCCTGGAGCCACTCTGTAGCAATTCTGGATGTGTGGGGTGTTGCATTGTCCAGCTGGAATTGCCAAAGTCCATTGGAATGCACAATGGACATGATCGGATGCAGGTGATTAGACTGGATGCTTACGCACATGTCACCTGTCCGAGTCTTATCTAGACATATCAGGAGTCCCATATCACTCCTACCGTACACACCACACACCATTACAGAGCCTCTACCAGTTTGAACAGTCCCCTGCTGTCATGCAGGGTCCATGTATTCATGAGGTTGTCTCGATACCCGTACATGTCAATGTGCTCGATACAATTTGAGATGAGACTCGTCCAACCAGACAACATGTTTCAAGTTATCAACAGTCCAATGTCAGTGCTGATGCGCTCAGGTAAGGTGTAAAGCTTTGTGCCATGCAGTCATCAAGGGTACATGAATGGGCCTTCGGCTCCAAAAGCCCATATCAGTGATGTTTCAGTGAATGGTTCACACGCTGACTCTTGTTGATGGTCAAGTACTGAAATCTTCAGATCTCTGCGGAAGGGTTGCACTTCTGTCAACATTGAATGATTCTCTTCAATCATCATTGGTCCTGTTATTGCAGGTTTTTTTTTCAGCCACAGCAATGTCAAAGATTTAATGTTTTACTGGCTATGTGATATTCACAGTACACTCGTGAAATGATCACATGGGAAATTCCCCACTGCATCACTACCTTGGAGATGCTGTGTCCCAATGCTCATGTGTTGACTGTAACACCACGTTCAATCTCACTTAAATTTTGATGAGCTGCCTTTGTAGCAGCAGTAACTGACCTAACAACTTGTCTTATACAGGCATTGCCGACTGCAGAGCAGTATTCTGAATATTCTGTTGGTTTACATATCTCTGTATTTGAATACGCATGCCTATACCAGTTTCTTTGGCACTTCAGTGTACATGTTTTTAAGATGGTCTATCAGAAATAATTTTGATTTTTTATTGCCTAGATTTTTTCCTCAGATTTTTTGAAGGTGTCCTATAATGAATTCGGGCATCATCTAGTTGGTTTTACTTGTTCAAAGATGTCATTAAGGGCAATTGTCTAATAGATATCTTTGAATAGTAACTCTTTGCATTTTCTTTCTGTATAGGATGATTTGTAGCTCTTCTTAAGACAGGGAATCATCTATCGTTAAGGCCAAAATTGCAGAGAGAGTAGAGGATTGTAAACTGACTATTTTGAAATCAGGAATCAATCACTGAAAATGAATACTGAAATGGTAAGAGCTCTTGAATGAACAATACGTGAAATACACAAGTTTGTAAATTGCATATGTGTCATGATAAACAGTTGTGTCCCACATTGACAGTGATGCTGATAACTAGCAAAGCAGTACATGATCTCTGTGATGCATCCATACTAGAGTTAACCATTGTTTACAGTGCTAACTGGTTGTTGAAGAGGGAGCTTTACTTGTTATGGGAACTTGCAGAAATGCATTTAATTCATAGAGCAGCAAAACTTAATACTTGGGTAGCCACATTAATATAAAGATATTGGATCAATTGAAGGGATGTTCATCAATAAGCATACATCAAATTGTCTGTGAATTGCATAGTTCAAAGAATACAATGTGAAGAAAGCTGATGGAACAGCAATACATCCCAATCTTAAACAACATGTGCAAACAGTGATGCCTAATGCAACTACAGCGCAGTCTCATTTATGTCAGCTTCATCCAAAGAAAACTCTTGAATGAGTAATTTATTGAAACATATTTGTATATATAAAGTATTACCAAAATGTCAATCTGATAAAATATTAATTGCTTTGAATAACTGAACGTCATCCACTGGGATTTTTGTGATCTCTCAAAGTCTTTTGACTGTGTGAATCACGTAATTCTTCTAGGTAAGCTTAAGTATTGTGATATGAATAGGACAGTGCAAAAATGGTTTAATTCATATGGAAAAGTGCAGAAGGTTGAAATAAACAGTTCACATAATGCATAAAAATCAGCAGTTTCCTCAAACTAGTGAGGTATCAAGAATATGGTCCCACAGGGTTCAGTCTTGGTCTTAATGACTTGCCACTCTATATTCATGAAGAAGCAAAGCTAGTCCTTTTTGATGATGATATAAATATAGTAAGAAACAAGAATTACTGAGGAAATTGTAAATAATGTCTTTCAGAAAATTAGTAGGTGGTTCTCTGCAAATGGACTGTCATTAAATTTTGATAAAACATAGTATATACAGTTCTGTACAGTAAATGGCATAATGTCATTCATAAATATAAACTTTGAACAGAAGTCTGCAGCTAAGGCACAATATTCAAAATTTTGGGGTGTTACATTGATGAGAGATTGAATTGGAAGAAACACATTGGTGATATACTGAAACATCTGAGCTCAGCTACTTATGCTATTACGGTTATCGAAAATCCTGGCTATAAACATATCAGTAAATTAGCTTATTGTGCCTATTTTCATACACTGCCTTTGTTTGGCATCATATTTTGGGGTAATTCACCATCAAGGAAAAAAATTCGTTGTGCAAAAGAGTGTAACCAGAATAATAACTGGAGACCACTATGTATATTTATGAAGTCTGTTACTAATATCCCATCCCAATTCAAAAGCAATAGCAATGTGCATAGCTACAACACTAGAAGAAACACTAGTCTTCACTACTATGGGTTAAATCTAACTCTGGCACAGAAAGAGACAAAGAGGTGAATCATGCTACCACAAAAGTGTTTGGTCACTTACCAAACAGCATCAAAAGTCTGACAGATAGCCAACCAGCATTTAAAAACAAACTGAAATAAATTCTGAATGACAACTCCTTTTGCTCAGTAGATGAATTATTGGACATAGTAATTTTAAAATTATTAAGAACACTGAATTATGTCATGTCAAGGAACCTTTTGTTAAACCGACACAATCCACATCATTAGGAAGTGTTGTTTCATGATATATGGAGCAAGTATTGATCTAATGTAACCTTATCTGTATAGGCTTGGCCCTAAAGGTTTGGAACATATCACTCCTTTTTGTGTCACACGAATGAATTGGTAAGGTTATTTCTCAACTGAATAATGAAATGGTTTCTGGTTAGTAATTTACCTGCTCTTTGTAGGTATTGTTCACCCATGGCTTTTATTTGTTTACTATCTGCTATACTCCTGCTATGTTTTGCAAAAGACAGCAAGAGGAGAGGGAAAGTGTTACAGCTGCCTGCTAATGAGGCTTGTTCAAAGTACACAACATACACATGCAAGATAAAACATCAGATAACTTCTTCAAAATTATAGGTTTTCATTGCTACTGGAAGGATGTCAATCACATTTCACGTAGTACTATTTTGCTCTCTGTCATATCATCTGCAGCCTTGACTCACCATTGCAGCGATATAGCTTGTGGATCCTTCGTAAGTCACTGTCACTGAGGCGACTCTTTTTCCATATTGGTCCAATGACAGTTCCAGCCACTTTTGGTGCAATTGTTGGTGAAACATTGTCCTATGAAGAGGGGCAAAGAAGAAAATTTATTAGGGTGATTCAGTATATAAATTTCCTTACGTTGCAGTATTTCCATTTGGCATGAGTACGCCTAGTGTTTCGTAAATGGATTAATATATTGCAACAAGGTTTTCACTTAACAATAGTACACAAAGCATTGAGTATTTTGCTACATGGTAAAACTTATAATTGTTTTATCTACTGATTTATTTAAGCAGTTGTGACGTTCTTAAATGTGACGATGTTCTTTGTTTCACAGTGTCTGGTAACTTTTGGAGTACAGCTTGTGGTAATATATCGCTAGAAAACGTTTTATATGAAACACATAAATTATTTTCTAAATGTGATGGCCATATCACCAAAACTATTCTCATCTGCACTAGAGGAAGTTTTCAGATTCTTATATTGGCAACTTGAAGAAGGAATATGTGTTAAAGGCAACTGATTAAACAACATGATACTGATAGTGCCAAATGGAAATACCTTACTGAGCGATTTTGAAAATTGTGCTGGGCACAATATGCAATAAACACAATGAAAAGAAAATGATACAAATCAACAATTAAGTCATATAATCAGTTTATGAGGTTTTGTATTTAGAACAATTTAAGACAATTGGATGACTAGAAAAAAAGAAGAGTTAAAATAACCTGGAGTGCTTCTGCTAAACTAAATAGTGTTTTTAAACTGAACTTTCTATGACTCTCAAAAGGAAGTTTACAATCTGTGCCTGTTACCTGTTTTGACTTTTTACAGGAGACATGGACTTTAAACAAGAAAACCATTCAGGCACAAGATGAATGTGTATGGTTGAAGATCATAATGAATGGTTGAGTCTAAAGGTAATCTTTATCCAGCGGTAGGTGTCAAATGGATTATTGTTGTAATTATCAGGTGGTAGTAATTAAACTGACAGTGTTCTGAGTGCTGCACTGGGAGATGCTGAAGTATCGTTGGTATGTTCATTAATCAGCGCACCTGATTATGCTGAAAAATAATGTTTCCACTTTCTTTTTCCAGGTGAAAATATGGCACTCTGAGCAGTCAGGATGTGATGCGGGTGCAGGAAAAGGGGAGAAATTATCAAAAACATGATAATTGTGGTTCTGGTATATCTTTCTTAGGATGTAGTCACACATTACAACATGTGTTCAAAATGGTCTTGTACTCAGCAATATGCTGCATCCGTAACATGACTTGGTCAACAGACACTCAAAGCATATCCAGTGTAATCAGACCAATATGTTATCGTATGCTATTCTTCTGATCAGGAAGAGTCTAGATACATCCCTGTCAGACATGATCATTCAGATATCTCTGCAACCGGAAGTCACTTGTATTTAGGTTGGGAGACCTGGAAGGCTACATGTGAAACTGCATGTAGATGTTGCTGTCATTACCAAAGGTTTCTCGAAGCAAATATTTCACGTGGCAAGCGACATGTGGAGTCACCCCTTCTTGCATGAAAATAATAGTGTGGACACGGTTGCATTCTTGTAAACCTGGTATCACGTGTTGCACAAGGAGGTTCTAATAATATGCAGATGTCTCTGTACACCTAACAGACCTACGAGGTGTCATCTCCTTGAAGAGAAGTGGACTGAGAATGAAGGAGCTTGTGAAACCGTACCACACAGCCAGATAAGCTGAGTACAGTGGATGTTCCTGCACGACATGCAGTGAAGTATGACTCCATTTGTGCCATTTCTGTGCATTCACAGCAGAGTAAAATGTGCCCTGTCCATCCAAAGAACATACAATGTTTCAGCGCCCTGTGATATATATACAGCCCACACTGCAGCACTCAGAACACCATCAGTTCAAACACTTGATATTGTTATGGCCAAGGCTGCTGGTACTGTGCTGTGTTTGACTCTACTACCATAACTGAGCAGAAGCTTTGTTGCAGCCTTGGCCATTTCTCATATAGCAGTTTATTGGCTTATCTTGAAGAATGTTTTATGGTAAATCATTATTCAAGAGCTGCCACCTACTATTAAAGAAAGCACATTGTTTCATTTAAGAAAAAAAACCTAATGGATAAAATACACTCCTGGAAATGGAAAAAAGAACACATTGACACCGGTGTGTCAGACCCACCATACTTGCTCCGGACACTGCGAGAGGGCTGTACAAGCAATGATCACACGCACGGCACAGCGGACACACTAGGAACCGCGGTGTTGGCCGTTGAATGGCGCAAGCTGCGCAGCATTTGTGCACTGCCGCCGTCAGTGTCAGCGAGTTTGCCGTGGCATACAGAGCTCCATCGCAATCTTTAACACTTGTAGCATGCCGCGACAGCGTGGACGTGAACCGTATGTGCAGTTGACGGACTTTGAGCGAGGGCGTATAGTGGGCATGCGGGAGGCCGGGTGGACGTACCGCCGAATTGCTCAACACGTGGGGCGTGAGGTCTCCACAGTACATCGATGTTGTCGCCAGTGGTCGGCGGAAGGTGCACGTGCCTGTCGACATGGGACCGGACCGCAGCGACGCACGGATGCACGCCAAGACCGTAGGATCCTACGCAGTGCCGTAGGGGACCGCACCGCCACTTCCCAGCAAATTAGGGACACTGTTGCTCCTGGGGTATCGGCGAGGACCATTCGCAACCGTCTCCATGAAGCTGGGCTACGGTCCCGCACACCGCTAGGCCGTCTTCCGCTCACGCCCCAACATTGTGCAGCCCGCCTCCAGTGGTGTCGCGACAGGCGTGAATGGAGGGACAAATGGAGACGTGTCGTCTTCAGCGATGAGAGTCGCTTCTGCCTTGGTGCCAATGATGGTCGTATGCATGTTTGGCGCCGTGCAGGTGAGCGCCACAATCAGGACTGCATACGACCGAGGCACACAGGGCCAACACCCGGCATCATGGTGTGGGGGGCGATATCCTACACTGACCGTACACCACTGGTGATCGTCGAGGGGACACTGAATAGTGCACGGTACATCCAAACCGTCATCGAACCCATCGTTCTACCATTCCTAGACCGGCAAGGGAACTTGCTGTTCCAACAGGACAATGCACGTCCGCATGTATCCCGTGCCACCCAACGTGCTCTAGAAGGTGTAAGTCAACTACCCTGGCCAGCAAGATCTCCGGATCTGTCCCCCATTGAGCATGTGTGGGACTGGATGAAGCGTCGTCTCACGCGGTCTGCACGTCCAGCACGAACGCTGGTCCAACTCAGGCGCCAGGTGGAAATGGCATGGCAAGCCGTTCCACAGGACTACATCCAGCATCTCTACGATCGTCTCCATGGGAGAATAGCAGCCTGCATTGCTGCGAAAGGTGGATATACACTGTACTAGTGCCGACATTGTGCATGCTCTGTTTCCTGTGTCTATGTGCCTGTGGTTCTGTCAGTGTGATCATGTGATTTATCTGACCCCAGGAATGTGTCAATAAAGTTTCCCCTTCCTGGGACAATGAATTCACGGTGTTCTTATTTCAATTTCCAGGAGTGTAGATACACCTCTTAACTTATTCTAAATACTTGACCTTATGCATAGTATCAATAGTACAATAACTTGTTAAACTCTCGTTTATTAACTATATCTGAATTATTCATTTAACTTGGAAAACTGTGTGCGCTTAGATAAGGGCACCTTGTATACTTTTCAGCCTAAAAACGACGTTCACATTTATGCAAATATATCCACACCTTTTGTTCGGAATTTCTGGATTCAGAACGTTTAAAACACAGCATTGACTCCTGGAAATAGGCTACCTATCTACCGCCACTGCAAAGAGGTGGGCTCCCCTTCGCGTTTTAGACGTAGAGTTGTGATGCAGAACCAGAATAGTGAGTGTTGGGCAACACGTTCCAGTATTTAACGTTCCGCGGCTGTGGTTTACAGTCGCATAAAATTGTTCTTCAGCAGATATGAAAACATTAACCTTCAAATGATCACACATATACATGTCAGACATTTTTGAAAGTTTTCACATGAGCTGGAGCAAAATTTTCACTGTACTCCACTGATAGTGACATGTCCGAAGTCGCAACAGCAGATCTTATGAATAAATAGTTTCTTTAGTCCAAGGCGATCATAATACCTTTTAAAAGAGTCTTGAAAAAAAGATTCCAGCAGTTGCCCCGCCGTTTGCTCATTAGCGCCGAATCAGCCCCCGTGCTGCGTCATAATACGAGTTGTTCAATGCAAGTGCACCTACTCACTAATGTCGCGAGCACAGCGTTTTCATGTTTGCTTCTAGTTCCCGCCAATCTGCGATTGCACTCTACAGTATTGCGACACTATCCTTATAAGCATTAAAACGACCACTCGTCTTTCACTGGCCTCATCTTACCCATTTATTTTCGAAACAACTTTCATGTACAGGAAATGCATGTATTACTAACACGTCTGCGTGAGTTTTAGTGTATCCTGAATTTGTGAATTGCTGTAATCAATATTTTAAAAGAATTTATAAACATGTGCCAGAAGCACTAAGGCTTTCGACCTGTCGGTGAGTTCAGATTTAATTTATTGTTGGCTTTCTCAACTGGTCTTCAGCCAGCCTACTCTTCGAAACGCCGTTTGGCCCAGGCTGTAAATTGGTCTCGGTAAAGGTGCACAACCATTCTGTTATACAGTTTTAGGCGACATCCCGTGATTTTATCGTTTAAACTGTAGCTGTTGAGCGATGGCGTATACATCTGTTCCACGTCCTGTTTCTTATCCGTCATCGTATAGTTTAACACACAGAATGCTGCCTTATGAGACTAGATCACTGAATCACTGCTTAGGATCAACTATCAATCCAGGATTGGTACGCAGGTGTTTCCCAAAATTATCCAGGCGAATGCAGGGCTAGTTCTGTATCGTCGTCTCAGAAAACACAAACAGATCAAGTATATACGATTCACAAACATGGCATACTCGTCTTTCTTCTGATAGGATAACTTGCGTTAATGAGAAAAGGAAAGGTACTCGATGACAGAATTAAAGTTATAATAATTTTACAAATCGTGCACTGGCTACTTCCCATCATTAGCGAAACCTTCCTCAGATGGGATAAACACAGAAGAAGAAGAAAAAGAAGAAGATATAAGACCGTATACTGCGTGACCACATTTATCCAAATTTTCCGCAAGGGCTATTTGACTGGCCGGCCGAAGTGGCCGTGTGGTTCTAGGCGCTGCAGTCTGGAACCGCGAGACCGCTACGGTCGCAGGTTCGTATCCTGCCTCGGGCATGGATGAGTGTGATGTCCTTAGGTTAGTTAGGTTTAACTAGTTCTAAGTTCTAGGGGACTAATGACCTCAGAAGTTGAGTCCCATAGTGCTCAGAGCCATTAGCTATTTGGCTCTTTAAATACACTACGGGCCATTAAAATTGCTACACCAAGAAGAAATGCAGATGATAAACGGGTATTCATTGGACAAATATATTAGACTAGAACTGACATGTGATTACATTTACACGCAATTTGGGTGCATAGTTCCTGAGAAATCAGTACCCAGAACAACCACCTCTGGTCATAATAACGGCCTTGATTCACCTGGGCATTGAGTCAAACAGAGCTTGGATGGCATTTACAGCTACAACTGCCCATGCAGCTTCAACACGATACCACAGTTCATCAAGAGTAGTGACTGGCGTATTGTGACGAGCCAGTTGCTCGGCCACCATTGACCAGACGTTTTCAATTGGTGAGAGATCTGGAGAATGTGCTGACCAGGGCAGCAGTCGAATATTTTCCGTATCCAGAAAGGCCCGTACAGGACCTGCACATGCGGTCGTGCATTATCCTGTTGAAATGTAGGGTTTTGCAGGGATCGAATGAAGGGTAGAGCCAAGGATCGTAACACATCTGAAATGTAACGTCCACTGTTCAAAGTGATGGCACCCCATACCATCACGCCGGGTGATACGCCAGTTTGACGTTGACGAATACACGCTTCCAATGTGCGTTCACCACAATGTCGCCAAACACGGATGCGACCATCATGATGCTATAAAAAGAACCTGGATGCATCCGAAAAAATGACGTTCTGCCATTCATGCAAAAAATGGTTCAAATGGCTCTGAGCACTATGGGACTTAACATCTGAGGTCATCAGTCCTCTAGAACTTAGAACTACTTAAACCTAACTAACCTAACGACATCACACAGCCGGCCGCGGTGGTCTCGCGGTTAAGGCGCTCAGTCCGGAACCGCGCGACTGCTACGGTCGCAGGTTCGAATCCTGCCTCGGGCATGGATGTGTGTGATGTCCTTAGGTTAATTAGGTTTAAGTAGTTCTAAGTTCTAGGGGACTGATGACCACAGAAGTTGAGTCCCATAGTGCTCAGAGCCATTTTTGACATCACACACATCCATGCCCGAGGCAGATTCGAATCTGCGACCGTAGCGGTCGCGCGGTTCCAGACTGAAGCGCCTAGAACCGCTTGGCCACGCCAGCCGGCATTCGTGCACCCAGGTTCGTCGTTGAGTACACCATCGCAGGCGCTCCTGTCTGTGATGCGGCGTCAAGGGTAACTGCAGCCATGGTCTCTGAGCTGATAGTCCATGCTGCTGCAAACGTCGTCGAACTGTTCGTGCAGGTGGTTGCTGTCTTGCAAACGTCCCCATCTGTTGACTCAGGGATCGAGACGTGGCTGCACGATCCGTTACAGCCATGCGGATAAGATGTCTGTCATCTCGACTGATAGTGATACGAGGCCGTTGGGATCCATCACGGCGTTCCGTATTACCCTCCTGAACTCACCAATTCCATATTCTGCTAACAGTCATTGGATCACGACCAACGCGAGCAGCAATGACGCAATACGATAAACCGTAATCGCGATAGGCTACAATCCGACCTTTATCAAAGTCGGAAACGTGATGGTACGCATTTCTCCTCCTTACACGAGGCATCACAACAACGTTCCACCAGGCAACGCCGGTCAACTGCTGTTTGTGTATGAGAAATCGGTTGGAAACTTTCCTCATGTCAGCACGCTGTAGGTGTCGCCACCGGCGCTAACCTCGTGTGAATGTTCTGAATAGCTGATCATTTGCATATCACAGCATCTTCTTCCTGTCGGTTAAATTTCGCGTCTTTAGCACGTCATCTTCGTGGTGTAGCAATTTTAATTGCCAGTAGTGTATTTCGAAATGAATGACGACATGAAACAGATAATAAACAAGAAGACTTCTTTCTCTTATTTAAAAAACACAAACTTACAACAAATACATGGCTTTAACCAAACCTCTCTTAACACCCACGTGTGCAGCTCCCTAAAAAGTAGAAGAGGGAGAAAGAATTGCAGTCTGAACACAGATGCTGCAGTAAAACAGGTAATAGCTTTATGAAATCAGATTACATGCAGTTGGGACACACTGGACTCGCATTCGGGAGGACGGCGAGTCAAACTAACACCGACTCAAAGGAAGGCCTCGGCGCTTGTTCGTGACGTCAAGTCAGCTAGGCACGGCCAACGCCAGGTATGTTGCAGGCAGAAACGCCTGGGCGTGCTTATCAGTATAAATCTCTTATTTTTGGACAAAATGTTTGGTATTGTTTTGAATTCTGCAGTTTTATTTAGATGAAAGATTTTCTTACTATAGTAAAGCTACAAATGAAGATCATAGTTCTGTATTACTGAATTCTCTTTTGGAAAATGTAGTTCACATACCTGAAAACAATTTCGAAAATAATGACTGAAGTTGAACACTAATTCGATTGTATCAGAGCTCATAACTTCGAATTTACACACCGTACTATTATTTTCAGTGGAAATCTTTGCTAAAATCTGACTTGTCATAACACAGCTAACTGTATGATCTTTACTCTGAAAAGCAGTCTTTGCCTACATGCAGGTCAAATAAATCGATCCTTCGATTAAATAAAAAATAATATAGAAAACGCGATTTCGTCTATTCAAGTGTGAATACTAGTTGCTGAACTGACCGGTCAAAATTCGTGTACTACGTAAGACTGACGACACAAAACCAGTAGTGGTGCCTAGGTACAATATCGTACAGGTCTTCAAAAGGTATAAATAAAGAATAAAGAACTATAGCTGTAGTCGAAAAAACACAATTAGTAACACAAAAGGAACGGCATTGCATAACCGACACTACGATCATGCGCCATGTGGCATGCCTAGGCGTTGTGACGTCACTAACGACTGATGACGTAGCGCCAGGGCCTTCTATAGAGTCGGTGTTGGTCAAACCCGCGTCCGGCCATCCTGATTTAGGTTTTCCGTGATTTCCCTAAACCGCTACAGGCAAATGCCAGGATGGTTCCTTGGAAAGGGCATGGTGGACTTCCTTTCCTAATCTGACCTCGCTATGTGGTTCCCTCCCCCAAATCAACCAACCAACCATGAAATTGGTCCAGCTGCTGACAGTGCTGTGGGTTTGTTTGTTTTCCAAGCGAAGTAGTGTTTTGATATGAACCTGACATCTAAGATTCTTGGTAACTGTGTTTTCTATTGTTGTGTGTTATAGCTAGGGCAACGTACCTTTGAAAATGCATATTCTCCATACATCATGATGGACTTGTAGTCAAACTGCTCTCCCAGTGTGTCGACCGACTCATTAGCGTGCTTCGCGAAAGCGGCACCAAACCCCTGGGAGTGGCAATATGAGTCAGATACAGAAAAAATACAAGAACAATACGGCGATTTAGAATCAGTTAAACAGATGTCACTTACAGGAAGAATATTGTGCCAGAAAATGTCTATCCAGTCATCCCGGTCAGGGCGGTTCATCTCGTGCCAGAAGCCGACGGCATGGCCCAGTTCGTGGATGACTATTCCTAGGTACCTATAACAGAGCATTCCAGATCAACACAAGCCAAAACAATATAACTTTTTTTCTGTGAACACTATCTATCAATACCATTTGGTCTACTACATCAGAAATAGGTGCCGTGAACATGAAATAACGCATTCTGTTTTCCATATAGCGAAATTTTTTGATGGATTAAAACTGTGTGTTGGAAAGGGACTCTAAGCATGATAATCGACTTTCACGGACACCTTTCTTACTACTCTTATGTGGAAAACATGCAGAGAAGTGAGGAAGACAATTGTTAAAGGTATGACTCAGTACGAGTAACTTCGATGTTCTGTAGCGTCATTGGGTATGGTTTCCGGACATGGTCCTGTACTCGAATTGTTCCTTTAACCAACCTCAACAACCCCTCGAAGTTTGTCGCAACATTTCTAGGACACCCTGTATATCTGCATCATAAAAGCTAAATCAGTTTAAATGCGTACCTCGAAGACACGACAAACGAAGGCATTCCCATCACTTAGATCCATCTGTTTACACTGGTTACTGGTAACCAATCGTGATGATATAAATCAGGAGTACTGCAGTAAATTTACAGTACTTACGTGCCGCTGTGGTAAGAATGGCATGAATCAACAGCAACTGGGATTAACTGGTAAGTATCAAGCGTCACAAGGTTCTTGCTTCGATCAATGGAAGCCGGTTCTTTGTTGAGAGTCCTTGTGGCGACTGAATACACGGAGGGATGAGAATTGTGTTCACCCGTACACTCGGGAAAGGGCCTGGCCCTCACTATCATTCGACGACCATACCCAGGGGACCACGCGCTGGTCCAAGGTTTCTCCTCCAGTGGCGCTTGTCCGCCGCTCATTGACGCCCGTCAATTGCCATGACAATTTGTCTCTGACCTTCCAGGATTCTCGCACGAAACCCAGTAGCTTTACGAAAGGAATTTATTCGGACGACGTGACCGGCCCATTTAAGGCATGCTCTTCTTATTAGGCTCTTTACGTAATTTCTGTTGTTTGTATTTATGTCGCACTTCCCATTTTCCATAGCTATGTCATGCAGTGGGCCAAAAACTTCCGTTCAAAAGTGAATGGACGGTTGTAATTTTGTTTCAAAGTGTTCCGTGTTTCGCACACCCATACAACATTATGAGTTTGATTAGTGTCTCATATACACTGACGGAAAAAACCGCAACGCCAAAAATGAGTTGTGCGACATAAACGAGATTGGCAGGCGTGTTTCTATGTCTGGAAGATGACGTCTGTTAAAATTTCGCTCCAGATGCATAACAGTGGCGATAGTATCGCCGCTATGAGGATGCCAATCTGCTTCAAATACACACTGTAGAGATCGTGATAGTTACCTTTGAGAATCGACGCAATGAGTTGATGTTAATCAAGAATGCCTTGAAGCCGACAAAGACGCCATTATCAATACCTCATTGAGTTTGAACGAGGTCGTGTAATAGGTCTACGAAAAGGCGGATGCTCCTTCGGTGATATTGCAGAAAGACTTGGCAGGAATGTAGCCACTGTTCATGACCGCTGGCTGTGGTGGTCGCGAGAAAGTGCGATCGCAAGAAGACTGGGCTTCGGACGGCCATATGGCACTACCAAGAGGGGAGACCATCGTGTTCGGCGCATCGTACTGCACCTGCTGCAGCAATCTGAGCAGCAGTTGGCACCACAGAGACGCAATGAACTGTTACAAATCGGTTACTTCATGAACAGACAGACACCCAGTAGTGTGAATTCCACTGATCCCAAACCGACGTCATTTTCGACATTAGTGGTGTCAAGCGAGAGCTCATTGGAGGGCATGGTGAAGGTCTGTTGTGTTTTCTGATGAAACCTGGGTGTGCCTCGGTGCCGGTGATGACCGTGTCTTGTTTAAAAGGAGGCCATATGAGCGCCTGCAACCAGCCTGTCTGCGGTCTAGACACACCCGACCTAAACGTGGAGTTATGGTCTGGGTGATTATTTAGTATGACAGCAGGAACACTCTTGTGGTTATCCCATGCACCCTGACTGCAAATTTGCGCGTTGTCTGATCTGTTGTGCTGTCATTCATGATCAGCATTCCAGGGGGTGTTTTCCAACAGGATAACGCTCGCCCACATACCGCAGTTGTAATTCAACATGCTCTAGGAGTGTCCTTGATCACCAGATCTGTCTACAATCGAGCACGTATGGGACCTCATCGGACGACAACTCCAACTGCATCCACAAACAACGTTAACTGTCCCTGTATTGACTGACGAAGTGCAACAGGCACGGAACTACTTCTCACAAACTGACATGCGGTACCTGTACAACACAGTGCATGATTGCATTCAATATTCTGGCGGTTACATCGGTCATTAACGTACTAGCATTTCAAATTTGCAATAGCTTATCTCGTGCTTATATTAACCTGTGATATTGTTATCTTAATCATTTAAATGTAAAATGTACAATAACATACAAATGTATACGCGAAATTTCATTGTAGTAATAGTAGTAGTGTAGTATTTTGTCTTACGGCAAGTCTTGTCATGGGTTAAACCTCTTCCACTTTTGTCTGTCCATAGTCAGTCTTTTCATTTCTGAATACTTGTCTCCTTTGATTCTTTTTTATCTTCCTTTTTTTCTCTCCACCATTCCTTCTATTCCTTCCTTTAATAAACAGTGCCTCCTCAAACAATGTCCAATCCAGTTCCGTTTTCATTTTCTGATGACTTTCAGCATGTTTCTTCTTCTCCAACTCTTCTTAATACTTCTTCATTCCTTACTCGGTCTTCCCATTTCACTTTTTCCATTCTTCTCCGTATACACTTCTCTAGCGCCTCCAATCTTCTTTCATCTTCCTTCCTCAATGTCCGTACTATACAGTGCAACGCTCCAGATGTAACATTTGGCAAGTCTTTTCCTCATATCTTTGTTTAGTGGTCCACAAAGTAATTTCTGTTTCCTCGTGAATCCTTTTGCCATTGCAATTCTTTTCCTAACTTCTGTTGAGCAATACATTTCATCCTTTATTACACTTCCCAAAATTTCATTACTCAACATTAATTAATTTTTGGTGATGCGATTTTTTTCCCGGCAGTGTAGTTGAAATTAGAATTTTCTCGACACATGTGTGTAATTTCAGCAATCGATTGAGGTCGCTATAGCGATTTCCGATTTGAAACACCGCCTTTACGTCTGTTGAACATGATGCACCTTATTTAAATGTATTGCCGAGATATTTAAATTATTCGACATTTGGTTGTGATAGGTACCTGACCGACCATGCCTACATTCGTCCCAAATAATTGTTTCGTCTACGACTGATTATGTGGTAATCAGTATTTACTTCGTCAACGAGTAGTCCTACGCTCGTAGCAGCACTGTCCGTGGTTCCACTACTTATACAACTCTCTCCCTCGATCTAGAATTGGGCTACGTAGTAAGCATACGTCAAATGTGTGAGAGCTTGCCTCAAAGCTCTGTTCCAGAGAATTTTCGCGAAATTTTTCTTGCATAATCTTCTCCAGTGCGTCTGGAACCGCGCGACCGCTGCGGTCGCGGGTTCGAATCCTGCCTCGAGCATGGGTGTGTGTGATGTCCTTAGGTTAGTTAGGTTTAAGTAGTTCTAAGTTCTAGGGGACTGATGGCCTTAGAAGTTAAGTCCCATAGTGCTCAGAGCCATTTGAACCATTTCTCCAGTGCAAGGAGTACAAATTAATTTACGTACTTTGAATTTGTCTCATGTGGCTTCACTCTTACTTCTTCCGACCATCGTCTCCACCTTTTACTTCTCCGTTATCTTGGCGTCTCTTCCAGATCAGATGCCCAGAGCTTGTTGAACACGCGTAACAGTGGAGTCTGCTGGCTCAGACGTAACGAGGGGCTAACACGTCTCACAGACGCATGTCATAACCTGCCAACGTCTCGCGGCTTTCGTATACCACCGATTGTTTCCGCTCTCATAATTTAATGCCATCTATCTCAGGTTGTTCCTGAAATGAATGTCTGCCCAATATGTAGTTACATTTGACAACGTTCACTCGAAAGTCAGGCTGAAAAAGTAAATGTGAAATAACACAATTGACATCTACTTTGAAAGATACGGTATTACCGGTGTAAACTTTTTTTAGTTACCTTCCTATCAAAAGTATTCTATCCTGAAATTTTACCCTATAATTTCTACTGACACTGCACAAAAATGGGATGAGGAGTTTGATAAATAAACAATAACTATTTTTTGTAAGCAGTGCAACAGTTTCGTCATATTTATTGGACGAAATGCATTTGATTCAAAAAGGTTCTAATTTCTATTTCTTCTTTAAAAAATTATACCAAAGTGCGAAGAACATTTACAACGCAGATAAGTTCTTTCCTCAGCGAAATATTTTTCTCTTCAAGTCGTTTTTAGAAATTAAATGGCTCTGAGCACTATAGGACTTAACAGCTATGGTCATCAGTCCCCTAGAACTTAGAACTACTTAAACCTAACTATCCTAGGGACATCACACAACACCCAGTCATCACGAGGCAGAGAAAATCCCTGACCCCGCCGGGAATCGAACCCGTTTAGAAATTAAGAAAGAGAAAAATGATGCAGAGAACCAAAACTACGAATAGAATGTGTTGTGAACTATTTTGGTGTCCAGTTCATACTCGAGTCACCGTACAGTCGATATGTTGTCCTGCGTCCGCTTTTCGCGGTAATGTCAGTCGTTTCTGTTTCAGCTCTCTATGCAGATGGACCAGTAACGTTGAAGAACGAGGACCGGTAATTGCTTCAATATTTTCCAAATAGACAATCAATTTCAATAAACTTGCCCCATCACTTTTTCTGTTGGGAATTCGGTTTCCACTTTTCTAGAGCACCGGAATACTCGCCAACCTACTGTTGTGTCTAGGGTTTCGTGAAGAATCAAAGTCTTGTATGTAATTACATAATGACACTAGAAACTTTCTAAATAAATACTTCAATGGTTCCAAACACTATTTTAGAATGTCCGTCCAATGTCTTTGTTCTGGAGTTAGCATTCATTGCACCTATCACGCACTGAATATACACACATGTAGAGATTTATGTAGAATATTATACACCTAATATCTCACGAATGTTAACTTCTATAGCTATACTAAGAATTTTATCGACTATTTTTTCAGAAGAGAACCACCACTGTGCGTCCGAATTTGTAGCACTCAGACGACCTCATTAATTTTTACAGTAATAAACAGTCCTTTGAGATGAAGCCGTCTCCTCATGAATTTTCCTCAGCTCATTTCATACATGCCTCACACCTCCTCTCCTAATTTAAAAATGGTGTTAACTAACAACAATCAGCCTCTTCCATTTTTACGAAAAAAAATATTGCACCGATTACTTACTACAGCTGCCAAAATAGAACTGTTCGTTACACTTATTTGGAAGTTTGAATAATATCACTGAGAAAAATCTCACTTGATAATAATCACCCCGATAAACAAACTTTTCTGCTGTTTAGTGAGTATTCGTATAATCCATAACTAGACAGGTCAGGTTCTGACCTCTTACGAGTTACTTACCTACGAAGGCCAATTTTGAGGTCAGCACGATAGGTGTTAACGTGAAGAGCGCTCAGTTATAGAAGTCATTTACAATACAATCTCTAGCGGCCTGATTTCACAATAGAGTGCTGGTAATGGACAGTCCTGTTTTGAAGCCCACTGCATATTTATGGGAAGCGCTGCAACGCAGACTTCGTCCGACCCTAAACACCCACGTGAACACCAAGACTACTGGCACAGCTGTTGGCTTTATGGGCTGCCGTCTGACACTCAATCGCAAGGTTGCCCATGACAATATGGACTGGGTTCTCTCAGTGTAGGATACTAAACTTTAGCTCGCACCACCGTTATGTCTGGATACTTTTGATCACGTGATTAAGTCGGTCGGTCTTTTTATGATTGCACTGCCTAATGTGCGAAAATCTCTGCTTGCCAGACTACCGGAAGATGCCATTCACACCTGAAGCAGTTGCTTGTTTCATAAAACTGGATTACATTTTTCTTGGTGCGACGAGACTAATTTTGATTCCAGTAATAAGCTCAATTTTTTAAATAATTGCCTTATTCCAGAATGAAATTTTCGCTCTGCAGCGGAGTGTGCGCTGATGTGAAACTTCCTGCAAGATTAAAACTGTGTGCCGGACCGAGACTCTAACACAGGACCTTTATCTTTCGTGGGCAAGTGCTCTACTGACTGAACTACCCAAGCGCGACTCACAACCCGTCATCACAGCTTTACTGCGGCCAGTACGTCGTCTCCTATCTTCCAAACTTCACATATGTTCTCCTGTGTAACTTGCAAGACTAGCACTCCTGGAAGAAAGAATACTGCGGTGACATGGTTTAGCGACAGGCTGGGGATGTTCCCAGCTCGAGTCCCGGTCTGGCACACAGTTTAGTCTGCCAAGAAGTTTCATGTCAGCGCACGTGAAAATTTCATTTTGGAAACATTCCCCAGGCTGTGGCTAAGCCATGTCTCTGCATTATCCTTTCTTCCAGGAGTGCTGGTCTTGTAAGTTACGCGAGATAACTTCTGTAAAGTTTGGACGGTAGGAGACGAGGCATGGGCGGAAGTAAAGCTGTGAGAAGGGATCGTGACTCGTGCTTGGGTAGCTCAGTCACACTGGTGCGGGAAAGGCGAAGGTCCCGAGTTCGAGTCTCGGTCTGGCACACAGTTTTACTCTACCACGAAGTTTCATCCCTTTATTCCTGTTTCGTGCTAATCTTTCAATCTCTGTAGTATTACGACACCCTACGTCCTCTAAAAAGGGTTTGAATATTCCTATCTTTGATTTCATCTACTATATCCCCTTCCCACACTTGCTGCTTACAATATAAGTTTACTATTTCTGGATGTTGTTTTGCTTTCCGTCAATAGATCCTTGTTGGCTTTGTGGAGGATCTCCATTTTGTGCCCATGCCAAAGATTGTATGTTGACACGCGTAGTTTTACTTTCTGCGTAAAAATACACTTTGAAACGCGGCTGAAAGGTTCTACTTGTTAACTCAATATATTGTTCTTGGTAGTCGCTGCACAAGACTCAAAGATACAAGAGTTTAGGTACTTTTTTTCCGCATGGAGTATTATGTCTAACTTCTGTGCTGAAATGTTTCCTGATTTGAAAGAAACTTTTAATTTAATTTTACACAAGGATCTTCCAGTTTTGTCAGATTTTAGGTCGTGGTGTGTCATGTTTTTCTTATTTAATTTAGGTTCTTTCTCCCTTCATTTTAATTTGTTAGATGTATGTATGACTATAGAGTTGTCGTACCCATTTGTTATGGCAGTGTTCTTCAGAGTATCAATTTTTCTAGCCTTCTATTGTGATAGTGGTAGAGAGAAATTATAGAAAATAGACGGTTTTATGGAATGAACTATCTACTTAACTCAAAAATTGTGTGGAGAATTGACCAAGTCAACACGAGAATTGTTGGAGAGTTGTGGAAAAGAGAACAATTAAACTTTATAAATTTGGAAGACACGGTAGAAAAAGTTAACGAGTACTACTAGCAAGGTTATAGACAAAGTTCGAAGCAAGTGAGATGCAGATTGGCGGTGATAAAAAGAGAAAAAAAAACCTCTCTGCAACAGAAAAGTTCCGCAGGTGTCAAATGTTGACAGATAACACTGAAAAAAATTCTGGAATAAAAAATATCATCTTATGGAGTGATAAGCGAATCACGGGAAAACTAGAGACGATAAAAGCGGAAACATCTGAATACAGGGATGCAGATTTTTTTGAAATTATCAAGTGGACAATTTTTAAGATAAACTAGAGGGAAGAGATGAATATACTTAACAGATTCAGGAGGATGTACGTTGCAGTAAGCACTGGGAGATGAAGAAGCTTGCACAGGATAGAGTAGCATGGAGAGCTGCATCAAACCAATCTCAGGACTGAAGACCACAACAACAACAACAACAACAACAACAGAGGGAATAAACTAAAAAAAGGTGTTTTCGAAAAGTCTTTACCACAAAAGAAAGAAGTTAATGAAGAACGAATTAAGATGTCTAGGAAAAATTGAGCTACAGGGGATAGGCAAAATAACGTGAACAATGGTAGGAATGGGATGGTTGTGTTTGACGGTCAACAACGCAGGTAATGCACGTGTCGCACTGGACTGTGCGTGTTCAGTATCGACTAGGCATCATTGCAGGTTGTTTACGAGTAGTAATGGTTCAAATGGCTCTGAGCACTATGGGACTCAACTTGTAACGCCGGAAATGCATATACTCCTATTTCCATCTATTGTACTATTATTTTTTTTCCTTGTTTTGTTACCTCAAGATATGACATTTCTGTCTCTTTATATATTGTAATTGTTTTACTGTTTGTATATATATATTTATGCACTCATGTCGATGTATAATTGGTTTGTTTCGTAAATATTATTTGTATTTTTACGCTGGGTCTTGCCTAGGGAAAACTGCTATCGAACGATTACGTCGATAGGTCGTGTGACGAATCAAAGTGTGTAGGATCTTTGGTAGTGTTAACTCTGCCGCGTGGAGCGCGGGCAGAACCGAGAGTCTGGCGGGAGTAGCGAGTGGAGCAGGTGTGTTGTGAGAAGCTCCCGCGAGTTGCCGCGCTTTCGGGGTTTGGCAGCATGTAATTGCGCTCGACTCGCGATGATAGTTTCTGACATGGTGTCGCGGACGGGAAGCATTAGCTGGCGCACATCAAGAGCCCGTTTCGCCTGGTAACCGTGTCGAGAAGAAGGCGCGCCAACATCCAGCTTCTGCAACAGCGACGGCCGACAATGAGTGACTGTCGCCACCTCCTCGATCGACGGCTTCAAACCTTCAATCAACCAACAAGGAAGACTAAAAGCACGTAAAGTTTCAGAACTGTATGGCAGACCTCAGCTTTTCAAATTGTTCCATTTGCCTCGCAAAATTACAGCAACTTAGCATGAACCTTTGTTGCTCATTGTCCCAATTGCATTGCCAAGCAGGGTCCCTTCCTTTTCCGAAATGAACCCGAGTGTCGTTGAAATTCAAACGCCAGCATTAAAATAATATGATTAGATTTCACTGCTTTAATTTCAAAGTTCAGTAGCTGGCTACAATATTTAGGTTACACGAGCACAAATTTAGAGTGCGAGTTTTGTTAGCATAATTTAGCTTACCTGTGACTGCAGCTCAGCTTGGTACGTACTAAATTTTACTATTGTTAACAGTTCAGAATCATTTAATTCAAGTTCAAAGTTAATTCTCTTATTTCTAAATTGCGTAGATTCAAGTAGCTTTTGAAATGATTGTTGAGGTAGTCCAAGACTAACCTTATTTTACTTAATGTCGATGTGCTTCAGAAAGAAAGCTCACTATTAACTTCAGTCACTAAATTAACTTTCGATTTTCCGGTTTTATTAATTCTTTTGCTAAATTAAGTCAGGGTGTAGCGAAATTTATTACTTCTGACAAACTTTCAGTTTTCACACTACACGTGTCAACCTTCAGTTGCCACGCTTCTAGTGCTAATTATATGTGTAATAACCTTTCTTTTTCAGTTACTATAGTAATTGTCCTTAGGACTGGCGACCGTGATTTCCCCAAATCTCAAATACCTAATTACCGCTAGTTAATTGTTAACGTAACGGCTGCACATTTACCTTCTTTATTAACTTTACCCCTTTTCAAAATTAATTTCCACCAGTTTCATTTGCATTTTTCCTTTCATTAAGATGTAACCCTTTCCTCCCTCTTTACCGATAGATTAACTTCGGTGACGATTGCTTTTCCCAAATTTCCATTAGGTACACGCGGTTTCATTTTTCACTGTCATTAAGGTCGATAAGTGAGGGGGGAGGTTACAAACTGCTGAGGTCATTAGTCCCCTAGAACTTAGAACTAGTTAAACCTAACTAACCTAAGGACATCACAAACATCCATGCGCGAGGCAGGATTCGAACCTGCGACCGTAGCGGTCGTGCGGTTCCAGACTGCAGCGCCTTTAACCGCACGGCCACTTCGGCCGGCTTACGAGTAGTACACACTTCGTACTTGCATTCAGAGGCCGAGGTCGGCATGCAATGAAAAACGTCAGTAACCAAAACAGCCAACTTACTGAATGTTTCAAGAGCAACTGTTTCTACAGTCATAACAGTCTACACAAAACATGGACAGACATCAACATGTAAACGTAATAGTGGGCGCAAATGAAAACTATATGACAGAGATCATCGCACGCTAATACCAACTGTGTCAAAACAACACAAAACTACGGTGGCTAAAGTGACTGCAGAGCTCAATAGCCATCTCCGAGACCCTGTATCTATCGACACTGTCCGCCGAGAACTCCATAAAGCAAATATTCATGGACGAGATGCAATACCGAAACCATTAGTGACGACAACCAACCAAAGAAGCGTAAAACATGGTGTCAGGAGCATAAATCCTGGACGGCTGATCAGTGGGAACACGTCATATGGTCGGACGAGTCAATGTTTTCGTTATTTCCAACATCGGGCCGGGTTTATGTCTGGAGAACGCCAAAAGAAGCCTACAATTCTGATTGCTTGATTCAGACGTTTAAGCATGGAGGTGGAAGTGTGATGATGTGGGCAGCCATATCATGGTATTCTGTTGGTCCTATCATTACTCTCAAAGGCAGTGTTAAAGCCAAGTATTATGTGAACATTTTAGGTGATCAGGTGCACACCATAATTCAAATTTGTTCTCCAACAATGATGCCATATTTCAGGACGATAATGCATCCACATACAGAGCCAGGACAGTACAATCGTGGTATGAGGAGAAGCAACTGAACTGCAGCGTCTCCCTTGGCCAGTACAGTCCCCGGAATTGAACATTTTCGATCACTTTTGGGTGGTATTGGAGCGCAGACTCCGGAGCAGATTTCCGCCTCCCTCGTCACTACAGGAGTTTGAAGAGGTTCTGATTGAAGAGTGGCCTAACATTCCACTGGAGAGTATACAATCATTATAAGCCAATATTCCAAGAAGAATCCCAGCCGTATTACGGCCCCTTATTAATAAACCATTCTCAAGTAAGTACAGGTGTTCACATTAGTTTGCCTATCCCCTGTGTGTTGGACGGTCAACAGGGGGAAAAAGTATAACGGCATTCACAGATTAAAACAACTGAAAAGTACTGTTGAGGATGAAGGATGTACTGACTTGAAGATTTACCAGTGTAAAGCGCGTGGACACATTGTGTTTGATAACGAGAGAATGTTGTTGTAATTACCTACGGCCTTGTCCTCCACTTTAGATGATGACTGAGCGAACACAGGGTGTTTTAAGATGTTTTGTGACATCAGGACACCTCGCTAAGATGTTAGGACGAAGGTATTGACGTGTGTAGGACTAGATATCTCTTTCCCATAGTGTACAAGCTAACTCTTCCGTGCTTGAATTACACAGCTTCCGATAAATCTATCTGGCATCTGGATTCTCCGGGACTACGTTTATTTGGTTGTTTCACCTTACATCTCATCATATTAAACGATTGAAAATGATAACTGTGATTGATCACCGACCGTCTAGTCAAACGATAGCGGATCTTTTCGAGTATTTGCTGAAATTACAATCGTTTTAATTATATTAAGTCAGTGGCCAGTATTTTCACCAAGATCTGATCGTCTTCAAATACCACTGCATTTGTAACAACGTGTGTGTGTGTGTGTGTGTGTGTGTGTGTGTGTGTGTGTGTGTGTGTGTGTGTGTGAATTTTGCAGACACACAGATTCCCGTGAGTGTTTTATTTTCTGTTTTCACATATTGACAGGAAGTTTTCTGTAAGTTCCTCTCTCCCTTGTTCGTCGTGTTGTTGGGTCGGTGTTTATAGCGGTGATGTAGAGCGCTCTAAAGCAAAAGTTTCAGTTAACCGATCTATAACGAGCACAGATTATCACAAGACAGAATTAGCTGCAGTATGGCACCAAATAACTTGAATGACTGATGTTAAGGCAAAGCTGTTGTTCTGTCTTCTGAAGACTTATCCACTGGGCCCCAAAGAACGTCTCATTGCTCGTCTGAAACAACCCTAGTAGTTCCAGCGTTAAGTTCTGCTGATGTGTTGGCGGATGTGGCTTATCGTTTATTTTGGAGCTTTATTGGCAGCAGTTGCTGATAAGTACCTTGACGTTCGTGCGATTAACCACTGTGACATTCATCGCGGACTGTGACGCCTACAGCGCAATATTCCCAGTAGACGCTTAGCATCGTGACTGGGTAATTTCGAAACTCGGACAGTATTTGAAACAGAGATAACTGCCATTTAAGACCCACTATCATGCTGCATTCCAACAATACCCTTCCACCGTCTCTATTGCACTGTGATATAATTCTATTGAATGCTTCGCTCCTTTCGTGCGTCAGAGACCTATTGCGCTACTCGATCTGTTACTAATCCACAACGTCAGTTGGTGGACCCTCTTTTCTTGACAGCCTAAATTTTTGCGTAATAGTGATGAAACAGTGAAAGCAGCTGAGGATCAAGGCCGGATAGAAATCCTTGGATATCACAGAAGATACTGAACTTAATTGATGAAAGGAGAAAATATAAAAATGCAGCTAATGAAGCAGGCTAAAGGGAATACAAACGTCTAAAAATGATATTGAGAGGAAATGCAAAATGGCTATGCAGTAATGTTTAGAGTACAAATGTGAGGATATAGAAGCATACATCACTAGGGGAAAGATAGATAACGCCTACAGGAAAATTAAAGAATCGTTTGGAGAAAAGAAAAGCAGCCATGTGACTATCAAGATCTCAGATGGAAAACGAATACTAAGTGAAGAAGGGAAAGGTGAAAGTTGAAAGGAGTATGAAGAAGGGCTATACAAGAGAAATGTGCTTGAAGGCAATATTATAGAACGCAGAGGAAGATTGGATAGGAGAAATGATACTGCGAGAAGAATTTGATAGAGTATTGAAAGACCTACGTCGAAATAAGACCCCCGGAGTAGACATTTCATCAGAACTACTGATGCCTTGGGAGAGTCAGTCATAACAAAAATATTCCACCTGGTATGCAAGACGTATGAGACAAGAGAAACACCATCAGACTTCAAGAAGGTTGTAATAATTCAATTTCCAAAGAAAGCAAATGCTGACAGGTGTGAATATTACCCAACTGTCAGTTTAATAAGTCATGGTTGCAAAATATTAACACGAATCATTTACATGCGTATGGAAAACTGACAGAAGACGACCTCAGGGAAGATCAGTTTGGATTACGGAGAAATGAAGGAACACGCGAGGCAATACTGACCCTACGACTTGATGCATGTTTGAAGATAGGTTAAGGAAAGGCAAATATACGTTAAGGATTTTATAGATTTGGAGAAGGTTTTTGAAAATGTCGACTGGAATACACTCTTCGAAATTCTGAAGATAGCAGTGGCAAAATACAGGGAGCTAAGTATTATGTACAACTTGTACAGAAACTAGACGGCAGTTATAGGACTCGAGGGGCATGAAAGGCAGCGGTGGTTGGGAAGGGAGTGAGACTGAGTTTTAGCCTGTCTCCGATGTTACTCAATCAGTACAAAGAGCAACGACGTAAATGAAACAAAAAAAAATTGGAGACGGAATTACAGTAATAAAACGATGTAATAGTGTTAGAGACATCAAAATGCTTGGAAGAGCTGTTGAACCAAATGGACAGTGTCTTGAAAGGAGGATATAAGACGAACATCAACGACAGCTAAAAAAGGGTAATGGAATGTAGTCGACTCAGGCGATGCTGAGAGCATTAGATTAGGAAACGAATCACTAAATGTAGTACATGAGTTTTGATATTTGGGCAGTAAAATAACTGATGATGGTCCACGTAGTGAGGACGTAAAATGCAGACTGGCAATGGCAAGAAAAGTGTTTCTGAAGAAGAGAAACTTGTTAACATCGAACATAGATATAAGTGTTTGGAAGTCTTTACTGAAAGTACTCGTATGTGTCTGGAATGTAGCCTTGTAGAAAAGTGAAACATCGACGATAAACATTTCAGACAAGAAGAGAATAGAAGCTTTTGAAATATGGTGTTAAAGATTAGGTGGGTAGATCACTTAATTAACGAGGAGATGCTGAAGAGAATTAGAGAGAAAAGAAATTTGTGGCATAACCTGATGAGAAGAAGGGATCAGTTGATGGGACACATTCTGAAACATCACGGGATCACCACTTTACTGTTGGAGGGAAATGGGAGAGGGATGGGATTTAAGTTTTAAAGGGAGACCAGAAGATGAACACAGTAAAAAGATTCAGAAGGATGTAGGTTGCAGTAGCTACTCGGAGATTAAGAGGCTTGCACAGGATGGAGTAGCGTGGAGAGCAGCATCAAACCAGTCTTCGGGCTGAAGACTACAACAACAACCAATTTTTTTGACGTAACGTAACTTCTGGCCACTTCATAAGATTTCTTGAAATCATCTAACCATTACTATGTCGATTGTTTTACTTAGAGTGACTTTATCAGCTTTCTTCATATGGTTCAAGTTTTCGTATTTGGTTCCTCTTTGAAAATTATCCCTGGGATTACTAATATGTACTGGTAGTCAGGACCACCTCTTTTCGCAGTCAAAAAACAGGTTTTGTAGGAATAGCATCCACGAACTAATCTTGCAAAGCCTGAAGCTAATATTAAATTTAGTAACTAATATTGATTAATTAAAACATTTATAGAAACGCATCAGTAAGTTACGTGATACTTTGCCCTGGAAAAACCCAAGTTCAAATTTGTAATCTTTGAGTAAAATATAATCTTTTGTGTAACTTCGTTTTATAGCAGTTTTCCCTTTTGTATCTCCACGTCTAACCGGTTCAATCGATATGTTACAAAAACGATTTGCATGCAGACGGAACCAGCACTATGTGAGTGTCCCTGAATACTATTTTGATTCACTGAATCGTACGGAATATTGATCTTCAGGGTTACTGAAAACTATAAATAATCATTTTATGTATAAGACACTAAGTAGCAATGGCGTAGAGCTTGTTTGACACCATAAGAAAGATGTTACAAGTTAAAATATTAACAGAAGCAGCTTCAGCTGAAGGTGGACAATTATAGACAGTTCTGGAAACTGTTGAGCCAGTTAAGCCAGTGATTCCGATAAATACTAGGGTCGTTCAATTGGATTGGATTGGATTGTTTGGGGAGAGAGATCAAACAGCGAGGTCATCGGTATCATCGGATTAGGGAAGGACGAGGAAGGAAGTCGGCCGTGCCCTTTCAAAGGAACCATCCCGGCATTTGCCTGGAGTGATTTAGGGAAATCACGGAAAACCTAAATCAGAATGGCCGGACGCGCGATTGAACCGTCGTCCTCCCGAATGCGAGTCCAGTGTGCTAACTACTACGCCACCTCGCTCGGTGGGTCGTTCAATAAAAAATGTCCCAAATTCCTTTTTACATCCTTTGTTATATATAAGAAAACTTTCTTTAAGATGCTTTCAAATTTGATGTTTCCTCTGTACTTATGCGAAGTTTCGAACAATTGTGACATAGCGAACACTCAGAATGACGTCTATGCAACTACGCAAGGCACTCGTTAGGTTCAAAGTGCTGTAATTGAATTCTTAGTTGCAGAAAAAAAGCTTCCTCCAGCTCAACAATGCATGTTCACACAAAAGTCTCAGAAGCCGCGAACACTTCGCGATCTAGGTTGGACATCATTGTCTCGTCCACCCTACAGCTCAGAGCTGGTGCCCTCGGAGTTCCATCTATTTCGGCCATTTCAATGTTTTACGTGGGACACATTATGGAGATGATGAGAGCGTAATTAATGCAGCGAAAACATGGTTATGAGGACAGGACGAGAGCTTCTACTAATAGGGATTACATGCTATGACACCAAACCAGCTCATGGCCATAAAAGGTGATGGAGACTATGTGGAAAAACAGTACATGTAAAAGAAGTATTGATTGATATTGACACCAATTTTTTAGAATAAATATGTTCTGAGAAAAAAGTATGGATCAACGTTATCGAACGACTCTAGTACCTTTTTCAAATAGTACGGTGCCAAAACCTGAATATATCATGTGGAAGTGGAGTACGATGCCTTTGTTTTTGTACTGAGCAATTATAAATAAACTATCATTATGCAGTTTTTGTGTATATTATTTATGATGCTAATATCGGCTCCAACATGAAATGAAGCGGTGGACCTGAAATCTTGGATAAACCAACGACTATAGGAGAAGTATGTCGACACAGACCTGCTAAAACGCTTTGGTTTAGTTGCTCTTGCTAAATGAATAACTGTAAACTTTGGGATGCAGAAGTTAATATATTTCTCATATTTTCATTTACTGATGTCTTGGGATTATATTCTGTGGCAACTCCCTACTCAGGCTAAAAGAATTCATTTCACAAAAGAAAATAATTAGAATTAAGTGTGGGTTTGTCACACGTACATCTGCTTTCGTCTCTTTAACCAGCTAGATATACTAACCAAAGCCTTACAACATTTATTCACTTATCAAATATGTTATCAACAATGCATTAGAGCTATTCAAAGTTACAACAGTAGAAGGAAAATTGATCTGCATTACCCATTAATGAATCTAACTTTGATACAAGAAGGGGTAAAATACGCAGCTATGTGACCCTTTGATAATTCATTCCTGGAAATAAAATTTATGACAAATGGCAGAAGTTCTTGCAAATGTAGATTACAGAAGGTTCTCTTTATCAACTGATTCTATACTATAGAAGAATTCTTTGTCAGATTTAATTAGTCATTTTTAAAGAAAAATATGTAAATGGCCAATATGAAACCATATAAATATTTTTCCTATTATATATAGGGGGTGTTCAAAAACGAGTATCGAATACTCTGAGAGTACTTGTAGTACCCATTGAAACAAGAAAAATAAGCCCAATAAACATGGGTCCATAAACGCATACTTTCCGAGATAAGCACGCGTTTATAGGAAGGACCGCGCGTCGCTTGGCTGCGGACATTAGCAAAGTAATTGCACTGGCGATCCGTCAAATGTATCGGCAGGGTATCATGATGTCTTACTCACAGTACTCTACCTACCATTAGGCGGTTCGAGACTTGTTGTAGGCCACGTTAGTTTTCGTAGTGTTTGTGTGCCTTATTGTACAGTACTGTCAACCTTGGATATGTTATCATTGTGTTTTATCTTCTTCCAGACGCGGATTCATATATCTGTTTACTGTTATTGCGCTGTTTGTACGTTCAGATGGTGTAGTATATTTACATTTTCTCTCTTCCACCACTTGTTAGCAATGGAAGCCAACTATTCGACAAGTGAAATGGCGGATATGACATTCTGCTATGGTTTAGCAAATGGACGTAGCCTGTAAGCCCGTGCCCTCTACGCTGAAGATTGTCGACAGCGCCGAGTGCCCTCTGATAAGCTGTTCGGTAGACTTTTCCAGAGTCTGAGGGACACAGGTATCCTTGCTCCTCGGAAGACTGACAGTGGAAGGCCCCTCACCAGTACGCACGCCTGCCCTGGAGGAATGTGTGCTACTTTCAGTGGCGGAGAAACCCCCGGGATCAGTGTGCAGCGATTATCAGCAGAAAGCCCGTCTCTTTAAGGCCACAGGATCATCACGGCAGACAGCGGTTCTGTCAGTGGGTGTCGCAGAAGTGTGCCGCACATCCACAGTTCACATCCATGATTTTATTTACCAATGAGGCAGAGTTCTCAAGAGATGGTGTTTTGAATTTCCGTAACCAGCGTGTATGGGCAGATGTAAATCCGCGAGCAATTCAGGAAAGAGGGCATCAACACCGATTCTCAATCAACGTATGGGCAGGCGTGCTTCGCGACAGTTAATTACAACCATACGTGCTACCACAAAGGTTAACTGAGGCGCATTATTGATGTATTGCCTACCTTGACGGAGGCTGCTCCACTGTAGCAACGAATACAAATGTAGTTCACGCGAGATGAGACACCAGCACACTTTCGTCACAAGGTGCGCGGGCATCTGATGCAGACATTTCAGGACCTCTGGATTGGTCAGTGTTGGGGGGGAAGGGAGGAGGGGGGGGAGGGAACACTTTGGACTGCTCCTTCCCCAGACCTCAATCGACTAGACTTTTGGTTATGGGGACTCTTGAAGGAATTGGTCTTCGTCATGCCAATCAAAGATGTACGGACACTACAGAGGCGTGTCTTCAGCGAGTGCAAGCAGATACAGCACCAACTGGGTACACTTCAAATGGGTGCGTCATTCCTTACGCCTTAAGCCCCTGGTAGCTGACTGGTCTGCGCGACGGAATGTCATACCTAACGGCCCGGGTTCGATTCCCGGCTGGGTCGGAGATTTTCTCCGCTCAGGAACTGGGTATTGTGTTGTCCTTATTATCATCATTTCACCCCCATCGACACACAAGTCGCCGAAGTGGCGTCACCTCGAAAGACTTGCACCAGGCGAACGGTCTACCCGCCGGGAAGCCCTGGCCACACGGCATTTCCATTTCCATTCCTTACACCAGAGGGCAGTGGGGTGCATTGTCATGAATGGACGCCACATTGAACATCCAACGTAAACACGTGTTTATCTCAGGAAGTATGCATTTCCAGACACATGTTTATTGGACTTAGTTTTCTTGTTTCGATGAGTACTACCACCCCTCAAAGTTTTCGACACTTCTTTTGAACACCTTGTATATACAGGGTTGATTCAGGAGGAAAGGTAGATGCTTTGAGGGGTGATAGTATTAGTGATTCTGAACAAAAAACTTCATATGGACGTATGCCCTATTCCGAATGGTTTCCGAGATAGAACACATTTAATATCACTTTTGTACATTTTTCTTGAATATCAAACTGCACCCTCCAGCGGAAACGTGTCACAGTACAAAATTAAACTATATTAAATTTCCTACAGAAAAGGTCCTATTCATTTTTGTCTATAGAACTAATGGTGGGTGCGAAGAGTTTGTGCGAACTAATGGTTTGTGTGCTGTAGCTTACATCGTTTTTGTAGGCCAATTTGAGGTTTACAATGTACCACAGTAATATAGAGCAAATTGAAAAGAACACATTTGTGGTCTATCAAGTCAGGAAACTACCTCAAATTGGCTTACAAAAACTACTTAAGCTATAGTGCGTGCGCGTCGACCGAGTTTTTCAACCTCCTCGCTCTCTCTTCGCATAAACCATTAATTCTAGAGTAAAATGAATAGGAACTTTTTTGTAGGAAATTGAATATAGTTTAATTTTGTACTGCGACATGTTTGCGCTGGAGGATGCGGTTTTCGAGTTATTTAAGAAAAACGTACAAAAGTGATATTAAATGTGTTCTATCTCGGAAACCATTCAATAGGTTATACGTCCATATGAAGTTTTTTGTTCAGAATCACTAACACTATCACCTCTCAAATCATGTACCTCTCTCCTGACTGACCCTGTATATCCTATGTCTGTTTTATTGATAACTTTCACATCTTAACCTTCATCATGAATACGATCGATGGAACAAGTACCTAACTACCCAACAGTAGTTGTGGGCTCGAGAATGTGACGATTATGGCTCATTTTTTACAAACTAAACAACAAAATACATTACCTGATCGAAAGTATGCGGAAACATACATAATGTGCAGTTGGCCACTAGATATCACGAGAGGCGAACTCGCCAGTATAAAAGAAAGTGGGGAGCATTGTACTATCAGCAGAGAAGCAGTAACAACAGAATGGTTCGTTCAGGAGAGCTGAGTTGCGTCGAACGTGGACGAGTCATTGGATATCACATGAGTAACGAATCCACCAGAGGCATTTCAGCCCTTCTAAAGCTGCCCAGGTCGATGTGATTGTGACGTGGAAAAGTGAATGAACATCCACAGCTGAAGGAAGAACAGGCGGACCTGATGTACTGACGGACAGGGACCACCGAGTATTGCGGCGGGTGGCTGTAAAAAAAATCGCGCGAAATCAGCGGAAGGAATCGTTCTTGAGTTTCAAAGTGCTACCAGCAGTCCAACTGGCACAATGATTGCGCGTAGGGGTTAAAAAGAGGGGTATATGGTCGGAAGCTACTTATAGGCCAAATATTTCTGTAATCAGTGTTAAGAGAAGCTTGAGATGACTGGAAGAGCGGTGCCACTGGACAGTGGATAACAGGAAAGAGTGTTTTTGGGTAATGAATCACATTGCACTCCGTGGCGAACCGATGGAAGGGTTTGGGTTTGCGAATACTTGGAGAATGTTACTTTTCATCAGGTGTAGCGTAGCGTAGAGGTGGTAGCGTTGCGATGTAGGCGTGTTTTCCGTGGTTAGGGTATGGTCCCCTTGTTCGCCATTAGAAAACGATAAATGTGGACTGGTATGAACACATTTTACAGCATTAAATAACGCGTACAGTAGCGGAACGGATTGGAGACGATGGCTGTATATGTCATTATGACAATGCCCTCTGTCATAAAGTAGGAGTGTGAGGCAATGGTTTGTGGACAGTAACATTTCTGAATGGACTGCCCTGCCCAGAGTTCCGACCTGAGCACAATGGACCACTTTTGGGGTGATAATGTCGACTTCGCTCCACACCCAAGAGCCAAACAGCACCATCTACTCTGGTTTTGGCATGAGGAATAGTGTTTTGTCATTTTTTCACAGACATTCAGACACCACAGTGAAAACTATTATAAAGGTGGAGGGTGGACACTCCCCACATTAATGTCCACTAATAGGTGTCCGGATACTTTGGATCAGATAGTGTATATCTAGTGGATCTTAGCCTACAAACCACTAAAGAAGATAGACGGCATTGGCTTGATGAGTACAGTTGACGGTGCCACTTCTTGAACCCCGCCACACATGACTCTCGCGAAGTGAACCTCGGACACTGTGGTACACAGCAGTTGACTGTGGGACTTACCAGCACCTCTCGCCCAGAGACAGCAGCTGCTCGCCGCCCTGGCGACCCACGGGGGACCAGCAGGCGCCGCTCTCCGGGTTGAAGAACAGCCTCACGTAGTTGGCCTCCCCCGACCACTGCTTGAAGCGGATGCACGTGTTGCGGTGGTAGTGCTCCATGGCCTTCATCAGGATTTCGCACTGTGCAGACTCTGGGCAACCTAGTGATCAAAGAGACACATTGTCCAACTGTAAATCTCCAAAGTAGGTTCCACAAGATATTTCATAACTAGGTGTTGAAATTCTGGGTTCGGTTCTGGGATGAGGGTCACAGTGTTTCACCTTCTGCTCTTCCCTCCCCGCCAACCCCCCCCCCCTCTCCCTCCTCAAATGTAACTTGTCATCCCACATTTAACGTGCCACAGGTATCAAGGATTTTCCTAGCACATAAAACATTTTAATTTGACTATAATAATTTTTATCGGTGGTTGACGTAGTGCTGACGATGTGGTCTCACGTGGTACGGTGGCAAGCTTCACTATACAAGGAAATATTGTGCCAGGAGAAAATGGCTCTGAGCACTATGGGACTTAACATCTGAGGTCATCAGTCCCCTAGAACTTAGAACTACTTAAACGTATCCAACCTATGGACATCACACACGTCCATTCCCGAGGCAGGATTCGAACCTGCGACCGTAGTGGTCGCGCGGTTCCGGACTGAAGCGCCTAGAACCGCTCGGCCACTCCGGCCGGCGTCAGGAGAAGAACACAAGACTATTACCTGATCCGGACTTTGGGCCGCGACTGGCTAAGTTAGACGTAAATACCTGGTGGTTATAATTAAACGTTCTCTATTTAACACATTACAACACCGAAACTAATTACCATATGAGTACCAAACTTGGTAGCATCAAAGTCCAGAGAATAGGGTGTATGACTTCCATGTGTCACAGCGCCACCGTCCAGTTCAAACTATGGCCACCAGGTGCCGCGATCAGTCATCGTGATCCATAATCTGACACACCTGACCAGTCGCAGTGCACTTGTTGACTTGTCAACAGAAGATTGGGCAAAAGGGGCAGGGCATTATTGGTGAAGCTCTATTACCAAAACAACGGTAACGCTGCAACTGCACTTCGAGAATATCGCCGGCTGAAAGGCTTACGGAAGGGTCCTCTTTCTCCACCTGCTGTGCGGAGCATGATGGAGAAGTTCGAATCAACTGGAGAACTGGGCGTCACTCCAGGAAGAAGCCGACGACCGTTTCGGTTGCACCACAGGTGGTAGATGAAATCCCTGTCGCTATGGCAGACAACGCTGCTCGCAATTCCCGATCGTCAGGCAGTAAGGGTGCTGTGTCACGACAGTTAAACATCCCGTGCTCCACTGTACGGATGGTGCTTCGAAATATTCTCAAATGGTATCCGTACAAGATCCATATCGTATAGCAGCTTGCCCCACGGGACGAACAACGACGTGTTGACTTCGGTCTCCACTTTCTCGTAAGGACTGAAGTTGATGAGGCTATCCCTGGACCATCCTGTCGACAGATGAAGCTCATTTTTCTCTGACGGGGGAGGTGAACACACAGAATTGCAAAGTGTGGGGATCTTCACCTCCAGTCACTGTGCATGAAGTTCCTTTGTATGCTGAACGTGTCACTGTATGGTGTGGCTTCACGGCCTCGTTCATCATTGGCCCCTTCTTTTTTGAACAGGTTGCCGCTCCAGGACCAAAGACGTGCAGTGTGACTGAACAGTGTTACTGCGATGTGCTTCGCCAGCGTGTCATACCCTCCCTACAGGAGAGAGACGCATTGAACTCAACGGTTTTCATGCAAGATGGGGCCCCACCGCATATCGCTCACGAAGTTCATCTGCTTCTCGGAAACGCATTTGGAGACGATCGAATTATTAGCCGATCGTTTCCAAATGCTTGCCCGGCACCATCACCTGATCTCACTCCCTGTGATTTCTGGTTGTGGGGCCAGTTGAAGGACAGGGTTTACCAGGGGAATATTCAGGCATGTGCTGATCTATAGCGCAAGGTATCAAGAGAGGCAGCCAACTACCTACGGACATGCTTCGTTCTGCTGTGCAGGGTGCAATCCTGCGCTTTCAAGCTCTGGCCGCCTTACTGAGCCCCTTTTGTAACAGTAATGGTAACCATTTGCAATGCTATCATGTACCGTAGCAACATATTAAAAGTGTTTCAATTCAGTTGATTCTGCATATTTCTCTTCCCCTTGTCCTTGACGTTAATGCCACCAATTTTGGTCCTCGTGCGGTACTTAGTTTTAGTGTTATAACGTGTTAAATAGGGAAAATTTAATTATAACCACCCGGTATGCTGCCGGAAAAAATTGCAACACCTTCAACGGCAAGGCCAGTTTATCGGCAACTGCGATGACAATAGTGCGTCGTTGTAGGAGAAAATGGTAACAAATTCAGGGCAAATGAAACATGCATCTCACAATAAAAAGAGCCAGAACGGTGGCGTCAATACACAGTGTATCCCCCCTCTGGTGGCAATACAGGCGTGTATTCTCGCACGCAAAACGATCGGAAAGTGGCGAATGCCTTTCTGTGATAGACTGTCCCAAGCAGTTCGGCCTTTTATTGTAATTCGGCTATGGCTTGTGCAGGTCCTGGAGAACGAGTGAGTTCCCATTTCATGTACCATACGTATTCAGTTGGCGAGAGATCTGGTGATCTTGCTGAGCAGGGCAATTGTTGCGAACGACGAAAACCACATTGCGCCTCAGCAGCTGTATGTGGACGCGCATTATCCTGCTGAAATACCACGTCACCTTTCTGTCGAAAAAAAAAAAATGGTAGTAACATGGGGATAACAGTTTGTGGAATGCAGCAGGCACGGGCTACTTTACCCTGCAGAAACGCCAGATGTGATCGCGAATACTAACTGATGGTCTCATAAACAATGAAGGCTGGGACGGAAGCTGTGTGTCGTGAAACTGCGGAATACGTAGCTCATCAGGTCTACGCCATACACGTGTATGTCTCTCATTCCAATGCAGACGTCCATCACTCCTATACAGACAGAACCTACTCTTATCACTGAAGACATCAGAGCGCCGTTGCATTCTACAGTCATCTGCTTCACGACATCATAGTAGCCATGCTTGGCAGTGTCTTGGTGTCAGTGGTAGCCTGGACAGAGGTAGAGTCCATGCAGGATACGGTGGCATATGTGCAGTGACCTGTTTTCGCCCAAAGCACTGGGAGAGTTCATTCATTTGTTTAGAAGGAGTGGCCGACTGTGTTTGCCACCTTCCGACAGGTCGGCGATGACAGACGGAGGCGCACGCCCTGCAGTCTTCAATTTTACGGAAACTATTCTTTAAGAAAAAATCATTTTTGCATTACTAAGAGCTCTGTATGTCACGTTTGTGATGACGCGACCATCATTTCGTTAATGTTCATAGTTATTGTGATATTTACATGTAAATGAGACACTGCGAGAAATTCTAAAAGGGTTGCAATGAAAAACAGGGGTCGCTATGATTTTTCTTTATACTTGGGTGGAGGTCTCAATCTGCCAACAACCTCAAGAAGACTGACCTGATATAGTACACTCATTTGCGATCGCGCCATGCCAGCTATAAAACAGAATGAAATATCCAAAACATTCCTCGTATTTCACATACAATTTGAAATATCGCAAAGAGGTTTTGGTAAATGATAGCACACAAAGAGGAGAGTATTTTGCCATAGTTTTATTATGCAAAACTTCATGATCTACCATGTTGTTCCACAAATTACAGACTTTTTAATGATTATAAAAAATCCGCCTCGATTGAAAACAGAAACCGGCTGTTGGCCTAGGTTTCGGCGTGGATTAGGCAGTTTGTAGTTTAGTGTGTTCCGAAGAAGGCGTGGTTATCCGCACCGAAACCTAGGTCAACAGTCGGTTTCTATTTGCAATCGAGGCGGATTCTTTATAATCATTAAATTATTCACGATTTCTGACGCACTGCAATGTTAACAGTTCTTACAGACTTTTTAAATGAAAGAATTTAATTTTAAGGGACATCGATAGATGATGAAAAGAGAAATGCTATGAATTTGGGAACAACATAAGTGAAGACATTACACATTTATTTTGTACCTAGAATGTACTTTTTCATAAGCTACTGACTTTTTCTCAGTTCGTCACTTAATAAACTTAATAAACCACTGTTTCAGATTTCTTTCACAATAGTGTCTGCACAACATGGTAGTGAGGTGACATTTTGTAAACTCCGCTGTGTTTTGTCAAAAGAAGCAAATTTTAACACGGCAACAAGAGAAATGTATAGGTTTTACTCAAAATTCGCCTTTCATGGCGCATATCTGAAAGTTACAGATGCTTAACAAGTCAAGCAAAAATAAATCGCTCCCTTTTCAGTGGAATTCTTTTCAGATACTAACCAAAGCAGAGGTGACAAATCTTTTTGAATGTTCACCATGCAAGTGTCGGCTTGGGGGGATTCCACCTAATATTTAAAAAAAAAGTGAGCTTCAGTATAGAACAGTGCTTCCCCTCCAACGCTCGGCCTCTCTCCTACAGCACCTGCCCGTAACCCCTACCACTACCGCTCTCCCCACGCATGCTCTACCGACTGAGCATTTACCGGCTATGGTATCTTGCGCGGACTCTACATGTGATCTTAATCCTGCTGGAACCAGACAGTTCCCCATAGTCCCTGATGCTAGAGCAGATGGAACACGTGCCCATATTTCGTCCCTGGATGATGTTCGGCCGACCACGCCGCTCGCACAATGTGTCGATCTTGACGTGCGTCTGTACTAAGCTTATGTACAGAACATGGTCTACAGGTGTGGGAATGTTCCACAGAACACTGTTGGAAGCAGTTACACGCCTTCGATATGCTGTGCCCAACATATACAGCAATCCGTCGATACGTCCGTCCAGCTTCCTGCAAGTCCGTAGTGCGATCACATTCAAATGGCTGAAGCTGTTAAATAGGAGTGCTTACTCTGCGATGGGGCATGGGTATATCCTAGAATGAATGTTACCAACACTGTTCATCTCTAAACTCATCACAGTACTGCCTGAAGAGGCTAAACACAGAGCACGAAGACAGGCCTCCTGAGCTCCATCTGATCGCATGACTATGAACAAATGAATCACTAACACTAAAACCCCGAATTTGTACATGTAACATTCTGGTGGCACTGAAAACAGTGCTCGAGGGTGTTGCCTTTTTCCCAGCAGTATATTTCCGTAATTGTTTAGTTTTAACTTATAAATTATTGCATGTTATTACCTTCACATGAAATGTAAACTAACTTTATGTAACAAAGGCGAGTACATGTTACTACGCCGCGCGGGGTAGCCGCACAGTCTCAGGCGTCTTGTCACGGTCCGTGCTGCTCCCCCCGTCGGAGGTTCGAGTCCTCCCTTCGGCATGGGTGTCTGTGTTTTGTCCTTAGCGTAAGTTAGTTTAAGTTAGATTAAGTAGTGAGTAGGCTTAGGGACCGATGACCTCAGCAGTTTGGTCCCATAAAGACCTTACCACAAATTTCCAAATTTTCCATGTTACTACGTTTTATAATTCTACGTTGATAATATTTAATGGCTTATTAAATTTGTTTCCTACAGTAGTGAGGTCACTGTTTCAATGGACCGCCATACGACGGGCGCCGTATCGAGAGCATGTTGTCATTGGTCCGTCAGAACACTTTATTCTGCTTGAAGGGTTAAATTTCGGTGCAAGAACCACTACATACGAGGTGCTTTATTAAAACTAGGTACTATATATAATGTTGAAAGTATTTCTTCATGCATACGCTGTAGCTAACGGCATTTCATACATGAGTTTTCGCTCTGTTTGCATTTATTTTACGATCAATCATGCTTCTTGATAGTTTACTAACGCTTGAGACGCAAAACTGTAACAACTATTCACAATGTAAGTAAAACGAACGTTAAGCTTACGGTGTATTTGATTTTATCAGATGATCGGCTTTCTTGCTTGAAGTTTTTGATCATACTGAGCCACAATTTTTTGAAGGTTATCATAAAAGGGTACTGATTCCTCAACCTTATCTTTCTCCGATGCATAAACTGTTATCAGAGTCAGAGTTTCTCTTCCGTTTTTATCGTTGTTGTTATAATTATTTCATTTATGTATTCATAATTTCTGATTTACGAATGCTGCTACGTCTTTATTTGATCTTTCTTTCTGTTGTACCTCCGTACACCATTATGTATCTTCCACCATATTTGCTACTTTTCTGCTTCATCTCCATTTCTGAGACAGCAGCAATATCTGTCTGTTGTTGTGAGAATATTTTCGCTATTTCTTCTTCCTCTTCCTCTTGCTTTCCATATAACTAATCTTAAGTTTCCAGACAGACATTTTCTCTTGTCCTTTTCTCTAGCGTGAGTCGTCACAGAGAATCCATTCTGTTTTCTGAGACAAATTTGGGAACTGGGAGTGTTTGAAATGCTACTGAATGGGTTACCAACAAAGAATGGGTAAGACTGATGGTCGGACTGCCATCTTCAAGCTTAAAAGCCAAAGCTCTGTCTTTCATTGAATGAATATTGGTGCAGCATTTCTTTTGTGCTCCATCTTACATTTATTTCGCTGATAATCGGTCGTCTGAGTATCATTAGCTCGGCAGGGAACAAGACGGGCAGTTGACTTTGACATTAGACTGACAGGGGCTTTATATTCGCGTCATCACTCCATAAGATAAGTATGAAGATTAAACATGAACTATCTTACTTCGGATAATAGATCGTTAAGTAGATTAAGGAAGAACCAGAGAGACTGGCATTATAAGCAAATATAGATGCAGAGACAAATAGAAGATGCACTGCAAGCGCTTAATACGAAAAGTGGTGATAAGTATGATGAGTGAAGAGAGAAGGGAAGAATCAAGAATAAGGACAGAGATTGACGTACCGATTTGCTCGTCCGTTTTGTAGACAATCGCACCGTGAGGCCACAGTAGTGCCGGGTCAGAGACGGCGTTCTTCACCTGAAACACAAGACGGACAGATCTCGAAGGACGGTAAAAAATAGCCAGTAAGAGTACAATCAAAACTACAAATTTTCACTGGCCTTTCCGTTTATGGCACTAACGACAGTTATTTAGGCTCGACTTTGAGCGAGGAGAATGAACATACCATTATCTCCGCTTATGAAATAGATCGCGTGAAAGGAAAAACACGAAGTGGCGAAGAAGTAGCGTGTTTATCATTGACAAAACCCTTATTGAGACAGATCTTGCACAGTTAAATACACTGTGCCTTCTTCACTCTGTTATATTTTTCAAACACAGAAACGTCCGCCCCTGGTAGCTGAGTGGTCAGTCCGGGTTCGATTCTCGGCTTGGTCGGAGATTTTCTCCGCTCAGGGACTGGGTGTTGTGTTGTTCTTATCATCATCATTTCATCGCCATCGACATGCAAGTCGCCGAAGTGGCGTCAACTCGAAAGACTTGCACTAGGCGAACGGTCTACCCGGTGGGAGGCCCTAGCCACACGCATTTTCATTTTTAACACAGAAATTACGTATTTTTATTTGAATGACGGAATAAAATATCCAATCTTCTTCTTGCATTGCAATTTTTTTCACAAGATTCGGACACACTAACAAAACATAATGAGCAAGTTGTCTCTAGGCCTAGTTCAACAGATCATGGGAAGTTGGTGAACATTTGTTGCCAAAACTGCTCTGTTCTCACCACAGACCCACTGTCCGAGAGGTGCTGTCAACTCATCGAACCTTCTCTCTCTTTTCTGATTGTGATTGTTATTGTCCCCAGAATCTTTCACGGTGGCATTCTTGAACAAAATTTCCTCGGTTAAAAAACAGTGTCTCTTCGAATAAACACTCGAGCTTTTGATATTGGTCTCCGCCATCGTCATCAGGAGCTAAAATCGCTGACTGCTGGTGCTGACACGCTGTTCTGCCTTTCTGTCTTTGCAGCAATAGCAGCATCTGGAATCCTTCAGAGAGGGCCAAAGTGATGCACGAGCGGAATGCAAGTTGAGCAGCTCATAGCAGTTCTGTCCCGATGTAGAACCGAGTGACCTCAGGTGACGCTAGGGGGCGGTGCCACGTTTGGAACTGCCGTCCTTGCCTCCCTACAAGCGTCAAACGTCCGTCTTTGCTTTCACTGGATGTCCAACGAGCGTCGACTAGCGAGATAGGAAGTGTGCTGAAGAGACATGGACTGAGAGCAGAGTTGCGGCCCGCTGCCAGGACACGACATACGTAACACCCCGAGTTTCTGGCGTGCATGGTGTCCCCTGTCAGTGTGGTAGCATTTCCATAGGATAAACTACTCGCACTGTTGTTGAGAGTTGTGCAGAGTGCTCACGACATATTAAGCAAAGAGAACTTGAGAAGTTGGCCTTCGCTGAACACTGACTAGGAAACGGGCACAAAATACAATTGGAAAAGACTAGAGTTTTGGTTCAAACGTCACCGTACAGAGACCCTGTTATTAAAAGCGGACGAAATTAGAACAGACAGCAACAATTTTAACAGGACCTGGGGTACACTCTGAGTGTGGCACGGGACTGGGCTTTGCATACTGAGTGAAGGAAGCTTTTAGGAAGGGGACAGTGACGGTTTCACACGTGGCTCCGGCTCCTCGTGCCACCTGACGTCATTTGGTCCCGCGGCGGGCGCATGAGAATACGGGCCCTGCTACAAACTTGTGACGTCACACTAATCGCCTTGTTCGCCATACTTCGCGAACGTTGGCGCCGTGCAGAGCCCATGGGAAATCAATATGTCAATGAAAAGGTACCCACCAAATATCTTAATTTTGTCTTGTGATATCGAGAGCTTGCATGCATTTTAACGCGCGGTTAAGGATTATTAAATTTGCGCTAAATAGTTACTCGCTTCCTGCCAAAGACGACTGCTGGCAATCGTACGACCTGTGTGTCACGTGCTGTGACGTAAGCGCCGCGGCCTGTGTCTCTCTTGGTGGGCCTAGGTCTCAAGATGGAACAGGATTGCTATGAGTTCACCAACTTGCCTTCCGTGAATGCTTCACTTTGGACCACTCTGGAAGGTTTTAGAGTCAACTATTGCATATGTATAAACAGAACACTATTTATATAGATGCAATATACCCGGCAGCCAGTGACTTTAACTCCTGAAGAAGATGGCAAAGACGGCAGTCGAAATCTTAACTGTTTTATATGATTTGAATGCATAAGTGGAACAAAATAAAAAGGTATATTATAAATTCACAAGTTCTGCCACGAGACCGTATAACTCAGAAAATTTAATTATATCAGACATATCGTCATCCATAGCAGCAATCAACTAACGACGATTAATAAATTTCATCGAATGATCCAAACGAAAAACCAAAAAATTAACTTTCAAACCATTAACAACGAGAATAACTAACCAATTCAAAACCGAAAACAAATCAGAGCCAATAACTAACGACTTTAAAATAACTCTCCGACAAGGCAACAACGACTTGAAAATAACTCCCTGACACGGCAACAAAAACAGGCAGCACCAAGTCCAATGTCGCACTAGTATCATTTACTAACAGTTTAGAAACATGAACATCTCACAAAGTGCGCCAACGCTTACTCCAACACGCTCTCTACAAACGCAATACATGTCAAACACTCCGAGCCTCAATGTCGTCACACGTCACAATACTGTTACTTCACTAATCAAAGTAGACGGATGGTTATCCAAGCTTTCTATTGACCCCTAAATGAAGAAGGAAAGCCATCTGAAAATCAATATGAAGAGAAAAGAAGAGACGAAAGACCTTTGTTATGCAGGAAGCCGTATCAACTGAGACGAAGAAGTCAAAAGTATTCGTCAAAAGTAGTAGAACGGTAATAAAGAAGAAAGCTTTAATCAGCGCTGAAATAAACTCAGACTTAATACTAATGGCTGAGGTCGAAGGTTCTGAAATTGTACAATTTGTTTACGTCACGCTGTGGAAGTAATTGAGTGCAGTGCAAAACTTAAAGAAGAAAGAAGCAGCATTAAGCAGTTTCAGGTCATAGCAGAACGGGTCGTTAGTCATCGCTTTTATCCAGAGGGAACAATTACTATCCTAACAGCTGAAATCATTTTTGTCCCTTGTATTTGGCCACGAATGGATGAAGAGGTAGTGTTGCTGATAATCTGACTGGGTATAATTGTTCTGGTGTAAATCAAAGACCCCTCCGAGTGGTCTCATGGTGTGAAGGCATTTGAAACTGTTGATGGATAGCCGCTTGTCGAAAGGGGACGTCATGTTTCACGCTGGCCAACGTTGTTTTCAAGAGAAGTACGCAGTATCATGCCAACGACCTCCCTTATATTCGATAACATTACACTGCACAGACTCTCATTACAGACACCCAAATGTGACAGATACACCTCTGATACACCACACTGAACAAGGATGAAAGGTATCAATTAAAAGAGTGTGTAGGAAGTCCTCGATCATGTTATGGCAATTCATTTGTAAAAAAAATCTGTCTTGATCATATAGGTTGTTACCGGTTTCGGGTATCATAAAAAACATTATAAGTATCCACGTCAATATACGCCTAGGTACATAGGTGTACAGATTTTCCCGTTGATACTTATTTCCGAATATTTTTTCTTCGTCTACATCCACAGAGCTACTTCTCAAGCCACCGTACGGTGCGTGTCCACCACTAGTCATTCGCAAATAGAGTGAGGCAAAAACGACTGTATACATTCCTCCATTCCGTATCAGCCCTAATTTCTCGTATCCTATCTTTGTGTTCCTTACATGTGATGAATGTTCGCGGCAGTAGAATCGTGTGGTAGTCAGCTTCAAATGCTTCTCCCTAAATTTTCTCAATAGTGTTTCTCGAAAAAGAGCTTCGCCTTCCCTCCAGGGATTCCCATTTGAGTTCCCGAAGTATCTCCGTAACACTTACGCGTTGTTCGAACCTAACGGTAACAAATCTAATAGCCCGCCTCTGAATTGTTTCAATGTCTTCCTTCAATCGGATCTCGTACGGATCCCAAACACTCGAGCAGCACTCAAGAATAGGTTGAACCAGCGTCCTATACGTGGTCTCCTTTACAGGTGAACCACTCTTTCCTAAAATTCTACCAATTAACTGAAGTCGATCATTCGCCTTCCCTGCCACAGTTGACACATGCTCGTCCCATTTCGTATCGCTTTGCAATGTACGCCCAGATATTTAAACGACTTAACTGTGTCAATCCGGATACTAGTAATATGTATCCGAAAATGATCTGAAGGTGACTATAGCTCAAACGGGTAATGGTGAGTTGTACAAATTGTGGGGTCAAGGCGGATCTTTACAAATAAAGATGAGAGCCTCTACAGAAGTATTCAAGTCTTAACAACATCTACCAACATGATCACAAAGTTCACACTCCGATTAACGAATAGATGTAAGTTACGGTATGATGATAAAAATAACTGAACGAACAAAGCACGAACTAAAAAGGAAAGTCTCTGGCTGATTAAAACTGTTTGTTGGACCGGGACTTGTACCTGGAAAATTTGCCTTTCTTGGGTAATTGCTCTACCGACTGAGCTATCCAAACACGGAACGCCCTCACAGCTCTACTTCCGCCAGTACCCCATCTTCTGCCTCATCTCCTAGGAAGTTCGAAATCAGCGTGCACTCCTCTGCAGAGTGAAAAATCATTCTGGTGTTGAGAGGAAATGGTTCAAATGGTTCTGAGCACTATGGGACTTAACATCTCAGGTCATCAGTCCCCTAGAACTTAGAACTACTTAAACCTAACTAAACTAAGGACATCACACACATCCATGCCCGAGGCAGGATTCGAACCTGCGACCGTAGCGGTCGCGCGGTTCCAGACTGAAGCGCCTAGAACCGCTCGGCCACACTGGCCGGCGGTGTTGAGAGGAGATGGGAATAATTTAGTCTTGGAAAAACCATTCCCAAAAGGAGGAATAGTTTGGTAGCACATGTGCTGACGTATCCTGTCTAACAGTGGAGAAAATTGGAACAGGGTGGCGAAGTTTGTGTTACTGAAAACAACAATTGAAACCTATATTTATCTTGCGTAAAACTAACATGTGGCAGTATCGTATACTGTTAGGATTTTTCATTGAGTTTTCATTGAACAAAAAGCTTAGATCGAGATTTCCCCACTCCAATAACTGCTGAGGAGATATAGCGCGTGACCCATTAATGACTACTACAACTGATCTCGCTCCTTTTTCCAGTGGAGGAATACCATTACTCGGAAATGAAATGAATCTTCAGGAAAGATCTTTCATTCTACAGGGAAATGTGCACAGTTTAAAAAGTTCCTGAAAGATTTTTCGTGATACCGTTCCTTCCACGAGTGCTAGTCGAACAAGCCATAGGAGAACACTTGCAAAGTTTCTGGGTTTATGAGAAAGATAATATCAAAACTAAAACAAACTAAAACAAGATTGCGATTCCGAGTCCCGATACGGCACATAATTTTAGTCTGCCAAAGTGTTTCAAAATAACTCACCACTGCAGAGTGAAAGATTACTTCTGGAAGTACCCTCTGGGTTGTGGCTAAACCATTTCTTCGGAGACACGCTTGTCCAGTAATGTAAGCAGGAGAGCTGGTGTGAAATTTGGAAAGTAGGAGGGAATTTCCAACAGAATGTGAGGCTGTGAGATCGCACCATGAGCCGTTCTCGGATAACTCAGCAGCTAAAAGTATTTCCCGCGGAATTCAAGGCTTTAGTTTCTGAGTTCCAATCCGGCAGACAGAGATCCTTGACGGTTGGCCGTTCACGTGTTGTTGAGCAGTGAACTGGCGAGTAATCTGTCGATTGTTGACCTCCTAGCTACCAGTGGTGACCAGTGGCACAAGTTTTACACAAATCGATATGTTCACTGTAGACCCTGTACGGTGACCCTTGAAAAGCCTAGAAAACACATATCTTTTGAGTTGTAGTTTTCCCGGGCACAGTTCTCATTATCTGATTGCTATCAGACGCACAGGAAACTCACGTTTCGCTAATCTTGTGTTACCAAGGCGACCACTCACTTGGTCTTTTTCTTCTAGCAGTTTCCACAGCAATCATCTGGATCAATCGCGGTATTACTCATTCAAGTCCTTAATTTCAACTACTGTTTTTATCCTTCACTGTTTTCTCCGTTATTGCATTAAATAATATAAAGTAAGATATCATCAAGTCACTGTGTTAGTTGTCAAACTCCCTTAAGACTTTTTTCAGCCACATGCTTGATAATGTCTTCTGTTGCATCGTCTTTTGGAATTTCTTTTTAAAATTATGAGTGTAAACGTTAAATGACTGTGAGTGCGTGTTGTATATCGCTTTTCGATCCCACAGGAAATTATAACGTTCAGTTTGTCTTTTGCCACTTAATGGGCCTCATCTTCTTGTTAGATGCTTTAACATCATGTTGTGCACAACAGTTGTGGTTGCAGTATGAATGGTAATCGTGTGTTGCATAATGTATGTCATGTGAGAACACTTTTTATTGTTCGTAAGTAAGTATCAGTTTACGATTAGCTTACCACATACGTTTTTGGATTTTTTGCGTTTTTACTTTCTGTTGTTTCGCTATCTGACGTTCGTATAGTCCCTGGATGATGGTTTAAGACATGTCGAAATAAATAAGAAGTTAAAAACAGCTCTTTGTTATGCGTTTAGTACGATACATTACTGCTGTTAACTGCAGACTAAAAAAATGTACTTGTTTTGATGTTGAGGGCCTAAGAAAAGGACGCAAAGTGGGATACGCTACTGGTTGATAGGTCTCTCTTTTCGAAGGCATTAAGGTCTCCAGCCGATGGAAGGAGTGCCATTTACAAGGTTTTATGTTATCATTCCACACTGTGATCAGGTGATGGAATTTAATTCAGAATGATAGGACGGAATTTGTTGACCAGAAAATGAACACTGTCACTTCTAAAGAAAGACATCGTTGCACCAGTCAGTATTTTAAACTTGTATTTTGTTAAGCAGTACTAATTTCGAGCGCGGCTCATTGTTAAGTGCATAACAGACGTGGCAACATCACCATTGTCGAACAGAAATCGCATGCCGTGAGTAGCTGTGTATGGCACGCTATTACTCTTTGACGAGTGTGAGGACCCACATCTGTTAAGTACTTAACAATGATCCGCGCTCGACACTAGAACTGCTTTAAAAAATGCAGTTTTAAAATACAGCCTGGTGGAACGATGTCTTTCTTCAGGTTTATCGAGATCGCGGCGCCCATACGGAAGAAGTTGACTCTCAGTTCACCTCTCATTATCGACCACGAAAATTTCTTTGTCAGAAATCGAACCATTTACATCCAATCCGAATGCTATTGTGATTCCAGAGACCTCAGTCATGGGGCGGGGCATTTATTCGTTATTTTACCAGCTTAGTCTCCTTACAGAGATTATGCACAGAATTTTCTCTTGCCTTCTCTACTTTGCAATAAGTTCCTTTCGCACTGTATCTGACCATTTCCAATAAAACTTTCTAATCTCCTTATTTGGCGCTCTCGTAGTGTACTTTTCGTACTACAAAACTTACAATTTATAACTTTTTCTCTGTTCAAGTCAATGTTTGAAGCAAACATATTTTATTTTTACTGAAAAAAAACCTTTTTCATCTGAGCTAGCCTTTTCATCTACGGCGTTCTTGTGCGATTTTGCATTGTAAACATAGGCAGCTCTTCTACTATACCTTTTTGTGGTTTTCACGTTGTGTCTCGTTTGCGTTCAAGTTTTTCGTTTTGTGCCGTACGTAACTTGTTAACAGCACTTGGTACATTTAGCCGGAGTGGCCGAGCGGATCTAGGCGCTACAGTCTGGAACCGCGCGACCGCTACGGTCGCAAGTTCGAATCCTGCCTGGGGCATAGATGTGTGTGATGTTCTTAGGTTAGTTAGGCTTAAGTAGTTCTAAGTTCTAGGGGACTGATGACCTCAGAAGTTAAGTCCCATAGTGCTCAGAGCCATTTGAACCATTTTGAACTTGGCACATTTAACGTTTAGTTATTTTCAACCGGGCGGATAATGTTAGCTGCAGATTTCATGACAGACATAACTTTACTCGTAATTTTACCCAAGTTTTGATTTTGTTTCTAGCAGATGGATAGTTATTATAGAAAATTATTACAGACCAGCAACAAAGAAATGCCGAGGATCTTTACATGCGTCGACGCCGATTTAGTGAGACGCCATTGCCACCGCCTACGCCCATCTCGTCCGCCTTTCGGAAGGCGACTCGTCCGCGGAAGAACACCAGTCGCGCGCCGGTCTGCGTCGTTTCGCGGCAGCTTCCTCCACGGACAGCCGGCAACATGAAGAATGGACTCTTTAGGACCCGTTAATTGCGTGTTTATTTACCTGGCCGCCGGGGCCGGCGACCGAGCTTTTGCCTCGCACAGAGTTTTCGGGTCAGTGACAGACCGCCACGTATGTGTTTGTCTCTGCTCCCGGTCCCAGGAAAAATCCCTACAAACAGCGGCAAATGATTATGCAACGCACGTATTCCACTGTCCATACTGACTTCCATTGAGTGCGCACCTTGGAAATCAGCTATTTGCTTGTATGTTGACAGCTTACACCGACGGAAGAAAACACTGTCTTGTAGTCCGTGAATAACGTTGCCGACCAGTGCATTACACGCCGGTGTTATTTATTAAGACTTTGTACCTTGAGAATTGCAACGAATGTTCTGACTGCGAGTACAGTTAAGCCTAGATGAAAAAGAACCGAACTGGCAATTATTTTACGTTTCATTGACTGTTTATTTACCAGCGCTTTTCGGAAAGTAAGGAATGATAGGTCGTGACATGCAAAATACAGTGAAAATCAAAACAGTTTTATTTGCAACAGTTAGCTGCAACTTCCAGCTCCACAGCTCCGATCCGACTTAGACGTTTATCGTAGCGTTGTACGAACTTTCCAATACCGTCGTTATAGAAGGCAGCCGCCAGTGCTTTCCGCCAATTCTCTACGCTGGCCTACAGCTCGTCGTCTGTGCCAGAATGCCTCTTCATAGCCAACGATTCATGTGAGCAGAGATGAAACTCAGAGGGAGACAATTCCGGGCTGCATTGTGGGTAATCAAACATTTACAATTGAAAACGATGCAGGAGCGTCTTCATTGCCCCTGCAGAATGCGGCTGAGAATTGGCTTGAAGAAGAAGACAGTTATGTAATGTTGGCTACATAGCTTCAGGCGAAATTTCCCACCAGGCCCTCGTACTTGGCGGGAGACACTATTGTTCTACGTATCTTTGCGTGCTCCCTGTGTGCTCAGAACTAAAAAGAACGACGTAACGCGATCGACGGGCGTACTAGAGACACTTCCCAACAAACCTGTGCAAAACTTCATCGTATTTTTACTGTGGTTTCCATTTCGCGACCGATCGTTCCTTACTTTCCGAATAACCCTCGTACATGCCACACTGAAGAGCCAAAGATACTGGTACACCTGCCTGATATCGTGTAGGGCCCCCGTGAGAAATCGGGAGTGCCGCAACATGACGTGGAATGGACTCGACACCATGGTTTCTGTAGGGCTGTCCACAAATCCGTAAGAGTACGAGGAGGTGGAGATCTTTTCTGAACAGCGCGTTGCAAAGCATCCCAGATATGCTCAATAATGTTCATGTTTGGGGAGCACGAGGGCCAGCGGAAGTATTGAAACCCAGAAAAGTGTTCCTGGAGCCACACTGTAGCAATTCTGGACGTGTGGGGTGTCGCGTTGTTCTGCTGGAATTGCCCAAGTCCGTCGGATTGCACAATGGACGTGGATGGATGCAGGTGTTCAGACAGGATGCTTACGTACGTGTCACCTTTCAGAGTCATATCTGGACGTATCAGGGGCCCCACATCACTCCAATCGCACACGCCTCACATAATTAAAGAGCCTCCACCAACTTAAACAGTCCCCTGCTGACATGCATGACATTTCGCTCGATACGATTTGAAACGAGACTCGTCCGACCAGGCAACATGTTTCCAGTCATCAACAGTCCAATGTCAGTGTTTACGCGCCCAGGCGAGGCGTAAAGCTTTGTGTCGTGCAGTCATCAAAGGTACACTAGTGGGCCTCCGGCCCCGAAAGCCTATATCGATAATGTTTCTCGGTAACGTCGAATCATATTAAAGCTGTATCTCGATTTTAAGAAAAGGAGAATTTTTTGATATGTGAAACTGTAGGTCCCTATACAATTAGGTAAGTCAGTCTTAACCGAGCGAGTTGGCGCAGCGGTTAGCACACTGGACGCGCATTCTGGAGGACGATGGTTAAAGTTCCCGTTCGGCTATCCAGATTTGGGTTTTCAGATATGTTTCTAAATCGCTCCAGATAAATACTGGGATAGTTTCTTTGGAAAGGGTCTACTCGATTTCCATCCTAATCCTCTCGTAATCGCAGGTTGTGCTCCGTCTCTAATACCCGCACCGTCGACGGGACGCTAACCTCTAATCTCCCTTTCTTCTTTCCTTCGTTCAGTTCTAAGGTCGGAGGAAGGCAATGATGTACCACGTCCAACAGACTATGTCTGGTAAAGCGCTGTGATGTTGAAATCACCCTCGGGTTACTAATAACTTTACCATAAATAGTAACAAATATTTCAGCTTCATTTCAAGAGACGAAAGGTTTTGCGGAGAGAGAGAGAGAGAGAGAGAGAGAGAGAGAGAGAGAGAGAGACAGAGAGAGAGAGAGACAGAGAGAGGGGAGAGAAAGAGAGAGAGGGCGTGTGCGTGATCGTGTGCGTGCAATGATTCGGGATTCAATGCCCAACCAGGCCTATGATTTTCTATGTAACTCATAGGTTCTTTCACTTTAGGCAGCAATTTACACAGTGAAAATCGCCACGTTACACTGTCATTCGGAATCGACGTTAAACTTTAGGTCACACTACCGGTAGATGGGTAAGTCATTTGAAAGATAGATGGAAGGGAATGCCGTACTATCTCCAGCAGGACAATGCCTAGTAAAGCGTGGCAATGTTCAAACTAATGTGGCGTTTGAGTAGATGTTTATGTAGATTGGTAAGAGACTGCGAGCCATCACAAATACCAGAGTATCGCCCAGTGTCAATGTGGTAGTGGTGCTTTCCCAGGCAATATCAGTAAGTAATGCACCCATCATACTCTACGATTTCTTCGAGCAGCACCATGCTTTACTGGGCTTGCTGCTATAACGCGTGGTATGTCCTTCACTTTCTTCGAAATGTGAACTGACAATCGTAGTAGATTACAAGGAGACCTACAGTCTAGAAACTTATCCACGTGGTGACAAATTTATCGATGCATGTAATTATTCCAATGTAAGTTGGTGTTTATAGAGAAAGAACAGAGTACTAATGGCAGGTGAAATTACACTCCTGGAAATTGAAATAAGAACACCGTGAATTCATTGTCCCAGGAAGGGGAAACTTTATTGACACATTCCTGGGGTCAGATACATCACATGATCACACTGACAGAACCACAGGCACATAGACACAGGCAACAGAGCATGCACAATGTCGGCACTAGTACAGTGTATATCCACCTTTCGCAGCAATGCAGGCTGCTATTCTCCCATGGAGACGATCGTAGAGATGCTGGATGTAGTCCTGTGGAACGGCTTGCCATGCCATTTCCACCTGGCGCCTCAGTTGGACCAGCGTTCGTGCTGGACGTGCAGACCGCGTGAGACGACGCTTCATCCAGTCCCAAACATGCTCAATGGGGGACAGATCCGGAGATCTTGCTGGCCAGGGTAGTTGACTTACACCTTCTAGAGCACGTTGGGTGGCACGGGATACATGCGGACGTGCATTGTTCTGTTGGAACAGCAAGTTCCCTTGCCGATCTAGGAATGGTAGAACGATGGGTTCGATGACGGTTTGGATGTACCGTGCACTATTCAGTGTCCCCTCGACGATCACCAGTGGTGTACGGCCAGTGTAGGAGATCGCTCCCCACACCATGCTGCCGGGTGTTGGCCCTGTGTGCCTCGGTCGTATGCACTCCTGATTGTGGCGCTCACCTGCACGGCACCAAACACGCATACGACCATCATTGGCACCAAGGCAGAAGCGACTCTCATCGCTGAAGACGACACGTCTCCATTCGTCCCTCCATTCACGCCTGTCGCGACACCACTGGAGGCGGGCTGCACGATGTTGGGGCGTGAGCGGAAGACGGCCTAACGGTGTGCGGGACCGTAGCCCAGCTTCATGGAGACGGTTGCGAATGGTCCTCGCCGATACCCCAGGAGCAACAGTGTCCCTAATTTGCTGGGAAGTGGCGGTGCGGTCCCCTACGGCACTGCGTAGGATCCTACGGTCTTGGCGTGCATCCGTGCGTCGCTGCGGTCCGGTCCCAGGTCGACGGGCACGTGCACCTTCCGCCGACCACTGGCGACAACATCGATGTACTGTGGAGACCTCACGCCCCACGTGTTGAGCGATTCGGCGGTACGTCCACCCGGCCTCCCGCATGCCCACTATACGCCCTCGCTCAAAGTCCGTCAACTGCACATACGGTTCACGTCCACGCTGTCGCGGCATGCTACCAGTGTTAAAGACTGCGATGGAGCTCCGTATGCCACGGCAAACTGGCTGACACTGACGGCGGCGGTGCACAAATGCTGCGCAGCTAGCGCCATTCGACGGCCAACACCGCGGTTCCTGGTGTGTCCGCTGTGCCGTGCGTGTGATCATTGCTTGTACAGCCCTCTCGCAGTGTCCGGAGCAAGTATGGTGGGTCTGACACACCGGTGTCAATGTGTTCTTTTTTCCATTTCCAGGAGTGTATTTAAGCAACATCGATGCGTCGAAAGTAGTGCTGTATTGATGATCTCCGACATCCACCCTCCCCACTCCAAAATACAAAAAGATCGTTGGAAGCTTATTTAAACCACAGCTGTTACTTCGTTATTCTGTAGAGCAGCCACAGGCAACGGTGATGCGCGTGCCTAGTTCACATACTTATTTATCCTCGCGGTCTACCTCGTCACGTGACGCGACAGCACCTGTGTTATAGACACACAACGCTTTTCAGAACGGTGGACGCTTTTAGTGATCAGAATTTTTCTGTTTACTTCTAATATATCTCGAAAGATAAACAAAATGTCATTCGATATGGGGGATTAGTGCGCAGCTACTTTTCGACATCGAACTAAGCACACCAGATAAAAACAAAATAATCATCATGAGAGTTCACGCTAGTATAGAATGAAACCACCTCTAGCCTCGATAATGGCCCGTAAGTGTTTCAGAAATGCCATACCCAGCTGAAGCCACTCACTGATAATTAGATCCCGTAGAACTACCAAAATGTGGAGATGTTGGTTTTTAAGTTTAATCAGCTGTCCCAGACATTTTCTGAAGGATCGAGATTGATTGATTTAGCGTGACAGTCGACGGGCGATACTTTGCCTCAGTGTACATCATTCCAGGAACATATGAACGCAGCCTTGTCATCTTGGAAGACGGAAGTGTCCATAGCATAATTATGAAGATATAGGAGAGAGGGCAACTCTTCATCACCACGGATCCTCACATATTACAAAAGTAGATGTATGGATGTAGGTTCCACATCTTCTATTAAACCACTGGATCAGTTGAACCAAACGTATCACTTCTGTTCGGAAGGAGCCACTGTAGGGTTAAGAACCACATACCTCTCAAAGGGTGCGAGTGAAAAAATGATCGTAGGTCACGAAATGCGAATAGCAAGATTATATTCATCCAGTATTTGAAGATGAGAGCACTTAGTGACTTTCACCCATTTCACACATAATCTCAAATCTTTATAAGATTTTTTCTCACTTTACCGCCCCCCCCCCCCACAAAATGATGCAAGGAAAAAAAAAAAAAGATTTTCGCTTACTACATTTTCGCTGGTCATGCAGTAAAACTGTTGCATCATGCAGGACGTTTTAATTTATTACTTCTTTACTGCTAACAATTTTCGGAATACATTCGCAGACAATATGTACATATCCCACTGGATATACCTGCAAAATTATATCATTATATGACATATAGTTCAAGAGATATGATGTCATAAAATAGTACTGCATGAAAATGAAACTAAAGGACGAAATTCGTCAGAGATACAGGTGAAATATGTGTACAAATATGTGCGAAATATGTAAAGTGTTTGCGAAATATATTTGACAAGTGCTTATGCGACCTTTTGAATCTCTGGATCAATTTCAACCAATCTTGGTACACATATTATTTACTGTCTGGAAAGAAATATTGTGGCAGTAAGAAGCAATAACCTCTTTTGGGGTGAGGGTGATAACATGGTGATAGGAAGGAAAGGGGATGAGAAGGTGGTTGGCAGGGAGGGAGGGAGGAAGAGAAAGAGTGGATGCAGATAGGGGATGAGGAGATGCATGGAGAGAGGGGGAGGAGGAAATGGACAGGAGAAATGGAAGAGGAGATGGACAGAGAGGGGAAGGGGGAGATGAACAGGGAAAAGGACAGAAAAATGGACAAGGAGGAGATAGATAGAGAAAGGCGAGATGAGGCTGTCGTAGCGGCCCCTTATTAGTTACAGGGCCTGCACAACAGACAAGCAAGGTGGTCTGCCGACCTCTCTTCAAGAGCTCAGATCGAAACATCGCCAGTGGATGTAAACAACAACACACATTCCGCCTGAACACGGAACTACTTCGTGAAAAGCCATGTGACAGAGATCCACCAATTGGAACTAATGTGGCTACTTGTAGCACTCCGCCGAATCGGTGTTATAAGCATGCCAGCAGAGTCAGACCTGCAGTGTGTACCTACAGCTAGGACAGCTCCGGCCAATACGTACGCCGGCTCTAGCATAATAGACACTCGCTGTAGCCTTCAGTTGAAAGTTGTATAATTGTAATTGTTTAGAGTAGTATTTTGGTAATTATTCTCTTTTCATTGTCTTGTACTCTTATCTGGTTTTTGCCACCAAAAGAATTGCCGTGCTTCATGTTGTTCTTGCATTTGGGAATTAGTGCACGCTAGGAAGGCGTTTTAGTTATAATAAAGTGTGTTCAGACTTGATCGCTAGTTCTTTCCTGCCGACCGCAGGACACTACAGAGGTGATGGACAGAAAGAGAGGCAGAGGAACAGAGAGAAGTGGAAGGAGGAGATGAACGGCGAGAGGTGGCAGGAACAGATGGTCCTGGAGTATGTGAGGAGGGGATTGAGGAGGCAGGAGCAGATCGACCGAGAGGGGGAGAAGGAGACGGATAGAGGGCGAAGGAGCAGATGAACAGAGGGAGAAGAACAGATGGACAGAGAGAGGGGGAGGAACAAATGAACAGAGCAGTGCAGGCGTAGATAGAGAATGGAGGTGGAAGAGATGATCAGAGAGGATGGGGGGGGGGGGAGGAGGATGTAAACTAATAGAATACTGGAATAACTGTATACCCGGGCAACGCCAGATACTCAGCTGATGTTAAGTAAAGTACTCTGTTCATATACACTGTAAGCCCGAGGCGTGGTACGAGAAACACCCGCAACACATCACAGACCCATCTCCAGCCTGGACTACTCTCTCTATACACTGCAGATTAAACGCCTCACGGATGCGCCAGTGCACTCGATTCCTTGCATTATCTGAAAAGAAGCAAAAGCGCAACTCGTCGAGCCACACTACAGTCTTCCAGTCAGCTCCAGGCAAGGGACTATCGCGAAGTACCCGACTCCAGATGTCCGTTACATGCAGTTCCCTTCACAATGTTCGCTCGGAAACTGGTTGAGATAGACGTGCATTACATTAACATGTACCAGCAAAATTCCTGTTGGGTTTGAAACAGACTGTCTGTTAGGATATCTATAGGACACGTTTTAACCACATCACCTCTCGAGTTCTTCATAAGTTGGCGGATTGCAAAATCTGCGTAGTAACCTTTTCAGCTATACACTCCTGGAAATTGAAATAAGAACACCGTGAATTCATTGTCCCAGGAAGGGGAAACTTTATTGACACATTCCTGGGGTCAGATACATCACATGATCACACTGACAGAACCACAAGCACATAGACACAGGCAACAGAGCATGCACAATGTCGGCACTAGTACAGTGTATATCCACCTTTCGCAGCAATGCAGGCTGCTATTCTCCCATGCAGACGATCGTAGAGATGCTGGATGTAGTCCTGTGGAACGGCTTGCCATGCCATTTCCACCTGGCGCCTCAGTTGGACCAGCGTTCGTGCTGGACGTGCAGACCGCGTGAGACGACGCTTCATCCAGTCCCAAACATGCTCAATGGGGGACAGATCCGGAGATCTTGCTGGCCAGGGTAGTTGACTTACACCTTCTAGAGCACGTTGGGTGGCACGGGATACGTGCGGACGTGCATTGTCCTGTTGGAACAGCAAGTTCCCTTGCCGGTCTAGGAATGGTAGAACGATGGGTTCGATGACGGTTTGGATGTACCGTGCACTATTCAGTGTCCCCTCGACGATCACCAGTGGTGTACGGCCAGTGTAGGACATCGCTCCCCACACAATGATGCCGGGTGTTGGCCCTGTGTGCCTCGGTCGTATGCAGTCCTGATTGTGGCGCTCACCTGCACGGCGCCAAACACGCATACGACCATCATTGGCACCAAGGCAGAAGCGACTCTCATCGCTGAAGACGACACGTCTCCATTCGTCCCTCCATTCACGCCTGTCGCGACACCACTGGAGGCGGGCTGCACGATGTTGGGGCGTGAGCGGAAGACGGCCTAACGGTGTGCGGGACCGTAGCCCAGCTTCATGGAGACGGTTGCGAATGGTCCTCGCCGATACCCCAGGAGCAACAGTGTCCCTAATTTGCTGGGAAGTGGCGGTGCGGTCCCCTACGGCACTGCGTAGGATCCTACGGTCTTGGCGTGCATCCGTGCGTCGCTGCGGTCCGGTCCCAGGTCGACGGGCACGTGCACCTTCCGCCGACCACTGGCGACAACATTGATGTACTGTGGAGACCTCACGCCCCACGTGTTGAGCAATTCGGCGGTACGTCCACCCGGCCTCCCGCATGCCCACTATACGCCCTCGCTCAAAGTCCGCCAACTGCACATACGGTTCACGTCCACGCTGTCGCGGCATGCTACCAGTGTTAAAGACTGCGATGGACCTCCGTATGCCACGGCAAACTGGCTGACACTGACGGCGGCGGTGCACAAATGCTGCGCAGCTAGCGCCATTCGACGGCCAACACCGCGGTTCCTGGTGTGTCCGCTGTGCCGTGCGTGTGATCATTGCTTGTACAGCCCTCTCGCAGTGTCCGGAGCAAGTATGGTGGGTCTGACACACCGGTGTCAATGTGTTCTTTTTTCCATTTCCAGGAGTGTATTTTCTTCTTCTTTAGCGTTGTTTCATCCCCCTCGCTTCATATGGGTGAAGGCCAGGCTGTCAGCGATACAAATATCTTGTCTCGTCTATAGCTAAAAATGTGACGCAACGACATTTGTTTTTAAAATTATTAAAAATATAATTGTCATTAATGCTATTAAAGAAAAAATTATAGACTATTTCTGTTTTCAGTTAAAAAATGGAAGATAAAATATGAAAAAAGAAGATAGTGGAGGAAAGTGAGGATCTTAAAATAAAGCACTGCACGTTCAGTTAAGTTGAAGGACCTGCACTAAGAAAGAATGAAAGACAGAAGGTTAGGCATTCCATAGGCTCGTAGGTTGTGGGTATAAAAATGAGGTCCAGTGCGTTGTGGTAGGTGGTGGTAAATTCCTATGGGACCAAACTGCTGAGGTCATCAGTACCTAGGCTTACGCGCTGCTTAACCTAACATAAACTAACTTACGCTTAAGGACAGCACACACACCCATGCCCGAGGGAGGACTCGAACCTCAGACGGGGAGAGACGCGCAGTTCGTTGTAACAGTGGAGATAAGGGTAGATGGGATGGATGTTAGGCAACGGAAAAGAAGTAGGAGATTGTGGAACTGGCTACAGCATGGTATTAAGAGGAACGGACTAGGAAAAGATGGAAAGGAAAAAGGAGCTGACACAGAGTGGAGAAGGGAGCAACAAATAGAGTTAATAGCGCAGCTAAATATAAAGGCGGATTTAGCTGGGGGAGTCTACTGATATTTGGGAGAGGATATAGAGTGTGTGTAAATATGCTGGATGGTTGCACATGTTGGTAAAGGCGCAGCAACGTGTTAGGATTGGAAATTAGAAGGGAAACAATGTATTTGTTGGAGTCGAGTTTGCGGATGGAGTAGGCTATACGAAAGTGTTCATAGTGGATGCGGAGGGGTGAGAATTTGATGAGGTGGTAACGGATCCGTGTGGGGGGAAAGTAAACGGATGCAGAAGGAAGGGCAAAGTGCGTCGCATCCAACGATTCGGAAGGAATGATCCTATGGGCTCCTGTAGTTTCAAGTTGTAAACGGCTCAAGGGCCGTTTCGGTAAACAGAGCAGTTTCGTTGCATTTTTAAATCGACAATGCCAAGACAGTGCAGCAGGCGATCCAGTACATGGCGCGGAACAGTGCATGAGTTGTTTTAGTGTCTGCAACTAGCTGTCCAAATGATATGTTTTAAATATTTCTTTTTGTGTTGCTTCTAATAGAAATTACTGCCAATCGATGTTTTGTCTAAAACTTTTACATCGCTAATCATTTCTTTTGTTATCGGTATTGGTTTGTTTCGTAACAAGGAAGAAAGGGAGTCCGTGTCTTTGGTTATCGTAGCATGTAGATGGACGTAAGTTCAAAGCAGATCAGCTATCATTAATGTCATGAAAAAAGTATTCGAGAGAGCTGCCTTATCCGCTGACATATGGAATCAATATGTTGTTACTATGATTGCACGCAAAACATTTCATATTATGAACAAAAATAAAGGTAAACTCTTCCATTCTTTGTTCTCATTGTAATCACAGAGTGACCCTTGTCTGATGTTACTAATGTATGCAAATGTAATAAGTTCTAGTATCCAAGCCAGAAATTTAGTAAGAGTTTGCAGCGAATAATAATTAGTCCAAAGCCACCTAAACGACATTAGGAAATATGGTAACAAAAAATTATACCAGTTCATATTCATCATACACGAAGACTAAAAGCTGTAAGGATACTAGACTGGTGACTGTGACAGACCCTAGTGTACTAATTATTGACTAATTACAAATGTTGTATTTTTGTACCAGCATTTTTGTCTTCTGCTTTTGTTTCATGCAAGCAGAGAAATGAGGAAGCGAAAGAGAAACCAGCTTTCAATGGGAACGGCAAGCATGAGGAGCTATAAAAATCACGAGATCCTAGATGTGGCGCAGAAATGACATGCGTCACTGGATACGAATAAAAGTTAGAGCTTTCTTTTTTTCCTTCAATACGGTGGTTTATACACGGAGTTCATTATTTTCAGTAATTATTTCAAAATTGATACACCTGCAGTAGCTAGCTAGATTTTCAGGTGAAATATTTGCTAGTAACAAATCCTAGCAGAACCTTCATAAAAAGAAATTTTGAAATACGTTTGGGCAGTTGGAAGGCAGACACTAACTACTCTATGAATGTGCAGGCCAGAGAAAGGCAGTTTTAACTATGCCAAAAAATTGTATTCGCTAGTAGTAACGAAATAATTTAATAATTTTGACTGGATCTGTTACAACTTTTTGAATACATTTACTGCTTTACTTATATTGACAGCGCAAAGTAATGAATGGGAATGGCACTGAAGTAGGGACTCATACTGTCAGTGGTAAATGAGGAAGCATGAAGGAAAATTTTAATGACAAAGTCTTCCTGATGATATAGCATAGGATTTGCAGTACATTAAGCTAAAAGTAAGAAATAGCAATTCTTGAGAGCTAACTTTAACTATTCACATGTACCCTGTTATTTTACCACCTTTGATGTTGCGGTCATGTTACACTCTCCTTCAAACACCGATAAATATTTTCCTTTCCGAGTGCGTTTCAACACTCACAACAGTAATTTCTTGTCGACGAATCTCATTCATATGTTGTGATTCAAAGCGATGATCGTTGCGAATGTCACAAGAGGTTTTTATATTGGTGATATAGTGAGACTTCAGGGAATACTCAATAAAGTTTCCAGTTTTCCACCAGTAGCTGCTGCATTCATTCGTTTGTAGTGCTGATTCGCGATTCATAGCTCTCAATTTTCTGATTTCTGTTCATCTTCTGCTTTGAAAGTCATTAGCAACTGTTAGATCTATAGTAAAATGGCGTTTGTTATAAAGTCCGTCTGACCCCTTGGTTTCATTTGTGGCTGACATTATCAAGAATCAGTAATTTGCTGTTTCTGGTATCGAACTGTTCAACAATCAAAGTCATCTGCTAATGAAAGTTTGCTTCACACGTCATATTTTTCAACAGAGGTAAACAGTAAAACAATTCATCTGCGTTTTATTTCCAACAGAGGATTTCTCTGAGGCAACGGATTTCCCTGAGGCAGTGAACCTCTTCTGCGTAATACAAGTTGCAAGCGATCTGTGTATTAGCAAATGGAAAAGGGTTGCAGAACACCTCCGCCGTTAAAAATAAATTTTCTCACGACATCCGGAAATGGAGTTCTAGCTGTTGAAACGACAGAGAAATATTTTAATCGACCTTTTCTTGAAAGCTCTTGTTGTTTTATGTTATTTACAGAAATGTTAGCAATTCGTTATCAGTTACGTTGCAGTGTTCCACGTAACGTGTAGAGATCTCAACAAAAAGATTTTCCTGCTCAAACAGAATTCAAACTCTCATTGAAAATGTTTCTTTCATCGGAATATGTAAGTTTTTCTCTTAACAGTTGTTTACCACGAGACACTGTTAGCTAGGTCGAAGATGCACAGTATCAGTGCATGTTGATCTGCTGTATATTCTATGGCTATTCAACTTTATGGAAGGTAGAATACACTACTGAATCACAAAGACAACAGCAAGTCACATTTTATAGCTTCCTGCTTACTCGCAGATACGTTTCGACAACATATCCTCTCATTACTGTCCAGAAATGTTATTTTCTCACCGGAGATGAGAAAAATTTTGAAAAAGACGACCGTTTTTCCGAGTGTTGGTCGTTTCAATGTTTTCAGTTTTTTGGGACAGTCTAATTTGATCTGGACAAATTTTTGCCCATACTTTAAAAACTTCATTTCTTTTCAACCTCACATAAATTTCACACATGGGCAGTGATTCATTGCAGATGACACAGAGGCTTGTGAGTAATCTCTTGCGTAAACGAGCTTCGGTTTCCCTGATCCTGCGAAGGAACCGAAGCCTAACAACGACTTAAGCTTTTCCCACGAATTATGCTCCCATGTATTTGTGTGCATCTACATGAGTAATCATAAACTGTTGCAGTTCTGTCGTTAATGAAGTGGCAAAGTTTACATTTCTCTTGATTCAAAAAGTAGTATCCGCTTAATGCGTAGATTTGGCTGAACATTTTTCCTTATTATTTTTATAGTTATATAGCACAGATAAACGCATCAGTTCTATAAATTGGTTAACAAGAAGAGACGTCGTCCGGTGAAGGAGATACAACAATCTATATTATTTCTTAAAAATAAAAATAAAATTATAATTTGCTAATTACCCTTTTCGGTGATTAATAAGCATCTTAATATCTACGAAAATAAACAGAACATTGCCCTTCAGTTAATGTGAACTTACCAGTCTTAAAAAACATATATTATTTAAAAGGTAGTAAAACATAAAGAATCAATATCTTTGCACAATGTTGGCCGCAACACCATTGTTACTAAATGTAACTTAGATCTGCGGAAATATGTGGAAAACTGCCTTTAAGTTAATATGGCTTCACAGTCTTTAAAACATACATTATTTAAAAAGCATTAAAACTTAAAAACAGTAATAAATGTACCATGCTTACTGAAGAATCGGTACCTGAGTACATTGTTGGCTATAACACCATCGTTACGAGGTGTAACTCAGATCTAAAGAAATGATCGGAAAATTCTGTTTCAGTTAATGTGTAAACCTAGCAGTCTTTACAAATATACGAATACGTTATTTGTAAAAGTATAAATATAAAATTAGTAAGAAAACGTACCAAATTTACTATGGAATCTAAGTATAAGGGTTGACGGTACCATCGTTACTAAGCGTAACATGTCAGTAGTGAAAAGTTGGTCAAAACATGGTTGTTAAGGTTTAAAACCGTCAGAAGACTAACCTCTGTTTGTCCATGTCCAGTGCGCCCAGGTTCGTTAGTAAGTATAGTACATTTTTAACTATTTGTACGTTTTAGATTGTTAAGTGTTCGCATCAACTGAAAGACAGTTTTCAGTATTTTTTACATAGATCTATGCTACAATTAGTAACGATGGTGTTGTGGCCCACACCGGACAAAGATACTGATTCTTTAGTAAGCATGGTACTCTTTTTAGCATTTGTATGGTTTAATAATTTTTAAATAGAGGTTGTTAAATTCATATTTACTACAAAGACATTTTTATGTTTGTTTTGATATGAAGATGGTTGTTAATCAGCAGATCCCAGTAATTAGAGAATTGTAATTTTATTTTTATTTTAATCAATACTATTAGAAATTTTTGACAAATTGGTTAATGCTGGCAGTTACTTTGGAGTTAAACATGTGTGCGAGTACATTTTGTACCCACTATAATCAGGGTGTTTTGGTTTATGTTGCCAATTCCTTGATTGTACAGATATGTACTTCGCAGATATGCAGCAATTTGATTTCTACGGAATGTGCCTGACGATGAAACCACCGGAATAAATGAACATAATCAAATACTGCTGTTTGGATTTAATGTCTGACTAAATAGAGTAAACAGTTAACCTATGCACCAATTGGACGACAGGTTAAAACCCTGTAACTAAACGTGATTGAAACCAGAAACCTTGCTTTTCACGAATAATGCGTGGAAGTTAGGTACTGGCGTGAAGCTGTGAAGGAAAGTCGTGAGTTCTGCTTGGATAACTTAGTCGGTAAAAGCATTGACTAAGAAAGTAAAGGTTCCGGGTTCGAGTCCCAGTCTTGGACACTGTATTAATCTGACAGTAAGTTTCAAAATAGCGCACACTCGGCTGCAGAGTGAAAGGTTCATTCTGGAAACAGACCCTTGACTGTGCCTTAACCATTTCTCAGCAGTATAGTTTCTTTCAGGAGAGCTGGTCTCACTGGGTGTGCAGGAGAACTTCTGTGAAGTTTTGAAAGTAAGAGAGGGGTGCTGGCGAAAGTAAGGTTGTGAGGTCTAATAGTTTCAATCTGCCAAAACAGTGTGCACTCCACTGCCGAATGAATAATTCGTCCCTATCCTCTGACTTACCTCCGGTTGCAGGAGGATGTCTCCCTCGTAGAAGCCCTTGTTATAGAGTCCGGCGTCAGTTCCGTTGGATGGAGGGTTGTACTGCTCCTCGGCGTCGTCTTCCTCTGGAAACGGGTCCGGAGCCACCAGTTTATCGTGCACTATTGTCCAGCGCCTGCCGCCATCCAATCCTCTGGCGAGATCCCCATCAAGCTCCGCCTCTTCCGCCCGCAGTGCGCCGTCTGTGACGTCACCGTGCCTCCTGCTGGACCTGAGAAGGGGTCCTGGTGCGGCGTCTCGCAGTTGCAGCAGCAGCAGCAGCAGTAGCGGCGGAAGCAGTCTGCTGGCAGGTGCCTCCATGGCCGTAGGACTCGGACAAGTGCGCAGCCGGTGACGCTGTCCGGCGCTCTTATACGTCTACATGTGGGCCACCGGCGCCTCTTGCGCAAACCTCGGCCGGCCACCACTCATTTGTGAATCGGGTGAAGTGGCGGCGTTCCGAAGCGCCGCTAGCGGCAACTGCGGGGATCCTCCGAGCCACTTTGTCCTCGGATGCTTGCAACAAGACTGGCAATCGGACGGGACTTGTCGGAATAGTTGGCGCGGTCGCAGAGTTTCCAATTGGGGATCTGGTTTCAAAAATCGAGGAGTACAAAGCATGCCGAAATGACTATTTGTAAGAAGCGATTAACATCACCAGCGTGGCTGTCTGCGGAGTGCGACGTGTGAACTTGGCATACTTGACGTAACTGAAAAGTTTCCGGATGGGTACTACAGGAAGAGAGCCGTAAGTGACGAAGAAAGGATCGAAATCGTTTCTTATTAATGGGGAGGGGGGGGGGGGAGGGGAGGGGGCTATTGGTTGGCCATTGCAAGTTCCTTCGGTATGTGGCGATTAATTTGCACGTAAACTGACGAGCTTCTTTATAAGATACGTGCGTCTGAGATTGTAAGTTGTATATTAAGACAAAATACGAGAGGTAGTCATAAAGTTTTAACTACCACCTCGAAAAAATTAAATTTACATAATTAATTTTTTGTTTGTTTGTGAGAGGATTTCAACGTGTACGAGGACCGGGAAATAAACCAAAAATTTTAATACTTAATTTTTTTTGAGGTGATAATTAAAAATGTATGACTGCTTATCGTAGCAATTTTGGGTTTATCAGTTCTCTTCCATCCTACTCCCGACCAGATCTGAAGATCGCTCATAAATTGGAAACTCGCAATATCTAAAGAAAATAAATTTTCTAACGAAGACTGCTGAATAAATCAAATAGACATCAAACAGTGGCGATTGAGAAGCATGGAAGATGGCAACGTACGCAAGGTTCTCTTTTCTGACATTACGCTGTTTCATTTTTTTTTTTTTTTTTTTTTTGCATTTTCGACGGATCATGCCAGTATATTGATAAATTTTCTCTTTGAAAACGTTGTTACGTGCAGGACGTTTACATTACGGTATATTTTCTTTTTCTTTTTTTTTTTTTTTAAATCGCTGTCTACAAAAATTATCAGTGCAATTCAATAATATGCTTACTATTTATTCATAAATTGTCTATGGAGTAGAAGTTGCCAGGCAGACATCATTTTAATTCTTTTAAGGTTTTCATTTCTGCCAGCACTTTTCCTTCACAAGGCTGGTTGTCAAACATTTGAATGGCTGCGTACTTCACACCTTTCTGTGCAGGACCAAGAACAGGAGTGGTTCCAGATCTGAACCCCGTGGAACACTACTAGTTACGGTGAGAGGCGAAAGAGCTGTTTAATATGGCTCTGTACTTGCTATTGCTTAAATATGAAGAGAACTACTTGCTCGTTGTACGTCAACAACAATAAACTTTAATGAGTTCCTCCGGAGAAGTGTTGGGATTTGTATCACTGATTTGTGATAGAGGTGCTTTAATCAGCAGTAGACAAGTTTACATGACATGTACACAATAACAACGAATTTAGGCCAGTAAACCAAAGAGCTGTCTCTCTCTGTCTCCCCCCTCCCCTTTTCACACACACACACACACACACACACACACACACACACACACACACATACAGAGCAAAGGTAATGGGTAATAGGATAACCATCTCTGGAGAATATATACGAAAGCTGGCTTACATAGACAAATATAATATAAATTTTGTTCTGCTCATAAATTATGAAAAGACAATCACCAGAAAATAAAAATATAAGGTTTATTCGAATCAGCTGTACAGGCAAGGCCGCAACAATGAGCCTTCTTTTCGGCGTTTCTCACCAACAAAGCCAAATGACTTTATTTTATTTAGCGCGTAATAGACAAACTTAAACTGATAGTCGTGTTACAGAAATGCTATGATGAGACTGAGTTCTCTTAACTCGATTCTTTGAAGATTGCCAAACTCGTGAATCCCTGTGTCTGTACCAGTGAACTTGCATTAGGATTAGATAATGCTTGTGACTCGTGATGGTACAGGCACTATTTGAGTGGTTCAGCCCACGTGAGAACTATCTCCAATAGTCACTCACAAGCAGAGAATTTTGGCCTCCGCGGAGCTTGTCCAGCACTTGGTGAAGGTACACCTTCGTTTCGTCAACTGTCGTCCAGTCATAACACTGACCGCATATGATGGTCAGACATGACTTGACAGTTTATTTTACCTTGATTCTGCTATTAGGATCCCAGCGTTATCCCTGATTTAAGTGTAATCGTACGCTCCTGGAAATGGAAAAAAGAACACATTGACACCGGTGTGTCAGACCCACCATACTTGCTCCGGACACTGCGGGGGGGCTGTACAAGCAATGATCACACGCACGGCACAGCGGACACACCAGGAACCGCGGTGTTGGCCGTGGAATGGCGCTAGCTGCGCAGCATTTGTGCACCGCCGCCGTCAGTGTCAGCCAGTTTGCCGTGGGATACGGAGCTCCATCGCAGTCTTTAACACTGGTGGCATGCCGCGACAGCGTGGACGTGAACCGTATGTGCAGTTGACGGACTTTGAGTGAGGGCGTATAGTGGGCATGCGGGAGGCCGGGTGGACGTACCGCCGAATTGCTCAACACGTGGGGCGTGAGGTCTCCACAGTACATCGATGTTGTCGCCAGTGGTCGGCGGAAGGTGCACGTGCCCGTCGACCTGGGACCGGACCGCAGCGACGCACGGATGCACGCCAAGACCGTAGGATCCTACGCAGTGCCGTAGGGGACCGCACCGCCACTTCCCAGCAAATTAGGGACACTGTTGCTCCTGGGGTATCGGCGAGGACCATTCGCAACCGTCTCCATGTAGCTGGGCTACGGTCCCGCACACCGTTAGGTCGTCTTCCGCTCACGCCCCAACATCGTGCAGCCCGCCTCCAGTGGTGTCGCGACAGGCGTGAATGGTGGGACGAATGGAGACGTGTCGTCTTCAGCGATGAGAGTCGCTTCTGCCTTGGTGCCAATGATGGTCGTATGCGTGTTTGGCGCCGTGCAGATGAGCGCCACAATCAGGACTGCATACGACCGAGGCACACAGGGCCAACACCCGGCAGCATGGTGTGGGGAGCGATCTCCTACACTGGCCGTACACCACTGGTGATCGTCGAGGGGACACTGAATAGTGCACGGTACATCCAAACCGTTATCGAACCCATCGTTCTACCATTCCTAGACCGGCAAGGGAACTTGCTGTTCCAGCAGGACAATGCACGTCCGCATGTATCCCGTGCCACCCAACGTGCTCTAGAAGGTGTAAGTCAACTACCCTGGCCAGCAAGATCTCCGGATCTGTCCCCCACTGAGCATGTTTGGGACTGGATGAAGCGTCGTCTCACGCGGTCTGCACGTCCAGCACGAACGCTGGTCCAACTGAGGCGCCAGGTGGAAATGGTATGGCAAGCCGTTCCACAGGACTACATCCAGCATCTCTACGATCGTCTCCATGGGAGAATAGCAGCCTGCATTGCTGCGAAAGGTGGATATACACTGTACTAGTGCCGACATTGTGCATGCTCTGTTGCCTGTGTCTATGTGCCTGTGGTTCTGTCAGTGTGACCATGTGATGTATCTGACCCCAGGAATGTGTCAATAAAGTTTCCCCTTTCTGGGACAATGAATTCACGGTGTTCTTATTTCAATTTCCAGGAGTGTATTTTAACTACAGGTTTATAGTGCTTTTGATGCAGAGGTGTTGGATTAGTTCAGATTTTTTGTAGATGAGAGTGGTAAGTCACGCAGAAAGAACACTCTGCCTGGCCCTTCCACCACACCGTTCCTACGTTTATGTCCATATTCAGCGACGAAGGTCAGCTGGAGAAGCGCTAGGCACACACTTTATAAGGCAAGAGAGGAATACAAACAGAACACCAAGGTTTCGCGAAGAGGTTAAAGAAATTCGTAAAAAAAGAGATGTATCTATAAGAAATATAAAACAATCCAAGCACAAGAGTCTTACGAAGATTACAAAAGATCTCGTAAAGAGACAAAATCACTAATGAATCGTTTTAAATAGAAACACTGGGAAACCTTTTCGAAAAGTTTAGAACATTGACTTCTATGGCTTGCAGAAACAAATTTCGAGAACATTACGACAGCAAAGGAAATAATTAAATAAATCTTCAAAGTGAGTGACACAAGTGAGGAATCATGGGTTAAATATGTAACGGACTTGTGCAAAGGTAGAAAAACGTAGAGAAGTCAGAGATCAGCGCAACAGTAAATGATGATGTAACTGTTTCACACGCGGGGGTAGAAGAAGCTATGAATTTGTTACAGAACAGAAATTTTCCAGGGGAAGATAGGATCCCCAATGAATTACCGAAGTATGTAGGTTATCAGCTAACTGGTTCAGTAAACCAAGTCGGTTATCAATCTTATAACTGGTAGCAAAACTGGAAACGAATGGTGAACTAGTGTTTCCATTCTCATGTAAGGTAAGGAAGACCCGTCCAACTACAGAGCGATAGCCAAAATAACAAGAAACACAATAAAAAGCATTACAACTCTTGCAGAGGAGCTAGTAGTGGTTATAGAACGGAGGACGAGGTGGCAAAAAGTGAATATAAACTGTAGGAAGTTTTATATCTATTTAACGTGGCAGCAAAAACCTAAATATGGTCAAATCCACTCAGAAAGCCAAATGTATGACCACATCTGTTGACCCAGTTAGATGCAAACTGCAAGTGTAATGATATTTATATATCTTGGTACTGAACTGTCCAGAAGTGGAAATGTCGAAAAGGAAGTTAGAGAACAAATAGTAAAAGCAAATAAAGTGGCGGGGCGTTTAAACAATACTACAAGGAAAAACAGGCATATAGGAGAAGACGCAAAGGAATGCGTAAGGAAAAAAAAAAAAAAAATAGGCGCGGAGTAGCCGCGCGGTTAGAGTCGCCATGTCTCGGTTTGCGCGAACACTCCCGCCGGAGGTTCGAGTCCTCCCTCGGGCATGGGTGTATAAGTTAGTTTGAGTTAGCTTAAGTACTGTGTGAGTCTAGGGACCGATGATCTCAGCTGTTTGGTTTCTTAGGAATTCACACACATTTTTTTTGCAAAACAATAGTGAGGCCAATTGTGACATACACAGCTGAGACAAGACCGGAAACATCAAGAAAGACTTTTGGAAACAACGGAAATGAAAATTCTTCGAAGGATTACAGGAAAGACGCTGCGAGATGTTGAGAAAAGTGAAAACATTAGAAAAAGATGGGAAGTCCACTCCATTAATAAGCTGGTATGTAAGAGAAAGCATCAATGGAGCGAACACATAGAGGGTGGATGAAAGGAAGATTGCGAAATAAATTACTAGCTGGTAATAGAAATATTGGCCGTACAAGGAAAAGATTGAACGATAACTGGAGGGTAGACTGAGAGTTTTCGGAGGAAACAAGCTCTGGCTTATGAAGAAAGATAGAAGAAGAAGATACGCTGATGAGCTTAAGAGCGTGTTTGTCCACCTTCGGAACGCAATATAGCTGCAATTTCGAATGACATGGTTTCGACAAGTCCTTGATACGTTTCTGGAGATACGTGGCACCATATGGGTAGGCATTGGTAAGCAATTCCTGTCTGACCGGTGACGTACGGCCGCGGACCTGGAGCCCTGTGTCGCCCCAGATACGCTCCACTGCGTTCAGATCAGGCGATTTGGTGGCCAATATGGCCTATATCAGCATATGTTAACTTTCGTGTTCTTCAAGCCACTGTAGCATGATTCTTTGTTTGTGACTGGGACAGTCATCCTACTGGTAGATACCAACACCTTGAGGAATGTTATCCAGCATGAAGGGAGGCAAGAGGACCGCAATGATATTCATGTCTCCCACAGCCACAGTTCCCATGGAATCTCAGTTCAATGTGCCCGATAGCATATACTGCCCCCACTGGCCTGCATCAATTGTGCGATTTGCTACACAGCCATCGACGTAGTGTAACAAGAAACATACACTACTGGCCATTAAAATTGCTACACCACGAAGATGACGCGCTACAGATGCGAAATTTAACCGACAGGAAGAAGATGCTGTGATATGCAAATGATTAGCTTTTCAGAGCATTCACACAAGGTTGGCACCGGTGGCGACACCTACAACGTGCTGACATGAGGAAATTTTCCAACCGACTTCTCATATACAAACAGCAGTTGATCGGCGTTGCCTGGTGAAACGTTGTTGTAATGCCTCGTGTAAGGAGGAGAAATGCGTACCATCACGTTTCCGACTTTGATAAAGGTCGGATTGTAGCCTATCGCGATTGCGGTCTTTCGTATCGCGACATTGCTGCTAGCGTTGGTCGAGATCCAATGACTGTTAGCAGAATATTGAATCTGTGGGTCCAGAAGATGAATACGGAACGCCGTGCTGGATCCCAACGGCCTCGTATCACTAGCAGTAGAGATGACAGGCATCTTATCCGCATGGCTGTAACGGATCGTACAGCCACGTCTCGATCCCTGAGTCAACAGATGGGGACGTTTGCAACACAACAACCATCTGCACGAACAGTTCGACAAAGTTTGCAGCAGCATGGACTATCAGCTCGGAGACCATGGCTGCGGTTACCCCTGACGCTGCATCACAAACAGGAGCGCCTGCGATGGTGTACTCAACGACGAACCTGGGTGCACGAATGACAAAACGTCATTTTTTCGGATGAATCTAGGTTCTGTTTACAGTATTATGATGGTCGCATCCGTGTTTGGCGACATCGCGGTGAACGCACATTGGAAGCGTGTATTCGTCATCGCCATACTGGCGTATCACCCGACGTGATGGTATGGGGTGCCATTGGTTACACGTCTCGGTCACCTCTTGTTCGCATTGACGGCACTTTGAACAGTGGACGTTACATTTCAGATGTGTTACGACCCGTGGCTCTACCCTTCATTCGATGCCTGCGAAACCCTACATTTGAACAGGCTAACGCACGACCACTTGTTGCAGGTCCTGTACGGGCGTTTCTGGATGCAGAAAGTGTTCGACTGCTGCCCTGGCCAGCACATTCTCCAGATGTCTCACCAATTGAAAACGTCTGGTCAATGGTGGCCGAGCAACTGGCTCGTCACAATACGCCAGTCACTACTCTTGATGAACTGTGGTATCGTGTTGAAGCTGCATGGGCAGCTGTACCTGTACACGCAATCCAAGCCCTGTTTGACTCAATGCCCAGGCGTATCAAGGCCGTTATTAGGGCCAGAGGTGGTTATTCTGGGTACTGATTCCTCAGGATCTATGCACCCAAATTGTGTGAAAATGTAATCACATGTCAGTTCTAGGATAATATATTTGTCCAATGAATACCCGTTTATCATCTGCATTTCTTCTTGATGTAGCAATTTTAATGGGCAGTAGTGTATTATGTAAATTTGATCGTGGAGTTGGGAGAAAGCAGACGGAAGGGAGGGAGCTAATGATGTCAGCTACAGCGGGAATTCATGCGGAATCAGCGGACCAGGACTTGAACGTGGGATGTTCTGCTTTCTAGGCAACTGCGTTAAGCACTGCACCATCCGGACACAGTGCAAATGCAGACTGTCTCGGCACGCGCACCGGCCGTCTCACGTTCCCACCTGGAGCTACCAATCCCTAGTATCCGACCACGTCCTTCACGCTCGCTAATTTTAGGTTCTCGCTGGAGGTCTAACTTAAATGTGGATCCTCACTGAAGCTTGTGGCTTTATTGTTCGTCAAGACGAATCAATTACATGAGTGTGTGGTGTCTGTTCTTTCGGATGTTTGAAAGAACAGACGCTACATACTCACGCTATTGATCCAACTGGAAATGGAAATGAGCGTTTGGCGTCATTGGCCGGGAGGCCCCTCGCGGGGCAGGTCCGGCCGCCATATCGCAGGTCTTATTACATTCGGCGCCACATTGGGCGACCTGCACGCCGGATGGGGATGAAATGATGATGAACACAACACAACACCCAGTCCCTGAGCGGAGAAAATCTCCGACCCAGCCGGGAATCGAACCCGGGCCCAGAGGACGGCAATCCGTCACGCTGACCACTCAGCTACTGGGGCGGACATTGATCCAACTAGGCGACACGTTTTGATAGATCCATAGTCTAATGTCGATGATCCCGTGTCCAATGCAGTCACACTTGGCGGTGTCGTTTGGTCAACATGGGAACGGGTACGTGTCGTCTGCTGCAAAACCCCATATTCAAGCATTTGGGCTGAATGGCGAGCTTAGGAATACTTGTAAGTTCACTGTCATTCTACTCTGCCGTGAGATCTGGCATAGATCGCCCCCTGTGCTTCTTTATAGAGAGGGCCTGTCTCCGACCTCCAGATTCTGGAGCGAGGCGTAGACGTCCAAAACGTCGTTTCACCTTTCTTCAGCCACTTTCAATAGATCCTCACAGCAGCACGCGTAGAGCCGAGTTGCTCGCCGTTTCCGAGATGCCCGTTTCCAGGCGCTGGGTCACAAAAAAGTGCCGTTTGTGAAACTGGCTTACGTCAGTGGATTTCCCCATTTGCGGCCGGTATCGTCGTTAGAATGATTCCAAATTCGCCTTTGCTTCTCCTGCATTCTTTCCTTGCCGCTCCACATGACACCAAAACCAGTCGCCAGCTTTCAGTCTCGCGGTCGGCGTTGCTCACAGTTTTTGGCTTTTAGTGTGTACTTTGCGAATCTACATCTACATCCATAGTCCGCAAGCCACCTGATGGTGTGTGGCGGAAGGTACCTTGAGTACCTCTATCGGTTCTCCCTTCTATTCCAGTCTCGTATTGTTTATGGAAAGAAAGATTGTCGGTATGCCTTTGTGTGCGCTCTAATCTCTCTGATTTTATCCTCATGCTCTCCTCGCGAGATATACGTAGGAGGGAGAAATATACTGCTTGACTCCTCGGTGAAGGTATGTTCTCGAAACTTCAACAAAAGCCCGTACCGAGCTACTGAGCGTCTCTCTTGCAGAGTCTTCCACTGGAGTTTATCTATCATCTCCGTAACGCTTTCGCGATTACTAAATGATCCTGTAACGAAGCGCGCTGCTCTCCGTTGTATCTTCTCTATCTCTTCTATCAACCCTATATGGTACGGAACCCACACCGGTGAGCAGTATTCAAGCAGTGGGCGAACAAGCGTACTGTAACCTACTTCCTTTGTTTTCGGACTGCATTTGCTCAGGATTCTTCCCATGAACCTCAGTCTGGCGTCTGCTTTACCGACGATTAATTTTATATGGTCATTCCATTTTAAATCACTCCTAATGCCTACTCCCACATAATTTATGGAATTAACTGCTTCCAGTTGCCGACCTGCTATACTGTAGCTAAATGATAAACGATCTTTCTTTCTATGTATTCACAGCACATTACACTTGTCGACATTGAGATTCAATTGCCATTCCCTGCACCATGCGTCAATTCGTTGCAGATCCTCCTGCATTTCAGTACAATTTTCCATTGTTACAACCTCTCGATATACTACAGCATCATCCGCAAAAAGCCTCAGTGAACTTCCGATGTTATCCACAAGGTCATACCCCTGCGGCACACCTGAAATCACTCTTACTTCGGAAGACTTCTCTCCATTGAGAACGACATGCTGCGTTCTGTTATCTAGGAACTCTTCAATCCACTCACACAATTGATCTGATAGTCCATATGCCCTTACATTTGGAAACCTTGGAGTATTACGTTGTAGCGCTGTTCTTTTACTGCCACGTCCTTCCAAAACGGTGGCAAAACATTTATCATTTATGAAGGGTGTGAAATTTATTACGCTCTGCTGTAATAAATGGTTATTTTTCAGAACTTCAGTGGAATATCAGCTACCGAATGAAGTACACCAAGAATTTATACGTTTAGTAGGGCCTATCGCACGTAAAATTCATTCGGTTTTCAACAGATACACAGACGCATTCACTTTAGCCGTTCATGTCGCAGAATTCTTGCGACGCAGTCAACCGATAATCTGAAATGTTATTAAAGACAACAGAGGCAGTGCTTTGCTTTATTTCTTCCTCCGTGGTAAGCTGCTGGTGCCAGAGGTTTCTGTTATTTCAAAACGTTCTGGAAAAGCAGCGAGACATTTCCGATACGCTGCAGTTGCTCGGCTTGCAAAAAAGGCTTCCTTTCCTTATTCCCTCTCTTATAGCAAGCAGTTTCTCAGAAATACACTTGCGGAACTGCGGTACGACATGGCTACATTTAAAATATAAGCAAATAAATTTTGTACTCACCCATGTCACGCAAGGAGATGCTGGAACTCCCTGCCATTATTTTTCACGCATCTGTGATATCTACTCAACAAATTATTAATCACACGATGTAATTGTCTCTGAGATATTGAATTAATTGTTTCATGGATGTTATCCTTGAGTTCCTCTACCGTGTGAGGATTTGTTGTGTACAAAAAAAAAAAAAAAGTTTCAAATGGATCCAAGCACTATGGGACTTAACATCTGAGGTCATCAGTCCCCTAGACTTAGAACTACTTAAACCTAACTAACCTAAGGACATCACACACATCCATGCCTGAAGCAGGATTCGAACCTGCGACCGTAGCAGCAGCGCGGTTCCGGACTGAAGCGCCTAGAACGGCTCGGCCACAGCGGCCGGCTTTGTTGTGTATAATTTGTTCTTCAGTGCACCCGAAAAATAAAAACTGCAAGGATTTAAGTCAGCACTTGTTGCTAATCACTCTCTCCTCGAACACATCGTGGATTGCATGCAAAGAAACACTGGCCGTATGAGCCCTTGCCTAATCCTGTTGAAAAAATGCGAAGCTTCGTTCTCTTTCACGCATTTCATTAAAAAAATCGTCGCAAAATGTTTTGCACATATCTTTCACTTGCATCTGTGTTATTAAAAAAATTCGGCTTATATTTCTGTCACCACTAATTGCGCACCACACTCCTATTTTCTGATCATGAAGAGGTTCCTCATGAAGTAAAACAAGTCTATCTGCGCTCCAGTTCGACAGTTTGGAAATTAACATATCCGTGTAAATGGAACCAGGCCTCGTCTGAAAACAGAATGAGGTAAGGATCCCTTTCACGGTCATGAACTTGTTTTAAAACCCATTCGCGAAACTTAGTCCTGTGCGCAGGATCACCAGCACGAAGTTCCTGCACTACAGATATTTTATAGGGCCTCGGCCCAAGCAGCTTACCACCTCTTTGTACAAAGGTTCACGATATTTGTACTTGCTGCGACCGGCCGGAGTGGCCGTGCGGTTCTAGGCGCTACAGTCTGGAACCGAGCGACCGCTACGGTTGCAGGTTCGAAACCTGCCTCGGGCATAGATGTGTGTGATGTCCTTAGGTTAGTCAGGTTTAATTAGTTCTAAGTTCTAGACGACTGATGACCTCAGAAGTTAAGTCGCATAGTGCTCTGAGCCATTTTGAACTTACTGCGAAAGACGTGTAAGAGACTTTTTAGGGCAATTTTCCAGAAGGTATGCAATGTCATCGAGACGAGCTTCTGTGAGCACTGTATGTCGTCGTTTACGCTTCTTGTCTTGAACACTTATTTGTTCACTAATTTGTGAACTGCATCACGACTTGGAACGCGAACGCTTGGAAAATTCTGTTTAAACAATATCCGAACATTACGAGCGGACCCTGTAGGCACATAACAAATCATAAATACTCGTTGTGGAATTGAATAATTCTCTTTTGCCATTGCTGCGTTCGCAAACTTCACTGTTACACTCGTGATGCCTGTTTTACTGCTCGGACACTGACGGGCAAGGCGCGTATGTCTGTACGGCTTTCAAGCTAAAATCCACAAAAAGGGGTGGTGGGAGGGGATGGGGGGCACGGCATAGTGCTGTCATGCGGGATCCGTAAGACCGGCACGACCAGCAGGCGTGGCGCCTCTGGTCGGCCTGCAATACCCCGGGCAGGCGGTCCTCAGATAAATGGAACACCGTGTATTCAAAATCAAATTTTTGTTACCCCTGGAAGACGCTACGTAGGCAACCTGAAACTGGAACCGGGCTTCCGTGACAGTCGCTTAATAGTATTTAAGGGGCGATCAAAAAGTTCCCACTTGAGGGCATTGTTGCAGTGTCTGTGCATTGTAGCGCGACTGCGATGCTAGTATGAAGGGTGGTCCATTGATCGTGACCGGGCCAAATATCTCACGAAATAAGCGTCAAACGTAAAAACTACAAAGAACCAAACTCGTCTAGCTTGAAGGGGGAAACCAGATGGCGCTATGGTTGGCCCGCTAGATGACGCTGCCATAGGTCAAACGGATATCAACTGCGTTTTTTAAAAATAGGAACTCTCATTTTTTATTACATATTCGTGTAGTACGTAAAGAAATATGAACGTTTTATTTGGACCACTTTTTTCGCTTTGTGATAGATGGTGCTGTAATAGTCACACACATATGGATCACAATTTTAGACGAACAGTTGGTAACAGGTAGGTTTTTAAAATTAAAATACAGAACGCAGGTACGTTTGAACATTTTACTTCGGTTGTTCCAATGTGATACATCTACCTTTGTGAACTTATCATTTCTGAGAACACACGCGGTTACAGCGTGATTACCTGTAAATACCACATTAATACAATAAATGCTCAAAATGATGTCCGTCAGCCTCAATGCATTTGGCAATACGTGTAACGACATTGCTCTCAACAGCGAGTAGTCCACCTTCCGCAATGTTCGCACATGCATTGAGAATGTGCTGACGCATGTTGTCAGGCGTTGTCGGTGGATCACGATAGCAAATATCCTTCAACTTTCCCACAAAAAGAAATCCGGGGTCTTCAGATCCGGTGAACGTGCGGGCCATGGTATGGTGATTCGACGACCAATCCACCTGTCATGAAATATGCTATTCAGTACCGCTTCAACCGCACGCGAGCTATGTGCCGGACATCCATCATGTTGCCATTCTGTCATGCAGTGAAACATCTTGTAGTAACATCGGTAGAACATTACTTAGGAAATCAGCATACATTGCACCATTTAGATTGCCATGGATAAAATGGGGGCGAATTATCCTTTCTCCCATAATGCCGCACCATACATTAGCCCGCCAAGATCGCTGATGTTCCACTTGTCGCAGCCATCGTGGATTTTCTGTTACTCAATAGCGCATATTATGCCGGTCTAGGTTACCGCCGTTGGTGAATGACTCTTCGTCGCGAAACAGAACGAGTGCAAAAAATCTGTTATCATCCCGTAATTTCTCTTGTGACCAGTGGCAGAACTGTACACGACGTTCAAAGTCGTCGCCATGCAATTCCTGGTGCATAGAAATATGGTACGGCTGCAATCGATGTTGATGTAGCATTCGCAACCCCGTTGTTTTTGAGATTCCCGATTCTCGCGCAATTTGTCTGCTACTGATGTGCGGATTAGCCGCGACAGCAGCTAAAACACCTACTTGGGCATAATCATTTGTTGCAGGTCGTGGTTGACGTTTCACATGTGGCTGAACACTTCCGGTTTCCTTAACTATCCGGCGAACGATCCGGACACTTGGATGATGTCGTCGAGGACATCGAGCAGCATGCCCGTTGGGCATTTTGATCACAATAGCCATACATCAACACGATATCGACCTTTTCCAGTCCATTTTAACACGGGTAATGTATCACGAAGCAAATACCGTCCGCACTGTCGGAGTTACGTGATACCATTATACATTTGTGACTGTTATAGCGCCATCTATTACAAAGCGAAAAAAGTGGTCCAACTAAAACATTCATATTTCTTTACGTACTACACGAATATGTAATAAAAAATAGGGGTTCCTATTTAAAAAACGCAGTTGATATCCGTTTGACCTATGGCCGCGCCATCTAGTGGGCCAACCATAACGCCATCTGGTTCCCCCCCTTCAAGCTAGACGAGTTTCGTTCTTTGTAATTTTTTCGTTTGATGCTTATTTCGTGAGATATTTGGCCCGGCCACGATCAATGGACCGCCCTATATAAGCACCGATATGTAGGATTAGTGTGGCATGCTTGTCTTCCCGTCGTGCGTAGAGTAAATGCGGGAATGTGTTACCACATGCGTCCAAACAGCATCGATATGCTGTCATTCTTTTCTTGGCTGCTGAAGGACATACATCTGTGGACATTCATTGGAGAAGGAAGAATGTGTATGGGACAGCATGTCTGTCGAAAACCTTGAGGAGTACGACAAGAGGTGCCGTTGCTTCGTGATAAACCACGTCCGAACATTGCAACTGTCATAAAGCAGAAGTTACGCCAAATCAAGTAGGACACACTAGAGCACCCGCCTATAGTCTTGATCTCTCGCCATGCGACAGTCACGCCCACTCTCCCTGAAAGAACGCCCTTGAAGGGTCGACGATATCTGTCGGACGAGGATGTACAGCAGGCAGTTACGGACTTCTTCATGCAGCAGGGGTCGGCGTTTCACCAGTCGGCTATTTTCAACGTGGTGCGTCGGTCAGATAATTGCCTCAATGCTCATGGAGATTTTGCCTGATAAGCATACTGGTTCTGGACCGTATGGCCTTTGAACGTTTTGATCCCCCTTATAGATTTCACCTAGCATACCTTCCGATCTTCTTTAGCTGAAATTTCTTGGTTTCCTCTGTATTAACTAGTTGTAGAAATAGTTCCTGAGGTTTGAAATATATATGATTTTGCTCACGATCGGAAGTAAGCGCGTTATCAAAATTTTGAAATATGGATGGCAGAATTCCAGCAAGATAGCCTCTGTATGCTAGTTTAAAGCCGGAATAGTCGGCAAGAGATGGAGGATGTTGTTGTTGTGGACTTAAAAAAAAAATGGTTCAAATGGCTCTGAGCACTATGGGACAACATCTGAGGTCATCAGTACCCTAGAACTTAGAACTACTTAAACCTAAATAACCTAAGGACATCCCACACATCCATGCCCGAGGCAGGATTCCAACCTGCGACCGTAGCGGTCGTGCGGTTCCAGACTGAAGCGCCTAGAACCGCTCGGCCACTCAGGCCGGCTGTGGTCTTCAGTCCTGAGACTGGTTTGATGCAGCTCTCCGTGCTACTCTATCCTGTGGAAACTGCTTCATCTCCCAGTACCTACTGCAACCTATATCCTTCTGAATCTTCTTAGTGTATTCATCTCTTTGTCTCCCTCTACGATTTTTATCCTCCACGCTGCCCTCCAATACTAAATTGGTGATCCCTTGATGCCTCAGAACATGTCCTGCCAACCGATCCCTTCTTTTAGTCTAGTTGTGCTACACATTTCTCTTCTCCCCGATTCTATTCAATGCCTCCTCATTAGTTATGTGATCTACCCATCTAATCTTCAGCATTATTCTGTAGCACCGCATTTAGAAAGCTCGTATTCTCTTCTTGTCCAAACTATTTATCGTCCATGTGCCACTTCCATACATGGCTACACTCCATACAAATACTTTCAAAAACGACTTGCTGACACTTAAGTCTATACTCGATGTTAACAAATTTCTTTTCTTCAGAAACGCTTGCTTTGCCATTGCCAGTCTACATTTTATATCCTCTCTACTTCGACCATCATCAGTTATTTTGCTCCCCAAATAGCAAAACTCCTTTACTACTTTAAGTGTCTCATTTCCCTTAGCATCACTCGACTTAATTCGACTACATTCCATTATCCCCGTTTTGCTTTTGTTGATGTTCATCTTATATTCTCTTTTCAAGACACTGTCCATTCCCTATAACTGCTCTTCCAAGTCCTTTACTGTCTCTGACAGAATTACAATGTCATCGGCGAACCTCAAAGTTTTTATTTCTTCTCCATGGATTTTAATACCTACTCCGAATTTTTCTTTTGTTTCCTTTACTGCTTGCTCAATATACAGAGTGAATAACATCGGGGAGAGGCTACAACCCTGTCTCACTCCCTTCCCAACCACTGCTTCCCTTTCCTGTCCCTCGGCTCTTATAACTGCCATCTGGTTTCTGTACGAATTGTAAATAGCCTTTCGCTCCCTTTATTTTACCCTTGCCACCATGAGAATTTGAAAGAGAATATTCCAGTCAACATGTAGTAAAATGAAAGTGTTTCGGTAATTACTGTAACGGTCCGTGAGGTAAGTAGGACACAAAGACCGTCAGCCACCAATACGGAGCACAGACAGGAAGCAACAGACCTCTTGCAGGGTTGGTACACAGAGGGACTGCCATTGATGTTTAGAGATGAGGTAGCTATGACGGTCCTCATTGTAATCCGCATATGTTTCCTTTGTTGGTCTTTTATTGTCGTCAGTCTTCTAACTGTTCGATGCGGCACGCTATTAATTCCTCTCCTGTGCCTGCCTCTTCATCTCTAAGTAGCATTTGCACCTAACGTCTTCAGTTATCTGTTGGATACATTCCAGTCTATCAGAATCAGATTTTCACTCTGCAGCGGAGTGCGCGCTGATATGAAACTTCCTGGCAGATTAAAACTGTGTGCCGGACCGAGACTCGAACTCGGAACCTTTGCCTTTCGCGGGCAAGTGCTCCATCATCTGAGCTACTCAAGCACGACTCACATCCCGTCTTCAAAGCTTTACTTCAGCCAGTATCTCGTTTCCTACCTTCCAAACTTCACAGAGGCTCTCCTGCGAACCTTGCGGAACTAGCACTCCTGGAAAAAAGGTTATTGCGGAGGCATAGCTTAGCCACAGCCTGGGGGAAATTTGGAAGGGAGCAGACGAGATACTGGTAGATGTAAAGCTGTGAGGACGGGGCGTGAGTCGTGCTTAAGTAGCTTAGATGGTAGAGCACTTGCCCGCGAAAGGCAAAGGTCCCGAGTTAGAGTCTCGGTCTGGCACACAGCCTTAATCTGCCAGGAAGTTTCATTCCAGTCTATGTTTTTAGCCCTACAATTCCCTCAAGGCGTATACTGTCATCCTGTCCCTTCTTCTTAGCCGGCCGTTGTGGCCAAGCGGCTCAAGGAACTTCAGTCTGGAACCGCGTGTCCGCTGCGGTCGCAGGTTCGAATCCTGCCTCTGGCATGGATGTGTGTGATGTCCTTAGGTTAGTTATGTTTAAGTAGTTCTAAGTTCTAGGGGACTGATGACCTCAGCTGTTAAGTCCCATAGTGCTCAGAGCCATTTGAACCATCTTGAACCTTCTTCTTACCAGTATTTTCCATGTGTTCCTATCCTCACGGATTCCGTTGTCGTATCTTGTCTGTCCATTGTCAGCGTCCTTCTGTAGCGCCACATCTCAAACTGTTCGGTTCTCTACTTTCTGGTTTTCCAGTAGACCAGTATTCGCTTCTGTACAATGCTGCGCTCCAAACGTACATCCTCACAAATGTTTTCCTCTAATGAAGCCCAATGTTTGGTACTAGTAGACTTCTCCCGAACAGGAATGCCCTCTTTGTCTGTGTTAGTCTGTTGCTTCGCCCAACATGTATTGTTTGCTTCCAAGGTAGCAGAACTCCTTCAGTTCATCAACTGCGTGGTCCTCAATTTTTATATTAAGTTTACCGATAATCTCATTTCTCCTACTGCTCATGACTTTCGTCTTTCTTTGCCTTACTTTCAGTCCACAGTGTGCGCTCATTATGCTGTTCATTGTGTTATTTTATGTCTTTTACTAAAAAACCGTTCATTTCACGCAAGAGGTCCTGCAGTTTTTCTTCGCTTTCAGTGAAAACAGCAAAGTTATCAGCGGATTTTGTCACTGACAATCTGTCACCCCGAATTTCAGTACCACTTCTCAACCATTTTTGTACTTCTGGCATTACTTCTTCGCTGTATAGATGGAAAAGTAGGGTCGAAAGAGTACATCCCAGACTAATAACCTTTCCAACACGAGCGCTAGATCCTGGTCTCCCATTCTTATTTTTCCGTCTTGGAAAGCTTAAATATAGAGCTTACTCCTATTTACCTGAGAATCTGAAACAGCGCGTGTGACGAAAGCAACTGCTGTTCCTTCATACTGAGAATCTTCGTGGTAAGAAAAGCCGTACTATTAAAAAGAGGACAACATTGCCAAGTGGAAAAAGGAAGCGGGTATAAACTGCATGGACTGTCCTCTATACACACCAAGAACCCAGCTGCTACAGTTGCATGGCCTTACGTGTATCTCCTAATAATATTGAAAGGAGTTCTATCATTCATCGCGAGGTGGCAGCGGCATCGTTTTCACAGTGGCGAGGGTCTTGAATTCACCATAAAAATGGCTCTGAGCACTATGTGACTCAACATCTGAGGTCATCAGTCCCCTAGACTTAGAACTACTTAAACCTTACTAACCTAAGGACATCAGACACATCCATGGCCGGCGCAGGATTCGAACCTGCGACCGTAGCAGCAGCGCGGTTCCGGACTGGAGCGCTTAGAACCGCTCGCCCACCGCGGCCGGCAATTCACCATAGGTCAGCCAGTTTGCACGGAGTATTTATGTATTATAACATACGCAAAGCAGTCTATATGTTAGTAAAGACAGTATCAAAATTCCTAATGGAATTTCTGTGATTATCATGAACATAAAGATAGAAATCGCGGCAGGGAACTTGAATTCATGTATAGACCGGAAAGTTTGTTATAGAGTGTCTAAAGCGGTGGTCGTCAAACCACGCCCCGCGGGTCGCCTGCGGCCCGAATCAAGTGTTCGTGCAGCCTGCTGTTCTCAAAAGTATTTTACGAGGGTTGGAATTTAAATAGTGGCAACTACACTCCTGGAAATTGAAATAAGAACACCGTGAATTCATTGTCCCAGGAAGGGGAAACTTTATTGACACATTCCTGGGGTCAGATACATCACATGATCACACTGACAGAACCACAGGCACATAGACACAGGCAACAGAGCATGCACAATGTCGGCACTAGTACAGTGTATATCCACCTTTCGCAGCAATGCAGGCTGCTATTCTCCCATGGAGACGATCGTAGAGATGCTGGATGTAGTCCTGTGGAACGGCTTGCCATGCCATTTCCACCTGGCGCCTCAGTTGGACCAGCGTTCGTGCTGGACGTGCAGACCGCGTGAGACGACGCTTCATCCAGTCCCAAACATGCTCAATGGGGGACAGATCCGGAGATCTTGCTGGCCAGGGTAGTTGACTTACACCTTCTAGAGCACGTTGGGTGGCACGGGATACATGCGGACGTGCATTGTCCTGTTGGAACAGCAAGTTCCCTTGCCGGTCTAGGAATGGTAGAACGATGGGTTCGATGACGGTTTGGATGTACCGTGCACTATTCAGTGTCCCCTCGACGATCACCAGTGGTGTACGGCCAGTGTAGGAGATCGTTCCCCACACCATGATGCCCGGTGTTGGCCCTGTGTGCCTCGGTCGTATGCAGTCCTGATTGTGGCGCTCACCTGCACGGCGCCAAACACGCATACGACCATCATTGGCACCAAGGCAGAAGCGACTCTCATCGCTGAAGACGACACGTCTCCATTCGTCCCACCATTCACGCCTGTCGCGACACCACTGGAGGCGGGCTGCACGATGTTGGGGCGTGAGCGGAAGACGGCCTAACGGTGTGCGGGACCGTAGCCCAGCTACATGGAGACGGTTGCGAATGGTCCTCGCCGATACCCCAGGAGCAACAGTGTCCCTAATTTGCTGGGAAGTGGCGGTGCGGTCCCCTACGGCACTGCGTAGGATCCTACGGTCTTGGCGTGCATCCGTGCGTCGCTGCGGTCCGGTCCCAGGTCGACGGGCACGTGCACCTTCCGCCGACCGCTGGCGACAACATCGATGTACTGTGGAGACCTCACGCCCCACGTGTTGAGCAATTCGGCGGTACGTCCACCCGGCCTCCCGCATGCCCACTATACGCCCTCGCTCAAGGTCCGTCAACTGCACATACGGTTCACGTCCACGCTGTCGCGGCATGCTACCAGTGTTAAAGACTGCGATGGAGCTCCGTATGCCACGGCAATCTGGCTGACACTGACGGCGGCGGTGCACAAATGCTGCGCAGCTAGCGCCATTCGACGGCCAACACCGCGCTTCCTGGTGTGTACGCTGTGCCGTGCGTGTGATCATTGCTTGTACAGCCCTCTCGCAGTGTCCGGAGCAAGTATGGTTGGTCTGACACACCGGTGTCAATGTGTTCCTTTTTCCATTTCCAGGAGTGTATTTATTCACAACCGATACAAAAGTGTTACATGTTTGCACCTGTTAATTGGCTCTGAGCACTATGGGATTTAACTGCTGTGGTCATCAGTCACCTAGAACTTAGAACCACTTAAACCTATCTAACCTAAGGACATCACACACATCCATGCCCAAGGCAGGATTCGAACCTGCGACCACAGAGGTCGCGCGCTTCCAGACTGTAGCGCCTAGAACCGCTTGGCCACTTCGGCCGGCTGCACCTGTTACTGTCCTTCAAAGTAGTCAACAGCGTTGTGTAGAATACGTTGCCAGCGATGTGGAAGGCGTAGTATACCGTTAGTAGAGCCTGTTATGTTGATGGTGCGAATGGAGCGGTCTACTGCCTGGAATCTCTGGAACAGTTCTGAAGCGAATGCCACGAAGTGGTTCCTTCATCTTCGGAGTCAAATGAAAGTCAGAAGCACTTAAGTCCGGGGGGTATGGTAGATGGTACAGTACTTCTTAGTCCCATCGACCGAACAGAGCACTCACAGCTTGCGCTGTCGTCCGCGCATTGTCGTGCAAAATGATGGGTGGGTTGCACAGAAAGTGTCGCCGCTTGTTTCGCAAAGCTGGTCACAGGTGATGCTCCAAAAACGAACAGCAATAATGTACATTGACGGTCTGCTAACGTAGTGCATTTGGATAACACCATCACAGTCGTACACGAGAATCACCATAACTTTCAGGTACTGGGGCTCTGAAACACTTTCGACTTTTTCGCGGCGACTCATAATGACGCCATTCGTTGGATTGTCGTTTCAGTTTTGGCTCGTACGATGTGGCCCATGTCTCATCCACTGTTACGATACGGCGTAAGACAGCCTCTCCTTCGCGCTTATAGCACTCCAAGTGCGTCTGAGCAGCGTCGCAACGCATTTCAGTCAAATCATACGGAACCCATCGTAATGCAATTTTTCGCATGCCCAGGCGTTCCTTCAGGATGCGAATTTCAGTCGTATGCTCTAATCCGGTATCGTGGGCGAGCTCACGAATCGTATGGCTTCGATATCTGTCCACTAACGCTACAACAGCATGCACTTCTTGTTCAGAGACGCTAGGACGGCCTGCCCGATGCATGTATGCCACAGTTTGCCGACCTTCGTTGAAGGCTTCTACCCAACGTGCCACTGTTCTGTACGGCAATAACGATTTACCGCGCGCCTCTTGAAGACACTGATGACACTGCGGTGCTGTACGACCTCTGGCACATTCAATCTTGATCAAACTCCGTTGTTCCTGTTTCGAAAACAGTGACACAGTTACGTTAGGCCGCTCGCTCACAAGTGACTGTTTTTCCCTCGATGGTGACGTGGGACGGGCGAGTCCATTTGCTCGGAGGTAAGGTAGGTATGTCAACAAAGTGTTATGATGTATCAGGCAGCGAAACTGGCTGTTACAGTGCGAGAGAGAGAGAGAGAGAGAGAGAGAGAGAGAGAGAGAGAAAGAGAAAGATATTGTTTATTACTCTGTGGCGGTCAGCGCTCACATAATTATTCTTAGGATATAGAGCTTTTGTTCTTCTTAAGAGAAAATTTTACTAGTAGAGAGCCATTCTTGTGATGTAAAAATCGACGCCATTGCAAGTTTTTGATTCACATTGTAAAATATATGTGTATATGGAAGGAAATCAGTTAATAGAACAATAAAATAATGTTCATTTCAAGAAGGTACGTGTTATTCTACACCCAGCGTATCTTCTATTGTGATTTAATAATAAATACCAGCTTGAGAACAGTTCCGACGGGAGCGTTCAGTTCTAGTGAAATAGTTCGATGTTTTCTTCGGAAAAGAAGTCACTTCATGGATCATTCAAATCCACAATAGTACCTGAACATTTCTCAGAACTGAAAGCAATCTGATTGCTATGCAACAGAGCCCCGAAGAATATTTCTCCGTACTTTGGTTACCACTTTCAGCTCAACACGGTATCTGCAGCATCTGGAGCAGATTTCTACAACAGCGGAAGCGTGTAATCGCTATCAGTTTCACACATCGCCCTGTGTATGCTGTATGTATTAACCCACAACAGTGAACATACTCACACACATAGAAAGACAATACAAGGTGGTGTGGGAAACATTTCAGTATAAAGGTCCTGTAGAGCTAAACAGTAATTAGCCTAGTAGTAGTAGTAGTAAAAAAAAATTTTTTTTTTCAAAGGAGCCTTTATAGTCTGCTTATCAGCGACAATAGTAAATTCCATTGCATACTGTCTCCACAGCAGTGTTACCACTATTTAAGTTCCAACTTACGTATAATAACATGCTTCTAGCAACTAATAGCAGATTACAAATGTGTCAGCTAACATTAACAGCTTCTTAAGTGTGTTCAATAACAAACAAAAACACTTACAGAGACAGTTACGTTTTAAGATGTGCTTAATTTTTAGTTGATGATGGTGAATTCGGCCGAGAGCTTACGTCAGGGGCAGAATGGTATGTAGCACGGTCACTGCAGGATAGGAATGAGGGGAGGGGGGAAGGGGTATATTTTATAGCTTGTTTTCGAATTCTGACTGTTCGCACAAACAGCTTCAAAAAGTAGCTGCTGTATAAATGTAAACGGAAGTGACATGGAACCGTGAATGCGTGTTTTACAGACGGTCATCTTCAAATGTAACACACGTATGTAGCAAGTAATAGGAAATCAAGTAAGGGCTGTTGGAATACTGCACAATGAGTAAAACAAAACTGACGTTCAGAATATTTAATGAACGTTTGTGATCGTATGTCATAATGAAATTAATGTTATTAATTAATACAGGGTGAAAGGTATTTAAACCGACAAACTCTGGGAGGTTGTAGGGGACATCAAAACAAATATTTTTCCCTAATGTCATTTTTTCCTATGAGGAGTATTTAAACAGGTAGAGGACGATTTCTCTGGCCACAAATTAATTAAACCAACAAAAAAGTGCAGAGGGGACATATCTGGGGATCGAGCAGGCCATGGGACAGGACCACCTCTGCCAATCCATGTTTCTGGGAGCCATCGGTCCTGGAATCGACGCACACGACGACTGAAATGTGCCGGCGCCCCGTCATGCTGGAACCACATGCGTTGCCTTGTAGGGAGCGGGAAATTTTTCAGCAATTCTGGCAATGCTCTGGCGAGAAAATTGTAATAGTGCCTGCCATTTAATCGCCTACGTAGCAGATACGGCCCAATTGAACGGTCCCCAACAACACCGACCCACACATTAACGAAGAACCGCAATTGATGAGCGCTAGTAACTGTGGCAAGTGGGTTATCCTCACTCCAAACATGCGAATTGTGCATGTTGAAGACTCCATCATGCCCTAACGTTGCTTCATCGGTAAACAACACAGAGGATGGAAATGTAGAATGCATTTCACAGTGTCCCAGGTACCACCGCGAAAACTGTGCTCTGGGTGGATAATCAACTGGTTCCAGGTTGTGGACACGCTGTAAGTGAAATGGACGTAACAATTGCTCTCGATGGACTGTTCTTACATTCGTCTGATTCGTCCCCATGTTACGTGCAATTGCACGAGTGCTGATTGAAGGATCCCGCTCTACATGCTGCAAGACAGCTTCCTCAAATTGCAGCGTTCTTACCGTGCGACAGCGTCCCTGTCCAGGTAATCTGCTAAATGACCCGGTCTCACGCAGACGTTGGTGCACAGCCGCAAAGCTCGCATGATGCGGGATACGGCGATTAGGATATTGTTGATAAACCCGCTGTGCGGCTCGTCCGTTGTGGTGCGCTATGAAGTACGCACCAAGCATGTCAGTGTACTCACTCCAGGTGTATCGCTCCATTAGTAAACAGAGACAGTGCACTACTACACTTGATGGACAGCAGTTGCCTACAACTGAAGAGCGTAATACGCCCTCTAACAACTGAAGATCGTAATACGACCTCTAACAGCTGAAGAGCGTAATAGGCCCTCCACCGGTTTAAGTAATCCTCATACGAAAAAATGACATTAGGGAAAAATATTTGTTTTGATGTCCCCTACAACCTCCCAGAGTTTGTCGGTGTAAATATTTTTCACCCTGTATAACATACTGATTTATGTATGTTACCAGTTAAGAGTAAGATCTGTTGGGGAAGGTGTAGTGGTCAAGACGGTAAAAGTGACCATTGGATATTTTCTGCCCTGAACAGCGCTGCTGCTTGCCGAGAAGTGGTCAGACGAGTTCTAACATACATCGCCGATGTTGTCAGTGAGACTGACAGAGGAAGCTCGTTCCTTTATTTTTTAGTATAATCTTTTTTGTTTTTGAAACGTCTGTCGTAAGACAAGTCATTTATATTATTCTTGCTACCTCAGTTGCGTGAAGAGTAATAGTTTGTACAATTTTAATGTTTAAACGACGTCTTTGGCCTACATATGTAGTTCCTTGTCATTTATTTCAGTTTTATAATTTCTTTTGTGAATCACTAATGCCGATATGGCGTCCGACCTGAAAAAATGGCCACAGTGATTGTCAGGAAAAGTGGCCAAAGCGTTCACCCCAAATATGAATTAGTTACTTACATAGATCAAGCAAAAGATTACAGATCAGATTGACCTTTACATCCTTTTATAAATGTAAAGATATCATCAGCCATTCTATCCCTTTGTGAAAATTCTGAATTAATAAAGTTATATTTTTGAAAACCCTCCCTTTTCTATCTGGCTGATTCAAATCCCCGGTTCAAAACGGTGTGCTGCAGTCGCTTGGTCTTCTTTCAGATACTAAGGTGTGAAGAAAATGCATAGAAACTGTTCCTGGAAATTTGAACAAAAACATGCGATGTTGTTGCAATGTCACTTGCTACAGTAACCGCTTGGGTGCGGAAAATTGCTCACTTTGTAAGCCTTCAGAAAAAATGCGTGTATTTCGTATATATTATTTACTTTTTCACTTAAAAATACCTGGTGTTTGGCCTTGCAATATATAGATTCGAAATGTTCAAGTGGTAATCTTCTATCAATAAGCGTAGTTTACTGAAAATTGTATTTCTCTTTGAGTGGCTACCGCCCCGACCCCTCCTTCAGATAAGGCCCGCGGAGTCGCCATTAAGCAAAAATGTTTGACGACAACTGGCCTAAAGACTCTGTGTTAGACTTTCTCTTATTCTTTATAAATGATTTATCATATAACTTGTCGGCAGAGAAGCCGGTTTTGTTCGCAGATGATACTAGTCTTTGCAGAATGAGATTTTCACTCTGCAACGGAGTGTGCGCTGATATGAAACTTCCTGGCAGATTAAAACTGTGTGCCGGACCGAGACTCGAACTCGGGATCTTTGTCTTTCGCGGGCGAGTGCCCTACCAACTGAGCTACCCAAGCACGACTCACACCCCCTCCTCACAGCTTTACTTCCGCCAGTACCTCGTCTCCTACCTTCCTTCGCAGGAAAGCTTCTGTAAAGTTTGGAAGGTAGGAGACGAGGTACTGGCGGAAGTAAAGCTGTGAGGAGGAGGCGTGAGTCATGCTTGGGTAGCTCAGTTGGTAGAGCCCTTGCCCGCGAAAGGCAAAGGTCCCGAGTTCGAGTCTCGGTCCGGCATACGGTTTTAATCTGCCAGGAAGTTTGATACTAGTCATTTTTTAAACGTGCATAAGAGAACTGATTTACGGCAGAAGATTTCAGTGACAACGAAAGAAACTGAAAGACAGTGTACAGACCGTTAAATGGTGCTAAACGATATAAATGCGGAGACAAAACAACAATACAGGAGCAGTTTAATGCTATAACTACTTAGCAATAACATTAAACAAACATATTACATACAGTTTCTGGGAGTTTGGTTAGATGACTATCTAAGATGGTAAGGACATTCACTATTGAATGAAAGGTTAAGGGAATACTGATGTGGCTCAAGGATGCGCATGGACTACTGTAACACTGAAACAGGACTGTATCCTTATAACGCAAACGTGTGTGTCCGTTGTGGTATGCTATGATATTCTGAGGGGTCGTAAGTCTGGCGAAAGAAGCACTTAAAATTAACAAAGAAAACGGGAATAATGATAATGGAAGGGGTTACCTTGGGGAAAACATGCAGGAACATTTTCGAATAATTTAAAATTTTTACGCTTACAAGATTGTATACATCGACGGAAAAAAATCACAACACCAAGAAGGAGTTGGGCGACGTAAACGAAAGTTGGCAGGCGTGTTTCTACGTCCGAAACATGGCGTCTATTCAGATTTCGCGCTAGTCGCATACGAATGAGGATATAAATCAGGTTTCCTTTAAATATACGCTGTAGCTGCCATGGCTGTTAGTTACCTTTGAGACTGGATGTGGTGAGACAATGTTAATCAAGAATGTCTTAAAGGCGACTAATACGTCATTATGAACACCTAACTGGGTTTGAAAGAGGTCGTCTAATATGGATACGAGAAGCTGGCCGTTTCTTCTGGGATATTGCAGAAAGACCTGGCAGGAATATAGCCGCTGTTCGTAATGACTGGCAGCGGTAGTCACGGGAACTTGCGGTCGCAAGAAGACCGGACTCCGCACGGCCACATGGCACTACCGAGAGGGCGTCGGGATCTGCAGTAGCGATTTGCCATCGCGGTGACACAACGAACTGTTACAAATTGTTTACTTCGAGGACATCTCCGAGCCAGACGCCCTGAAGTGTGTGTTTCACTGACTCCAAACTACCACCATTTGCGACTTCAGTGATGTCAAACAAGAGCTCACAGGAGGATAGGGTGGGGGTCTGTTATTTTAGTGATGAAATCTCGTTCGGTCGCATACGTCGCATACGGTGCCAATAATGGCCGTGTGTTGGTTAGAGGCCGGCCGGTGTGGCCGAGCGGTTCTAGAAGCAACAGTGTGGAACCGCACGACCGCTACGGTCGCAGGCTCGAATCCTGTCTCGGGCATGGCTGTGATGTCCTTAGGTTGGTTAGGTTTAAGTAGAAGGGCACAGGTCATCTCCGTTTTTAAGAAGGGACGTCGAACAAATGTGCGCAACTATAGGCCTATATCTCTAACGTCGATCAGTTGCAGAATTTTGGAACACGTATTATGTTCGAGTGTAATGACTTTTCTGGAGACTAGAAATCTTCTCTGTAGGAATCGGCAAAGGTTTCGAAAAAGACGATCGTATGAAACCCAGCTCGCCCTATTCGTCCACGAGACTCAGAGGACCATAGACACGGGTTCCCAGGTAGATGCCGTGTTTCTTGACTTCCGCAAGGCGTTCGATACACTTCCCCACAGTCGTTTAATGAACAAAGTAAGAGCATATGGACTATCAGACCAGTTGTGGGATTAGATTGAAGAGTTCCTAGATAACAGAACGCAGCATGTCATTCTCAATGGAGAGGAGTCTTCCGAAAAAAGAGCGATGTCAGGTGTGCCGCAGGGGAGTGTCGTAGGACTGTTGCTATTCACAATATACATAAATGACGTTGTGGATAACATCGGAAGTTAACTGAAGCTTTTTGCGGATGATGCTGTGGTATATAGAGAGGTTGTAACAACGAAAAATTGTACTGAAATGCAGGAAGATCTGCAACGAATTGACGCATGGTGCAGGGAATGGCAATTGAATCTCAATGTAGACGAGTGTAATGTGCTGCGAATACATAGAAAGAAAGATCCCTTATCATTTAGCTACAATATAGCAGGTCAGCAACCGGAAGCAGTTAATTCCATAAATTATCTGGGAGTACGCATTAGGAATGATTTAAAATGGAATGAGCATATGAAATTAATCGTCGGTAAAGCAGATGCCAGACTGAGGTTCATCGGAAGAATCCTGAACAAATGCAGTCCGAAAACAAAGGAAGTAGGTTACAGTACGCTTGTTCGCCCACTGCTTGAATACTGCTCACCGGTGTGGGATCCGTACCATATAGGGTTGATAGAAGAGATAGAGAAGATCCAACGGAGAGCAGCGCGCTTCGTTACAGGATCATTCAGTAATCGCGAAAGCGTTACGGAGATGATAGATAAACTCCAGTGGAAGACTCTGCAAGAGAGACGCTCAGTAGCTGGGTACGAGCTTTTGTTGAAGTTTCGAGAACATACCTTCACCGATGAGTCAAGCAGTATATTGCTCCCTCCTACGTATATCTCGTGAGGAGAGGATGAGGATAAAATCAGATTAGAACCCACACAGAGGCATACCGACAATCTTTCTTTTCATGAACAATACGAGACTGGAATAGAAGGGAGAACCGATAGAGGTACTCAAAGTACGCTCCGCCACACACCGTCAGGTGGCTTGCGGAGTATGGATGCAGATGTAGTTCTAAGTTCTAGGGGACTGATGATCTCTGAAGTTAAGTCCTATAGTGCTCAGAGCCATTTTTTTGTTGGTTAGAAGGAGACCACTTGAGAGGCTGCGAGCAACCTGTCTGCGTGCAAGACACAATGGATCTACACCTGGAGTTATGGTCAGAATGGGATTTCGTATGATGGGAGGAGCACTCTCGTTGTTATCCCAAGCTTCCTGACTGCGAAGTTGTATGTCAATCTGGTGATGCGACCTGGTGTGCTGCCATTGATGAACAGTATTCCAGGGGGTGTTTTCCAACAGGATAACGCTCCCCCACATACCGCTGTTGTAACACAACATGTTGTACAGAGTATCGAATATCGCCTTGACATGCTCGATCACTAGATCCGTCTCCAATCGAGCGCATATAAGACATCATCGGAAGACAAATCCAGCGTCATCCGCAACCAACCGTCTCTGTATTGAACGAATAAGTGCAACAGGTATGGAACTCCATCTCACAAACTGACATCCGCCACCTGTACAACACAATGCATACACATTTACATGCCTGCATTCAATATTCTTGCGATTACACCGGTTATTAATATACCAGCATTTCATATTTGCAATGGCTTATCTCGCGCTTACATTAATGTCATCTTACAATGTTAATCACTTAAATACACTCCTGGAAATGGAAAAAAGAACACATTGACACCGGTGTGTCAGACCCACCATACTTGCTCCGGACACTGCGAGAGGGCTGTACAAGCAATGATCACACGCACGGCACAGCGGACACACCAGGAACCGCGGTGTTGGCCGTCAAATGGCGCTAGCTGCGCAGCATTTGTGCACCGCCGCCGTCAGTGTCAGCCAGTTTGCTGTGCCATACGGAGCTCCATCGCAGTCTTTAACACTGGTAGCATGCCGTGACAGCGTGGACGTGAACCGTATGTGCAGTTGACGGACTTTGAGCGAGGGCGTATAGTGGGCATGCGGGAGGCCGGGTGGACGTACCGCCGAATTGCTCAACACATGGGGCGTGAGGTCTCCACAGTACATCGATGTTGTCGCCAGTGGTCGGCGGAAGATGCACGTGCCCGTCGACCTGGGACCGGACCGCAGCGACGCACGGATGCACGCCAAGACCGTAGGATCCTACGCAGTGCCGTAGGGGACCGCACCGCCACTTCCCAGCAAATTAGGGACACTGTTGCTCCTGGGGTATCGGCGAGGACCATTCGCAACCGTCTCCATGAAGCTGGGCTACGGTCCCGCACACCGTTAGGCCGTCTTCCGCTCACGCCCCAACATCGTGCAGCCCGCCTCCAGTGGTGTCGCGACAGGCGTGAATGGAGGGACGAATGGAGACGTGTCGTCTTCAGCGATGAGAGTCGCTTCTGCCTTGGTGCCAGTGATGGTCGTATGCGTGTTTGGCGCCGTGCAGGTGAGCGCCACAATCAGGACTGCATACGACCGAGGCACACAGGGCCAACACCCGGCATCATGGTGTGGGGAGCGATCTCCTACACTGGCCGTACACCACTGGTGATCGTCGAGAGGACACTGAATAGTGCACGGTACATCCAAACCGTCATCGAACCCATCGTTCTACCATTCCTAGACCGGCAAGGGAACTTGCTGTTCCAACAGGACAATGCACGTCCGCATGTATCCCGTGCCACCCAACGTGCTCTAGAAGGTGTAAGTCAACTACCCTGGCCAGCAAGATCTCCGGATCTGTCCCCCAATGAGCATGTTTGGGACTGGATGAAGCGTCGTCTCACGCGGTCTGCACGTCCAGCACGAACGCTGGTCCAACTGAGGCGCCAGGTGGAAATGGCATGGCAAGCCGTTCCACAGGACTACATCCAGCATCTCTACGATCGTCTCCATGGGAGAATAGCAGCGTGCATTGCTGCGAAAGGTGGATATACACTGTACTAGTGCCGACATTGTGCATGCTCTGTTGCCTGTGTCTATGTGCCTGTGGTTCTGTCAGTGTGATCATGTGATGTATCTGACCCCAGGAATGTGTCAATAAAGTTTCCCCTTCCTGGGACAATGAATTCACGGTGTTCTTATTTCAATTTCCAGGAGTGTATGTTGTTACACAGACAAATGTTTTCCCGAAATTTCATGAAATTATTTTGTGGTATTGTGATTTTTTCCGGTCAGTGTATATGTGTGAAGGTGAGTGTTACCTGAAAACTGATAAGGGGCTTTCAGCATCAAATCCCAATTTCTCAATTACAAATCTCGGAGTAGGAATGATTTTTATAGAAAAGTGCATAGCAAAATAGGCTAATAGGCTCTGAAGGTAAGGAAACATCGACTGAACAAGAAAGAGCCGAACAGAAGCTGTAACGTGCAACGACTCGAACTACAAAGGGGGAAGGTGGAGATGACGATCATTACAAATAAGGCACAAATACTTCTGTGAATGGCAGAAATAAATACGATGTTCTGAAGTGTGTGCATATGATCGCTCATTTGCTCTTCATACATGTGTACCAAAAAGATATATTCTATAAATGCAGGGAAATATACTGCATAAACGCAGAATTCATCTTTCTTCTGCTCCAATCGTGAATAATATCACATCATTGATCTTTTCAATATAAGAGCATCCATTGTCCAACGCTCACAGTAACGTGCACACAATTACTCAAAAAGTGACATGTTAAATTATAATTTTTATCAACAGCCTGAAAGGTGGCTACACTGAGCCACAGCGCCAGAGATTGCGCCAAAGAGTTTTATTCCGGCACCTCCACTGGCAGTGCTTGTCGAGATGTGGCAGTAGTCAGTGCTTGTTGAGAAGTAGTAGGAGTCAAGTCGTTGTTGAGATGTCGTCGTAGTGAGTGCTTGTGCAGATCTTGCTGAGAGGATATTGATAGCTGTGCTATTTGTGGCCATGTTGTATGCAGTTGTTTGATGGGCTAGACAGCAGATGTTGTTCGAGTGGAGATATTGTAATGATCAGAGTGCTTTTCGTCAATATATATGAAGGTAAAAAAAATCCCTTTTCTTTTTATTATTTCAATGTCTTAAATAATGCGTCATTACAGGTTCAGTCAACAAAGCATTTGGCTTGTGTTCTTGTATTAGAGTGTAATTCTGGTTTCCTTACGCAATTATAGTATTTATATTTTTTTTAATTGCTTCAATATAAATGGTGTTCAAAATATCTTGTCTTATTGACGAAGAACCGTGCCAGATGTGTACGTTGAATCACACTTCCACACACAGAACAATTACACTTGTGTTTTGGTTTCGTACGTTTTATAGTTGCTGGGGACTTAATTAATTAATTGTGTTAACGGAAATTTTCTTTCATTCTTTGTTGTTATTCTATGCAGTCAGATTGCGTGCCAAAACTAGTCAGGGCCAACCGCTTACGAGACTTCGTAATCGGACAGACAGCTACAAAAAAATTAAAAAGTATTTGCATTGCATTCATTAATTTTTAACTAAGCCCCCATGCACGTGGCGACCGCTGCTTCGGATCGTCCCTTGGAATTCTTCTGATTGTATAAATAGCAGACAGTAGTATTGTTGTAGTAATTCGTAGTTTAGTAATTGTAGTCTATATTGCATGTGTAGATTTGGTAATTGTCATTCTTCTAATGGTATTTTTTTTTGCAGAATTTAATTTTTGTTGTCTTGTCTACGGGTTTGACAATTTAGTGCAATTATTTCAATTGTTCGTTAGTCGTGTTTGAGGGAAACATTTCGTGTGAATGGTATTGTTGGAGATAATGAGTCATTGTGTGTAATTTTCGTACAGTGACGAGTTTTGCACATTTTGTAAGTGATTACGCGATCGATGAAAAAGGCAAAAATGATGAATAGTGAGAATGACGAAATTGTTAACATGGCGAACTCGCTAACACAGGAGAACAGTATGATGAATGATGAAGTTAAAAACAATTTAATAAGTCGGGAAGATAGTCCGGAACCATTTGAAAATTTTTCTCAATCAGAAAATTCACAGAATACGAGATTAACGATAGAAGATATGGAGCAGCTGATGAGTGCTATATTAAATTTGGGAGCACGAATGGAAATACGGTTAGACTCACAAATAGGAACAATTAAAACTGTGATAGGAACAATTAGAACTTGTATGGGAACAATGGAAACACGGTTAGACTCACTGGGATCACAAATAGGAGCAATTAAAACTGATATGGGAACAATGGAAACACGGTTAGACTCACTGGGATCACAGTTAGGATCTGAATTAAAAACAGAGATGGGAACTTTGGCAACACGGTTAGACTCACAAATAGGAACAATTAAAACAGAGATGGAAACAATGGAAACGCGGTTAGATTCACGAATAGGGACATGTTTCAAAAATATGAAAGATGAATTAAAGAAAGAAATCAGAGAAGAAGTACAACCGATTTTGAATGCTAAGTACAACCGATGTTGAATGCTCACAATAATAGATTAATTGCAGTAGAGATTAGACAAAAGGAACAGGATAGACAACAGGAAGAAAGAGATCGCGTGATAGTACAGAAATTTTCAGAGTTAAATTTACAACGTGCACATGATAAGGAAGAAATATTTGAGAGAATCGAGGAATCCGTACCAAATGACAGATTAAATAACCTAACACAACAATATGAACAGTTAACTATCAAATGTGTCAATACTGAAACCCGAGTCGCGACACTTACGGAAGATGTAAATAAACAGAAAGAACAATTAGGTGACTTATCGGAAAGAGCTGAGGAGATTTCAGATAAATTGACAAGTCTTAGTTTAAATGGGGACAGAGATTCAGATGATACAGCACCATTGCCATTTGCAGAAACCGAAGAGTACCAGAACATAAATAAGCATGTTGAAAATCAGGGAAAATTTAATGAACGCGTCAAAAGGGAATTTGAGGCATTACGAAAGCAAGTCAAACAAATTGAAGGCAAAATCGTAGGAAAAGACAGCAGAAGAAATTTAGAATCACAGATAGCAGAGGGCTTTGAAGAAAATAATTTGTTTCATTTACGGGATGCAACAAGAGGGCGCCAGGCGCGTGAACTTGACAATAATCGACATTCGGACTGGAACAGTCGCGGTAGGTCTTAGGCGAAAACTTTGACTATAAACACTTTTTGACTGTTCGGAAATTTAAGATCTTTCGCAATTCTAAGAATGACATACATCCATGTTCATGGCTAGATCAATTTATGTACGCACTTCCACCAAATTGGCCACTAAGTCACAAACTGGAATTTATGTGTGGATATTTAGAAAACGAACCGGCGGATCGGATGCGCGCACTTATTAGAGATTGTAATAATCTAAATGATTTTTATCATGCATTTCTATCGGCATATTGGTCCGAAAACACGCAAGACAGAGTCAAACACAGTCTTATTATGCAGCGTAATTTTAAACAGTCTGAGTCCTGCATGCCAGCAGAATACTTTGAAGACATGATTCGAAAGAATCAGTTCCTTTCCAGCCCTTATAGCCCGACTGAATTAATTCGCATTTGTTTAACTAAGCTGCCACAATCCATAAGACAAATTGCTTTAGCAGGAAGATGTAAAGACGACATTGAGACTTTTAAGACTTTGCTACAAGAACTTGAGTATGATAACGACGACGGGACAATAGATTTTCAGAGAAAAGGGATAGTGATCGGAACGGACGTTATATGGGTCATTTTGAGAATGACAGACGAAACAGACAGGACAATAGATACCAGCCTTATGACAATAACAGACGTTCTAACAAAAATTACACAGACAATTATAATAACGGTAATTACTACCGGAATGATCAATCATACGGAAACAGTAATCGGTATCATCAAGACAGAAATTATTCATACAATAATAGAAATTCTTACTACAGAAATAACCAGGGTAGTAGATACAACAATAATTTCAGAAGTGACAGTCGAAATTACACAAGAAGTAGTTATGCAGACAGACAGGAAAACAGAAATTTTAATAACAGACACAACCAAGAATTTGCATCTAACAGACAGGAAGGACCTAATTGGCATCCTCCACGTGACAGAACTTCAGAGAGACAAGTGCAAATCGTAGAAATTGATCCGCGAAATGACGCGAATAATCATAATCAAAGACGTGACGCAAGCAATCGACAATGACTTGTTGCTTCGGCTTCTGGCAGCAATATAGACGGTTCAGAAAGTAATGACACTACGACTTTACACTACGTACGCCTGGAAGACATGAGAGACATTTTGCTAGACGAAAAGGAAAATAATGTAGACGCATTTTTACATCCTGTTGTTGAAGTATGTGTGGGTAAGAATAAGTTCACTGCGGTTTTAGATTCTGGGAGCCCATTGAATGTCATTAGTGAGTCACTTTTTCGTATATGTGTGTGTAAGAACTATTGCTTGTCCTGTGTTACCTGTATTGAAGTTCACTCTTAACCTTGTCTCTGTAAGCCAAAGGAATAGCGTACGTTTTCCCCGAAATGGTGTGTGTTCTTTTACTTTAAATAAATATTGTAAGCCTTGTATAGTTCCTGTGTGATGACTAAATACTGTAGCATTTGAAGTCAAAATGTGGTGCAGCTCTTCTCTTGCAACGTCATCTGGCACTTCTGCTTTCTTAACCTTTTCATTACTTAATTCTTCGCTATTAATTATATCATCCATCGCGTCTCTGTATCTATTGTCATTGTCATGAATAAACACACTGTCGTCATAATGCTCAACGAAAACATCAGAAGTAAGAAACCTTAAACATTTTGTATCTGATTCAGATCTTGTTAAACACTCGAAAAATTTCAAACATTTCGGCATTCCGGCATCAGTCAAATTCACACTTCCTTCTTTAAAGTTCAAAATTGCCTTATGTGTGTTAAGAAAACATGATAGATCAAGGCATTATTGGGCCAGCAGTCAGTTCTTATACCAGCCCATTACACGTTGTTCTTAAAAAGGATGGGTCAATTCGTTTGGTTCTGGATTCCAGACAGATAAATAATATCATCATTCCTGAAACTGACCGTCCACAAAATTTAGATGAACTTCTTCAACATTTCCATGGAATTAAAGTTTTATCCACGATTGATATGCGCGCAAGTTTTTGGCAAATAGAACTCCACCCTGATTGTAGAAAATATACTGCCTTTTTAGCCTTTGGTAACTGTTACCAGTTTCGGAAATTACCGTTTGGACTTACTGTATCTTCTGCAGCATTCATTCGTAGTTTAAACGAAATCTTACCTGTTTATCTTCGTGACAATATTACTTCATATGTTGACGACATTCTTATCGCTAAACGTTCTTGGAGTGAACACAACAAAATTTTGGATTCATTATTACGTATTTTTGCACGAGTTGGCATTACAGTGAACTTGGAAAGATCTGAATTTGGTCGTTCTCAGGTGAAATTTCTTGGTCATATTATTTCTACAGAAGGTATTCTTCCTGATCAAGAGGAACTAGACGCTATTCGTAATTATGCTGTTCCTACTACAAAACGTGATGTTCGTAGTTTCCTTGGTGTCTGTAATTTTCTTAGACGCTTTGTTAGATTGGACGGTTTGGCCACACCTCGTTTATGTGAACTATCTGGAAAGAAATCTAATTGGTGTTGGGATGAGGACGCTCAATCAGAATTTGAACAACTTCGTGATGCTTTAGTTGCTGCTCCAGTTCTTTCACATCCGGATTTATCTAAAGATTTTTGTTTGGCGACGGACTCATCATACACTCCTGGAAATGGAAAAAAGAACACATTGACACCGGTGTGTCAGACCCACCATACTTGCTCCGGACACTGCGAGGGGGCTGTACAAGCAATGATCACACGCACGGCACAGCGGACACACCAGGAACCGCGGTGTTGGCCGTCGAATGGCGCTAGCTGCGCAGCATTTGTGCACCGCCGCCGTCAGTGTCAGCCAGTTTGCCGTGGCATACGGAGCTCCATCGCAGTCTTTAACACTGGTAGCATGCCGCGACAGCGTGGACGTGAACCGTATGTGCAGTTGACGGACTTTGAGCGAGGGCGTATAGTGGGCATGCGGGAGGCCGGGTGGACGTACCGCCGAATTGCTCAACACGTGGGGCGTGAGGTCTCCACAGTACATCGATGTTGTCGCCAGTGGTCGGCGGAAGGTGCACGTGCCCGTCGACCTGGGACCGGACCGCAGCGACGCACGGATGCACGCCAAGACCGTAGGATCCTACGCAGTGCCGCAGGGGACCGCACCGCCACTTCCCAGCAAATTAGGGACGCTGTTGCTCCTGGGGTATCGGCGAGGACCATTCGCAACCGTCTCCATGAAGCTGGGCTACGGTCCCGCACACCGTTAGGCCGTCTTCCGCTCACGCCCCAACATCGTGCAGCCCGCCTCCAGTGGTTTCGCGACAGGCGTGAATGGAGGGTCGAATGGAGACGTGTCGTCTTCAGCGATGAGAGTCGCTTCTGCCTTGGTGCCAATGATGGTCGTATGCGTGTTTGGCACCGTGCAGGTGAGCGCCACAATCAGGACTGCATACGACCGAGGCACACAGGGTCAACACCCGGCATCATGGTGTGGGGAGCGATCTCCTACACTGGCCGTACACCACTGGTGATCGTCTAGGGGACACTGAATAGTGCACGGTACATCCAAACCGTCATCGAACCCATCGTTCTACCATTCCTAGACCGGCAAGGGAACTTGCTGTTCCAACAGGACAATGCACGTCCGCATGTATCCCGTGCCACCCAACGTGCTCTAGAAGGTGTAAGTCAACTACCCTGGCCAGCAAGATCTCCGGATCTGTCCCCCATTGAGCATGTTTGGGACTGGATGAAGCGTCGTCTCACGCGGTCTGCACGTCCAGCACGAACGCTGGTCCAACTGAGGCGCCAGGTGGAAATGGCATGGCAAGCCGTTCCACAGGACTACATCCAGCATCTCTACGATCGTCTCCATGGGAGAATAGCAGCCTGCATTGCTGCGAAAGGTGGATATACACTGTACTAGTGCCGACATTGTGCATGTTCTGTTGCCTGTGTCTATGTGCCTGTGGTTCTGTCAGTGTGATCATGTGATGTATCTGACCCCAGGAATGTGTCAATAAAGTTTCCCCTTCCTGGGACAATGAATTCACGGTGTTCTTATTTCAATTTCCAGGAGTGTACAAAGGCCTAGGTGCACACTTATTTCAAGAGATAGAAGATAACGGCGTTGTAGTGCAGAAAACTATTGCCGATCTGTTCTTGCCAAATGCAAATTATGTCAAAAGGCTAAGCCACCAACTATTTCTCACAGAGCACCGTTGTTTCCTATCATTCCAGCGAAATTAAAAGACGTGGCTGCAGTCAATTTGTTCGGTCCAGTGGTTCGTTCTACTAATGGTTTTGCGTACATTTTCGTAGCAGTGGAATTGACATCAAAATATGTGTGTTTTACACCTTTACGCAAAGCAACAGCTCGTTCAGTATCTAACGCTTTCATCAAACATTTTCTCAAAGAAGTGGGTCATGTTGATAAGGTTATATCAGATAATGGATCACAGTTTCGCTCTAAAATTTGGCTTCGTACTCTACGGCGTCGTAAAATTAAACCAATTTTCATTTCACTTTTTCACCCTCAATCTAACGCTTCAGAGAGATGGATGAAGGAAATCAATAAATTGTGTCGACTTTATTGTCATCAGAATCACAGAACTTGGGATCAGTATCTTCATATTTTTCAAAACATTCTGAATGGGCTTCCTAATGACTCAACTTATTTACCGCCTAGTCTGATATTAAAAAAACAAAGCACCGACAAATCGCATTTCTGAAATCGTTCCCTTTCCGCCTTCACGGAAACTGCGGCATTCTGAAGTTGTCAACCTGGCTCTGCAAAATATTGCATCTGCGGCTGCTAGAAGAGAGAAATCAGCTAAACGTCCTGGTCGTTTAAAACCCATGTCAGTTGGTCAAAAGGTGTTGATTAACTCTCATTGTTTGTCTCACAAAGGAAAAGGCTTGTGTCGCAAATTTTTTCTGCTTTATAACGGTCCATATAGAATTCACAAAATTATTCATGATAACACTGTCGAAGTAGAAACTCTTAAATCTTGGCGCTCTAAGGGAATACATCACATATCGAACGTTAACATTTTTGTGGAATGACATACTTTAGAGAAACTAACAGCTACATGTAAACATGCAGAGAATACAAGAATACCGGGCTGTGTTTTGGCGGCGGCACATACTCAAAGCAACAGTCAAGTCTGCGCGCCGCACAAGCCAGTCGTTGACCGCAAACAATTACTTCCTAAGTCACGCGCCTATAGCTGATCGAGCGCTCAGTGCAAATGCACTGACAGCCGCAAATTAATACACAGTCTAATTTCTCCGATTAAATTCAGTATAAAGCTATAGTGACTTGATAAATTATGTTATTAACGTTCAGTATTTTTCAGGATACGTTTGTATAAAATATTTAAGAACTTCAGGTAAATTCTGTGTGTCTCCGACGTTAGGAGGGCCTGCTATCGAGAAAATTTCAGGAAGAATGTAATTTCCAAGAAGAAACTAATAAACTAAAAGGGCAACTGTTAATTGAGTTTATTTTTCAGGTAACATATTTCCACTTGGTACGTACTTTAGACGTAATTTGCTGCTCGCGATTACGTGATTCATACTTTGTGCTAATTTCATGTTCTATGAATTTAGCTTTTTCACTGACGCCATATTTTTTTATTATGTGCCTGCTGTGCTTATTTATTTAAATTATAATTGTCACCTGATTAGTTGTGCTGATATGGTTATGTATGTAAGTTATACTTTGTGATTTATCTGCTTGCGCCTTCATGTTTACTTATTAAGATTACATACGAACATTTATTTGCTTATGCTGATATGATGATAATGACCTGTTTATTATGTAAGATATATATTTGCTGCTTTGCGTATGGATTGCATATTTACACATTTCTGTTTTGTTGTCATAACTACTCTTCAATTTAGAATATAGCAATGCTGATATACTGTGTACAAACATAGAGTTTAGGTCACACTATGGTATTAATTATAGATTGTTCGCTTGGCAGAGCCTCGTTGTAGGAATTGTGCTGCATCCACTTGTTGGCATTCTGTTCTCCACTGGTATATTTACTCGCTATTGCATGTTTTGCTTACGCTCAGTGCTTTATACTTTAAGATAAGAAACTGAACTGCTATAATTCTACGAACGACGTTGGTACAAGAAACTTCATAGAAGTCACATGAGCTGTAGGTTTTATGGAAGCTGTATAAATTTATGCTAATAGGGAGGAAGCTAACGACATGACATACCAACACTAGGTTTAGACCATTGACAGTTATTACACTGCATTCTTCGTGAGCAATTGAAATAGGAAGTGACTCTTGACACAAGAAATACTCCACATGTATGTTTCTGATTTGCCATGATTCTTGAAGTGGTGTACACACTGTGAAATATTACGATTTATTCACTCAAAGTCTTATGTGATCTTTCATACTACGTACTCGTACTTACTTACTGAGAGTTATTCAAACTAACGGCTGTTAGAAGTCATGTATGCATTTCTTTTGTTTAATGATGGACAAGGTAACCAAAATGTATTTTATAATCCATAATGAGTAGAAGATATGGGTCAGATGGATTACACAGAGGTTGTGTGTGGACATTGTATCTACGGATTGTGTGAGATGATGAATTGAAGTTTGCACTAGGATTTTATCTGTACTTGTTCGAGGAGACTGACTAGAGGATAGAGTTGTTATGGAAGTGAAATGATATTGGTAATAAGGTTTATATGTATCGATGTACTGAAGAGGTATTATAGAGGTATTGAGATTGTGTGAAGTTGATGATTATTGGAGTTTTGGTGGACAAGAGGTAAGGTAAATGATATTGATGATAAGATTTATATGTATCGACATAAGAGGTATTATTGAAGTATTAAGATTATGTGATGATAATGATTATTGGAGTTTTGGTGGATAAGAGGTAAAGTAAGTTAGGAGCATTTTTTTTTGTTGGTTTATATGGAACAAGGAGGATGAAGATAGCAGACTAGAACACTCAAGTGGAAAGAACATTGTCTACACACACACTTTGTTAAATCACTAAGCAGTATATACTTTTTTTTTGAGAGAGGAAGCATTTGCATATCTTGGCTCACTGACAGTTGTTCAGCAACTGTACATTTGATTTGGCTTGGCAAACATTGGTCTTGACATGATGACTATGACGTTGACTAACTATTATTGACTATTATACATTGCTGCCACTCTTACTTGATACACATGTCGAACATCAAATATTTGACAGAATTGCATTTACACAGTTAACACTATTCAATTACACAGTAGCACTTAATGTGGATGAAAGATGAGTGAGTGTGTTTTGTGTGTTTTCCTTTCCTAATCCCAAATAATTGGTACTGACCTATCTCCTAAATATTATCTTACTTGTTTGTAGTGTCTTGCACTGACACCCATAAATATTATAGGTTTACTGATATTTGTGTATTTGTAATAGTTAATATGACAATTATCTGATATCATTTGTGTGTTTATTATAATTTATATGTTTAGTGTAAGAGCATTGATAATAATTTTGTAAAAGCAATTGTGTGTGCATTCAAACTGTTGTTCACACCTGCACCTGTTCAACATTGATATGTGACACTTAGAAATGTTTAATTTCTGCTGATGAACTGTGTGATTAGTGATAGTGAATATTATGGACTGTTACTTGCACTTTTTCTACATGATTGGTGCCACTAGGACATGTTTAATTTCTGCTGATAAACTCTGAGGAACTGTGTGATTAGTGATAGTGAATATTATGGACTGTTACTTGCACTTTTTCTACATGATTGGTGCCACTAGGACATGTTTAATTTCTGCTGATAAACTCTGATGAACAGTGTGATTAGTGATAGTGAATATTATGGACTGCTGTCTGCACCTGCTCAACATTGCTGGGTGCCACTGATGAAACTGTTTCTACTGACATAATGTCACTTGTTGGTGTCTGCACCTGTTCAACATTACTAGGTGCCACTGATGGACTGCTTCTACTGAAAAGATGTCACCTGTGGGTGTCTGCACTTGCTTAACATTGCTGGGTGCCACTGATGGACTGCTTCTACTGAGATAATGTCAGTTCAACATTGCTGGGTGCCACTGATGGACTGCTTCTACTGAAATGATGTCACTTGTTGCTGTCTGCACCTGCTCAACATTACTGGGTGCCACTGTTGGAAATTCTCAACCAGTGATGAGATGTCACTTGTTGCTGTCTGCACCTGTCAACATTACTGGGTGTCACTAATGGACCTGCTTCTACTGAAATGATGTCACTTGTTGGTGTCTGCAACTGTTCAACATTGCTGGGTGCCCTGATGGAACTGCTTCTACTAAAATGATGTCACTTGTTGGTATTTGCACCTGTTGACCACTGCTGGGTGCTACTGCTGGAACTATCAACTACTTGTTTTTTTGAATCATTGAAAGCATTTTATGTGAACATTTGTATAAACTGATTTTTTGTGTATTGTGTAAACTATTATGTAAAGTTACATGTATGAAAGAATCTGTATTGCTTACTGTATTTTATATATTAGGTTATTGAAAGGTCAGTGCAAAGCCAAAATTTTATCTAATTATGTGATATTTACGTATTAATATTATCTTTTATTTTTGTCTGTATTTTTGTGGACGAATTTGGTGGTATTTTCACCACCAATGCTGGCAAAAATACCATCAAATTCTGGCCCGTGGAGGAAGGGCATATGAAAGGTGGCTACACTGAGCCACAGCGCCAGAGATTGCGCCAAAGAGTTTTATTCCGGCGCCTCCACTGGCAGTGCTTGTCGAGATGTGGCAGTAGTCAGTGCTTGTTGAGAAGTAGTAGGAGTCAAGTCGTTGTTGAGATGTCGTCGTAGTGAGTGCTTGTGCAGATCTTGCTGAGAGGATATTGATAGCTGTGCTATTTGTGGCCATGTTGTATGCAGTTGTTTGATGGGCTAGACAGCAGATGTTGTTCGAGTGGAGATATTGTAATGATCAGAGTGCTTTTCGTCAATATATATGAAGGTAAAAAAATTTCCTTTTCTTTTTATTATTTCAATGTCTTAAATAACGCGTCATTACAGGTTCAGTCAACAAAGCATCTGGCTTGTGTTCTTGTATTAGAGTGTAATTCTGGTTTCCTTACGCAATTATAGTATTTATATTTTTTTTAATTGCTTCAGTATAAATGGTGTTCAAAATATCTTGTCTTATTGACGAAGAACCGTGCCAGATGTGTACGTTGAATCACACTTCCACACACAGAACAATTACACTTGTGTTTTGGTTTCGTACGTTTTATAGTTGCTGGGGACTTAATTAATTAATTGTGTTAACGGAAATTTTCTTTCATTCTTTGTTGTTATTCTATGCAGTCAGATTGCGTACTAAAACTAGTCAGGGCCAACCGTTTACGAGACTTCGTAATCGGACAGACAGCTACAAAAAATTAAAAAGTATTTGCATTGCATTCATTAATATTTAACTAAGCCCCCATGCAAGCCCTTGACAAAATAGCGAAATATATGTCAGTGGTACGGTTTCCATTACACTTCATCAGGACTGTGACAAAGTTGAGAATTCAAAGAAGAGTGCAAAAAGGAGATTCCGTATAAACAAACTTAATGTCAGGCTTAATCCGAGGACGATGTTTCTGAGAATGTACGTTTGGAGCACAGCATTGTATGGTAGTGAATCATACACTATGGGAAACTTACTATGTTAACTTACGGAAAGGCAAATGCCAACGGGCGGCGGGCAGCAAGGTTGTATCAGGAGACCTATTTCCGTCGACAACAACCACAACAATCAAGTTTGTATCAGCGTTTCGCCGTTTGTCAGAGTCAGGGTCGTTTCAGGAAGCAGGAAATCATGAAGGACGTACCCGAAGTGTTCGGACACCAGATCTGGAGGGAAATGTGATGAACGCTGTGGAAGGCGACTGCCGTGTCAGTACCAGACAGTTAGTCGGCTAGTATAGGGCAAGCCAGACGACCGTGCGGAACTTTCTCCATGGCAATTGTTGCTACCCTTATCACTTGCAGCATGTTCAGGGCTTAGTAACGACAGACTTTCCACATTGGGAGCAATTTTGTTACTGGTTTCTCCTCCAGGCAACGCGATTCCGGGATTTGTGTCGTCCATCCTATTCACGGATGAGGCCAGCTTTATGTGGAGTGGTACCTTTAACTTTCATAGCAGTCATTTGTGCGTTAGTGTTCAGAACCCCCATGCTATGGTGACAGCGAATCATCAGCATTGAAACGCCGGAATGTGTGGGCCGGGATAACTGGCGACCGTATTTTGGGACCAGTCCTCCTTCCACCTCACCTAACAAGTGCTTTTCGTCAATATATATGAAGGTGTTTCTTGTGGGTGACTTTGACTTCCCCTCTGGAAGATATGTCATTGATGATCCGAAGGCTTATGTGGCTGCTATATGATGGTGCTCCAGCCCGCTTCGCCGTCAACGTCCGGACGCATCTCAATCGTGTCTTCCCTGGTCGACGGATCGGACGAGGCGGTCCAGTTTCATGGCCTGCTCGTGCGATTTCTGGTACTGGGGCCATCTCGAAAATATCGTGTATGCAGAGCTCATGTGGAGACACTTGAGCAGCGTATTCATGCTGTCTTTTGACACTGTTCGGATGCAGCCTGGCGGATGTGAACGTGTGAGACAGAATACGCTGCGGCGCGTGCACGCATGCGTTGAGGCACACGAGAATCTTTTTGAACACATACTGTAACTGTGGTTGCATGGTACAGTACGTTTTAGACCACAGTCTCTGTAACAATGCGTGATTGAATAAACGGTCTCTGGAATGGAAACCATGCATTTGCGGTCATAAGTTCATTAGACCTTTTTTGTTCCGTATCCCCTCATCAGTGAATCCCTAGAGCTTGATCATGGTGGAAAAAATCACTGTGTCTATGATCTTCATACAAATATATGAAGAAGAAATAAGTGTTAGTGGAACGTATCTGAATCACCTTCTATTGCTGTTGACGTCGTAACACATATCTCTGATACAGTTAATCTTCAACCAGCAACGGAAGAATTTCGAATAGCAAATTGAAAGTAGGCTTAAAAATCAGGTACAATAAGACTAAAATAAAGTATAAGCAGTATATTGAAAAGAAGACAGCACAGATTAACGATGAATTCATAGCACCCTTTCAGAAATTTTGTCGCTGCTGATCAACAAAGCTGTAATAGCAAGAAGGATAGTAAGTACTAAATGTGACTCATTGTGCTCATACAATACATGAGAACTATTATTTTTGCAGACACCGATCAGTCGCGAAAATAAAACCACATTCAAAATCCGGTGATGTTTCGCGAAGATGTGGTGCATAGTATCTCTAACATGCTTGTCTATTGCATCACGTCGCACTTCTCAGTTCTGAGCGCGCAGTGAGGACGTAAAGATGCCTAGAAAATACTGTCTCCAGCCAAATTTGAAGCCCTGCTGAGGATTCCGCCTGATTTCATGCAGCCCACATAACGTAACTGTCACGCGCTTCTTTCTTCATGACAATTCTGGGCCGCATACTGTAGTTCCAATGAAGATGATCCTGCAGCGTTTTCGCCACACAGGCCAGAATTGGGACTCTTTGATTTTCATCTCTTCGCTCACGTGGGCCATTGGCTATGAGGAGAGCACTTTGGCACATACAACTATTTGCGGACCAGCATAGGGAGTTGGAGGGAAGCACAGGCGGCTGACTTTTATGTCGAGTGTATTGGAAAGTTGGTGTCACGTTAAGAAAAATATCAAAGTCGGAGTGGCGAATGTGTAGAGAAGTCTTGCGGAAAGTAGATTCCAACAGCCGCGAATTTATGGAATGATTTTATTATCCTATCACCATCATCAGGCCTCTAACGAGATTAGCCATCCAGTGGTTTGTGCTTGTTAAAGGACTATATGAAATTGGTTTTCGTAGATATCTTGACAGTAGATGTGGACACTTCACACTGAGCAGTGGCGGCTTATAGTAATGTAACGATATCGATATACTCTTATCTTGGGCTGTAAGATGTTGCCCAGAGAGTGCATCTCCCTCTGGACTGGCTTGCTGGGCCCCCAAGGGCAGTATGACAGTCAGTACGATGATGGGAGTATCAGTGGAGCAACCGAGCGGAAAGGAGGTCTTTTGCAGCCACCCATTCGTCTCTGTGTGCGTAAACTCTCAAGGATATGGAGGGATCATGTTGGCCTGTGTTTGGCTTGAGATGCCGAGGAACCTCTGGAGTGGATTATTGAAAACCCGCAGAGCTGTCAGGGACGTGTTTACCGGAATTTCTGGGTGCTCCAGTTCTGTTTATTGGTACTGAAGTCCGCGCTTCCATGGAATCTGCAGGCTCAATTGTAAGAACAAGAATTTATGGGTCAAAAAGGCCTGTTACAGGTTTCAGTTAGATCTTTGTGTATTGAATCTTCTTGGAAGTTTGATCTGTGAATTTTAAATGTCCGTGGCGCCTTTGACTTGGGTTGATGTTAGTGTCCTCCTCTACAACGAAACTTATAGTCAAGTTAGTTGGCAGTGTAGTAGTTATGTGTGTTTAAGTGCTTCTACCTGCATGTTATTACGTCTCAGCTTCTTTGCGGCAAATAAATATCAGCTAATATTAGTTCTGGTACACCATGTTTAATATTATGACAGATTGTCCATTCCTGGTGTGAAAGTGGACTTTCGTGATGCGCAAATGTTATCAGTGTTAGTGTTTGGAACCGTGTGACTCATGTTTTATTTGAACATTTCGGATAAATGTTGTGCTCAATTCGTAATTGTCATTTGGCGGAACATTAACCGTCTTTTAGGACTTAGCCCCACTGTGCCTTATTCATTGAGGCTAATTTACTGCTTATTCTACTTCTAGTCGTGTATATCGTGTATTTATTTTATTTGAGTGGTTTATATGGAAATTTTAGTTTGTTTTAGGACACATTATCCGTTCTGCGCTTGGCCTGGACTGTGTACGTCGCAGAATTTCAGGTATTTGGCTCAGGGTTGCCTTAATCATTTGTTCCAGAAAGACTTGGTATAACTACTTAATTCTGAGATTTCTTTAAGCTAACTGTAATTGGTGTATTAAATTTTCTGCTAACTTCTTAGAAGACTGTTAAATCTCGAGCATCTCTATAACAAATTGCATTAATTATTGCGAGCGTAATCACTATTTATTATAGTCTTGGCTGTGACTTGAGCTTGCGCTTATTAGGGTCTATTTGGGCTGCAGGGAATTTTGTTAAGACTGCTTGTGCTCTGGCGTCGGTGTGTTTACCTATCCTTGTCAGGCCCACTCATTTTGGGCCCAGTCGGTTTGCACAGCCGCCCGTTTATGCGAGCTTGTGCATAAGCCTTGGGCAACGAAAACCCGCGCTGTCCGTCTTCTGCAGTGTCATTTCTTCCGAGCGCGCGTGGCTTTAAATGCAGTTGTTTGAAGTTAAGTTGAAATTTTAGAGAAATTGTGAGTCATTCTGTTTGTTAATTAAAAGATAATCCCTTTTTATAACCTTATTGCTTCTTTAAGTTGTTTAAACATTTCACTAGTGGTTGAGATCTCAACGGTCATTCGTATTTAATTTAAATTGTTTGGATATCATTGTGGAACCCAGTAAGCCTTACCAACACATCTGATTTAAATCTTTTGTTCTCCTCTTTTGGTCACTTTGTACTTAAGTTTAAGAATTTTTGCGTATGGCAGTTTTATTAAAATTTTTATTGGTGTCTTCTGCTTATGAAGTTTTGGTAATGTTTATAGCTGTTTAAATTCGGGTTGAAGTTTGTATCATTAATCATTTATTTTATGGTCTGGTAAACAATGATTATGTGCAAGTTATAATTGATATTTTCTGCCATCACTGATTATTGTTCAGTATTCCAATTAATTGTTGTTTAGTTACTTTATTGGGTTTAATGTAATTCAGTGTGTGCAAAATAAATTAGTATGTTGTTCCAATGAATGAACTCCCCTTTGGTTTAGTCCTTCCTCGTTTTCCTTCCTGGCCGCATTTTCACATTTCACGCACATCTAATGATAATATGTGAAGAGAACAAGTCTACGGTCAAGGTACCTACGGAAACCAGTTTGATTTAACGGTTCCACGATTCCCTTAGTGAGCACAAACGACTAGATGGATTACCTCATTTCATGTACAGGGACCTGAAGATTGTGATAAAGAGGAACCGAAACTAGTAGTGAATAACCTTATTCCATAAATGTACTGTTGCTTGATATCTATTTCGCGAAAGTCATCGACTAGCTGCAGCCACATTCTTCCATTTACACAAAATGGAATTACAGGAATGTAGAGAAGCAGCTGGAAGGCGTAGCTAAATGTTGCAAGAAAAACATTTTTGTTTTTTTGTTTTCATTTTGTGTCCGATAGTAGATTAAAAATTTTTGTTCTCGTAGTAAGGTGAATATGTGATTAAATTTGTAGGTGATTTACGGGTCTGCGAGGAGTGCAATGTGTACAGAGAACTGGTTGTCACCTTTGACAGCAACAATAGCTTTGGCCTGGTTGGAAATCTTGTAAGAGCTCAACTTGGACGACGGATACGAGTACATCATTCCATTCTGCTTCAACTGTACACCAGAAATCATCAATGGTAGAGGCAGGATAATGGTGGCAAGGCAGTCTATCGACGCCTCATGACCAGACGTTCTCAATAAGTTAGACATCTGACCAAGGCAACAGCTGAAAACCCTCTGTATCGATTTAGGTCAAGACAGTACACTCAAAATATGGTCTTGCGTTGTCTTGTTGAAAGATAGTGTCACGAAGGGTTCGAAAATAGGGCACATCCACCGGCCTTAACATGTCAGAAAAGTAGCAGCCGCTGTCCAACTTACCGGCTATTTGAACCTTAGGTGATCAAGTTGTGTACCCAATGGCACCCTACACGACGACGCCGGATACTGAGCTCGTATGACGAGGATGGTCTCCTTGTAGCCTCCACACACGATACACGCTTCGTGATGCTTTACGTAGGACCGGGACTCGTAAACACACCTGTGTCCAGCTTTGTCGTTGGGGTCACCAATGCCGGTGTAGCTCTCCCTCCCTCTCTCTCTCTCTCTCTCTCTCTCTCTCTCTCTCTCTCTGCTGTTGAGTCAAGGAAAGCCGTAACAATGGTCGCCGTGCTGACAGTATATGGTGCTCCACACGTTGTTGTACTGCCATTACCTCACTGACAAGGTAAGTGACGCTGCTGTACCATACTGCACGGCCAAATGTGTCTGTCTTCTCGGGCGCTAATAGCGTGGGGCCATTGAGATCCAATAAGACAGTGAGTATGTTCGTCCTAAGCCTGTAGATTTCATACGCACTTGACAGTCATTGGATTGCGACCGCTGCGAGCAGCAACGTCATGGAACAATAAACCAGTCTCGATCCTGTCACTGTTGGAATCTGACACGTGCTTGTAGGCGTTTTTCTTTATTCACTAGGCATGGCCCTATCTTCTCAAAATCAACCCACATTCAAATACAATTTCTGAGTGAATAACCTGCTGCATAATCTTTCTCTTTACACAGACCGTAGTTGGGTTACATCCACTGGCCTTACGCGGTTGGGCTGAAATGCTAATCATACGCAAATCAAAGCTTGTAGAGTATTTCGCGCCAGTTTAACGTTTGTTGTACGCCATATTCACTGTGCTGCAATTTTCATGGTCACAAGTGTATTAGTGCAATTGAAAACGACGACTGATGGATAACACAGTATATAAATAAAAGGGTAAAATTTGGTCTGGAGTGCTCTTGGTTAATTAAATACGGTTTTTCATTACAAAACTTCCGATGTTTCAGGAAAGGGATCTTACTATATGGGTACATTATCAGGACTTCGTTTTTGTCGCTCTCACTAAGTAAAAATATTTTTGATGGCTACGATATCTGTGTGTATCCAGAGTCCGTATCTTCACAATAAAATGCCCTTGAGACATTGTCACTGGCGATTACAGCGATGGTAAACATTGCGAAATAGCAGTCAGCAGTTTGCACACATGAAATTTTTGCCTTACCGGGATTTGAATCCGGATTTTCCGCTTATCTCGAGCGGTCGCCGTAGCCACTTCGGCTTGTCGAGCACGCCTCTAGGACATGCTTCCATGCATGACTGAAGGACATTGTGTTGTGAAGATACAGACACTCTATAAACTCAGACATTGTAACCATCAGCGACGTACCCATGGCTTGACGGGTTAAAATAACGATATAGTATTTGTGTCCCTCTGTAGGAATAACAAAATGTCCAAGCCTAAGGGTTGTGACTACGTGACTTGTGGATGTTTGGATCGGTCCTAGAGGCGTGCTGAGTCAGCCGAAGAGCTTAAGGCGACGTCTCGCTATAAGTGGAAAAGTCGGATTCGAGTCATGGTCCGGCAAAAATTTTGAGACAACGCATAGTCGCAGAATGCGAAAATTATTCGTATAAATATTTTTATTTCTCAGTATTTCTTCAAGATCAGTAGTTATTGATGACATAATAGACTTGTGGTCACTGGTTCTCTCCTCTATGTGAACTGATTCGAAAAGTTCGGGTCTGATAGTTATTAAGTGATCTAAGATATTGTCCTCAGGAATCGATTCTCCAGCTAAGTGCTATAACTAAATCAAAGAAAGGACTTCCAGAAAAACCCCGCTCCAGTCTTTGTCCCTGACACCAGTTGTTACTCTCCCATTCCGTAGCTCGTGAACTGAAGTCTCACACTGTTACAATACCGCTATCCAGAAATTTACCGGTAATACTCTCCACGGTTTCTCTCCTCAAATGGAATGGGAAGAAATCATAAGACACGCACAGTGGAAAGTACCATCTACCACGCAGTTCACACGGATTTTAAGATTATAGACGCAGAAGTAGAATTAGAATATGTGACTACGTAGGCTTTCCCGGCGTAATAAGTCTTGAAAGTCTTTTCGAGTTTTGCTGCCGGATCCTAAAATCAACTTGATTTTAGGATCCGGCAGCAAACCCGAAAAGACTTTCTAGAATTAGAATAAAATAAAAGGGATTTTTCAGTACTGGCCGAATTCAGCGGAAAAGACTCGCAAGATGCTCGTCGGTTACTTACACTGGTGGGAAACAAGAAAGAGGAGTGTGCAACAGAAGTATGAGGAAGGCGTTAGCTGTCGATGCGATGCGGGCCAGCTGATTAGCGAGAAGAAAGTCCTGCTCAGTGGTCTCACGCTTTCTCTTGCTAACCTATATTTTTTTAAACTTCTTACTCAGTTTTTCGGTAGACTCGTTCCTAAATGACACTTCAGAAAGCAACTCGACCCTGCGCTGTCTCCATAACTGTCCACCACACGCATGATTACTCTTATAAAGTCCCGTTGGATGTGAAGAGGAGATATGCTAGTGAGAGAGTAATACACTGCCAGAAAAAATGCAACACCTTCGAGAACAAGGTTATTTTACTGACAAGTGAGGTAACAGTTCATCATTGTAGAAGTATATTATAAATTCAGACTAAATGAGACGCACGTGTCACAGTAAAGCCGGCCTGGGTGGACGAGCGGTTCTAGGCGGTACAGTCTTGAACCGCGCGACCTCTACGGTCGCAGGTTCGAATCCTGCCTCGGGCATGGATGTGTGTGATGTCCTTAGGTTAGTTAGGTTTAAGTAGTTCTAAGTTCTAGGGCACTGATGACCTCAGAAGTTAAGTCCCATAGTGCTCAGAGCCATTTGAACCATTTTTGTCACAGTAAAGGGTGTCCAAACAATCGCATCAGTACACAATGTACTCTCAACTGACGACAGCGCAGGCGTATATTCTCGCATCAAAACGATCATAAAGGTGCCAAATGGCATCCTCCAACATACTGTCCCAAAAAACCTGCGTCTTTTTTTGCAATTCGGCAATGGCTCTTGCAGGCGCTGGAGGATAAGTTAAATTCCCGCTTCATCATGCCCCATGCGTGTTCGACTGGCGAGAGATTTAGTGATCTTGCTAGCCAGGGCGTTGCGCCGCTGGAGTCGTATGTAGACGTGCATTGTCCTGCCGGAAAACCACATGACCCTCCTGTAGAAGAAATGGCGGTAGCACAGGATAGCAGCTTGTGCAATGTAGCTGGCACTGGTTACTCCGCTGTGTGGAAACACCAAACGTGTCTGTGAGTTGTAACTGATAGTCCTCCACACCATGAAGACTGGGACGGGACGTCTGTGCTGTGGGCGAATGCGCTCTGGAGTAGGCGCCTCACCAGGCTCATGCAGTACACGTGTATATCCACCTCTCCTATACAGAAAGAATTCACTCTCATCACTGAAGACAACAGAGCGCTATTCCACTCTCCAATCGATCTTTCACGGCACTAAAGTAGCCATGCTTGGCTGAGTCCTGGGGTCAGGAATAGTCTGGCCAGAGGCACATAGGTCTTAGTTCTGCTACAAGGAGGCAGTTCCCAATGGTCCCTGATGCTACAGAAGGTGCAACACGTACTCGGATTTCGTCTGTGGATGCTGTTCTGTTGGCAACCGCTGCTCGCACAATGCGTCGATCTTGACGTGCGCCTACGCTACGTGGACGTCTAGAACCTGGTATACATGGTGCTATCTTAATGTTGCAAACACTGTTCACCTCTAAACTCAGCACAGTTACTCCCTGCAGAGTCGAAACAGTGGGTGCACAGAACGGCCTCCTGAGTGGTATACGATCACCTATGATGGTTACATATGAATCACTAACACTATCACCTCTCAGACAGCACATATTGTAACCTGGTACAACCTAACGCAGTCTTTGAGGAGGTCGCCTGTTTTTTCCGGCGGTATAGTTGAGTTATTTATAGGGCAACTATTACAAATGGTTCAAATGGCTCTGAGCACTATGGGACTTAACATCTGAGATCATCAGTCCCCTAGAACTTAGAACTACTTAAACCTAACTAACCTAGGGACATCACACACATCCATACCCGAGGCAGGATTCGAACGTGCGACCGTAGCGGTCACGCGGTTCTAGACTGAAGCGCCTAGAACTGCTCGGCCACACTGGCCGGCTATTACAAATTAGCTCCGCGTAGTTATGATTAAACGGCGGGGAAATCGATCGAGCAATAATCAGAGTCCAGCGACCAAACACCTCTTTGCCATCGATATTTTTGGCCAAATTGAAAAGAAGGTATTGTTCCAAGGCCTTTTTCACTTTGTTTTCTTTCCGTGATAGGAGGGCTCTACGAGATTTCAGCGCTCATTCAAGAGCTCTGGCATTTTCAGCAAGATCCGAACAAAGTGTAACTGATCGGGGGGTTCTCAATTAGGCTTCTAGTTTTGTCGTTTTTCTTAAACCAAGGAAACCTTCGGATTAGTTGCATTCGTGAAGCACCTTTCTATTGCAACTGATTTGGCTGTTTTTCACCTTTTCCTCACGAAGACTGCCTTCTAGAGTTGCTGCCTCCAGTCATATTCGAAATATACAAATGTGTTTATCAGAAACAGCAAAGGTGAAAAGTTGCCAGCAGACATTAGATTAAGTGGTAAACAGCCGAAGTCCAAAAGCGATTACATAATAAAACCACACATATAATATTACAGTATAGAGAAGTACATCTACCACTTGTAGGCTAAAACGTGACGCATCCTACTATAGCGATGACATTTTTTAAGAAAAATGTGCCAAGTACGGGATAGTAGTTGACAATAGGTGATTGGTGAATGATTATGTGATAAGGCAGAACGTATGGTAAGCGCCATCATCATTTTGTTTGCGTAATAATACGAAAAAGGTGAGTCGTAATAGAAAAGTTAGTAAGATGCAATCATGTATCATGATTTCATATGTGTGATAATCCCCATAATGTGAGGCGTAATAGAAAAATTGTATTTTAACGTACCTCCACAACATTATGCAACCAGTGTTGTCATCGATCCTTCTGAAGAAGGTTTTTTTATAGACGTCGAAACCTAGGTCAAGGGATTGTTGATAAATCTTATTATTGCCACTGATTTGGCTGTTTCTCACCTTTCCCTCACGATCAACTACATATATTTATAGGCCTTTATGTGTGACTAACGTTCGTCGCCACTGTCATTGTGCCTGATAACCATGAGGAGGAAGTGGGTTTCATAGCCAGTAGTATAATGTTTTCCTTGGTGGCTATGTGATTGTGAATTGGAAACGCGAGGGAATAACCACAACTACACCAAGACCATGACTTCATCTATTGATGGACAGGGTCCATAAAGCTTTGCGGAGGGTTGTTATAAAACCAGCGGAAGGAATCTGTTGTGAGTTCCAAAGTGCTGTATCGGGACACGTCCATCCAGAGGAATGTCTGGCGGATTGCAGAACGCTGTCCCTGCAAGCAACGCTACTTTGGGCACCACAAGTAAACATTTCTGACTGACAACATCAACACTGGTTTGTTTTCGTGTACAACTCCAGTGGACACCGCAAAGACAAGCGGCGCCCGCTTCGCCGACAGGCGGTGCCTGTATCGCTACTAGAAGCGCGACAAACACAGCACTACTTGCTTCCGCCTTGTCCCGTGCGTCAAGTAGGCCGAAGCATATACATCTCCCAAAGCTATATTTAGGCAGCCGTCCAGCCACGGAGCCAGTAGTCCCAGCCGCCACACCAACCTGGCAGCTAGTCGTCTTCTTTGAGCCCCTGTCTCCACAACATTGGAGTCAGGGCATCGGGACTCAGTATTCGACAGTTGTTATTGACTTCAGTGATGGTGTTCAAGGACTGCCATCCGATATTTGATCCATCTGGAGTTAAACTTGTACTATTACACCCTCTGTAGTAATTGTACACTACTGGCCATCAAAATTGCTACACCAAGAAGAAATGCAGATGATGAACGGGTGTTCATTGGACAAATATATTATACTAGAACTTTCATGTGATTAAATTTTCACGCAATTTGGGTGCACAGATCCGGAGAAATCAGTACCCAGAACAACCACCTCTGGCCGTAATAACGGCTTTGATACGCCTGGGTATTGAGTCAAACAGCGCTTGGATGGCGTGTACAGGTACAGCTGCCCATGCAGCTTCAACAGGATACCACAATTCACCAAGAGTAGTGACTGGAGTATTGTGATGAGACAATTGCTCGGCCACCATTGACCAGACGCTTTTAATTGGTGAGAGATCCGGAGAATGTGCTGGCTAGGGCATCAGTCGACCATTTTCTGTATCCAGAAAGGCCCGTACAGGACCTTCAACATGCGGTCGTGCATTATCCTGCTGAAATGTAGGGTTTCGCAGGGATCGAATGAAGGGTAGAGCCACGGGTCGTGACACATCTGAAATGTAACGTCCACCGTTCAAAGTACCGTTAATGTGAACAAGAGGTGACTGAGACGTGTAACCAATGGCACCTCATACCATCACGCCGGGTGATACGCCACTATGGCGATAACGAATACACGCTTCCAATGTGGGTTCACTGCGATGTCACCATACACGGATGCGACCATCGTGATGCTGTAAACAGAACCTGGATTCATCCGAAAAATGACATTTTGCCGTTCGTGCACCCAGGTTCGTCGTTGAGTACACCATCGCAGGCGCTCCTGTCTGTGATGCAGCGTCAAGCGTAACCACAGCCATGGTCTCCGAGCTGATAGTCCATGCTGCTGCAAACGTCGTCGAAGTGTTCGTGCAGATGGTTGTTGTCTTGCAAACTTCCCCATATGTTGACTCAGAGATCGAGACATGGCTGCACGATCCTTACAGCCATGCTGATAAGATGCCTGTCATCTCGACTGCTAGTGATACGAGGCCGTTGGTATCCAGCATGGCGTTCCGTATTACCCTTCTGAACCCACCGATTCCATATTCTTAACAGTCATTGGATCTCGACCAACGCGTACGCGGCAGCAATGTCGCGATACGATAACCGCAATCGTGATAGGCTACAATCCGACCTTTATCAAAGTCGGAAACGTGATGGTACGCATTTCTCCTCCTTACACGAGGCATCACAACAACGTTTCACCAGGCAACGCGGGTCAACTGCTGTTTGTGTATGAGAAATCGGTTGGAAACTTTCCTCATGTCAGCACTTTGTAGGTGTCGCCACCGGCGCCTACCTTGTGGGAATGCTCTGAAAAGCTAATCATTTGCATATCACAGCATCCTCTTCCTGTCGGTTAAATTTCGCGTCTGTAGCACGTCATCTTCGTTATGTAGCAATTTTAATGGCCAGTAGTGTACTTACTTCATGTGTTAGTGTATTTGACATGAGCTGTAAGAGACAGTTATTCAATATCCATTATCCATCAAGAACATTTATTTTGCTCAGCATATCTTGCTAATTTGCTACAACTGTTGAAATTAGTTGTGAATTATTGATTTTAAACTTACCGAAATAAAGTGTTTATGGTTATATCTCTGCTTGGGAATCTTGGCTGACTTTGTGTACCTGCGCATGGTCACTACACATAAAGCTACCAACAGTCGTGGTAACACAATGACAATGCAGAATGAGTTAAAAAGAATGGGTTGCAATGATGGTGCAGCTCCTCGTGAGTCACAAATCTCTGTTGTCAGTGCTAAGTGACACTTAAGTGGTTTCAGATGACTGTAAACGCGTGATTTGGAATCATTTGGGTTTGGCGAATACCTTGACAACGTTATCTGCAATCTTGTATGATGACAACAGGGAAGTACAGTGGAGATGTTAAGAGCAATAATGGGAGTGCATCCTAACAACTAAAAACAACCTCACACATTTTGTTCTGCACACAGTAGCGGAACAGTTCGGAGATGATGATGCCTTGTATTAGCATGACAGTGAGCACCTGTGAGGCAGTGGTTTGTGGACATTAGCATTTCTGAAATGGACTCCTCGCCTGCCCAGAGTCCCAAATAGACCCCGACGGAACACATTTGGCATGAGTTGGAACGTCGACTTTGCTCCCAATCCCAGTGTCAAACATCACTACCTTTTCTGGTTTCGACTCTTGAGGAAGAATGGGCTGCCATTTCTCCACAGATGTTTCTGACACGTCATTAAAAGTGTCCCCAGCAGAGTTTAAGTCGTCGCAGAGGCGAAGGGTCAACCTACCTCATATTTACGCTAATAGGTGTCCGGATTCTTTTGATTAGATAATGTATGTTTATACACCGTCGGGGGAACTTCAGCTTTGATATGAGTGACTAATTTGCGTTGATTCCGTCCATCTGTTGTCTAACTAGGGAAAGAGCAGTATTACAAGCAATGTTTAAGGAACAATCTCCGTCTCTTTTTGATTGGTCACTTTCTAATTTTTATCTCAACTGCATTCCCGTAACATATAAGTCGGGAGAAACTAAAGTTTCACATCGCAAAAACCAATTCCTATTTTCAAAATGTTGTCCATATGTAGGTGCGCAGCCTCCAAAAATTTGGTGAAAGAAAGCATTGTCCGTAGTAGGTGGTATAATCATATCGTTTATTACGTGTGCGACTTGTCAATTTCGACACAATTTATCATATACAAGCCAAAAACTCCATCTACGGTTCATATGGCTGGCATATAATGAAGGTAAAGCCATGACATACTAACGTAAGTAGTTGCTTACACATACATTTGTGTTTGGAAGAGGTAAAACGAGGAAGGTGGGAGGGAAAAGAGGGCGGGGTCAAACTCATAAAAAATAATGGCTTCTGGTTTGCATATGATAAAGTGGACCGTAACTTTGTTCTACAGATAGTTACAGCTTCACTTTACGCCCATAACTGAAGCATTATAGATGTTATATCCGCTGCTCAGTTTAATTTATTATTAATAATCTGCACTTAGTGCACTTTATGTTTTAGTAATGACTGAATCACGACATGTTGTTGTAATTTAGCTACAGTTGTACATAGTATACTAAGCTGGGATTAAGTTGCTTTTGCCGGCCGAAGTGGCCGTGCGGTTCTAGCGCTGCAGTCTGGAACCGCTACGGTCGCAGGTTCGAATCCTACCTCGGGCATGGACGTGTGTGATGTCCTTAGGTTAGTTAGGTTTAACTAGTTCTAAGTTCTAGGGGACTAATGACCTCAGAAGTTGAGTCCCATAGCGCTCAGAGCCATTTTTGATTAAGTTGCTTTTGTGCATGTTACCTATTATTTCAGTAACCTTTCATAACATATCATTCGATTTCTATTATGTAGGTCTGAGTTAGATGGTGCACTGGCATGTTTTATTCGTCGATGTTATTTAACAATACTTGCAGGCTTGCTGCTTGGGATTGTAATCGATGATTGGAAAGAGACGTTTACTAGACGTCATTTAATGTATAATTACTGAATGTCTAGCATTGGCATATTTTGTGAATGTATGTAGGATATATTCACTTATAATTCGTGCATAAATTTTCTTCCCCAGTTACGCCTCAGACACTTTTAATGAGTAAAGATATGTATATTATTTTAGTTTCAGTTGTAGGCTTCTTTTACAGATACACTGCACTGAGAAATAATGGAAGTATGTATAAATGTGTAGCAAACATTTTCTTTTTTTTTTTTTGGTCATCAGTCTACTGACTGGTTTGATGCGGCCCGCCACGAATTCCTTTCCTGTGCTAACCTCTTCATCTCAGAGTAGCACTTGCAACCTACGTCCTCAATTATTTGCTTGACGTATTCCAGTCTCTGTCTTCCTCTACAGTTTTTGCCCTCTAAAGGTCCCTCTAGTACCATGGAAGTCATTCCCTCATGTCTTAGCAGATGTCCTATCATCCTGTCCCTTCTCCTTATCAATGTTTTCCACATATTCCTTTCCTCTCCGATTCTGCGTAGAACCTCCTCATTCCTTACCTTATCAGTCCACCAAATTTTCAACATTCGTCTATAGCACCACATCTCAAATGCTTCGATTCTCTTCTGTTCCGGTTTTCCCACAGTCCATGTTTCACTATCAAACAATGCTGCACTCCAGACGTACATCCTCAGAAATTTCTTCCTCAAATTAAGGCCGGTATTTGATATTAGTAGACTTCTCTTGGCCAGAAATGCCTTTTTTGCCACAGCGAGTCTGCTTTTGATGTCCTCCTTGCTCCGTCCGTCATTGGTTATTTTACTGCCTGGGTAGCAGAATTCCTTAACTTCATTGACTTCGTGACCATCAATCCTGATGTTAAGTTTCTCGCTGTTCTCATTTCTACTACTTCTCATTACCTTCGTCTTTCTCCGATTTTCTCTCAAACCATACTGTGTACTCATTAGACTGTTCATTCCATTCAGCAGATCATTTAATTCTTCTTCACTTTCACTCAGGACAGCAATGTCATCGTATCATTGATATCCTTTCACCTTGTATTTTAATTCCACTCCTGAACCTTTCTTTTATTTCCATCATTGCTTCCTCGATGTACAGATTGAAGAGTAGGGGCGAAAGGCTACAGCCTTGTCTTACACCCTTCTTAATACAAGCACTTCGTTCTTGATCGTCCACTCTTATTATTCCCTCTTGGTCGTTGTACATATTGTATATGACCCGTCTCTCCCTATGGCTTACCCCTACTTTTTTCAGAATCTCAAAAAGCTTGCACCATTTTATATTGTCGAACGCTTTTTCCAGGTCGACAAATCCTATGAAAGTGTCTTGATTTTTCTTTAGCCTTGCTTCCATTATTAGCCGTAACGTCAGAATTGCCTCTCTCGTCCCTTTACTTTTCCTAAAGCCAAACTGATCGTCACCTAGCGCATTCTCAATTTTCTTTTCCATTCTTCTGTATTTTATTCTTGTAAGCAGCTTCGATGCATGAGCTGTTAAGCTGATTGTGCGATAATTCTCGCACTTGTCAGCTCTTGCCGTCTTCGGAATTGAGTGGATGACGCTTTTCCGAAAGTCAGATGGTATATCGCCAGACTCATATATTCTACACACCAACGTGAATAGTCGTTTTGTTGCCACTTCCCCCAATGATTTTAGAAATTCTGATGGAATGTTATCTATCCCTTCTGCCTTATTTGACCGTAAGTCCTCCAAAGCTCTTTTAAATTCCGATTCTAATACTGGATCCCCTATCTCTTCTAAATCGACTCCTGTTTCTTCTTCTATCACATCAGACAAATCTTCAACCTCATAGAGGCTTTCAATGTATTCTTTCCACCTATCTGCTCTCTCCTCTGCATTTAACAGTGGAATTCCCGTTGCACTCTTAATGCTACCACCGTTGCTTTTAATGTCACCAAAGGTTGTTTTGACTTTCCTGTATGCTGAGTCTGTCCTTCCGACAATCATATCTTTTTCGATGTCTTCACATTTTTCCTGCAGCCATTTCGTCTTAGCATCCCTGCACTTCCTATTTATTTCATTCCTCAGCGACTTGTATTTCTGTATTCCTGATTTTCCCGGAACATGTTTGTACTTTCTCCTTTCATAAATCAACTGAAGTATTTCTTCTGTTACCCATGGTTTCTTCGCAGCTACCTTCTTTGTACCTATGTTTTCCTTCCCAACTTCTGTGATGGCCCTTTTTAGAGATGTCCATTCCTCTTCAACTGTACTGCCTACTGCGCTATTCCTTATTGCTGTATCTATAGCGTAAGAGAACTTAAAACGTATCTCGTCGTTCCTTAGTACTTCCGTTTCCCACTTCTTTGCGTATTGATTCTTCCTGACTAATGTCTTGAACTTCAGCCTACTCTTCATCACTACTATATTGTGATCTGAGTCTATATCTGCTCCTGGGTACGCCTTACAATCCAGTATCTGATTTCGGACTCTCTGTCTGACCATGATGTAATCTAATTGAAATCTTCCCGTATCTCCCGGCCTTTTCCAAGTATACCTCCTCCTCTTGTGATTCTTGAACAGGGTATTCGCTATTACTAGCTGAAACTTGTTACACAACACTTAGTCTTTCTCCTCTTTCATTCCTTGTCCCAAGCCCATATTCTCGTGTAACCTTTTCTTCTACTCCTTCCCCTACAACTGCATTCCAGTCGCCCATGACTATTAGATTTTCGTTCCCCTTTACATACTGCATTACCCTTTCAATATCCTCATACACTTTCTCTATCTGTTCATCTTCAGCTTGCGACGTCGGCATGTATACCTGAACTATCGTTGTCGGTGTTGGTCTGCTGTCGATTCTGATTAGAACAACCCAGTCACTGAACTGTTCACAGTAACACACCCTCTGCCCTACCTTCCTATTCATAACGAATCCTACACCATTTTCTACATTCAGCCTATTTAAAATGTTGATGTAGATTTGTACTAATGGTATGTGCATTGCATTTTAGAGTAACTCTGGGTTAGCATCCACCGCTTTCCGATCCCGATCTCGTCCTTGGCAAAAACTAAGATGATGTACATTATGTTATCGACATGATATGTCGTTCTTGCAACAGTTTGTACTTATAATCACTTAATAAATGCATATTTCAATTCCTACCGTCAATATGTTTAAATATTATTTTGTAATGTATATTTCCATGTATGCCACTTTGACGTTTAATACACGTTTCATTAATCTATTTTGACATTGTAACATTCATCTGTTTTGTGTATAAAGACTTGCACTTAGTGGCATGCCAGCAAGGCATGTGACATACAAAGATGTACGTTATTGATAGTCATGTGTGTTATCTTTGAATGTGTCTATGCTAGAAATTGGAAAATCTGGGTTCGGCCTCAGTCCATATGAGCAAATGTTGTGTTTCACGAATGATATGACGTCTTTACATAGTTCTAAGACGATATTTTTGTTCTTAACTTATAACGTAGATGGATTATTTCATGTATGACTTCACATATGGAATGACTTCTCGACTTTTAATTGCATCACGAAAGACATATTGCACAACGTTTAAGTATAAGTGAGACTGCTTATATTGAGTTTAAACACAATTGTGGGTACGTTTAATGGTGTCCCACGGTGTATATACTAAATGTAATACTCGTCCATGTTGATGAATTCTTTTGTAGGTGCTTGAAAATGACTTATTGTTCAAATTGGCCAATAGCACAACAAATAAAGGACATAATTGTACAGTCAACTATGGACAATGTTTACTTTCACATAATTTCTATTTAGCTGAAGGCATAAATAAATTGCAGAATCACTCCATTCCGGCGGGCAATAGAGGTGTGATGAAAGGGGGATCTCAAATGTGAATGTGATAGAAACACTACGGTCAGTTTTTGTTCTTCAGATCTGAGTATACACGAACTAAGGAGAGCATCCAGATGTTCCAAGGAATAGCAGTGACGTTATGGCTTTTCAATAGAGCAATATTCCTGTCCGTTACGTCATTGATGTAGAATGTATAGTACAAGGCCTAACACTAAGCAATCCCTACGTGAGGGAACAGTTGACCTGAACAGTACGCTGTCAGCAGGACGACTTTTGGCTCTGTCTCCTGTAAGTCGATGTTGACTATGGCTACTGACCTTGGCTGCGACGCTGTTACCTAAACGAGGTGCTCACAGTGGAAACTTGACATACTAGATCGTGAAGAGTCCCAGTGACCCAGATTATCAGATGGTCAGTACGACTTATGGCGTCATGAGGTTCATCTGTCAAGCCTGACAGCTTCATTCACTAAAGTGATAGCATCTATAACTCCTCATATTGGTAACCGTATGAATTCTTTGTGCTCTTGAAGTCTAATGCGACTTACACAATCTTACGAAAGAGTAAATGCATTTTTGATAGCGCAGACTCTTATTTAGAACGTATACTTACTGCCTGAGTGTTAGTAAATTATAGTTATTTGCCTCAAACTGTTCGGAAGGAAGAGAGGAAGATTAGGGTGTAACGTCCAGTCAACATCGACGTCATTAGAGACGGACCACAAGCTCGGATTGAGTCAAGGACGGAGAAGTAAACCGGTCGTGATCTTGTTATAGGAATCACCCCGTCATTTGCTTGGAGTGATTTACAAAAATCACGGAAAACCTAAATCAAGACTGCCCAACGCGTATTTAAACCGTCGCCATCCCGTATGTGAGTACAATGTGTTAACCACTGTGTCACCTCGCTCGGTCAAGTGTTCGGTACTAGATGTGGACTGTATATCGAAAAAGTTATATTAGGATTCACCGTCCCTTGCACGACAATACCAACGGAAAACAAGCTTCACCTGAAAAAGGATAAGGCAAGAAATTGCCAACGGCTCTTTCCTAGAAACCACATAAACATTCGGTATAAGTGATTTAGGAGAAACCTTAGAAAACGTAAATCTAGATCATAGGAGGAGAACTCTCCTCCTCCAACCTTACCAATGAGCCATCTTGCTCGATAGGAAATGATTTCAACATAATTCTCCTGTCTGTGGTAATCTTTCGTCTGTGAACACGAGTAAATAACTGTGGGTTTACAGTTTTTACGGGGAAGTGTAGGGCTAAGTATCGACGACATTAACGCCAATTTGCTTGAATGGTAGCATCTGCGCGGAACCGGCCAACTTCATCTTCATCATATGAATCTACTCCTGGGTAATTATCATCAATTTATCATCTTTGACTGTAGCATATTTACTTATTTATTTATTCTTCACAATTACACCCTATAATATGGGAATTAAAATATGTCGTAAACCAACAGTTTGGTTTGTAGTGAAAGGTGTTTAGATAATAATTATTACTATTTTTTACTTGTAAATAAAACAAAGAAACACCTGATGACTGAAATATAGTTTGTGAAACTGGTCGTATATTTGAATAAAGATGACTGCTTCTATGGACTGACTATTAACACCCGATGATGCTAATATAGTTCGAAAGTCATATTTCCATCTCCAGATGTTCGTTATCTGTCCGTAGAAGCTATCAATGAATAAAGATTTCTAGAAGTCCAAGCTGACCTTTTTATTCAACAAAGAAAAGAAAAACCTAATGCTACAACGAAGAAACAGAAAAATGCTGCTTTCCACCACTACAAAATTAGTGCTAGTATTTCTACTAATGTTTCTACGATTAAAATCGGTCATTTTTCTTTTTGTTCATTCGTTAGTGTCATCATTTCCTTGTGGAACTATTACAGCTGAATTATTGAAAATGTTTCCACTACTGGATCTGTCTTCAAGCTACAGACCACTGTCTGTCCTGAGGCATAAGATGACTTGTTAGAAGCCTTTCAACTTTGGCGGTCGATTATACGATTCACTGTAACATATCATAACGTGCGACCGAGCGAGGTGGCGCAGTGGTTAGACACTGAACTCGCATTCGGGAGGACGACGGTTCAATCCCGCGTCCGGCCATCCTGATTTAGGTTTTCCGTGATTTCCCTAAATCGCTCCAGGCAAATGCCGGGATGGTTCCTTTGAAAGGGCACGGCCGACTTCATTCCCCATCCTTCCCTAATCCGATGAGACCGATGACCTCGCTGTCTGGTCTCCTTCCTCAAAACAACCCTATCATAACGTGCATTTCCGTAATCATTGCACAAATGCGATGGACAGTCTTGAAGATCGTTCTTTCAATGGTCATCGACCGCTGTCGCTTTCTATCCCTTCTTTAAGCTATGCGAGACATCGTATCTTCCACTTTACTGATTTACTTCTGCTGTTTCCAAGCAATATTGACCGAACTATAATTTACATTTGCAGAAGGGAGAGTGAACAGAAATGTGCAATGTGCAATGGCCTTATCTTGAAATTTCTTCACTCGACACTGCTTATCACAGCTCATTGTGGGAGTAACAAATGAGAATCACAATTTCCTTATGAAGAAATTGGTTCTGAGATGACTGTCGAACTTGTGCAACTGGAATGTAGGAGACTCCGTTCCACAACAGTAACTACTCGCGTGGAAACACTCTGACGTGATTGGAGTAGTGGGTCATTTATCGAATGTGGGGCGGATGAGTGTGTCAGGGATGTGCCAGTGTTTTCTCACATCTCGTCGCCGCATATTTTTACATGGATTTCCGAGACGGCCTACATACAGTGCGAACGAATGACGCTCAGAGATTGCGCACCATTAGGCCACACGAGGCTCTGTCTGGGTACCACACACTTAATCTTTCGTCACATTGTAGACAGCCTAGCCTGCCAGGACTTCTCCTACTGACGGTGTCGTTTTTTTGCTATTCCTTGTCGTCCCATTTACCGCCGCTCCCCTTCGCTGATATGCAACGTAAACGTTCTGTGTAATTTACCTATATGTGAAATACTGAATATTTTTTAAAGCTTTCTTGTCGTGTAACGTGTACTTTAAATATCTTATTCAGTTGCTGAGCGGATACTGTCTGTTGGCAGGCCTTGTGTTGCACATGCGAACAGTAAAACAAAACTTCAATCTTAAGATTAGATTAGTTTAGATTTACTTTCATTCCAATTGATCCTTAGTGAGGAAGTCCTCCAGGATATAGAACATGTCAGAAAAACAACAATACATGACAAATAATTACAACTCAAACAAATAAGCTAATGTACCATTCCACAGGTCCCAAGTGGCATGGTCGTCATTTTTTAATGAACGCTATATGAAAGAATCATTTTACAAATACTAATGCACTGAATTTAAAATAAAGAGTTTTTTATTTATTTATAAGGAAATAAACGTGTAATACAACTACTAAATACTTATTTACAATGCACACATTACTGCACTGAAATTGTGCAGAAGTTATATTGTACTTATATATATATATATACATACGCACAAATCAGCTGGTTCTACTGAGAAATTCGTCAATGGAGTAGAAGGAGTTGGCCACCAATAAATCCTTTAGGCGTCTCTTAAACTGAATTTCGTTAGTTGTTAAGCTTTTTATGGCTGCTGCCAACTTATTGAAAATATGTGTTCCTGAATGATTCACACCTTTTTCTACAAGACTAAGTGACTTTAAATCCTTGTGAAGATTATTCTTATTTCTAGTATTGATTCGATGAATTGAGCTGTTAGTTTGAAAAAGTGATACATTTTTAATGACAAATTTCATTAAGGAATAATTATATTGGGAAGCCATAGTCAGTATCCCTAGTTCCCTAAACAGGCTTCTGCAGGACGTTCTTGAGTTCACACCACATATAACTCTTACTGAACGTTTTTGTGCCCGGAAAACTTTAGCTTGGCTTGATGAATTGCCAAAAAAATAATCTCATATGACATTTGGAATTAAAGTAAGCATAGTATACCAGCTTTTTCATTTTTATTTCCCCTTCGTCTGGCAAAATTCGCTTTCCAAATAGAAATTTGTTAAGACGCTTCAGCAGTTCCGTGGTGTTCTCCTCCCAGTTGAATTTATTATCAAGCTGTAATCCCAAGAATTTAACACTGTCCACTTCTTCTATCTGTTTGTCATCGTATGTTAGGCATATACTCGTGGGACACCCCTTACAAGTTCTGAACTGCATGTAGTGTGTTTTTTCAAAGTTTAGTGACAAAGAATTGGCTAGGAACCAGTGATTAATGTCCACAAATATTTTATTAGCTGACCTTTCTAAGACTACACTTGATTTGCTATTTATTGCAATGTTTGTATCATCGGCAAACAAAACGAACTTGGCTTCTGGTAATGTTAGTGATGAAAGATCATTGATATACACAAGAAAAAGTGGACCCTAAAATGAAATGTTAAATTTGAAGTAATGAAAATCAATGTAATTAAATGTCAAAACAAACTAATTACGTCCTTTTTAACTGACACTTGATGTTGTAGTACATTATGAAACTTACAAAACGCCATGTAGGTTCTTTAAATGTCCTACACATATAAATAAATATTTGCACCGTCCCTGTGCGGCAAAGATATCGTAGGTTCAAATGGCTCTGAGCACTATGGGACTTAACATCTGAGGTCATCAGTCCCCTAGAACTTAGAACTACTTAAACCTAACTAACCTAAGGACATCACACACATCCATGCCCGAGGCAGGATTCGAGACTGCGACCGTAGCAGTCGCCGGTTCCTAGCTGAAGCGCTTAGAACCGCTTGGCCACCGCAGCCGGCGATATCGTAGGGAGGTATGATTATCTGAGTAAGCTAACAGAAAATTGAAGACGAAACTACCAATTATTTTATGTACCTTATTTGTTTTTTTTCACCAATCTCGATATCTATCGTTATTTTGAGCTGATGAGTTAAAAACATATGAGATTGTGCTCTCCCTGTATTCTATTAATTAAAAGTTATAATATGCGGAAGTTGCAAGTTTTCATTCTTGCACCGAACAACATCCTACTATCCACCTCCCTATGCGACGAAGACTTGCATTTTTGAATGGACATTTTCGGAGACAAAGTCAACACGAAGAGAGAATAGCCGCCGCAGCCATGCCGGCATTGTTGTACATCGTTGGGGAGACGAGGTAAATATTAAGCCGTACGTCCAAACTCAAAGGAACTAACACTGAATAAATGTTCCAGAAGTACACTACGTTCTTAATACGCACGCATCATTACTTGAGCGTGTTTCTGGGCATACAATTTCTGGTGTGGCTAAACGACAGTTACTTCACCTCTGAACAATTCACTCTCCATAGCTACCATAACATGAAGTGCAATGTGAAATATCCTCGAAGTAAAATACTGCTCAACACGGAAGAAAGTAACTGTTTAATATTACCTTCACCGTTTACCCTAAATTAATCTGCTTACTTGATACAATACCTGAAAATTCTGACAACGTACTGTTTGTTCACAAGGATGCAAAGTGATACCTCCCTTGAAAGAAAAATAACTTGTCTCTTGCTCAGCATGTTTTTTGTCTTTGATGTACTGACGTTCTCGAAAGCAAAATGAGATTAGAAAATGCTGCAACTAACGAAAAATAATCTACCCTAAATTTTTCTCTGCTAGCAAGTCACTGCGAGTGACAGAAGGTGCAATGCACACACGACAAAAATTTAAACTGCTCTAAGAATGATGGGACAGGCTTTTTCTTTAAAGAAAATCGTTCTTTAAAGTATTAAACTCTGATTACTGTCAAAAAAGGCTACACAACGTAAGAAGACTCTAACAATTACAAAATATTCTCATTACAAAAATTACAGACATTTCAACCAGTTGTATAATTTGTGACGAATAATGTGAAAAAGAGATCAAAATAACACAAATCATGAATATTTCCAGTTATCTATGGGACAGAGATTTCCTTCAGTTGACATTTCTGAAAAAAAAGTACAGATTCATTTTTGCGTGTACATGGGTTACATTGAAATATACCTCCAAAAATCTCCATCAAGGCAATAAAGAAAATAGCTTTATAAACAAGTTTTCATCTCCATGGTAAAGTACTCCAGATAATTTCTCCAAGATTCACAAATATCAGACATCATTCTCTAAAACTCAACTGGTTGCTACTATGCCTCTAATAAGAATGCCCCTGCGCTGCACAACAGACTGGCGACCAAGCGCACCACAGATTACATTAAACACAGAGTCAAGGATCTTATTCCCTGCTCGTGCTGCACACACATGCATCTTTGTCCCAGTACTGTAAAGATGAAGTATTTACAATGGCAGAAAACATACTAAAACCATATACCATATACAGGACGTAGTATTGGTCCCAACTAGGAGAAATGTTCGTATAATGGTATTGTATTGTATGGAACGACGGAGAGGCTTCGTCCCCGCCGTAGCCCTCAGTGGTTCACAACCCCACAACAGGCTACAGCAGTCCATTCACCCCACTGCCGCCCCAAACCGAACCCAGGGTTATTGTGCGGTTCGGCAGTGGACCACACCCCCTCCCCTCCCACCCGCGGACGTCACATACCAGACGAGTGTAACTCCAATGTCTGCGTGGTAGATTAATGCGAATAGTGTAACTGAGGCGGAATAAGGTGAACTAGCCCGTATTCGCCGAAGTAGAAGGAAAACCGTCTCAAAAACCATCCACAAGCTGACCGGCACACTGGAACTCGACACTAATCCGCCAGACGCATTCGTGCCAGGGATCGGCACGCCTTCCCGCCCGGTAATAATGATATCACTGGAAACAAACTTCAGTTGAGACATGCCCCGCTTTACTTGCGACGAGTAATTTGTGGTGTTCGGTAGTCTAAGCCGCCATAAAAGATGGCATAGTAAATTACCACAACACGCACGTGTGGGCAGATTCAAACCTTCGGGAAGTTATGGAGGCGAGGCATCAAGGTTGCTTCAATATCAAAATATGAACAGGAATTGTCAGTGATACATTCATTGGCCATACACAATACCAAATAGATTAATAGGCGCTGTCTATCACCGACTTCTGCATGATGAGTTACTAGCACTCTTGGAGAACCTTACCTACGCGGAAGAACAAGGACTGTCGGATTTAAGCACGACGCGGCACCACCCTGTTTTCTCTGGACGAGGGACACTACGTCACAGCAACGCTTCATGGGCGAGGGACTGGTTGCAGAGGTCCGGTAGCACGGCCTTACCGTTCATCGGACCTGAATCCGTTGAATTTTTGACTGTTGGGCACATTTGAAGTCGCTGGTGTTTGCTCACCCCATCGACAATGTACAGACATTTCAGGAGAGTGCGGCCAGTGCACGTGACACAATCTGAGTTTATCCGAAAGAGTGCGTGATTCGGTGCGAAGGAGGACTGTAAGATGTGTCAGGATGCGTGGTAACCACATACTGTTGCCTATTGAGTGTCTACTTCTACATAACGGATATTGAAATAAACGATATCGGAATTGAAAAACAACTGCTATCACTTAGTAGCGGAAAAGCATCCGGACCAGACGAGATACCCTTAAGATTCTACAGTGATTATGCTAAAGAACTTGCCCCCTTTCTATCAGCAATTTATCGTAGATCGCTGGAAGAACGTAAAGTACCTAGCGACTGGAAGAAAGCGCAGGTCGTTCCCATTTTCAAGAAGGGTCATAAATCAGATGCGAATAATTATAGGCCTATTTCGCTTACGTCAATCTGTTGTAGAATAATGGAACATGTTTTGTGTTCTCGTATTATGACGTTCTTAGATAATACAAATCTCCTTCATCATAACCAACATGGATTCCGCAAACAGAGATCATGTGAAACTCAGCTCGCCCTATTTGCCCAAGAAATTCACAGTGCCGTAGACACTGGCGAGCAGATTGATGCCGTATTCCTGGACTTCAGGAAGACATTTGATACGGTTCCGCACTTACGTTTAGTGAAAAAAATACGAGCTTACGGAATATCGGACCAGGTTTGTGATTGGATTCAGGATTTCCTAGAAGAAAGAACACAACATGTCATTCTTAACGGTTCAAAATCTGCAGATGTAGAGGTAATTTCGGGAGTACCGCAGGGAAGCGTGATAGGACCTTTATTGTTTACAATATACATAAATGACTTAGTTGACAACATCGGTAGCTCCGTGAGGCTATTTGCGGATGACACGGTTGTCTACAAGAAAGTAGCAACATCAGAAGACTCGTACGTACTCCAGGAGGACCTGCAGAGGATTAATGCATGGTGCGACAGCTGGCAGCTTTCCCTAAACGTAGATAAATGTAATATAATGCGCATACATAGGGGCAGAAATCCATTCCAGTACGATTATGCCATAGGTGGTAAATCATTGGAAGCGGTAACGACCGTAAAATACTTAGGAGTTACTATCCGGAGCGATCTGAAGTGGAATGATCACATAAAACAAATAGTGGGAAAAGCAGGCGCCAGGTTGAGATTCATAGGAAGAATTCTAAGAAAATGTGACTCATCGACTAAAGAAGTAGCTTACAAAACGCTTGTTCGTCCGATTCTTGAGTATTGCTCATCAGTATGGGACCCTTACCAGGTTGGATTAATAGAAGAGATAGACATGATCCAGCGAAAAGCAGCGCGATTCGTCATGGGGACATTTAGTCAGCGCGAGAGCGTTACGGAGATGCTGAACAAGCTCCAGTGGCGGACACTTCAAGAAAGGCGTTACGCAATACGGAGAGGTTTATTATCGAAATTACGAGAGAGCACATTCCGGGAAGAGATGGGCAACATGTTACTACCGCCCACATATATCTCGCGTAATGATCACAACGAAAAGATCCGAGAAATTAGAGCAAATACGGAGACTTACAAGCAGTCGTTCTTCCCACGCACAATTCGTGAATGGAACAGGGAAGGGGGGATCAGATAGTGGTACAATAAGTACCCTCCGCCACACACCGTAAGGTGGCTCGCGGAGTATAGATGTAGATGTAGATGTGAATGAGAAGACAGATTGGTTCGTATCTCAACTGTATTGGTTTCCAGTCTATCAGTACAGGAACTTTTCTTCCATTTTTGACCAGTGTTACCTCATAAGGGACTATGTGACTTTCTTAACCAACTTATATCCTTAAAGGAACATGAATGTTCCTCAAGGTACATAAGTGGCAGTTGCAGTGACCTTGTGATTATTACGAACAGAAAGGACGTAGTATCGTATTTTTTTCCCTAGATGTGACAGAATGATATTACTTGTTTGTTTCTAGAGACTTCAGATTAAATTATTGCTTAATTCTGTAATAGATAACGATCTCCCCTTTAACCAGGCCTGGAAACAATTACGTTGTATTTGATTTTATTTCTGCTGTTGGTGTATCAAATCCGTTTCTTTACTGATTGCAAATGTCACACTTAAGCGTATTATTTTCACAAAGAAATGAAATCAGCATAAATTAGCTTCCAGAACAGATAATGTACTGCATTCATCACTATATAACTAACTTCACACCGTGGGGATAACAATTTGTTCGTTAAATCAATATCGCGTGGTAGAGAAACGTGGACCGTGAAAAAATCGGGGAACTTAAAAACGTCTGAAATGGTTAATTAAAGATGTTAATCATTGAGTAGATAGATTAAGCACAAATTGATATATGAGAAAAGATAAGCATCAAGAATAGTTAACTTGGCTCTAGAAGGAACCATAGAGGGGGAAAACTGAGGGGACAGACAAAGGTTCGACTGTTTAATACAGATTATCGAAAATTTTACGTTTAGACTAAGTGAAGAAACTGAGAGATTAAAACACAATAGAGAGAAATGCAAGACCATGTACCGTAGAAACAGTAATAGTACAAAAAGTCTGCCGATCTCACTCTGAAATTGGAATACCTTGTGCAGTCTTGCATGCTTCCTCTCCAAAATTACACGATATTACACAGTATACTCACGTTAATGTGGCCACCACCTATTTTCGACTTCAACGTACAATAAGCACTCACAGACGGCCGAGGATGTATAAAGCGTGTCGGGGGACGCGGAAAACAGTGCAGTTGTTGTCACTCGCGAAAGGAGCGATTTATCTGTTGTAATCCATGCAGTTGTGTGAACCTCTACACCAAGGTGGCTTTGTGGCTGACGCACCTGCCTAGTAAGCAGACACATGGGTTCGATTCCCGGCCTTAGTACTAATTTTCTTCGCCGCTTCAGTCTGTATCCATAAAATCATATTTGTATGCTACCAATAAAGTCTCCGAAATTGTGTCATTTTAGTACACTAAGGTCACTCGAAATTGTGTCATTTCAGTACACTATGCTCACTCGATAGGTATTTGTAGCGGATACCACAACTACATCTGTAATAATTTGTTACTTCTCTATTTATGGTATAAACATTCTATTTTACTCCTCAACGGTACATCATCACATAACATAACAAACTCTTTACCTGATACAATCTTAAGTGATCTTATAGGCTTAAAATACAGTAGCTATACATACTGCACATACAAACAGTCAGCTTCTGGTGATACAATACTATCTAAGACCTTGTAGCCGACATCCACTACACATACACAATGTCAGCTCCTGGTGATACAATACTGTTTAAGATCTAGTACCCTAGCTGATATATATTTAGTATTAGAATATTAATTAAGATGTCCGCCCCTGGTAGCTGAGTGGTCAGCGCGACGGAATGTCATACCTAACGACCCGGGTTCGATTCCCGGCTGGGTCGGGGATTTTCTCAGCTTAGGGACTGGGTGTTGTGTTGTCCATATCATCATCATTTCATCCCCATTTACACGCAAGTCGCCGAAGTGGCGTCAGCTCGAAAGACTTGCACCAGGTGAATGGTCTAGCCGACGGGAGGCCCTGGCCACACGGCATTTCCATTTCCATTAATTAAGATGCAGTAGCTGACATTCATCGGCTGCTAAAGCTATTTATTGCTCCTAATGTGTACGTTTTGTGATGAATCTCAATTACCACCACGAGTATAATAAAACTGGTGATATTTGTATCTCTCATTTTTGGGGCAAGTTGAAACATTTGCTGTTGCTGAAGCACAATTTCAACCACCGCCAGCTTAATTTTTTTAATTTCCTGTCACCTGCCATCCAGATGATGTCACGCATTCGACCACATACGACGTAACCACGGTTCGAGGTCATTGATGACATCATAGCAAAAGTGCACCATGGGTTATGAAGTCAAAACATTTAGGCACAAACCCAGGACTTCGGGGTGTGCCGTTCAGCACTCGCCTTTCCACGTTTGGTGTTCAGTGTGTGGCACACCCTTCAGCCCTTTATGCCCAAAAAATCCAGCAACTTACCCAAAAATTTATCAAATTACTGCAAAAATACAAAAAATTGTCTCATAAACTGTAACAAATTGCCCCAAAGCTGATGTCACATCATCTTAGCTGTCAACTTCATGAGCCCTTGTCCAACCAAGTTCCAGACCTCCCTACCCTATGGAACCAAGTTCCAGACCTCTTTACCTATAAAAATTTGAGGAAGCACCAGAAACAAACCCCGGTCCTTCCACACCCAAGGCAGCTATGGAGGTGACCTATTTTATCGAAAAAAACCTGATGATGATGTAGATGACGATGATGGTAATGATGAATAAAACCCTCTCTTCATCATTCTACGCCCTATAAACTGATCATCTTCTTCCACTTCACACAACATAAAAAATTGGTTAAAATTTTTCCACGAATGCCTCATCACAATCTCTCTGATTTATACAGTCCAGTACATTTTCTCTCTCTTTCTGCGTTGTGTACTTTACTGAGGAAAAAACATTATAATGTATTACAGAGAGAATAAAGTTTTTCATTACTTAAAGCCAGAACATGACAACATTTTGAACTGTGCGACTTGTAGGTAATCTGATGATATTGGAAAGTTAAATGCATTCCAAGATGTATGATGAGCTGCTTTTGCGTTGTTCTCATTGTTTACTTTTCTAATTTCGATATACTGTAGCCTAAAAATTATATTTGTAATAGTGTTCTGTAAGAATTTGATTATCAGTAAGCAAGTTACTAGTATTTAAGTAAGTTACTGAGTCATTTTAGTACAGAAATATTTAATTCGAAGGTCCATGCATTCGGATACAATTCAGCATCCTATATGCGCTCTCTCTCTCTCTCTCTCTCTGTGCACGTGTGTGTGTGTGTGTGTGTGTGTGTGTGTGTGTGTGTGTGTGTACAGTTCCAAGCAAATATCTGGAAATATCGTAGTATAATTAAATATAAAGAAAAAAACTGTGCTGTCTAAGAATTTTTCTCCATCTTGTAATACGATTGGCTGAAAAAATGCAAATTTTTGAATTTACAGCCGACATCATCTATAATATTTAAATTCACCGCCAACCATCAAGTAAATTTTTTTAAATTTACTGCACACCGTCATCTTTATTATTTACATTTTGTACTAGTTTTCAAATTTCCCACCATCCACCACTGTCATGACGCCATCGCAAAAGGGTTGTGTCTTGTGACGTCATCATTGTAACTTAATACGAAGGAAATGTAGCTTAGGATGTAACATATCAGTGAAATGTGTCATGTGATACCACAAATGTAATTAAAGTGTCCCAGAACATGGGGATAGTCATAGTGTTAGAAGTTGAAAAAATCTGTAACATTACAAAAATTTATTTTGGTTTTCTTTAAAAAAATAGCGAATATTTTCTTAATTTTATAACGTGAAATATTCTTGAATTCGTGTTATTATATACGTAACCAAAATCTTTAAAGTATTTATATAGCATACAGTTACGTATTTTATCATTTCCGTTTCGATATTTGGGGTGAGTGATTTAACATCAGATATTGAGGCTAACATTATCCTCACATCACAGTTACTGTATAACATATCTAAAGAAATGTGCAGTTTATATAATTATATCTGGAATGTTGTAATTCATCATGTACTCTGGCAGTAAAGTTTGCTGCTTGAGCATATATACATATTTCTAGTTTGGCTTTTGTACGCAACAGCTAACAAGCAGTAATATTGAGTTGGCCTAAAATACAATTACTTAAAGACCAGTAAATCACCGATTCTTTGAAGAATCAAACTTCCATGTACAAAACGGTTTCAAGCTTCTGATCATTTTACAAATGAGTTAATAAGTTAAATATTTAATGTTAAACATGCAAGTGAGAGAAAGTTTGGAAAAGGTTCGAAATTAGATTTAAAGTTTGTTGGAAGTCTCTGTGTGCTCTCATTATCAAACAGTGGATGAGAAGAGTTTGGGTAATTTGCGCCCCGTTTTAAGCAAAAGCTAGTTTTTCACGCTTCTAAATGTTACTGACGTTTTGTCTACTGAACTATGTGGCGTACAATGATATAATTTTGCGGGGGCGTTCAGTAGTATATGTGGATACTACGAGTATTTGCAAAATGTATTGCGAGTAGAGTCAGAAGTAATTAGTTAAAACGCCATTAAGCTTTACTGCCCTGAAGAGCGAAAACGTAGTAAGCAATAAACTTTTTGTCTTTTCATCATTTTGGGGGGCTGTCAGCGAGAAAAAGTTTCATAAAGCTTTGAAATTATGTGTAAATTTTTTTGGAAGTCGCTAAGAGCTCTCAAATCCTGCATGAATATAATCTGTGAAAATTGCGCGCTTTAAGTTATGGTGTCACAAGATATATACATAGTTTCTAACTGTCTGTCTGTGTTAAATATTCAACATATGACTATACCTTTCTGAAGAAGAGAAATTTGTTAACATCCAGTATTGATTTAAGTGTCAGGAAGTCATTTCTGAAAGTATTCGTATGGAGTGTAGCCATGTATGGAAGTGAAACATGGACGATAAATAGTTTGGACAAGAAGAGAATAGAAGCTTTCGAAATGTGGTGCTACAGAAGAATGCTGAAGATTAGATGTGTAGATCACATAACTAATGAGGAAGTATTGAATAGGATTGGGGAGAAGAGAAGTTTGTGGCACAACTTGACCAGAAGAAGGGATCGGTTGGTAGGACATGTTCTGAGGCATCAAGGGATCACCAATTTAGTATTGGAGGGCAGCGTGGAGGGTAAAAATCGTAGAGGGAGACCAAGAGATGAATACACTAAGCAGATTCAGAAGGATGTAGGTTGCAGTAGGTACTGGGAGATGAAAAAGCTTGCACAGGATAGAGTAGCATGGAGAGCTGCATCAAACCAGTCTCAGGACTGAAGACCACAACAACAACAATTATACCTTTTAATGAGTATGGTATGACGATTTGAAATTTATAACTTAGACCAATAATTATATGAATATTGAACATAAAAATTTTGTTAACCCTGGTAGTAGTTAGACAGGCAACTTGTCACTAGGACTGCACACCATGATTGATACCATTATTCATTAACCACTTAGTAATATACAATATCTGATCAAAAGTATCCGGACACAAGTTAGTGGACATTCATGTGAGGTGTTAGCACTCTTCCCTTTTTGAGGGCTTGAACTCTGCTAGGGATGCTTTCAAATGTGTTGTCTGAATGTCTGTGGAGGAATGGCAGCCCATTCGCCCTCAAGAGCCGAAATTGGAGTCGGAAGCGAAGTCGACGTTCTAACTCATTCCAAAAGTATTCCATTGAAGGACCATCGTGGTCTAGTGGCTAGCGTTGCTGCCTCTGGATCACGGGGTCCCTGGTACGATTCCCGGCCGGGTTAGGGATTTTCTCTGCCAGGGGACTGGGTGTTTGTGTTGTCCTCATCATTTCATCATCATCATTTGTGACAGTGATAGATTGGATTGTGAAAAAAAAATGGACTGTGTAAAAATTGGGACTTTGTACGGGCGCTGATGACGGCACAGTTAAGCGCCCAACAAACCAAACATCATCATCATCATCATCATTGGCAGATCAGGCCATTTCAGGAATGTTACCGCCCACAAACATTTGCCTCACAGATGCTCCTTTATGACAGAGTACACTGTCATGCCGATACAGTTTCCGAACTGTTCTTCTACTGTAAGGAATGCACAGTGCTGTATAATCTTTTCATATTCTTCTGTATTTAGTGTTTTCTTAAGCGCATTGAGGGGATCACACCATAACACCTTCACACTATAACGCCAACTCCTGTGCACTTTACTGTTGGCATCATACACTACTGGCCATTAAAATTGCTACACAACGAAGATGACGTGCTACAGACGCGAAATTTAACCGACAGGAAGAAGATCCTGTGATATGCATATGATTAGCTTTTCAGAGCATTCACACAAGGTTGGCGCCGGTGGCTACACCTACAACGTGCTGACATGAGGAAAGTTTCCAACCGATTTCTCATACACAAACAGCAGTTGACCGGCGTTGCCTGGTGAAACGTTGTTGTGGTGCCTCGTGTAAGGAAGAGAAATGCGTACCATCACGTTTCCGACTTTGGTAAAGGTCGGATTGTAGCCTATCGCGATTGCGGTTTATCGTATCGCGACACTGCTGCCGCGTACGCGTTGGTCGAGATCCAATGACTGTTAGCAGAATATGGAATCGGTGTGTTCACGAGGGTAATACGGAACGCCGTGCTGTATCCCAACGGCCTCGTATAACTAGCAGTCGAGATGACAGGCATCTATTCCGCATGGCTGTAGCGGATCGTGCAGCCACGTCTCGATTCCTGAGTCAACAGATGGGGACGTTTGCAAGACAACAAACATCTGCACGAACAGTTCGACGACGTTTGCAGCAGCATGGACTATCAGCTCGGAGACCATGGCAGCGGTTACCCTTGACGCTGCATCACAGACAGGAGCACGTGCGATGGTGTACTCAACGACGAACCTGGGTGCACGAATGGCAAAACGTCATTTTTTCGGATGAATCCAGGTTCTGTTTACAGCATCATGATGGTCACATCCGTGTTTGGCGACATCGCGGTCAACGCACACTGGAAGCGTGAATTCGTTATCGCCATGCTGGCGTATCACCCAGCGTGATGGCATGGGGTGCCATTGGTTACACGTCTCGGTCGCCTCTTGTTCGCATTGACGGCACTTTGAACAGTGGATGTTACATTTCAGATGTGTTACGACCCGTGGCTCCACCCTTCATTCGATCCCTGCGGAACCCTACATTTCAGCAGGATAATGCACGACCGCATGTTGAAGGTCCTGTATGGGCCTCTCTGGATACAGAAAGTGTTCGACTGCTGCCCTGGCCACCACATTCTCCAGATCTCTCACCAATTGAAAACGTCTAGTCAATGGTGGCCGAGCAACTGGCTCGTCACAATACACCAGTCTCTACTCTTGATGAACTGTGGTATCGTGTTGAAGCTGCATGGGCAGCTGTACCTGTACACGCCATCCAAGCTCTGTTTGACTCAACGCCCAGGCGTATCAAGGCCATTATTACGGCTAGAGGTGGTTGTTCTGGGTACTGATTTCTTAGGATCTTTGCACCCAAATTGTGTGAAAACGTAATCACGTGTCAGTTCTAGTCTAATACGAATACCCGTTTATCATCTGCATTGCTTCTTGGTGTAGCAATTTTAATGGCTAGTAGTGTACATGCTGACAGGTGATGGTCTCGGTTAAAGGCGCTACAGTCTGGAACCGCACGACCGCTACGGTCGCAGGTTCGAATCCTGCCTCGGGCATGGATCTGTGTGATGTCCTTAGGTTAGTTAGGTTTAAGTAGTTCTAAGTTCTAGGGGACTTATGACCACAGCAGTTGAGTCCCATAGTGCTCAGAGCCATTTGAACTGTTTTTGAACAGGTGATGGTCTCTTGGCATTCGCCAAACCCAAAACATTTCATCGACCAAGTGGGTAGCGCGATTCATTATTCCAGATCGCTCGTTTCCAGTCATCCACTGTCCATTGCCATGGTTCTTTACACTATAGGTATCGCTTGGCATTGACCACAGAAAGAAGTGGCTTATGAAGAGCTGTACTGACCACTGTATTCCATTCCTTTTAACACTGTTCGCACAGTCCCTGTGTTACCAGTAGTTCTCCTAGTATTTGGAATTTCGCCGGCTTTTTAAAATCTCCCTTCACAATGCCTCCTCCCCTCTGCCCCGTCAGTACATAAGGTCTGCAAGGTTCTGGATTAGTTATGGTTGTCCCTTCGGGTTTCCATGTCACAATCACATCGCAAACAGTCGACCTGGGAAGTTCTAGAAGTGTTTAAATGTCCTTGATGGATTTCTTACTCAGATTACATCCAATGAGTAGTCTAAGTTCCAAATCAATCGACTCTCCTGACCTACCCATCCTGCTTTTATTGCTTCTTCACCGACAACACAATACTTTTATACTGGCGGTTCCTCCTCTCGTGACATCTAGAGATCAATTCCCCAACACGTAGTCGTGTCCGGATACTTTTGGCTCATTATATGTATTAGATTCGGGTCGCCATGAGTGTGAACCCCCCTATGTGACTAGATACGTTTACGGTCAATACTCACGCATTATAAGCCTATATTCAATCCCATCCATGCGACTACACTTTAAAAGTAGTCTTTTTTTACAGGCTGCCAGCTATCAAGCGAAATTTACTCGCTGGAATAGAGGGAGTAGTCCCGAGGATATGGTTTTAGGTTATATTTAAAACTTGCTTTACTACATGTCAGAAGTTTACTATTATTGGTAAAATGCTCAAATTTTTGTTGATGCATATTGAACAGCTTTCTGAGCAGTTCAATAGTGGGTAATAAAGATAATTTAACTGTGGGTAATAAAGATCACTTTTGCTTCCAGTGTTACAGGTGAGATGACTGCGGGCGGTCGCAGTATATTATTCTTCCTGCATGTTTTTGTACGATGAACACTTTCTTTCTAAGCGATGAGCCATGGCACAATTATTCCACAAGTCAATGTTGAGTAGAAATATCGAAAATATTGATTCGTTTGTTTGCATGACTAACAGTTACGAGAAGGACAAAAGTAACTGAACTTAATTGTTTGAGAAATTCAATAACACGCTTCTTCCAATTCAAGTTTTTATCTATGAGTGCACCCAAAAATTTGAATCATTCTACCTTGTCTACTGAATCCTGTTCATGAGCTGCATCAATTGTTGGTATGACAATTGTTGTAGTACACACAGTTTTAAATTTAGGGAGAGTCTCTTTTCAGAAAAATACTGAAAAACATTCTTAACAGTTTCTTCTGTTGCTTCCTCTCTAACGAGATTTGTCATAACACTAGTAGTGTCAGCAAAAAGTACCAAAGCTTCTTGATGAATATTGAGTAGAAAGTCATCCACATATACAAGGGAACAGTTGTGGATTCAAAATTGAACCCTGTTAGGTTCCGTGATTTCTCGCCAGACACGAATATTTTCTGTTTATCCAACACTGAATTATTCAACACAACTTATTGCATTTTGTTTGTTAAGTACGATTGAAATCCAGCTGTTTGTAAAGGCATGAACTCCATAAAACTTTTTTTTCTGAGAGTGTGCTATGACCTACGCATTGAAAGCCTTGGAAAGGTCTGAAAAATGTCAGCTGGCAATATTATGTTATTTAAGGCTTGCAATATTTGGTGGATGAATATATAAGTAGCATTCTCAGTCGAGCAACTCTTGTGGAATCCAGACTATGATACGGTAAGTTAAATGTTCGACTACTCTTGAGTGCATTAGTTTTTCAAATATTTTGGAAAAAGGTGTCATTAAAGAAACTGAACGATAATTACTTAAATCTGTCTTGTCATCTTCTTCAGAAAGAGTTAAACAATTACATATTTTAATCTGTCTGGAAAAATTCCCTGTGACAGTGATGCACTACATATATCACTAATGGAATTGCTTATTAAGTCATAGCAGGTCTTTAGAATTCTGTCTGAAATTTTATCAACAAACTTTAAGAGTCGTAATTCTAGTAATGCCAGTGATGTTTGTTGTTGCTACTTTCTGCTGCTCACAGTTTTGTGGAATGATATTTTTAATATATCCTCTTGCTTTTTCAATTAAATTATTTAATCCTGTTTTCAACTGCTATATTTAGAAAGTCTTCATCATAATCTTCATCGTCATCATCTTCATCACCATCATCATCATCAGCATCAGCATCTTCTTCCTAGGATAAGGCATATTTCCTTCAGTACCCCTAAAGTTGTCACTCCATCTTTACCTTGGACGGCCATTATTTCTTTTGCCAGCTGGTAATTTTCACAGTCTTTAGTTCATCCATTCCATCTATGTGGTCGTTCCATTCATGCTTTCTCTTATGTACCCACCCATTAAAGGAATCCACTTTACTTCCTTTTCTAATGTTTTGACTTCTCTCCGTATCTCTCAGCGTCTTCCTGTAATCCTCCGCAAAATTTTTCATTTCTTCTGATGTTTCCAGTCTTGTCTCGGCTGTGTATATCATGACTGGTCTTACTATTCTTTTGTATATTCTTGTCGTTGCATCTTTTTCTATATGCTTCTTTTTCCAGATAGTATCATTTAAACACTTTGCCACTTTGTTTGTGTTTGTTACTTGTTCTCTAACTTTCTTGTCGACATTTCCACTGCTGGACCGTTCAGTGCCAAGATATTTAAATGTTGATAACTTTTCCTTCCACTTACTGTTTTAATCTAATTGGTTCCACAGATATTGTCATACATTTGGTTTTTTGAGTGAATGTCACCATATTTAGGTCTCTGGCTGCCACTTTAACTATAAGTTATCTTCACTGTTTGTCGGCAGATCTGCATCATCAGCATAACAAATGATTTTTCTTTCTTCGTTCCTCATTCTATAACCACTACCAGCCAGTGCCTTTATTGTCGCCTCGTCCATGGGTGTATTAAAAAGTACGGGCTCAATTGTTTAATTTGTTTAATACCACTATTTAATGCTACACAGCTAGTTAAGCTAGAACTAGTTTTCGCCTGGATGTAGTTGTCGGAATAAACGTCTTCGATTGAATTGTTAAGTTGGACGGAACCCCCTATTGTAAGCAGGTCTAAAACATAATTATGAAGTGACTGATAAAAGTTCTCACATCTTGTAGATCACCAGCCTCAAAATCGTCATTCATTAACGGTGAACGATTTTGTGGACTTGCTGGTTGTCCTGACTCCCGTTTGACTATATCCCATACAGTTTTATGTTATTATCTATATTACTAATTTCTTTCATGATTTGCATATATCTGTGCATATCTGTTATTGCACAAACTTTTTCACGAAAGACGTAATGCAGATATGGAGCTAGTACCATGGTAGTTACTCTCTGATGTCTTATCATCTTGTCCCTTCTTTCTGTCAGTTTCCAAATATTGCTCTCCTCGCCGATTCTGCTGAGAACCTCCTTGCTCCTTACTTTATCACCACCTAATTTTCAACATTCTTCTGTAGCACCACTTCACAAATGCTTATATTCTGTTCTGTTCCGGTTTTCCCGTTGTCCATGTTTCACTGTCATACTGTGCAACCGATTCTGTATTTGTTGTTCCCTTTCTCTGAGGATAGCAATCTCACCAGCGAATCTTTACACGAGTGTACTTTCAACCTGAATTTTAATCTCACTATTGAATCTTTATTTCCGTCATTGCTTCTTCGAAGTATAGATTGAATGGCAGGTGCGAAATGCTGCATCCCTGCCTCACACCCTTCTTATCCCGTGCAATTCGTTCTTGGTCTTCCACTCTTATTGTTCCCTCTAGATTCTTGTATATATTGTGTATTACCCGTCTCTCCGTGTAGCATGCCCCTATTTTTCTCAGAATTTCGAACATCTTGCACCATTTGACATTGTCGAACGCTTTTTCTAGATCGACAAATCCTTCGAACGTGTTTTAATTTTTCTTCAGCCTTGCTTCCATTATCGAGCACAACGTCAGAACTGCCTCTCTGGAGCCTTTACCTTTCATAGAGCCAAATTGATCGTCACCTAATTGATACTCAATTTTGTTTTCCATTCTTCTGTACATTATGCTTGTCAGCAACTTGGACACATTTGTCGGCTCTTGCAATCTTGGGAATTCTGTTTTCTCAAAAGTCATGTGGTATATCGCCAGTCTCAGACGTTCTACACACCAACGTGAATAATCTTTTATTTGACACTTGCCCCCATGACTTTAGAAATTCCGATGAAATGTTATCCATCCTTTTTGCCTTATTTGATGTTAAGTCTTCCAAACCTCTTCTAAATCCTGATTCTAACACTGGATCCCCTATCTCATCCCTATCTACCTATGTTTCTTCTTCTATCATGTTATCAGATAAGTGTCTCCCTCATAGAGGCCCTCAGTGTACTCTTTCCACCTACTCGCTCTCTCCTTTGCTTTTAACAGTGGAATTCCTGTTGCACTCGTAATGTTACCACCCCTGCTTTTAGTTTCACCGAAGGTTATTTTGACTTTTCTATATACTGAGTCACTCCTTCTGACGATCGTTTCTCTATCAATTTCTTCACATTTTTCATGTAGACATTTCGCCTTAGCTTCCCTACTCTTCCAACTTATTTCACTCCTAAGTGGCTTGTAGCTGAAATATAAATTGAGATTTAATCTTTGTGGGTAGAAATATTTGCAACACCGCAACCAGTTACTAAGATGACATGTCGCGTTGTCTGTCTGTAATATGCACTTCATGAAGGCTCCGATAGAAGTGAACAGAACCAAGCTTGCATGAGATGTGAACTCTGCCAAGTCTCTATTGCATTGGCAAATAGCAAGTTCTGCATGGTGAGCACTTTTTGAGAAGCGCCAGCCAGTTGCAGGCAGCCATCCCTTCACGCTGGCTACTTTTGATTTTACTTTTCAAATTCCTAGTTTCTGTGTCAGTCAGTCTTGTTTCGACCCTAAGCTTCTATTTCACTATTGTATCGCTTATTGTCATTGCTGGCGTATGCCTCTAACTATACAAGTTGAAATAATGAACTAAAATTTGACAAGGCCGGGACTTAACCCAGGTCTCCTGTTTGGTGGGCCGAAGTGTTATCCATTACAATATCCTTGCATTGTTTCCAACAGAGCCACACGGACTACTCTAGACAAATGCGTTCCATAACACAAACTTCAATTCACAGCTCAGCCCATTCTGATTTTCTTCTTGTCAAATCGTCAGGACCGCCGAAGCCCTCCGATACTGGTATAGCACCCCAGCTTTGTACGTATCGGTGAAACCCTGCGTGTACCTCAGGCGTAGTTATACACTGATCTGTTTGAATTTCACTATCCGGAGACGTAATTATTGAGTCTCAACTTCATCTTCGATTTAAGAAGGGGAAAATCAAGATGGGCTGTGTGCAGCTTGAGTTTAATTGACATATTTCATAACTGCACTGGAGGCTTGTATCATTGCAATGTCAAGATTGCAAACTGTTGAGCAGAATACAGCCAAAAAAAATCAGAAGTTCTTGGATGACTGTAGTCTTGATTTCAAAAAGTAACAGGTCTGATAGAAGCAGGTCTGTCTTTGCACTACACAACGAAAAAGAATAAATAAGGATATCTTCCTAGGATTTGTGGACCAAGACAATAGAAGGTGATACCGAGTTGAGTAACGCAAAGTACAGAGACAGCTGAGGAAGCAAAGAAATGTGCAAACATGTGAGTTAGGCTAGAGTATGCTAAGAATTATGCAGGACATCGTTGCGACTTATCAGTTCGTTCATAGTCAAATGGTTCAAATGACTCTAAGCACTACGGGACTTTACACCCACCTGCGGTCTTCAGTTCCCTAGACTTAGAACTACTTAAACCTAACTAACCTAAGGACATAACACACATCCATGCCCGAGACAGGATTCGAACCTGCGACTGCAGCAGCAGCGCGGTTCCGGACTGAAGCGCCTAGAACCGCTCGACCACAGTGGCATGCCGTTCATAGTCATCGTCAAAGAAGCAATGAGGGAAAAAAATAAAATTTCAGGAAAGGTACAACCTCAAAGGAAACATGTAGCAATGAAGAATCTGATCGATCGTATTGGACGGAAAGCTCTCTGTTTAACATACCCTGAATTTTCAGGAAGTAAAAAACGGACGCTTTCGGCTGCAACATACAATTGCTAAAAATTATTCGTATTTTTCCTAACAGTAACATTTTCTTGTATTTTTCTCTCTAAGCTTTCTTCGTGTGATTCAAGTTTTCGTTTGTAGTTGTGCAGCACAGAGAGGTTTACTGTCGAAATTTCTAGAGTTTACGTTCCAAGAAGAGTCAGGCAGCATATTACTTTATTCAGTATATGTCTTACGAAATGGTCACGACGAGAGAATTAAAGAAATTAGATGTCAACGGCCTTTACCGACAATAATTTTTTCCTCATGTCATTCGTGAATACAACAGACAACGGGGGAGAAGATATTGATAATAGTAGTGCCGTCCGTCACACAGTGTAAGGTGGCTTGCAGAGTATAGACGTATAAAAGTTGGACAAAAAAAATTGGAAACACCGCGAGAAATGCATGCTTGAACATACAGGGTGTTTCAAAAATGACCGGTATATTTGAAACGGCAATAAAAACTAAACGAGCAGCGATAGAAATACACCGTTTGTTGCAATATGCTTGGGACAACAGTACATTTTCAGGCGGACAAACTTTCGAAATTACAATAGTTACAATTTTCAACAACAGATGGCGCTGCAAGTGATGTGAAAGATATAGACGACAACGCAGTCTGTGGGTGCGCCATTCTGTACGTCGTCTTTCTGCTGTAAGCGTGTGCTGTTCACAACGTGCAAGTGTGCTGCGGACAACATGGTTTATTCCTTAGAACAGAGGATTTTTCTGGTGTTGGAATTCCACCGCCTAGAACACAGTGTTGTTGCAACAAGACGAAGTTTTCAACGGAGGTTTAATGTAACCAAAGGACCGAAAAGCGATACAATAAAGGATCTGTTTGAAAAATTTCAACGGACTGGGAACGTGACGGATGAACGTGCTGGAAAGGTAGGGCGACCGCGTACGGCAACCACAGAGGGCAACGCGCAGCTAGTGCAGCAGGTGATCCAACAGCGGCCTCGGGTTTCCGTTCGCCGTGTTGCAGCTGCGGTCCAAATGACGCCAACGTCCACGTACCGTCTCATGCGCCAGAGTTTACACCTCTCTCCATACAAAATTCAAACGCGGCAACCCCTCAGCGCCGCTACCATTGCTGCACGAGAGACATTCGCTAACGATATAGTGCACAGGATTGATGACGGCGATATGCATGTGGGCAGCATTTGGTTTACTGACGAAGCTTATTTTTACCTGGACGGCTTCGTCAATAAACAGAACTGGCGCATATGGGGAACCGAAAAGCCCCATGTTGCAGTCCCATCGTCCCTGCATCCTCAAAAAGTACTGGTCTGGGCCGCCATTTCTTCCAAAGGAATCACTGGCCCATTTTTCAGATCCGAAACGATTACTGCATCACGCTATCTGGACATTCTTCGTGAATTTGTGGCGGTACAAACTGCCTTAGACGACACTGCGAACACCTCGTGGTTTATGCAAGATGGTGTCCGGCCACATCGCACGGCCGACGTCTTTAATTTCCTGAATGAATATTTCGATGATCGTGCGATTGCTTTGGGCTATCCGAAACATACAGGAGGCGGCGTGGATTGGCCTCCCTATTCGCCAGACATGAACCCCTGTGACTTCTTTCTGTGGGGACACTTGAAAGACCAGGTGTACCGCCAGAATCCAGAAACAATTGAACAGCTGAAGCAGTACATCTCATCTGCATGTGAAGCCATTCCGCCAGACACGTTGTCAAAGGTTTCGGGTAATTTCATTCAGAGACTACGCCATATTATTGCTACGCATGGTGGATATGTGGAAAATATCGTACTATAGAGTTTCCCAGACCGCAGCGCCATCTGTTGTTGACAATTGTAACTACTGTCATTTCGAAAGTTTGTCTGCCTGAAAATGTACTGTTGTCTCAAGTATATTGCAACAAACGGTGTATTTCTACCGCTGCTAGTTTAGTTTGTGTTGCCGTTTCAAATATACCGGTCATTTTTGAAACACCCTGTAAATGCCGATGCTAGCCAAGCTGTGTGTGTGCTATTTTATTTGGTCACGAACGACACCTGTGCTATGACCACAATACGTTGCAAGTGTCAGTCGTGTTAAGAATGTGATTCGTATAGTTGTGAGTTCATTATGTCATACCTAATGAATTCGAATGTGGGCAAATTGTTCACGCTCGTATGGTCGGTGCTTCCGTAGCCAAGGTGGCCGAGGCGTTCGGTGTTTCAAGAGGTGTCATAGTGTAGAGTCATACCACATACAGGGAAATCGGAAAAATGTTATCTGCTAGGTCACAACGCGAACGAAAATTTGCGTTGAGTGACAGACGGTCATCGAAAAGGATCGTGACGAAAAAATCAGATGAGTACAGCTGAAAATGTTGCTGCAGAACTGGATATCACACTCATGAAATCTGTCAGCACTAAAACAACACGAAGGGTGGTCCGAAAGTCGAGAATTGCAGAGCGAACTTCAATTCCAAAACCATTCTTCACTGACGCGGATGGCCGTAACAGAAAAATGTGGGTCCGAAGCCATAAACTTGGACTACAGGGCAATGGAAGGAAGTAATGTGGTCGGATGAGTGTTGTTTCATACTGTTTCCAATGTCTGGACGTGTTTACGTCTAGTATACGCTGCCTCAGGCTTACGATGCAGAGTGCTTGTTACCAAGGGTGTAATGTAGCGTGGTTTTGCGATGTTTTGGACAGGTATACCGTGCCCCATGGACCTCATGGGCACTCTGCAAGGTCGCATAACTGCCAAGAATTGTGTGACCATTTTGGCTGAACATGTGACATGCTGCAATACATCTCTCCACCGCATCCCACACGTATTAAAAAAGGATTTAAGTCGGGCGAACGGGCAGGCCAGTCCATTCGCCAAATGTCCTTCGGTGTTTCAAGACGACAGGACCCCTGTTCATACAGCTAGCATGGTCCAGGACTAGTGTCGTGAGCACGAGGATGTATCGTCGCATCTCGCCTGGCCACCACAGTCCAAGGATTTCAGTATTATTGAGCCTCAGTGGTCTACATGCGAGAGTAGGATGTGTGATCGCTGTCCATCCTTATCTGAATTTGCCACTATTTTGCAGAAAGAATGATAAAACGTTCTTGAGACCTGCTTTCTCAGGATGGGACAGGATAAAGATTACGATTGTGGATGGGGCCGTAATCAGTTACTCTCGGTTGCACAACAAATACGTAAACTTTATTTAAAGAAATTAAAATTTTAAAACAATCTCGCGAAAAAACACAATTGACCGTAACACGGCTGAAGGCCTTATAACGAAAGAAGAGAAATTATTGCTCGGCTGAAGGTCACACCAACAATAATTGGAAAATTACAAATATCCTTCAAACAAATATCACTATCTAAGGAATCAGAACAAGCGGTTCTCAGCAAGTGTTTCAAGGATCGGCCTGGGAAGGTAACTCAAACATAAGGTAAGGTGAGACAGGCAGCCAAGAGTTGTACTCTTGGCAACAGTTGTAACAGAATGGCAACTCAAACTAGGGGCAGTTTAAGCGCCGATCGACCGATTAACCAATCCACCTGACGTCCGATCACCGGTACAACGATGGAATATTTTTAGGCTAGGGCGAAGAGACAGGCAGCACATCTTCAGAAAACACCCAAGGTCGAAGGAAACACTAGAACCAAGGTAGAGCTCAAAAAAAAAAAAAATATGCACAGTACAATACAAGAGGCTGTCGAACAACACGCCGTGTCGGACAGGATAGGTACACTGCCGGAAAAGTACGCTAACCTCCAGGGCAGGTAACTGGGGCGTTAGCAGCCACAAGTCAGAAAATACCGCTGGTTGCACTTCACTGATAAGAATAATACAATGATGAATAACAAATAGAGAAAGACGGCTGCAATATTTCACCGCCCTAAAAACTTCACTCGTTGCCGCCAGGCTCAGCGGACTTGGGAGCAACAACCCACCGACCGAAGGTAAGATCTCAGAATAGTCGAGTTTGCATTAGCAGCTAACTCTGCACTCAGCTTAAACGTCCAGGGTACGGTGTGCAATGAAGTCGTCGCTCTCGCAGCTACCACTCCTCGATCCGGGAGTGGCAGCACGCCGCCAGCGGCTCTGGCTTGCCCCGGCGCTGCACGGATCTGCTCGCTGCTGCCCCCCAACCGAACTGATGTGCGTTCGCCACTCTCCCCCAAATCCAGTATGCAGACAGCATTAAAATAACTGCTCATTCAAAACCAGAATATACACACGGATCCGGGAAAACAATTCCACCAACAACTCACAATACTAAAACCAGTCACTGTGAAACAACACGGACGAATTATAAGTTGGCACAAACACAGAGGAGCTAGAAGCGGTCGGAAGACCAAATGCACGTCGTCCGCTGCGACGACAGATCGAACGACCAACCAACGGTCGTCCCCACTCAAGTCAGGCACGGGAAAGATCCCAGTATAAATCGTCGACTGACAACTTTTTGCCATGAGGCCACTTCGATGGGCGGACACATGTACACAGGTGAAAGTCGGGCTCCTCGAATATCACAGTCCATTCAACTAAGACTCGCTGAACCCGGTCCTTGACGTGATCGTGCACTCTCGCGACCACATCCTTCCGTCGCACAGTGCATGTGTGTCGCGAGCGGTCGGGCGAGTACTGGCTGTCCGGACCTCACTACTGCTCCGTCCCTACTCTCCTCGCTCGACACACGACGACCCCGGAAATACTAACGGCCGCTCCAAACACGGTACCACAGTTCGAGCTATCGATAAGCGCTGCTGCTGCCACTCACGGACAGACGATGCGAGCAAACGTAGTGGCACCAGTGAACACACTAAGAAAAGGAGACACCCCTACCGCTATTACAAGATGCCAAGCTATGAACGGCATCAAACGCGAGCCGCACAAGGCTCAATTCTCTTGAGGACCATGCAGAACCTGTATTCATTGGGACACAACCGGAAGCTGTTTGGAATGCAAACAACCCCCCTCGACGTCACGGAAACTCAATAATTTCATTGTATGCTTCATTCCAAACATTCTTCCAAATTAATTTTGAAATGCATTAGCACGTTCGTTTATCATCATGAGAGAATATAACTGGTAGAAGTCATATAACGACGACAAGAATTAACTTCTTTCACAAATGCTGCCGTATATTACCTCAAATATTTGTCTCTGATTGGCACTAAATATATGTAAGCGAAAAAATTCCACACGTTCTCCATGATAAAATCATTTTTTCAAATGAAATACAATGAAACACTTCACCAAACACACTGCGGCCCACATCTTAAGGACGATAGTAATTTTCGAAAGATATGTCACTTCCAAGTGACACTTCTCGATGAAACTTGGACCATACATAGAAAGAACTGCTGCAGCATGGTACAGAAGGTAACTGCGCAATAAGACGAACAGAAATGACACTTTTATTCAAGGACAATAATTACACAGAAGTCATCGCGATTTATGACGGTCCCCCGGACATTACAAAAGGCGGGACATTGTTTTTAATAGCGTGTGTGAGTGTGTGTGATCACCACGGACAGCTGCCCATGCACTGCAAAGTGCTTGCATGCTGGCCACAAGGTTGCCAAGGAGCCCTTGTGGTAGAGCGTCCCATTCCTCCTCTGGCGCGATTCACATCTGCTGGTGGCCGTTCGTAAATGCTGACGTAAGCCGGCCGCTGTGGCCGAGCGGTTGTAGGCGCTTCAGTCCGGAACCGCGTTGCTGCTACGGTCGCAGGTTCGAATCCTGCCTCGGGCATGGATGTGTGTGATGTCCTTAGGTTAATTAGGTTTACATAGTTCTACGTCTAGGGGACTGATGACCTCAGATGTTAAGTCCCATAGTGCTTAGAGCCATTTGAACCATTTTGATTGCTGACGTGCTGCTACACGTCTCCCTACCACATACCACACGTGCCCGATGAGATGTAAGTTGGTGGGCCGGGTAGACCAGTACATTCGCCGAATATCCTCTCGTTCCAAGAGCTGCTCCACCTGCACAGTTCGATGCGCTCTCTCTCTTTCATCCGTAGAAATGAAGCCAGGGCAAAATGCACCCCTGAAAAGACACACATGAGGTAGGAGTAAAGTGTCACAGTAATGTTGACCATTGAATGTACCGTGTTGGTTCAAAGATTTGGAGATCAATACGTCCAAGCAACATTATGTCTCCGCGCACCATAACTCTTGGAAGACACACAGGACCGGGACTCGAAACCGGATTCCCTCTTGACTCGTGTGGTCGCCTTAACTGCTCTGGCTATCCGTGTACGACTCACGACGAGACCCAAATTCCATATGTCTTCGTTCCTGCGTAGCAACCTGTAGTCGTACATACATTATGCAATTCTCGTACAGGGGAGGACATTTTAATCGAAAGTCAAAAATCAAATCGCTCTGAGCACTATGGGACTCAACTGCTGAGGTCATTAGTCCCCTAGAACTTAGAACTAGTTAAACCTAACTAACCTAAGGACATCACAAACATCCATGCCCGAGGCAGGATTCGAACCTGCGACCGTAGCGGTCTTGCGGTTCCAGACTGCAGCGCCTTTAACCGCACGGCCACTTCGGCCGGCTAATCGAAAGTCACTACCTGGTATCGTTAGTGCCTGTGTTGTTAAGCAAAAGGATGCATGTTCGAAGGAACAGCCTCTGCGGGCACTACAGCTGTTATGAAATACATGAAATTTATTCACAGTTGCGAATACGATCAACCATCAGCTGTGTAAGGGAGTGACAACAATAAAAATTTTCGCATGTCCGTAGGAACATTGCATCGTTCTTTTTAACAATACAGGCACTGCAGTATCGTACTCAGGAGGATGTTACTAGGAGAAACACAACGGGCGTTCTACGTGTTGGAGCTTGGAATGTTGGGTCCGTTAATAGGGCAGATTGGTTAGAAAATTTAAAAAGGGAATGGGTAGGTTGAAGTTAGATATAGTGGGGATTAGTAAATTTCGGTGGCAGGAGGATCAGGACTTCTGGTCAGTTAACTACAAGGTTATAAATAGAAAATAAAATAAAGACAACAGAAATGAAGGTAAGCTACTATGAACAGCATTGTGAACGCTTTATCGTAGCGCATATAGATACTAAGCCAACATCACTACAGCAACACAAGTTTACACGCCAACTGACTCTGCAGTTGAAGAGATTGGAGGAATGTATGATGGGATAAAAGAAATTATTCAGATAGTTAAGGGGGACGAAAACTTCATTGTGATGGGGACTAGAATTCAATAGTAGGAAAAGGAGGGGGAAGAAAAACTGTAGGTGTCTAAGGACTAGGTGAAAGAGGAAGCTGCTCGGTAGAAATTTGCTCACTGCATAATTTAATCATCGCTAACACTCGGTTTAAGAATAATGAAAGAAGGTTGCAAGCGTGGAAGAGATGTGGAGACACCGGAAGTATTCCGACTATGTAACTGTAAGACCGAGATATCGGAACCAGATTTTAATTGTAAGACTTATAGGAGAAGATGTGGACTCTGACCACAATTTACTGTATATGAACTGTAGATTAAAACTGAAGAAACTGCAGAAAGTTAGGAAATCAAGGAGATGGGACCTGGATATGTTGAAAGAATGAAATGAGACGTGACAAGTTGAAAGATCGAGAGGTTGTTGGAATATTTCAGAGGGAGAATTAGGCAACGATTGACTAGGACAGGAGAAATGGATACAGTAGAAGACGAATGGGTACTTTGAGAGAGAAATAGTGAAGGTAGCAGATGATCAGATAGGTAAAAAGACAAGGCCTAGTAGAAATCCTTGAATATCACAGGAGATGCTGAATTCAACTGATGAAATGAGAAAATATAAAAATGCAGCAAATGAAGCAGGCGAAAGGGAATACAAACATCTAAAAAATGAGATTGACAGTAAGTGCAAAATGGCTAAGCGGGAAGGGCTAGAGGTCAAATGTACGTATTTAGAAGCATATTTAACCAGGGGAAAGAGACCTGGGAAAAAAGGAAAGCAGCTTTATGAATATCAAGAGCTCAGATGGAAAACCAGTCCTAAGCAAAGAAGGGAAAGCTGAAAGGTAGAAGGGGTATATAGTGGGTCTATACAAGGGAGATGAACTTGACGGCAGCATTATAGAAAGCGAAGAAGATGTAGTTGAGGATGAGATGGAAGATACGACACTGAGAGAATAGTTTGACAGAGCACTGGAAGACCTAAGTCCCTTGGAGCAGAAGACATTCCATCAGAACTAATACTAGCCTAGGGAGAGCCAACCAGGAAAAGCTACTCCACCAGGTGTGCAAGATGTATGAGGCAGGCGAAATGGTCTCAGACTTCAAGAAAAATATAATAATTGGAATTCCAAAGAAAGCAGTTGCTTAGATGTGTGAATAACACCCAGCTATCATTTCAATTAGCTACGGTTGCAAAATGCTACCACGAATTCTGTACAGAAGAATGAAAAAACTGGTAGAAGCCGACCTCTTTGAAGATCAGTTTGGATTACCGATAAATATAGGAATACGTTACTTCTCTTAAAAGATAAGTTTATGAAAGGCAAACCTACGTTTACAGAGCTTGTAGACATTGAGCAAGCTTTTAACAGTGTTGACTGGAATACTCTTTTTGAAATTCTGAAGGTGGCAGGGGTAATAGACATAGAGCGAAAGGCTATTTAAAACTTGTACAGAAACTAGACGGTGGTTACAAGAGTCGAAGGGCATGGAAGGGAAGCAGAGGTTGAGAAACCTGCAGAACTAGCACTCCTGGAAGAAAGAATATTGCGGAGACATGGCTTAGCCACAGCGGGGAGAATATTCCCAGAATGAAGTTTTCACTCTGGAGCTGAGTGTGTGCTGATAACTTGTGAGGACGGGTCGTGAGTCGTGCTTGGGTAGCTCTGATGGCAGAGCACTTGCCCACGAAAGGCAAAGGTCCCAAGTGTGGTGTCACCGCCAGACACCACACTTGCTAGGTGGTAGCTTTAAATCGGCCGCGGTCCATTAGTACATGTCGGACCCGCGTGTCGCCACTGTCAGTGATCGCAGACCGAGCGCCACCACACGGCAGGTCTCGAGAGACTTACTAGCACTCGCCCAGTTGTACGGACGACTTAGCTAGCGATGCAACACTGATGGACCGCGGCCGATTTAAAGCTACCACCTAGCAAGTGTGGTGTCTGGCGGTGACACCACACCAAGTTCGAGTCTCGGTCCGGCACACAGTTTTAATCTCTCAGGAAGTTTCATATCAGCGCTCACTCTGCTGCAGAGTGAAAAATTGATTCTGAAAACATCCCCCAGGCTGTGGCTAACCCATGTCTCCGTAATATCCTTTTTTCCAGGAGTGCTGGTTCTGTAAAGTTTTGTGAAAATCTGGAAGGTAGGCGACGAGGTACTGGAGGAATTAAAGTTATGAGGATGGGGCGTGAGTCGTGTTTTGGCAGCTTAGTCGTTACAAAACTACCCCGCGAAAGGCAAAAACTTGGTATATATACACTCCTGGAAATTGAAATAAGAACACCGTGAATTCATTGTCCCAGGAAGGGGAAACTTTATTGACACATTCCTGGGGTCAGATACATCACATGATCACACTGACAGAACCACAGGCACATAGACACAGGCAACAGAGCATGCACAATGTCGGCACTAGTACAGTGTATATCCACCTTTCGCAGCAATGCAGGCTGCTATTCTCCCATGGAGACGATCGTAGAGATGCTGGATGTAGTCCTGTGGAACGGCTTGCCATGCCATTTCCACCTGGCGCCTCAGTTGGACCAGCGTTCGTGCTGGACGTGCAGACCGCGTGAGACGACGCTTCATCCAGTCCCAAACATGCTCAATGGGGGACAGATCCGGAGATCTTGCTGGCCAGGGTAGTTGACTTACACCTTCTAGAGCACGTTGGGTGGCACGGGATACATGCGGACGTGCATTATCCTGTTGGAACCGCAAGTTCCCTTGCTGGTCTAGGAATGGTAGAACGATGGGTTCGATGACGGTTTGGATGTACCGTGCACTATTCAGTGTCCCCTCGACGATCACCAGTGGTGTACGGCCAGTGTAGGAGATCGCTCCCCACACCATGATGCCGGGTGTTGGCCCTGTGTGCCTCGGTCGTATGCAGTCCTGACTGTGGCGCTCACCTGCACGGCGCCAAACACGCATACGACCATCATTGGCACCAAGGCAGAAGCGACTCTCATCGCTGAAGACGACACGTCTCCAATCGTCCCTCCATTCACGCCTGTCGCGACACCACTGGAGGCGGGCTGCACGATGTTGGGGCGTGAGCGGAAGACGGCCTAACGGTGTGCGGGACCGTAGCCCAGCTTCATGGAGACGGTTGCGAATGGTCCTCGCCGATACCCCAGGAGCAACAGTGTCCCTAATTTGCTGGGAAGTGGCGGTGCGGTCCCCTACGGCACTGCGTAGGATCCTACGGTCTTGGCGTGCATCCGTGCGTCGCTGCGGTCCGGTCCCAGGTCGACGGGCACGTGCACCTTCCGCCGACCACTGGCGACAACATCGATGTACTGTGGAGACCTCACGCCCCACGTGTTGAGCAATTCGGCAGTACGTCCACCCGGCCTCCCGCATGCCCACTATACGCCCTCGCTCAAAGTCCGTCAACTGCACATACGGTTCACGTCCACGCTGTCGCGGCATGCTACCAGTGTTAAAGACTGCGATGGAGCTCCGTATGCCACGGCAAACTGGCTGACACTGACGGCGGCGGTGCACAAATGCTGCGCAGCTAGCGCCATTCGACGGCCAACACCGCGGTTCCTGGTGTGTCCGCTGTGCCGTGCGTGTGATCATTGCTTGTACAGCCCTCTCGCAGTGTCCGGAGCAAGTATGGTGGGTCTGACACACCGGTGTCAATGTGTTCTTTTTTCCATTTCCAGGAGTGTATATATATATATATCTCATACTGTCAGAAACAATCGCTGTTTGTCGTAAGAACCATCTACCTATCGTATTTCATGAAATATGACGTCATAAATACTGGGATGCATGAAAAATTGCCACGTTGTGCGTGACATTTAAATTTATGACTTGTTTTCTTCTAACTCTATTCGCAACACACTCAGCTGACAGTATCCACATATGCCACTGAACGTACCTACACAAATATATCATTGCACAACTCATAGTTCAAGCGATATGACGTCCTAAACAGAGAGATATGTGGAAAATGCCGCATCATGCATAAAATTTTAATATATTTGTTCTTTACTACTAAGACATTCCTACAGTCGGGTCAGCTTAAAGAAATATCATTATACTTCGCAGCGCTTTAGACAGCTTTCAACTACGAAGCGCAAACGGCTGTAGGTGAGAACGATACTCGTCTATAGAGTTATGGAGAGGCGTTGCCATAGGAACGTTTACAAAATCGCGTCTGAAGGAGCTGCGCCACCGCACAGAAACTGTCCGTACCATATTTCTTACTCTGGATACTGTACTTACACTGTTGTACGTATGCATATTTCTTTGTACGACTGTTTGATGATTTCGAGGTGTTTTCACGAATACACGGAAATTAATTTTTTCTGGTACTTCATTACAAGCACAGTTCACTTTTTGTTTTCGTTTGTAATAAATAATTCGCAGAATGAATATCTGGACACTGCCACGATTGTCAGCTAGTACCTCAGTAAATATGCACAAATTTTCGTTCTTCCCGCATGGGGAAGATACTACACAGAGGTGCCGTCGGCCATTGGCCTGACAAGTACTTGGTACAGGTAGCGCTCAGTGACATCACGGAAACAGTTGCGGGAACGGAGCTTTGCCGCAGTTCGCGGGCCTTTCCTGCCCGCGTGACTGTTGTAATACCGTGTGTAGTACGCACATCGTGCGTGACGAGATCCATTGGCCAATGAGGCGGCACTGTGCCCGGTCACGGGACATGAGTGAACTGGGAAATGAGGCTTGAGCCCGCGGTTACCCCGCAAGACGACCCCCCCCCCCCCCACTCCACCACCAACTTTGTATTTAAATGTCTTTGCCACACTTCGCCTCTTGCTGTTGTACGCTCGCGGCAGGAGCCATACAGCACACTGTCTTGTAAAAATCGCTTCATCGCGGCATTTCTACTGTTACACGTATGTCAGCAACCGAGGACCTAGGAATGGTAAAGTGCCAGATCACAAGAAACATAGCACTCCATGCAGAAAATACAATTAAAAAAAAAGTCCAGGTGTGAGTAGGAGTCGCGCTCTGAGGGTTTCGTACAATCACAATTATATAGGTAGATATTTATCTATTACAGGAATCGAGAATCTCGACCAGTTCTGCCTGTTATCAACAGTGATACTGGCAAGATATCGGTCCCATGGATTACAAGATTTTTGAGGAAGTTTTAATTTCAGTAGTATAAATGTGAAGTAAAGTCATGCAGGAGGCAAGCGACCATTATTACAATAATCAGTAGTTCTCCATTCGGGCTGATTGGCTCGCAATGGTAAAACATCAGAAAAGCATGACTTTATTGCTCCTGTGATGCAGACTAGTCTGCGAGTGTTTGTTTCACATACAACTTGAAACGCCTTATCTACGTGCAGTAATAGCTCCTTGATATCTAGTGATGGATAAATTCCCAAACGCGTCGTAAGAGCAATAAAGTCCATTCCTTGCCTGCTATTTGACTTTTGACACTGCGATCCAGTCAGTTTGAGTGCAGGACTAATGATTATTTTCATTTAAATTTTGACGACGAATAACAAAAGATAGAAGAAATATTTCTTCATGTGATGCAATTACAAATTAACAATTTCCGGATTTTTGCCTTTACTTGTACCGTGAGATCTTACTTCTTGCCAAATTTCTTCATTGTAAATCAACCGGGAGTACCCTACAAGTTTGGATACGTGAGTATGCGAGAATCAAAACATGTGGCATAGATGGCCGTACCTTCTCATAGTCTTTGACTTAGGAGCTAATGTTTAGTATACAGTCAAGGGATCATAGATCTTAGTGTGTGACATAAATTTCAACTTGATACGTGCTACTTGTTCCTAAAAAAAGGAGTCTTAACAGAGTGAAGAGACTGACGAACAGACAGAGATACAAAATGACAAATTTTTTTCGTGTCAAATAGTTACAAATTTACGGTTTTCGGATTTTTCTCCTTTGGTTTTACTCTGAAATCGAGAAGTATACTATAGGTTTCGATGAGTCAGTTTGTGAGTATCAAACTTTGTGACATAAATGGACGTATCATTTGATTTCATTGATTTAGAAGCTAAAATTTCTTACACCGCCAAGGACCATAGACTTCAGTATATGACATAAATTTCAACTTGATAAGTTTACCCATTCATGAGAAAAATAGTTTTTGACAGACAGACAGACCGACAACAAAGTCATCCCAAAGGGTTCCGTTTTTGCCGATTGAGACACGGAATCCTAAAAAGGGTCTTCAAACTGTTATTATGAGTTTCTTTTAACATACGAAATTTGATAACCTCAAATAAATGCAAGAAAATCCCCATTAAGCCTTTAGTATCCGAAATCTGAGCAATTTCCAGGTTTAAAATCGTGACACTGCCTAGAGCTGCTCTCTCAAATTCCATAAGGCACAGAAGGATTCAGCACTACTAGAAAGCACAGAAAAAGGTTTCAGTTAACATATGTTCCAAAAAATACATCAAGCGTCACTAAACATTTAGATAACACATTAATTAACACCTGCAAGAACAGCAGATCAGAGAAACCAATGAGTGGCAACAAAACAATGCAAAATTAAGCTTTACGTAAATCAGAGAAGTATTACTTGAACTCTTTAAGCAGAAAGCAAATAACTCAGGCTGGTTCTATGAAATGGATGTATAAATAAAATTTAAATAAGCCAAACGGCTTCAACTAAATCAACAGGTAGTAAAACCGAGCTTACACTAATCTGAAGTACAAAATAAATTACGAAAAACCAGTTCAAGTAATGTTCATAAACTAACAAGGTTCAGACCCCATTAACAATTTTAGCAATGAAAGTTAATCAAGAGCGGTAAAGTCTTTAAATAAAGTCAGGGTTAACTCAAGCCTAAACGAATGGTATATACAACTCTATGTTACAACGGATACTCCCGAATAACAGCCTGTATGTGACAAAAGTCATGGAATACCTCCTAACATCGTGTCGGACCTCCTTTCTCCCGTTGTGGCCCAGCAACTCGACGTGGCATAGACTTAACAAGTAATCGGAAGCCTGCAGAAATATTGAGCCGTGCTGCCTCTATAGCCGCAAATAAACGCGAAATTGTTACCGGAGCAAGATTTCGTGCACGACTTGACATCTCGATTATGACCCATAAATGTTCGATGGGACTTATGTCGTGCGATCTGGGTTGCCAAATCATTCGCTCAAATTGTCCAGAATGTTCTTCACAACAATCACGAACAACTGTGGCCCGTTGACGTTAGCATAAAAATGCGATCGTTGTTTTCTCCAACTAGCCGAATATAACCATTTCCAATCAATGATCAGTTCAGTTGGCCCAGAGGACCCAGTCCATTCCATGTAAATACAACCCACACCATTACGGAGACTCCACCAGCTTGTACAGTGCCTTGTTGACAACTTAGGTCCATGGCTTCGTGGGGTCTGCGCCACACTCGAACCCTACCATCTGCTCTTATCAAGCGAAATCTGGACTCATCTGACCAGGCCACGATTCTTCAGTTGTCTAGGATGCAACCCGTAAGTGGGCTACTTCTGTGTTGGCAGCGCTGTGTAGCGCTTTGCATTGGATCTCCTGAGTGCGCTTTCTTTGTAAGAGAGTCTGTGGCTGATCAGACTCGTTGTTGGAAGTTAATCGCCAGTAGCGTCGGGCAGTTGGAAGTTAGTCGGCAGCAGTGATGGAAGTGCTGTTGGGCAGTTGGAGGTGAACGACCAGCAGTGATGGATGTTAAATGTGAGAAGTTGGTACTGATGGAGGGTAGAGATCTGTACATGTTCGACTTGGACACTGAATATTAATCATGATTATATACCTTTGTACTAGATGTCAATGAAGATTTATGGTTGTGTCTGAACTGGATGTCACATTATTAAGGTAAAAAATACATTATTTGGTTTGCAACAAAATCTTTCCTTTGCTAACCACATGCATATTAGTAGTTAGTGGCTTTAGTAGTTAGAATCTTTTATTTAGCTGGCAGTATTGACGCTCCCTGTATTGCAGTAGTTCGCGTAATGAAGATATTTGTGAGGTAAGTGCTTAATGAAATGTATAGGTTATTGTTAAGATTTCTTTTTAGTCAGGGCCATTCTTTTGAATTAATTATTTGAAGTCAGGTAGTAATTTTTTTGAGCAGTCAGATTGCGTTGCGCTAGAATACTGTGGGTCAGTGTTGACATGACACGAATAAATAAAGAGAAAGTAGGTTCGCTTGCATTCAGTTTCACTCAGCAGTTTTGGTAAAATATTTAATAAAGAAGTTTCAAACCGATATGGTCACGAGTCAAGGAGAGGAGCTGCAGGTGGTGTTGTGCTGTTAGCAAAGATGCTCGCTTCGGTCTTGTGCTGCCATAGCGCATTAACGCCAAATTTCTCCGCATTGGCCTAACAGATACGTTCGTCTACGTCCCACATTGGTCTCTGCAGTTATTGCAAACAGTGTCGCTTGTTTATTAGCACTGACAACGCAACGCAAATGCCGCTGCTCTTGGTCTTCAGTGAAGGCCGTCGGCCACTGCGTTGTCAGTGGTGAGAGGTAATGCCTGAAATGTCGTATTATCAGCACACTCTTGACCCTGTGGATCTCGGAATATTGAATTCCCTAACGATTTCCGAAATGGAATGTCCCATTTGTGTAGCTCCAACAACTACTCTGCGTTCAGAGTCTGTTAATCCAGTCGTGCGGATAGATTCACGTCGGGGATCTTTTCATACGAATCACGTGAGTACAAATGACAGCCCAGCCAATGTGCTGCCCTTTTATACCTTGTGTACGCAGTACTACCGCCATAAGTACTGTGTATACTCATATCGCTATCCCATGATTTTTGTCACTTCATTGTGGTCTACGTAGTATGGTGCTCACCAAACAAGTCCAATACGTGCCGATGCCTTTGGTTCAGTAAGCCCACTTCGTCAGCGAAGTCTGTACACTCCAAACAGCAGGTCAAGTTCCAAAGTGGTCTTCCGCCATATCCGAGGAACTTACTTCTCCGACATGTAAGATGGTAGAAGGGAGAATCACATACCCAGTGAAGATGATGCTCAGCTCAAAGCGCCCATGTCACATATTACTGACAGTACTCTTCCTAGGGTGGCCGTTCTGCAGTTATTGGTGGTCGATGACTGAGACTGATCTCACGCGATCGCCGTTAAGTCGGCGTGGTGGAGACCGCGGATGGCCTGTGGTGGGTCGCGAAGGAAGTGCTTACTTAGCTGCAAATGCAAAGAGCTTATATCGCGCTTTCAAGTGTGTGTGTGTGTGTGTGTGTGTGTGTGTGTGTGTGTGTGTGTGTTGGGGCTTACAGGGGCTCAGCGTCGAGGTCATCAGCGGCCTGACACACATTAAAAGAAACGAGTGTGGACAAATTTAGTAAAATGGAAGAATACACGCAAAGAAAGCGGGAAAAGATGAAAAATGCAGTATAAGATCATAAAAGATAAGAAAAACGAGAAAGGATCGTCAAGGATGCCACAGGGAATTGCCACCGGCTGCCCACATACGTAAAATATGGGCGAGCCAGTCATCCTGTGAACAAATTAAGACCCTCTCCCTAAAATCTTTGTAAAAACATTGGACAAGTCACAGAACTTTAAAACTTTAACCGCATTCGTTTGAGTATTTCCTAAAGGAGATGGCAGATCCGCCAGCAAGTCAGCCGAAGTCCGCTGGTCAGAAAATAAAATGCAATCCAATAAAACGTGGCGCACAGTGACCTTGACGCCAAAAGTGCCACACATTCCATATCGAAGCACCGCACTGAACTCGCTGATGGGTGTCCAAATTCATCGTGAGATCATCAAGACGTAGGCTTTCTATGGTTTCCGCGATCTGTTTCACGCAAATGACTGATGGTTCCATTGAAAAGGACACGATTTAACAAAAATCAAGTCATGTTCATAGGATTCGATGACATAGAAAAAGCTGTCGGCAATGTAAAATGGTGGAAAATGTTCGAAATCGTCCGAAAAACATGCGATAGGGCAAGAGGGGCAGTATATAATAAATACAAGAACCAACAAGAAAAAACAAGAAGGGATCGCTAAGAATGAAGTGCTCGTATTGGAAATGGCGTAAGACAGGGATGCAGTCTGCTCCTCTGCTGTACAATCGCTGTATCGAGGAAACAATGACGAAAATGAGAGAGGTCGGGATTGGAATATTTATAGGCCACTTGCAAATCTTTCAATTGGATGCCACATCGGCGGCAGTGCAGTAAACAATTTACAGATATCTTCTACCCGCTATCAACAGCGAATAACACACATTAGAACAGCACACATTAGAATAGGCCCTCGGTAAGAAGAGAACACAGTTATACACTGAAGCGCCAAAAAAATAAAAGAAAAAAATAATTGGAATAGCCATGCGTATTCAAATACAGAGATATGTAATTGGGCAGAATACGGCGCTGCGGTCGACAACGCAGTTTTTAGGTAGATTACTGCTGCCACAACGGCAGGTTATCTAGATTTAAGTGAGTTTGAACGTGGCGGTATAGTTGACCCACGAGCGATGAGACACAACATCTCCGAGAGAGTGATGAAGTGGGGATTTTCCCGTAAGATCAGTGTTCCGTGAATATCAGGAATCTGGTAAAACATTAAATCTCTGACAGCGCTGCGGCCGGAAAAAATCCTGCGAGAACGGAACCAACGACGACTGAAGACACTCGTTCAATGAAATGCAACCCGTCCACGAATTTATGAAGATTTCAATGCTGGGTCATCCACAAGTGTCAGTGTGTGAACCATTCAACGAAACATCATGGATATGGGCTTTCGGAGCCGAAGGCCACTCGTGTACCATTGATGATTGCACGACACAAAGCTTACGCCTCGCCTCGGCCCGTCAACACCGACAATGGACTGTTGATGACTGAAAACATGTCGCCTGATCGGACGAGTCTCGTTTAAAATTCTGTCGAGCGGATGGACGTGTCGGGTATGCAGACAACTTCATGAATGCATGTCAGCAGGGAGGTAGAGGCTCTGTAATGGTGTGGGGCGTCTGCATTTGGAGTAATATGGGGCCCCTGATTCGTCTAGCTACGACTCTGACAGGTGACACGTACGTAAGCATCCTGCCTGACACCTGCATACGTTCATGTCCACTGTTCATTCCGACGGACTTGGGCAATTTCAGCACGACAATGCGACACACCAGACATCCAGAATTGCTACAGAGTAGCTCCAGGAACTCTATTCTGAGTTGAGTTTAAACACTTCTGGTGGTCACCAAACTCCCCAGACATGAACATTATTGAGCATATCTATGATGCCTTGCAGCATGCTGTTCAGAAGAGATCTCCACCCCTCATACTCTTATGGATTTAGGACAGCCCTGCAGGATTCATGGTGTCATGGTGTCACCACTGAAGACAATTACACTCCAGTCAATGACATTCCAGGCCGAATGTGCCGGACATCGCTTGAAAACGGGCTTATTGGTGTACAGAGGTCAATGGGAGCCAGTGCAAAGGGTGCCGTGATCTCAGCTCCCTTTCTGCGAGTCATCTATTAATGATCCTTGTGGTCACTGAAGCACCAGTCCCATGTCAGATATGTGAAAATGGTGATTCTGGGGCTCTGAGTGCCTCTCTGACCATTGTTTGGTTTTCACGTTCTGTCGTCTCTCTATATCGAACTCTTCGTCCTTGACACTGTGTTTGGCCGTGGTTCACCCATGCTTGCCAACGTCGTCGAAGAGTGGCATCGCTCCTATACAAACTCGCTGATTCGCTGATTACTCCATCCGGCTTCTCTGAGCCCAACTGCACGGCCTCTCTCAAATGCTGGCATCTGCGGATGGGGTTCACGCGCCTGTCTGCGGTCCAACTGAGTACATGGAATGAAATTCGCGGAAACTTCACGCTCTGGTATATGTTCCCCATTTACTATTCTTGCCAGCTGCACATTGAAATTGCGTTGCTGCGTCACACATTCATTCATCGGCCACCAACGTTCCGAGCCGTGGCTGGCTCGAGTTATGCTTGTCTTCAGTTAAACCTTGGTTGCAGTCGTGGGCGACGAAGCTCGTCGCCCACCGATCTTGGACATGAGAGTTGAGTTCTCACTTAACCTACCATCGAGCCTCAGCTGTTTATATTTCTTCGTTTGATCCTGGTTGTCGCTTTTGGGACTTTCCCGCGAGCAACAACGTGTGTATTTTCAAGTCGGCTAAGATTCCAGCCGTCTTCCTGTGGAGTTTAACTTAATTTGTAACTGAAGTTGGCCAGCGGTATCTCCTTCCTCGTGGCCGTTGACGTTCCGGTTACCTGCCCTGGTTGTTGACCTAATTTTAGGCAGTGTATTTTCCTCGTTGTGTTGTTGCTGTCCAGCGTGGCGTGTAGTTCGTTAGCTGAGGTGTTGTTAGTCGTTGTGGGCGCCAATATTCTGTGTGTCGTTGTACTGAAATCTTGCAGTCGTTTTGCTGGTTGCGTGGAGCAGAACTGATCTTGTTCATTGGTCGGTCGGCTGTCTGTCGGTTGGGTTGCCTTCAGATTAAGAAGTCGTTGCATAGGCTGCCCGTCTCGCCTAAACGGGCGTTAGTGTTACAGTCCCAGTCCGACCCTTGTAAACTTCTGAGCGCCATTCCTTGTGTATTACATAGTAACTTCCCTGTTTGGGTTTTAGTTATTTGGTTGATGTGTGGCCTTCAGCCGAGTATCAATGTCTCTTAAATTAATGTTCTTGTCTTGCCCTTAAGGCAGAAGATTGTTATGCTTTTGTTTTAAGATAAGGCCTTCTGCCTTTTGATCGATACTCTTCTTATTGCTTAATATGTGGCCTCCAGCCGAGTTCCATTAAAATTAAATTGCTAAGCCCTTCAGCCTGTTTAGATTGAAGATTTAGAAAACATTCTTGGGTGAAACCTCCAGAAGCACCTTGTATTACAATTTCTTGCTTAGGGCTTGTGTCTTGGATTTTGAGTGTGGCCTTCAGCCGATCGAAGGTTAATGAAAGGATGTCGATTTAAGTTTTGAGTGTTTTGCTCCCTTGTTGTAATATTGTGTGTCGATGAATAAAGTTTGTATGTTGAGTGAAACTGACAGCAACTTATTTTGGCCCCTTTCCACAATCTAATCCGCTTTGTCTTGTTAGCCCGGGCATTTCAAAAGTTTACAGATTTGCAGTTTGCGTCGATATTTGTATGAATACCAGTTTGTGACTAATTAGCATTACTCCTTTAGTTCGTTGTTTTTGCCTTTGTGTGTACATTCCATCAAACGCCTAGAAGGTGTACGTAGGTGGAAGCACACTTTTGGGTAGGAGTGACAGGACGGGGGAAGAGGGTAATGAGATTCTGCGTGTTTGGCGTGCACTACATCAGGTTGACAACAGATCCTGTCTGCCAAAAACTGACATTTATGTCAGTACGTTGTTCGCAGAAATTATACACTCCTGGAAATTGAAATAAGAACACCGTGAATTCATTGTCCCAGGAAGGGGAAACTTTATTGACACATTCCTGGGGTCAGATACATCACATGATCACACTGACAGAACCACAGGCACATAGACACAGGCAACAGAGCATGCACAATGTCGGCACTAGTACAGTGTATATCCACCTTTCGCAGCAATGCAGGCTGCTATTCTCCTATGGAGACGATCGTAGAGATGCTGGATGTAGTCCTGTGGAACGGCTTGCCATGCCATTTCCACCTGGCGCCTCAGTTGGACCAGCGTTCGTGCTGGACGTGCAGACCGCGTGAGACGACGCTTCATCCGGTCCCAAACGTGCTCAATGGGGGACAGATCCGGAGATCTTGCTGGCCAGGGTAGTTGGCTTACACCTTCTAGAGCACGTTGGATGGCACGGGATACATGCGGACGTGCATTGTCCTGTTGGAACAGCAAGTTCCCTTGCCGGTCTAGGAATGGTAGAACGATGGGTTCGATGACGGTTTGGATGTACCGTGCACTATTCAGTGTCCCCTCGACGATCACCAGTGGTGTACGGCCAGTGTAGGAGATCGCTCCCCACACCATGATGCCGGGTGTTGGCCCTGTGTGCCTCGGTCGTATGCAGTCCTGATTGTGGCGCTTACCTGCACGGCGCCAAATACGCATACGACCATCATTGGCACCAAGGCAGAAGCGACTCTCATCGCTGAAGACGACACGTCTCCATTCGTCCCTCCATTCACGCCTGTCGCGACACCACTGGAGGCGGGCTGCACGATGTTGGGGCGTGAGCGGAAGACGGCCTAACGGTGTGCGGGACCGTAGCCCAGCTTCATGGAGACGGTTGCGAATGGTCCTCGCCGATACCCCAGGAGCAACAGTGTCCCTAATTTGCTGGGAAGTGGCGGTGCGGTCCCCTACGGCACTGCGTAGGATCCTACGGTCTTGGCGTGCATCCGTGCGTCGCTGCGGTCCGGTCCCAGGTCGACGGGCACGTGCACCTTCCGCCGACCACTGGCGACAACATCGATGTACTGTGGAGACCTCACGCCCCACGTGTTGAGCAATTCGGCGGTACGTCCACCCGGCCTCCCGCATGCCCACTATACGCCCTCGCTCAAAGTCCGTCAACTGCACATACGGTTCACGTCCACGCTGTGGCGGCATGCTACCAGTGTTAAAGACTGCGATGGAGCTCCGTATGCCACGGCAAACTGGCTGACACTGACGGCGGCGGTGCACAAATGCTGCGCAGCTAGCGCCATTCGACGGCCAAGACCGCGGTTCCTGGTGTGTCCGCTGTGCAGTGCGTGTGGTCATTGCTTGTACAGCCCTCTCGCAGTGTCCGGAGCAAGTATGGTGGGTCTGACACACCGGTGTCAATGTGTTCTTTTTTCCATTTCCAGGAGTGTAATTTAATTAAAAGCCCCATGAGCCGATTACCTAGGCACACTGAAGGCCGAATGAAACTAACTACAGTTCCCGGCACAAGCTTAGAGAAGTGAATGAGTGGCACGGTAAGACCGGAGTACAAGTTAGTCAGCGCTGCGTGGGAGATGACGCGAGGCCAGAGGAAAGCTCCGGCGGGCGCATTACCATGTACTTGCGCTCGCTCTCGCGCCCGTTATGCGGTCGCAGTCCGGTTAGCACTGGTTCGCGGAGCGTGGCGTGCGCCTGGGCACGCCCACTGGGGCTGTGAGTGACGCTGCGGCAGCGTAGCGCATGCGTCATTCACGAGACACCCCACCTGTTTCACCAGTGCTAACAAATGCAGTTTTTGGGTCATATAGGGGAGGGAAAGGATCCACCTTGGTATAACAAACATATTAGGAAGTTGCTGAGAAAGCAGAGAATTTTGCATAGTCTTTTTAAACGTAGTCACTGCTCCGCTTACAACCTCCCCCTCACTTATCTACCTTAATGACAGAGAAAAATTAAACCACGTGCACCTAATGGAAATTTGGGAAAAGCAATCGTCACCGAAGTTAATTTGTCGGTAAAGAGGGAGGAAAGGGTTACATCTAAATGAAAGGAAAAATGCAAATGAAATTGGTGGAAATTAATTTTGAGAAAAGTCTAAAATTAATAATGAAAAAATGTGCAGTCGTTACGTTAACAATTAATTGGCGTTAATTAGATATTTGAGATTTGGGGAAAATTACGGTCGCCAGTCCTATGGACAACTACTATAATAACTGAAAATGAAAGATTAATGCACATACAATTAGCACTAAAAGCGTGGCAACTGGAGGTTGACACATGTTGTGTGAAAACTGAATGTTTGTCAGAAGTGATAAATTTCGCTACTCTCTGACTTAATTTAGCACAAGAATTAATAAAACCGGAAAATTGAAAGTTAATTTAGTGACTGAAATTAATAGTGAACTTTGTTTCTGAAGCACTACGAAATTCAACAATGAGGTTAGTCTTGGGCTACCTCAACAATCATTTCAGAAGCTACTTGAATCTACACAATTTAGAAATAAGAGATTTAACTTTGAACTTGAATTAAATGATTCGGAACAATTAACAATAGTAAAATTTAGTACGTACCAAGCTGAGCTGCAGTCACAGGTAAGCTAAAATATCTTAACAAAACTCGCACTCTTAATTTCTGCTTGTGTAATCTAAATATTGTAGCCAGCTATGAACACTTTAACTGAACTTTGAAATTAAAGCAGTGAAATGGAATGATCTTACTTTAATGCTGGCGTATGAATTTCTACAACACTCGGGTTCATTCCAGAAAAGGAAGGGACCCTGCTTGGTAATGCAATTGGGACAATGAGCAACAGAGGTTCATGCTAAGTTGCTGTATTTTTGTGATGCAACAGTTTGAAAAGCTGAGGTCAGCCACACAGTTCTAAAACGTTGCATGCTTTTGGTCTTCCTTGTTGGTTGATTGAAGGTTTGCAGTCGTCGATCGGGGAGGTGGCGACAGTCACTCATTGTCGGCCATCGCTGTTGCAGAAGCTGGATGTTGGCGCGCCTTCTTCTCAACACAGTCACCAGGCGAAACGGGCTCTTGATGTGCGCCAACTAATGCTTCCCGTCCGCGACACTGTGTCAGAAACTATCATAGCAAGTCGAGAGCAAATACATGCTGCCAAACCCTGAAAGCGCGGCAACTCGCGGGAGCGTCACACAACACACCTGCTCCACCGCCCTACTCCAGCCAGACCCCCTCTGCCCACGCTCCATGCGGCAGAGTTAACACTACCCAAGATCCTAAACACTTTGGTTCTCCACACGACCTATCGATGTAATCGTTCGATAGCATAGTTTTCCCTAGGCCACACCCAGCGTAAAAATACAAATAATATTTATAAAACAAACCAATTATACATCGACATAAATGATAGTAAAACTATTACAATATATAAAGACACAGAAATGTCATATCCTCAGGTAACAAAATAAGGGAAAAAGTTATAGTACAATAGATGGAAATAGGAGGATATGCATTTCCGGCGTTACACGCTGACAAACACAAATTTACGCAAATTGAAAGCAGCTGCCAGAAGGACAATGAGAGATTCTTTTAACGAATTTGAAAGTAATATTTTATATGCAGATTCTAAAAATAACCCCAAAAAATTTTGGTCGTACGTAAAATCTACGAACTCTACAAATAATTCAATACCTTCTCTTGCTGACAGTACGGGTATTGTAATTGATGATGATAAACAGAAGGCCGAAATTCTAAACCTAGCTTTCAAAAACTCGTTTACGGTAGAGGACTGCTGCAACATTCCCCATTTCAATTACCCAACAAACACAAGGACGGCTGACATAGTGTTTAGTGTATCTGGGATTGTAAAACAGTTAAGATCCTTAGGCGCCAGGAAGGCATCTGGCCCAGACAGTATCCCGTAAGATTATGATTAGATTAGATTAGTACTTGTTCCATAGATCGTGAGTACGACACTTTGTAATGATGTGGAACGTGCCAGGTTAATAAAAGGTGTCTATACAAGATATTACATTAGACAAAATATTACATGACACTCAATATTTTTAATTTTTTTTTGTGGAGGTTGCGAAATTACCCACTTACTATATCCAAAAATTCATCTAATGAGTAGAAGGAGTTGCCATTAAGAAATTCCTTTAATTTCCTTTTAATTGCTATGTGGCTATCTGTCAGACTTCTGATGCTATTAGGTAAGTGACCAAAGTCTTTGGTGGCAGCATAATTTACCCCCTTCTGAGCCAAAGTTAGATTTAACCTTGAGTAGTGAAGATCATCCTTTCTCCTAGTGTTGTAGCCATGTACACTGCTATTACTTTTGAATTCGTTCGGATTGTTAATAACAAATTTCATAAGTGAATATATATATTATGAGGCTACAGTGAAGATTTCTAGCTCATAAATAAGTGTCTGCAGGATGATCTTGGATGAGCTCCAGCAGTTATTCTGATTACACTCTTTTGTGCAATGAACACTCTTTTACTATACATCATCTATCAGAGATCATTGGAACAGCGGAAAGTTCCACGGAACTGGAAAAAGGCCCAGGTAATATCAATCTATAAAAAGGGGAGAAAATCGGATGCACATAAGTACCGGCCAATTTCACTGACGTCGATGTGTTGTAGAATCATGGAAGATATTTTGTGTTCAGACATAACGACCTTTCTAGACTCTGAGAAGCTCATCTGCAGAAACTAGCACGGTTTTAGGAAACAGCAGTCATGCGAGACACAGTTGCCCTCTTTTTGCATGATATACAACATGCTCTAGATGCCGGCTCCCAGGTTGATGCCATGTTTCTCGACTTTCGAGGGGCGTTCGACTCAGTTCTGCATTGTCGCTTGCTCCAAAAACTGCGCGCTTACGGTCTATCCGGTGACATAAGCAGTTGAATAGAAAGTTTTCTAACAGATAGGGAGCAGTATGTCGTCCTGAACGGGGTGACTGCAGCAGAAACAAGAGTAACTTCAGGTGTGCCCCAGGGCAGCGTAATAGCTCCGCTGTTTTTACGATTTACATAATCGATCTGGTTGATGGTATTGAAAGCGGCATTAGACTGTTTACCGATGATGCTGTAGTCTACAGGAAAGTAGTACCAAACGAAACTGTGAACAAATCAATGAGGATTTCAGAAAATAAATGCGTGGTGTAATGACTGGCAGTTATCTCTCAATATTAGTAAGTGCAACCTACTGCATATAACAAGGCGAATATCCCCATTAATGTATGAGTACAAAATAAATGCTCAGTCTGTGGAAGCGGTAACATCCGTCAAGTATATGGGTGTGACTATTCGAAATGATATCAAATGTAATGATCAGAGTACACAAGTAATGGGTAAGGCAAACTCTAGATTGCGGTTTATTGGTAGAATCCTGAAGCGATGCAGTCCTTCAACAAAGAAAATTGCTTACAATACGTTAGTGCGTCCAGTCTTAGAGTACTATTCGTCTGTATAGGACCCTTACCAGTTGGTTCTGATTCAAGAAATTGAGAAGGTCCAAAGAAGAGCGGCAAGATTAGTGACTGTTACCTTTAGCCATCGCGAGAGCGTTACAAATCTCTTAGAAAGTTTGAAGCGGGACACACTTGCAGACAGACGGCGCGCTAAACGGAAGGGGCTGCTCACTAAATTCCGAAATCCGATCTTCACCGAGAATGCAGAGCATATATTATTACTACCAACTTTCAAATCGCGCAATGATCACCATTCAAAGATAAGGGAAATTAGAGCTCGTACTGAGGCGTTCAGACAGTCGTTTTCCCTCACGCGATCAAAAATGGTTCAAATGGCTCTGAGCACTATGGGACTTAACTTCTGAGGTCATCAGTCCCCTAGAACTTAGAACTACTTAAACCTAACTAACCTAAGGACATCACACACATCCATGCCCGAGACAGGATTCGAACCTGCGACCGTAGCGGTCGCGCGGTTCCAGACTGTAGCGCCTAGAACCGTTCGGCCACCCCGGCCGGCTTCACGCGATCCCCGAGTGGAACAGAGGGGGGGATATCACTTTGGCGCGAAGTGTGCCCTCCGCCACACACCGCTTGGTGGCTAGCGGAGTATATATGTAGATGTAGATCAGTCACGTGACTGGCACGATACATGCCAACGTCTTCACCTCACGAGGAGAAAACGGCAAGTATCATCAACCGATTTCCGAGAATCTTTGCTCAGTGGAAGAGGAGTCAAAACAAGCGAACGTGTGTCTCGGGTTATCGTAGATATATCACAGTGCCTGTGTCGTTCCGAAGCATAATGCAATATTCCTTAGGTACTGCAGTGACTACTGCAGATATGAAATAAATGTAGTCACAATTGCCAATACGGACAATTATCAACTGTGTAATGGAACGATGCAATGAAAATTTGTGCTGGACGGGGACTTAAACCTGTACTTCCCGTTTAATGTGCGCGGTCGCATTACCAATAGGCTGTCCGAGCACAAGTCACGGTCTCGGAACAACAAAAATACCGTATTTATCCCCCTACGCCAGGGAAACGACTTTCAAAATAAAGTGTCTCCCCTGTGCTGGAATATATGTAATGGATGTTCCAGAAAAGATTATAGATACATGGTTGATGACATATGGAAGTTTTGGGATAGCAATGAGTTGTACCCAGATGGCCTAATTGTAAGGTGCCCACTTTCGATCAAAGAGAAATCAGGGTTCGAATCCCAGTCCAGCACAAAATTTCGATGTTATCATTCCATCATACAGCTGATTGCTGTCCATATACGCAACTGCGAATACATTTCATGTTATCTGTAGGTGCTCGACTGTTTCTGAGAAAACGATGATCTAAGTTTTCGAGGTACTTTATGTGCCTTTTAGATAGCAGAGTGCACGCAGAATAACGTGGCCAGTAGATGTGCAGTCTGCAATGCAGGTGTGGGGAGAGCGGTAGTGGTGGGGGTTACAGGCAGGTGCTGTAGGGGAAATGCCGAGCGCTGGAGGGGAAGTGCCGTTCTAAACTGACACCTACACTTCCATTTTCTGTAAGTATTAACTGGAGTCCCTCCAAGCTCAAACTAGCGTGGTGACCATTCAAAAAGATCTGTCGCCTCTGCTTTGGTTAATATCCAAAATGAATCCCATTGAAAATGCAAGAAAGCATCAATTTATTTTCACCAGGTTTGTTAACCATTTTTAACTTTTGTAAAAGGGCAATGAACGGCGATTTTGAGTGAAACTTACACATTTCTCTTGTTGACACGCTAAAATTTGCTTCTTTTATCAAAACACAGTGGAGTTTACGAAGTGTCACTTCACTAACACATTGTGCTGAAGTAGTTGTGAGAGAATTCTGAAACAGTAATTAATTACCAGAATTTAATTTTCACTCTACAGTGGAGTGTGCGCTGATATGAAACTTCCTGGCAAATTAAAACTGTGTGCCGGGAAATTAGGTGAGGAACAGAGGAGAAGTAAGTTCAATAGCTTAGGAAACTGCACATCCTCAGTACAAAAATAAGCGTGTAATGTTCGACTTATGTCGTTCCAAAACCCATGGCATTTCTCGTTTCGCCAGCTGTCAATTGGCCTTAAAAATTACATTCTTTCATCGCAAAATTCTGTAGTTAGAAGAATAACACGTAATGAAGTTCAAAAAAATGGTTCAAATGGCTCTGAGCACTATGGGACTTAACATCTGTGGTCATCAGTCCCGTAGAACTTAGAACTACTTAAACCTAACCAACCTAAGGACATCACACACATCCATGCCCGAGGCAGGATTCGAACCTGCGACCGTAGCAGTCGCGCGGTTCCGGACTGAGCGCCTAGAACCGCTAGACCACCGCGGCCGGCCGTAATGAAGTTTTGCGTAATAGCCACATGGCAAAATACTTCCCTCTTTACTTGCTATCATTTGCCAAGATCTCATTTCGATATTTCAAACCGTTTATGAAACATGAGGAATGTTTTTGGCTTTATCGCCGACGAATGCAATCGCAAATGACTGCAACATCAGATTAGTTTTCTCGAGGTTGGTGACGGATAGAAACCTCCACCCAAGTCTAAAGAAAAATTCAATTCGTTAGCTGAATTTCACAGACAGCAAAATATTACGCAGTATGCACCAAACCCCAA